>NC_091442.1:65894053-67352936 GCF_964237555.1 Oryctolagus cuniculus
TGGAATGGCTCCTTCTCCCCATCCACTGCCGAGTGGTTGCACTAGAGCTGCTGTGGTTGCCTCTGCTGACAAGATGGCGAATTTCCCCACCAGTTGCTGGGTGTGTGCATAAGACCTTCAGCAGCTGCTGCCTACTTATGTCCAAAATGGTGCCTTTCCCCATCATCCTGTTTCTGGCTGCCATTGTTGGGATAGGGAGAGAGATGTGCCACTTTTCTTTTTCTATGGGTGAGCAGGCACCCCGTTCCCTCAGGGCTCTGAACTGGACTCAAATCAGTGCAGCCTGCTAGGCTCTCCCTCTGGCTGTGTCACTAGTGGCCCAGGCTGCTGCAGTCTCATCTCACCTTGCTCTCCAAAGCTGGTGCTTTCTCTGGCTCAGAACTGCTGGGGTTGTTTCTTGCGACTGCATTCCTTGCTGCATGTTGCACCTTCCACACAGATCCACAGCATCTCTGCTGAGTCTAGATTCCCACTAAGAACCTGGGAAGCCGCAGGCTCAAGTAATTGGGTTCCTGCCACCCATGTGTGAGACCTGGATTGAATTCCCTATGTCCGACTTCAGGCTATTGCAGGTGTTTGAGAAGTGAATCAGAGAATGGGAGCTAGTGTCCGTGCACTTGCTCTCTGTTGCTCTCTCTCTTTCTTTCTCTCTCTTTTTCTCTCTCTCAAATACATTAAAGATATATTTTTAATGTTTTCACTGGTACTCCTATGTCTTTATAATTTTCCTGAGGGGCATTTTCAAAAATTGTTGCAGACTATCATTTCTCATACAGCAACTCAAAATGGTTTTTTATCCACTTTTTTCTCCTTTTGAGAGAATAAACAGTTAGCAATACTTAAAAAACAATAATTTTTTACACAAAATGATCAGACAATACAGTTGACTTTTCTTGATTTTTCACTTTTTCAGGTCTATTTAGAGAACAACAGTTCTTCCTTTTGTTCCTTTCAAAAGTTATTGACTTTAATTTATATGCAAGGATCTATTCTGAGAGAGTGTTTAGAAGGCCAGTCAGCTTCATGCATCCAGGAAAAACAACACTGAATTTGAAACAGTGAATCATAATGTCCTTTAACATGACATTGTAATTTCTGCATTTCTCTTCCCTTTGTTAAAGATCTAGTCAGTGACTATCAAAGCAGACCCAGAATGAAATTCCAGCTGTGTAATTTTATGACCATCAAAATTAACTGGTTTTTCTCAGGTAAATGTTGCTTCTATAAAAAATACTTTTATTTTAAATGCAGATAAATATCTTTGCTAAGTTATTTACTAAACAGCTTTTAAGAGACACTCTATTCCTTCCATGTGATAAAATTGTCAGTGTCCTCTCAATGAAGATAAAGAATCCTACTCACATCTCTCTTATCAATTTTCTCTCTCATTCTTTTTTTAAAAAATTTATTTTATTTATTTGAAAGGCAGAGTTACAGAGAAATAAAGAAAGAGCGAGAGAGATCATCCATTTGCTGGCTCACTCCCTGAACAGCTGCAATAGATAGGGCTATTCCAGGCCAAAGCCAGGAGCCAGGAACTTGAATCGGGTCTCCTACATGGATGGCAGGGGACCAAGCACTTGGGACATCTTCCACAGCTTTCCCAGGCACATTAGCAGGGATTGGAATTAGAGCAGCCAGGACTACGGTGACCATATGGATGGGCTTTGCAGGTAATGGCTTAACCCTCTGCACCACAGAGCCACACTTCTCTCATTCTTTATAAGAAATGTTTTAATCCTCATTTTCCATTGTCCTTTCTCTATTAGGAGATGACTTCATTCTCATTTACACAGAGAAAATAAAAACCTTCAGAAGAGAACTTCCTTGACCTCAACCACTAAATCCATTAACATATGTGGCCTTCTTTTCTCCCCCAAACACATCATAATGAAAGAACTACGTTCCTCCAGTCCAAGACTTATTTCTCTGCCTATCCTGGTGATATCCATTCCAATCTCTGAAGGACATCAGACTACTGATTATTCCAGTGGCTTCTTCCTATGGCTTTCTACCAATCCTTCTCAACTAAATCCTTCTCCTAAGGATAAAATAGCCAAAATATCTTTTAAAAACGCACATGTGCACATGCACACACACATACATACACAAATCCATACTATCTACTTTCCCTTTAAAAAATTTTTATTTATTTTATCTTTTCTGAGTTAGAACAGATAAACAGAAATCTCATATCCACTGATCACATCCTCCCACAAACACACACACACACACACACATACACACGCATACACACACACATAAATGGCTGCGACAATCAGTGCTAGGCCAGGCCAAGAGCCAGAAACTCCATCCAGTTCTCCCAAGTGGGTGGCAGGGACACAAATACTTGAGCCATTACCTGATATTGCTCAGGGTAAAATGCAATCCTCTCACGTGTGAGTCCTGGTAGCAGGAGATAGTTCATATACTGGAGTGGCATGCAGCCATGCCAGTTTGTGGGGAAAACTTTTTTTTTTTTTAAACTTTTATTTAATGCATATAAATTTCCAAAGTACGACTTATGGATTACAATGGCTTCCCCCCCATACCGTCCCTCCCACCCACAACCCTCCCCTTTCCCACTCCCTCTCCCCTTCCATTCACATCAAGATTCATTTTTGATTATCTCAATATACAGAAGATCAGCTTAGTATACATTAAGTATGGATTTCAACAGTTTGCTCCCACACAGAAACATAAAGTGAAAAATAATAGATGATTTTTTTAAATGATGATGAAATCAGAGCAGACCTATTGTCATGTTTAATCCCAGTGAGAGTCAAGTTGGGAATTGATAATTTCTTTTTTTTTTTTTTACAGAGGATCAGTTTAGTATGCATTAAGTAAGGATTTCAGTCGTTTGCACCCCCATAGAAACACAAAGTGAAATATATTGTTTGAGTACTCGTTATAGCATTAAATCTCAATGTACAGCACATTAAGGATAGAGATCCTACATGAGGAGTAAGTGCACAGTGACTCCTGTTGTTGACTTTACCAATTGACACTCCTGTCTATGGCATCAGTAATCTCCCTATGCTCCAGTCATGAGTTTCCAAGGCTATGGAAGCCCTCTGAGTTCTCCGACTCTTATCTTGTTTAGACAAGGTCATAGTCAAAGTGGAGGTTCTCTCCTCCCTTCAGAGAAAGGTACCTCCTTCTTTGATGACCTGTTCTTTCCACTGGGATCTCACTCACAGAGATCTTTTGCCAGAGTGTCTTGGCTTTCCATGCCTGAAATACTCTCATGAGCTTTTCAGCCAGCTCCGAATGCCTTTAGGGCTGATTCTGAGGCCAGAGTGCTATTTAGGACATCTGCCATTCTATGAGTCTGCTGAGTATCTCACTTCCCATGTTGGATCACTCTCCCCTTTATTTACTCCATCAGTTAGCGTTAGCAGGTACTAGACTTGTCTATGTGCTCCCTTTGACTCCCAGTCCCTTCACCATGACCAACTGTGAACTGAAACTGATCACCTGGAACAGTGAGATGGCATTGGTACATGCCACCTTGATGGGATTGAATTGGAATCCCCTGGTATGCTTCCAACTCCACCACTTGGGGCAAGTCAGCCTGAGCATGTCCCAAATTGTACATCTCTTCCCTCACCCATTCCCACCACCATGTTCAACAGGGATCACATTTCAGTTAATTTTCAACACTTAAGAATAACTGTGCATCAATTACAGATCTAAACCAGTCATATTAAGTAGAACAGATAAAAAAACTACTATTTAGTTGTTCATTAACAGTCAGGGCTATGCTGATCAAGCCACCATTTCCCATAGTGTCCACCTCACTCCAACAGGTTTCCCTCTCGGTGTTCAGTCAGTCGTCACCGATCAGGGAGAACATATGGTATTTGTCCCTTTGGGACTGGCTTATTTCACTCAGCATGATGTGTTCCAGATTCCTCCATTTTGTTGCAAATGACTGGATTTCGTTGTTTCTTACTGCGGTATAGTATTCTAAAGAGTACATATCCCATAATTTCTTTATCCAGTCTATCGTTGATGGGCATTTAGGTTGGTTCCAGGTCTTAGCTATTGTGAATTGAGCTGCAATAAACATTAGGGTGCAGACCTCTTTTTTGTTTGCCAATTTAAATTCCTTTGGGTAAATTCCAAGGAGTGGGATGGCTGGGTCGAACGGTAGGGTTATCTTCAGGTTTCTGAGGAATCTCCAGACTGACTTCCATAGTGGCTTGACCAGTTTGCATTCCCACCAACAGTGGGTTAGTGTCCCTTTTTCCCCACATCCTCGCCAGCATCTGTTGTTGGTAGATTTCTGCATGTGAGCCATTCTAACCGGGGTGAGGTGAAACCTCATTGTGGTTTTGATTTGCATTTCCCTGATTGCTAATGACCTTGAACATTTTTTCATGTGCCTGTTGGCCATTTGGATTTCCTCTTTTGAAAAATGTCTATTGAGGTCCTTGGCCCATCTCTTAAGTGGGTTGTTGGTTTTGTTTTTGTGGAGTTTCTTGATCTCTTTGTAGATTCTGGTTATTAACCCTTTGTCTGTTGCATAGTTTGCAAATATTTTTTCCCATTCTGTCGGTTGTCTTTTCACTCTCCTGACTGTTTCTTTTGCAGTACAGAAACTTCTCAATTTGATGCAATCCCAATAGTTGATTTTGGCTTTGACTGCCTGTGCCTCCCGGGTCTTTTCCAGAAATTCTTTGCTTGTGCCAATATCTTGAAGGGTTTCTCCAATGTTCTCTAGTAACTTGATGGTGTCAGGTCGTAGATTTAGGTCTTTAATCCATGTGGAGTGGATTTTTGTGTAAGGTGTAAGGTAGGGGTCTTGCTTCATGATTCTGCACGTGGAAATCCAATTTTCCCAGCACCATTTATTGAATAGACTGTCCTTGCTCCAGGAATTAGTTTTAGATCCTTGATCAAATATAAGTTGGCTGTAGATGTTTGGGTTGATTTCTGGTGTTTCAATTCTGTTCCATTGGTCTATCCATCTGTTTCTGTACCAGTACCATGCTGTTTTAATTACAACTGCCCTGTAGTATGTCCTGAAATCTGGTATTGTGATGCCTCCGGCTTTGTTTTTGTTGTACAAGATTGCTTTAGCTATTCGAGGTCTCTTGTGCCTCCATATAAATTTCAGCATCATTTTTTCCAGATCTGAGAAGAAGGTCTTTGGTATCTTGATTGGTATTGCATTGAATCTGTAAATTGCTTTTGGGAGAATGGACATTTTGATGATATTGATTCTTCCAATCCATGAGCATGGAAGATTTTTCCATTTCTTGGTATCCTCTTCTATTTCTTTCTTTAAGGTTTTGTAATTTTCATCGTAGAGATCTTTAACGTCTTTGGTTAAGTTTATTCCAAGGTATTTGATTGTTTTTGTAGCTATTGTGAATGGGATTGATCTTAAATCAGAGGTTAGCACAGTGCTGAAAATGGTTGGAGTAGTTTTTTTAAATTTTTTTTAAGATTTTATTTATTTATTTGAGAGGTAGAACTACAGAGAGAAGGAGAGACAGAAAGAAAGGTCTGCCATCTGCTGGTTCATTCCACAAATGGCCACAATGGCAGGAGCTGGGCAGATCCAAAGCCAGGAGCCAGGAGCTTCTTCCGGGTCTCCCATGTGGGAACAAGGGCCCAACCACTTGGGAAATCTTCTACTGCTTAGCTGGGTTGGAAGAGGAGCAGCCAGGATTAGAACCAGAGCCCATATGGGATGCCGACGCCACAGGCAGAGGATTAACCTGCGCCGCGCACCAGCCCCTGGAGAAGTTTTAAATCCTTGGGACAGTTTAGTCCAAAGTAACTGTACCTTGTCTCCATTTTGGGGATTTTCCCACTGGAAGTTAAAAACCAGCTAACTCAGAGGATCCAGGCAGATCTAGAAAAAGGTATCCTTTAAGTCTAGACAGGTAACAAAAGTGGCTTCAGTGGGGCTGAGACCCAGGAGGGTGTAAGGATTTGGAACTACAAGGTCTAAAGCAGGGCCTGGTACACTGCTCGCAAGTCCTGAACTGACCCGTAGTCATCTGTCCCCAGCTTCTGGACTGGTAGAAGGGGTGTATTCCATGACACACTTTAGAAACCTCTCTAAGTGCTGTTGAATATCAGTCTGTGCCTTGCAAGGAGTGAAATACTGTATTTGGTGGGTGGACCAAGCTCCTGGCTTTGTTTCTACCATTACTTGGGGCATGATTCTGGACAGGCCAAAAGGGTTGTCCTCTGTCCACACCCCTAGCACCTTAAAGGGAACCTCGGGTCCCAGTGGTCTCTCCTCCTGGTGGCTACAGAGGTGCTACTCTGACCTTTGAGGAACTGTAAGAGTAATGGTTTTTGTTTCTGGGTTTCGCAAGGTCAGAGCTGCTTGGCTATGGGAGTTGAAAGTTACCTGAGCTTGCAGATTCCCAAATAAATCTCATCCCATTAAAGGCATTGGACAATCAGGAAAATATAGAACTCGTGAAGATCTTCATGGTTACCTAAATTGCATAGCCAAGGCAGGAAAAAGGGGCAATGAGCCCGATGACCCATGGCTCCCACAATAGTAGCCTGTCTCTGGGAAAGTGAGCCCACAATTGAGTCACTACTGAGTGCTTCACTCCCGTGTCCACCATGAAGTCAATGGGCTGGCTTGCTACAGTCATTTGACGTTGGGCACCTGGGGGCATAGCAAAATGGAACCCAATCGGTCCTAGCCTTCCTCATGGTTTTCCATTAGCATCCAGGCTCACAAAGTCTTTCCCAGGGGTCTCAGATGCACACAGTACAGACCAGTAACATCCCTGGATCACCTGTGCTCTCAGGGCTGGAGAGTGAGATGATGTTTTTCCACTGGCTGAGGACAATCATCTTTCTAGTGACCTTCTTGGCAAGAGCAGGCATATTGGTTTCATCCCAATTTGATCTCTGGTTTCACTGTTCTCTTAGGTGACCTCTTTCCCAGCCTAGTCTGGGACCTGCTGGAGCTCCTTCTTTGCTAGTGTCCTCATTATCCCACCAATGCTGCAACAAGCATGTCGGCTTTTCATTTTCCAATCAACTTCTCAGTGGGCTTCCTGATTCCAGTTAATAAATACTCTGGTGGCTACCTCCAGTAGTTGGCTTGAGTTCATCCCAAAAAATTCTAGCTTTTGTGGTTTGCACCTGATGTTTCCATGGGCCTAGCTGGTGAATGAAGCATTAAACATTGGCCGATTTTCTGCTGCCTCGGATCAAAGGGCATGTACAGTTGGAAAGCTTCACACAGCCTCTCACAGAACATGGTCAGGACTCTCCTCCTGCCCTTGAAGCAATTCTGAGGTTTGGCTCATATTCATAGCCTTTTTCCCGCCTGCCTTTGTACCCTTTATAATGCCTCTTAATAATGTTCAAGCTGCTGGAGTTGCTGTTCATCATAGGGTCCCAGTGGGGGTCGATTTTGGGGGACTGTTCCTAGCATAAGTGTGGGCATTCATGACTTCCTATGGGGCATTTTCTTCTAACTGTTTTATTATAGCCTGGGTAACTTGGCCATGCGCTTCAGTATTAAACATGATCACAAGCTGGTGACAATGTGTCCCAGGGGGCTTGTGAGTTGGAATGATGGATTACATCACATCAATCATAGCCTGAGACTTCTCAGTGAAGAAAGGGGCATGGTTTTTCCAATATAGGAAGTAGTGGAAGGCTGATATATAAAGGTGTGCTGTCCCCTTGCACCTAGCCATCATTATCAGAATAAAGGGGACCCTAGGTGTCAATGGCATCTTCAGGGCACTTGGTATTTACTTAGGGGGGCTGCCAGCAGGCTCTTCCTGGCACTTTTCACTTGGAGTATATGGGGTTAAGACCAGCGGCCCCAGGGTGGCAAAGTTTGAGGCATCTCTGGTGGCCTCATGGGAGGGGCAGCTTCAGGAGAGTGAGTGGCCTCTGGTGAGGTCCCTGCTGCAAGGGAGGAAGTAGCCTCTTGGGTGAGTGCAGGGAGTGCAGGAGGTATCATAGGGTACAGTGGTGCATAGCAGGGGAATCCCCCCTGGCTCCTCTCATTCAATGGGCTTTGTTTCCAGCTGGCATTTTGAAGGGGCCATCATTCCAGCCATCAGGATTTCCCAGTTTTCTTTCAAACAAATCTTTAGCCAGAGTGGCTGGGAGAGAACTAAGTCTTTCCAGCAGTCAATATATGGGAACTGGTCAAGGTGGCCTGGTTTTTCATTGATGTCCTGGTGTACTTTGCTGGCTACCCTCTTATCTAGGGAGTTCCTCAGGAATCAACACCATAGCCTCCTGAAATCCCTTTTTGAAATTTTTACCTTATATTTGCTCTTTGCCACCCATTTCCTCCCTCTAAAAGATGACAGTCATGCACACAGAGGGGAAGGGAGAGGTGGTATCAATGGAGGGGATGCACAACTACTTTGTCATCAGCTGCTCTCCTCATGGAGACTTCAGGTGCCTCTTGGCATGAGCACTGATGCAAGCCCTATGAGGTCAGCACAGAACCACAGTTTTTTTTTTTTTTTTTTAATTTTTTTGACAGGCAGAGTGGACAGTGAGAGAGAGAGAGAAAGAAAGGTCTTCCTTATTCCATTGGTTCACCCTCCAATGGCCACCGCGGCTGGCGCGCTGATCTGAAGGGAGGAGCCAGGTGCTTCTCCTGGTCTCCCATGGGGTGCAGGGCCCAAGCACTTGGGCCATCCTCCACTGCACTCCCAGGCCACAGCAGAGAGCTGGACTGGAAGAGGAGTGACCGGGACAGAATCCAGTGCCCCAACCAGGACTAGAACCCGGTGTGCCGGTGCCACAAGGTGGAGGATTAGCCTATTGAGCCGTGGTGCCGGCAAAACCCCAGTTTAAGACCACACTTGCTCCAGCTTTTTGGTTGAGGTTGAGCTCTCCCATTGTCCATCTCAGTTACCACCCATGCACACTCATACCACATCACCAACTTGCCGCCCAGGGCCTTTGAGTTGCAGTTTCATCTTTGCACACTCTTATCTTATGAGATAACTTGGGCAACTGTGGGAGGAGATCAAACTCCCCTTCTGCCACTCAAGGCAGGTCTGCCAAACTAAATGAGCCTGGGTTCCTACCAGTTCTGATGAGCAGTGTTCCTTAGACTGGTACCTGTGTCCTGGGTTCAATTGTGTTCCTAGGGTCAGAGTCCCAGTACAGAGCAAGTGGTCTGTGGGCACCAGCAGAGTTTAGTCCTCACCTGCCACTAGGGGCCTCATGCCCTGATGACAAGAAAGGTGGAAAACCCACCTACCCAATCCCAGGCACAAGTCCCCAGAAAAAATGTAGTGGGATCATGAATAGAGATGAGGAGGTTGGGAAAAAGTCTTTTATTATGCCAGCATAAGGCTCAGTTGGATTCTTATATCCAGAGCCTGAGCCCTGATCAAAGATGGGTATTTTCTTACACTTTCAGCTTCTTTGTCTCCCTTATATTGCTACATGCATACAGTTGATTGGATATGCTAACACTACATGTCAGCTATAGGAATTGATACAATACTGCCCATGCATACATAGTTACTGATAATATTTCTTGCATACACATACTGAGTTAAGATTAACACCATCACTCTGTGCTAGCAAGCAGAAGCCAAAACAGTTACATGCAAGCTGATAATGACCACATTCCATTCCCAGGATAAGTTTCTTTTTCTTCTTTGTTTCTGTTTGGAAAGGCCTCTACCAAAGGAAAACCCAAAGTCTGAAAAAAAGTGTGAATCAGTTCTCATCAAGAAAGTGGCACCTTGCCTACCTGCACTGGTTTTCCGTAGAGTAGGTTGAATCTTAATGCATTTTGCAGGGCCAATACCCTGAGGAGTCTCTCAAACGTCCACTCTGAATGGGAAGATTAGGAATCTTGAGATCCTCAAATGCACCCCTTACATGAGTAGCCTGCAATGCATTTGCCATTTTGTCTTTTTCTGGTAACGTTGTAAATGAGAAACTTCTTCCACATTTGTCCAGTATTTACAATTTTCCCTATTTCTCTTCAGAATTAAATTGTCCCAAAGAAGTCCACAACCATCTAACTCAAATCTACAGTAAATTACCCTTTAGGGAGAGAGAAGTACAAAACCATTTGAAAAGACTCATTATCCTTCCCAGATATTTGTCCTTCATCCAATATGCATGGTACCTATTGCTGCCTTTAGCAATGTCAACAATTTGATTAATATAGAAGGCTTGGAAGGAATAGGTCAGAAAGTCTTTATTAATTACATCCATCCCAATCTGAATTCATGCTAATGATTTATGAACCATTGCAGTTAGCCCAAGATAAGTTCCTACATAAAATGGATAAAATTACATGGGGAGGTTCTAGTATGAACTAAATAAATTATTATTAGTTTATGTACATGCCTAAGTAAATTACTCCAAGAAAGCACCAAAGAAAATAAAGCAATTCATAATTCTTCCAACATGTGTTTCTTATTTGCCTATTTTAATCTAAGGGAGATAATCAACAAAGAATCTTCAGAAAATTACACAAGGTTTTCATACAAGTATCCCTAAAACTTCATTGTAGCCAGAGTATCCAGGTTTTAATTGAATTTTCTAAATATTCTCTTTATTACCTATGAATAAATTTTCCATGAAGAAAAAAGATTTTTATCCAAACTTTTTTCTTCCAATTTTCTAATGAATAACATGAAATCTGATTCCATTGTTTACTAATTATAAAAATTGCATTGTTAGTTTCCAGGGGATTTTTGTTTTATTTTCTTATTTCTGTAAGTGAAAGAAAGATTCAATACATTTTGTATCACCTTGGAACAAATGTAATAAATAAAACCTATAGGCATATATAAAATCCCAAATCCATACTTTATATATTTTAAAATATATTATTCCTAATTTTATGGTGTTATTTATTAAATGGAAATATAGAGTTGAGTTTATTTTCCTTGCATTGTATACTAAATAAGATTCTTTTTTTTTTTTTTTTAACAGGCAGAGTGGATAGTGAGAGAGAGAGAGACAGAGAGAAAGGTCTTCCTTTTGCTATTGGTTCACCCTACAATGGCCACCATGGCCGGCGCACTGCGGCCGGCACACCACGCTGATCCAAAGGCAGGAGCCAGGTGCTTCTCCTGGTCTCCCATGGGGTGCAGGATCCAAGCACTTGGGCCATCCTCCACTGCCTTCCCGGGCCACAGCAGAGAGCTGGTCTGGCAGAGGGGCAACCAGGAAAGAATCCGGCGCCCCGACTGGGACTAGAACCCGGTGTGCCGGCGCCGCTAGGTGGAGGATTAACCTAAGAGCCACGGCACCGGCCTACATACTAAATAAAATCCTAAATAAATGATACGCCCTTTGCCATTGACTTTGGAAACTTCTATTCTCTCTTTTTTTTTTTCAGGATTTTGACATATAACTGGTATTGAAAAACCACATCTTTCCAATGTACAAGTTAATGGAATCTGGACATGGGCATACACCTGTGAAATACCACCACAATGAAGGTAATATGCATATCCATAACCTAAAGAATTGCTTTAAAAATATATGAAAATGTATTGGGAAAATTAAGTATATTTTGTATGATTTATCTCTTCTTTTACCAAAAAAAAGATAAGCATGTTCTAGACAATATGAAGTTCTATACAATGTTAATGAACCACATAGTGCATGCTATTCATGTACTATGGAATTTCATATATAAAAATGTGCAAAGAAGTGCTATTAACAGGCCTCCTAAAGTTCAGCACAATCAAGAGTTTGTATGAAAAACTATCTATAAATTTTGTCTACAAATTCATTTAACAAATACATCTCACAGGAAAAGAAAGTGTAGATTATTTAAAGGTATGAATAATAAAGTTCTGCAGTGACAATTAGATGTTAAGCATGCCTAAGCTAGGCTGGTTCTATTTCCTCCACAAATCATTAGATCCATTCCAGTTAACGTCTGTGGCACTGACTATGTGGCAGATCCCTCAAGCTCCCAGTGGTCAGTTTCCACCCAGTGGTAAGATGAGGACCACCAGCTCTACACCAAATGAAATCAGGAAGGTGAGTCCACTCTGTAAAATAAGTATTAAAATAAAAATGGATGGTTAATAATTTAATAACTGAGTTGGCCCTCTTGAATTAAAATAAAATGGGCCCACAATGTGATTTGGATGGCTTGCAAGTATGAATGGCTTTTACATTTTTAAGTGTTATGAGCGAGATAAAAAGAGGGAGAGGAAGATATTAGAGAAACTGCACGTGGTCTGCATAAAATATATACCATCAGGTTCATTAAACATCAAATTTTAAACCCTGGTCAAGTTACTATAATGATAAGCTAAATTAAAGTAAATCTCAAAATACATTTCCTGTTTCCTCGATTTAAATAAAGGTGTTAAATGTTTGTACTAATGTGTATTTGAAATTTTAATACTTAGATACAATAATTTGCATTGTTGACAAGAATCACATTTGATTAATTTTTCCCAACAAAATATCTTTTTGATCATGATAGTAAGTATTTCTATCACCCTCTAATGTCTCCTCATGCTTCCTTAAAATCCATCCCTCACTCATCTCTCACCACATCCATTGATCTGTTTTCTGTCATCACAGGTTAATTTGCATTTTTTAGAATTTTATGTCAATGAAATCATAATGTATATACTCTTCCTCAGCATGATTTCAGATGCATCCGTTTGTGGCATGCGTTTGTAGTTTGTTCCATTTTATTGCCGAGAAGTGTTTCATTGTATGGCTATGGTGGTGTTTACGCATTTTGATGGGTGTTTTCTTGGCAAATACATAGAAGCAAAAGTTCTTACTAATATGGTAATTGTATGCTTGATTTTATAAGAAACTGCCAAACCCTTTGCCAAAGGTCTTGTGCCACTCACATTCCCTGCAGTAACTCCTGCTCCACAGTATGCTTGCTGTTGTCCTTTTTCAGTAGTTCTACGCTTATAACAAAACATTCGTTCTAATTTTCATTTTTCTGATGACTACTGACAAAGATTCTCCCCTTCAAATTCCAGTCAAGCACTTCTGAGTTCTCTCTGGAAGAGAACTCAAGCTGGGCATATAAAATCTGCAGACCGCAGCACAATGGGTTCATCCATCCCTCTCCCTCTTCCCCTGACTTAGACACTTGGACTAACGTTAACATAGCTTCTAACAGCTCAAGGCTACATCCTGAGGGCAGCCCCAGCCTCCAGTAAGAGCTGCCAGGAGGATGTACTGTCCGTTCCACACAAGACATGGAAATGGGTAGACAGGACAGTGAAGCCCTTCTAGAAGCAGTTACTGTAGGTACTTGCAATTACAAATTCTTTCTCTGACCATTAAAAAGAAAATCTATGACCTAACCCTTAACTCAAGGATCTGAGCATATGTCTTTAAAACGCAAAGATTCAAGGAAAATAATCTGCCTCTCAGATCCTGTGGGAAGATAAGAGCTAACTTCATCTTGCAACAAGCTTGTTTCTCCTTTGGATAAGCACCAGTGAACAACCCAAATGCCTCTCATATTAACTACCCTACCCACTTCCTGCTCCTTGTAAATCTCTACCTCCCAGGAATCTGCTCAAGCCCCCCTCTACCACTCTCACTCCCTCATTCTCCTTTAAAGTGCCCAGAGGCTGGTGCAGCAGCTCACTAGGCTAATCCTCCACCTACGGTGCTGGCACTCCGGGTTCTAGTCCTGGTTGGGGCACTGGATTCTGTTCCAGTTGCTCCTCTTCCAGTCCAGCTCTCTTCTGTGGCCCAGGAGTGCAGTGGAGGATGGCCCAAATGCTTGGGCCCTGCACCTGCATGGCAGACCAGGAGGAAGCACCTGGCTCCTGGCTTTGGATTGGCGCAGCGCCGGCCATAACAGCCATTTGGGGGGTGAACCAATGGAAGGAAGACCTTTCTTTCTGTCTCTCTCTCACTGTCTAACTCTGTCAAAAAAAATGCCCAGATAACTCTGCATAAATTGAACTTTTTTGTGCTTACTGGCGATTCTTCTATCTTCTTTTGTGAAAGGTCCTTTGTTGTTGTCTGCTTCTTATGGAGTTGTGATATTCTTCATATAATCTGAATACAAATACTTTTTCATATATGTGTATGTGTATGTGCAAACATACTATGTACAGGTATATATTGCTTACATATCAACATATCCTCATATAATTATATATACTTCTTATATAGCAAGTATAGATTCATATCAAATAATTTCTTCTAGCTTATGATATACCTTTTATCTTCCTGAGCGTATTTCTTGGCAAGCAGGTTTATAATTTTGAGGAAGTTTACTTTGTATACTTTTCTTTGATAGTTTTGTATTAGGGAGCAGGGTTCTCTGGAGAAATGGAATTAACAGATTGGGTGTGAGTGAGTGTGTGTGTTAGAGAGAGACGTTAAGGACCTGGCTTACATGACTCTGTAAGGAATTTGGCTTTGTGAATTCAAGGCTGTTGGCTGGAAAGCTGGACACTAAAGGAAGGGCTGCCGTGTCATATGAACAATACCAGATGGCAGAACTCCTTGTCAGTCTTTTTTTTTTTTCTACTCAAGCAGGGAACTGACTGGATGCTACCAACATACTTAATGGAGCATTATCTACTTAACTGAAAAGTCCACTGTTTTAAACTTTAATATTATACCAAAAAATGACCTTGCAGGAACTTCCAGAGAAAAGTGACCAAATATGTGGACAATATGGCCCAGCCCCATGGACATATAAAATTGACCATCAAAGATTTGCCCTTCATGCAACCCTTCCAATAATTCTTCCCCATGCAGCCCTTTCAATAAGTCTTCCCCAACTCCAGCGTCAGTAAGGTTTTTTCTTCTTTTGTTTTTTAAAGATTTATTTTATTTGAAAGGCAGATTTAGAGAGAAAGAGAGAGAGAGAAATCTTCCAACTGCTGGATCACTCCCCAAAATGGCCACAGCAGGTAGGATTAAGTCAGGCCAAAAACAGGAGCCTGAAACTCCATCCAGGTCTCCCATGTGTATCACAGGAGTTCAAGCACTTGGGCCATCTTCTGCTGCTTTCTCAGGCACATTAGCAGGGAGCTGGATTGGAAGTGGAGCAGCCAGGATTCCAGTTGGCACCCATATGGGATACTGGCATCAGAGGTGGCCCCTTAACTGGGTAGATTATGTCACCAACTCTTTCCTACATTTTCTTTTAAGAGTTTTGATAGTTTTAGCTTTTAAATTTAAATCTGTGATTCGTTTTAAGATAATGTGATTTTATTCCAAATTGGTAACCAGTTGTTTCATAAATTTGTTAAAAACAAAACAAAATACTACCTGTGTCCTATGAAGTTGCCTTGACTCCATTATCAAAAGTGAATATCAGGCAGTAACTTTGGCACAAAAGGTTAAGCTCCTGCTTGAGACACTACATCCTGCATCTCATATGGAAGGGATGGGATCTAGTGCTGCCAGCTTCCTACTAATCTGCCTGCAGGCAGCAGACGATGGCCCAAGTACCTGCATTCCCAATCCCCATGCAGAAGAACCAGGTGGAGCTCCTGGCTCCTGTCTTTGACCTGCCCCTGCTGCAGCTGTTGCAGGCATTTGGAGAGTGAACCTACAAATAAAGATCTATTTCTGTATCTCTCTCTCTCTCTCTCTGTCATTCTGCCTTTCAAATACATTTTTAAACTTTTTTTTTAAATTTTGTTTAATTAATACAATTTCATAC
The DNA here is from genome assembly GCF_964237555.1 of Oryctolagus cuniculus. NCBI lineage: Eukaryota > Metazoa > Chordata > Mammalia > Lagomorpha > Leporidae > Oryctolagus > Oryctolagus cuniculus. Next base: position 65,909,685 of record NC_091442.1, read on the forward strand.
ATTTAATATACACAGATTTGGAAACATGATCCTCCCCTGCCCCCTCCACCCAGACTCCCACCTTTCTTCCTCCACCCTCTTATTTTCCCATTCTTATTATTTACCAAGATCAATATTCAGTTAATTTTAATATTCATAAGATTAAACTTACAATAAGTATAGTTCATCAATTAGTAAACAAAAAAATGAATAAACAAGAGAAAAGTTGTTCCTCCGCAGTCAGGGCAAGGGCTATTCAAATTCATCACCTCCCAAAGTATCAGTTTCATTCCTATATGTTACATTTCAAGTTCTCTATTAGTTACCACAGAGCAGAGAGACCACATGGTATTTGTCTTTTTGTGACTGATTTATTTCACTATGTATAATGGCTTCTAGTTGCATCCATTTTGTTGCAAATGACAGAATTTCATTTTTACCGCTGTATAGTATTCCACAGTGTGTATATACACCATAAGTTCTTTATGCTGTCTTCAGCTGATGGACCTCTGGGTTGATTCCATATCATAGCTGTTGTAAATTGAACTGAAATGAACATGGAAGTACAGATCACTCTTTCATATGCTGATTTCCTGTGGATAAAATTTCAGGAGTGGGATTTCTGGGTCATATGGTAGGTCTATATTCAGCTTTCTTAGATGTTTTCATACTGTTTTCCACAGTGTCTGTACCAGTTTACATTCGTATCAATAGTGGATTAATGTGCAGTTCTCCTCAAACCCTTGCCAGCATTTGTTGTTTGTTAATTTGTGTATGAAAGCTATTCTAATGGAGGTGAAGTGAAATGTCATTGTGGTTTTGATTTGCTTTTCCCTGATGGTTAGTGATCTGAGCATTTTTTCATGTGTCTATTGGCCATTTGAATTTCCTCTCTTGAAAAATGTCATTTTTCAGGTCCTATGCCCATTTCTTGACTAGGTTGTTTTGTAATTGCTGAGTTTCTTGAGCTCTTTGTAGACTCTGGAACTTAATCATTTGTAGGTTAAATAGTTTGCAAATATTTTCTACCAATCTGTCAGTTGCCTCTTCACTTTGTCAAGTGTTTTTTGGCAGGGCAGAAGTTTCTCAGTTTGATGTAATCCTACTTGTTAATTTTGGCATTGATTGCCAGTGGTTCTTCTACTTATTTAACACTTTGTAATTTTCTTTTTTTTTTTTTTTTTTTTTTTGACAGGCAGAGTGGATAGTGAGAAAGAGAGAGAGACAGAGAGAAAGGTCTTCCTTTTGCCGTTGGTTCACCCTCCAATGGCCGCCGCGGCTGGTGCGCTGATCCGAAGCCAGGAGCCAGGTGCTTCTCCTGGTCTCCCATGGGGTGCAGGGCCCAAGCACTTGGGCCATCCTTCACTGCCTTCCTGGGCCACAGCAGAGAGCTGGCCTGGAAGAAGGGCAACCGGGAAAGAATCTGGTGCCCCAACCAGGACTAGAACCTGGTTTGCCGGCGCCACTAGGTGGAAAATTAGCCTATTGAGCCATGGCACTGGCTTGTAATTTTCATCATGGAGATCTTTGACATCCTTGCTTAAGTTTATTCCAAGGTATTTAAACTTTTGTGGCTATTGTGAATGGGATTGATCTTAGAAGATTATTCTGAGCTATGTCATTGTCTGTGTATTCAAAGGCTATTGAATTTTTGTGTGTTGATTTTATATCCTGCCACTTTACCAAACTCTTATGAGTTCCAATAGTCTCTCCATGGAGGCTTTTGGGTCCCCTATATATAGAATCATGTCATCTGCAATAGGGACAGTTTGACTTCTTCCTTCCCTATTATATCCCTTTGATTTCTTTTTCTTCCTTTCCTATTGTATCCCTTTGATTTCTTTTTCTTTCTTAATGGCTCTGGCTAAAAATTCCAAGACTATATTAAAGAGCTATGGTGAGAGTGGACATCCTTGTCTGGTTCCAGATCTTAATGGGAATACATCCAATTTTTCACCATACATTAGGATGCTGGCCATGGGTTTGTTATAAATTGCTTTGATTATGTTGAGGAATGTTTCTTCTACACTGAATTCAATTTGCTTAAGGTTTTCATCATAAAAGGGTATTGAATTTTGTCATATGCTTTCTCTTCAACTATTGAGATGATCATAGGTTTTTTGGTCTTCAGTTTATAAATGTGGTTTATCACATTTATTGATTATCAGATGTTGAACCATCCCTGCATACCAAGAATAAATCCCACTTGGTCCAGGGAAATGATCTTTCTGATGTGTTGTTGGATTCAATTGGCTAGTATTTTGTTGAAGATGTTTGCATCTATGTTCATCAGGGATATCGGTCTATAGTTCTCTTTCTCTGTTCTATCTTTTTCTGCTTTACGAATTAAGATGATGCAGGTTTCATACAAGGAGTTTGGGAGAATTCCCTCCCTTTGAATTATTTTTGAATAGCTTGAGAAGAACTGGAGTTACTTCTTTAAATGTCTGGTAGAATTCAGCAGTGAAGTCATAAGGACTTAGACTTTTTTGTCGGAAGGATCTTTATTACTGATTGAATCTCCCTCTTGGCAATTTGTTTAGGTTTTCCATGTCTTCCTGATTTAGTTTAGGTAGGTTGTATGTTTTCAGGAATCTATCCATTTCTTCTAGGTTTCCCAACTTGCTGGCATATAGTTCTTTAGTTCTTTGTAGTAATTCCTTATGATTCTTTTTATTTCTGTGATATCTCTTGTTATATTTCCTTTTTCACTTCTGATTTTGTTGATTTGGGTCTTCTCCCTCTTTTTTGAGGTTAGTTAGGCCAATGATGTATCAATTTTTTTTTTAAATCTCTTCATTTCATTGATCTTTTGTATTATTTTGGATTCCATTTTGTTTATTTCTTCCTTAATTTTAATTACTTCTTCTCTATGACAAATTTTGGGTTTGGTTTGTTGTTTTTTTTTTTTCTAGGTCCTTGAGATGTATTGATAGCTCGTTCATTTGGTACCTTTCTAGTTTCCTCACATAGGCATTGATTGCTATAAACTTTCCTCTTAACACTGCTTTTACTGTATCCCATAAATTTTTTTTTTTTGACAGGCAGAGTGCACAGTGAGAGAGAGAGACAGAGAGAAAGGTCTTCCTTTTGCCGTTGGTTCACCCTCCAATGGCCGCCGCGGCGCACTGCGGCTGGTGCACCGCACTGATCCAAAGGCAGGAGCCAGGTGCTTCTCCTGGTTTCCCATGGGGTGCAGGGCCCAAAGACTTGGGCCATCCTCCACTGCACTCCTGGGCCATAACAGAGAGCTGGCCTGGAAGAGGGGCAACCGGGAGAGAATCCAACGCCCCAACCGGGACTAGAACCCAGTGTGCCAGCACCGCTAGGTGGAGGATTAGCCTATTGAGCCACAGTGCCAGCCTCCACTGCATTTTTTATTTTATCTATTGAATTCTTCATTTCTAGTACTTCATTTTGCTATCTCCTTTAAGTCTCAATTTCATAGGAAAGAATTTCATTCCTATCATATATGGTTTTCTTTAGTTTGTGGATTTGCTTCTGATTGCATTTGAGTAATCACATGATTAGTTTTTTAAAAAGATTTTATTTATTTATTTATTTGACAGGTAGAGTTACAGACAATGAGAGAAAGAGAGACAGAGAGAGAGGTCATCATTCCTTTGGTTCACTCCCCCCAAATGGCCACTACAGCTGATGCTGTGCCAACACGAAGCCAGGAGCCAGGTGCTTACTCCTGGTCTCCCATGGGGTGCAGGGCCCAAGCACTTGGGCCATCCTCCACTGCCTTCCCGGGCCACAGCAGAGAGCTGGACTGGAAGAGGAACAACCAGAACTAGGACCTGGAGCCCATATGGGATGCTGGCGCCAGAGGATTAACCAAGTGAGCCACGGCGCCAGCCCCATGATTAGTTTTTTTAATTCAGTGGTGTGGGCCCATGCAGTCTGATCTCAGCTTGTTTGCCAGGGCAGGCACCTTCTTCCCCGGATCCAAGCTGTTAGGTCTTCTGTTGTTTCTTTGCAAGTTGTTGCATGTCTGCAATTCCTGCACAGGTCCGGCCATTCTACTGCTTTTGCAAGACTTCCCACTGCAATTTTCCCTGCAGCTTTATCCTGAGAGTGGATGTTCTCTACTTTGTTACATTAATTTCACCCAGTCTAAATCAGACTGCCCTGTCACTATTCGACCATATTGGAAACCCTAGTTTTAAAAAAGTGAGTTATCTACAATGCATGGTCTTTTTCTACAATATTTCACTGATTTATATTTTTGTTATTAAACTCATGAGACTATTTTCAGTGGCTTAATAATAATTCTTAAGTGACATCATGTAAATCATCATCTACTTTGATTCTTATTCTAAATTGTATTTGCTCTTATAGATACACTGCATTTCTACATATATTTGTGAGTTAGCTTTTCAAGTTCTAAAAAGAAGGCTACGGTTCTAGCATTATAAATTTGAAGTGTCCCCTAGAATATACTTCATGCCCTGGTAATCTATAACCCTGCTCCCATTGCTGACTGATAATATTAACAATGATGGAAATAATTGATAATAAATTATCACATGGTTGATTCCATCTATCTCTTTATTTTTCTAATTCTAACCATGCTCTACAATATTTCAGAAATAAAAAATCATTCTATTCACCTGCTGAAAATCCTATAAGGATTGTCTTTTCTTCTTTCCTTTTCTCCTTTCTGCCTTCTTGCCTTCTCTCTTCCTTCTATTATATAATAATCATCCTTTAAAATGAGATATCTTTCTCCTCTCTTGTTATTATATATTTTATTTATGTTATACAAGTTAGCTTCTCTGATTTCCATTTGTCCTACCTGAGAGAGGGATCATTTTCCCTTCTGTAGCATCTACTGCACTGAAATGTTAACATGCTTTTCCATAGTTTTCTCCCCCACTGACTATGATAACTGTTTGGATGACAAATCCATCTGTGAACAAACTCTATAGCCCCAGTAATTATCACAGTCTGGCTAACTCAATGAACAATAAATACTTACAAAACTGAAATCATGAAATTGATTATTTTAATTGACCAGACAAGATCATATAGGAAAAGCTTGCGTGCCAAGAGGGAAGTTCTCCAGACCTATAAATTAATGTTCTCAGCAAAGGGAAAAAAGGATGACATATGGGAAATAAAATTTACTAGAAAAGAGTCTGGTTCAAGAAAGCTATCAGAAAAGAAGACAAACTATGTGTCATATGGCTACAGAATTTCAGTTTCCTATTGATACCAGAATTATGGAGCCTAGGACATTACTAAAGGTCTGCTTCCCTAGTGACTAGGAAGATGAAGAGGGTGAAAGTTCCAGAATTCTAGTTGGGAGTTAAGGGGAGGAACTGAGAGTGGTAGAAAAACAAAGAAAACTTAACAATAAAATAGAAAGTATCTTTAAAAGGCATAATGTTGCATCCAGCACCATGGCTCACTAGGCTAATCCTCCACCTGCAGTGCCAGCACCCCAGGTTCTAATTCCGTTTGGGGCGCTGGTTCTGTACCAGTTGCTCCTCTTCCAGTCTAGCTCTCTGCTGTGGCCCAAGTGCTTAGGCCCTGCACCCGCATGGAGACCAGGAGTAAGCACCTGGCTCCTGGCTTCGGATTGGCGCAGCACCAGCTGTAGTGGCCACTTGGGGGGGGTGAACCAATGGAAGGAAGACCTTTCTCTCTCTCTCTCTCACTGTCTAACTCTTCCTGTCAAAAAAAAAGGCATAATGTTTCTACAAATTTAAGTGAAAGTGAAATAATTCCATGACAAATATGTATACTTATAATAAGTCTAACTATGTGATGTTTGTCCCTCCAGGAACCGCCCACACAGAGGTAAATGAGCTTTGCATCCTCATCAACTGGCCAATTTCCTGTTTTTTGAGCCAGGCAGTGGCTCAAAAAAGAAATAAATGAGGGACTTTGGGCTCTGATATTTAACAGAGATGCTGCAGAGGTGTTTGATGAGGCGACAGAATGGGAACAAGCAGGAGGAGCTTCCTAGACGTCTGTTGGCATCCCGAGCCCATTTCATCACATAAACACCTCAAGCAAATTAAGCACCAGCGCTACATGAAGGCACTCGTGTTATTATTTCAATTTGAAAATAGGAAAAGCAAGGGACTTCTAGAAAGGCATTCAAAAAGGACATTTCATAAAAGGATCCATTTGCTCAAATCATAACTTCAGATAATCCATAGAAAGAAAATTAATCAAAGATGCACCCTTTTCAAAGCACTTGAAAAGATTTGACTCACAAAATTGTGGATAATATGGCAGGTTTTCCTCACTGGATGCGGGGAGAATGTTGATCCCCACAGAGTCATTCTGAGGGAAATGCAATCTAATACTAAAGACAAAATGGTCGAATTCCTTCCCATATATGCCCATTTACTTTCAACCTGTGTAGGTAATCTGACACTATGCTAAGATACCTTGCATTGACATTTTGTCTTACTTCTTGTACAAATATACACAAGCTAATGCAAAGGGAGAAAGGAAGAAGAAAATGGAGCTCCTCTCCCACATCCACTTTTAGCTAATCCCTCTAAAAGGCACTTTAACATTTACAGTCTTAATAAATTGAGAATTATACAAACAAAAGCCTCAGAAGGCAGGTATTAGTGTTTCCATTTAACTGATTAGAAAATAAATTTCAGATAACTTCAGTGGTTTCTCATAGTTGCACAGCAAATGGCCAAAACAGGCAACAATACAAGTCAAATTTCCAAGCTGTATTCTACACAACATATTATCTTCCTAACTCATTACCTTTTCATTAAAACGTTTTGAACACCTGCTGTGTTCCAGGGATGATACTAGGGGCTCACATTCTCATAAAGAAGGAAATAGGAAAGTAAATTTAAGCTGTGTGTTACTGACAGTCACCCACACATACAGCTATAGGAACACAATGCCCTGTGGAGTTTGCCTAAGCTTCCATGACTCGCATGAACAAGTCTAATGAGGTCCTGCAGATTTAAAGAATAGCGACCAATTCTCTATTTTAAAAAAATAGATCTTGTTAGGTTTGCATGGCTTTGACTTGCACAATTGCATTTTGTATATTTTCAATAGTTGCTAAGTAATTTCACCAACAATTTTAGTTTTATCTTCAGACGTGCAGAAGATAATGGCCTCACACTTACATGTGGTAGGAGTGAGCTGGAACTGAGTAGGAGTCACCCCTTGTAGAAAAATTACATGGTTTCCAGTTTCCCAAATGACTCTTTTCCTGCCTGCCCTTCAGTCAATTTTTTCTCTGCAGGAGCTTTGACCTTTACAATTGGTTACAACTGTATTAGAGTCCATGGTGTTCCACAAGAGACTCTACAGGGCAATCTTTAAAAGATTCTCTGGTTCAATGGAGATACTTTGTTGATTTTTGTGTCATGTTCTTTAGGAGAGATACAAAACGGGACTGCTTTTGTCAGAAAAAGATCTTTCCATTCCTTACTTCCCACAGGATACAGAAGTCAGTCCATGGAGAATTGAGTGGAAGCTATGAGTCAGGGCCGAGGCAGGAAATAGAAACGAGGCTAGTTATTTAACACAGATAATTTAATATACAGAATTGGTTAAACAGGTATTGGGGGGCCAAAGGTAGAAAAGGGGACACCAAGGGATTAAAGATAGTCCCTTTAGGAAGAAGTTACTATCCATAGTGTTGAAGAACAAATGAGAATGTTTGATGTTTTTCTAATTCAGAAGATGTGACACTTGACAGCAGGTAGCAGATACAGGGGGTTAGGCAGCGGATGTCTGATGGCATGCAGACATGGCAGCAAGTGGCAGATAACATGGAGAAATGGCAGTAGGTGGGCACTGATATGGACATAAGGCAGCAGGTGGCTGATCACATAGCCCATGCAGGGAAACACAGTAATAGGTGCCTTCTGATATGGGATCTGGCATTGGATGGCCCATGATTTGGAGACACCACATACAGTAAGCAAGCACATGGGTTCAGGAAGCTCATGATAGTGAGAGTGAAACAAGCAGTAAGGTGGCCTATGATTTGCAACCACAGAGGCAGGTGGCTGAGCATATGCAAACATGGCCAGAGGTGGCCCATGGCATGGACAAATGGCAGCAGTTCTAAGACATTGTTAGACACAGCAGCAGGAAAGTCATGATAGAGAGTGGCATCCAATATGGAGACGTGGCAGAGAAAATGCATACATGGATGCACGTGGGCCGTGGACAGTTGGTGGCTGGTTCATAGAGACGTGGCAGCAGGTAGCAGAAAACATGGAGAAATGCCGAGGCAGGCAATGATTTGGAGACACAGCAGCAGTTGGACATTTGCCTGGAGTCACAGCAGAAGTGGTAGATTCACAGAGATCTGTCAGCAATTCATAGATTCCATGGAGACATAGCAGTAGGGGACAGCTATGTGGATACTCAGCAGCAACAGGCCCATGATAGAGAGCCACACACAGATGGCATATACAGGAAGTCACAACAACAGGAGATGCATGACAGGTGTTTCAGGTGTCTTCTGACATGGCAACAGGCAGCAGGTACAATGGAGAAACAGCAGCAGGTGGCCAATGATTTGGAGACATAGTACCTATTGGCAGATATAGGGCAATCAGGAAGCAGGAGGCTCATGACCATATGAAAAAGTGTCAGGTGGCTATACTATGCAATCGTGGAAGACAGTGGCAAGCAACATGGAGACATAGCCAGAGGTGGGCCATGCTATACACACATGGCAGCAGGTGGCAGAATACCTTGAACATGAGGCAGCAGATGACGTGAAGACACAGCAGCAGTAGTTCATGACAAGGAGACAGAGCAGCAGTGGACAGATAGACAGGGCCAGGGCAGAAAAGGCCCACACGAGGCAAGCAAGGCATCGTGTGTCCCAGGATATAGAGAAACAGCAGTGGGTGGCAAACACAGGGAGTCATGGCAGTAGCACGCCATGATGGATTGAAAACAAGTCAGGTGGTTCATATGTAGCTGTGGCAGGAGGTGCCCCATATGATGAGTGCGTGGTATGAGGAGATAGGTTTTATGGAGACACAGCAGCACTGGCAGATATCAGGATACATGGCAGCAGGAGGCCCACGATCCAAAGACAGGTTGTCAGGAGGCCGATAATGCAGAGGCATGGAAGCAGCTGGCATGTGATCCAGTGTAATGAGAGCACATAGCTCATGATGTAGACACCCAGTAACAATTGCCTCATGTGTGAGACAGTGTCACTCCCCCTCTTCGTGGAGGAATGACACAGGACCCTGCATTGTTCTTTTGTCTGCTCGGCCCTCCCCGGGTTTGCTGCTGGTTCTTCCCGGGTTGGCTACCGTCCCTTCCACCTCCGTGGAAGGGCGGTTCCCCCTGCCACTTTCCCCACTTCCGCGGGGGAGCGGCACACTGCTGGACGGCTCTCTCGGGGGCTGCACAGGTGTTCCTTCAGATAGATGTTCCTGGTGCATGTTGTCTCTCTCCTCCTTTATAGTCCTCTTCCACCAATCCCAACTCTGCTACCCACACGCCGAGTACGCTGCTCTCCTCCAATCAGGAGCAGGTCCTACAGTTTATTGGTTGAACTGGAGGCAGCTGTGTAGAAGCTGTTTCCTCCTCTCCCAGCGCCATATTGTGGGAGAGCAGATGCACAGAATAAGTCTTAATTCGAGTAACTTAGTCTAGTCCGAGTTGCTCCCAGTTGCTCCCCACAAGACAGGGCAGCAGTGGGCTCACAATAGGGATACAAACCATAAGGTGGCCCAGGATATAGAGGGGCTGCAGGTGACACAGGATAAGGAGGCATGGCAGCAGTTGGCAGAGAATGTGAAGATATGGGTGCACGTGGGCTATTATGTGGAGACTTGACAGCAGGGGGCCGAGTCCATGGAGACATGAGAGCAGGTGGCAGTATGTATGGAGAAATGCCAGGAGGTGGTCAATGGTATGGGACATTGCAGGAGTTGGGCATTTGCATGGAGACACAGCAGCAGCATGCAGATATATGGAACCAGTAGACTTAGGAAAGGGAGGCAGTGCATCAGTGGTCCATGAAATGGACACAGGGTTAGACTTGGCAGAGGCATGACAGGTAAAACATTGCTTCAGGTTGCTCATGATATGGAGACATGGGTGTAGGTGGCAGGTGAAACAGCAGTAGGTGGCCCCATGTTTAGAGACACTGTGGTAGTTCTCAGAGATAGGCAGCTAGGGCAGCAAAAGTCTCATATTAGTGAGATTAGACATAAGGAGGCTTATGATACATAACCACGGAACAGGGTAGCAGAGGACATGGAATTGTGGCTGGAAGTGGGACATGATATAGAAAACTAGCTGCAGGTGCATCAGGGTTTGGAGACCCAGAAGCTGTGGCACACTACAGGAAGAAAAAGAAGCAGGAAGTCTGCAATATAGAGACATGACAGTAGATGGCTTGGGATGCGGAGCTCCAGAAGCAGTAGAACAATATGGCAAGACATGGCAGGAGGAGACCTCTGACGGGGAGTCTGGTGTCAGGTGGCTCTTGATGTGGCAATCAGAGCAGGTGTCACAGAATACACAGATAGGAATGGGTGTTGGCCCATGACGGGGAGACATTGCAACAGGATACATTGATTACAAAGACACACAGGGGCAGGTGGCAGAATATATTGAGTAATGCATGGTGGCAGCTGGCAGTTCCATGGAGACACAGCAGCAGTGGAGAGATGGACAGAGACATGGCAGCAGTCAGTCCATTCCATAGAGACCTGGTACCCGTGGGTAGGTATGGTGATCCGTGACAACAGCATGTCCATGACAGAGAGGCAGGACATAACATGGCCCATGATATAGAGACACTGTAGCAGGTGTCAAACATACTAAGTCATTGCAGCAGGAGACCCATACAGGTCAACAGTGCTCCAGGTGGCTATAGAGACATGGCAGCAGAGAGCAGATTGACAGAGGCATAGCAGCAGTTATTTGATTACATGGAGACACGGCAGCAGTGGGCAGATGCGTGGATACACAGTGGCTGCTACCCATGAGGTGGTGGTAAGGCATCAGGTAGCCATTGAAGTGGACACGTGGTGGCATGTGGCAGACAAGGTGGAGAATCAGAAGTAGGTGCCCCATGTTCAGAGGCTCTGCAGAAGTTTGAAGATATAGGGAGGCAGGCAGCAGAAGGCTCATGTTAGTGAGACTGGGCCACAGGTTGCCTGTGATCTGCAACCACGAAGCAGGGACAGATGATACAGAGACGTAGCTAGAGGTGGGACATGACACAAGACACACACCAGCAGACAGCTCGGGATACAGAGACCCAGAAGCAGTGGCACAAGACAGGAAGACAAGGCAACAGGATGCCTATGATCTAGAGATCTCACAGCAGGTAGTCTGAGATATGGAGCCCCAGAAGCAGTGGGACATTATAGGGAGACATCGCAGGAGGTGGCCTCAGACCAGGAGAGAGATGACAGGTGGCTCATGATGTGCAGGTCTGGCCACAAGTAGCAGAGAATACAATCAGGAATGCATGTTTTCTCATGACAGCAAAACAGGGCGGCAGGTTGCCAATTACAAGGAGGCATGGCAGCAGGTGGCAGAATACATTGAAGAAGTGGCTGATGATATGGACACAGCAGCAGCTGGGCAGTCATCTGGACACACAGCATCAGTGGGCAGATTGACAGAGATGTGGCAGTAGTTAGTTGAATCCATGGAGACATGGCAGCAGTGGGCTTCAGGTGCTCATATGGAGACACGGGAGCAGGTGGCAGGCGAAATGGAGAGATGGCAGCAGGTGGTCCACAATTGGAAGATGCTGTTGGCAGATGAAGGGAAATCTGCAGCAGGAGTCACATGACAGTAAGATGAGGTGTAAGGTCACCTTTAATATGCAACCATGGAAGATGGTGGCCAATGGCACGGAGACATGGCAGAGGTGGGCCAGGAAACGCACACACAGCAGCAGGTGGCACAATGTCTTCAACATGGCAGCAGTTGGCTCCTGACATGGAGACACGGCAGCAGTGGATGGATAGTCAGTGCCTGTGCAGCAGAGACCCAAGAGAGGCAGGTAAAATGACATCTGTCCCATAATAGTAGAAAAGGCAGCAGGTGGCAGACACAGAATCATGATGGGGAGAAAACATGTCCCCTGGCTCTTTTGTAGATATGGCAGCAGGTGGCAGATGTTACGGTGAAATGACAGGAGGTGCCCCATATTATGGTGCATGGTATTGGGTGACTGATTGGAGGCAGCAGGAGACACACGATCCAGATGCAGTGAGTCCAGTGGCCTGTAACACGGAGGCATGGAAGCAGTTGGCACGTGATCTAGAGTAATGGGAGCACATAGCCCATGACACAGAAACATGGCAGCAGTAGTCAGATATTGTGACAGGGCGCAAGAGGCTCCTGATAGGGAGACAAAGCATAACATGACCCATAATCTAAAGATATGGCAGGAGGTAGCACAGGGTACTGAGACACGGAAGCAGTTGGCAGAGAATAGACAGGCATGTGGACCATGATATGGAGACATCACGGTGGGTGATCTATTCCATGGAGACATGACAGCAGGTGCAGAATATTTGAGAAGTAACCATGAGGCAGCTGATGATATGGAGACAGAGCAGCGGTTGGGCAATTGCTTGGAGACACAGCAACAACGGGCAGAGACGTAGCTGTGGTTAGTTCATTCCACAGAGACATGGCAGCAGTGGGCAGATATGTGGATACATGGCAGCAGCAGTCCCAGAAAATGGGGAAGCAGGGTGTTCTGTGACCTAGGATTCCAGCATCCATGCAGGTGTCACTCCCGGGGAGGACGCTGTATTGTTTGTGGTCTCCTGGGGGGCCAGGGTCTGTGGGTGTTGTTTCCCTGGAGCCACGCTGTGTATGTATGTTGCTTACTAGGTGGTCAGGGTCTCTGTGTGCTTTATGGGGGATGCCAGAACTTGTCTCGGCTGTTTCCTCAGATGCCAGGGGTTGTTGTCTGTTGTTTCCTGAGAGGCTACTGGCTGTGTGTTCTTTCCCAGGAAGCCAGTGTCTGCCTGTGTTTTGTTTCCTGGAAGGTTCGTTCTACATCTGTTTTGATTTCTGGGCAGCCTGAATCTGTGTATGTTGCCATATCCTGTTGAGGTGGATTCGTTTCTGAGAGGAGGAGCGTGCTGGGGGGAAAGAGGCGCGGAGTCACCACACAGACCCCGGAAACCAGGTGAAAGCAGGCCTGAGGCAAGCAGCCCGCAGACTCATTTATTTCAGGTGCTACAGCTGCTTATATAGCCAAGGCAGCCAATCCGGTCAAGGGGCGGTCTATGCCCTAACCAATCACAGCCTGTTGCCAGGCAGTTTCCGAAACCATCCAATCACAGCCTGTTGTCAGTCAGGCTCTGTTGTCATGTGGTTTCCGAAGCCATCCAGTCATGGCCTGTTGCCAGGCAGTTTCTGTTGCCAGTAGCCATCTTGGCATGGCCTTCTCATTCCACCACATTTCCCCCTTTTTGTTTATTTTTGAGCAACGGGAGGCATGATTCTTGGTCACACCATTGTTGACCCCGTTTCCATGTGGTCTCCATACGCAGCTGTGCCTGTCTTAGGTTGTCCCCCAGGGGATCTTACTCGTCATTGACTAACCATTGCTCAAAACAGGAGACCACAGGAGTGCTTGCTCAGATGGGGGTAGGAATGAAGAATAGTGGTAATCAGGAATGGAGTGACCACACGCAGGCTGTGGGCCATTTGAGTGGCTGACCAGAGCTAGTGGGGTATAAAGTAGTAATGGATGTGGCTATGGGCAGTTTCTCAGGGTAGGATGATGGGGCAGGTGCGTCCGCTAACAAGGCAGACTCTCAGTCTTGTTCAGCTGGTTCTGGTTGGCTGTCATTTGCAGGCTTGATGTTTCTGGCTGGTACCCAAATGGGCTGTTCTGCATTTTCTGGAAAGACACAAGCATATCCTCGACCCTTGGTTAGCAGAGTGGTGGTCCCTTCCATTCTCCTGTCAGGGGGTCTTTCCACTTAACCATAGGGGCTGGGGTCTGGGATGGAAAGGATCCCCAGTGTTTATAAGCTGGGCTGATCCCTTGGGAATCAAAACTAAGAAAATTGATAGTGAAAAGGACCTCAGTCAAAGCAAGCTGTGGGTCTGGGGGCTTATGATTGTTTTTCTATCTTTGAAATAAACGAAAAGGGGGAAATGTGGTGGAATGAGAAGGTCATGCCAAGATGGCCACTGGCAACAGAAACTGCCTGGCAACAGGCCATGACTGGATGGCTTCGGAAACCACATGACAGTAGAGCCTGACTGACAACAGGCCGTGATTGGATGGTTTCGGAAACTGCCTGGCAACAGGCTGTGATTGGTTAGGGCATAGACCGCCCCTTGACCGGATTGGCTGCCTTGGCTATATAAGCAGCTGTAGCACCTGAAATAAATGAGTCTGCGGGCTGCTTGCCTCAGGCCTGCTTTCACCTGGTTTCCGGGGTCTGTGTGGTGACTCCGCGGCTCTTTCCCCCCACCACACTCCTCCTCTCGGAAACGAATCCATGGCAACAATATCCCAGGACACTATTGATTGTGTTGTTCCCTGGAAAACCAGGTTCATCTTGTGTTTTGTTTCCTGGATACTCAGACTATCCACGTGTCATTTCCTGGGAAGGCTGAGTTGTGTGTGTTATTTAGGAGAGGCCTGGGTCTGTGTTGTTTCCTCAGATGCTATGGTCTGCACCTGTGATTTTCATGAGTGGTCAGGATCTGCATGTTTATATTGGTTCCTGCCCAGAATTCGTGTGTTGTTTTCTTGAAAGACAGGGACTGTATGTGTGTTGTTTTCTGGGAGATCAGAGTCTACATGTGTTTTGAACCCTGAGAGACTTGAATCTGTTTATGTTGTTTCCAGGAATTCCAGGATCTGTGGTTGTGTTTTTTCTTAGAGGCCAGAGTCTATGAATGTGTTGTTTCTGGGAGGCCAGGGTCTGTGTCTATTATGTTTCCTGGGAGGTCCAAATCTATGTATTGTGTTTCCTGGGAGATGAAGCTGTGCATCTTGTTTCCTGGAAAGCCAGGATCTATGCAGGTGTTACTTCCTGTCAGGTCAGGGTCTGTATGTGTGTTGTTTACTGGGATGACAGTGGTGTCTTGTGTGTGTTGTTCCTTTGAGGCCAGTGTGTGCATGTTTCTTGCTTTCTGGGGAGCCATGATCTCTGTGTGTGCTGTTTCTTGGGAGGCCAGGTCTGCATTTATAGTTTCCTGGGCAGTCAAGACCTCAGTGTTTTCTCTGGATTCCAGGTCGCGTGTGTGTTTGTGTGTGTTGTTTCCTTGGAAGGCAGGGTGTGCGTGTGTTTTGTTTGTTGGGAGATCAGGGTCTGAGTGTGTGTCTTCTGGGATGCTAGGGTCTATGCATGTTTTTTTCCTGGGAGGTCAAGGCTTAAATGTGTTTTGATTTCTAGGAGGCCTGGATCCGTGTTTGCTGCTTCCTGAGAAGCAATGGTCTGTGGCTGATGTTTCCCTGGAGGCCAAGGTCATCCTGAGAAGCCTGGGTTTGTGTTATCTTGTTCTGGGGAGGTCAGGATCTTCAATGCTGTTTCATGGGATGTCAGTGTCTGCTCATGTGTTGTTTTCTGAGAGGTCAGTGTCTATGTGTTACTTTTTATTCCTTGGAGGTCTGGATCTGTGTAGGTTGCTTCCTTGGATGCAAGGGTCTGTGTGTTGTTTCCAGGAGGGTCAGGGTCTTCATGTGTCTTATCTCCTGTGTGTGTTGTTTCCCGAGTTACTGCACAGGTATTATTTCCTAGGAGGTGGTGGTGTCATGTGTGTAGTTTACTGGGAGGTCACAATCTGTATGTTGTTTTTTTCTGGGAGGTCGTGGCCCACGGGTATCGCTTCATGGGAGAGCAGGGTGTACCGGTTTTTAGTTTCCTTGGTGACTCAGGTCTGCATGTGTGCTGTTACCTGGGAGGTAAAGGTGTCACGTGTTTTGCTCCCTTTCAGGCCTGATTTCTGTGCTGTTTCCTGTGGTGCCGGCTACTGTGCTGATGTTGTTAACTTTGAGGCAAGAGTATGTCTGTTTCTTGTTTCCTGGGAGGTCAGGGTCATTGTGTGTGTTGTTTCCTGTGATGCCCTTGTCCGCATGTGTGTTGTTTCCAGGGGGAACAGGGTCTGTGTGTGTGTGTGGTTTCCTGGGAGTCAGGGCCTACGTTTGCTTTGATCCTGGGAAGTGTGAGTCTGTTTATATTGTCTCTGTAATCCCAGGGTCTGTGGTTGTGTTTTTCCCTCGACAGCCAGGGTCTGCCTGCATTTTGTTTCCTGGTAGGTCAGGGGCCTGCCTGTGCTGATTCATAGGATCCCCATGTCCGTGCCTGTGTTGTTCACTGGAGCCCAGCATTTGCTTGTGTTCTGTTCCTGCAAAGCATGGCCCTTCCAAAAAAACAACACATGCACAATCATGGTTTCCCAGCTAAAAATACACACAGATATGGATCTCCCAGGAAACAGCACCTGCACAGTCCCTGGACCCCCAGGAAACACACGTACAGACCCTGGCATCTTTGAAAAAAAAAAAAAAAACACATACAGACCTGGAACTCCCAGGCACACGTGTAGACCCAGGCATCAAGGAAACAAGACACAATGACACTGACCTACCCAGAACAAAACACACACACAGCCTGTCCTCCCAGGAAACAACACATATACACCCTGAATTCCCAGGAGCAAACCACATGCAGATGCTTGTATCTACTAAACAACATGTGTGCAGACCCTGTGGGTCTGTGTCTATTTCCTGGCATGCCGGGGTTTGTACCTGCGTTGTTTTTGGGAGGTCAGGCTCTGCACGTGTTTGTTTCCTGAAAGACAAGAATCCATGTGTGTGTTATTTCCTGGGATACCAGGGTCTGTGCTGGTGTTGCTTTGAGGGGCCAGGATCTGCATGTGTGTTGCTTCCTGGGAGACCAGTGTAGAATGGTTCTTATTTACTGGGAGGCCATGATCTGTGTGTGTCTTCTTGGTTTCTTTGTCGGGGGAGAAGGGCTATGTTTGTGTTTGGTTTCCTGGCAGGTCAGGGTCTCTGTTTTTTCAGGAGGAAGAAAGGCCAGCATATGTGTTTTTGTTTCCTGGGATGCCAGGTTTTGTGGGTGTGGGTGTGTGTGTGTGTGTGTGTGTGTGTGTTGTCTCTTTGAAGGCAGGGTCTGCCTGTGTTGTATTTCCTGAGAGTTCAGGGCTTGCATGTGTTTTTGCTAAGATGCCAGAGTGTGCACATGTGATGCTATCCAGAAAGCCAGTATCTGTGGGTATTTTGTCTCCTGGGAGTTCCAGGTCTGTGTGTGCTGTTTGCTGGGATGCAGGGGTCTATGAGTGTGTTGTGCCCTTGGAGGCCAGAGTCTGGCTGTGTTTTTTTCCCTGGGAGGGCTGGATCTGTGTGTGTTATTTCCTGGGATCCCAAGGTCAGCACACATGTTGTTTAGTAGATACAAGCATCTGCATGTGGTTTGCTCCTGGGAATTCAGGGTGTATATGTGTTGTTTCCTGGGAGGACAGGCTGTGTGTGTGTTTTGTTCTGGGTAGGTCAGTGTCATTGTGTCTTGTTTCCTTGATGCCTGGGTCTACACGTGTGCCTGGGAGTTCCAGGTCTGTATGTGTTTTTTTTTTTTTTTTCAAAGATGCCAGGGTCTGTACGTGTGTTTCCTGGGGGTCCAGGGACTGTGCAGGTGCTGTTTCCTGGGAGATCCATATCTGTGTGTATTTTTAGCTGGGAAACCATGATTGTGCATGTGTTGTTTTTTTGGAAGGTCGGGATCTGCGTGTATCCTTTCTTGGAGATTAGAATCTGTATGCATTGTTTCCTGGGGTTCCAGTATACTGGTGGGTGTTGATTCCTGGGAGAGCAGAATCTGTGTGTGCTGTTTCCTGGGATGCCAATGTCTGTGTTGTTTCTCAGGAGGACAAGGTCTGCCTGTATGTTGCTTTCTTGGAAGTCAGGGACTCCAAATGTTTTTTGAGGGGAGGCCATATGTATGTTGTTTCCTGGGGTCCCAGTGTGTGTCTGTGTATGTGTTGTGTGTATGTGTGTGTGCTTTTTCATGGAAGGCCACCATCTCTGTGTGTGTGTGTGTGTGTGTGTGTATTTACATCCTTCCTGGGAAGCACTGGTATGAGTGTGTTTTGTTTCCTGGGAGATCAGGGTCTCTGTGTGTTTTGACTCCTGCGTGGCCTGAATGTGTGTCTGTTGTTTCCTGGGTTCTTTGTGCTATTCCCCTGGAGGCCAGCACCATCCTGTGTTTTGTTTCCTGGGATGCCATACCTGCATGTGTGTTGTGTCCATGTGTGTTTTATTCCAGTTAAGTCAATATCTTTTTGTGTTGCTGTCTTGGAGACCATGGTCTACCTGTTGTTTTATTTTTTTTCCTGAGAGGTCAGTCTGTGTGTGTTGTTTCCTGGGATGTCTGGGTCTGTGCGTTGTGCCCTGGGTGTCAGGGTCTCCGTGTGTTTTATTTCCTGGCAGCCCAGAATCTGTGTGTGTTGGTACCTGAGATGCTGGGGTCCGCCTGGGTCTTGTTTCCTCAGTGGCCAGGGTTTGTGTGTGTGTGGTTTAATGGGGTGCCAGGCTCAGCACATGTCTGTTCCCTGGAAGGTGTCTGCATGTGTGGTTTTCTGTGGGATCAGGTTGTGTACATGTTTAGTTGCCTGTGTGGCCACAGTGTGCACATGTGCTGTTTCCTGGGAGGCCAGGTTCTGTGCTTGTGGCTAGAACATGGGTGTTTGTCTCATGGGATGCCAGTGTCTGTATGTATGTTGTTTCCTGAGAAGTCTGGATCTGCATGTATATTTTCCTGTAGGTGTCAGGTTCTTTGTGTGTTGCTTCATGGGATTTCAGGGTCTATGTGTATTTTGATTCTTGGGGGGGTCTGGATCTCTGGAGGATGTTTCCTGATGCCTGGTCTGTGTGTGTGTTGTCTTCTTGGATGCCGAGGCCTGCCTCTGTTTTATCTCCTGGGAGTTGATTTCTGTGTGCATTTTTTTCCTGGAGTTTGAGAGTCAGCACATATGTTGTTTCCTGAGAAGTCAGGTTCTGGTTTGTTTTATATTCTGGGAGCCCAGAATCTGAGTGTGGTTTCCTGAGAGATTGGGTCTGTGTGACTTTTGTTTCCTAGGAGACCAGGGTCTTCCTGTGTTTTTCTCTACAGGTGTGTTGTTCCTGGGGGAACAGGGTCTGACTATGTTTTGTTTCCTGGGAGACCAGATTCTCGTGTGTGTTGTTTCCTGGGCAGCCAGGTGTGTGTGTATTTTGTTTCTAGGGAAGTCAGGGTCTGGGACCTATGCTTCCTGGGATGCCAGGGTCTGTGTGTGTGTGTTGTTTCCCAGGAGGTCAGTGTCTGCCTGTTTTTCTTGGGTAGTCATTTCCTGGAACACCAGTGTCTGGACCATTGTTGTTACTGGGAGGCAAGTACCCACATGTGTTTGTGTCTCCTATGATGCCAGGGTCTGCATGCATTTTTTTTGGTGGGTCTGGATCTGTGTGCATCTTTTTTCCTTGGAGCCCACAATCCACATGGGTTATTTCCTGGATTCCGGCTAACATGTGGGTGTTGCCTCCTGGGAGGCCAGGGTCTACATGTGCTTTGTTTCTTGGGAGCCCAGGGCCGTTTGTGTCATGTCCTAGGATGCCAGGGCCTGTGTGTGTGCAGTAACTTGGGAGGTAGGGTCTGCCTGTGTTTTTCCCCTTGGAAGTCATGGTCTGGGGTTTGTGGTCTTCTGGGAGACTGGGATAAGCATATGTTTACTTTCCCTGCTGGTAGGGTCTGTGTGTGTGTTGTTTCCTAGGAGGCCACGGTTTGTGTGTTTATTTCCTGGGAGGTCAGAGTCCTTGTGTATGCTGTTTCCTGTGATGACAATGTCTGTTACAGATGTTTTTTTCCAGGTAGAACCAGGTCTACATGTGTTTTGTTTCCTGAGAGGTCAGAATCTGTGTGCTGTTTCCTAGGAAGTCAGGTTCTATGTGCCTTTGGTTGAGTTCAAGGTCTGCACATTTGCTTTCCGCACGCCAGGGTTGGTGCATGTGTGGTTTCCTGGGCAGTCAGGATCTACATGTGTTTTGTTCCTGGGATGCAGAAATTTGTTGTTTTCTGTGACTCCAGGGTCTGTGATTGTTTCTTTGGAGGCCAGGGTCTGCCTGTGCTTTGTTTCCTGGTGGGTCAGGGCCTGTGTGTGTTGTTTCCTGGGATTACAGGACCTGTGTTTTGTTCCTTTGAAGTGTGTGTCTATGTGTGTTGTTTCCTGACATGCCAGGATCTGCAGGTGTGTTATGTTTTGGGAGGTCAGGGTTCTGTGTGAGTTTTGTCTCCTTTGAGGCCAGTGAAGCCTGTTTCTTTCTAATGGGAGGCCATGATCTGTGTGTGTCTTGTTTCCTGGGTGTCCAGGGTATGTTTGTGTTTGGTTTCCTGAGAGGTTCTGGCCAGAATATGTGTCTACAGTTTCCTGGGGTGCCAGGGAATGTGTTTGGGTGTTGTCTCCTTTGACTACACAGGGTCTGCCTGTGTTTTGTTTCCTGGGAGTTCAGGGTTTGGCTTGTGTTCTTTGTTGAGATGCCTCATTGACCAGGGAGCCAGTGTCTGCATAGGCTTTGTCTCCTGGGAGTTCCAGGTCTGTGTGTGTTTCTGGGAAGCAAGGATCTGTGAGTGTGTTGTATCTTTGGAGACCGGGGTCTGTTTGTGTTTTCTGGGATGCCAGTGTCTGCATCTGTTCTTTTCTGTGAGGTCAGAGTCTCCGTTTGGGTGTGTGTGTGTGTTCTGCATCTATGTGTGTTGTTTCCTGGAAGTCCAGTGTGTGGGTGTGTTCTTTCCTGGGAAGCCTGTGTATGAGTGTGCTTAGTTTCCTGGAAGGTCAAGGTCTACATGTGTGTTGTTTCCTGGGATGCTGGCATCTACACACGTGTGCTTCCTGGGAAGCCTGTTTGTGTGTGTTTTGTTCCGGGTAGACTAGAGTATTCATGTGTGGTTTCCTTGGAGGCCAGGGTATGTCTGTATTTTGTTTCCTGGGATCCCAGGGTCTGTACATCTGTTGTTTGCTGGGCCAGTGTCTGCATTTGTTTTGTTTCCTGAGAGGCCTTGTTCTGTGAGTGTTGTTTCCCGGCATGCCGGGGTGTGCGCATGTGTTGATTTTGGGGAGGCCAGGGTTTGTGTGTGTTTTATTTCCTGGAATGCCAGTGTTGTGCAGCTGTTTCCCCCAGAGGCCAGGGTCTGCATGTGTGTTGTTTCCCAGGAGGCCAGAGTGTGTGTGTTTTCTTGGAGGCCCGGGCCTGCGTGAGTGTCCTTTCCTGGAAAGCCAGGGTCTGCCTTTGGTTTTTCCTGGGACATCGAGAGCGAGGTGTGGTTTGATTCTGGGAGGTCCGAATCTGTGTTTCTTGATTCCTAGAGTGCAGTGGCCTGTGATTGTCTTGTTCCCCTGGAGGCCAGGGTTTTTCTGCGTTTTCTTCCCAGGATGCCAGGTCTGCGTGTGTTTCCTGGGAAGCCTGTGTTTGCATGTGTTTTGTTCCAGGGAGATCAGTGTGTTTGTACTCTGTTTCCTGGGATGCCAGGGTCTGAGAAGGTGTTGTTTCCTGAGAGGCCAGTGTGCAAATGCTTATGTTTTTATTTATGGGAGGTTGGGACCTGTGTAGGCTGTTTCCTTGGAGGCCAGGGCCTGCATGGGTTCTCTCTTGGGATGCTGGGTATGGGCAGCTATTGCTTGCCAGGCAGCAATGTCTGCATGTGTGTTGTTTCCTGGTGTGCCAGGGTCTGGTGTGTGTGGTTTCTTGGGAGGTCAGGGTGTCCATGTGTTCTATTTCCTGGGAGGCCAGAATCCGTGTGTGTTGATTCCTAGGAAGGTAGGGTCTTCATGTGTTGTTTCCTGGGAGGCCAGGGGTGTGTGTGTGTTGTTTCCTGGGAGGCCAGGGGTGTGTGTGTGTGCTCTTACCTGGGCGGTAAGCGGATGCCTGTGTTTCATTTCTTTCAGGCCAGATTCTGTTTGTGCTGTTTCCTGTGACACCCGGTTCTATGCTTGGGTCTGCATGTTTCTTATTTCCTGGGAGTTCGGGGTTTTTGTGTTGTTTCCTGAAGTGTCAGTGTCTGTGCATGCATTGGTTCCCGGGGATGTGTTTTGTTTCCAGAGAACCCAGGCTTGTCTAGGTCCTAGACAGTTAGCATCTACAGGTGTTTTGAACCTGAGAGGCCTAAATCTGTTTAAATTGTTTCCTGCGACACCAGGAACTGTAACTCTGTTTTTTTTTTCCTTGAGGCCAGAGTCTGCCTGTGTTTTATTCCTGCGAGGTGAGGGTCTCTGTATATTGTTTTCTGGGATCGGCTCAGGTTTTGCTTCCTAGGAGCCTGATTGGTATGTGCACTGTTTCCTTGGATGCCAAGGTCTCCATGTTTATTTGCCTGAGAGCTCTCAGTCTGCATGTGTGGATTCCTGGGAGATCAGGTTGTGCACGTGTTCAGTTTCCTGGGTAGCCACAGTCTACCCATGTGCTGTTTCCTGCAAGGCCAGGTTCTGTGCTTGTGTTACTTGAGATCAGAATGTGAGTCTTTCCTGTTTTCTAGGATGCCACAGTCTGACTCGTGTTGTTTCCTGGGAAGACCGGGTCTGCGTTTGTTTTTATCTGCAGAGGTCAGGGTCCGGGTGAGTTGTTTCCTGGTGTATCAGGGTGTGTGTGTGATTAGTTTCCTGGATGGCCATATTCTCTGCACCTGTTTTTTTTGGGAGGTCAGAGCTGCCTGTGTATGGTTACATGGGATTACATGGGATGTCGGTGTGAGCTTGTTTTTTGTTTCCTGAAGGCCAGGTTCTGTTTGTATTCTTTCTGTGCTTGTGTTTTTTACTTCGAAGCCAGCGTATGCATGTTTCTTCTTTCTTGGGAGGTCAAGGTCTTTGTTTTGTTTCCTGTGATGCCAGATTCTGCACATGTGTTGTTCCTGGAGGTGAACAGTATCTAAGAGTATTTTGTTTCCTGGGAGGCCAGATTCTTGTGTGTGTTGTATTCATGTGTGTTGTTTCCAGTGAGGTCAGGATCTGC
Organism: Oryctolagus cuniculus; assembly: GCF_964237555.1. Classification (NCBI taxonomy): domain Eukaryota; kingdom Metazoa; phylum Chordata; class Mammalia; order Lagomorpha; family Leporidae; genus Oryctolagus; species Oryctolagus cuniculus. The sequence goes on from NC_091442.1 coordinate 65,932,645, forward strand.
CTGTGGTTTTTTCCTGGGCAGTACAGTCTATATGCATTACATCCTTGGATGCAAGTGCCTGTATATATTTCGTTTCCTGGGTGGTAAATGTCGACGTGTGTTTTGATTCCTGCTTCCTGGGATGCCAGTGTCTGTGACTGTATTTTTTCTGGAGGCCAGTGTCTGTGCATGTCTGTTTCCTGGGATGTCAGGAACTATGGGAGTTTTGATTCCAGGGAGCCTTGTGCCTGCTACAGATGCTGTCTCCTGTGGGGCCAGGGTCTGCCCATATGTTGTTTCCATGGAACCATCATCCACATGTGTTTGCTTTTATTCATATGTCAGTCTGTGGTTTTTTTCTGGGGTATGGAGTCTGAGCAGGTGCTATTTCCTGGGAGGCCAGAATCTCTGTGTGTGCTTTCCTTTGAAGCCAAGGTCCGCATGGGTTCTGTTTCTGGAAAAGTCAGGGTCTGCATGTTTTGCTCCCTAGGAAGCCAGAGTCCGTGTGAGTCATTTGGGCAGTCAGGGTCTATGTGTGTTTTGACTTCTGGGAAACCTGAGTCTGTGTGTGTAGTTTCCTGGGTTACTAGAGTCTGCAATTGTGTTTCTTTTGAGCCAGCTTCTGCCTGTATTTTGTATCCTGGGAGGTCAGGGGCTATGTGTGTGGATGCTAGTGTGTGTGTGTGTGTGTGTGTGTGTGTAATGTTTCCTGGGAGGTCTGGGTCTGTGTGTATTGTTCCCAGGGATGACAGGGTCTGAGATTATGTTGTTTCCTTTGAGGCCAGGGTCTGCCTGTGTTTTGTATCCTGGGAGGTCAGGGACTATGTGTTTGGATGCTAGTGTGTGTGTGTGTGTGTGTGTGTGTGTGATGTTTCCTGGGAGGTCAGGGGCTGTGTGTGTGTGTGTGTGTGTGTGTAATGTTTTCTGGGAGGTCTAGGTCTGTGTGTATTATTCCCAGGAATGACAGGGTCTGAGCTTGTGGATTTCTCTTCTTAAGTTAGCATCCATGTGTGCATTGTATACCAACAGGAAATAAATAATATGTTGATTGTAAAATGAGAACCCAAGATTGCAAGTATGTTGTTTCTGAGAAGACATTGTCTGGATGGGTTTTGTTTCTGGGAAGATCAGGGTCTCCAGATGTTGTTTCCTGGGATGCCAGGGTCTGCGTGGGTGTAGTTTCCTAGGAAGCCAAGGTCCATGTGGGTGTTCTTTCCAGGGATGCCAGGGTCTGTGTGGGTGTTGTTTCCTAGGATGCCAAAGTCCACATGGGTGTTATTTACAAGGATGCCAGGGTCTGCGTGGGTGTTGTTTCCTGGGATGCCAGGATCCGTGTGGGTGTTGTTACCTGGGATGCCAGGATCCGTATGGGTGTTGTTCGCTGGTATGCCAGGGTCTGCGTGGGTGTTGTTTCCTGGGATGCCAGGATCTGTGTGGGTGTTGTTACCTGGGATGCCAGGATCCGTGTGGGTGTTGTTCGCTGGTATGTCAGGGTCTGCGTGGGTGTTGTTTCCAGGGATGCCAGGGTCTGCATGGATGTTGTATCCTAGGATGCCAGGGTCTATGTGGGTGTTGTTTCCAGGAATGCCAGGGTCCATGTGGGTGTTGTTTCCTGGGATACTAGGGTCCCTGTGTATGTTCTTTCCTGGGATGACAGTGTCTGCATGGGTGTTGTTTCCTGGGATGCCAGGGTCTGTGTGGGTGTTGTTTCCAGGGATGCCAGGGTCTGCATGGGTGTTGCTTCCTGGGATGCCAGGATCCGTGTGATTGTTGTTTCCTGGGATGCCAAGGTCTGCATGTGTGTTGCTTCCAGAAATGCCAGTGTCTGCATGGGTGTTTTTTCCTGGGATGCCAGGGTTCGTGTGTGTGTTGTTTCCTGGGGTGTCAGGGTCTGCATGGGTGTTGTTTCCTGGGATGACAGGTTCTATGTTGGTGTTGTTTCCAGGGTCTGACAGGGTATGCATGTGTGTTGTTTCCTGGGATGCCAGGGTCTGCGTGGGTGTTTTTTCCTTGGATGCCAGGGTTCATGTGGGTGGTGTTTCCTGGGATGTCAGGGTCTGCGTGGGTGTTGTTTCCTGGGATACCAGGTTCCACGTTGGTGTTGTTTCCAGGTCTGCTAAGGTCTCATGGGTGTTGTTTCCTGGGATGCCAGGGTCTGTATGGGTTTTGTTTCCTGGGTTGTCTTGGTTCATGTATGTATTCTTTCCTGGGATGTCAAGCTCTGCATGGGTGTTGTTTCCTGGGTTGCCAGAGTCTGCGTGGGTTTGTTTCTTGGGATGACAGGGTCTGTGTGGGTGTTGTTTCCTAGGATTTCAGGGTCTGCTTGGTGTTGTTTCTAGGGATGCCTGGGTCTGCCTGGGTGTTGTTTCCTGGGATGCCAGGGTCGGTCCCCATGGGTGTTTCCAGCGATGCCAGGGTTGCATGGGTGTTTCCTGGGATGTCAGGGTCCTCATGGGTGTTGTTTCCTGGGATGCCAGAAGGAGGAGATACAAATGTTATTTTTCTCAAATACTGAAATGCTAGCTGCTTGCCCTCAATCATTATTCTGTTATGCTAACAAGTAGAAAGCATGGCCAAAGGTAAACTGGAAGGTAGTTAGGGTTCTTGTTCCATCACAGCATTGGTTTGCACATATCCCCTAAAGCTCACATGTTAGAAACTTAGTCCCCAGTGTAACGGTACTCACAGACAGGACCTTTAGGAGGTGATTCTGTTGCTCCCTCTTGCTCATTCACGCCTTTCACCACATTGTGACACAGCACAGGAGGCCCTCACCAGAGATGGTCCTTGATCTGGGACTTCCCAGCCTTCAACACTATAAGCCAGTGAATTTCTGTGTTTTATACATTTCCCATCTCTGGTATTTTGCTCTGGTAACACAAAATGGCCTAGGATGACTTTTAGTTATCCACACAAATCTAAGGCACATTTAGTCTTGCTATTTCCTACTTCAAAAACTGGAGGAATTTGCATTACTCATAAGATTTGTTAGATTATATGTGAAAGATTTTAAAAAGTAGTAAGCAGGGCCTCAAATTATAATCTGTTTTATATAGAAAAAGAGTGGTTTTCCTTCAAGAATGACTCTGATTTCAGAGACGTGTGCATGAGTAGCAAATGCTGTCTCCTTAAATATTCCTGAAACATTATCTGTCAAAGGAAGGACATAAAAAACACCAATAATTGTTCAGGTGTCCTTGCCATCTCTCCTACACTGACTATAACTATGATAAACAGCTAGCAGTACAGCTGACCAGTGGCAAATTGTAGCAGTGACCAAATCTGTATTCAATGCCAAGGTAAACACAGAAGCATCAAAAAGTTACAAGATTTTGTAAGCCCTGAAGTACAAATATACACACCTGAAGCCATTTGGATAAATGGTGATAAATATGATAAAAAATGGCCTGATTCCTGAGGCTAGCACTGTGGTATAGTGGGTTAAGCCATGACCTGCCACACAAGCAACCCATATGGGTACCAGTTCATGTCCTAGATGCTCCACTTCAGATTCAGCTCCCTGCTAATGCACCTGGCAAAATAGTAAAAGATGGCCCAAGTGCTTGGGAACCTGCCACCCACATGGGAAATGAGGAAGAAGATGCCTCCTGGCATTGGCCTGGCCCATCCCTGGCTGTTGTGACCCTTTGGGGAGTAAACTAGTGGATGGAAGATCGATTGATCTATCTATCCATCTGTGTAACTCTGCCTTTCAACAAGTATATAACTTAAACAAAAAAGCCTGAATCTTAAAACCAAATAAGCGTTTTCCCCCAAGTTCTCTTTGAGCCTTTAGCACAGTGTCCTTTTAGAGCAGGGCTGGGGAACATCCCACCTACAGGCCACGGAAGGCCCTCGATTTTATTTAGTCTGGGTCTGCCTAGATGGTAGGCAGGACTTAGATTCAATAAATCTACAGCAGGCTGATTTTTTCAGTTGATCATTTGGGGTGTGGCCTGTGAATGGTGTTATAAATATCCAAATGGCCATTGGCAGAAAGAAGTTTCCCCATCCCTGTTCTAGAAAGTCTACAGACTCAAAGGGGACTGGGGGAACAATCCACCCATTTCTGGCTTAAACTATGTCACTTGTTTATTTGGGGTTGTGGGGTCTTCATAAAGTTCATGGAAATGGCATATTATGCAAAAATGATTTAAGGATATCAGAACATTCTTACATCAAAATAATCTAATTTCCACAAACATTTTTAAGGAGCTAACACATTGTTCTTTTTAAAATTTGGACATATTTTGAAAGGTAGAAGATACAGATAAAATAAATCTTTCATGTGCTGGTTAATTCTCCAAATGCCTCCAACAGCCAGGCACAGATTAGGCTGAAGCCTGAAACCAGAAATTCTATCTCATGAGTGGCAAGGACCCAAGTACTTGCATCAGTCACAGCCATCACCTGTTGCATCCCAGTGTGCGCATTAGCAGGAAACAGGAATTGGAAGCACAGCAGAACTCAAACCCAGGCACTCTGATAGGGATTGTGGGCATCTCAACCAGATTCTCAAATGTTGCCCCCAATACCCACCACACATACACACTTTTTTAAATGCCCTGATATTTCCATACCTTCAGAGATACAGGTTAGTCATTTGTAAATGAGAAAATAAATTGTCCTGGCTATTGCATGATGCTTCAAAAGGACCAAACCTGAAAATGACGAGAATCTGTACAGTAAGATAGACGTTTCTACCAGATTTCACTCTGCTCCTTGGGTTTATAGCTAAGTCTGAAAAAAAAAATAGCAATGCTAAGAAGAAAGGAATTGAAAGAATTCTTTAACTTTTTTATTCCTATAAGGTGAACAAATTTCATGTATTCCATATATTGAGATTTAAGAGCATAATGATATTTCCCATGCTACTCTCCCACCCTCCCACACTCCCACGCTCCCAACCTCCCTCCTTCTTCCTTATTTTTTCTTTATATTTTTACAATGACATAATTTCAATTTATTTTATAATCACAATAACTCTCCACTAGATAAAATTCAACAAGTAGTAAGTAGAAAAACCACTGTTCCTCAACAGTATAAACAAGGGCTGTAAACAATAATCAAATCTCAAAATGTCAATTTTGCTCATATGCATTACAATTTTTTGTACCCTGTATATTAGTTACCACAAATCAGGGAAAACATGATATTTGTATTTTTGGGACTGGCTTATTTCACTATGCATAATGGTTTCCAGTTGTATCTATTTTATTGTGAAAGACGGGACTTCATTCTTTTTTACAGCTGAGTAGTATTCCATAGTGTATATATACCACATTTTCTTTTTCCAGTCATCGGTTAATGTACATCTGTGTTGATTCAGCATCTTAGCTATTGTGAATTGAGCTGCAGTAAATATGGGGGTACAGATAACTCTTTCATATGCTGTTTCATTTTGTTTGGGTAAATTCCCAAGAATGGGATGGCAGGATCATATGCTAGATCAATTTTTAGATTTCTGAGGAATCGCCATACTTTGACAATGGCTCTACTAGCTTACCACCAACAGTGTATGAGGGTATGTTTTTTCCCTACATCTTCACCAGAATCTGTTGTTTTTTGAGTGCTGAGTGAGAGCCATTCTAATGGATGAGATAAAACCTCATTGTGCTTTTGATTTGCACTTCCCTGCTGGCTAGTGATGCTGAGCATTTTTTTCATGTGTCTGTTGGCCATTTGAATTTCATCTTTTGAAAATTGCCTGTTCATGTCCTTTGCCCAATTCTTTATCTAAGGCCACAACCATTATAAAAAGAACAGAATCCCCTTAGAGGATTTTATCAAAAATGAGGCAAAAAAAAAAAAATCATAACTAGCTAACTGGTACTCTCTAGGCAACACACATCTGGCCACTAGAAACCTATGGATATGTAACCAAAAATTAGGAAGTGTCACTTTGAAAAATGAAAAAGTAATTAAGCAAATATAGCTGAATTTATTCATTCAAATAAAATATTGCCTTCCTCAAAATAACCATACTTATCTTCAAAATAGACACATTTATTCCAACTACTACCCTCTCTTCTACTCCTCCTTCAGTTCAAAATGCTTTTAAATTTGCTTCACATTTTGTCTGTAACTCAAAACAATGCTACTCAGAAATATCACCTTAATTTTTTGGCTCTTGCCAAGATTCAAATCCATCTTTAAAGACATGTTTTTGCTAGGCTGGCTAGTGTCCGTGGCATTATCCAAAAGAAAGTGCTACCAGGTCCTCAATCAGAGGCAATCACAAAAGAAAATTTTTAAACAGTTCTATCAAAGGCAGCTTCTATTCCATCCTTGTTTAACCTCCCACACTAAATGTCTGCAAGAGCCTCTCTGAGCACGTTCCAGCTTGGTTCTATTGTTAATCAGTCTTCTGATGTGGCCTTCTGCTTAGGTATGTATATCTCCATCTGTGTCTGTGTGTGTGAGAAACAGTGAGAGACACAGAGACAGAGGGAAACAAACACACAGAGAGAAAGAATCAGGTCATGCCTTCTTTGGTATGTTTAGACTGCTGCTGCATTATCTGGGGTGCTGATAAAAAATCTGAATACCTTTGACCAATGCTTCATTAGAGAAAAAGGACAAATGAGATACCCCCCAGAAACAGGGAGTATTTGGGGGAAAGAAAATACCTTGTGTGGTAATTTTTATTTCATTGCCCTGCTTCTGTTCTCATCATACTACTGATTGATTACATCATGTTTTCTTGTTTATTATTTTCTTTTTCTCCCCACCAAATAAGTTCCATGTGAAATAGGACCTTGCGGGTCCTGCTCAACTCCATAGCCCAGTGCCTGGAATATAATCTGTATTTGATCAATATCTTTGGAAGGGTAGGAGAGAGGGAAAAAGGAAGAAGAAAGTGGAGGAGGGAAGGGTGAGATGAAAGGAAGAATGCCCAGGTCTGGGCTGAGACTTCAATCTCCTCTCTGAAGGAAGTAAGCCAGTGGGTCTGACCAAATCAAAAGCAGTGAAGCAACAGTGGTAACACAGATCCTCTTTCCTGCCCAATGTCCTGAACTGTTTTCATTCACAATGTTTCTGACGCTGATACATGTTTTCCCACATCAATGAATTCTCCAACTCTCTAGACACCCACTGGATGTCCTACAGCTCATTTGAAATCTGACACAAACTTTACCCAGAGTTGGCACAGATCCCATAGGGTAAACTTTGTTCCAAAAGACTTCCCCAGTTGAGAAGCATAGAGTGCCACTTACACTCTTACGGAGGGACTACAAATCAGTGGTTCCCAAAGTCCCCTTTCCTTGTTCCATACTTTACTGGAATGGCTCTGAGAATTCAGGAAAGTGCTTTACTCACTAGCATTCAGTTCGGGAACAGCCAAGTGGAAGCCCATCACTGGACAGGACGAGGGGACCAGCAAAGAGCTTCCATGTAGTCTCCAGGAGCTCCACCCTCCCAGCATCTCACATGTTCACCTCCCAGGAGCTCTCTCAACCTTGCCACCCAGGGCTTTTGCTGAAGGTTTCAGTGTGTGAAAATGATTGGTTAGCTCACTGGCCACCAGTAATTGAACTCAACCTCCAGTTCCTCTCCACTTCTCAAGATCACACTTTGGTCTTTCTGGCAAACAGCCCACATTCTGAAGCTATCTAGCAGCTCCCAGCCTCCAGTCATCTCAACAGCAAACAAAGGACATTCTCGGCACTCAATGAGATTCTAAGAATTTTAGGAACTGTTGCCAGGACCAAGAGATAAACATCAAATACCTATTTCTCATTGTATAACACCCCTCCTCCACACATACCCAATAATCCCTGTGAGATACCTTCACCGAGCCTCCATTCTTTGATAAGTGTTCTTAATTGTAAAGTACTATACAAATGTAGCTTTAATCCAAAGATTCCAGCTATTTATGCCCCTCCTGCATAGAAATTATGGAGCTACCTAAGAAACCCAAAGTTCTGAGTGTTTTCTTTTTGGCAAGTATTACTAAGGTATCAGATACATGTGCAGTCAGTCAGTCTCTCTCTCCTTCCTTTGTTCCTTCTTTCCTTCCTTCCCCAAATCAAGGATCACGGCCCATACTCCTCTGGTCAAGGTCAGAATTTATTCACAAGGACAATTTTACTTGGCCCTCTTATTCTCTAGTCTGAAATGCAGACTTAAGACATTGTGTCCAGCTAAGCTTCTATTTATACTTGTTTTAGAAGCTGTGGGCCATGAAAGACAGCTGCTTTGTTAAATGTAAACATTTAAAACAAATATAATACCATTGGGGCATTTTATCATGTTCAAAAGTATTGGAAGACATAAGAAATAGAACTGGCTTGGGCATTCTCAACCTCTAAACTGTCCTTAGCATAATGGATAACTAGCTTCTAGTTATTTGACCTTGAATACCTTTCAAAACCTTAGAAGTAACCCAGTTTAATCATTTAATCATTTTTTTTTTTTTTTTGGACAGGCAGAGTTAGACAGTGAGAGAGAGAGACAGAGAGAAAGGACTTCCTTCCATTGGTTCACTCCCCAAATGGCTGCTACAGCCGGCGCGCTGCGCCAATCTGAAGCCAGGAGCCAGGTGCTTCTCCTGGTCTCCCATGCGGTTGCAGGGCCCAAGCACTTGGGCTATCCTCCACTGCCCTCCCGGGCCACAGCAGACAGCTGGACTGGAAGAGGAGCCACCAGGACAGAATCCGACGCCCTGACCAGGACTAGAACCTAGGGTGCTGGCACCACAGGCAGAGGATTATCCAAGTGAGCCATGGCGCCCGCCAGTTTAATCATTTCTAAAATGGGATCATTACTACCCTGTCTATTGTATGGTGTTGGAGAATGAACCAGCAAATTGAAGTTTCTCTCTCTCTCTCTCTCTCTCTCTCTCCCTCCCTCCTTCCCTTCAAATCAAAAGAATTAACATTAACAAACTTCAGAAGACTGAGCAGAAGATGGAGATGAAAAGAAAGTAGCTATAAGCTTATTGAGACATCACATTTCACAGCTAAGCAAATTAAACAAAAATGGTTCTTAAGCTTCCTGCCGCTGTAGGTTGTGGGTTAACCAATCTTAAAAGGCTTAAAGGCTTTACAATTTGAGAACTTTACAATTTCAGGCTTTACAATTTCAGAGCCGGTATGTGTATTACACACACTACAAAGAATATCTGACAAACTGGAACTTTGTCAATGGATGTTTCGCAAAAAATTAGGCAACAAAGAATAAAGTCTGGTTTAAGCTTGAGAGATAATGACTAGAATATAAGAAGAGATTTAAATGTTCACAAAAACAAATTCTAAATCTTCCCACCCTATCTAAACCTCTCAAGAAAATAATTTCACCAATTTCTCACAGACTCAGTTTTCCTGAGTCACTTAAGCATATTTATTTATTTTCATTTTATTTGAAAGTCTAAGAGACAGAGATCTTCCATCTGCTAGTTTATTCCTTCAATGCTGACAACAACTAGGGCTGGGCCAGGCCAAAACCAGAAGCCAGGAATACAATCCAGGTCTCCTACATGAGTGGCGGGGAACCAATTATTTGTATCATCACTGCCTCCTAGTGTGTGTATTAGCAGGAAGCTGGAAGCAGAAACACCAAGTCAGGACTCAAATCCAGGCGCTGGTATGGGATGTGAGTGTCACAAGTGTCATCCAGACGGCTGCACCAAAGGGCTGTCCCCTTTCACTCACTTTTGAACCCTATACCTCACCAATCATTCTGTCTCAAAACAAACTATTACCACGATTCCCTGAGACCTTCCACAACTGTAGGCTAGTCTTAATTCCCTAAATTTTTACTGATCAATACTGTTAATGGATGATAAATTTTAGCTATGAAGAACATACAAAAACAGTACTCCAGGCAATCAACAAGTGTAAACTTGCTTCGTGTTAAGGTAATAAGTTATTCTAAGATCAGAGTTGTTTCAGAAACTGTGTATCATGTTCTAATGTGGTTCACATAAAACAGTCTTTATTTGTGTCATTGAAGTCAAACAGCCGATGACCTTCTCTCTCAAATTCAAAAGAAATAATCAAGACTGTACCATCTCCTGTCATTTTAGTCAAGGTTGGGTTCCAAGGAGATTCACCAAAGGATACTTGCCCATGAATATCTACTACTGTCTGTGCTTAAAACATGGCAAAGAAGAAGTCAGTACATAGTGCCCCAAGTCACAGTGTTCTAAAAATTTTTGACCAGACTTTTAAAAATATATAGAAAATTAACTGGCTATCTTTAATAATTAGACAACCTGACAGTGATAAACACTGTCTATTCTCCCTATCTTCTCTCTCTCTACCTATCTTCTCACTTCTCATTCTCTCCTTAAACACACTTGTCTTTTTGTTCATTTTGATTTCCTACGTGGCCACTGCGATATGAGTTTTCTCCCTCACTGTAAGAACCTGAATCACAAGGAGGGTGGTATCTTTGTTTGGATTTCTTTATTTATAGCACACTTTAAAGCACTTTCCTGCTTCCAAGTTTTTGTCTTAGTGTCAATATTAATATGACAAACTTAATAAATAATAGACTGGAAAACAGGTGTTCTTTAAATATGTACTGGTGATATAAATAGAGAAAGTACAGAGGGTGAGAGCATTAGAAGAATTATTACTGGAAAAGGCATATGTAATTTCTCCTTTAAGGTAGGCCTTATCACCAGCAGACTCAGAAATCCAAAACCTATTAAAAATGAACCTGTTGTTCAAGAGAACCTGAATCTCAATAAACTTCCAATCTCAAGGGACGACACTCTGGGGAACTCTCAAAACCAGGCAGTTAAAATCAATGAAAGTTCATTTAACTGAGTATTACCTTCCAAGGGTGGGGAACACCTGGACAATAGACATTATTCACACCGCACCTCTGGCCTCTTGTAGGAGGGCAGAGGGCAAATCTTTTACCCCAAAGGGAAATGTGGCCTGCACCGTCAAGGGAACTTGTTCAGCTCTACTGGAACTTCCACAATTAATTTCTGAACTGAGCCTTGATTTCTTCCTTTGTAGAGCAGAGGAAATAATCTCTACCTTGTGATTTTGTTTTATATGTTAAATGAGATCATGTATATGAAGTAGTAATTCATTCCTAATGAAATTTTAATACTCACTTTGTATTTGGTGATCATAGTGTTACCTCAGAGCCACAGTGAATAATTATAGCTGGTATTGCTCTCTCTCTTCTCATAATACACAGCATCTCAACACAGCATTTATCAGAGGGATAAAAGCTGCTTGCTTCTCACACAATTTTAATTTTTATTCTTATTTATTTACTTGACTGGCAGAGAGAAAGAAAGAGAAATACAGTGTGTGAGAAAGAGAATGATAGAGAGATCCCCCATGCACTGGTTCACTCCCCAAATGCTGGCAATATTTGGAGCTGGACTAGGACCAGAGTCAGGAGATGGACACTCCATCCAGATTTCCCAGGTTAATGGCAGAAACTAAATGACTAAAGCCATCACCACTGCCTTCCAGTGTCGCATTGGCAGGAAACTGAAGTCAGCAGCCAGAGTTGGAAGCAAATCCCAGTATTCCAATTGTGGGATGCAGGCATCCTAACCAGAAGTTAAACACCTGCTTCTTCTCATACAATTTCATACGAATAGGAGGTTGGGAGACTTGATCTTAAAATTGTAAAAGAAACTAGCCATACATTTTAAAGGGATATGCAGAAAACCCAGTGGCTCAGCGGTTGGGAGGGGTTATACAGGTTATAGCTATAACTATTGAAGTTGTAACTAATTGCCAGAAACCTAATGGCTTAAAAAGAGAAATGTGTTCTCTTACCTCTCTGGAGTTGAAAGTCTGACACAGGTCCCCCTGGGCAGCTGTGTTACTTTCTGGAGGCTGTGGATGAGCAGCTGTTTCCATGCATTTCCCACCTCCCAAAGTCCATGTTCCTTAGCTCTCGGCTCCCTTCATCTGTCTTCAAAACTGGAAAAGTCAGACGGAATCCTAAGGTCACCAACATTCTGGTCCTCTCTTCTGTGTCACAAAGGAGCCCTTCTGACTATCTTTGCTTTGTTACAGCCCCTTGTGAGTACAGTGGCCCTGCCTCAATAATCCTAAGATCTCTCCATACTGTAATGTTAGGTGATCAGCCCCCTTAATTCCCATTTGACAAGCAACAACATATTCACCCAGCGATTACAATGGGAAAAGATGTCAAACTAGACTTCCAATTACATAGCTATCAGTGATCATCTTATCTCCTGGTACCATCAAGTCACCTCTTATCCTAATTCTAATGGTTAGGAAGAGACCATCTCCTAGAGCCATGATTTTGCCTACTCCACTATGAACAAAAATTGAGAAGTTACTTAGTATTCAACAGTTTATAAAGAAGTAAGATCTAAAACAAGACAGAATAAGGTAACAACAACTGGCCAAGTCATGCACTCACCAGGCAACCTGGCCTCCTCTGTGTCTGATCCATGGCAGACATTGCTAATCAAACAGATCGGTTGGCCTTAGAATCATCCACAGAGCATGTTAGGTAATCACCAATGAATATACTCAATCAAACTCGGCATTCAGACTAAAAATCCGTTTTCTCCCTGAATCTGAACAATCATAGTGGTAAACGACTTTCTCAGAGCCATTTTTGGAATAAGATAATGATCTGATGTTCTTAAATTAGCAGACAAAAGGAATCCCAGCTGGTCTAAAACAAGTGATCTTAAAAAGAACAAAACTAAGTGAAATAATTAATTTAGTCCCTGACAGAAACACTGTGTCTCCATAAAACCTCATATAGAAATCATATTATGGGTAAGAAAACCATTTATTAGTGGCTCCTACACAACATAAAAATCTTGTTTTGAGATATACTGTTATGCATCTTTTTTTCTGTAGGTTGTTTTGCCTAGAAAAAGATTTGTGGGGGCTGGCACCGTGGCTCACTTGGTTAATCCTCCACCTGCGGCACCAGCATCCCATATGGGCACTGGATTCTAGTCCCTGTTGCTCCTCTTTCAGTCCAGCTCTCTGCTGTGGCCCGGGAAGACAGCGGAGGATGGCCCAAGTGCTTGGGCCCTGTACCCACATGGGAGACCAGGAGAAGCACCTGGCTCCTGGCTGCAGACCGGCATAGCTCCGGCAGTAGCGGCCATTTGGGGGGGTGAACCAACAGAAGGAAGATCGTTCTCTCTGTCTCTCTCTCTCTCACTGTCTGTCAAATTAAAAAAAAAAAAATCTTAATTAAAAAAAGAAAGATTTGTATGTGTATACATATATACATATTGTAAAGATTTTATTGTCCTGAAATAAGCTACTAGGGCCTTTTACAAGATTTTATACAAATTATCGTAGTAGAAAAATGAAGAGAAACACCACACTAAACCTAGCCATGAGAAATAAATGTTGGTGCTTCTTCTGTCACAAGTCTTCCCATTCCTTCATTCACCCTCTTTATATTGAGCCTCTGTCCTAGACTCTGAGGGGACAGCATGAATAAAACTCTCGCCCCCAATTAGTTCAGTTATACATTCAAAAAATACATTTTAAACACCAAAGTGATATTATATTTTCATATGGTCTGTAATTTGCTTTTGCTTTGTCCTAATGTTTTGCAGTATCTCCCTAATTCTGTCAGGCTTTTGCAGTTTGCCCAGTCACCTGGATGGACCCAAGAAGACGAGCACTGGTCGGCACGTAACTGGCAGTCTAATCTGACTTCTCTTTCCATACTTTGTTGTTAGGTGTTCCGAAGGAAACTCGCTCCCAGAAAAGAAAGAATTATTTAGACAACAGGCTCTCTAGGAAATTAAAGAGTTTCATTCTATCCCATTTCAGTTATCCACTGTTGCATACTGTGTTCTCCCTAAAACTCAGTGACTTAAAATAGTCATTATTAACTCTTACAGTTCTGGGGGTTTGCTTGGAGAAAATGCCTCTTGCAGCTTTTTTCTCGTGTAGTTTGATGGCCTCCGGTCTTGGAGTCATCTTCCTCATTCACATGCTGCATTGATTCTGGCTATGGGCTGGCATGTCAGCAAAGCCATTGTCTAACACACCTAGCACAGCTTCTGTGGGGGCTGGGCTTCCTGCCAACACAGCAGTTGGGTTTTGAGATCAAGTGTGCCTGAACACTAGGCACAAGCTCTAGCCCCTTTTATGACTTCACCTTGGATGTCACAAAGGGCTGTCAGAGCAGGAGCTCACCATTCCATTGTGAAGTGAAGAGCATGCCAACTGGGGTGCAGGAAATGCAATCTGCCTCATAGCTCAACCCACTCACATCTTTGATCTGTGTAGTCAGGGATAGCAGACCTCTCAGGCTACTGTAGGTTCAACAGAAAAGTTCTATCAGGATCGAATGTCTCTAAAATAACACATCCCAACGAGTCAGTTTACTGAAAAAGAACTGATAATGGAATAACCAACTATTTTCCTAATTCATCCATACTTACCCCCTGGATTAACATTTAAAAATATTAGTAGATGATCGAACAGTCTGATTTGGTGTGTTCTTCTTTAACTGGAAAAACTAACCTCGAGGAAGTAACACACAGAAAAACAATCTTTCCTACGCATGAAGCATGGAAAGAACCATTTGTTTTGGCATCAAAGGCTATTAACATTATAATGTAAGTTAACCAGTTCTTCAGTGTAATTTTAAAAAGGCTGTGAAACAGGTTACAGACATCTGTGGGATCTCTAGGTACATTGCTAGGAAGGGTTAAACACTTTAAAATCTCTCAGGTGGATATACAGTTCAGCACATGCTTACTTGGACTTACCCCTAATGGTAGAGCTAGAAACGTGCCATGGGATTACAATTCCCATTAGGTTGGCATGTACCAATGCCATCTTACTAGTTAAAGTAATCAGTTTAAGTTCATAATTGAACATAAAGATAGGATTAAGTGTCAAAGGGAATCACATAAACAAGACCATTGTCTGCTAATACTAACTGATTAAAAAGGAGGGTAGGCCACTCACTAGGCTAATCCTCCGCCTGCAGCACCGGCACCCCGGGTTCTAGTCCTGGTCTGGGCGCCGGATTCTGTCCCGGTTGCTCCTCTTCCAGTCCAGCTGTCTGCTGTGGCCCGGGAGTGCAGTGGAGAATGGCCCAAGTGCTTGGGCCCTGCACCCACATGGGAGACCAGGAGAAGCACCTGGCTCCTGGCTTTGGATCAGCGCGACGCGCCGGCTGCAGCAGCCATTGGAGGGTGAACCAATGGCAAAAGAAGACCTTTCTCTCTGTCTCTCTCTCTCTCTCACTGTCCACTCAGCCTGTCAAAAAAAAATTTTTTAAAAGGAGGGAATGATCCAACTTGGGAAGTGGGATACACAGCAGACTCATAGCATGGCAGATGCCCTAAACAGCACTCTGGCCTCAGAGTCAGACATTAAGGCATTCAGATCCTGCTAAAAAGCCCATGAGAGTTTCTCATGCATGGAAAGCCAAGACACTCTGGCAAAAAAAAAAAAAAAATGACCTAAATGAAAGATCTCTGTGAGATCCCAGTAGATAGAACGGGCCATCATAGAAGGAGGTACCTTTCTCTGAAGGAAGGAGAGAACTTCCACTTTGACTATGGCCTTGTTTAAATAAGCTCAGTGTTTGTGAACTCAAGAGGCTTCCATAGCCTTGGCGCTCATGACAAAAGCCTCGGATGATTTCTGACATCATAAAAAGAGTGTCAATTGTTAAATCAACAATGGGAGTCACTGTGCACCTTCTCCCCGTGTAGGATCTCTGTCCTAAGTGTGTTGTACTATGTGAATTAACAATATAACTAGTACTCAAACAGTATTTTATACTTTGTGTGTCTGTGTGGGTGCAAACTGTTGAAATTTTTACTTAGTATATACTAAGTTGATCTTCTGTATATAAAGATAATTAAAAATGAATCTTAATGGAGAATAGGAGGAGAGAGGGAGTAGGAGATGGGATGGTTTGCAGGTGGGAGGGTGGTTATGGGGGGAAAAAACACTATAATCCAAAAGCTGTACTTTTGAAATTTATTAAATAAAAGTTAAAAAAAATCTTTCAGGTGAATTTTACCAAAAAAATCAGGTAAGACTCTAAAGGAAATATTTAATAAATACTTGTGAAAGCAAATCAATGTTTTCTACTTTTATTCAACAATTAGTGAACACCTATGATATACCTGGTGCAAATGAGTACTAAGTACCCATGGCACAGTAGCTATTAGGATACATTTACAGTAGGGGCATCCCTCAGTATATGATGGACCACAGTTCCAGGATCCAATGTGGACACCAAAATCTGTGGATGCTCTAGTTCCTTATGAAAAAAGGTGTAGTGTTTGCATATAACCTGCATGCTTCCTACTGTATGCATTAAAACCTCTCCAGATTACTTTTTTAAAAAAAAAATTATTTACATATTTGAAAAGCAGTGTTACAAAGAAGCAGAGACAGAGAGAGAAAGAAAGAGAGGTCTTCCTGCTGGTTCACTCCCCAGATAGCCTCAAGGACTGGAGCTGAGCCGATCCAAAGCCAGGAGCCAGGAGCTTCTTCTGGGTCTCCCATGCGGGTGTAGGAGCCCAAGGAGTTGGGCCATTTTCCACTGCTTTCTCAGGCCATAGCAGAGAGCTCGATTGGAAGTGGAGCAGCTGGGACTCGAACCGGCACCCATATAGGATGCTGGCACTGCAGCAGCAGCTTTACCTGCTATGCCACAGTAAAGGCCCCTAGATTACTTATAAGACCCAATACAATGTCAATGCTATTAAACAGTTGTTATACTGTATTGATTAGGGAATAATAACAAGAAAAAATTCTGTACAAGCTCAGTAGAGATGCATTTTTAAAAAATATTTTCAGTCCTTAATTGGTTGAATTTGTGGATAGGAAATTTCACAGATTTGAAGCACTATCATACAAATATGGTTGAAATTATATATTTTTTTAAATTTTTTATTTGAGAGCCAGAAAAAGAGAGATATCTACTGTGCTGGTTCACTCCCCTAAATGCCTTCTCAGGTACATTAGCAAGGAGCTGGATCAGAAGCAGAGGAGGCAAAACTCATACTAGTGTTCCCATATAGAATGCCAGCAACCCAAGCAGTGGTGTAACCCACTGAACCAAACGCCCCATGCATTGTTTTTGTTTTGTTTTTTGACAGGCAGAGTTAGTGAGAAAGAGACAGAGAGAAAGGTCTTCCTTTTTCCATTGGTTCACACCCCCCCCCACACCCAGTGGCCACTATGACTGGCGTGTTGCGGCCGGCACACTGTGCCCATCCGAAGCCAGGAGCCAGGTGCTTCTCCTGGTCTCCCATGTGGGTGCAGGGCCCAAGCACTTGGGCCATTCTCCACTGCACTCCCAGGCCACAGCAGACAGCTGGACTGGAAGAGGAGCAACCGGGACAGAATCCGGCGCCCAGACCAGGACTAGAACCCGGGGTGCCGGTGTTGCAGGCAGAGGATTAGCCTAGTGAGCCACGGCACCAGCCAATGCATTGTTTTAATATCCTCAACGGTGCCACAGATTTATTGTTTGACAGTGGATTTAATTAACAACCAAACATTTCAAATCAGATCATTAAGATGTGTGATTATTCAGTAAAGCTATGGCCTGCTCTGTGCCGCAGCAGGTAAAGCCACCACCTGTGGTGCCAGCAGCCCAAATGGGCACTGGTTCAAGTCCTGGCCCCTCTACTTTCTCTCCAGCTCCCTGCTAATGAGCCTGGGAAAGTAGCAGAGGATGGCCCAATGTTTGAGCCCCTGCGCCATCTGCATGGGCAACTCAGATGAAGCGTCTGGCTCCTAACTTCAGATTGGCACAACTCCAGTCATTGCAGCTATTTGGGGAGTGAACCAGCAGATGGAAGATTTCTCTCCCTCTCTCTAACTCTGCCTTTCAAGTAAATAAGTAAATCTTAATTAAAAAAAAAAAACGCAATAAAGCCAGTTGTTGTTATGATCTGATAGTATTAAGCAAAAGATGAAGTTAGGACATAATTACTGTAACGGCAATGACATGGAGCTGAGAACAGATCCAGTGTTCTAACCACAGGTCAGCCACTATTAAGTAGATGAATATGGTTCAGTCATCTAATCTTTCCAGACCCAAATCCCCTTTCAGTCATAGAATTCTCATTATCAATTATCTAGAAGTCATTTGGAAGTGAGAGAAGCTGGCCCAGGATTTGGGTAACGTGAGTGAGTGGTAATAACAGATGGAAAGTTTATCCAGAAAGGTTAAGAGGGCCTGCCTTGGCATAAAGCTGATCCAGTGAGTAAATCCACAGCTGTGTCCTGCAAGCTCTCCGCCTGGGAGACAATTTGGACAGCAATACCAGCTGCAACTGAGCAGAAATTGTAGCACAGCCTCACCAGACTTCACGCAGAAAGTTTGATGACATTCCATTTCTTTTTTTTTTTCTTTTTTTTTGACAGGCAGAGTGGACAGTGAGAGAGACAGAGAGAAAGGTCTTCCCTTGCCGTTGGTTCACCCTTCAATGGCTGCCACGGCCGGCACACTGCAGCCGGCACACCGCGCTGATCTGATGGCAGGAGCCAGGTACTTATCCTGGTCTCCCATGGGGTGCAGGGCACAAGTACTTGGGCCATCCTCCACTGCACTCCCTGGCCACAGCAGAGAGCTGGCCTGGAAGAGGGGCAACCAGGACAGAATCCGGCGCCCCGACTGGGACTAGAACCCGGTGTGCCGGCACCGCTAGGCGGAGGATTAGCCTAGTAAGCCGTGGCGCCGGCCTGATGACATTCCATTTCATTGACTCTATTTGACAAACAGCTGCACACTTAAGTGCAATCAACTTACAGCATAGCAATAAAACTTAACTTTAAAAACATGTTTAGGAGCACATATTTGGCACAGCGGTTAAGATGCCACTGTAACACTGCCAACCCATATCAGAGTGCCTGGGTTCCAGTCCCAACTCTGCTTGCAATTCCAGCTTCCTGCTAACGAGCACCATGGGAGACAGCAGGTGATGACTCAAATATTTAGGTCCCTGCTATCCTGGCTCCTGGCATTTGAGAAGTGAACCAGTGGATGGAAGATCGCTCTCCCTTGACCCAGCTTTCCAATAAATAAAAATAAGAGTAACAAAAAGATGAAAAGGTACCAATAATAAATAAAACACCTTTAAAAGTGTTTCGTATTTTTATTGCAATCAGGCATATATAACCTGAAGTTTGCCATTTTCACCATTTTTTTTCTTTTTTTTTGACAGGCAGAGTGGACAGCAAGAGAGAGAAAGGTCTTCCTTTGCCGTTGCTTCACCCTCCAATGGCCGCTGCGGCTGGCGCACCGCACTGATCCGATGGCAGGAGCCAGGTACTTATCCTGGTCTCCCATGGGGTGCAGGGCCCAAGCACTTGGGCCATTCTCCACTGCACTCCCTGGCCACAGCAGAGAGCTGGCCTGGAAGAGGGGCAACCGGGACAGAATCTGGAGCCCCGACTAGGACTAGAACCCGGTGTGCCGGCACCGCAAGGCGGAGGATTAGCCTAGTGAGCCACTGCGCCGGCCCCATTTTCCCCATTTCTACACAAACAATTCAGCCGCTTTAATCACAGTCACGATGCTGTGCGACCACCGCCATTTTTGTTCACTCACCCACCAATGACCCTATCCTAGGCACTGGGGATTCCACATTGAACAAAGCAATGACACGGTTCATGCCTTCCTGGCACCATCACACACCAGTATTCGGGTGCTGGTTTTCATATTTCACAAAGGTAACCTGACCAAGAAGGTGGAAGGATGCAACCGGGGGGACGGCATAGGGGTCACAGGTACACCCACTCTTTCCCACTTCTGAAAGCTGCTAAGAAGAGACGCCCTTAATCCAAGCCAGAGAGACCTGTGCGCTTCGGGGGCGGGGCCTGCCTGGGCGGGGCGGGGCCCTCGTGAGCAGGGCGGGGCGGAGGAGCCACGGGCGGGGCCGGTTCCGGCGCCTCCCTCCGCCCGGCGTGGACCTGTACTGGACGCCGCTGCACGGTGAGACCTGCGTGCTCCGGGGGCGGGGCCTGCGCGCTCCGGGGGCGGGGCTGCGTGGGCGGGGCGGGGCCGGTTCCGGCGCCTCCCTCCGCTCGGCGTGGACCTGTACTGGACGCCGCCGCACTGAGACCTGCGAGTTCCGGGGGCGGGGCTGCGTGGGCGGGGCGGGGCCGGTCCCGGCGCTCCCTCCGCCCGGCGTGGACCTGTACTGGACGCCGCTGCACGGTGAGACCTGTGTGCTCCGGGGGCGGGGCCTGCGCGCTCCGGGGGCGGGGCCTGCGCGCTCCGGGGGCGGGGCCTGCCTGGGCGGGGCGGGGCCGGTCCCGGCGCTCCCTCCGCTCGGCGTGGACCTGTACTGGACGCCGCCGCACAGCGCTGCGGCTCCTCCCGCGCCCCTCCGTGGGGGCGGCGGCGGCGGCGGCGGCGGCCTGGCGCCCCACCGGCCTGGGATGCGGCTGACGCGGAAGCGCCTCTGCGCGTTTCTGATCGCCCTCTACTGCCTCTTCTCCTTCTACGCCGCCTACCAAGTCTTCTTCGGGAGCCGCAGCCGGCCGCCAGCCGCCGCCTCGCGAGGGCTCCGGAAAGGGGCGGCCCTGGCGCCGGAGAGGCGCGGCCGAGGTAGGGCCGAGGGGACGGCCTGGACGCGGGGCGGCGGGGCCTGGTGAAGCCGAGCCGCGCGGCGGGGCCCAGCCCCAGGGCTCGCGGAGCCCGCGGCCTGGCCTGCTCCAGCCCCCGCAGGCGGCCTGGGGTGGGCACTGAAGGGCGTCCCTTACTCGCGGCCCGAATCTCGCTTGCTGACAGGCGCGCACGCTTTCCAAGCACGGATTCCGTTTCCTGCACGTTTTCCCAAAGGCCAGAGAGTTGCGGGAAGCCTGCACTGTCAGTCCTGGGTTTAAGACCCAGGGGAATAACCCCTCGTCGTTTCTCAGAGCAAGGGTTCTGTAGAAATTGAGTCGCTTTTTTCTGAATTGTGTTCGTTTAGCCCGTTCAAATTCTGTTGGTTTATCTTTCTGAATAATTGAAGTGATGAAATTAGGCTAATTTACATAGCTTGAATCTTTCTACAACCGCAGTTACTCCATATGGTAAACACTGTTAACCTTTTTTTAAAGCAGGACAGTCTACCTTGGGAAGTGAAGAATGGAATCCTTGGGAAATAGATGAAAGGAATGAGCAGCGACTCAGAGTTAAAGCTAGACTCCAAATACTAAATAAATCCACGAGGACAAAACCGGACCTCCATATACAAATCTGGGGGAAAGCCGCCATTGGTAAGTTAATAGTTCACAAAGGGCACTTTATTGATACTAAATTCATCTTAAGATTTTTTTATGTACTTGATAGAGATGGAGAGTCAGAGAGGTCTTCCATCTGCTGGTTCACTCCGCAGCTGGCCGCAGCAGCAGCACTCAACCAGGCAGAGGCCAGGAATTTCTTTTTTTTTATTTGACAGAGTTAGACTGAGAGAGAGAGAGAAAGGTCTTCCTTCCGTTGGTTCACCCCCCAAATGGCCACTATAGCCAGGTGCTTCCTCCTGGTCTCCCATGCGGGTGCAGGGCCCAAGCACTTGGGCCACAGCAGAGAGCTGGACTGGAAGAGAAGCAACCAGGACTGGAACCCTGCGCCCATATGGGATGCCGGCGCCGCAGGCGGAGGATTAATCAAGCAAGCCACGGTGCCGGGCCTGAAAAGCCAGGAATTTCATCTGGGTCTCCCACATGGGTGGCAGGGGCCCAAGCACTTGAGTCATCTTCCACAGCTTTCCCAAGCCATTAGCAGGGAACTGGATTGGAAGTGGAAAGTTGGGAATCCACACACCTGGAGCCTATGTGAGATGCCCCCATCACCGGAGGAAGCTTTACCAACTGCACCACAATGTGGGCCTCTTAATGTAGTTTGCCATGATTTGTTAATTAAGGTAGCCTCCGTTTTTTCACTTTCCATTAGACAGTCTCAGGGCCAATACCCACATTCCATTTTTGCTGTTCAGTATCTCACAGCTTTGTCGGTGCAACAAGTAGATTGTATGGCAGTTTATATTAAAATGCTTATGTCAACTGAATTTTCATGAATCTGTGTGTTTAGTGGACAGTTGCTATACAGGAATAAGATGTGGCCCCTGCCCTTGATGGCCAGATAAATTTGAGAAACACTGAACAGAACAAAGTCCAACAAGTTGTGTTTTTGCAGACCTTTCTCAGAGCCTTTAATATGCCAGTGTTCATCACGCGTGTCCAAGAAGGGGATGTAGTATGTTGCTGATTAAACTTAATTGCCCACAGAACATTTTTACTCTTGAGTATCATGAGTGTTTAATTTTCCAGGATACGTATTATGACGAACTAGAGAATGGGACACTCAGAGATGGAAGTCTTAGAATTTAGTGAATTAAAAGAAAGGGCTTTATTGGCCCTTTGGACATGCTTTGGATCTATGTTCGGTAGTGAATATGGGTAGAAAGTACCAGAGGAGGAGCCGGCATTGTGGTGTAGCAGGTTAAGCCACCACCTGCAGTGCTGGTTCCAGTCCCGGTTGCTTCACTTCTGATCCAGCTCCCTGCTGATGCACCTGGGAAAGCAGTAGAGGATGGCCCAAGTGCTTGGGCCCTTGTATCCAACTAGGAGACCCAGAAGAAGCTCCTGGCTCCAGTTTGGCCCAGCCGCAGCCATTGCAGCTATTTGGGGAGTGAACCAGCGGGTGGAAGCATTTGTTCTCTCTATTCTCTCTCTCTCACTCACTCTCAACCTGTAACTGTGCTTTCAAATAAATAAGTTTTTTTTTTTTTAATTTTGCTTTAAAAAAAGGAAAGTGGAAGGAGAGAAAAGGAAACATAGCATAGTATCTACCTGGTAGTGTTTTATGAGTTCATTCATGATTGCATGTAAATTGTACATTCTTGGAGATTATGCTCCACCTCTAAATTTCAAGTCCTCAGACCCAGACCCCCGGCCGTGAGGTTATAGCAGTAGTTTTAAATAGCAACTCCAAAATTGATTTCTTCCTATAAATCTCCACTTCCCCTTCTTGTTTTTAATTAACTTTACATCTTAAACATGTTTTCTTGTTTCTAGACTTTTCTCTTTTCAGTCCAATAGGTGGCCAGGTGGATTTTATCAAACAGTACTTCTTTCAACCTGTTTCCCAGACACAGGCAGAAGATACCCCTTGATAACCCAGGGAAAAAGTGGAAGGAAAAAGAAGTTAATGGTCCAAGCAATTTGGACATGCAACCAAGCCAGCTCCGTTAGGTTTTAAGGACTGGGAATAATCCGTGGCTTAATGTCATCCTCCCTGTTTTCATAGAGGATAGTGTGTGTTCACAGCCTAGTGGTTTCATCAGGCTGTTTGCTGCAGGTAGGATTTTAGGAACTCAACAGCCTTCATTCATTTTGACTTCTGTTTGTTACTTTTTAGTCCCAGGTGACAGTGTTTCTGCTGGTATAGCATTCTTCAGAACCTTTGAGTTTTTGGTGTATGTCGCAGGGATTCATTCCATTAAACCAGAAGCTCCTCCACACACTTTCCTGAATAATTCGGTCTCTGGTTCTGGCTTCTGCTGAGATGCATAAGTCACTAGTATAATCCCTTGAAGGAGCCCTCTGTGTGAATAAATTGTCTTCAGAATTCCTCAAGCCTCTCCGCCTTACGCAATTCCAAAGCTGCAAGTACTCGTTATGTAATGAGAGTTGTAAACAGAGACAAGACACCATGGCCAGGAAGCAGCGGGAGGGGGGGGGGGGGGGGCGGGGGGGGCCTGCCGCCGCCGTCACTGGAGACAGCATAAGGCCCAGTTGGGTTTTTATCCAAAAGCCGGAGACCTGAACAAACGGGTATTTCCTTATGTATGGTTTTAGCTTCTTTGTCTACTTTATATGGTTACTTGCATACATTTAATTGAATATGCTAATGTTGCATGTCCTCTGTATGCATTGATAAAATACTGCGTGCATACATAGTTACTGATGATGTTTCTTTCACACATACTGAGCTATATGGTGTCTGGCAAGGGTTGACACCATTGCTCTGATTAGCAAGCAGAAGCTGAAATGGTTACATCTAAGCAGATAATAACTAGAGTAGAAGCCTTCATAGGGAAGCAGATAATGACCACATTCCATTTCCAGGGTAAGTTTCTTTTTTTCTTTCTGACCTTGGGGAGGCCTGTACCACAGTCACCCCTTTTTCTAGTACCAGTATCTATTTACATTATCCATAGTTTCCTCTACCTGCTCTAACAAATTACCACACATTTAGTGAATCAGAGTAAACACAAATTTATCATCTGACATTTCTGAAAGCAGAAGTCTAACATAGTGTCTGTGAGCCTCTAGATTCTGTTTCCTTGTCTCTTGCGGTTTCTAGAGGCCACCCTCATTTCTGATTTATAGCCCCACATCACACTGACCCTCTGCCTCCACCCTCGCATGTCCTTCCCCTCACTCAGACCTTCCAGGCACTTGCCTCTGTGCGGCTCCTGTGATCATCCAGGGCCCACCCAGGTGATCCAAGATGCAGTCACGTTAGAAAGTCTCTAATGCCACATCCGGTGATACATTCATGAGTTCTAGAGAATAGAACATGGGCATTTTTGCGGCGAAGGCATTACTCAGCCCAGTGTGTTTGAAAGTGTCGCTCCCCCTCTTCGTGGAGGAACGACACTAAACCCTGCCTAGGCCTCATATCCGAGTCACGGCACCATTATGTCGCTCCCCCTCTTCGTGGAGGAACGACACTAAACCCTGCCTAGGCTTCATATCCGAGTCACGGCACCATTATGTCGCTCCCCCTCTTCGTGGAGGAACGACACTAAACCCTGCCTAGGCCTCATATCCGAGTCACGGCACCATTATGTCGCTCCCCCTCTTCGTGGAGGAACGACACTAAACCCTGCCTAGGCTTCATATCCGAGTCACGGCACCATTATGTCGCTCCCCCTCTTCGTGGAGGAACGACACAGGACCCTGCTGTTCTTTTGTCTGCTCGGCCCTCCCCGGGTTTGCTGCTGGTTCTTCCCGGGTTGGCTACTGTCCCTTCCACCTCCGTGGAAGGGCAGTTCCCCCTGGCCACATTCCCCACTTCCGCGGGGGAGCGGCACACCGCCGGCCGGCTCTCTCGGGGGCTGCACAGGTGTTCCCCTTAGATGTTCCTCTTAGATGTTCCTGGTGCATACCGTCTCTCTCCTCCTTTATAGTCCTCCTCCGCCAATCCTAACTCGGCTGCCCACACGCCGAGTACGCTGCTCTCCAATCAGGAGCAAGTCCTACAGTTTATTAGCTGAACTGGAGGCAGCTGTGTAGAAACTGTTTTCTTCTCTCCCAGCGCCATATTGTGGGAGAGCAGATGCATAGAATAAGTCTTAATTCCAGTAGCTTAGTCCAGTCCGGATTGCTCCCCACAGAAAGCATTATCTGATTGGCCAAGTTGGTTGGTTTGGTGTCCAGGGAGCAGTGAGAATGGGGTAAAACACATTTTTCAATGCTGTAACAAAGTTCCCAGAGGTATTACAAAGGTCTGAATATTTTCCCATTGTGTGACACCGTCAGCCCTGTACCCTAAAAGTTTCCTTCAAGTGAAATGATAAAACATGAGGGGCTTCTTGAAGAAGAAAAGATGTAAGGTGTAAGGGTGGGCATTTATCTATGAAGAGTGTCATACAGGCAGGGGTGTGTGTTTGAAGTGAGGAGAAGGTCATATATATGGATGTATTGAAGGGATGTGTGTGTACATGAGTTTCTCAGATTCTATCTGAAACAAAGTGATGAATCTCATATTCTGTTATAAAACCAGTTTGTTTTTTTTTTGTTTTGTTTTGTTTTGTTTTGTTTTGTTTTGTTTTTTGACAGAGTTAGTGAGAGAGAGATAGAGAGAAAGGTCTTCCTTCTGTTGGTTCACTCCCCAAATGGCTGCTACGGCTGGAGCTACGCCGATCCGAAGCCAGGAGCCAGGTGCTTCTCCTGGTCTCCCATGTGGGTACAGGGGTCCAAGCACCTGGGCCATCCTCCACTGCCCTCCCGGGCCACAGCAGAGAGCTGGACTGGAAGAGGGGCAACCGGGACTAGAACCTGGTGCCCATATGGGATGCCGGCGCCGCAGGCGGAGGATTAACCAAGTGAGCCATGGCACCAACCCCATAAAAGCAATTCTAATCATATGAAGTTTACTTTGTGATGTAATACATTTCATTTCAGAATAAGATGTGTCTTAAATGTCCAGTGATACTTACAGCTTTCTCAAATCTAGAGTAAGGGAGATTAGAGTCCTTAACGTAACTCATGTTTTACCCTGACAACCTCTGAGCTCTGTCTCTCATACATGAACTGCCTTCATGATGATTTTGATCATTTGTTTGGTACCACTGCCAACTAACAGACCAAAGAGGGAAAATTTCTGGTTTCATAATCAAGTGATGTTTAGGAACAGAACATAAAAACTTACCTCACCAAAGTAAGTGAGACAGTAAATGTTTTATGCTTTTGTTTTTTTAATTACCAGGTTTCTATCTCTGGGAACATATTTTTGAAGGCTTTCTTCAACCCACTGAAGTGACCTCTCAGTGGAGAGAAGGAAAGTTGAGTTTTGGAAGAACACATTTCAGGTATTAATTGTGTAAAGTTAATCTTTGATGTGTTGCTATGCAATATTTTATGTAGGTACTACAACAAGAGTTAGAAAATATATTAAATATTTCCATTTTATATATTTCATGAGAAATATTTCATGAGACTTAACTCTCATGAGTATATGTTTACAGTTAAAGCTTATTTGAATATTTTCTTATGAAATTGAATGCTGCAAAAATACTCCATTTTTGAATCATGTGTCTTTCATTTTTATCTGATTATATGGAAAAGTTATGTTCTATGTATTTTAACATTTGGTGAGAAGAATTTTAACATCCCGTATTTTGGAGAAATAAT
Source organism: Oryctolagus cuniculus (assembly GCF_964237555.1). Taxonomy (NCBI): domain Eukaryota; kingdom Metazoa; phylum Chordata; class Mammalia; order Lagomorpha; family Leporidae; genus Oryctolagus; species Oryctolagus cuniculus. The sequence goes on from NC_091442.1 coordinate 65,959,455, forward strand.
ATGGAAGCCTAAAAGCATTTTGATTTTTCTCTTTCCTATATTAGTCATATTTACTTTTTCTTTTTAATATTTAATAATTGTGCATATTTATGGGATACAGTGTGATATTTTAATACATGTGTATAATGTGTATAATGTTTTTATCTCCTTACCATTTCTTTATGTTTGGAGTTTTTAACTCCTCTTTTCCTGCCCCTTGAGTTGATTTCATATCTTGGCTGTTGTGAATACTGCCTCAATAAACATGGAAGTAAAAGTATCTCTTTGATATGCTAATTTTATTTCTTTTGCGTTTATACCCATAAGTGGGATATCTGGATAATATGGTAGATCAATTTTTAGTTTTTAAGGAGTTTCCATATTCTTCCTCACAATAGTACTAGTATACATTTCCACCAACATTGTTTTAAGTTTCCTTTTCTCCACATCCTTGTTAGCATTTGTTTTTTGATAATAGCCATTGTAACTGGAATGAGGTGATATTTCATTGTGGTTTTCATTTATATTTTCCTGATGGCTAATGGAGCATTTTCTCATATACTTGGTGGCCTTTTGTGTTTTTCCTTCTGATAAATATCTATTCAGATCACTTACATGTAGTTAAATTGGATTATTTTTCAAGTTTCTTAAATTCTGAATATAAATCTTCTGTCAGATTAATAGTTTGTGAATATTTTATCCCATTCTGCAGGTTGTCATTTGTTATGCAAAAGCTTCATAGTTTGATCCCATTTGTCTATTTTTGCTTTTGTTGCCCATGCTTTTGGGGTCTTATCCCAAAAATCTTTCTCTATACTGATTTTTTAAAAATTGTTTGTTTTGAGGCTGGCATTGTTGCATAGCAGATAGAGCCACTGCCTGCAACCTTGGCGGCCCATGTGGGTGCTGTTTCGAGTCATCTACTCCACTTCTGATCCAGCTCCCTACTAATGGCTTGGGAAAGCAGTAGAAGATGGCCCAAGTGTTTGGGCCCTGCACCCACATGGGAGACCTGGAAGAAGCTCCTGGGTCCTTGCTTCAGACTGGCTCACCCCTGGGCATTACAGCCATTTGGAGAGTGAACCAGTGGATGGAAGACTTCTCTCTCTGCCTCTGCCTCTGCCTCTGCCTCTACCTCTCCGTAATTTCACCTTTCAAATAAATAAGTAAACTTTTTTAAAAAATGTTTATTTTCATGTACTTGAAAGGGAAAATAGCAGAAATCTTCCATCCTTCACTCTCCGAATTCCTTCAAAAGCCATGCGGAAGCCGGAAGCCTGGAACTCCATCCAGGCCTCCCAAATGGGTGGCAGAGATGTAAACATTTTAGCTATTATCCACTACTTCCCAGGATGTATTAGCAGAAAGTTTGATCAGAGACAGTGCAGCCAGGACTCAGACTGGCACTCCAGTATAGGAAGTGAGCATCACAAGAGGTAGTTTAACAAGCAGTGCCACAGTACATACTTCTGTATTGATGGTTTGAAGTATTTACCCCATGTGTTCTTCCAGTGGTTTCATACTTTCTGGTTTTACAGTTCCTTGGTCCATTTTTAATTGACTGTTGCATAGGATGAGAGATACAGTCATCAAACTTCAGCCTTTCTTACATGAATATCTAGTTTTCCCAACACCATTTATTGAAGACACTGAAACACCAAGTGTATCAGTTTAGTACTTTATGAAAAATCATTGGGCTGTAGATGTGTGGGTTTGTTTCGGGGATCTCTGTCCTGTTCCATTGGTCTGTGTCTGGTTTTATGCTAATGCTATGCTCTTTTGTTTACTGTATCTCTGCACTAGGTCTGGAAACCAAGTATTGCAGTGTGCCCACCTTTGTTATTTTTATTCAATATTACTTTGACTATTTGGAGTCTTTTGTGTTTCCATATGAATTCTAAGGTGGTTTTTCCTAATTATGTGAAGAATATCATTGATATTATTATAGGATCACATTGACTCTGTAGATTATTTTGGTTAGTATGTACATTTTAGCAATGTTAATTCATCTAATCCATGAAAATGGGAGGTCTTTCCATTTTTGTGTGTGTTGTCTTCGATTTCTTTCATTAGTGTTCAGTAATTTTCATTATTTAGGTCTTTCACTTTCTTAGTTAAAATTATTCCTAGATTTTTTTTTCAATGTCTAGTAAATGACATGGCTTTAAAAGATTCCTAAGAAGTTCATTATTAGTATATAAAAATCCTACTGATTTTGTTTGTTGATTCTGTATCCTGCAACTTTACTGATTTGTTTTTATCAATTCTAATTGTCTTTTAGTAGACTATAGTCTTTTAGGCTTAAATAGTCTTTTAGGCTTTTCTATGTATAGAATCATACTATCTACAAACCAGGACACCATTTTACTTCTCCCTACCTGTTTAATGTCTTATATTTCTTTTTCTGGGCTAATGACTATAGGTAAGTAAAAGCAGTGAGAGTGGGCATCCTTTTTTTGTTCCCAATTTTGAAGGAAATGATTGCAGCTTTTCCCCATTCAGTATGATGTTGGCTGTGAGTCTGTCCTAGGTAACCTTTATTGTAATGAGATTGTAATTCTTCCATATGTGTTTTGCTTAGGGTTTCTATCATGAGAGGTTGTTGAATTATATCAGATGCTTTCTCTGCAACTATTGAAATGATTATATGATTTTTATACTTCATTCTGTTGATGTGTTGTATTAACATTTGCTTATTTGCATATGTGGAAACATCTCTGCATCCCTGGGATAAGTCTCACTTGATTGTAGTGAATGACCTTTTTGAGGTATTGTTGGATTTGATTTGTTAATATTCTTCTGGGGATTTTTGCATCCATATTCATCAGGAATATTGACTCTAATCTTCTTTTGTGTGTTCTTGCCTCATTTTGGTATCAGAATAATACTGGCCTCCTATAATGAGTTTGAAAGAGTCTCTTCCCTTTTCCTTTTTTTGAATAGTTTCAGAAGGATTGGTGTTAGTTCTTCTGTAAAGGTTTGACAGAATTCAGCAGTGAAGCCATCTGGCCTGGCCCTTTCATCATTGGAGATTTTGTTTTTTATAGTTTCACATAATTTAGTAGCAAACTTGCAGAAACAGCACAGAAGACAGATAACATTAAAAACAGGTACTTAGATATAGGACAGTTCAGAAATGTATAATGAGTGGATGGAATCTACCATATGGAAACAGTGGTGCAAAAACCAGTTAGTTGCCATCAATAAGAAATTTACTTGTTTAAAAAAATGTAAATGCTGGTGTTGTCCAGGAAAGGTTAATGCACTTGCTTACAACTACAGCTAAACTGAACTGATAAAACTTGTTCACTGAAACATTTTGATTTGCATTAATGTTTTACATCCCCACATTTATATTAAAAATCCACACACAAGTGAAAATAGAAAAATTGCCCATACTGATTTCTGTCTAAAAAACAAAACAAAAGAAAACTCGCAGTCATATACTTAGGTACCTTTTGACCCATGGAAAAGATATAAAGACATTCGTAACTATCAATAACAGGAAGAAGAGAAAAAAAAATTTCTTTTTTTGAGAATGAAATGTTTCCCCTCATAGTGGATTTTTATATAAATTTTTCATTTATATAAGGTGAACAAACTTCATATATTTAATATATACATATTTAGGAGCATAATGATACTTCCCATGCACACTCGCACCCTCCCTCCTTTCTTTCTTAATCCTTTCAATTTTTATAGTGATGTACTTTCGGTTTATTTTATAATCATAAGTGTAACCCTCCATTAAGTAAAAAATTCAACAAATGGAAGAAAAACACTGCTCCTCAACAGTAGAGACAAAAGCTATACATACACATACGGTATTTGTCTCTTGGGGACTGGCATATTTCACTATGCATAATGGTTTCCAGTTGCATTTATTTTGTTGCAAAAAAACAGGATTTCATTTTTTTTATGGCTAAGTAGTATTCCATAGTGTATATATCCACATTTTCTTTACCCAGTCATTGGTTGATGGATATCTGGGTTTATTCCATATCTTAGCTGTTGTGAATTGAGCTGCAATAGACATAGGGGTCATAGGGTAGATCAGTTTTCAGATTTCTGAGGTAGTTCCATACTGTCTTCCACTTTGACTATACTAGTTATTCCCACCAACAGTGGATTAGGGTACCTTTTTCCCCAAACCTCACCAGTATTTATTGTTTTTTGATGTTTTTGATGTCTGTCTAACTGGGATCATAGTGGTTGCTTTTTGTTTTTTGTTTTTCTTGACAGGCAGAGTTAGACAGTGAGAGAGAGAGAGAGAGACAGAGAGAAAGGTCTTCCTTTTTCCATTGGTTCACCCCCCAAGCGGTTGCTACGGCTGGCGTGTTACAGCCGGCGCACTGCGCCGATCTGAAGCCAGGAGCCAGGTGCTTCTCTTGGTCTCCCATGCGGGTGTAGGGCCCAAGGGCCTGGGCTATCCTCCACTGCACTCCTGGGCCACAGCAGAGAGCTGGACTGGAAGAGGAGCAACCGGGACAGAATCCGGCACCCCAACTGGGACTAGAACCCAGGGTGCCGGCACCGCAGCCAGAGGATTAGCCTAGTGAGCCGCGGCGCTGGCCAGATCATAGTGGTTTTGGTTTGCATTTCCCTGATAGCTAGTGATCCTGAGCATTTTTTCATGTGTCTGTTGGCCACCTGAGTTTCATCTTTGTGGATTCTTAAGCACATTCCATGGATATGTGGCCTGCTAGCTAGATTTCTTTTGGCATAACTAGTGCATGTTTGGCATGGATAGCACACAGGTTGGTGTCTTCTAGAGGGCCAGCTAAGCCTCAGTTGCCTCCTATAAAGCATCAGTAGCTGCACTCTGGAAGTACAGATCTGTTTTGAAATCATGAGCAGTTTCTCACACCAGACACTGGAAGGTGAGTTTGCCAGTCAGAAATTCAGTGGAATTCTGATATTGTCTGATTAATTTCGTGAAGTGCTACAGGACTAGGCCTATAATGATGAGGTGTCTTCACCTCTCTGGTACAGGAGACACTTTTGCCAGCATTTCCAGTTGCTTCCTGAAGCTTTCCACCAGTGGATTTGCAGACAGCCTGCTTTGTATGAGGTATGTCATAGAGACCTCCTTAACTGTGCCCCCTTCTCCTTCCTCTGGAGCTCTGCAAGCCAGAGGTGGCACTGGAGTAAGAGAGACAGACTTGACTAGGAGATGTTTTGTTTTTTTAGTAACCCTAACAACAGGAGAGATCCAAAGATGTCATGAGCTTGGTGCTCAGTTAGGGAAGGTACCAGAAATCTACCCTATAGCTTTGCTTCAGAGAAGGAACATGCATTGTCTTCTCTCAACTCTCAGAGCTCATGCTGCTACAGTGTGACAACATAATGGGGGAGAATCCATTGCTAGTCTGCCTCTGACTGTGTACCATGGCTGGATCTGAGTACATGAATTCCACACTATATAAAACCCTTCACTGCACTTGAATGAAGGCATTTGTTCCATGCTCCACTGACTCCCTTGCCACCCTTGCCAGAATCACTGATAGCCCATACTTCATCTGAGCACACATGTATCACATCCCTTACTGCCACCACTGCTGAGGAAAATCCACTAGGCTCCATAATTATTTACTATGAAAGAAACGTCATAAAAGTCATAGATAACCAACCCCATACACAAATTTCAGTGTAGGGACACAAGTATAAAACAGGGCAACATCCTGTGTTTAAAGGAATGGAATAATTCTTTAGCAACAGAACTCAAGGAAGAGGAGACTGATGAAATCCCTGATGAAGAATTCAAAGGAGGGGGCCCGCACTGTGGCACAGTAGGTTAATCCTCCATCTGCAGCACCGGCATCGCATATGGGTGTCATTTCTAGTCCCGGCTGTTCCATTTCCGATACAGCTCTCTGCTATAGCCTGGGAAATCAGTGGAAGATGGCCCAAATCTCTGGGCTTTGCACCCATGTGGGAGACCTGGAAGAAGCTCCTAGCTCCTTGCTTTGGATCGGCTCAGCTCCAGCCATTGCAGCTGTTTGGGGAGTGAACCAGTGGATGGAAGACCTTTATCTCTGTCTCTCCCTCTCACTGTCTGTAACTCTACTTCTCAAATCAATAAATAAAATCTTTAAAAACAATTCAAATGAATGATTAGAAAGAAGCTTATTGATATACTGGCCGGCACTGTGGCATAGTAGACTTAAGTCTCCGTCTATGTCACCGGTAGCCCATTATGGGTGCCAGTTCAATTCCCAGCTGCTCTTCTGATCCAGCTCTCGGCTATGGCCTGGGAAAGCAGTGGAAGATGGCCCAAATCCTTGGGCCCTTGCACCCAATGGGAGACCTAGAAGAAGCTCCTGGCTTCAAATTGCCCCAGCTCTAGCCGTTGTGGACATTTGGCAAGTGAACTAGTGGGTAGAAGATCTTTGTGTCTTTCTCTCTGTCTGTAACTCTACCTCTCAAATAAAATCTTTAAAAAAAAATAAGAAGAAATTAGGAAGACATTGCATTGTATGAATGAGAAATTCAGCAGATAAGAGATACTGAAAAAGAACCAAATAGAGGATTTCAAGATGGTAGATTAGGGAGCGATATGTTTGCAGCATGAAGAGAAAAGTGTAGGAAGTGCACTCCCAGGGGAGAGTTGGAGAGACAACTGCACTAGAAGTACTATGGGAAGAGGTGAAATAGCGTGCACCTGTGTGGAGGGTGTGGACGTACAGCACAAATGCAGCTACAGCTGCCAAGAGCCAGAGCAGGCAGCAGTTTAGAGACACAGATGAGACCAGACTGCAGCAACCTATGGTGATAAAGCTGGAGGGAGAACATGGCCTAGGTCCGGACTGGTGGTTGCTCGTGGTTACCTGTGGACCCAGTAGAAGTGGAGAGGGATGTTTGTTTTCCCACAACTTCCCAAAACAATACCTGCTGCCCATTTGAGAGAGGGCGGCCACCATTTTGGGTTAGGGTGGCAGCTATGGAAGCTTTTTTGCAAGCTCCTAATTGGCAGTGCTGGCGGCAGTGGCAAGCAGGCAGCAGTGTTCAGCCAGTGGCTTTTGTGTGCACATGTGATCCAGAGATTCTAGTGGAGGGAGTGGTCTGCCGTCTCCACTGACTTTGAGCCTGGACTGATGACTAGGCAGCCACATGGGACAGTGGAGCGCCCAAAGCCTCCCATGGTCAAGACACCGAGGTGGAACTATCTCTGGAAATATCTGCCTCTCTGTTGACTGGACAGGCTGGACTCAGCGACTGTGGTAGCCTTGCGTGCTGAAACTGTGGACTCATTGGTTACATGAGAAAGTGCAGGGTGTAGCTGGGTATTAAGATCTTTCATGCCCAAACTGTGTGTTACACTGGAAATTCACCTCACCCTTGAGCATTGACCAGAGCTCCCTGGCCACACCCACCACACATCTCTTAGTATTCACCGAAAGTGCAGACATTCCTTCCACTAAGCCACAAAGGATAGCTCAAAGATAAAAACCATCAGAAGAAAAAAAAAATCAACTCTACAAATGCCTAAAAACAAATGCAGAAATTCAAGAAACAAGAATAAGGAAGACACCATGACCCACCCCCCAAAGGAACACATAAACATTTCAGTATTAGAATGCAAAGATGAAGAGATTGAGGAAATGCCGGAAATGGAGTTCAAAAAATTAATCCTAGAATTATTCAAAAGCAATCAGAAGCAAATCCACAAACTAAACTATACATGATATGAATGAAAATTTTTCCAATGAACTTGATATTTTAAAGAAAAATCAAAGTGAAATATTAAAAATGAAAAATTCAGTAGATTAAAAAAAAATGCAGAGGAAAGCCACAATAGCAGACTGGGCAAGACAGAAGAAAGAATATCTGAACTAGAAGACAAATCTTTGGAAATCTTACAGTCAGACCAAAAAAAAAAAAAAAAAGGGCAAGAAGAAAACTTAAAAGCAGTGTTAGAGATCTAGAGATCTGTGGGATACTGTCAAATGACCCAACATAGGTTGTAGGAGTTCTGAAGGTGTGAAAAGAGAATGGTCTAGAAAGCCTATTTAGTGAAATAATTACAGAAAACTCCCCTACTTTGGAGTAAGAAAGCAGAAAAGACCTTCACCACAACACATTGTGATCAAACTCACCACAATAAAACATAAAGAGAAGTTTCTAAAATGTGCACAAGAGAAACACCAGATTACTTTGAAAGGATCTCTAATTAGACTCACAGTTGACTTCTCAGCAGAAACCCTACAGGCTAGAAGGGAATGGCGAGATGTAGTCCAAGTCTTAAAAGAAAAAAACTGCCAACCCGGAATATATAACCTGAAAAGCTCTCATTTATGAATAAAGGTGAAATAAAGATCTTCCATAGCAAATAAAAAATTGAAAGAATTTATCGCCACTCATCTAGCATAACAAAATTTGGTTAAGGATGTGCTTACACACAGAAAGACAGCCATTATTATGAAAGAATGAGAATGCTGAAAATCCCCCATTAGAAGTACGAAAGAAATCAGTAGTAAACAATAGGAATATTTTTGGGAAAATGGCAGGGCCAAGTCAGTTAAACGATACAGACTGGCTGAAGGGATTAAATAACAAGACCTATCTATTTGCTGCCTGCAAGAAACATAGCTCACCACCAAAGATACATGCAGACTGAAAGTGAAAGCATGGAAAAAGAGATTTCATGCTAACAGAAACCAAAAAACAGCTGGTGTAATGAGACAAAGTAGACTTTAATATAAAAAAAGAGACAAAGAAGGACACTATGTAATGTTTAAGGGGTCAATTCAACAGGAAGACTATAATGTATACACACCCAATTACAGGGTGCCTGGCTATTTACAAGAAATGTTAATGGACCTAAAGGAAGACATAAATCCAATACAATAGTAATGGAGAACTTCAGTACTCTGCTTTCAGTAATGGACAGATCAATCAGACAGGAAAATTAGCAGGGAAACAATAGAGTTAATTGACTTTATAGACCAAATGAACTTAACACATATCTACAAAACAATGACAAAGTACACATTCTTCTCATTAGTGCATGGAACTTTCTCTAGGATAGACCATATGCTAGGCCATAAAGCAAGTATCAGCAAATTAAAAAAAAAAAATAGAAATCATACCATGCATCTTCTCTGACCACAACAGAATAAAGCTGGAAATCAATAACTCAAGAACCTCTAGATCATGTGCAAGCACATGGAGTCAACAACATGCTCCTAAGTAAACACTAGGTCATAGAAGAAGTCAAAAGAGAAATAAAAAAATTTCTGGAAACAAATGAAGACAACAATACATATCAAAATTTACAGGATACAGCAAAAGCAGTGTTAAGAGGAAAGTTTATAGCAATCAGTGCCTACATGAGGAAATTGGAAAGGTACCAAATGAATGAGCTATCAGTGCATCTCAAGGACCCAGAAAAACAGCAGCAAACAAAACCCAAAAATAACAGGAGGAAAGAATTAATATTAAAGAAGAAATAAAAAAAAACTAAAAGAAATACAAAAGAGCAGCAAATGAAGAGCTGATTTTTTTTGAAAAAAATAAATGGATGCACCATTGGCCCAATTAACAACAACAACAAAAAAAAGAGGTAGAAAACCCAAATCAATAAAATCAGAGATGAAAAAGGAAATGTAACAACAGACACCACAGAAATGAATCATCAGAAATTACTACAAAGAGCCATGTGCCAACAAATTTGGAAACCTAGAAGAAATGGATAGATTCCTTGAAATATGCAATCTGCAAAAATTGCGTCAGGAGGATATAGAAAACCTAAACAGATGAATAACCAAGATGGAAATTGAATCAGTAATAAAGACCCTTGCAACAAAGAAAATTGCAGGACTGAATGACTTCACTACTGAATTCTACCAGACACTTGAATAACTTAATTCCAATTTTTCTCAAGCTATTCAAAACAATTGAAAGGGAAGGAATCCTCCCAAACTCTTCTTATGAAGCCTGCATCACATTAATATCTAAAACTGAAAAACATGTAGCAGAGAACTATAGACCAGTATTCCTGATGAACATAAATGCAAAAATCCTCAAGAAACTACTAGCTAATTGATCCAACAGCATATCAGAAAGATCATTTACCCAGACTAAGTGGGATTTATCCCTGGTATACTGGAATGGTCCAGCATTTGCAAATCAATAAATGTGATGCATCACATTAACAAATTGAAGAACAAAAACCATATGGTTTTCTCAATAGTTGCAGAGAAAGAATTTGATAAAATACAACATCCTTTTATGATAAAAAAAAAAACCTAAGCAAATTGGGTATAGAAGGAACATTCCTCAACACAATCAAGGCAATTTATGACAAACCCAGGACAAGCATCCTATTGAATAGGGAAAAGCTGAACACTTTCCCCCCTAAGATCCGGAATCATTCAAGGATGCCCACTCTCACTATTGCCATTTAATGTAGTCCTGGAAAGTTTAGCCAGAGCCATTAAGCAAGAAAAATCAAAGGGATAGAAATTGTATAGAAGGAAGTCTAACTATCCATATTTGCAGATGACATGATCCTATATATAGGGGATACAAAAGACTCCACTAAGAGAGTATTGGAACTCATAAAGTTTGTTAAAGTGTCAGGATATAAAAGCAACACAGAAAAATCAGTAGCCTTTGTATACACAGACAGTGTCATGGCTGAGAAAGAAGTTTTAACATCAGTCCCATTCATAGTAGCTCCTAAAAGAATCACACACCTCAAAGATCTCTCAGATGAAAATTACAAAACGCTAAAGAAAGAAATAGAAGACATTAAAAGATGTTCATGGATTGGAAGAATAACAATCATCAAAATGTCCATGCTACCAAAAGCAATTTAGATTCAATGTGATCCCAATCATAATACTAAGGACAATCTTTGAATATCTGAAAAAAATGATATTGAAATTCATATGGAAACACAAGAGACCCCAAATAGCTAAAGCAATCTTACACAACAAAAACAAAGTGAGAGGCATCACAATACCTGATTTTAACCCATACTACAGGCCAGTTAGAATCAAAACAGCATGATACTGGCACAAAAATAGATGTGTAGACTGATGGAGCTGCATAGAAACTCCAGAAATTAATACACACATCTAGAACTAACTTATCTTTGACAAGGGAGCTCAAATCAACCCCTGGCGCCAAGACAGTCTCTTCCACAAATGCTGTTGGAAAACTGGATCTCCACATGCAGAAGTATGAAAGTAGACCCATACCTTACACCTTACATAAAAATCCACTCTAAATGGATCAAAGACCTCAATCTACAACATGATACCATCAAATTACTCAAGACATTGGGGAAACTCCGTAAGACATTGGCCAGAGTTCTTGGAAAGGACCCCACAGGCACAGGCAATCAAAGCCAAAATTGATAAGTGGGATTACATAAAATTGAGAAGCTTCTGCACTGTATAATTAACACTCAGCATCTTGAAGAGGCACCCAACAGAATGGAAGAAATTGTTTGTAAACTATACAACTGATAAAGTATTAATATCCAGATATAAAGAGTGTCGCTCCCCGTCTTCGTGGAGGAACGACACAGGACCCTGCGTTGTTCTTTTGTCTGCTCGGCCGTCCCCGGGTTTGCTGCTGGTTCTTCCCGGGTTGGCTACCGACCCTTCCACCTCCGTGGAAGGGCGGTTCCCCCTGCCACATTCCCCACTTCCGCGGGGGAGCGGCACACCGCCGGCCGGCTCTCTCGGGGGCTGCACAGGTGTTCCTTCAGATGTTCCCCCTAGATGTTCCTGGTGCATGCCGTCTCTCTCCTCCTTTATAGTCCTCCTCCGCCAATCCCAACTCGGCTGCCCACACGCTGAGTACGCTGCTCTCCTCCAATCAGGAGCAGGATCAGCTCCTGGAGGTCATCACTCAAGTTGGCAAGAGGCAGCTGCGTAGAAGCTGTTTTCTCCTCTCCCAGCGCCATATTGTGGGAGAGCAGATGCATAGAATAAGTCTTAATTCCAGTAACTCAGTCCAGTCCGGGTTGCTCCCCACAAAGAGTTCAAGAAACTGAACAACAACAGAACAAAGAATCCAGTTAAGGAATGGGTGAAGGACTTAAACAGCTGTTTTTCAAGAGGAGATTCAAATGGCCAACAGAAAGCTGAGAAAATGCTGAGGATCACTAGCCATCAGGGACAGGCAAATCAAAACCACAGTGAGGTTTCACCTCACTTCAGTTATAATGGCTTTCATACAGAAATCAACAAATAGTAAATGCTGGCAAGGATATGGGGGAAAAGGTACCCTAATCCACTGTTGATGCGAATGTGAACTGGTACAGTCACTGTGGGAGAGAGTATGGAGATACCTCAGAAATTGGAATATAGACCTACCATATGATCCATTCATCCCGCTTTTGGGAATTTACCCAAACCAAAAGAAATTAGCATCTGAAAGGGTTATCTGTACCCCCCCCCATATTCATTGTAGCACAATTCACAATAGCTAAGATATGGAATCAACCCAGATGTCCATCAGCGGTTGACTGAATAAAGAAATTATGATACATACACACACACACACACACACACACACTATGGAGTACTACTCAGCTATAAAAAAATGAAATCATGTATTTGCAGCAAATATGTTGCAGCTGAAAACCATTATACTTAGTGAAATAAGCCAGCTCCCAAAGAGACAGATACCATATGTTTTCCCTGATTTGGGGCAACTAATAGGGTATCTGAAATGTATTGTATTGGAGTGAAATGGACATTGAGAATTGATGATTTCTTATAGCCCTTGTCTCTTCCATTGAGGAACAGTGTTTTTTTTTTCTTTTGTTTTGTTTTGTTTCGTACTATGTGTTGAGCTCTTTCACTTAGAGTAGGGGTAACTATACAATCATTAAGTATACTGGAAGTAGATCATTGTAAAAATTAAAAGTGGAGTCCAAGAGGGAGGAAGAAGAAGGGTTGGAGTGGGAGTGGGAGGGAGAATATGGGGGGAGAAGTGCCACTGTGTTACTAAATCTGTATATATGAAATATATAAAACTTGTAAAACAAATATAATTTTTTAAAAACTTAAATCTTATAAATGGAGAACTTGAGAAGTAAAATAAAAAATACAGCTGAAAGATTTAACAACATACTAGAACAAGCAAAAGAAAGAATATCTGAATTTGAAGGCAGATCTTTTGAAATATCCTAGAGAAAAAAAAATTAAAGGATGGAGGAAGCTTTTATTAAACAAGCAGATATTCGGCCGGTGCCATGGCTCACTAGGCTAATCCTCTGCCTTGCGGCGCTGGCACACCGGGTTCTAGTCCTGGTCGGGGCTCCGGATTCTGTCCCAGTTGCCCCTCTTCCAGGCCAGCTCTCTGCTGTGGCCCGGGAGTACAGTGGAGGATGGCCCAAGTACTTGGGCCCTGCACCCCATGGGAGACCAGGATAAGTACCTGGCTCCTGCCATTGGATCAGCGCGGTGCGCCAGCCGCAGCAGTCATTGGAGGGTTAACCAACGGCAAAAGGAAGACCTTTCTCTCTGTCTCTCTCACTGTCCACTCTGCCTGTCAAAAGATAATAAATAAATAAATAAATAAATAAATAAAAATAAAAAGCAGATATTCATTTGGCAGAGATGATGGGTAGTGTCTCAGACGGTGAAGAAAAGGGAAAAGCCACACATACCCCCACACACACATACACACATCCCTATTCAATTAATTAACAACTGAAAACTCCCAATTTGGGAAAGATGGACACCAAAGTATAAGATGCCCATGGGACCCCACTTATACATGACCATCAAAGAACCTTACCACATTTACATTTGCTCTGTATTTTCCATCTTTATGGCTTCCACCTAAAATCCAGGCCTTCATCCCCTTATAAGTCTTTTTTTTTTAAGTTTATTTATGTTATACATGTTTCATGTGCTTCATATATGCAGATTAGAAATACAGTGATAAATCCCACCCAAGCTCCAACCCTTCTTCTTACTCCCTCTCACATTCTCATTCTCCATGTGGGAGACTCACATGAATCTCCTAACTCCTGGCTTTGGCAATTCGGGGAGTGAACCAATGGATGGAAGACCTGTCTCTCTAACTCTGCCTTTCAAGTAAATACTCCCCCCGCCCTATTTTTTTTTTTTTAAAGAATGGAATAAAGCATACTGATAAACCATTGACTCCAGTTCCCCAGCTGGAGGCACTTCCAGTTACAGGAGAGCACTAGTGGGACTGATTGCTGCATGTGTTTTCTTGTGCCTTCATCTTCAATTTTGGTAGGTAACATGAATCTAGGAATTGATCCATTTCTTCTCTATTTTCAGATTTGTTGTCTCACAGGTTGTTCATAATAGTCCCTAATGATCTTTTATATTTCTGTGGTATCAGTTCTAATGTCTCTTTTTCTGATTTTATTTATTTGAATATTTTTTCTTTAATTTAGCTGAAGATTTTTTAACCTTTCAAAAACCAACTATTTCTTTCACTGATGTTTTGAATTTTTTTGTAATTTCTATTTTATTTATTTCTACTTTGGTCTTTGTTGCTCCCCCTCTTCACAGAGGAACGACACCGGACCCTGCGCTGTTCTTTCGTCTGCTCAGCCCTTCCCGGGTTTGCTGCTGGTCCTTCCCGGGTTGGCTGCCGACCCCTCCACCTCCGTGGAGGGGCGGCTCCCCCTGCCACTTTCCCCGCTTCCGCGGGGGAGCGGCACACTGCCGGCCGGCTCTCTCAGGGGCTGCTCAGGTGTTATCTGGATGTTCCTCGTGCATGTTGTCTCTCTCCTCCTTTATAATCCTCTTCCATCAATCCCAACTGCTGCCCACACGCCGAGCATGCTGTTCTCCTCCAATCAGGAGCAGGATCAGCTCCTGCGGCTTATCAGTCAAATTGGCGAGAGGCAGCTGCGTAGAAGTTTACTCCTCCCCAGCGCCATATTGTGGGAGAGCAGATGCATAGAATAAGTCTTAATTCCAGTAACTTAGTCTAATCTCAGTTGCTCCCCACAGTCTTATTATTTCTTTCATTTTGTTAATTTTGGATTTGGTTTGTTCTTGCTCTTCTAGGTCCCTGAGATATTATTAGGTTATTTACTTAAAATATTTTTAAATGAATGTACTTATTGCTATAAACTTCCTTTTTTTTCCTTTTGAAATAATAACAGAAAACTTCCCTAATTTGGAGAAATAAAGGGCCACCCAGTATAGGAAGCACATAGAACTCCTAATAGACATGACCAGAAAAAACCTTCACCACAACATATTGTAATCAGACTCACCACAGGAAAACATTAAGAAAAGATTCTCAAATGTACATGAGAGAAACACCAGATTACTTTCAGAGGATCTCCAAGTGGACTCACAGTGGATGTCTCATCAGAAACTGAAGGCTAGGAGAGAATGGTGAGATATATTACAAGTCTTAAGAGAAAAGAACTGTCAACCCAGAATACTGTACCCTGCAAAGCTCTCATTTATGAATAAAATTGAAATAAAGACCTTCCATGACAAACAGAAATTGAAAGAATTTGTTACCACACGTCCAGACCTGTAGAAGATGCTTAAAGATGTGGCAGCACACAGAAACACAGAAACATGGTCATCACTATGGAAGAAGGTAAAGGAAGGAAATCTCCCAGTAAAAATTCAAAGGCAATCCAAAGTAAAAAATAGGATATTTATAAGAAAAATGGCAAGGCAAAGAGGTTATTTGTCAATAGTCACTTTGAATGTGAATGACCTCAACTCTCCAGTTAAAAGATACAGAATGGCTGAATGGATTATAAAACAACACTCATCTATTTGCTGCCTGCAAGAAACACATCTTACCAACAAAGATGCATGCAGACTGAAAGTGAAAGGATGGAAAAAGATATTCCATGCTAACAGAAACCAAAAAAGAGCTGGTGTAGCCACCCTAATTATCAGAAAAAAAAATAGACTTTAACACAAAAGCTGTTAAAACAGAAGGGCACTATGTAATCATTAAGGATTAGTTCAAAATGAAAATGTGAGTATAATAAATGTATATGCACCTAATTAGAGGTCACCTAGCTATTTAAAAGAAATGTTAAGGGATCTAAAGAGAGACATAGACTCAAATACAATACTAATGGCAGATTTCAGTACCCAACTTTCTGCAATGGACAGATCAACCAGACAGGAAATTAGCAAGGAAACAGCAGTTAATTGACACTATCAACAAAATGGACATAACACATATCTACAGAGCTTTTTATCCTACATATACAGAATACACATTCTGAGCAGTACACATATTTTTCTCTAGGGTTGACAACAGGCTAGGCCATAAAGCAAGTCTCAGCACATTCAAAAACGTCGAAATCATGTCTTGCATCAGACTGCAATGGAATGAAGCTGGAAATCAGCAACACAGGATTCTCTAGAACATATGCAAACACATGGACACTGAACACATGCTCTTGAATGAACAGTGGGTCATAGAAGAAATCAAAAGAGAAATCAGATATTTCTGGAAACAAATGAAGATGACAGTACAATATATCATAACTTACGGGATACAGCAAAAGCACTGCTAAGAGGAAAATTTATAGCAACTGGTACCTACATCAAGAAATTGGAAAGGCACCAAATAAATGAGTTATCAGTGCATCTCAAGGATCTAGAAAGACAACAGCAAACCAAACTAGTAGGAGAATAGTTTTTATTTTTTATTTTCCCTGCTGTCTACTGATCCTGAGCATTTTTTCATGTTTCTGTTGGCCATTTGAATTTCCTCTTTTGAAAAAATGCCTCTTCAAGTCCTTTGCTCATTTCTTAACTGGATCATTTGCTTTGTTGTTGTTGAGTTTCTTGAGCTTTTTGTAAATTCTGGTTATTAATCCTTTATCAACTGCATAGTTTGTAAATATTTTCTCCCATTCTGTCAGTGGCTTCTTGATTTTGTTAAGTGTTTGCAGTGCAGAAGCTTCTTAGCTTGATGTAATCCCATTTATCTGTTTTTCTGGGGGTCTTTTCTAAGTCTTTGCCTAAGCCAATGTCTTGCAGAGTTTTCCCAATGTTCTCTAGTAATTTGATGGTATCAGGTCATAGATTGAGGTCTTTGATCCATTTAGAGTGGATTTTTGTGTAAGATGTAAGGTATAGGTCTAGTTTCCAATGTTCTCCTCTAGTAACTTGATGGTATCAGGTCATAGATTTAGATCCTTGATCCATTTTGAGTTGATTTTGTATCAAGTGTGTGATAGGATTCTTGTTTCATACTTTCATACACAGAGATCCAATTTTCCCAGCACCATTTGTTGAAGAGACTGTCCTTTCTCCAAGAATTGATTTTAGCTTCTTTGTCAAAGATTAGTTGGTTGTAAATATGTAGATTGATTTCTGGGGTTTCTATTCTGTTCCATTGATCTACGTGTCTATTTTTTTTGTATCAGAACAAGACTGTTTTGATTCTAACTGCCCTGTAGTATGTCTTGAAATGAGGTATTGTGATGCCTCCAGCTTTGTTTTTGTTGTTTAAGATTACTTTAGTTAGTTGGGGGTATCTTGTTTTTCCATATGAATTTTAGCATCATTTTTCCTAGATCTGAGAAGAATGTTGTTGATATTTTGATTGGGATCACATTGAATCTGTAAATTGCTTTCAGTAGTATAGATATTTTGATAATATGATATTAATTGTTCCAATCTATGAAAATATTTGCATTTTTTGTGTGTCTTCTGTTTCTTTAATATTTTGTAATTTTTATTGTAGAGATCTTTCACCTCCTTGATTAAATTTAGTCCAGGTATTTAAATTTTTTGCAGTTATTATGAATTTTAGAAGTCCTTTGATTTCTTTTTCTTGCCTAATGGCTATGGCTAAATCTTCCAGGTCTATATTGAATAGCAGTGGTGAGAGTGGCATCCTTGTCTGATTTCAGATCTCATTTGGAATGCTTCCAACTTTTTCCCATTCAATAGGACGCTGGCCGTGGTTTGTCATAAATTGCCTTGACCATATTGAGGAATGTTCCTTCTGTACCCAATTAGAGTTTTCATCATGAAAGGATGTTGTGTTTTATCAAATACTAATGCCTGGTTTCCCAAATTCAACATGGAGAAGTAATGTATCCTGCAGAGTTGTTGTTATAGTTAAGTGGTAACACCTGCCAAGGGCTCATATGTTAAGGATAGCAAATCATTTAACAAATATTAGTTTCTATTCTTAACAGTAGTAAGCAATAAAAGCAAGCTTTGGGCATATTTTTTGCAAGAGGTTTTTAAATTCCAAGAGTTATAAATAAATGGTTTAAGCAGGATGTGAAGAATCTAGTACCAGTGTGACTAATTTTAAGATGAATTAAATAGGATTTTTTTATGTTTAGTATGTATTAGTTGAAAATACTTAAGTGTTGTTCTAGACAGTGCATAACATGAAAATCTGAGTCATCTATTCATTGTATGAAAACTTTTTTAAACAGAGTTAAAAAATAATAGAACAAATTCCCATATACCCATCTGAAAGTCTAGTTTTCCCTCATGTTTGCTTCAGACATTTAACTTTCCTCTTAAAAGAATTAAATGATTCCACCAAACATGAGTCTTGATATTGTTCTCCAACCCCTTTCATCTTTCTCAGAGGAGTCATCACCATGAATTTGATGTGTATCATCTCATTCAAATTTGTGTGTGTGTTTATACTGGTACCAGGTACATGAGCATAATTTTTTGTTTTGTTTTGTTTTTTTTTTGTTTTTTTTTTTAAATTTTATTTAATGCATATAATTTTCCAAGTACGACTTATGGATTACAATGGCTTCCCCCCCATACCGTCCCTCCCACCCACAACCCTCCCCTTTCCCACTCCCTCTCCCCTTCCATTCACATCAAGATTCATTTTCGATTATCTTAATATACAGAAGATCAGCTTAGTATACATTAAGTATGGATTTCAACAGTTTGCTCCCACACAGAAACATAAAGTGAAAAATAATAGATGATTTTTTAAAATGATGATGAAATCAGAGCAGACCTATTGTCATGTTTAATCCCAGTGAGAGTCAAGTTGGGAATTGATAATTTTTTTTTTTTTTTTTTTTTTACAGAGGATCAGTTTAGAATGCATTAAGTAAGGATTTCAACAGTTTGCACCCCCATAGAAACACAAAGTGAAATATATTGTTTGAGTACTCGTTATAGCATTAAATCTCGATGTACAGCACATTAAGGATAGAGATCCTACATGAGGAGTAAGTGCACAGTGACTCATGTTGTTGACTTTACCAATTGACACTCCTGTCTATGGCATCAGTAATCTCCCTATGCTCTAGTCATGAGTTTCCAAGGCTATGGAAGCCCTCTGAGTTCTCCGACTCTTATCTTGTTTAGACAAGGTCATAGTCAAAGTGGAGGTTCTCTCCTCCCTTCAGAGAAAGGTATGAGCATAATTTTTTTTCAAATTTTCATGTAATTGTCATATTTTGTGAGTGTTCTGAGGTGTGATTTTTTTTTCAACATTGTGTTTTGAAGACCTGACCTTCATGAAGTGTTAAAATATGGTTAAAATTTTTTTAAATAGCCTCCTTTGTTTCCAGTTATCATTTGCACACTGATCTGTCTGCAACTAAAGCTTCCATTACTCTACAGCCATGTGTCAGCATCCAGAATTGTTGGCAAAACCTGTGTTACAGAGTCTCAGTTCTAGGAATAATATTGATTAAATCTCAGTATAGAGTTTTGTGTAAAATGATTTTAAAACAGTCTGATGCTAAATACCTTTATTCTGTTTTACATTTCTCTCTCTTTTTTTTTAACAGCTTCATCACTGGGCCAGCAGTAGCCCCAGGGTACTTCTCCATTGATGTGAATAATGTGGTACTTGTTTTAAACGGAAGAGAAAAAACAAAGGTCTTTTATGCCACCCAGTGGTTACTTTATGCACAAAATTTAGTGCAAACTCAAAAACTCCAGCATCTTGCAGTTGTTTTGCTTGGCAATGAATATTGTGAAAATGACTGGATAACCCAGTTCCTCAAGAGAAATGGAGGCCCTGTGGAACTGCTTTTCCTGACCTATGACAGTCCCTGGATTAATAACGTGGATGTTTTCCAGTGGCCTTTAGGAGTAGCAACGTGAGTAGAAAATAAGATTACATGTCTGTAGACTCTTATGTCTTCAATTTCTGAATCAGGTAGTTTGTGTTTTAAATTGTAGTGTATTTAGTTCTTCTGGGATCATTGAGGCCTGTTACGGTGTTTCCCAGAGAAAAAAATAAGGAATGATCTTTACTTCAGTAACAGTAATCATGTTTTTAGAGTATCTGATCCATTTATGAGAGAAAATGAATAAACTTTTGTTTGTTTTAAAGTCTCAAGACGTAGGATGTGTTTTCAAGCTTAATAGGAGTGCCCTGGAGAGAGATTTAGCAGAGAATGGCAGACTTTCTTAAAAAAAAAAAAAAAAAAAAAGTAATGGGTTTGGTATAAGTTAGGACTCAAAAAAATTAACATAAATAAAAACAGGATTATATAGCATGAGCACACTGTCCCCTTGGATTTGGAACTGAATTTGTGCAAATCTGTTCTATAAATGGAGGGGTCTACTTAATAACACAGAGTCTTTCTTTAGTAGTAAATTGATTTAAGACCCTCTGTAAAACCTATCCCTGAAGAAGAGCCCATATTTGTAAAATATTTTGAACCATTTTACTTTTTCACGGTAACACTACATAATCTAACTCTAGGCCAGTATATTTCTTATGGTCAGTGGTGCTCAATCGAGGGCAGTTTTGTCCTCCAAGAGCCTTTTGGCAATGTGGACACTTTTAGTTTTTGATGGACAAAGAATTGTATATGCTTTTGGAGTACAATGTAATATGTTTGATACATGATTAAAATGTGGAATGATTAAATTGAGCTAAAGGATGCCGAAAATGTTAGGTCCAAAATCTCTATGACCTCTTCAAAGAGATGTCAGTGTGAAATTTTTTTTAAGTCAGTAGGTCTAGGGACATTTTCAAAGTAAGGGTAGAGGATCTGGCTTTGAGGTGTAAAAGGTAAAGCTGCAGCCTTCAATGCCAGCATCCTGTATGGGCGTCAGTGCCAATCCTGGCTGCTCTACTTCTGATCTGGCTCACTGCTAATGTATCTGGGAAAGCTACAGAAGATGGCCCAAGTGCTTGGGCCCATGTGGGAGACCCTGAAGAAGCTCCTGACTCCTGGCTCTGGCCATTTGGGGAGTGAACCAGTGGATGGAAGACTTCTCTCTCAATCTCTCTTTTTCTCTGTCTCTCTCTTCCTCTCTCTCTCTCTGCCTTCTAAGTAAATAAAAAAAATCTTTCAAAAATATATAAACGAATCAAGGGTAGAAATAACAATTTGAAATTTATAAATCATACATTGTCTCTTCTCCACACATCATGCTACCCAAGAGGTTGAGGTATGGGGATTTTGCCCACAACTATGTCATACATTAACTCAGATGTATTTATTTTTATAGATACCGGAATTTTCCTTTGGTGGAGACCAGTTGGTCAATTGTGTATGAAGAGAGGCGTTACTTATGTAATTTCTTAGGAACAATTTATGAAAATTCATCTCGACAGGCACTAATGGACATTTTGAAACAAGATGAGTACAGTAAACGTTGCTGGGTTTCAACAAGAGAACAGTAAGTTCTATGTTTACTTGAATCATCCATTTTATTCTCCAGTCTGAGGGTTGCTTTATGTGGAATCACAGAAGTTTCCAAAGAATCATTGTTAACTCCACTGTACAGTCATTCCCCCAAAAAATTCATTAGTAATTAAAGTTGTAATGAGACTACTCGGTTGTATATGTTTAAAATAGGGAGAATCTCCTATGGCTCTAATTCATCTAGAAGAGCAACACTAGTAACTGTCATTTGCAAATATCATGTTAGGGTTTTCTCAGTGATATTTATTGGTCCAACTTGGCACACAGGAGATCGTAAATGTCACCAGGTTCTTCAGTTTGTCCATGAGATGTTCAGCAGAGCAGTTTAGTGTTCCACAACTTGCCTGCAGTACTCCTCAAATATTCAGGAACCTGACACTCTCGTAAGGACAGGGCTGTGTGTTCCCCAGATGTACACAAGACCAGCTTGCACAGGGCAACCTAATTGGTGAGTGGGTGGATGGGTAGATGGATGGAAAATGAACTAATAGACTTAATAGGGCAAACTTTTTTTCATTTCTACATAGTCATAAAACAGATGCTCATGGAGTAAAAGAACTAACTGGAAAGAAACATTTATCTTGTTTTTGAATAAGCTAAAGGCATTTTTTTAAATATTTATTTTAAAATATTTATTTGAATTTATTTATAAGAGAGAGAGAGGGAGGGATCTTACATCTGCTGGTTCACTTTCTAAACACCTCCAAAATCTAGAATTCTGCAAGGCCAAAGCCAGGAACCAGGAACTCCATCCAGGTCTCCCATGTGGATGGCAGGGACTCAAGTACCTGAGCCATCATCTGCTGCTTTCCAAGCACATGATCTGGGAGCTACATTGGAAGCTGAGCAGTTGGGACGTGAGCCAGACCATCCCATGTGGGATGCAGGCGTCCCAAGCAGCAGCTTAACTCACTGCACCACAACACCCACCCCTGCAAAGTTTTAAAATAAACAAATGACATAAAAAGCAGAAACGATGCCTTAAAAATATCCCTCTAGATCTAGAAATAGATTTTTAATCACAGTAGATACCTCTTTCGGAATGCTGATAGCTATATTGTTAGTATAACCCGATTATATTCATCCAGTCAGCATTTGCCGAGCAACTTCCAAAAGCCAGAAATTGTTTTATCCTGGATAAATGCAGCAGTGAACAAAGAATCCATGCCCTCCTGACATTTAAATGCTTATTGGAGGAGACAAACAAGTAAAGTATATTATATGTCCAAAATGGTGCATGCCCTGTGAACAATTAAGCAGAAGAAATTAAGATGGCTGGGGACTTGGGGTGGAGCATTTCTGTTTTCAAACAACCAAGGAAGTCATTGTTACAGAGTTATATTTAAGCATAGGCCTGAATGAGATACAAGGGGTATATTTGGGAGAAGAGTGGGCCAGGCCAAGAGAACAAGTGCAAAGACCTTGAATGAAGATTGTACTTAGCATGTTAGAGGAAAATAGCAGTCATTACCTCTACAGTGAAATGAATGAGGACAGTGTAAAAATAACAAAGGAACAGAATAATTCTAATAACTCCTGTTGTCCCAGTGAGTCAGGGGTCAAGTGGTTGTTCTCATTGCTGCTTCTAGACCATTCTCCCCTTTCTTTCCCTAATACCCCCAATTTTGTGTCTCATGCCAGCAGACAAAATCAACCATTACCCTTAGTCTCTGAAATCACAAATTGACCCTTGGATTTATCTCCTTAATTCTTTGAAGAGTTCAGACTTTCAGACTCACTTTGACACTAGCATGGTCTTAATTCTTGATCATTTCCAAATCTACACAGGTAGTCTTTCCATTACCGTGGTCATGAGTTCCTTTGTCTTTTTTCTTCAGTAATCTGGGCCTGAGTTCAGCCATTCTGTATCATGGTCATTTCCTAGACGCTGTCATTGCCCATATCGCATCCATTTAAGGTCATCCAGATCATTCCCTGTAATAATTTGACTCCAGTAAATTCAGTTGAGGTTTAGAAGCCATTGTTCCTACTGCCCTATAATTATTCTTCACTCTATTCTCTCCACTATTCTTAATCAACCTAAATTTTACAATCAGTCATTACCTGCATATACCTTCAACTCCCCAGTTCCCTAATCTAGCCAGCCCTAACTAATTATGGTTAAACCAGCTGTCTGCCTCCTCCATCCCTGCACTTATGTAGCTGAACACTTTTGGGCCTGCACTGTGGCTTTGTAAGTTAAGCCTCTGCCTGCGGTGCTGGCATCCCATATGGGCTCCAGTTCAAGTCCCGGTTGCTCCACATTCTATCCAGCTCTCTACTGATGTCCTGAGAAAGTAGTAGAGGATGTCCCAAGTACTTGGACCCCTGCACTGGCATGGGACACCTGGCGGAAGCTCCTGGCACCTGGCTTCAGATTGGCCCAGCTCTGGCCATTGTGGCCATCTGGGGAGTGAACCAGCAGATGGAAAACCTCTCTTTGTCTCTCCCTCTCTCTGTTTGTAACTCTGCCTCTCAACTAAATAAATAAATCGTTAAAGATTTTTTAAAAAATTTTAAGGTACTAATTCTTGATATAAATACATGACCTTGAACCTCAGGATCCAGCAGTCATACATTCCATATGTGCTCCTGTTCATATGTGCTCCAGTCATACATTCCATATGTGTTGTCCATATGTGCTCCTGTTCTCCTGGAAGGCTGCTTCATGGGTTTTCTCTCTTGCACTCTAACACATCTTTCCCTAACTTCTCTTACTCTATAACCCTATTGCTTATTTCACTGAGAAGATAGGAATGGTCTGGAGAGAATATCTAGCTTTGTAACTGATCTGTGACCTTCTACCTTTGTCCGCCTATGCAGTCCATTCTCAACAGCCAGATTGATTCAGGTCATGTCAGCCTCTGATCAGAACCCTGTGACCATTCAGACCTTATCATCTGCTCCTGTCCCTCTCTGCCTCAGCCAGCCTGGTTTTACTGCTGATCCTAACCATGCAGGCATGTGCAGTCCCATGGCCTTCATTCTAGCTTGCTCTACGCTGTGTTCTCCCACAAGATGTGCATAGCTCATTCACCTCCAACTCTGATCAGAGGCTACCCCAGTGAAACATTTCCTCATCACAAATTTAAGACTACAACCCTGCCCACCTCCCACCCCCTGCCCCCTGGAAATTACCACCCCAGTTCTCTGCTTTATTTTTCATTATACATTTAATACCTTCTAGATAACTTACTGATTATTAATTACTGGTTACTGTCCATCTCCATCACTTGAACTAGAAGATAAATTGCATGAGGACAAGGAAGGACCTGGCACTCTAAAAATATGAGTTGATTTAATGTTAGTCATTCAGAAATTCTGTGGTGACCAGGAGATTTTCTAAATATACAACTATAAAATGTTTATTTGGGCCAAGATTTTAGATTATATCTTATGCCTATCGTTTCTGTAGTGTGTTCACCACTAGTTCCTGTAACTGACATTAAAGTTAAAACCTGGGCCAGTGTTGTGACACAGTGGGTTAAGCCACAGCCTTTGATGCTGAATCCCATGATAGAGTGCTGGTAAGTCTTGGCTACTCCACTTCCAATCCAGCTCCTGCCTCGCATTCCTGGGAAAGCCCCAGAGAATTTCCCAAGTACTTGGACCCCTGCACCTACACGGGACACCCAAATGAAATTCCTAGTTCCTGGCTTTGGCCTGACCCAGTCCATACCAACTGTCGTAACCATTTTGGGAGTGAACCAAAAAGTTAAAACCTTTTCCTTCATGAAAGATATGCTTAGTAAAGTGAGAGCTACAGTTGTCTTTCTGATTTTGTAGGTGGCCACCTCAAGAAACATTTGAAAGTCTTAAGAAGTACCAAGACGCCTTGCTTCATAGTGACCTCACATTGTGCCCAGTAGGTGTAAACACAGAATGTTACAGAATATACGAGGCTTGCTCTTATGGCTCCATCCCTGTGGTGGAAGACGTGATGACAGCTGGCAGCTGTGGGAATACGTCTGTTCACACCAATGCTCCTCTGCAGCTACTCAAGTCCATGGGTGCTCCCTTTATCTTTATTAAAGACTGGAAGGAACTTCCTGCTATTTTAGAAAAAGAGAAAAATCTAATTTTATATGAAAAGATTCAAAGAAGAAAAATGTTACTACACTGGTATCGGAACTTCAAAACACAGCTGAGAATGAAATTTACTAGTATTTTAGAAAGTTCATTTTTAAGGAAAAATAAAGGTTAACTGTTAATTATCCTTTGGAACTCAGATGTGATTTTTTTTAAGTACCAGTTATATGTTTGTCTCTTTATAAATGTTCTTTAAGGTGCCCTTATAAGCTCCAGATTATGTATATAATCTTGACCAAGTACTCCCTTGTGTGTGCTAGCTAAAAATGAAGGTAAAATGTCACTCAGATTTATTTCTACAAAGTTGCATGATTCAATACAAATCAAATTTTGTCACCCATGTAAACCCACCCTGTAGAATTGTAGACACCAATGGCTGGGGTAGGTGGGCAGTGGGAATTCATGAGATGTTGGGCAGAGGTAGGAAGAATGAGCCCAAGAGCTGTGTTGTACAACCTAATGGCTATAGTTGAAAACAATGTATTATATTCTTGCAAAAGGCTAGGAGAGTGGATGTCAAGTGTTCTTATTCACAAAAGTGATAACCATATGAGGTAATGGATGTGTTAATAGCTAGATGTAGTTAATCCACAATGTATAAGTGTATTTCAAAAAAGTTCATGGAAAATGGCATTAGAAGATACAATTATTTTGGTGCAAAGCAATTTTGAAAGCCATATATAGTTATTTTCATAAAACATTTTCCATAAACTCTTTGAAGACCCCTTGTATGTATAGATTTCAGAATTCTTTGAACCGAAATAAGTTCCTCTCTCTCTTTTAAATAATTTTTTTAATGTATTTAAAAGGTATAGATTGACAAATAGACATCTCCTATATGCTGGTCCACCCCTCTAATGCCCACAACAGTTGAGTCTTGGCCAGGCCAAAGCCAGGAATCAGAAACTCAATCCAAGTCTCCCTCATGGGCAGCAGGGGCTCAACTGTCCCGTCGCCTGCAGCTTCCCAGAACACAAACCAGTGGGAAGCTGGAATCAGGAATGCAGCTGGAATTTGAACCTGACACTCCAATATGGATTTGAACACAACCAATTGTCATCTTAACTGCCAAGTCCCAAATCTTTCAGAGTTAGACTTTTAAATCACTCAATTTTATATTGGATTCAGTTGAGGC
Organism: Oryctolagus cuniculus; assembly: GCF_964237555.1. Lineage (NCBI taxonomy): Eukaryota > Metazoa > Chordata > Mammalia > Lagomorpha > Leporidae > Oryctolagus > Oryctolagus cuniculus. Next base: position 65,986,268 of record NC_091442.1, read on the forward strand.
AGGTGTTCAGATGCAGAATTTGGTTCATATACCGTATAAAACATGGACTGGAGCAGTTGGAGCCAGAAATGGACACTACTGGATGGAAGAAGATTTCAGCTAACTCACAGGAGCACTTCACGAAAGGCCCACCTTATATCGCTGGACAGAAGTGGCTTGAGAAAAGTATGAATGAGCAATCTTTAATCTTCAGGTCCTTGGGCTCGATCAGTTGTTTTGCCTACCATTTTATTAGCTCCAGAATCCTTAGCTGCTGTGTAATTGGAAAATTTGTTGTTATTCTCCAAAAGCCTTTATAATGTAAACTCCCCCATACTTTGTTAGACCTGGAGCCCTAACAACTGTGTCCACATCATCAGAAGGTCTGGAAGCCTGGATACAAAGATGTTAACTTTGTCATTGGATTGGAGAAACAGGGTGCCTGCCACAACCCTATCCGATTCTAAGGGCAACTGCCTTATCAACAGCCTCTGTAAAGGCACCGCACCTGAGTAGCCATTTTAGATCATGTGACTGCTTCTCTCCCCCACCTTGGATCACAGCTATGGGCACTTGATTTGGGGTACCCTGTTGATAGGCCTCCTTGTGGCCCTAGACATTTATTTAAAAAAAAAAAAAAAAAAGGCAAACAGCTGATTGAAGACCAGCTGGTCCAATCCCTAAATGCCCACAACAGCCAAGGCTGTGCCAGGCTGAAGCCAGGAATCAGAAGCAGTCCAGGTCTCCCTCATGGATGGCAGAGGCTCAGCTCTCCATCACCTGCTGCCTCTCAGGATGCACACCAGCAGGAAGATGGAATCAGGAGCAGAGCTGGACCTTGAACACGTGCACTGCAGTGTGGGATGCAGGAAATAGAACCTGGGAGTTGACTATAAAAGAGCAGAAAGGCTTCTGTGGAATAGCAACCATGAAACACACTAGGACAGAGAGAGGCACAGATTCTAAGAAGCTCGTGGAGAAAGAATCCTGACCCCAGAGCCACCCCACTGATTCCAGTGCAGGGAGCTAGAGAAATGAGAGCAGACCCAACCCAGATTTAGCTGAAAGAAAAAAATAATAAATATCAAATCAACAATAAATGAAATAAAAATAAATTTGAAGGGCTACGAAGAATTGGTTTTTTAAGAGAAGAAAATTGATAAAACCTTTAGCTAGACTAACCAAAAAAAAAGGCTCAAAAATTAGGGGAAAAAAAAAAACACCTGATGTCTCAGAAATAGAGGTTCCTGATGAGTTTATACCTCCAGCTCCCATGAGTTTGAGTGATTTGCTCTCCCCATGTGTAACCTCAGAATTATCTGTTCTCTTCACCCCCCATCCCTTGTTGCCCTGGTTGCCTGAATTGACTTCCAAAAACAGAAGAGTCTTACCAAAACAATGACCTTCCAGAGGGCCCAGCTTGCCTGGCCCCTGAACAGAGATGCAGGCCAGGTCTGTGGATTTGGTACAGTTTTCCTTTGACTAGGTTAAAGAAATCTCTGCTCAATTTTACCAATGACACTAGCCATCTGTGTCTCTTTTTATGTGGGACTTCCTGCTGCCCATAATCTTTCCAGAATTGTTTCTGTGTTGGTACATTTGCTGCCAGCAGAGTCTTTGGAATGTGAAGACCATGGGGCAAGAGACAAGTATATCATAAGAAAAAATATTTATGCATGTACTCCAGCTTTTCTTTTTTTTTTTTTTTTTAAGATTTATTTTATTTATTTGAAAGAGTTACATAGCGAGGTGGAGCCAGAGAGAGAGAGAGAGAGAGAGGTCTTCCATCTACTGGTTCATTCCCCAAATGACCACAATGGCCAGAACTGATCTGTTCAGGAGCCAGGAGCTTCTTCCAGGTCTCCCATGTGGGTGCAGAGGCCCAAGGACTTGGGCCATCTTCTACTGCTTTCCCAGGCCACAGCAGAGAGCTCAGAAGTGGAGCAGCCAGGACTCAAACTGGCACCCATATGGGATGCCAGCGCTGCAGGCTGCAGCTTTAACCCACTGCGCCACAGCACCAGCCCCTCAACAGCTTTTCTTACCATAGGGAATTTTACTAAGAGAACAACAATATCAGATGCTCTAGAATTAGTGAGAAATCTGCCTGAATAGTTTTGGTGGTTTGTATTACAAGTGTAATACAAACAATTTGTAATACAAACCATAAAGACCATAAAGTTGACAGTCATAAAACCTATTGAGATCTAGATTCAAAAATCATCATTATTTAGAATATATATGCAAGAGTATTTCAGAAAGCTCATGGAAAGATGAAATCAAAAGATAAGTTTATTTTGGTACCCACCCCCCCAAAGAAAAACTAAAAAATCCATTTAAAAAAAAAAAAAAAACCTTTAAAAACTCATTTTCCATGAACTCTGAAGATCACTCATATCTCATGAAGCCAGAAGTACAGTGTAAGGCCAAGGCCGGCATGGACTCCAGTATTTCCGGTAGCTTGTGGGAATAGGGTACTCGAATTTAACTTCCTCTGCTTCAACAGATCTACCCATCTGTGTGGGCAGAGGGTTTCCGTCACCTCCGTCCGTCAGGCTGAGTTCCTTACAGAGGGAATCACCAAAAATTATAGCAGAAATGCAGATATTTTTGAAGTTACCAATTGAAACTGTATCCTTTTAGACTTGCAGTCTTGCTCCCTAGGAGTTCTCATTTGTGCCAGAGGGAAGCTGCTGGTAAGAGGGAAAATTATGGTCTAGGCTGTCAACTGTCAGGACGTATGTTTGTTAAAGAGCTTTCTCACCATGGTTCACATGTGTCGTGATCTATTGCTAAAATTACTTTTTTCCAAAAAGAAGCAATCGCACAAGTGAGTAGATATTTTTAACAGTCTGCCATGTGCCAGTGCTTTCTCTAAAGCACTCTGAACATCCATCTGGAGAGGACCCGCTATGCCACGATTGCTGGTCTAGGCAGCAGATCGCAGACTCCAGGAATTAACCTCGCTGTCAAGGCTTTCAATTTTGCAGAGTCTGTAACATCTTCAAAAAGTCACACACGGGGCGGGTGCTGTGGCACAGCAGGTTAAGCTACCACTTGGGATGCCCACATCCCATTTCAGAGTGCTGATTGGAGTCCCTGCTACTCCACATTTGCAATCCAACTTTCTACTAATGTGCATGGGAGGCAGCAGATGGCGGCCCAAGTGCTTGGGTTCTTGCCACCTACTTGGAAACCGGATGGAGTTCCTGTTTCCTGAATTCAGCCTGGTCAACAGTCCCGGCTGTTGTAGGCATCTGGGGGAGTAAATAAGGAAATCAAAGAGCTGTGTGTGTGTCCCTCTCTGTCACTCTACCTTTCAAATTTTTTTTTCCAGGTCACTCACTAAACATTCTCAGATGTTGCTACCTTTGTTCTTCGTTTGCTTTCTAGAAGTGCACAGCATGTCTTTATTTTTTATAAGATTCACTTATTTATTTGAGAAGGAGAGGCAGAGAGAGAGAGAGAGAGCGAGAGAGAGAGAGAGAGAGGTCTTCCATCCTATAGCTCACTCCCCAAATGGCCACAACAGCCAGGGCTGATCTGAAGCCAGGAGCCATGAGCTTCCTCCAGGTCTCCCACATGGGTGCAGAGGCCCAAGGACTCGGGCCATTCTCCACTGCTTTCCCAGGCCATAGCTGGATCGGAAGAGGAGCAGCCAGGACTCGTATGGGATGCCCCACTGCAGATGGCAGCTTTACCTGCTAGCCACAGCAACAGCCCCAGGATGTCTCTTTCATTGTGATGTAATTATAGGTCTTATCACTGCCAGTGCAAATGATCATTTCTCAGTTTATTGAGAGAAGTTAGTCAAACAACTTCCTGTTTGTCAGTTGGTCAAAATATCCAAATGGCTACATCAACCTGGTCTTTAAACTTATCTTAAATTCAGCCATGTTCTGTATGGGTATTTTGTTTGAAATAGATTCTAAATGCCTTAAGTGTTTTCCCTTATAAACCTTTCTGAGATAGAAGTGGAAAATACAATTGTTGCAGCTTCACTTTCTGGGTACATGTATGATCTGGATCCTTGTATGATGAGGCTTTGGTTTTTACAGCCACACAACAGAAAGGATTCCCCTGCCAGGCTGGAGAGAGCTCCAACCTCTAATACCCACCTCCAAATTGGCCCATAATGCTTCCTCAGAAGCTCAGGTTCAGGCCTTGATTTCTTTTCTTTTTTTTTTTTTTTTAAACTTTTATTTAATGCATATAAATTTCCAAAGTACGACTTATGGATTACAATGGCTTTCCCCCCATACCGTCCCTCCCACCCACAACCCTCCCCTTTCCCACTCCCTCTCCCCTTCCATTCACATCAAGATTCATTTTCGATTATCTTAATATACAGAAGATCAGCTTAGTATACATTAAGTATGGATTTCAACAGTTTGCTCCCACACAGAAACATAAAGTGAAAAATAATAGATGATTTTTTAAAATGATGATGAAATCAGAGCAGACCTATTGTCATGTTTAATCCCAGTGAGAGTCAAGTTGGGAATTGATAATTTCTTTTTTTTTTTTTTTTTTTTTTAACAGAGGATCAGTTTAGTATGCATTAAGTAAGGATTTCAACAGTTTGCACCCCATAGAAACACAAAGTGAAATATATTGTTTGAGTACTCGTTATAGCATTAAATCTCAATGTAAAGCACAGTAAGGATAGAGATCCTACATGAGGAGTAAGTGCACAGTGATTCCTGTTGTTGACTTTACCAATTGACACTCCTGTCTATGGCATCAGTAATCTCCCTATGCTCCAGTCATGAGTTTCCAAGGCTATGGAAGCCCTCTGAGTTCTCCGATTCTTATCTTGTTTAGACAAGCTCATAGTCAAAGTGGAGGTTCTCTCCTCCCTTCAGAGAAAGGTACCTCCTTCTTTGATGGCCTGTTCTTTCCACTGGGATCTCACTCGCAGAGATCTTTTGCCAGAGTGTCTTGGCTTTCCATGCCTGAAATACTCTCATGAGCTTTTCAGCCAGCTCCGAATGCCTTTAGGGCTGATTCTGAGGCCAGAGTGCTATTTAGGACATCTGCCATTCTATGAGTCTGCTGAGATTCTCACTTCCCATGTTGGATCACTCTCCCCTTTATTTACTCCATCAGTTAGCGTTAGCAGGTACTAGACTTGTCTATGTGCTCCCTTTGACTCCCAGTCCCTTCACCATGACCAACTGTGAACTGAAACTGATCACCTGGAACAGTGAGATTTCTAAAAATGTCTCTTTTTTGGTATGCTCCTCTTGTGCAGTCTGCTGTTGAGACACTTGTTGGGTTTAGAGCTCTTGGAAAAATGGTGCTGAAACAGCGGGAACAGCCGTGGGTCCTGAACTCAGAAGCGGGTGTCTCACCGGCGCTGCTGCTGCTGCGTGCTCTAGGGCCTCGGGCCTTCTCTTCCTCAAGGCTCCGCGCTGAACTCCAGCTGGCACTCGTTTCAGTTGCATATAGCTCTTTTTGGGTTGTTTATTATCATTTTATTATTTATTCAAGAGAGAGAGAGCCTGTCTACTGGTTCATTCCTCAAATGCCTACAATGGCTGGGGCGGGGCTGGGCTGGAGCTAGAGATGGGAGCCAGGAACTCAATCCATGGGCGGCAAGAACTCAATTACATGAGAAATCGCCCTTAGCTCCCAGGGTCAGTATTAGCCTGGTATTGAACCCCGGCTCTTTGATATGGAATGTGGGAGTTCTAACCACTAGGCCAAACAACAGCCCCCAAACTGTGTTCTTTTTTTTTTTTTTTTAACTTATTCATTTGACAGAGCGATGGGGTGGGAGGAGACAAAGAAAAGATCTTTTCTTCTGCTGCTTCACTCTCCAAATTGCCACAAGGCCCAGGGCCAGGGCCGGTCCAGGTTGATGCCTGGAGCCCAGAACTCCATCTGGGCCTCCCACGTGGATTGCAGAGGCCCAAATACTTGGATCATCATGTGCTACTTTCCCAGGAGCATTGGCAGGGAGCTGGATTGGAAGCCTAGCAGCTGGGATTCAAACCTGCTCTCTGATATGGCAAACTGCTGTCACAGGCAGCAGCTTAACTCACTTACCTTGATTGCTGAGTTGTTTGGCACCCTTGTTTCGAATGTTTCTTTCTGGTTCACATGACATTGAGGTTACACATCAGCTGCAGCTCTGCTGGGCTCAGCTGGGCTCTGGTCAACTTGGCTCCACGTCGCCTGCTTCTACAACCCAGAATGAAGGAGTAGCCCTTCTCCGGGATACTCTGTTCTCACACTGGAGGCTCAGAGGGAATGGATTAATCTGCTCAGTGATGAATCATTCCCCGGATCTTAGTGCTGCTGCCTAGAACTCGCACCTTGTCAATTCTGCCCATGTTCCCATGGCCACAGCGTCACAGGGCCAACCATGAGCGCAAAGGGATGGGTGTGTACGCTCTGTCTTCTGGAAGAAGCCAGTGGGAAGAATAGTCCAATGTACCGCCCTCTGTGTAGCCGAAACCTGGACTCAGGGACACAGCAGTGGAGTTGTGGGGGCTCTCCACAGTGCAATGCTGCTTTCCAGAGCACATGGTAGGGCTGCGCTCACTGCCCCCTTAGAAGCGAGGTCCAGCGGGGTGGCTTACCTCGGCCCACGGAGTGCGGTGGAGGTGATGTTTCACTTCCAGACAGAAGCTTTGGAGCCCGTGCACAGCTTTCCCCACTCCCCTCTTCTCCGTCGCCAGCTGGGGAGACGATGTCCAGATGGGCCTCTGTCAACCTGCAGGCGTGAGTGAGCAGAAACCTCCTGACAGCCCACAGTGAACGTGGAGGGGAGAATGAACTGTCCCACTTAAGCCACTGGGCTTCGAGAGCCATCTGTTGTTAGCACATTCTGAGTAGCACATTGGTTCCCTTCTTTTCGTCTGGCATATGCACTTCTAGGAAACAGGAGGTCATCACTCCTCCTGGATACTACACCCAGTAGGTGAAAGTCTGATGAACAACAGACTCAGACTTCTCAGAGTATCTCCTCACAATGCACTTGCTAATTGCAAAGGGAAAAAACAAGTTTTCAGTTGAGAACCTGGTAGACACCATCTTACAATGATCAGTAGCAAGAAAAATAAATCTATCTGGCTTTATAGGATGCATGTAGAAAGGCAACATCATTTCTGGGGTATGCATACTAAAAATGCATACATCAAATCTAATCCTGAGAAAACACTAGAAAGAACCAACTTGGGGGCCGCACTGTGGTGCAGTGTGTCAAGGCCCAGCCTGCAGCACTGGCATCCCAGATGGGTGCCAGTTCGAGTCCCGGCTGCTCCACTTCCGATCCAGCTGTCTGCCATGGCCTGGGAAAGCAGGGGAAGATGTCCCAACTGCTTGGGCCCCTGCATCCATGTGGGAGACCTGGAAGAAGCTCCAGGCTCCTGGATTCAGATCAGCTCGGCTCTGGCCGTTATGGTCATTTGGGGAGTGAACCAGCAAAACTGAAGACCTCTTTCTCTCTCTCTCTGACTCCACCTCTCTCTGTAACTCTGTCTTTCAAATAAGTAAAATAAATCTTTTTTCAAAAAAGCAAAGAAAAGAACCAGCTTGGAGGATCTTATTGAATAGAGTCAAGAGCGGGCAAGTTTCAAAGGAAAGAGAAATATAATGTACGGAATTTCTGTGACACAGAAACATTGCAGATCATCAGCAAACAATGTACTTTTCACTAAGTGCTTCTGGGCAACTATCCATGTTGGGGGGGAAATGAAATTAAGCCATGTGTCGCAGCATACACAAGAATAGACTCCAGGACTGGGTGGGGGCACATTTGGCCTGGCAGTTAGCATGCTGGTTGGAATGCTTGCACCTCTAGCACAGTGCCTGGGTTTGATACCCACCTCTGGCCTTTACCTCCAGCTTCCTATGGTTACGGACCCTGGGAAGGAGCAGGTAATGCCTGAAGTAGCTGGGCCCTGCCACTCATATGGGAGACCCAGACTGAGTTCCTGGCTCCTGGCTTCAGTCTGGCTCAGCCCTGGTCATTGCAGGCATTTGTAGACTGAACCAGCAAATGAGACTTCTCTATATATCTCTCTGCTTCTTAAATAAATACATTTTTAAAAAGTAAAAATAAATTCCAGGTAAATTAAAGATGAAAGTATAAAAATTAAATTATAAGCTACAAAGCCTTTAAAAATATAGAGAAAATAAGTTTATACCTTGGGATAGGGAGAGATCTCTTCTAAAAAGACACAAAAAGGAGCCAGGTCAAATTACCACTGGCGATGCTGACGTCCAACATTGGAGTGCCTGGTCTAGTGCCAGCTGCTTCGCTTTCAATCCAGTTCCCTGCTAATGCACCTGGGGCTCCTGGCTTAGCCCAGCCCTGCCTGCTGCCACCAAGTGGGGAGTGAACCAGCAGTTCGAAGATATCTGTCTGTCTCTCTCTCTCTTTCAAATAAATAAATATTTTAAAAACAGACACAATAAGCAAAAGTCATAGGAAAAGTTGATACACTTGACAACATCAAAAGCACTGTGAGGGACTAGCTTTGGTGTAGCGGTTAGGATGCCACTTGGGACACCCAAATCCCATATTCGGAGTACCTGGGTTTGAGTCCTGCCTCTACTACAGATTGTAGTTTCCTGCTAATGCACACCCTGGGAAGTAGCAGCTCAAGTAATTGGGTCCCAGACTCCTACATGGGAGACCTGAATTGAGTTTCTGGCTTTGGCCTGGCCCAGCCTACTGCACACCATACACCCCATCTCCCTACATCCCAAATAACACTTTTTAATGTTTTAAAAGAACATTTTTTAAAAAGTACTGCAAGGAGGCCAACATTATAGCAAGTTAAGCTGCTGCCTACAATGCCAGCCTCCCAGATGGGTGCCAGTTCAAGTCCCAGCTGCTCCATTTTCTGATCCAGTTCACTGCTAATGTACCTGAGAAAGCAAAAGAAGATGATCAAAATCCTTGGGCCCCTGCATCCATGTGGGAGGTCCAGAAGGAATTCTGGGGTTTCTGGCTTCAGCCCGGCCCAGTCCTGCTTGTTGGAGTCCTTTGAGGAATGAATCAGCAAATGGGAGATCTCTCTTTCTAAATCTGCCTTTCGAATAAATAAATGTCTTTTTGAAAAAGGAAAAAAAGCACCTTTAAGGAGAAGGAAAAGATAAGCCTCAAATAGACTTATATAGTAAATACAACTGACAAAGGAGAGAATTCAGAACATATGGATATCTGTGATTCAAAACCAATCTAATAGAAAAGTGGAATAAATAGTAATGGAGGAAAAACGATAAATGGCCCACAAGTCCCATTAGCAATCAGGAGGCCTTGTGAAACTTGACAGATCTACATATCCTGCTGAAGGCTTCACTGCTGTTGCCCAGAAGAGTCTGGATGCAAACCCAGAGAGTCGAGCTCCAGGGCTTGCTCTCAGCCTCAACACCCTACCTCTGGTTCACCCTGCAAATCTTGAAATGTAATTATTTTTGCTTAAGTGAAATAGGTGTTGCAAATTTCCAAAAAGGAGCAAATTTTGGACTGGACTAAAAAGCAAACTCAGAGCAAAATGTTCCCTTTTATGGAGTAAAAGAGGGAAAGTTCACAACTGGATACTTGTTTTACAGTAAAAATGCAACCACCTCGGAGTTACGTGGCCCCCTTCTGCTGAAGTGTCAGACTCACATCAGAGGAGGTTTTTTTTGTTGTTGTTGTTGAACCCCAGTGTGTGTCTTTGAGGTAGTTAGAGACAGGAGCAATTGTCTTCTCTCACAGAGAGAAACAGAAGCAGTTGGCAGGCTGCCCTGTGTGAGCACAGCTCATTAAAATTGATGATGCTGACAGTTAATTAGGAGGGAGTCACCTAGAAATGCTACGGTATTAAAGATTAAAGTCCATTCATAAAATGCTAAATGCTGGATGCTGTGGTTATTCCTTCAGCCCATGACCACCCATCTTTCCTAGAAACTCTGTAGCCTTGGTTCCTTCTGAATTTTTTTAAATGGGTGAATCTTTTTTTTTTAAGATTTATTTATTGATTTGAAAGGCAGACTTATAGACAGGCAGAGGCAGAGACAGACAGAAAGGTCTCCCATTGCTGGTTCAATCCCCAGATGGCCGCACTGCCTGAGTTGGGCCAGTCTGAAGCCAGGAGCCAGGAACTTCCTCCAGGTCTCCCATGCAGGTGCAGGGGCCCACGGACTTGGGCCATCTTTTACTGCTTTTCCAGGCCATGGCGCAGAGCTGGATCAGAAGTGGAGCGGGTGGGACTCCCGGCACCCATATGGGATGCATGCACTGCAGGCGGCAGCTTTACCCGCTATGCCACAGCACCTGCCCTGGTTCCTTCCTTATTTGGTTGCTTGTGATTGACTTACAATGGGAGCAGCCTGTTGCTGACTCATTTCTGCCCATGTGGCAAATGGCTGGACCCTCACTGGAGGCAGCACAGAGCCTGAACCATTCACTCCACATTCAGATCTCATCCACAAACTGATATTTTACTTTGAACTTTATTTCTTTCTTATTTATGTATTTGATCAACAGAATGATAGAGAGGAAGAGAGAGAGAAGGGTCTTCCATCCACTGGTTCACTCCCCAGGTGACCACAACGGCCAGGGTTGGACCAGGCCAAAGCCAGGAGCCAGGAGCTTCATCCTGGTCTCCTACATGGGTGGTAAGAACCTAAATACTTGGGCTGTGACCCGCTTTCTTCCCAGGTGAACTAGCAGAGAGCTGGGTCAGAAGTACAATAGCCAGGACCCAAAGTGGCATCCTGATACGGAATGCAGGAGTTACAAGTGGTGGCTTAACCCACTGTGCCACAGCACCCGCCCGGGACATTTTTCAATCATGTAAGATGTTTACAACCTCTTAGAAGACACACACACAAACAACGAGTGATGGCAGTGTCCCACAGGAAGTACCCTGACCAGAGATTCCAAACACGCTGGTTTTGAAACTTAGCTCTGCCAACATCCAGTAGCTTCTCTTGAAAAGGTAACAATCTCTTTGAATTTCAGCTTCGTCCTCTATAAAATGGGAGTGAACACTGGGCTCTCAAGCCAAATGAAACAGCGTGAAAAGGCAGGGAATCAGAAAAATTTGAAGTTGGGTAGGTGAGCTGTCTTCAAAAGTTCATAAAAAATGCATATCATGAAAAAATATGCATGAATTTCAAATTTCTTGCACCAAAATAAACAAGGAGGTATTTTCCCCCCTATTTATTTATTTGAGAAACAGAGACAAAGAGAGCGTGCTACCACCTGCTGGTTCACCTCTCAATGGAAGCTGGGGTCCAGGAACGCAGTCTGGGTTCCTGCATGGGTGGCAGCAGCCCAGTTGTCTGAGCCATCACCACTGCCTCCCAGCGTCTGTATCAACAGGAGCCGGGGGTCAGGAATTGGAACCAGCTTTCAAACCCAGGTACTGGCACACGGGATGCAGTTGTCTGAAGTGGTGTTTGAACTGCTAGGCCAAATGCTTACTCCCAAACTTATCTTTGATTCCATTTTCCACGAACTTTTTGATGCGTCCTGTTTTAGTTAGGCCAGCCCAGATTCTTCATGCTAAGTGCCCATTAGGGTCACTTAGGAAAAAGAAAACATTTTTTTTTCATTACCCCATCTTTGAGGGTCTTCACTGCTCTGGGGTGGTGCTCAAGTATCAGCATTGCCATGCAGGCCCCAGGGTCACCTGAGGGGCTGGTGAGTAGGAAAGTGGGGCCTCACCTCAATGAGTCTGGGTCAGAAGTAAGAATCTGCATTGCCAGCAGGTTCCCAGGTGTGCTGAGACGCAGCTGCCACAAACCTACCAATGTGGAGAACCACTCAAAGTCAGCACAGAGAGGAGAGGTGGAACATGCCAGAGGGGCCGGAGTTGTGGTGCAGCAGGTTAGGCTGCTGTGTGCAGTGCCAGCATCCCACATGAGCCCCTGTTCGAGTCCCAGTTACTGCACTTTCGATCCAGCTCCCTGCTAATGTGCCTGGCAAAGCAGCAGAGGGTGGCTTCAGGACTTGGGCCCCTGCCACCCACATGGGAAACCCAGATGGAGTTCCTGACTCCTGGCTTCAGCTTGGCTTAGCCCATTTGGGGAGTGAATCAGCCCAGTGGGTAGATTCTCTCTCTCTCTCTCTCTCTGCCCCTCTCTCTATAACTCTGCCTTTCAAATACATAAATCTTAAAAAAGAACGAGAGAGAGAGAAGGAATGAAAGAAGAGAGAGATAAAAGAAAATCCTAGAAAGAAGTTGAGGGCACGTGTTCTTTTCTCTCCATTAAAGGAATCTCATTTTATTAACCACATGCAGAGAACTTAATTTTTAAGCAACAGGCCACAGAGGTTGCTCTCTCAGGAGTTAAGCTGATGAGACACAGATTATTTTCACTGTACACGTGTGATGCTGCATGCATTTTGCCTCATATACATGTATTTCTTGATTGATTGTGAATCAGCAAAACTCCATCTTACTGAGTAACAGAAGGAATAAGCACTCACACTTCCATCGGGTTTGGCTATCATCTTTCCCATGTATGTTGTTCCCCTACATCCCTTGCATTGTAGCAGTAAAACTCACTGAGCAGGGAATCAAGATCCCAGAAAGGAAGGAAAGGGGGAAGGAAAGAAGCAAAGAAGGATGGGGGGGGGGGGGGAGGGAAATAAAGGGGGGGAGGGGCTGTTCCAACAAAGTTTGTGACGTGTGCTGTGAACTTCTCTTTCAGCAAAAAGAACCCCATTGAAGAAATAGACACATATGACTAAAAGGTACGAGATAGACTGGAGGAAAAGACATCGAGTCTAAGGTAAATTATCAAACAATAATTCTTCTGCTTGAGTTTGTTAAATTTTGTTGGTTTGTTTTGGTTTTTTCCCAGAAACCTTTCACTGAAGGAATACAAATTTCATGCATCCCATAGATACAACTTTAGAAACACAGTGATTCTTCCTACTGTACCCACGCTGCTCATTCTTATTTCTTACTTAGATCTATTTTCAATTAACTTTATACACGGAAGATTAACTCCATACTAAGTAAAGAGTTCAACAAATAATATAAAAAAAAAAACCTGTTCCTCAACTGTTCCTCAACAGTGGAGACGAGGGCTGTTCAAAGTCACTGCGTCTCTAAGTGTCAATTTCACTTCCATAGGTTACCTTTTAAGTGCCCTGTTAGTTATGTATTTACAGGGTGTAGTGTTATAAATCTATACATGTATTCAAGGTGTATGATCATGGCAGGGTAGTGTTTCATCCTCAACATTTTGAAAATGTCATATAATTGGTATATAGCTACAAATAGTTTCAGTGAATTATGTCATATACATGACACTGTACCCCTCTTTCCCCAAGTTATCATTATCATAATAACCTCATTTTGAGCTATTAATATCCCTGTTTTCAAGAAAAAATAGTATATATGGGTATGTATATAATATCCATGTATGAAGTGAATGTGGCAAAATGTTAAAAATTGTTAAATCTTAAAACTAAAAATGTAAATTTATCAAAAAGTGTTTTATTAACACATCATAATTTTAGATAAAAAACATTTTAAAATACTTTACTGGGGGGATTCAATGTGACAAAGAGAAAAGGAAATTAAGGCAGAAGCCCCAGTGCTCCAAGGGGAGTGCATGCCACACAGACAACAGCGGGGAGACTTGGGACGCTCAGGGCTCCGAGTCCACACATCACACATCGGCGCTGGAAGGGGAGGTGAGCTCAATAACCCGAGACATTGGTGGGGAAACGGGGGTCAGAATCTAGAGGGGGGCCAGAAAGTGCAGCAAACTCACTACCGGAAAGAAGGAAAAAAAACCTTCGGGGTTTCTCTTCCCCCTAACCTTGCAAAGGTTACAAGACTGGGAGGCTAGAAGAATTCCCAAGAGACAAAGAGCAGGCCTGCTCTCTGGATTTACATATCAATGGGGGAGAGCTAAGGAACTGAGTCACTACAATTCAGTAGCCTAGGCAACCCAGTGGGAGTCCAGAGGAGCCAAAGACTGGAAGCTAAATACCATCAATTCTGCACAGCCATGCCCTGCCCTGTTACTTACCCCCTGAATAAATAAAATAAATAAATAAATAAAAAGAGAGAGATTTACCACGCATAACCTGAGGGTGTCACCTTTGCACACCCTTAACCTGGAAGAACCAGGCAGAGCTCTCAGGCCGCACCCATCTCAAGCCGCCAAGGCTCCTCCAACAGCAGGCAGTCCACTTAACACGGACACAGTATAAAAAAAAAAAAAAAAAAGAAGAAAAAAAAAAAACGCACAGTGACGCAAGAAGAATTAACTATGCCGAGTAACAAACACAGAAATAGAGGGAGCAAGATCAACGATGACACTATGATGCCTCCAAATAAGCAAAATACCCCAAGCCAAGAGTATGAAGATGATGAGATAGAAGAAATGCAAGATACGGATTTCAAAAAATTTATGATAAGAACATTTAGAAGTTTTCAAAAGCAAATCCTTGAACTACAGAAATCCTTAATGGACAAGATTGAAAATCTCTCTCGTGAAAACGAAATTTTAAGGAAGAGTCAAAATGAAACTCAGAAACTAGTAGAACAGGAAAGTGTTATAGTGAAGAGAAATCAAAATGAAATGAAGAGCTCAATAGATCAAATGACAAACACATTAGAAAGCCTTAAAAACAGAATGGGTGAAGCAGAAGAGAGAATATCGGACTTAGAAGATAGAGCACAGGAAAACATACAGTCAAACCAAAGAAAAGAAGAGGAAATTAGAAACCTAAAAAATATTGTTGGGAATCTACAGGATACTATTAAAAAAACCAACATTCGAGTTCTAGGAGTTCCTGAAGGCATGGAGAGAGAGAAAGGATTGGAAGGCCTTTTTAGTGAGATACTAGCAGAGAACTTTCCAGGTTTGGAGAAGGACAGAGATATCCTAGTACAGGAAGCTCATAGAACCCCCAATAAACATGACCAAAAGAGATCCTCACCACGACACGTGGTAATTAAACTTACCACAGTGAAACATAAAGAAAAGATCCTAAAATGTGCAAGAGAGAAACGTCAGATTACTCTCAGAGGATCTCCAATCAGACTCACAGCTGACTTCTCATCAGAAACCCTACAAGCTAGGAGGGAATGGCGAGACATAGCACAGGTGCTAAGAGAGAAAAATTGCCAGCCCAGAATATTATATCCTGCCAAGCTCTCATTTGTGAATGAAGGTGAAATAAAGACCTTTCATAGCAAACAGAAATTGAAAGACTTTGTGGCCACTCGTCCGGCCCTGCAAAAGATACTTAAAGATGTGCTACACTCAGAAACACAGAAACACGGCCATCAATATGAAAGAAGGGAAAGGAAGAACACCTACCAGTAAAAGAGCATGGGAAGCTCAAAGCATATACTAGAAAATATTTCCGGGAAAATGGCAGGGCAAAGTCACTACGTATCAATAGTCACATTGAACATTAATGGTCTGAATTCTTCAGTTAAAAGACACTGTTTAGCTGACTGGCTCACAGAACACAACCCAACTATTTGTTGCCTACAAGAAACACATCTCTCTAACAAAGAGGCATGCAGACTGAAAGTGAAAGGTTGGAAAAAGATATTCCATGCCAACAGAAACCAAAAAAAAGCAGGTGTAGCCATATTAATATCAGACAAAATAAACTTTAATACAAAAACTGTTAAGAGAGACAAAGAGGGACACTATATAATGATTAAGGGTTCAATTCAACAGGAAGATGTAACTATTATAAATGTATATGCACCTAATTACAGGGCACCGGTCTATTTAAAAGATATGTTAAGGGACTTAAAGGGAGATTTAGATTCCAATACAATAGTACTGGGGGACTTCAATACTCCACTCTCAGAAATAGACAGATCATCCGGACAGAAGATCAACAAGGAAACAGCAGATTTAATTGACACTATTGCCCAAATGGATCTAACAGATATCTACAGAACTTTCAACCCTACATCTACAGACTTCACATTCTTCTCAGCAGCGCATGGAACCTTCTCTAGGATTGACCACATACTAGGCCATAAAGCAAGTCTCAGCAAATTTAAAAGAATTAGAATCATACCATGCAGCTTCTCAGACCACAGCGGGATGAAGCTGGAAATTAGCAACTC
The DNA here is from genome assembly GCF_964237555.1 of Oryctolagus cuniculus. Classification (NCBI taxonomy): domain Eukaryota; kingdom Metazoa; phylum Chordata; class Mammalia; order Lagomorpha; family Leporidae; genus Oryctolagus; species Oryctolagus cuniculus. The sequence goes on from NC_091442.1 coordinate 66,002,317, forward strand.
AGGAAACCCCAGAAAGTATGCAAACACATGGAGACTGAACAACATGCTCCTGAATGAACACTGGGTCATTCAAGAAATCAAAAGAGAAATCAAAAACTTTCTGGAAGTAAATGAAGACAACAACACAACATATCAAAACTTATGGGATACAGCAAAAGCAGTATTGAGAGGCAAATTTATAGCAATAGGTGCCTATATCAAGAAATTGGAAAGGTACCAAATAAATGAGCTTTCAGCGCACCTCAAGGACCTAGAAAAACTGCAGCAAACCAAACCCAAATCTAGTAGGAGAAGAGAAATAATTAAAACCAGAGAAGAAATTAATAGGATTGAATCCAAAAAAACATTACAAAAAATCAGCCAAGCGAGAAGCTGGTTTTTTGAAAAAATAAACAAAATTGACACCCCATTGGCCCAACTAACTAAAAAAAGAAGAGAAAAGACCCAAATCAATAAAATCAGAGATGAAAAAGGAAACGTAACAACAGACACCACAGAAATAAAAAGAATCATCAGAAATTACTACAAGGACCTGTATGCCAGCAAACAGGAAAACCTATCAGAAATGGATAGATTCCTGGACACATGCAATCTACCAAAATTGAACCAGGAAGACATCGAAAACCTAAATAGACCCATAACTGAAACAGAAATTGAAACAGTAATAAAGGCCCTCCCAACAAAGAAAAGCCCAGGACCAGATGGATTCACTGCTGAATTCTACCAGACATTTAAAGAAGAACTAATCCCATTTCTTCTCAAACTATTCAGAACAATCGAAAAAGAGGGAATCCTCCCAAATTCTTTCTATGAAGCCAGCATCACCTTAATCCCTAAGCCAGAGAAAGATGCAGCACTGAAAGAAAATTACAGACCAATATCCCTGATGAACATAGACGCAAAAATCCTCAATAAAATTCTGGCCAATAGAATACAACAACACATCAGGAAAATCATCCACCCAGACCAAGTGGGATTCATCCCTGGTATGCAGGGATGGTTCAACATTCGCAAATCAATCAATGTGATTCACCACATTAACAGACTGCAGAAGAAAAACCATATGATTATCTCAATTGATGCAGAGAAAGCATTTGATAAAATTCAACACCCTTTCATGATGAAAACTCTAAGCAAATTGGGTATAGAAGGAACATTCCTCAATATAATCAAAGCAATTTATAAAAAACCCACAGCCAGCATCCTATTGAATGGGGAAAAGTTGGAAGCATTTCCACTGAAATCTGGCACCAGGCAGGGATGCCCACTCTCACCACTGCTATTTAACATAGTTCTGGAAGTTTTAGCCAGAGCCATCAGACAAGAAAAAGAAATCAAAGGAATACAAATCAAGAAGGAAGAAGTCAAACTATCCCTCTTTGCAGACGATATGATTCTGTACTTAGAGGATCCAAAGAACTCTACTAAGAGACTATTGGAACTTATAGAGGAGTTTGGCAAAGTGGCAGGATATAAAATCAATGCACAAAAATCAACAGCCTTTGTATACACAAGCAATGCCATGACTGAGAAAGAGCTGCTAAGATCAATCCCATTCACAATAGCTACAAAAACAATCAAATACCTTGGAATAAACTTAACCAAGGACGTTAAAGATCTCTACGATGAAAATTACAAAACCTTAAAGAAAGAAATAGAAGAGGATACCAAAAAATGGAAAAATCTTCCATGCTCATGGATTGGAAGAATCAACATCATCAAAATGTCCATTCTCCCAAAAGCAATTTATAGATTCAATGCAATCCCAATCAAGATACCAAAGACATTCTTCGCAGATCTAGAAAAAATGATGCTGAAATTCATATGGAGGCACAAGAGACCTCGAATAGCTAAAGCAATCTTGTACAACAAAAACAAAGCCGGAGGCATCACAATACCAGACTTCAGGACATACTACAGGGCAGTTGTAATCAAAACAGCATGGTACTGGTACAGAAACAGATGGATAGACCAATGGAACAGAATTGAAACACCAGAAATCAACCCAAACATCTACAGCCAACTTATATTTGATCAAGGATCTAAAACTAATTCCTGGAGCAAGGACAGTCTATTCAATAAATGGTGCTGGGAAAACTGGATTTCCACGTGCAGAAGCATGAAGCAAGACCCCTACCTTACACCTTACACAAAAATCCACTCAACATGGATTAAAGACCTAAATCTACGTCCTGACACCATTAAGTTATTAGAGAACATTGGAGAAACCCTTCAAGATATTGGCACAGGCAAAGAATTTCTGGAAAAGACCCGGGAGGCACAGACAGTCAAAGCCAAAATCAACTATTGGGATTGCATCAAATTGAGAAGTTTCTGTACTGCAAAAGAAACAGTCAGGAGAGTGAAGAGACAACCGACAGAATGGGAAAAAATATTTGCAAACTATGCAACAGATAAAGGGTTAATAACCAGAATCTACAAAGAGATCAAGAAACTCCACAACAACAAAACAAACAACCCACTTAAGAGATGGGCCAAGGACTTCAATAGACATTTTTCAAAAGAGGAAATCCAAATGGCCAACAGGCACATGAAAAAATGTTCAAGGTCACTAGCAATCAGGGAAATGCAAATCAAAACCACAATGAGGTTTCACCTCACCCCGGTTAGAATGGCTCACATACAGAAATCTACCAACAACAGATGCTGGCGAGGATGTGGGGAAAAAGGGACACTAACCCACTGTTGGTGGGAATGCAAACTGGTCAAGCCACTATGGAAATCAGTCTGGAGATTCCTCAGAAACCTGAATATAACCCTACCGTTCGACCCAGCCATCCCACTCCTTGGAATTTACCCAAAGGAGTTTAAATTGATAAACAAAAAAGCGGTCTGCACCCTAATGTTTATTGCAGCACAATTCACAATAGCCAAGACCTGGAACCAACCTAAATGCCCATCAACGGTAGACTGGATAAAGAAATTATGGGATATGTATTCTTTAGAGTACTATACCGCAGTAAGAAACAACGAAATCCAGTCATTTGCAACAAAATGGAGGAATCTGGAACACATCATGCTGAGTGAAGTAAGCCAGTCCCAAAGGGACAAATACCATATGTTCTCCCTGATCGGTGACAACTGACTGAACACCAAAAAGGAAACCTCCTGAAGTGAAATGGACACTATGAGAAATGGTGACTTGATCAGCATAGCCCTGACTGCTAATGGACAACTTAATACATTATCCCTCATAGTATTTTTTTTTGTCTGTTCTACTTAATATGACTGGTTTAATTCTGTAATTATCACACAGTTATTCTTAAGTGTTGAAAATTAACTGAAATGTGATCCCTGTTAAACATAAGAGTGGGAATAAGAGAGGGAAGAGATGTGTAATTTGGGGCATGCTCGGGCTGACTTGCCCCAATTGGTAGAGTTGGAAACATACCAGGGGATTCCAATTCAATCCCATCAAGGTGGCATGTGCCAATGCCATCTCACTACTGCAAGTGATCAATTTCAGTTCACAATTGATCATAATGAAAGGACTAAGAGTCAAAGGGAGCACATAAACAAGTCTAGTATCTGCTAACACCAACCGATAGAATAAATAAAGGGGAGAGTGATCCAACATGGGAAGTGAGATACTCAGCAGACTCATAGAATGGCGGATGTCCTAAATAGCACTCTGGCCTCAGAATCAGCCCTAAAGGCACTCGGATCTGGCTGAAAAGCCCATGAGAGTATTTCAGGCATGGAAAACCAAGACACTCTGGCAAAAAGATCTCTGTGAGTGAGATCCCAGTGGAAAGAACAGGTCTTCAAAGAGGGAGGTGCCTTTCTCTGAGGGGAGGAGAGAACCTCCACTTTGACTATGACCGTGTCTAAACAAGATAAGAGTCGGAGAACTCAAGGGGCTTCCATAGCCTTGGAAACTCATAACTGGTGCATAGGGAGATTACTGATGCCATAAACAGGAGTGTCAATTGGTAAAGTCAACAACAGGAGTCACTGTGCACTTACTCCTCATGTAGGATCTCTGTCCTTAACGTGCTGTACACTGAGGCTTAATGCTATAACGAGTACTCAAACAGTATATTTCACTTTGTGTTTCTATGGGGGTGCAAACGACTGAAATCTTTACTTAATGTACACTAAACTGATCTTCTGTAAAAAAAAAAAAAAAGAAAGAAAGAAATTATCAATTCCCAACTTGACTCTCACTGGGATTAAACATGACAATAGGTCTGATCTGATTTCATCATGATTTAAAAAAAATCATCTATTATTTTTCACTTTATGTTTCTGTGTGGGAGCAAACTGTTGAAATACTTACTTAAGGTATACTAAGCTGATCTTCTGTATATTAAGATAATCGAAAATGAATCTTGATGTGAATGGAAGGGGAGAGGGAGTGGGAAAGGGGAGGGTTGTGGGTGGGAGGGACGGTATGGGGGGGAAGCCATTGTAACACATGAGTCGTACTTTGGAAATTTATATTCATTAAATAAAAGATTAAAAAAAAAAGGAAATTAAGTTTATTCCATCTCTGTTTATAGCTATATGTATCTACCTACAGCAGAGATCGATATGTGTCAGTGTACAGAAATAAAATACACTCATTTTTAATCTTGATATAGTAGCTTTAATTTGATAATTGTGGTTCCAGAGTAGAAATCCAAAAACAGAAACTTTTTGTATTGCATCACTAGTGGAGGGTGGATGCCTTTCATGTCAAGTTCAGGATTTGTCCACTAGAGGGAGCAGCGAAACCACAGATAGCATCGCAGCTTTCCCGAGGCCGTTTCCGCACAGGAGCAAGAAAGGCGGCTGGGGCCGGAGGGCGTGGGCGTCCGGGCTGTGCGGCTGGGAGCGAGCAGGGGTCTTCGCACTGCAGCCTCGCAGCCGGCCGCAGCTCCCCCCGCCGCCACCGCCCGCGTGTGATTCTCTGACCTGTCCGTCCCTTTCCTGGACATCGGAAGAAGTAAATACTTCAGACGCTCAGTCATTAACACGATAAGCCTTATTGTTAGAAGCGATTCGATTTTCGTCAGTGAACTAACTGGTTGGGATCCAGAATGTGTTCGCTGTTGAACGAAAGGGGGGTTCACGCAAAAGAAGTTTGCTTGCAAAGTCAGAAACACGAGAAGGAGGACGTGTTTGGCAAAAGAGCCTTGTTTAAATGTTCTCAGAGTTTCGATAGTATTTCATTCCTCTTGATGTGAGAAGACAAGCTTGATGACTTGCATTCATTACTGAAATACATTCCGTACTCCCTCCCGTACATGTACATTTCACTAAGTTTAGTAAAGCCCGCCTGCAACCCCAGCAAGGACGGTGAGGACTTTCCCAGCGGCTGCGCCAGTGCAGCCCGCCTCCTGCGTTCTTCCACGTTCCTCAGACAATGAGAGGAAAAGGAAAGGCCTGTCAGCAATAAACATTTGTAAACATGTGCATCCTCACTAGCACTCAGGAAATGCAAGCCAAAATAAAAGGGAGATGCCACGTTACAGTCTGATGAGGCAAAAATTTAAAAGTCAAATTCGTGTTTGTAGGGAAATGGGCAGTTTCATGCACTCACTGCCCGAGGAGTTTAAATTGGCAGAGCCTCGCTGGAGAGCAATTGAGCACACACAATAAAGTTAATGATGCATGCACCCAGCAGGCCGGCAGCTCCACTGCCCCGCCCCGAAGCTGAGAACCAGGAGACTCGGCCTCCCAGGGGATTCACAACCCTCCCTGCACGAGTGCACAAGGACACGAATTCGAACACTCGGTAGCAATATTGTTCCTTGAAAGCAGTATAATGGCCGTTCACAGGAGTACAGAGAAACAAAACGTGGGTGAGCCTTTCAGTCGGAAGCCCGTGAAACTGTGCAGACCCCAGGTGCACCCTGCAAGGCCACGACATCTCCCAAGTACAAGTTTGAGAACACACGAGCCAAGAACACCTGCTATGGTTTTCTACACAGTAGTTAAAATGTGTTAACTAAACCTATATGTAAATGTTGGACTCATTTTCTGTGGTTGCCATAAAAATTCACTGAAAACTTGATTTTTTTTTAAAGATTTATTCATTCATCCACAAGTCAGAGTTACAGAGAAAGAGTGAGAGACAGTGAGGAATCTTCCATCCACTGGTTCACTCCCCAGATGGCTACAACGGCCAGGGCTGGGCCAGGCCAAAGCCAGAAGCCAGGAGCTTCTTCCAGGTCTCCCATAAGGATAACAGGCCCAACTACTCGGCCCATCTTCTGCTGCTTTTCCCAGACCATAGCAGGGAGCTGGACTGGAACTTGAGCAGCTGGAAAGTGAACCAGTGCCCATACAGGATGCCAGCATTGCAGGCAGTAGCTTTACCTGCTATGCCACAACACCAGCCCCCAAAACTTAATGTCTTAAAACAACGCGGGGAGGGGGCACATGGTGGCATCCCATATGGGCACCAGTTTGAGTCCCAGCTGCTCCTCCTCCGATCCAGCTCTCTGCTATGGCCTGGGAGAGCAGTAGAAGATGTCCCTGGGTCCCTGTGCCCACATGGGAGACCTGAAAGAAGCTCCTGGCTCCAGGCTTTGGGCTGACTCAGCCTTGGATGTTGTGCCATCTGGGGGAGTGAACCAGCGGATGGAAGACATCTCTATCTCTCTCTCTCTCTCTCTCTCTCTCTCTCTCTGTCTCTCACTCTCTGCCTCTGTCTCTCTGTAACTCTGCCTTTCAAATAAATAAAGAAATCTTTAAAAAAAAAACCACCAATTTATGGTCTTATATTTTTGAGATCAGAAGTCCAAAATAGGACTCACTGGGCCAAAATGTAGCAGGGCTGAGTTCCCTGAGGAAGGCAACATGGGAGCATCCACGTCCTTGCCTTCTCCACCTGCCTTCCTTGGCTGTTGCCCCTTCCTTCATCTTCAGCAATCCCATCTGCAACCTAAATCCCCTTTGCCATGGAAGGTAACACAATCACAGTATGGGAGCGGGGAGGAAAGAAGTTCTTTCCTCTACCCTCCTGGTATCAGTGGCTGAGCCCATTAAATAAACTGCCAGGGGCCAGCACTGAGACATAGTGGATAAAGGCACAGTGGGTAAAGTGGTTCAAGTCCCGGCTGCTCCCCTTCTGCTCCAGCTCCCTGCTGATGCTCCTGGGATAGCAGTGGAGGATGGCCCAAGTGCTTGGGCCCCTGCACCTGCCTGGGAGACCCGGAGGAAGCTTCTGCTCCTGGCTTCAGCCTGGCCCAGCCGGGGCTGTTTGCAGCATTTATGGAGTGAACTAGCAGATGGAAGGTCTCCTTGTGTCTCTCTTCTCTCTCTCTCTGTAACTCTGACATTCAAAGTAAATAAAATAAATCTTTTTAAAAAATAAACAGAAGAGATTAGCAAGAGAAAAGTATACCAATTTTTGTTGATTTTAAAACATGGCAAAATGTGGGAGAGTAAGGGTGTAGTTTATAGATAAGAAAAAAAAAAAAACAAAGAAGCAGCTGGACTTGGAGACGTTTTTTATTTTTTTAAGATTTTATTTATTTATTTGAGAAGCAGAGTTATAGAGAGGAAGAGACAAAGAGAAAGGTCTTCCGTCCTCTGGTTCACTCCATAGTTGGCCACAACAGCCGGAGCTGAGCTGATCCGAAGCCAGGAGCCAGGAGATTCTTCTGGTCTCCCACACGGGTGCAGGGGCCCAAGGACTTGGGCCATCTTCTACTGCTTTCCCAGGCCACAGCAGAGAGCTGGATCGGAAGTGGAGCAGTCAGGACTTTAACCACTGCCCATATAGGGTACTAGCACTGCAGGCAGCAGTTTTACCAGTTACGCCACAGTGCCGGCCTCAAGTGGTGGTAGATTCTGATCCCCTAAGACAGGATCCAGTGATCAAGATGTGGATTTTATTTTCTATCTAGTGGAAGGGAGGGGCAGGCGACCGGGAGAGGATTTTTCTGCCTACCAAAAATCTCTAAAACGAAATACGAACAAAACCCAGCAAATTAAAGAGTGACAGGTATTATGTGATGTCATAGTTTTTGTTTAAAGATTTGTTTATCTTTTTGTTTTTGACAGGCAGAGTTTAGACAGAGAGAGAGAGAGAGAGAGAGAGAGAGAGAGAGAGAGAACGGTCTTCCTTCCATTGGTTTACTCCCCAAATGGCCACTACAGCCAGCGCACTGTGGCTGGCACACTGTGGCCGGTGTGCTGCGCTGATCCGAAGCCAGGAGCCAGGTGCTTCCCCCTGGTCTCCCTTGCAGGTGCAGGGCCCAAACACCTGGGCCATCCTCCACTGCTTTCCCGGGCCACAGCAGAGAGCTGGACTGGAAGAAGAGCAACCGGGACAGAATCCGGCGCCCCAACCAGAACTAGAACTCGGGGTGCCAGCGCCGCAGGCGGTGGATTAGCCAAGTGAGCCGTGGCGCCGGCCAAAAGATTTTTCTTAAGGGCAGAATTAGAGAGGGGGAGTACAGAGATATTATATTCGCTGGCTCATTCCCCAGATGCCTAGACCAGATCCATAACAGGAGCTGGGGGTCTCCCTCATGGGTGGTAAGGACCTAGATACATGGGCCATGCTCTGCTGCTTTCCCAGGCATTAGCAGGAAGCTGGATCAGAAGTGGAGCAGGCTGGTGCCGTGGCTCACTAGGCTAATCCTCCGGCCACAGTGGCCATTGGAGGGTGAACCAATGGCAAAGGAAAACCTTTCTCTCTGTCCCTCTCTCTCACTGTCCACTCTGCCTGTCAAAAAAAAAAAAAAAAAGAATCCGGTGCCCCGACTGGAACTAGAACCCGGTGTGCCGGCGCCACAAGGCAGAGGATTAGCCCAGTGAGCCGCAGCGCCGGATTCTGTCCCAGTTGCCCCTCTACCAGGCCAGCTCTCTGCTGTGGCCAGGGAGTGCAGTGGAGGATGGCCCAAGTGCTTGGGCCCTGCACCCCATGGGAAACCAGGATAAGTACCTGGCTCCTGCCATCGGATCAGCGCGGTGCGCTGGCCGCAGCGCACCAGCCGCAGCGGCCATTGGAGGGTGAACCAATGGCAAAGGAAGACCTTTCTCTCTCTCTCACTGTCCACTCTGCCTGTCAAAAAAAAAAAAAAAAAAAAAAAGAAGTGGAGCAGCCGGGACTCTAACCAGCGCTCATATGGGATGCCGGCACTGCAGACAGCACCCTAACCCACTGTATCACAAGCCCTTGTCAATACATTCTGAAGCAATGATAATCCTGTACGTTCCTTTAACACCTTAGGTTATTTTAAAACAATACTACTCTATATAGCATTTGGTTTCATATAAAACACAAAAGCACACAAGGGTGAGAAACACATCATTTGGTACAAAATTTCCCTCAAGAGAGCGAACAATTGGCAAACAAATATGCAGGAGCAATAATTATATAGAAACATTTATTTCTTTTGAAACAACAGTGGGGCCAGCTCTGTGGCATAGTTAAAGCCCTGCCTGCAGTGCAGGCATCCTAGGGCCTTGAGGGCACGCACTGGGAAGGTAGCTCCGGCTGGAAGATTAAGGTAAAGGCCCAAGTGTCCTCTTCCTGGTTCACCACGGGCTCCCCCGCACATTCTCTGCTGTCCACCCTCTGCCACGGGCCCCTTTCCACAGCCAACCCTGTGCACCTTGGACTGCAACCTCTCCAACTGTGAACTAAGTCAGCCCCTCTTTACCCCCTAAGCGGCCTATCTCAAGTGGCTCACCACAGAACTGAGAAGCAGACTGAGGCTTTCTCTACACTTGAAATAGTTTCTAAGTTAAAATGCAGTACACGGGGCCAGCACCATGACTCACTAGGTTAATCCTCCGCCTCCGGTGCCAGCATCCCATATGGGCACCGGGTTCTAGTCCCGGTTGCCCCTCTTCCAGCTCTCTGCTGTGGCCCGGGAGGGCAGTGGAGGATGGCCCAAGTGCTTGGGCACCTGCACCTGCATGGAAGACCAGGAGGAAGCACCTGGTTCCTGGCTTCGGATCAGCGCAGCGCGTCGGCCGTGGCGGTCATTTGGGGGGTGAACCAACAGAAGGAAGACCTTTCTCTCTGTCTCTCTCTCATTGTCTAACTCTATCTATCGAACAACAACAACAACAAAATGAATGGGGGAGTGTGTTTTCTTCAGACTGTAGTGGACATTGTGCTTAATCCAGTCAGTGGTGGCTTAGAGCAAGACGTGACAGGTGTTTCCTGCAGTAATGATTTTCTTCTTCATTTCCCTCCTCACCCTTCAAATTCCCCCCAACCTCCTCTTTGTATTCCTCTTCTCCCTTCTCTAAAAATCCCTTTCTCTTCTTTACTCCCTCTGCAACAGTCAAGTCTAATAAAATGGGTACCATTTGGCAATGTCATTGGTGTGCTTCCCCCCACAGCTGCAAGTTTGAAAACAGCTCTGTTGGACTGTCAGGATTGCACTACAATCAATAGGTAGGATCAGTAGTCATCCGATCTTCCCGTACAAGACAGCAGGACAAGGCAACAAGCTAAAGGCCCCAAATGAAGGCATATCATTGATGATGCCTCTCAAAGAAAATGCCAGTAGGCAAATGGTTTAGGAGACTGCTCCTTACTCTTCCTGAAGTCTCATTAGGTAAGTGCCTCTTTGTCCCCTTGCATGAGTTTCTCAAGTGTGCACTGTCCCCATCCTAAGCCCGCACTTTCAAAACATCACGCTCATGAAGGACAATAAAATGTTGGTCTCTCCAAATCGAATTCCCCATTGTTTGTATGTACAGCCGTCCCTCCCTATCCTCCAGGGATTGCTTCCAGACACAAACCTCCCCCTCAGACAGATACCAAAATCCAAGCACGCTGAAGTTCCTTCTGTAGAGTGGCACAGTCATGCATATGACCCATGCACATTTACACTACATATACACTCCCCATATACACTACAGATTACTTACGGTCCCCAGCCTGAGATATTATACAGTGTAAATGCTATGTAAACAGTTGTCATACTGTGTTCTTTAAGGAATAATGCAAGAAAAGTAATCTAAATGTGTTCAATACATAGATTATTTTCTCCCAAATACTTTCCTTCCACATTTGGTTGAATCCAAGAATTTGAAACCTACAGATACAGAGCACCGACTGTATGTCATTGAGTCTCCCTTTTGTGTTGTTACTGATCTTTATAGCCTAAGCCTTATTTAATGTTAAAAATGACAAAGACATAAGTTTATGATAGATGTCACACGTGTTATATTCATTTACTTGATTTATTTTGGATAAAATTATTTTTAAAAATTTATTTTATTTATTTGAAAGGCAGTTACAGAGAGACAGAGGCAGAGAGAGAGAGAGAGAGAGAGAGAGAGAGATCTTCCGCCCATTGGTTCACTCCCCAAGTGGCCACAATGGCTGGAGCTGAGCCTGTCTGGAGCCAGGAGCCAATAGCTTCTTCCAGGTCTCCTACATGAGTTCAGGGACCCTAGGACGTGGGCCATCCTCTGCTGCTTTCCCAGGCGCATTAGCAGGGAGCTGGGTCAGAAGTAGAGGACATGAACTGGCACCCATATGGGATGCCTGGGCTGCAGGCCGGGGCTTTAACCACTGTACCACAGCACCAGCCCTGGATAAAATGATTTCTAAGCAAGCCAGCCAAGTGTGTGCACACATGAGAGAGAGACCTGTTTTCTGCACAAACTTTATTGCTCTGCCATCATGCTCGTTTACCTGTAGGGCTGCCTTCCCATGCAAAGAGCCACGCCCAGATCAGTCCTGGCCTGCAAGACCTTGAAGTATGGAGAATGAATCAGCACTGAGCTCTAACACCTAGGAAGAGCTGTGACGGCTTAGTGGGCTGCCCAGGTGTAGAGATGCCTCCAGCTCCACAAGCACCTTTAGGACCTGCCAGGCCCAGGGGAGCCTCCCCTCTCCCTGCCTGACTGTACTTTGCCTTTTTTTTATTATAATAATTAGAAAGAAATTAAGGAACATAAGAAGGCACAGATCAGAGCACCGGTCTCAGCGTCCCTTTATTTCTTGAGACAAGAGCAGCAGGAATCCTGGGCCTTATCCGCTCTGTCCTGCCTCTGCCTTCAGGGATCCCAGTGGCCCAGGACTGGCTCCACAGATGGGGGTCTCTGGGGGCCAAGGAGAGCGGGGCCGTCTTCTCCCTGCCCCTAAGCTCCCTAAGCTGCTGCCGGCACAGAGGGTGACCACTCAGAAGGGGCAAAATGCTGAGGGTTGCACGATTGGTGGGGGAGATGTTCTGGCCTGGTTTTTGCTGTCTTCAGAGGACTCTTCCGCAACATCTCATCACAACTCTGCTCCCTGACGGGGAGCCCTGAGGGGAGGGGCTATTTCCCCAGTCGCTCAGCAGTAGAAACATTGAAAAGCAAGCGGCCACAGTTGCTTGGGTAAAGAGGGAGGGCACCCACTGTTAGCGGGGAGTTAACAAAGGATCACAGTAGCACAGCCAGCACTGCGGTGGTGAAGTGTCACTCAGGAGCTGCGTGGCCCTGGTGATTGCTGCCTTGCTACTTGCATCAGCTGTATGTCCTGGGTAGAGACCTGTCACCTCTGTGTCTTAATTTCTTCATCTGTAAAGTGGGGGTCACTACAGCATTGTGAGAGTGGAGGTGGCTCCCCGCAGACCCTGGGGGCTGCTGATGGACAGCTCCAGGCAATCCATGGTTTCATAGTTGAGGCCCATGTCCCAGCCCACCCCCATCCGCATGGCAAGTCCCCTTCTGTGCACCGTCCAAACTCCCTTCCGTTTCTGTGCACAAACCCAGGCCTCCCTGTCTGTGCACCACCCGGGCCCACCTGCCAGGCATCACCGCCAAGGCCCTCCTGGACCCCTTTCCATGGAGGGGAAACTGCAAGTTCTTCAGTGTTGCAAATGTAGAACCAGTGTTGGTCAGATATATTCAGTGTGGCGGCAGGATGTGTCTCTCCCGCCCCCTTGATATTATAATGCCAGCGTAACAAAATTACCATGAAGTGAAACTCCCACATCCGTCCTGCACCTGACAGCATGACATTTCAGATATCTCCATAAAAGGCCATGGATATGGGCAGTGTTTGAGCTCCACTTTATATTCCTCCCCTGTTGGATATTCAGATGGGCTCCAGCCCAGACAATATCCCTAGTGCTTCTGGACTGTAGAAAGGGAAGACTTAAACTGGTTGCAGGGTTGGGGCAGGGGAGGTTTCTCTTGGTTGGAGGCTCTTTGTTGAGGGCTTTTTCACTGTTGGAAGTTTTTCCTTGGTGAGGACTTTTTCTTTATTTGTGGCCTTTTTGCATTTTGGCTGTTTGTCCATGTACTCTCCCTCCCTCTCGCTAGCTGGCCTTAGTTTCTACTTTTTCTTTGCTTTAAATTAATCCTGATTCCATGTATACCTTTGAATTCTTTCACTGGTGGAGAGAAGAACCTGCAATTAGCCTGGCCGGGAGCATGCATCCCACAGCTACAGCACCAAACTCCTAGGGCTCTGATGAAGACTAACAGAGTAACTACGTGTCAAGTGTTTGAAACTGCGGGTGTGCACATCTATACAAGTGCTCCCTGGGTCTTTTTATTGTTGTTTTTGGTGAAAGAAAAAGATCCTGGTGGTGCCTTAGTTAAGCTGGGGAAGGGGGGTAGTGTTGGGGTGCAGCGGATTAAGCCACTGCTCAGGATGGCTTCATCCCATATTGGAGTGCTTGGGACTAAGTCCCACGTCCACTTCTGATCCAGCTTCCTGCTAATGCACACCCTGGGAGGCAGCAAATGATGGCTCAAGTCCTTGGGTCCCTGCCATTCATGTAGGAGACCTGGATAGAGTTCCTGGCTTTGGCCTGGACCACCCCAGCTGTTGTGGGCAACTGGAGAATGAACCGGCAGATAGAAGGCCTTTCTATCTCTGTGTGCTCTGCCTTTCAAATAGATAAATAAGGAACTTTGAAAAAGAATAATGTTCATTCATGATTTTCTTATTCCAAATTGGCTGCCCAAAACTCCAAGCACTGGTAAAAAACAACAGAACCCAAGAGCTTCCCAGGGCCCCTGAGCGAGACCACTTGGGCATCTCCTTGCTCTGCCCCCTTGTACTGCATGGGGTCTCCAGTGCTAATCCACATCTATGCTGTACTTCCACAGAGTAAACAAATGGAACTGGACACCCTACGTTTATCTCAACAGCCTGCACTGTGTTTATGCAACCCAACTAGAACTTGCAACAAACCAGTGATTACAATTTAAATTGCAACAGTGCATTCCCAGCCTGGTGGACGGCTGCAGGGCCTGATGGTCTCCCAGGTACCTCACAGGAAATGCTTCTCATGCCTGCACAGACTGGAATTTCTGACTCTGTTTGACTCAGGTTCGCCTTTGCTGCCTTCACAAAACACTACACCCTGTGTCCAGAGAGCTGCAGTTCACATTGCTCTTTCAGATACCTTCTCTCCCTACAGCTCTTTTCTTTAAAGCTTTTATTTAATGAATACATTTTTCATAGGTACAACTTTAGGAATATAGTGGTTCTTTCCCCCATACCCACACTCCCACCCCTACTCCCCTCCCACGTCCTACTCCATGTCGCATCCCCTTCTTCATTATGGTTCATTTTTAGTTTAATTTTATGTAGAGGACCAACCCTATGTTAAGTACAGATTTCAATAGTTTGCACTCCCACACTAACACAACATATAGAGTACAGTTTAAGAACAAGTTTTGCAGTTAAATCTCATAGTATAACTCATTAAGAACAGAGGTCCTACATGGGGATTAAGTGCACAGTGACTTCTGTTGTTTGTTTAACAATTAACACTCATTTATGACATCAGTGATCACCCAAGGCTCTTGACATGGGCTGCCAAGGCTATGGAAGCCTTTTGTGACCACAGCCTCCATCAGTATTTGGACAAGGCCATAAGCAAAGTGAAAGTTCTCTCCTCCCTTTAGAGAAAAGTACATCCTTCTTTGATGGCCCCTTCCTTGTACTCAGGTCTCACAGAGATCCTTCGTGTCCCTACAGAAATCAACTATTCTTTCCCCTGTGTCATAGATGGAAAACAAACAGTTTACGTAAAATGACAAAGCTGGAATGTAAGCCCAGATCTCTGCCCTGAACCTAGGTACTTTTCCACTACAGCTCAGCTGCCCCCAACTTAATAGATCTCACTCACTTGGAGACTTCACCTAAAAGTGTTTGCATTACAATGTAATCCATCTTACTTTCATCCTGTGTGTCATAGCTCTTCACCTTTTATTTGCGTTCAACATTCTTCATTTTAATATTAATACTTCATCAGAAAATTAAGGAAAGGATTCTAGGAAGATGGCAGAGTAGGAGGCACCTGCACCCCCACCCATCCCAGACAACACTGCACTGGCACTGGCAGAATCTGCCTATGCTTGTTTTAAACCATTCACAAAAACTAACTGGAAGCGCAGGTGTTTGACCTAATGGTTGGGACACCTGCATCCCACATCACAGTGCCTGGGTTTGCATCCCAGTTCTAGCTCCAGCTTCCAGCTTCCAGCTGGTGTGACTCTGAGAGACAGCAGGTGATGGGTCCCTGCCACCCATGTAGGAGACCTGGGTTGAGTTTCTGGCTTCTGGCTTTGGCCCTAATCCAACAACCTTGGCCATTGTGTACATTTCAGAAGTGAGCCACTACTTGAAAGTGCTCCCTCACTCTATTTCTCAAATACACAGATTTCTAAAAGTTAACTTGAAATGAATTAAGGCTTCAGTGTAAAACTTGACACACAAAACTTCTGAGAAAACATATAGGGAAATCTCCTTGAATGGTCTTTGCATTGATATTTTTTTGGACATGACACCAAAAGCATAAGCAACAGAAGCAAAAATAAGCTAGCAGGACTGCAGCAAACTAAAGAGCCGCCGCACAGCAAAGGACGGGGCCAGCAGAGCGGGAAGGCAGCCAGTGCGATGGGAGAAAGCATTTCCTAACCATGCCTGTGACTGTGAATGTCCAAAATACACGGGAACCTCATGCAACTCAATAGCCAGGCTCCAAATAACCCAATTTTTAAAATGAGCAAGGGACTTAAATAGACATTTTTGAAAGAAGACACATAAAATGACTGGCACGTGTATGAAGAAATGCCCAACATCACAAATCATCAGAAAGATGCAAATCAAAGCCACAAGGAGATGTCACCTCATACCTGTTATAGTGTCTATTATCAAAAAGGCAAGAAATAGCAAACTATGGTGAAGATGTAGGGGGAAGGAAACAGCATCATTGGTGGGAACACAGGCTGGTACAGCCCTTAGGAAAAGCAGTATGGGGTGGCTGGGTGTTTGGCACCACAGTAAAGACGCCATGAAATTAAAAAAAAAAGATTTATTTTATGTATTTGAAAGACAGAGTTACAGAGAAAGGAAGAGACAGAGAGAGAGGGGTCTTTCATACACCGACTGGTTCACTCCACAAATGGCCACAGTGGCTAAAGCTGAGCTGATCCAAAGCCAGGATCCAGGAGCTTCCTCAGGGTCTCCCACATAGGTACAGTAGCCCAAGGACTTGGGCCATCCTCCCCTGCTTTCCCAGGTGCATTAGCTGCTGGGGAAGTGGAGCAGCCAGGGCTGGAACAGGTGCCTACATGGGATGCCAGTACCACAGGCCAGGGTTTTAACCCACTGCCACAGTGCCGGCCCCACCGTGAACATTTTGAACTTCCTGCATATTTGCCCTTCTCTGGGAAGCCTTCTGCCTCCCCTACAAAGTGAAGTATGTAAGCCTATAACTAACCATTAGGCTACTGGCTACTTGTTTTGTTAGCACCTGTATGCATACAAATAATTTTTTTCCTGATAATCTGAATTTTATCAATGTCACTTGTACAGCCCCAGAAAAAGAATCTACGAGAGTGGAGAAAATGGCTTTCTTCCCTGACAGTGACAGCAGAGGAATAGCATTTGCAGAGGTGCAGAGGCTCTGGGAGGGACCCAGGCAGCACGGAAGCAGTAAGAACTGAGCATGGCTGGAAGCAAGGGCAGGGAGGGGCTGAGGCAAGAGATGCAGCTGGCTTGCTGAAAAGGTCAGTCACAAAGGTGCTCACTCGTGTTTGTCACAAAGATACCTTACCTAAAATAGCAAGAATCACTGCTAGGACCTCAGGATGCTGCAAGAACACAGGATCTGGCCCAAACCAGAGCCAAGTTGTATCTCCAACTCTGCCTGTGACTTGTGCTTACAGATTGCAATCTGCATACCATAACCCCATCAGCAAAACATTCTGAGCACATGACTTCAGAATCTGATTTGTACAAACCATACTCGCATACTACTGTAGTAACGTTTTGCTTTCAAAATACAACACAGTCAGAAATGGAAACTTTAAAAGAATACAGACATTGTGCTGGTGTCTTTCCAACCCCACATCCAGACCGTCTTACAGCCCCTGGAGTGGAGGCCCTCACTGTGGAGAGTGCTGGCCCGTAGGGTGTGATCCAAGGGATACACCTTAGTCCTAGGTCTTTCAAGAGAAATTCAGAAAATGGGCCTGGAAAAATTGTCCAGAAAAAGCCCCAAGGAGGCAACAGTGACACGAGGTGCTGCAGTCACACTGTTGAAGAGTGTGATTCTCAGCAGAAGGTAAATCGCTTTCTCGGGGGCAGGTGAGGGGCATTTTAGCTTCTCTCAATATTGAGGGAGAGGGGATGTTAGCAGTTAGTGCGCTGGCCCCAGCTGATGCCCCACCCTGCCCACTCCAGTCTCACACAGTGAAGAATTGCCCCCATCAGGCATTCGCATGCGTGAAATATCAGTTTAAACCATTTCAGCCTTTAGACTTACTACATTTTATGTATTAAGCTGAAAATATTTTTTTTTGACAGGCAGAGTGGACAGTGGGAGAGAGAGACAGAGAGAAAGGTCTTCCTTTGCCATTGGTTCACCCTCCAATGGCCACCGCACCGCGCTGATCCGATGGCAGGAGCCAGGTACTTATCCTGGTCTCCCATGGGGTGCAGGGCCCGAGCACTTGGGCCATCCTCCACTGCACTCCTTGGCCACAGCAGAGAGCTGGCCTGGAAGAGAGGCAACCGGGACAGAATCCGGCGCCCTGACCGGGACTAGAACCTGGTGTTGAAAATATTTTTTAAAGTATTTATTTGAAAGGCACAGAAAGAAAGGATCCAACCCACTGTCTCACTCCCTCAAATGTCCGCAGTGGCTGAGACTACAACAGCCTTAAATCAGGAGCTGGGAATGCAACCCGGGTCTCCACAAAGGTGGCAGAGACCCAACTGCTTGAGCGATCACTGCTGCCTCACTGGCTCTACACCGGTGGGAAGTTGGAACCAGCAGCCGGAGCCAGGAATTGAGCCTACGTACTCAGGTATGAAACACAGGCATCTTAACGACGCATCCTAAACACAATTATGTTCTGCAAAGTTGTGAAATACACATCAAGTGTACTCATTTTTACTCCAACATTCAGGCCTACTTTACTCTCTTGTGTATCTCATGGAATATCTTCTGTTCTAATTACTGCTATTCTATCTAAATCTAATTATTGTAAGAAGTGCAAACTTCTAACTTCTTCATTATGTCTTCTACAGTAGTTGGGTCTGAGTATTTACAGACTGAAATGTATATCATTTCATCATGATTTACTTTCTTTTAATTTCTTCTCCATATTTTAGTTGCAATATTATGTGGATGTTACGAAGGAAAGTACAAGTGCAGGTGCATTTTATTTTCCACAGATTTTTCTCTTAGGATAGTGAATGGTGTATTGCAAATTTTTATTATAAAATGCAGTCAAGCGGGGGTCAGGGAGAGTGTTCTTTATGATGCTGTATTGGAGGATGTAGGTCATTAGACATTTGTCAAAACCTATGGAGCTGGCGCCGCAGCTCAATAGGCTAATCCTCCGCCTTGCGGCGCTGGCACTCTGGGTTCTAGTCCTGGTCTGGGCACTGGATTCTGTCCCAGTTGCCCCTCTTCCAGGCCAGCTCTCTGCTGTGGCCCGGGAAGGCAGTGGAGGATGGCCCAAGTGCTTGGGCCCCGCACCCCATGGGAGACCAGGAGAAGCACCTGGCTCCTGCCTTCAGATCAGCGTGGTGCACCGGCCGCAGCGCGCCAGCCGCGGCAGCCATTGGAGGGTGAACCAACGGCAAAAGGAAGACCTTTCTCTCTGTCTCTCTCTCTCACTGTCCACTCTGCCTGTCAAAAAAAAAAAAAAAAAAAAAAAGCTATGGAATGCACAGCACAGACAATGAACCCTCGTGTAACCTATGCACTTCAGGTGATAGCAATATTGATGCCTCAGTTGTTTCACCTGTGCCACATAAACACAAAATGTTAACCATAGGGGTAGTGGGGGCGGAAATTTGGCACAGCATTGAAGACACTGCTCATGATGCCCACATCCCATATCAGAGAGCCTGGGTCAAGTCCTGGCTCCGCTTCTGACCCATTTTCCTACTAATGCACTCCCTAGGAACCCAACAGATGACAAATCAAGTACTTTGGTTCCAGTGACTCACATGCAAGACCCAGATGAAGTTCCTGGCTCCTGGCTTCTGCCTGGCTCAGTCCTAGCTGATAATATTTGGCAGCCTGAACATGTCTGCTGAAGAAGTATAATGGCAAGAACAAGGGGAGCCTGCCACTTATCTCCTGAAATACAAGTGTTAGCAACGCTTGTATTTCTTCCTATAGGACATCATTTTGTCACAGCTTGCTCTCTACGCCAGCCCCTCTCTGATTGACAGTCGCTTCGCAGCTGACACTTCTTGCTGAACTTTGGCAGTTTCCTCTGAGTGATATCTTTTTTGGTTGATTTTGGATAGGTGATGTCATTTGATACTTTTGTCGGGATGAGCTCATTGGATGTTCGGTTCCCGCGCGTACGGTGCATTGGTCACATGGGAAGTTGCAGGAGTTCACAAGCAGGAAAGAGCAGCCCTGGTGAGCAGGCTGTTCTGGGTGGGTGTAGGGAAGGTCAGAAGATGAGATAGATGAGATTAAAGAAAGCAAATTCCGTTTTAATAATGATTTGTGCAAAACTGAAACAGGTGATTTTGGACAGATGGCTAAAAAGTAGCCTAAAGCAGCTTTTATTCAAAGAAAAGTTTAAAAATTGACAGTTCTAGTATATTCCACCTTTAAACGGTTTTCTTGGAAATCTGGGACAAGTTTTAAGGGAAGAAGGCTGCTAAATTATACAGCTGAATGTGTTAGGATAACCATTCGTTGCATTGTTATTTTGTGATGTTCCCCTGCCTGCGACCTCCTGTTCCTTTTCCTCTCTTTTCTGCCTCACTCTCCTCCTGTCTCTCGTGAGCCCCTCAGCCCAGGCTCGTCCAAACTCACCTTTTTGCTTCAAGCGGTCCTCGTCCGTGCCAGGGAAAGTGCATCAGAATGAAATTGGCAAGATCTTTGACAGCTTGTCTTTACCAGGGTGCTGCCAGAGCAGGGAAAATGGATATTTATGCAGCCCATCTCGGCAAGCTGCTGCTAAATTATGGGCCAAGTTTCTTTGAAAACACTCATTACTGTCTCTTGATTGACTTCCTGGCAAACCACACAAGACTAATCCGACCCCTGAGTAAGTGGGATTTCCCTCGATTTCCACGGGGCGCGGCAGAGACTCTCCTGGGTTTCTGGAGGTTGGTTTATATCATGGGATTTTCACACAGAGCAATTGCAGAGTGCGGGGCTCCTAGTATTGTGTTTTACCGGACGATGTTGCCCGTGTTCAATGTCAAAAATGACCAAATTTCTGCACTTCCTGTCATATGGTTCAATTTAATAGATAATAAACACTTGATTAGACTTGAATTGACTACAGAAATGACTCTATAAAATATTTGAGGATGTATATAGTAAATGTAGACATAGAGTAAACTAACAATAAACTCCAAAGCAAGGACGTAAAGATCAAAGAAATTCTTGACTAATCTAATGAGTCCCAACATGGGGACAAACAGCACACAGGCTGTGAAATCCTGCTCAATTGCAATGATTTGGACTTTGCTCTCTCCAACAAAATCGTGCTGACAATGACAACAGCCAACATACACGTAACATTTTTCTATGTGCCTGACTTGCTACTTAGTGCTTTCCACACACTTTTTAATTTAATCCCTACCTCAAACCAATCAGGGAAATTATTATCATCTTACAGTTGAAAAAGTGCAGTCTCTTAGACACATATTAAAATGAAAAAATAAATCTTGATAATGTCCTGTGTTACTTGCAGGAATGTAGCAAATCTTTTCCTAACGGTTTTTTTTTTTTTTTTTTTTTGACAGGCAGAGTAGGCAGTGAGAGAGAGACAGAGAGAAAGGTCTTCCTTTTGCCGTTGGTTCACCCTCCAATGGCCACCACGGCCGGCGCACTGCGGCCGGCGCACCGTGCTGATCCAAAGCCAGGAGCCAGGTGCTTCTCCTGATCTCCCATGCAGGTGCAGGGCCCGAGCACTTGGGCCATCCTCCACTGCACTCCTGGGCCATAGCATAGAGCTGGCCTGGAAGAGGGGTAACTGGGACAGAATCTGGCACCCCGACCGGGACTAGAACCCGGGGTGCCAGCGCCACAGGTGGAGGATTAGCCTATTGAGCCGTGGCGCCGGTCCCCAACGGTATTCTTTTAATATTTCCTGCCGTGAAGCAAAAAATTCTCCTGCATAATCACCTTGGAACTTCCCACCCCATCCAAAATGCAGACTGTATGGTTTCCTTGCTTTTCAAATTACGCTCCTAAAGATGACATGATGGAGATGACCTAGGAGCTTACTAGAAAGTGGGAATTTTAGGTATCATTCCAGAAAGAATCAGAACTACATTTTAACAAGATTCCCAGGTGGTTTGCTGGCATATTAAAGTTGAGCAGTGTCCCTTTAAATGTTAAGTAAGTCTCATGTATCTGAACTTTATTTTTTTTAACTTTTATTTAATAAATATGTTTCCAAAGTACAGCTTATGGATTACAATGGCTTTTCCCCCCCCATAACTTCCCTCCCACCCACAACCCTCCCCTCTCCTGTTCCCTCTCCCCTTCCATTCGCATCAAGATTCATTTTCAATTATCTTTATATAAAAGATCAATTTAGCATATATTAAGTAAAGATTTCAACAGTTTGCACCCACACTGAAACACAAAGTGTAAAGTACTATTTGAGTACTAGTTACATTAATTCACATTGTACATCACATTAAGGACAGAGATCCTACATGAGGAGTAAGTGCACAGTGACTCCTGTTGTTGACTTAACAAATTGATACTCTTGTTTATGGTGTCAGTAATCACCCTAGGCTCTTGTCATGGGTTGCCAAGGCTATGGAAGCCTTTTGAGTTTGCCGACTCCAATCTTTTTTAGACAAGGTCATAGTCAAAGTGGAAGTTCTCTCTTCCCTTCAGAGAAAGGTACCTCCTTTTTTGATGGCCCATTCTTTCCACTGGGATCTCACAGAGATCTTTCATTTAGGTCTGTTTTTTGTTTGTTTGTTTGTTTGTTTTGCCAGAGTGTCTTGGCTTTCCATGCCTGAAATACTCTCATGGGCTTTTCAGCCAGATCCGAGTGCCTTAAGGGCTGATTCTGAGGCCAGAGTGCTGTTTAGGACATCTGCCCTTCTATGAGTCTGCTGTGTATCCCGCTTCCCATGTTGGATCGTTCTCTCTCTTTTTAATTCTATCAGTTAGTATTAGCAGACACTAGTCTTGTTTATGTGATCCCTGTGACTCTTAGACCTATCAGTATGATCAATTGTGAACTGAAATTGATCACTTGGACTAATGAGATGGCATTGGTACATGCCACCTTGATGGGATTGAATTGGAATCCCCTGGCACATTTCTAACTCTACCATTTGGGGCAAGTCAGATTGAGCTTGTCCCAAATTGTACATCTCCTCCCTCTCTTATTCCCACTCTTATATTTAACAGAGATAACTTTTCGTATCTGAACTTTAAACAGACTCCAAAAGCAAATCCGATGCAGGTGAGATCATGCTCCCAGTATCAAGCTAAGATCTGCATGCAGAGCCATCTGTGTTCTGCCACTGGGGCTGGATCCCAAGCACAAAACCTAGCCTCCTGGCAGCGTCCTCTACACTGTAGTGTGCCCCCTCTCTGGGCAGAGGAGAATGTAGCCTCTACATTAGATGCAGTGGGTTTGTTTTCTGATGCAAAGTAACAGAATGGGCCATCTCAGACATGAAATCCTTAGAAGAAGCTGAGACTACAGCTAAAAATGTTTGTGTGAGGAACTGGCTTTGTGGAGCAGCTCCTGAAGTCCACTGCTTGTGACACCAGCATCCCATATCTGAGTGCTGGGTTAAGGCCCAGCTGTGCCATTTCCAATGCAACTCCCTGCTAGTGTGCTTGGAAAAGCAGTGGGTGTTGGCCCAAGTACTTGGGTTCCTGCCAGCCACAAGGAAGACCTGGATGGACTTCCTGGCTCCTGGATTCAGTCTGGTCCAGCCCTGGCCATCACAGTCATTTGGGGTTTTAAATAGCTGACAGAAGATTGTTTTCTCTCTCTGTCTCTCCATCTCTATCATTCTACCTTTCAAATAATATAAATCTTTTTAAAATTGTGTGAATTTGGCATTGACTCTTTAATGTATTTGTGTTTAAATTTTTTTATGTAAAAATGTTTGGGCTAGTGTGACATTGGCATCCCACATCAGAGTGCCAGTTCTAGCACCAGCTGCTCCTCTTCTGGTCCAGCTTCCTGCTGAGACTCCTGGGAAGGAGGCAGATGACAGCCTACGTACTTGCGTACTTGGGCCCCAGCCACCCATGTGGGAGAGCAGGATGGGGTTCCTGGCACCAGGCTTTGGCCTGGCCCATATCTGGGCATTGCAACCATTTGGGGGAATGAACCAATGAATGAAAGACCCCCCCCCCCCGCTATCTGTGTTTCGCTGCCTATCAAATAAATAAATCTCTAAAAAATAATGTTTATTCATTTTTAGTTATTTGAAAGGCAGAGTAACAGACACACACACACACACACTCACACACACTCAGAGATCTTCCATACATTGGTTCATTCACCAAATGCCTGCAACAGTCAGGATAGGACCAAGGCCAAACCCGGGAGCTAGGAACTCCATCTAGGTCTCCCATGTGGGTGACAAGAAGCCAAGCACTTGGGCCATCTCCAATGTGTCCCAGACACGTTAGCAGGGGGCTGGATTGGAAATGCAGAGCAGCCAGGACCCAAACCAGGCACTCTAATGTGGGATGCAGAAACCCAACCACTCAGCCATCACTGCTGTCTCCCAGGTTCTACATTAGCAGGAAGCTGGGGTCAGGAGCCCCAGAAATCAAACCCAGGCATTCCAGTTGGGGACACAGTATCTTAACCATTAGACCAAATACCTTCTCTTTGTGTTTAATTAGAAAAAAATTTAGGGGCGAGTATTGTGGTACAGCAGGTTAAACCTTTGCCTGGCAAATCCACATTCCATTAAAACTGTGGGTTTACGTCCTGGCCACTCTGTCTTTTCTGATCCAGCTTCCTGCTCTAACATACCTGGGAGGCAGATGTCCCAATAACTTGAGTTTCTGCTGTCCACATGGGAGACCTGGATGGAGTTCTAGGCTCCTGGCTTCAGCCTAGACTAGCCCTGGCTATTGCCAGTATTCTCTCTCTCTCTCTCTCTCTCTCTCTCTCTCTCTTTCTCTCTCTCTCCTTCTTTCTCTCCCACCCCCACCCCCCATCAATCTTCCTTTTTCAAAGAAATGAATCTTTGGGAAAAATTAAAAACTTTTAGCAATTATTTACCACTGGGCCAATGCATTGCTGTAGTACTATTCAGGGTTTATTTTTTAATGTGAATTTATTTTTTAAGATTTATTTGTTTATTTGAAAGGTGGAATTACAGAGAGGCAGAGGCAGAGAGAGAGAGAGAGAGGTCTTTCATCCACTGGTTCACTCCCCAAATGGCTAAAACGACTAGAACTGAGCCGATCCAAAGCCAGGAGCCACGAACTTCTTCTGGGTCTCCCAAATAGGTTCAGGGCCCCAAGGACTTGGGACATCTTCCACTGCTTTCCCAGGCCATAGCAGAGAGCTGGATTGGAAGTGGTACAACCAGGACTGGAACCCATATGGGATGGTGGCACTGCAGGCAGTAGCCTTACCCGCTATGCCACAGTGGCAGCCCTGTAGAGTTTATTTTGTGGTTGCAGTGACTCCTATGCCTGCCCCTGCTTACTCCCAGGGAACAGGATTAGCTAGTAAATCCAATCCTAGTATTTAATGGAAACTTGGAGTAGTCCTACAAAGACTATGCTAATAAGAGGGATTTGCATGTAGGTATAGGCTAATATGTGGTAAGCATCCCACCATTAGGCACCCAGCATTTCTTACAGTGTGTTCCCAAAATGTGGGTGCATGGCAAGGGTAAGATAGGTTTTAGGAGGCAAGTGCAGCCATCCTTTTTTATTTATGTATGTCTTTTTTAAAGGAAGAGAGAGAGAGAGAGAGAGAGAGAGAGAGAGAGAGATCTTTCATCTGGCAGTTTACTTCCCAAATGCTGGGGACTGGACCAGGCCAAAGCCAGAAGCCCAGAACTCAATCCAGGTCTCTCACCTGGGTGGCAGGGATACAGCCACTTAAGTTAATGCTAACTGCCTCCTAGGATACACATTAGCATGAAGCTGGATTGGAAGCAGAGCCAGGACTTTAACTCAGGCCCTGCAATTTGGGAACTGTGTCTTTTTTTCCCTAAACAAAGCTTTATTTAATGAGTACTAATTTCATAAGTACAACTTTAGGAATATAATGATTCTTCCCATCATACCCGCCCTTCCACCTCTTCCTCCCTCTCTCATTCACATTCCCATTCTCCATTAAAATTCATTTTCAATGAACTATTTATAGAAGACCAAGTCTATACTAAGTAAAGATATCAACATTTTGCACACACATACACACAAAATATAAAAAAAGTTTGAGAACAAGTTTTCCAGTTAATTCTCATAGTACAACTCTTTGAGGACAAAGGTCCCGCATACGGAGTTAGTGCACAGTTAACAATTAACACTCTTATGTATGATGTCAGTGATTACCTGAGGCTCTTGACATGAGCTGCCAAGGTTTTAGAAGCTGTATAAGCCCACAATCTCTGTCAGTATTTAGACAAGGCCATAAGCAAACTGGAAGTTTTCTCTTCCCTTCAGAGAAAAGTACATCCTTCTTTGCTGACCACTTCTTTCCACTGGGATCGCACAGAGATCCTTCATGTAGGACATTTTTTTCCACAAAGTCTTGGCTTTCCATACCTGAAATGCTCTCATGGGCTTTTCAGCCAGATCAGAATGCTTCAAGGGCTGATTCTGAGGTCAGAGTGCTATTTAGAGTAATTGTCATTCTATGAGTCTGCTGTGTGGCCTGCTTCCCATGTTGAAATATTCTCTCCTTTTAAATTCTATCTATTATTATTACCAGACACTTGATCTAATTTATATGTTCCCTTTAAAATATAATCTTACATATATGATCACTTTAACACTTAATATGCTCACATTAACAATTAAGATGGCATTGTTACCACCCAGTTTCATGGGACTTGAGGTCCCATTGCAAAGTTTTAAGCTGTACCCTTATAAGTAAGTCTGTAGGAATCCATGCAGAATTATACAGCTTTACAGTAACAAATTTCATCTTCTTTCTCTTATTCCCACTCTTATTTTTCACTGAAATCTATTTTCAATTGACTGTACACATATATGATTAACTCTATGTTAAGTAAAGAGCTCAAAAAATAATATGAAGAAGAGAGAAAAAAAGTGTTCCTCAATAGTCAAGAAAATGGCTGTTCAAATCATTGCTTCTCAAAGTGACAATTTCACTTCTACAGATTTCCTTTTAGGTGCTCAGTTCTCACAGATCATGGAGAACATATGATATTTGTCCCTTTGGGACTGGCTTATTTCATAAGTATGATGTTTTCCAGATTCATCCATTTTGTTGCAAATGACCGGATTTTTTTTTTTTACTGCTGTGTACTATTCCATAGAGTATATATTCCATAATTTCTTTCTCCAGTTTTCGTTGATGGGCATTTGGGTTGATTCCATGTCTTAGCTATTATGAATTGAGCTATAATAAACATGGGGGTGCAGATAACACTTTTTTATTGCTGATTTCATTTCCCTTTGATAAATTCCTAGAAGCAGGATGGCTGGGTCATATGGTAGGGCTATATTCATATTTCTGAGGGATCTCCATACTGTCTTCCATAGTGGTTTTACCAATTTACATTCCCACCAACAGTGGATTAGGGAACCTTTTTTCCCACATCCTCAACTGCCTTTGTTGTTTGGTGATATCTGTATGAAAACCATTCTAACTTGAGTGAGGTGAAACTTCATTGTGATTTTTATTTGCATTTCCCTGACAGCTAGTGCTCCTCACCATTTTTTCATGCGTCTATTGGCCATTTGGATTTCCTCTTTTGAAAAATGTCTGTTTAAGTTCTTTGCCCATTTCTTCACTGGGCTTTTTGCTTTGTTGTGGAGTTTCTTAATCTCCTCATATGTTCTGGTTCTTGATCCTTTATCAGTTGCCTAGCTTGCAAATACCTTCTCTCATTCTGTCAGTTGCCTCTTCACTTTCTGGGTGTTTCTTTTGCAATACAGAAGCTTCTCAATTTGATATAATCTCATTTGTGAATTTTGGCTTTCATTGCCTGTGCTTCTGGGATCTTTTCTAAGAGCTCTTTTCTTGTGCCAATGTCTTGCAGGGTTTCCCCCAATGCTCTCTAATAATTTGATGGTATTAGGTCATAGATTTAGGTCTTTAATCCATTTTGAATGGATTTTTGTGTAAGGGGTCCTGCTTCATACTTATGCATGTAGAAGTCCAGTTTTCCCAGCACCATTTGTTGAAGAGATTTTCCTTGGCTAGGGATTGGTTTTAGCTCCTTGGTCAAATATAAGTTGGTTATAGATGCTTGGATTGATATCTGGCATTTCTATTCCTGCTATTTTACCAAACTCTTCAACAAGTTCCGATGGTCTCTTGCTGGAGTCTTTTGGATCCCCTATATATAGAATCACGTCATCTGCAAATACAGATAGTTTGAATTCTTCTTTCCCAATTTGTATCCCTTGGATTTCTTTTTCTTGGCTAATGGCTCTGGCTAAAACTTCTAGGACCATATTGAATAACAATGGTGAGAGTGGGCATCCCTCTCTGGTACTGGATCTCAGTGAGAATTCTTCCAGTTTTTCCACATTCAATAGGATGCTGGCCATGGTTTTGTCATACATTGTCTTGATTGTGTTGAGGATCCTTCTATACCAATTTGCTTAGAGTTTTCATTATGAAAGGATGTTGTATTTTATCAAATGCTTTCTCTGCATCTATTGAGATAATCATATGGTTTTTGTTCCTAAATGTGTAATGTGATGTAACACATTGATTGATTTGCAAATGTTGAACTATCCCTGCATACCAGGAATAAATCCCACTTGGTCAGGTGAATGATCTTTTTGATGTGTTGTTGGATTCGATTGGCCAGAATTTTGTTGAGGATTTTTGCATCTATGTTCATCAGGGAAATCAGTCTGTAGTTTCATTTCTCTGTTGCATCTTTTCTGGATTTAAGAATTAAAGTGATTCTGGCTTCATAGAAAAAAAATTTGGGAGGATTCCCTCCCTTTCAATTGTTTTGAATAATTTGAGAATTGGAGTTAGTTGTTCTTTAAATGTCTTGCTGAATTCAGTGGTGAAGCCGTCTGATCCTGGACTTTTCTATGTTGGGAGTGTCTTTATTACTGATTCAATTTCTGTCTTGCTAATGGATCTGCTTAGATCTTCTATTTCTTCATGGTTCAATTTAGGCAGGTTATATGTGTCCAGGGATCTCTCCATTTCTTTTAGGTTTCCCAGTTTGTTGACATACAACTCTGTAGTAATTTCTGATGACTCTTTTTATTTCTGTGGTGTCTGTTGTTACATTTCCTTTTTCATTTCTAATTTTATTAATTTGGGTCTTCTCTCACCCTCCTTTTTTTTTTTGGTTAATTAGGCCAATCATGTGTCAATTTTGTTTACTTTTTCAAAAAACCACCTTTTCATTTTGCTAATATTTTGTATTTTTTATTTCAATTTTGTTGATTTCTTCTCTAATTTTAATTATTTCTTTTTCTCCTAATAGGTTTGGATTTGGTTTGCTGTTGTTTCTCTAAATCTTTGAGATGCATTGATAGTTCCTTTATTTGGTACTTTTCCAATTTCTTGATGTAGGTACCAGTTGCTATAAACTTTTCTAACACTGCTTTTGCTTTGTCCCCATAAGTTTTGATAATGTGTTGTTGTCTTCATTTGCTTCCAGAATTTTTTGATTTCTCTTTTGATTTATTCTATGACCCATTGTTCATTCATTAGCATGTTGTTCAGTCTCCATGTATTTGCATATATTCTAGAGATTCCTAAATTGCAGATTTCCAGCTTCATTGCATCGTGCTCTGAGAAGATGTGTGGTATGATTTCGATTTTTTTGAATTTGATGAGCCATGCTTTATGGCCTAGTATGTGGTCAATCCTAAAGAAAGTTCCATGAACTGGTGAGAAAAATGTGTATTCTGTGGCTGAAGGATGGAAGGCTCTGTAGATATCTATTAAGTCCATTTTGTCTATAGTGTCAATTAACTCTTTTTTTTTTTTGACAGGCAAAGTGGACAGTAAGAGAGAGAGACAGAGAGAAAGGTCTTCCTTTGCCGTTGGTTCACCCCCCCAATGGCCGCTGTGGCTGGCGCGCTGCGGCAGGTGCACTGTGCTGATCCGAAGCCAGGAGCTAGGTGCTTCTCCTGGTCTCCCATGTGGGTGCAGGGCCCAAGCACTTGGGCCATCCTCCACTGCACTCCCAGGCCACAGCAGAGAGCTGGACTGGAAGAGGAGCAACCAGGGCAGAATCTGGCGCCCCTTGTTGATTTTCTGTCTGGTTGATCTGTTCATTGCTGAAAGTGGGATATTGAAGTCCCCCATTACTATCATATTTGAATCTATATATCCCTTTAAATTCATTAACATTTATTTAGATAGCCAGGTGCCCTGTAAATAGGCGTATATACATTTTTTAAAATTTATTTTTATTTATTTGAGAGACAGAGTTACAGAGAGAGGTAGAGACAGAGAGTTCTTCCATCCACTGGTTCACTCCCCAGATGGCCACAACAGCTGGATCTGCACTGATCTGAAGCCAGGAGCCAAGAGTTTCTTCCAGGTCTCACACACAGGTGCAGGGGCCCAAGGACTTGGGCCATCTTCTACTGCTATCCCAGGCCATAGCAGAGAGCTGGATCAGAAGAGAAGCAGCCGGGACTAGAACTGGCATCCATATGGGATGCCGGCACTTCAGGCCAGGGCACTAACCCATTGTACCACAGCGCTGGCCCTAGATGTATATACATTTATAATAATCACGTCTTCCTGTTGAATTGATCCTTTCATTGTTATATAGTGTCCTTCTTTGTCTCTTTTACTAGTTTTTGTGTTAACATCTATTTTGTATGATATGAGGATGGCTACACCAGCTCCTTTTGGTAATTGTTAGCATGGATTATCTTTTTCCATCCTTTCACTTTCAGTCTGCATGCATCTTTGCTGGTAATATGTGTTTCTTGTAGGCAGCCAATAAATGGTTTTCTTTTTCAGTCCATTCAACCAGTCTGTGTCTTTTAACTGAAGAGCTGAAATCTTTTACATTCAGGGTGACTATTGTTAAGTACTGACTTTGCCCTGCCATACTTCTGTTAATAATCCTAATTAGTTACTTTGGGTTCCCTTTGTACTTTTCCTGGGTCATTTTCCGTGTTCATTCTCTTTCATAGTGATGGTCCTGTGGTGAAGGTGGGTTCGTGCACAGAGCCCTGCCTATTGGAGCCTGGCTTGCTTCTCAATGTGGATGGAGTGGGCTCAAGTTTTCAATATTCCAGACTTTTCCTTGTTGTACAGCTTGTGTGGTGGAGAAGAAATTATTCTGAAATGTTGTGGTCCTCTTTCCTGGGTGGCGGTGTGCTAAGGTGGCCCCTGCAATTGATGGGCGTGTACATGGGAGGCAAAGGTGGCAGTCCTCTGCTTACATTCAAAAATGTAAACAAACAAGATGGCTTCTCCCAGCTGACTGCAAGTCTGAGTTGGGGGTGGGAAAAGGAGTTGGGCAAGGGTTGTAAGACCTCTCTGTTTGTTCCTCTATACCTTCTCTTTTTTCCTATGTGGAACTTCAAAAGCAGTTTGTCAAGTTATCCCTCTGCTATTTGTGGCCTACGATTTCTCATCTCACCTGGTCCTCTGGGAGTTGGTGCCAACCTCCCCTGTCCAAGTCTCTGCAACTTCATTTTCTTATTTGCTCTTTCAGCATGGACCTGCCCAGTGTCTGTTGGTCTCCTGGGCTTCTTGTCAAGAATTTCCCATGTTTCTGTTTCCAGCATGTGTCTTCTCTCCTTTTAACTATTTTATCCTGCATGACTCGGATTGTCCTGTTGCTATGCCTCCATCTTGGGACCTATCTACTGCCATCTTGGGACCTCCAGGAACTGTGTCTTAACCCCTGTACCAAATTCCTATCCAAGTCACCCCTGTTTTATAGCTAAGAAAACAGCTGCCACAAGGTGGAGCAAAGTCCCAGGAAATTGAAATGAGAACCAGAGGCAGGCTGGCCTCTCTCAAACTCCAGTCTCCCTGACTTTGTAGAGTTTAAGTCACGGCCATTCTCCACATCCGGTTGTGTGAGGTAAAGTTGGCTCTGAAATATGGAGGAGCCACAGAGAATGAAAAAAAGGAAACTACAAAAAGAGTAATTGCATTGTTAATTATACTGTGTCACTTCATCCGAAAAGAAATCCACCAACAGAAAACCACGATGAGTTGCACACACTTTATTGTATTTGAAGCTGCTTCATAAGGCTAACGGAATCACAAGTTCATAGGAAGCAGAGTGGGAAATCAGAAAAACCATCCCCTTTAGAGGCAGGCAGATGTAGACTGGCATTTTCACCTTGCCAAGCCTCTAGATCCTGATCTGTCAAGTAAGTACAGTAAGTGTCCACCTGTAGGGATGTTGTGAGAATGAAGTGTCATCTGCACAGTGGTGTCCAGCTCAAAGCAATCTTATGAGGCTCAGGAAATCTGTGAAGCAAGAGGTCGTTTCTCTGAAGTCTTATAATTGCATTGATTTCAGTAGAAACCAGAATGAGTCCCTTTGGGAGGGGTTTCAAGGGTTCTTTAAAGAATTAAAAAAAGAGAGAGAGTAAGTTTCAGTGGGTTACACAAGTTGTTTGTCAAGAATTTCGACTTGAGGATAGATTTATTTCTGAAGCTTTTTGGTCCAATGCAGACCAGCTTGGGTCCTGTCATTATTAGTTTATACAATTGTCAGGATGTTCCTTCAAATAACTTTCTTTTAGCACACGCGTAAGTTCACAGAGCAGTCACCATAGCCCAAGACTGAATTTGGATCACAAAGTGAATGCTAACTTCCTTACTTCCTTTCACATTGCCCCCTTTTGCTCAAGAGTTTTCCTGGTAGAAAGCCTCAGTCAAGCAAGTTTATTAGTCCCTCATTGCCAGAGTGGATTGACATCCTGCTCTGGATCGATCAAGTTTCTCAGAGTGGGTGCTATGAAGGGGTGATCAATACCTCCATCCAGTTGTTAAAATTTTTATTTTTTTATTTTATTCATGTTTTTTCCCTTTATTTTATTTTAACTTTTATTTAATTCCAAAGTACGGCTTATGGATTACAATGGCTTCCCCTCCATACCGCCCCTCCCCCCGCAACCCTCCCCTCTCCCACTCCCTCTCCCCTTCCATTCACATCAAGATTCATTTTTGATTCTCTTAATATATAGAAGATCAGTTTAGTATACATTAAGTAAAGATTTCAACAGGTTGTTAAAATTTTTAAATGTATTTATGTGACAGTGTGGAGAGAGAGAGAGAGAGAGAGAGAGAGAGAGAGAGAGAGAAACTCCCATCTACTGGTTTACTCCTCAGATGCTCACTTGCCTGGAAATGGGCCAGGCTGAATTCAGTAGCTGGGAACTCAAACCAGCTCTTCCCAGTAGGTGGCAGGGTCTCAATCACTTGAATTATCACTACTGCTGCCTCCCAGGGTCCACAATAGCAGGAATCTGGAGTCAGGAGCCAGAGCCAGTTATTGAACCCAAATACTCTTCCCTCAATCCATTTTTTAACATAGTTATGAGTCAAGACCTTATCCCTAATGGCAGCCAGCTAAAAAGATTGCTATAGGAAAATCATACATCTTTTTCTGTTAGGTTTCTCCAAGCTTCAAGAGAGAGTCATCAGTTCAGAAATATTCTGAGTGTGGTTAGCCTTGGCACCTACCCAATAGCTAGGGTGGCACGTTTTATCCTCTTTGCTTTTATTTAATTTTACTTTTTGACCATGTCTATAACATGAGGAAGGAAGTGTTATGATAGAGCAATACAAAGGTTTGGTTTAATAGGTGTGAAAATATTATACCAGGGCAGGTGTTGCAACATAGCAGGTAAAGTTGCTGCCTGCGATGCTGGCATCCATTATGGGTGCTGGTTTGTGTGAAGGCTGTTCCACTTCGGTTCCAGATCCCTGCTAATGGCCTGGGAAAGGCAGACAAAGATAGCCCAAGTATTTGGATCCTGCACCCATAGGGGAGATCAGATGAAGCTCTTGGCTCCTGGCTTCTGCCTGGCTCAGCTCTAGCCATTGCAGACATCTGAGGAGTAAACCAGCAGATGGAAGATTTCTCTCTCTCTCTCTCTCTCTCTCTCTCTCTCTCTCTGTAGCTCTTTCAAATAAGCTAGGACATGTAACTTATATCAATGATCAAGACCAGACCAATTATTCTTTAGTTCTCACAGGTCAAATTTCAATTAGGCCTAAGCATAGCTAGTCCAGTATGCAAAAGTTGTAACTTCAATCATTAAACACATCCTGGTTAATGTCCCATAACCTCTCAGATAAGTTTCTTATGGCTTGATTCTAGATAGAGATATAATCAGAAAAATAATTCATTTTGAACACATATTTCCATATGAAGGAATAAAAGAACAAGAGTCACAAGTGGTTTTTCCTGTATGTTTCTTTATGTTTATTGTTTGTATATTTGAATGGGAGACAGAGAGAGAAAGAAATAGATCTTCTATCTACTGGTTCATTCCTTAAATGCCTACAACAGCTGGAACTAGGCCTGGCTAAATTCAGCGGTCAGGGACTCCATCTGGGTCTCCTATATGGGTGACAAGGACCCAAGTGCTTGAGCCATCATCTGCTGCCTCTCAGGTGCCCATTAGCAGGACAAAAATCTGGATTGCAAGTAGAAGAGGAACTTGATACCTGGCCTTCTAATATGGGATGCTTAACCTACTGCACCACAACACCCTACCCCCAGGAGTGGTTTGATGGGTCTTTAAAACCACATGTAATGGGGTCTACACTGTGGCCTGACAGGTTAAGCTCCTGCCTACAGCAACAGCATCCCATGTGGGTGCTGGTT
Source organism: Oryctolagus cuniculus (assembly GCF_964237555.1). NCBI lineage: Eukaryota > Metazoa > Chordata > Mammalia > Lagomorpha > Leporidae > Oryctolagus > Oryctolagus cuniculus. The sequence continues at coordinate 66,036,695 of NC_091442.1, forward strand.
CGAGTCCTGGCTGCTCTACTTTTGATCCAGTTCTTTCCTAATGCACCTGAGAAAGCAATGGAAGATGGCTCCAGTGCTTGGACCCCTACACCTAGACACAGATGGAATTCCAGGCTCCTAGCTTTGGCCTAGCCCAGCTCTGTGCTGTTGTGGCCATTTGTGGAGTGAACCATCAGATGGAAGACCTCTCTCTCTCTCTCTCTCTGTATAACTCTGCCTTTCAAAAAAAAATAAAAAATAAATCTTAGAAAAAGGCCTTATGTAACAAGAAAAAAGGGTTCTATGACACCATAAAGACTAATATGAGGGTTGAGTCATATTCCGGCCGGGTCTCGTGTCTTGAGACAGCTGTCCACTCAGATGTCATCTGCATTTATTTCAGGGTTGATATTTTTTTATTTTTTTAAGATTTATTTATTTATTTGAGAAGTAGACTTACAGAGAGAGGTACAGGCAGAGAGAGAGAGGTCTGCCATCTGCTGGTTCACTCCCCAGATGGCCATAAAGGTTGGAGCTGTGCTGATCAGAAGCCAGGAGCCAGGAGCTTCTTCTGGGTCTCCCACTTGGGTGCATGGGCTAAGGGACTTGGGCCATCTTCTATTGCCATAGCAGAGAGCTGGATCAGAAGTAGAGCAGCCTAGACTCAAACAGGTGTCCATATAGGATGCTGGCACTACAGATGGCGACTTTACCTGATACGCCACAGTGCCAGCCCCTTTATGGTTAATCTTAAGGTAGAGTCTCCAGGTGGCTTAGAGGGCCACTGAGAAGCAGAAGTTTTAAGTGAAAGACATGAGTCTAAGCATAAATAAGGTAGCTACACAGAGTTATTTAGCAATATCTAGTGTGGTCCTTTTCATCTAGCCTGTAAAGATATCTATATTTAACAGAGAAGTAGTGGGTCTTTCTCTCCTGGGAACACAGAGAATGACTACTCATTCTATTTTTCTTTAGATCTCTTGCAAGACCCTCGCGCTAGAACAACATACCTCCTTTATTAAGAATCGGATCACACATGCCATAGTCTAAGCTCATAGGGCTTCCGGTAATAATGTTTTGTTTGTTTGCGAGGAAGAGACAGAGTTCCCATATACTGGTGTATTCCCCAAATGCCTGTAACAATTGAGGCTGGGCCGGGGCTGAAGCCAGGAGCCAGGAACTCAAGTCTGCTGGAAGGAATTCAGCTACCTGAGCCATCATTGCTGCTGTATGGCAAGAAGCCTAGGAGGGAAAGGAAAGTGCCCCATGAAGCAATGTATGAGATGTCCAGGGTTCTACTTGGGACAGACAAGACGTCTTTGCTGTACCTCAGATACAAGAATAGGGGGAAGGTTTCCAAAAATATCATCACCTCCAAAGATCTTACCAGTCCCCATAATGAGTGTGTTCATAGAGTAGTTTTAAAACCATCTCCTGGGTGGGATTTAAAGGGGTGAGGCGACCCTTCAGTCCGTACCGGAGTTCACTAGAAGGGTCACGAGAGCACTTGTCGGCTATCCGTCTCTGCGGCTCAGAGGAGGCTTTATGCTCTCCATCTCTGCCCATCTCTTTTAAGTCTCCAGTAGCTGCATGAGTGGCGCCGAGCATAAGCAGGTGAGTGCAATATTGAAGGGCAGCTACTTCAGCAGCTTGGTCAAGCCAAATGGTTACTATGTTGCTCATCTGTGTTTTGTTTTGCACCGCCAAGGATTTTTTATAATAGCCAACTGGTCATACGATAGCATCTAAAAGCGCACTTAGAAAACAGGAATTTTTAATCTTATTTCTCCCTGAGGGCAGAAACCCACACTATTTCCAAAGTACATCCGAGTCATGAGCCGCTGCTTGTATATATATGAGTATTAGCTGCCCCCCTCTTCCCCTTGGCATGAACAAGAGACAGAGCTCTTTGTGTGGGGCAGTTTGAGCCTGGGAAACCAGACCAGAGTCAGTGATGGAAAGGGAAGTGTTTATACATCCTCACGAGATAGTTCTTCAACTGACAGGAGCAGATTGTGTGCAGGATCTAAGGAAATGCAATGAAATGTAGTTGCATTTGGAGAAGAAAGGACCAGGATCCTGAAAGATGTTGAGTATGTTGAGAGTTTAGGAGTGCTTTAACCGAGAAGGGGCAAAACTCTGTAAGGGAGATCCCATAACTATTATGTCTATGATTCTCAGCAAAGTTGTAGCAGCGGCCATAGCTCCTAGGAGGAGGAGTCCTCTAATAGCAGTAGATTGTCTCCTATCTCCCTGTTGTTGCGTTAGAACCCCCAAGGCATTCCCTCCAAGTTCTGAATGAGTGAAAAGGGGATGTTCATAATTAGAGTCCCAGAACAGGGACAAGAGGCTCTCTCCCCCCACGGCTAGCCCATCCTTCCACACTGCCAACAGTTATATTTATACAGCACAACCTGACCATGATCCTTCTCTGCTTAAAAGGCTCCCTGCTGTCTGCAGAACTGTGTCCAGGGGCTTAGCATGGCACAGCAGGCCTCTCCTAGCTCCAGCTCGGGACACTTTGGCTCCACCCTGTACACTCTTACATAAAGCAGAGCTGGGTGGAATCAGGGCATCCTGGGGTGCCAGCATATAACCTCCTGTGGGGTAAAGTGCATAAAAGCTAAAAAATATATTTTTAATTGGGGAATTACCCCCATTTTGATTCTATTCTGTTGTTACAGATTAAAAAATACTTGATAACAATTACAGTTTAAAAGCTCATGTAATTAAATTCATTAAGCCCTCAAATTTTTGATTCTGTGAATATTTTTTTTTTGACAGGCAGAGTTAGACAGTGAAAGACAGAGACAGAGAGAAAAGTCTCCCTTCCGTTGGTTCACCCCCAAATGGCCGCTACGGCCGGCGTGCTGCGCCGATCCGAAGCCAGGAGCCAGGTGCTTCCTCCTGGTCTCCCCTGCAGGTGCAGGACCCAAGCACTTGGGACATCCTCCACTGCCTTCCCAGGCCACAGCAGAGAGCTGGACTGGAAGAGGAGCAACCAGGACAGAATCCGGCGCCCAAACTGGGACTAGAACCCAGGGTGCCAGCGCCGCAGGTGGAGGATTAGCCTAGTGAGCCGCAGCGCTGGCCTCTGTGAATACTTTTAACATCTTAATTTCTTTTTTTAAAAATTATTTATTTATTTGAAATGTAGACTAACAAACAGAGGGAAAGAGTGAGAGGGAGACAGAGGTTTTCCACCATCGGTTCACTCCCTAAATGGTCACAAGAAGGAGTTGTGAGCCAGGCCAAACCCATGAACAAGGAACTTCATCTGGGTCTCGCACATGAGTGGCAGGGAACCAAATTCTTGGGCTATCTTCTGCTGCTTTCCCATGTGCATTAGCAGGGAGGGCGACTGGAAGCGGAGCAACCATGACTGGCCCATGGCTCTGATATTGGATGCCTGTGTGAGATGGGCACAACCTGCAGTGCCACAGGCAGGCCTCTCAACACCATATGTATTTCAAAATTATCATAGTGGTATTTATTGCTCAATATTTGTTCTACGTATGGGATGATGGCACACAACATGCTAAAAGCTATATCCACCTATGAATTTATATGTGTACATACAAACATATGCATATGCCTTTTGTCAGCTTCAGTTCCAGGCCCCATACTTTTGTGGAAGACATCTTGCAGCCTGTTTGCAATTTCCCCAGAGTATGATGCTCCTCCTTCTCTCTGGATGCAACCCTTTGCCTCCCTGCTTAATCCTCAGCCATCTGTTCATTCCTCAGCCTTTACACCCAGTTCAGACTTGGACTCCCCCGAAGCCCTGACACAAGTGCAGTCCGTTTGTCCTTCTCACTCCCCTTCCCCAAGCCCGGCACTGCTTGTAAACACTTATTGGGCCAGCGCTATGGCATAGCTGTTAAAGTCACTGCCTGCAGTGCCAGCATCCCATGCGGGTGCCAGTTTGAGTCCAGGCTGCTCCACTTTCGATGCAGCTCCCTGCTAATGTGCCTGGAATGCAGAAGATGGCCTGGGTGCTTGGGCCCCTGAACCTACGTGGGATACCTGTAAAAAGCTCCTGTCTGGGTCCTGGTAGCCATTTGGGAAGTGAACCAGAGGATGGAAAACATCTCTCTCTCTCTGCCTCTGAAACTCTGCCTTTCAAAAAGATAAATAAATCTTTTAAAATAATTACTTATTTATCCAACAGACTACGAATCCCCATCTCTGAATCCCTACAGTGCTGTTTGGTGTTTGGCCCGCACGGAGCATTCCCAAGGTGTATCCACTGTATACATGGATGAATGACCACAAATCTCTGAAGATTTCGCAGGGGGAAAAACGTTTGGGTGCTGGACACGCCTTTGGTCACAACCACTTGGACCAATCCGGCTCAGAGTGTGGTTGATAGATGTTCTTCCTGCCCTCGATGGAAAACCTTCGGGCTCCTCTACGGTGCTAAACAGCAGGATCCTACACAATCCAGGCTCGGTTTTCCTACGGGAGCCCGACACCTCGAGGTCCCCCCCCCCCGCCCCCGTCCCCGTCCCCCAGGTTACGGCAACGTCCAGCTCTGGACTTCTCCACGGGATCCTGCAAGGCGCCCTGCCAAGGAGCCCACCCTCGGCCAGGAGGGGGGTTTTCCAGCTGCCGGGGGCAGCGATCCTGGCCTCCGCGCGCCGCACAGGGAGGCGCAGGGGCGCCGCCCACGGCCGCCCGGACCCGGCGCCCGGGGCCCGGCTGCGGTTGGCCACAAGAGGCATCCATCTTCCCAGACGAGCCCGGCGTTTCCTTGCCGAGCGGGCGGGGGCGAGGGCGGGGAAGGGCACTGGCCTCCCGCCCGCCTCTCCCGCGAGCCCTGCCCCGCCTCGCGCAGCCCCGAGCGGCCGCCGCCGCCGCCCGCAGAACGCTGGCTGGGGCGCCCGCGAGCCGCGGGCCGAGCGCGCGTCAACTTTGCTGCCGCCGGGGGCGCGGCTGCCCCGGGTGCGTGCGCGAGTGTGCTGGTCCCCGGCGGCCTCCTGGGGGCAGCCGCGGAAAGGCGGACGAGGAGAAAAGAGGCAGCCTCGGCGCCCCGTGGCCAAGGAGGCAGAGGCCGCTCCCGGCGCCGGCACCGGAGATCTGAAGTCCGCGGGGGCTGCGCCCGGGGCGCCTTCGAACATCGCAGCCGCCACCCTGCGGGTCAGCAGCGGGAACTCGCTCCAGGACCACGGTTTCCCTTCGCCTGCCGGGGCGATCGCAGCCGGGTTTGCAGGCGGCGGAGCATCCCCAGCCCGGGCGGGACCGTTGAGCGCCGGAGCCGGCGGCTGGAGGCAGGAAGGGAGGGTCGAGCGCCCGCCCTCCGCGACTAGCCCTGCCCCGGGCGCCCCGTGCGGGTCTCTAACAATGGTGTGGAGCGCCGGCGCGATCCCCGCGTCCGCCCAGCGCTCGTAGAGGAAGTGGCCCGGCTCCGGGTGGGGAGGGCAGGGAGACGCCCCCCGCCACGCGCTCGCCGGAGTTGGACCGCGCGCGCGTCCGGCCTCTCCGGCCGCGAGCCCCGGGCCCCCGGGGGGGATCGCCCACGGCGGCTCTAGCGCGAGAGTATGGTGCCAGCGCCCGGGTTGATCTAGTCCCCGGCTTGCTCCTGGGTGCCTCCTCCTCCTCCTCCTTCTCCTCCTCCTCCTCCTCCTCTTCCTCCTCCCCTCCCCTCCCTCCTGCCGGCGCCGCCTCGGCTTCTCGGCCGCGGTGGTCCCACTCTCCGCTGCGTGACCACTGAACGGAACTTGCCCACCGCAAGCCAGCCCGGAACAGCCGGAGAATGTCCACCCCGAGCAGATTCAAGAAGGACAAAGAGATCATAGCCGAGTATGAAAGTCAAGTCAAAGGTAAGGATGGGAGCGGCCGCCTGGCTCCTTTTGTGTGCCTTCTTGTCATTGTGTGGGGGAGTTGGGTTTCTAACTTGGTGTCTGCGTGGGAGGAAGGCGGCGAGGGTCAGCCCGAGCCCCGGCCGGGCCACCGGGGCGCTTCCTGCAGCCCAGTCCCCATCCCAATCCCGAGAAACCCACAGGGAGCAGGAGACCGGCTGGCGTCTCCCAGCTGCCGGCCCGAAGCTCTGGTCGGGGGAAGAGACTGCCTTTAACTTAACCACCTTGGGCTGTGCAACTTACCTGGGGAGGCAGGGAGGCAGGCGGCGCCGGTAATCCCAGACCGCTTCCCACCGTGGTTCATTCATTCATTGCTTTTAGAGGATACCATTGTCACAACATGGAATGGAGTCATTTTTGTGAAGTCTGAACACCAAGGGTCTGGAGCCTCGTGGAGTGCGGGCTCGGAGACCTTAGCACGGTTGTCTGTAGGGGCGAGTCACCTCTTTTGTAAAATAGCTTCCCTGACAGTTAACCCAAGCTGTGACTAGTGGAATCTGACTCCTCCTTTACAACGGCCGGGATTCAGTGCCATCTTCCACACTCGTGGGAATCGTGCTCTATCATTTGCTAGAAGCCTCCAGCAAGGAAAATGAAGGTTTGGATATCCGAGTAGTAGTTTCAATCTATTTACATCGTCAGCTAATGAAGGAAACCCAGTTAAGGTTGCTGATGCATTCTTACTTTCTGTGCCTTGTGATTTTAAAAAAAATGTGTTTTGTCTCCGGTACAAGTGTTTTAATTTTGCTGCCGAAGTGCTTAATAAACATGTATGCTGGTTGTTTGGCCCGGGTTCTTTTGTGGTCCCTAAGATATCACTTTCCTGATTCAGACAATGGGTGGAGCGTTGAGATCACTGCTCTGCTTTGGCATATCCAGTGCAAAGTTCAGGAAGATTTTCTCTAGACACCTGTGTTTGTCTGTATACTGGCTTACGAAAGAGCTGTTGAGAGAACCATTGCTGTACTTGCCTGGGGAAAGGCAGGAGCAGCCTGTGAGTTCTTTTGTGTGGTCAAGTTGTGAAAATGCCCGGCGTCCTGGGGGAGGACCTGGTGGGGAATCCTGGATGTGCCAAGTGGGAGTGGGCGCTGCCGCGACCTGACCTGCTCATCACGGCCTGGCAAGCACAACGTGCAGTCTCTGGGATTCAGTCTTCCTGCAGGCTGACCTGAAGGTGGAGTGAAGCTAAATATTGTTCAGGGAACCCCGATTCCTTTACCTGCTTGGAATTAGGATAATCTACACTTACAGGAACTTGCCACATTGATACGGAAGTTAACTGAGCAGAGAAGGCCTTTTCTTAGAACCAGGTGAATCTCCTACTGATGATAACCTTTCTCTGTCGAGTCCGGTGCAGCCTGAAGCCTTTCGTTCTAAGGCAGCACTCTGGTTCACAGTCATCATTTCTCCGTGCAGTGTTTCTACAGGGCTCTTGTGTGGCACTTCTTCCAGGGATGGCAGTCTGGTTTTTTGCTGCCTGGAGCGCTGACAGGCAGAATGCACTTCCTAATGCTGGTGTGGTTATCTCTGCTCTAAGTCTCTGTTTGGAAAACATTCTTGTGATTAATTTCTTCCAGCATATGAATTCTGTAGGTGTGTGGTTACTTGTATCCTTGAGAGTTACATTGATTACTAATCAGTTAAATGGGCTGTGTTGCAAGGTGCCTACCCAATGCAACGAAACATGATAGAAATGTTTTTTTTTGGAATTAATTCTGATGCACAAAAAGTGACCTTCTCCCTATTCCCTTAAGGCCTCCTCCCCTGCACACACCCAAGAGTCCTTAGGCAGCTTTCCTGCTGTTCATTGTACCTGTCCCGCCCTGTGTGCAGACGTCAGCTCTTCCCTAGTACTTATACATCCAGTGTCCCACCTCCATATATAGGCAAATATGGGAAACCATCGACAGGTAAACTATCCTTAGGCAAATATGGAAATAGGCTACTAGTAGGGTCCTATGCACTTTAAGTGGCACAAGTTCACCTGTACTTCTAGGCAAAGTCAAGCAGGGAGTTGGAGAGAAATGACAGTGAGGCAGTGCTTGAAGCCAGATATCCTAGGCAATGGGAGTGGGCCACTTTGTAAGGATAGCATGGGAGGGAAACTGGCTGTTTCATATCCTGTGTCTTTGAGGGTGGGGATCTAACCCTTGTGGAGCTCTGGTTCAGTACTCAAAGACAAGTGTTTTTGGAACAATTTAGTTGTGTGTTTTTTTTGTTTTTTTGTTTTTTGTTTGTTTTTTTTTTTTTTTTTTTTTTTTTGACAGGCAGAGTGGATAGTGAAAGAGACAGAGAGAAAGGTCTTCCTTTGCCGTTGGTTTACCCTCCAATGGCTGCCGCGACCGGCACACTGTGGCCTGTGGCCCGTGCACTGAGCTGATCCGATGGCAGGAGCCAGGTGCTTTTCCTGGTCTCCCATGGGGTGCAGGGCCCAAGCACTTGGGCCATCCTCTACTGCACTCCCTGGCCACAGCAGAGAGCTGGCCTGGAAGAGGGGCAACTGGGACAGAATCCGGAGCCCCGACTGGGACTAGAACCCGGTGTGCCGGCGCCGCAAGGTGGAGGATTAGCCTAGTGAGCCGCGGCGCCGGCTCGGAACAATCTAGTCTTAATCCCAGCTGGCTAGTTCATCTGATGATAAACAGAAGAAAGTGGACTGTTCTTTTGCAGAAGGAAGACCTGACTTCTGTGTTTGATTCATTCAGACACGTAAATAAAGCCACACTGTGAATATCAAACTCCTGGGTGATTTAAGTCTATGGGGGAGTTCAGGAGGCACTTGGATATATGGAAGTTTTTTACCTTCCAACTTAGAACCTGACGTGATGGAGTATTGCCCTTTTTTTGGTCTCTTCCACTTTCTTGATATTGATTACTTTTATCTCGGAATTTCTGGGATAATTTAAAAAATTATTTACTGACTTACTTGAGACAGAGGGAGGAAAAAAAAAAAAAAAGAAAAGAAACCTCCTATCCAGCAGTTCACACCCCAAGTCCCCTGCCAGTAACTAGGGCTGAGTCAGGACAAGAAACTAGGGCCCTGTACTCAATTTAGGACTCCCACATGGGTGGCAGGGACCTAAGTGCTTGAAGTGTTATCTGCTGCCTCCCGGGGTGTGCATTAGCAGGAAGCTGGAATTGGAAGCAGAGCTGACTCAAGCCCAAGGCACTCGGACATGGGACGTGGGTGCCCTCAGAAATCTCTTAACCATTGCACCAAAATGCCTGCCGCAAGATGTTTTGACTCCATATAGGAGATTTTGCTACTGTGACTGCCAGCATAGGTTGTGGGAACAGACTTAGCTAGTGAACTGTACTGTGAAAAGAGCCATCTCTGGTGAGAATATACAATTTTATGTCTGAAACCATAATAAATGTTAGCACTCTATGCCAGTCCCTGTAGAATCTGTGGTTTTGGGTTCTCTTATCTTTAAGAAAGGAGTCTGGATTCTCTCAGTTGCAGGGTCTTTGCATCTAGTTGAAGATTTCATGTCAGTTCATACTAATTGCTTGTAAAAATGTCAAGCTTTTTGTCTTTTCTCTTCACTGCCTGTTTTGAAGGGAATCATCTTTGCTTTTGCTTTTTCTCCTAATGAATTGACAAACGTTGTATATGAGTTGAATTCCCAGGGAAGCAAAATGTAATGCAGTAAAGAATACAAAAAACTAATCATCAAAACCATGCTCAGAGAAGTATAGCACAGAATTGTAAAACAAAGAGAATTGGGAATTACTCAAGTAGGTAAAGAATTGGTAGATTTAAGTCAGGGACAAAAGAACTCCAAATCACACCTTATTTAAAGGAACGTGATAACAGAGTAGAGAGAGAGATTCCACACATGTTGGTGAACCTTCCAGAAGACTTAGACTCAACAGAAACACCTGTCTTGTTTGTGCAATTCAAAAGCAAGTGTGTCTAGAGAAGCATATGAAACTCAAGCTGGTTGATGGCAAGACTTGGTAGCATCTCTGGCCAAAAACTTAGCAGTGGAAGAAATCAAACAATTGGCTAACAGAAGATTTTGGGATTTTCTGTGAATTTTAGTGATCTAGGTATGTTTATTATTCTGCAGCAAAATTACTGTGGAGCTACACATATGGGGACTAAATGAATCAAAGACTCAGTTTATGAGGTGGAACTCATGGATGAGAGGCTGTGTTTGTTTTTAATAACATGTGTTGTTAAGTTGCTAATCATTGACAGGTGTCATTGGCCATGTTTTCCTAGGGATTTCCCCATATTCTTCTTAAGCAGCATGTCCAGAAAGTACCAGAAAAGCTGTTCTTTGACCACACTGCCGACTGAAGTACAAATAGTACGCTTTAGTAGCAGGTGAAACATGAGGAAGTGCCAATTTCATTTGATACGATGCCACGTCATACGATAGGCTTTTATGGAGAGATTGTCACTGTCACTGTTTTGGAATCTGTATCTGTATCTAATGTTCTCTCATCTGACCTAGAATAGGAAATGGGAACAATTTGAATTATGAGTCCAAACGTTGTAGCTCAAAGGAACTTTAAACATTTTTTGTTGCAAGCTACTCATTTATGTGGTGATGAGAAGCACGGTTGAGACTGTAACATACCTGGGACTAGAATCTGGGTCATCTGCTTTCCAGTAGTGGGGATGTGGTTTTAGGTTGCTGCTCACAAAGTGGACATCTAAATAGGTGATAGAACACCTGGACTTTATGTTCACTGAAAGTATTACAGTCGGACCTAAGTTGAAGGGCAACTCTGGTCTGGGAGTAGAATTCTCTTGGTTCACCATATCCAAGTTGCTTTCTTCAAGATCATTGGGAGAGAGCACAGGGCCAGGCAGCAGCTTCACATAGTAGCCTTTTTATTTTTTTAAGATTTATTTAATTTATTTGAAAGAGTTACAGAGAGAGGTAGAGAGAGAGAGAGAGAGAGATATTCCATCTGCTGGTTCACTCCCCACACGGCTGTAACGCCAGAGCTAAGCTTCTCTGAAGCCAGGAACGTCTTCCTGGTCTCCCACGTGGGTACAGGGCCCAAGCACTTGGTCCATCTTCCACTGCTTTCTCAGGCACATTAGCAGGGACTGAATCAGAAGAAGCAGCTGGAGCCGGCGCCGTGGCTCAATAGGCTAATCCTCCGCCTTGCGGCGCCGGCACACCGGGTTCTAGTCCCGGTCGGGGCTCCGGATTCTGTCCCGGTTTCTCCTCTTCCAGGCCAGCTCTCTGCTGTGGCCCGGGAAGGCAGTGGAGGATGGCCCAAGTGCTTGGGCCCTGCACCCCATGGGAGTCCAGGAGAAGCACCTGGCTCCTGGCTTTGGATCAGCGCGGTGCGCCGGCCGCGGCGGCCATTGGAGTGTGAACCAATGGCAAAGGAAGACCTTTCTCCCTGTCTCTCTCTCTCACTGTCCACTCTGCCTGTCAAAAAAAAAAAAAAAAAAAAAAAAAAAAAGCAGCAGCAGCTGGGACTCAAACTGGTGGTCATATGGCATGCCGGAGCTGCAGGCCGGGGCTTTAACTCACAATGTCACAGCGCTGGCCCCAACAGGGTAGGCTTTAAGGTCAAGAAAATCAACGGTGGGGATCATATCCATGTGGAATGTGTTTGATGTTTTTGTGGGCCCATCGCAGCCATTACAACAAGCCCTCTTATGTTACACTGAAAACCTGATTGGCTTTGTAAACCTCAGAATATATTCAGGATGGTTCAGGAGACCTTTCCCAGCACAGCGTGTCTTTCCGAAACACAGCACGGGTCGGTGTAGAACACAGGCTGGCGGTCTCGGCCCTCACGGCGTAGGGTGCTGTGCGTACTCCTGGGCCAGGTCTGTGATCGCCAGTTGAGGGGTCAGACAGCTTCAGGTTCTAGAGTCCGCTTCGTGGATGGCTGCACTCTTCATATCTCATCCGTGCTACCTGCTTTCACTTCACTTGAGACAGCTAAGAGTTAAGATAGAGAAAGGGGGATGAATTGTATGTCAGTCTACTTTTGCTCCAGTGGTATGAAGGCAAAAGTTGGTATTAGACGCAGTTATGTGAAACTACTCTTATTTATTACTCCAGAGTTTGTCTTTCTTTTTTTTCCTTTTCTTTCTTTCCTAATTTCCTTCCTTCATTTTCCTTCTTTTCTCTTTATTATTTGAGAGTGGGGAGAGAGAGCAGGAGAACATACCCCCAGCCACTGCTTTGCTCCCCAAATGACCACAGCGGCCAAGGCTGAGCTGGGGCTGGTGCTAGGAGCCAGGAACTCAATTGAAGTCTCTCATGTGGGTGACAAGAACCCAACTCCGTGAACTCTCACTGCTCTCTCCCAGGGTCTGCATTAGCAAGAAGCCCGAGTCAGGAGCCAGAGCCAGGTGGTAAACCTAGTACTCCGATATGAAATGCAGGTACTTTCACCATCATTTTAATGCTAGACTAAATGCCTACCTCAATGGTGGAATCAAAAAAGGAACTATAACCAGCAAATGACAGAGCTTCCCACCCCTTGCCGGGTGGGTTGTATTTTATGTCATCATTTCTTTCATCTGTTTATAGGTAACAAAACCTGAAAGCACATTTCCGGGCCGGGGCTACCATATGTTTGCTGACGTTTGTTTTAATTTTTCTCTACCTTTGTTCCAATGTGGCTGTATGGAAAATGAAAACAGACTGGCGCCGCGGCTCAATAGGCTAATCCTCCACCTAGTGGCGCCGGCACACCGGGTTCTAGTCCCGGTTGGGGCGCCGGATTCTGTCCCGGTTGCCCCTCTTCCAGGCCAGCTCTCTGCTGTGGCCAGGGCGTGCAATGGAGGATGGCCCAGGTCCTTGGGCCCTGCACCCCATGGGAGACCAGGAGAAGCACCTGGCTCCTGGCTTCGGATCAGCGTGGTGTGCTGGCCGCAGCGTGCTGGCCGCAGCGGCCATTGGAGGGTGAACCAACGGCAAAGGAAGACTTTTCTGTCTCTCTCTCTCTCACTGTCCACTCTGCCTGTCCAAAAAAAAAAAAAAAAAAAGAAAGAAAAATGAAAACTATGGTCCAATGAATATTATTTACCTGTTGGTAAAAAAGGTTCTGCAGGGGCTGGCACTATTGCTTAGTAGGTTAAGCCTCCGCCTACAAGTACTGGCATCCCATATGAGCACCAGTTCGAGTCCTGGCTGCTTCTCTTCTGATCCAGTTCTCTGCTAATGGCCTGGGAAAGAAGTGGAAGATGATCCAAGTGCTTGAGCCCCTGCACCCATGTGGGAGACCTGGAAGAAGCTCCTGGTTCCTAGCTTTGGATCGGCCCAGCCCTGCCATTGTGGCCATTGGGAGAGTGAACCAGCAGATAGAAGATCTCTCTCTCTCTAACTCTGCTTCTCAAATAAATAAATCTTAAAAAAAAAAAAAAAAGGTTCTGGAGAAAAACATTTTCTTTTAACATAAATGTAAAGGGGCTGTTGTTATGGCACAGAACATGCTGCTTGCGATGCCAGAATCCCGTATCAGAGTCCCAGTATGAACCTGACTGCTCTGCTTCTGATCGAGCTCCCTGCTAATGTCCCTGGGAATGCAGCAGATAATAGTCCAAGTCCTCGGGTCCCTGCTGCCCACGTGGGAGACTGCCATGCAGTCCCTGCCTCCTTGCTTTGGCCTGGCCCAGCCCTGGCCTTTGTAGCCATTTGGGTAGTGAATATCTATTGCTCCCTTTGTTACTCTACATTTCAAGTAAAAAAATAAATTTTTAAAAATAAATGTAGAAGTGAAAAATTCACATACAAGTGCTCATTTGCTTTTGCTTCATTAGAAAGCACTGTGACTATTAGAAATCATTAAGTAGTACAGGGATTCATTAAACATTTATTGAATAATAGGGTAATAGTTTGGAATAATGATGCCTTTGTAGTTCAGATGAACATGATGATCATTCAGAATTATCTAAAGTGGGGCTGCCACTGCGATGCAATGAGTTAAGCTACTGCCTGTGATGCCTGCATCCCATGTGGGAGCCAGTTCCAGTCCTGGCTGCTCTACTCTGGATCCAGCTTCTTGCTAATGCACCTGGGAAGGCAGCTTAAGATGGCACAAGTACTTGACAGTTGCTATCCATATAGGAGACCCTGATGAAGTTCCTGGCTCCTGGCTTTAGCCTGGTCCAGAACTGGCCATTGAGGCCATTTGATAATTGAACCTGAGGATGGAAGATTCTCTCTCTCTCTCTTTCTCTCTCTCCCTCTCTTTCCCTTCCTTTCCCTCCCTGTCACATATCTCCTTCTCATCTCCGTCTGGAATTCTGCCTTTAAAATAAATAAACAAAATCTTACAAAAATAAAAAACAAAATTATCTCAGTGTCCAAGTATTATCACAAAGCTAAGTTGAACTTAGTTTGTCATTTCTGTTTTTAAAGATTTATTTATTTATTTGAAAGAGGCAGAGAGAGAGAGAGAGATCTTCCATCCACTGGTTTGCTCCCCAAATAGCTGCAACGGCTGGAGCTGGGCCGATCTGATGCCAGAAGCCAGGAGCTTCCTCCAGGTCTCCCATGTATGTGCAGGGGCCCAAGGATCTGGGCCATCCTCCACTGCTTTCCCAGGCCACAGTAGAGAGCTGGATCAGAAGTGGAGCAGCCGGGACTTGAAGTGGCCTCCACACGGATGCCGGCACTGCAGGTGGCAGCTTCACCTGCTATGCTACAGCACTGTCCCATTATTTCGTTAGAAAGTTCCAAAGCTGGAAACAATCTCAAGGTCCAACAGTGGGAAATGGTTAACCAGATTCCACTGGGAGATGGTTAACTAACTTGTATACAAGAAATGCTGGCAGTCATTAACAATGGTTTTTGTAGAATATTTTATATTACGTTGAATTATTTTATAATAATTGAAAAGAGAGACAATATATAAACAGGATAGTGAAATAGCAATTGACAACATCATACCTGCGTATGGTGGCGTTGAACACTCACAGTTGCTGGTCGTGGTTGTGACTGCTTTGCGTGAGTCTACTCAGTTGTACAGGTACCTAACAAGCTTTCATGCATGGTAGAAGGAATTTCTGGTTATTTTCCCATGTGGTGTAGCTGGTACTTCCAGTGTTTTAGGACCACAGTATCCCTGGTGCTTGGTCACTTTTCACATTGAATGCAGGAATCTCCTTTCAGTGCCACCCTCCTTGAGGATTGGAGTGGGGAGGTGCATTCGGGCAAAGCTGGATAGAACCCCTGACAATCCAGTTTGTCCACAGGGCAGTTCCGAACTTCGTTTGCTTCTAACTCCTGGGGATACTGATTTGAGTTCAGCTGGCCTGTATGTTTGTTTTGTGTGTGTGTGTTTGGGAGAGTATGCTCAGTTTCTCTCTTTTTGAAACATACGAGGGAATTTCAGGCAGTTTGTGGGAAAATGGAATTAAAAGATGTTCTTTTGGTTCAAAAACAATTGAAATCCATACACACTTTTTTCCTAATTTCCACTTTCCACAAACTTTCTTTTTAAAGATTTTAGTCGAAAGACAGTCACACATACACACACACACACACACACGGTGGGGGGTGGGGGTGGGGGTGGGGGAGAGAAGTCTTCTGTTTTCTGTTTGCTGGTTCACTCCACAAAATGGCCACAATGGCCTGGGGCTGGTTCAGGCTGAAGCCAGGAGCTAGGAACTCCATCCAGGTCTCCCCAGTGGGTGGCAGAGGTCCAAACACTTGCTCTACCTTCTACTGCCTTCTCAGGTGCATGAGGGAGCTGGATCAGAAGTAGAGCAGCCAGGACTTGAAATGGTGCTCATATGGGACGCTGGCATCCCAGGTGACAGCTTAAAGTACCACAATGCCAGCTCCTCCATGAACTTTTTGAAGCCCACTTGTTATGAATGGATTTCAAAAAGCTTTTGTATCAAAATAAACATATTTTAATTCAAATTTCAGCAAGTTTTTTGAAGTACCCTTGTACCTACAAATATATACATAAAATGATTGTTTACGATTGAAAGAATAGTCGTAAAATAAATACCTGGGTGCCAGTCTCCCAGATTAAGAAATAGATTTTTACCACTATTCTAGAAAAATCTCCCTCCATCCCACTGCCACCCAGAAACAATTCTCAATTTAGTGTTAATTATTCTCCTTAAATTTTACTATAGCTTTATAATTTTCTTTATGGTTTTAATATATGACACATTCATATATCAAGAAGATAGTTATTTGAACACCTACTGGATTTTTAATCATATTGAGGAATGAGTGTATATTTTAAAACTTGAATAATAGTATTTCTGCATGCATAATCTTTACTTTTTTAAGATACTTGCTGAAGTATTTATGGGTGAAATTATGACAAATGGGACTTTCTTCAAAAATCTTGGCAAGGGAAGCAGTAGATAGAGATACAGATAAAATGAAGTTAGCCATGAATTCATAATCATTAGGTGCTTAGGAAATTCCTGGTATTATTTTCTCTACTTCTGCCTATGTTTGAAGTTTTTCCCTAGTACAAACATTTTAAACATATACTTGTAAAATTTTTAAAAGTACTTTTTGAGAGAGACACTGAGAGAGGGAGCACCCATCCTCTGATTTACTCCCAAAACACCTGCAGTGGCAGGAACTGAAACAGGAGCTGGGAAAACGGGTGGCTTGAAGCGGATTCCTTGAGCCATTACTACTGCCTTCTAGGGTTTGCCTTAGCAGGAAGCTGCAGTCAGGGGCCACAGCTGGGAACTGAGCCCAGGCACTCCAGTGTGGGACATGGACACCTTAACTACTAGGCTAAACGCCCTCTCACAGAACCTGAGATATATTCTTTAACTTTCATTTTATTTTACTCAGTATTATGATGTTAAGAGTTACCTGCATAATGTATGTGACTAATTTTTCTGCTACGCAGTATGTTTTCTCTGGTGTATAGTATTCCAGTGCATGAAATAGAACAAACTTTACATTCTTACATTACATTTGAATTATTTATATTTTTTTTTGCTATCATGAGTAATAATAATACATAAAACGAGCCCTTACTATACTGCTGCTGGGCCCTCATGATGAACACAAGCCTTGTGTAGCCCCTCAAGCTGGCCCGGGTCATCAATGTATTGGGCACAACTGGCTCTCAAGAACAGTGCAGGAAGGTGTGGCTGGAACTTACAGATGGCATGAAGTCCTCTGTCATCAGGCAGTGTGAAAGGCGGAGAGCTTGAGAGTGACTTCTTGACCGTGTTGGGGTCTGATGGAGAGGCGTGGAAACTGCGCTGAACTTGCCTACTGAGTCTTGGATGTGACCGCTTGGCCAATGGGATGATCTGTGACTGTTGGATAAAGTGTTGATAATGTATGTAAATAAATAGACAAAGTGAAATTCTGTAGGTGTCTTCTGGTTTACTTGTGATACTGACCTGAGGTTCTTTGACTTCCTCAAAGAAATTGTATGGAAATTGACAAGAAGCCAGCTTGCAACTCAGACAAGGTTTATTGGGGGCTTATGCTCTAGCACAAGGAAGACAGCCTGGTGGGAAGTGGCTCCACCAACTGGGTCAATGAGAGGAGCTGGGCAGGGTCTTCACTGGGTGGGGATGGGGGTATGCTGGAACTCCCTCTGCACTTGGCACTTCCATCTGCCCCCAACCTGTGAGTTCTGTCTCATCCCTGATGGTTCATGGCACCTCAATTTGCACCCATCCTGGTGTTCTACACACGATACATCCAGAAACAGTGTTTTTTTTTTTTTTTTTTTTTTTTACTGTGGACACCCTAGGAAGATCACATATCAATTGCATTGGACTACCCTGGGCAGATGTGCTGGCAGTAGGGTAGGGGTCTTTTGTGATTAGGGTGTAGAGGCTCCCTGCTCCTGATTGATTTAGAGAGATCTTTCATTTGCTGGTTCATTCCTCAGATGGCTGCAATGGCTAGGATTGGGCCAGGCCAAAGTCAGGAGCTTCATCAGGTTGGGAGGGGCTTGATTCTATGAATCCTGTTTCTGCCTCATGCCTCACGTGGACAGGAGTTTCTCTGAGTATATTGACTGGTTCCCAGGCAGTGTGCGTCTTCAGCATCACTAGGCCATGTCAGACTGTGAACAGTGGGAGCACCAGAGGATACTTGACTGGTGTATTTGCCGTTGGAAACACAAAGACTACTGTTTGAGCTGTAAGCAGAGGGTTTATTTGAATTGTGCAAAGCTGGAGCAACATAGTCCTGAGACTGAAAACCTTGGATCCCTGAGTAATGAAGAATTGCAAGCTTTATAGAGTTTGCTTTGGGGGAAGGTAGACGTATTACTTAAGTTTGGGGCAAGTTGTAGGAAGGGTTATGTATATTTAAGAAGTGGTGTGCAGGCTGGTGCATGCCCACTAGAGAACTGTGTGATTTACATGTGGAGAGTTGACATTATAATGAGGTCAGGTTTGGATTTTCTGTGGGTATGATTGCCACTTGAGTGTGAGCTCTTTAAACCATCCACAGCCACCAGATCAGGATTGACAGTGTGTGAGCCCCTGAGCTGCGTCTTTGTCCAATCAGCTGTCTTGCATCTTTCTCCAAAAACACCTGGCTATTTTCACCTCTTAATCAAGATTAAGTTATTTATTTAAAATAGGCTGCTGCTTTTTTAAAAAAAATATTTATTTATTTTATTTGAAAGAGTTACAGAGAGAGAGGGAGGGACAGAGAGAGATCTCCCATTTGCTGGTTCATTCCTCAGATGGCTCTAATGGCTAGGATTGGGCCTGGCCAAAATCAGGAGCTTCATCTGGGTCTCCCACATGGGTGGCAGGGGCCCAGACACTTGGGCCATCCTCTGCTGCTTTTCTGGGTCATTAACAAGGAGCTGGATTGGAAGTGGAACAGCTGAGACTTGGATTGGCATCATATGGGATCCACCTGCAGTACAGGCTTAACCTGCTGAGTCCCAACACTGGCCCAGGTTACTTTCTTTAGAGAGTAGTATTAAAACATTTGAAAAGTGGTTGGTTTTTATACTCCCACTAATAGGGAATGAGAATTCCACATCCAGAAAACAGTATTAACCAGTGTATAAGTACATAGATTAGGTAGATTTTGTTTTAAGGAGAACCCCCAAAACAGTGACTTAAAATAGAGAGATCTGTCATAGCAGTGTGGAGATATAAAATCCAGGCCACCAGGATAACTTTGCCCCCATTAAATTATTCAGGTTTCCTCTATAGTGGGGTTATGCCATTACCTAGAAAATTAAATTGTCTGCTAGGTCTGGGCTATGTCTAACTTAGGAAAAGGAAGGTGAATCTTGAAGAACTCATGTGCAGTGTTAAAAACCAGGCAATCAGCTCATAGAATTTCCACTGATTTAACTGGTGAAAACCTAATCCTATGGTCAGATCTTCCTGCAAGAGAAGCTGGGAAATGTAGTCTACCTGGACAGACCTTTTTCTAACCATAACTCTGTGACCCCAGCAAGAGAGAGCTGACCTTAGTGGTCAGCCAGGAATTGCTACGAACACACATCTTTTTGGTGAGGTAATCAATTGGGTGGTATTTTGTTTTAATTTGCTCGTCCCTTATTGCTCATGAGACAGACCATCTTTTCACAGGTTTATGGGCTGTTTTTGTAGCTAAAATGCTTATTCATATCTTTGTCCATTTATCTTTTCATTCATTTGTTCTCTTACTGATTTATTAGTTTCATTTTACCCTGTTCTTAATATTAAATTCTTGTCAATCTTTTCTGTTACAGTTTTCCCTAAAAATGAAAACTCACTGGCATTTTGAATGAAACTGCATGAAATTATAGATTAGCTATTTGATATTAGTGCTTCCTACCCATGGATATGAATATTCCTTCATTTATTTGTTTTTAAATGCTATACTCTATTTTTGTTAGATTTATGTTATTTTTGTTACTGATGTTTAGGAGTCTCTTTTAAAATTGTTTCATAGTTGTTGCTGTTATACAGAGATGAAGTTTGCTTTTGTACATTGGTCCTATATCCAGCCATGTTTGCTAGCCCATTATTGTTTTGGAGGGGTTCAGAAAATAGTGGCCCAGAACCCAGAGTACCTTGGACTGAAGGTACAGCCTCAAGGGCTTCTCTGCCCACCTTCCCTCCTTACCTACTACCCTGTTTTTTAATCCTCTTTGCCTCCCAAGCATGGGGAGGGATCTCCTTTATCTGATAGAGAAGTTTCCTTCCCAGGAAGAATGCGGTTGTTAGAAAATCCCATCTGAAGTGTTAAAGTGGTCATATGGATAGGATTAATGATCTGGTAATAATAATATAATTAAAAAGGAAATGCTTCAGTATGGGAAGCAATCCACACAGCAGATTCATAGAATGACAGTCACTTTAAATAGCACTCTGACCTCAGAATCAGCCCTTAAGGCATTCTGGTCTGATTGAAAAGCCCATGAGAGCATTTCAGGCATGGGAAGCCAAGACACTGTGGAAAAAAAATAAATGTCCTACATGAAGGACCTCTGCTAGTGAGACCCCAGAGGGAAGAAATGGCCACCAAAGAAGGATGTACTTTTCTCTGAAGGGAGGAGAGAACTTCCACTTTGCTTATGGCTTTGTCTAAATACTGATGGAATTTTTGGATTCAAAAGGCTTCCATAGCCTAGGCAACGCATGTCAAGAGCCTCGGGTGATCATTGATGTTATCCATAAGAGTGTTAATTGTTAACAAGAGTCACTGTGCACTAATTTCCCATGCAGGACCTCTGTCCTCAAAGAGTTGTATTATAATTATGTCTAAGTGCTCCCAAACAATGTATCATTCTTGGGTGCTTTGTTAAAGCTAATTAAGTTTCTAAAAAAAACAGGGAAATTAACTTCAAGTTGGAATACAGCCCTTGTCTTGACTGTTGAGAAACAGCTTTTTTGTTGTTGTTGTTTTGTTTTTTTCCATGCCAATTATTGAACTCTTTACTTAGTATAGAGTTGGTCTTTTGTGTATAAAGTTAATCAAAATGGATGTTAGTGGAGAATGAGACTGGGAATGGGAGAGGGAGGAGGAGGAGGGCTGGGAGGGTGGGTATGGTGGGAAGAATCACTGTATTCCTGAAGTTGTATTTATGAAATGCAGGATGTCTGTATTCCTTCAATAAAAGGTGTCTTTGTGGGGTAAAGGAAAGAGGAAGAGAAGAAGGAAGGGAGGAAGGGAGGAAGGGAGGGAGGGAGGGAGGGAAGCTCATTAACCAGGAATGATGAACTCTGAGGCAAGAGGAGACTACAATCTGTGCACCAGGACTCCCCACTCAGACATGTTTTTCACATGCCTGTAAGAGGACTGTTACTCAACAGACTTTATCTACAGAAGACTACAATCTCTGTTTGCCCCATGCATTCCTTCCTTACTCCCTTCTGTAGCTTGTCTTCACCACCCTGCAGGAAACCCAGGCCCCTACCCAAGCATCCGTTCATTTCTGTACTATCTGATAAGGACATAAGCTTCCACCATCTGGCCCATTTTGGAGGCCCATACTTTGTATGTGTCTACTGTGCTGTGACTTACTTTCCCCCTTGTGCATGTCAGTAAATGTGTATGCCCTTTTCCTCCTACTAAGCTGCCGGTTCTCAGTTCATTTCACCTAATCTTCATAGGGTAGAAAAGAAACGTATTTTGCCCCTATAATCCCAAATAATTTGTTTTTTTTTTTTAACCATAAAAACTTAATGATTTCCAAATAAAGCCAACTTTAATTTCTTTCCTTGTAAGCTATCTGAATTTAACTAACTTTTTTTTTGAGTAAGCAGTTAACAAAAGTATTGACATTGTTTTTGTGTGCTTTTGATTCAGAAAGGAATGCATTCAAGCCCTTCTTCCCTTTAAAGATGATGATTATTTTTGCTTATTGAAGATACTCTTTATTAAGTTAAATAAAATCCCTTGTATTCCTGTTTACTTGAAATTGTAGTTACTAATACATGAGCATTGTCCTTTTTTTTGCCTTTGCTTCTATCCATGTGACATGGTTTTTTTTTTAATTTGTTAATGTGATGAGGGATATTTATAGATTTTATAATATTATATCATCTTTGAATTGAACTTATCTTCATCATTGTGTGTGAGTGAGAAAGAGAATACAGTTGTATTCAGTTTGCCAGTGTTTAGTTTACTATTTTTGTCTCCAAACTCTTGAAGTTGGCCTGTGGTTTTCTTTTCTGATGATATCTTTCTCATGGCTCAACTCTAACTTATACTAGCCTCTCAGAATGGGTTTGATAATATTGCTTCTCTTTCTATTTGTGGAAGTGTCTGAAACCTTGGGCTATTTCTCTCCTTGACGGTTAAGTAGAACTGTTTCTCTGATGATAATTATTCTCTTTGTGAAGCATTTTAAACAGCTAATAGAATCTTAATGCTTTCTATTTCTTCAGGAGTCAGTTTTGATCAATTAATTTTTAAAGGAATTTCTGCATTTTTGTATGCATATTAAAATATATTGTTCATAGAATTCTTTTATTTTAAAAATATGGGCTGGTGTGTATTGAGTTTAAAATATAATTTATTTATTAATTTTTTAAGATTTATTTTACTTATTTGAAAGGCAGGGTTAAAGAGAGGGAGAGACAGAAAGGTCTTCCACCCACTGGTTCACTCCCTAATGGCCACAAGGGCCAGGGCTGGGCCAGACCAGAGCCAGAAGCTTCTTTTGTGTCTCCCATGTGGGTGCAGGGGCCCAAGTGCTTGGGCCATCTTCCACTGCTTGCCCAGACCATTAGGAGGGAGCTGGATTGGAAGTGGTACATCCAGGACTCGAATTGGCACCCATATTGGATGCTGGCATTGCAGGCAGTGGCTTACCCTATTATGCCATATGCTGGCCCCTAAAATATAATTTTAAAATATCTGTTTTTGCCCTTTTTTATTGCTGGATTGTAAAATGGAGTTTGTTTTTCTTATTCATTTTGTTGATTCCTTCCCTTATCTACCATCACCATGCTAATTTTCTTTGATTTTATTCTGTTCTTTGCTTTCTTAAAGTCGCATACATGCCTCATTTGTTTTTATCCTTTGTTTCTACTTACTATAAGCATGTCAGACAATCTGCTTATTTTCTTATATAAATTCTATTTCTAATACAAGTATTAAGAATGTAAGCATCTTTTAAAATATATTTCTAACATTAGCATTTTTTCCTTCCTTTTTAAAAGTTGTTGTTTTTGAAAATCAGAGAGAAGGAGAGAGAGAGAGAGAGAGAGAGAGAAAGAGAAAGAGAAAGAGAGACAGATATCTTCATTTGCTGGTTTACTTCCCAAATGCTAGCAACAGCCAGGGCTGAGCCAGGCGAATCCAGAAGCTTAGAACTCAGTTTCAGTCTCCACACAGGTAGCTGAACCATCAGCTTCTGCCTCTCAGGGGGTGCAATAGCAGGAAGCTAAAACTGGAAGCAGAGTCAGAGCTTGAATCCAGGCACTCCAAAATGGGACGCAGGCATCCCCAGTGGTAGCATAACCATTGAGTCAAGCACCCACCTCAACATTTTACTCTTTTTAACCTCAGCATTAGAAGCAATAAAATTCCTTTTCCAACCTAAGCATTATTTATAATACAAATATTACTCCTAACAAAGGCAACTATCTTTCTCTAGTAAATATTTATAATTTCCCTTAAGATACTATTTGCTACATCTCAGAACTTAAGATATGTAAAATTTATTAGACTTAAGTTATAAGTTAAGTATTTTTAAATTTTCATATTTTCTTCATGACATGGCATTTGTAAGAGTGTTTCTTTTTTTCTTTCTCTCTCTCTTTTTTTTTTTTTTGACCGGCAAAGTTAGACAGTGAAAGAGAGAGAGACAGAAAGAAAGGTCTTCCTTCTGTTGGTTCATCCCCCAAATGGCTGCCACGGCCAGCGCAAAGCCAGAGCCAGGTGCCTCCTCCTGGTCTCCCATGCGGGTGCAGGTCCCAAGCACCTGGGCCATCCCCCACTGCCCTCCCATGCCACAGCAGAGAGCTGGCCTGGAAGAGGAGCAACTGGGACAGAATCCAGGGCCCCAGTCAGGACTAGAACCCAGAGTGCTGGCGCCACAGGCGGAGAATTAGCGTAGTGAGCCGCGGCGCTAGTGTTTCTTTACATTTAAAAATATGTAAGGCTATTTATCTTGTACTTTTAACATGATTATATTATGAACTGAGAGTAACAATGTTTGAAATTAGTCGGGGATTATTTTCTTTTTTCATCTTCCCTGGAAGAGTTCATGAAAGACTAGAATTATCTGACTCTTAGAAGTTTAAAACTTGTGGGGGCTGGTGCTGTGATGTACCGGATAAAGCTGCTACCTGCCACATTGGCATCCCATGTGAACGCCGGTTCAAGTCTCGGCTGCAACACTTCTGATCCAGCTCCCTGCTAATGGTCTAGGGAAAGTAGCGGAAGATGACCCCTGTTACCCATGTGGGAGACCCTGATGAAGCTACTGGCTTTGGCCTTGCCCAGCCCTGATCACTGTGGCCATCTGGAGAGTGAAACAGCAGATGGAACCCCCCTCTCTCTCCCCCTCTTTGTAGCTCTTTCAAATAGACAAGTAATTTTATTTTAGGATTTATTTGTTTACTTGAAAGGCAAAGAAAGAGCGGTATCTTCCACCTGCTGGTTCACTCCCCAATGGCCACAACAGCCGGGCTGGGCGTACTGAAGGCCTCACTGTTCAAGATTATAAACTCATGGTCTCCTGCCTTTTTCTTCTTCCTCTGCTTTGTCTCTCCATAGCACTTGCATTACTATTTGATTTATTTTATGCTGACTTTATCTTGTTTCAGGGCTTTCTTTAAAAAAAGATTTATTTATTTAGTTGAGAGGCAGAGTTAAAGAGAGAGAGGCCTTCTGTCTGCTGGTTCACTCCCCAAATGGCCAGAATGCTGGAGCTGAGCTAATTCCACGCCAGGAGCCAGCCACTTCTTCCAGGTCTCCTCTACTGCTTTCCCAGGCACATTAGCAGAGAGCTGATCAGAAGTGGAGCAGCTGAGAGACTCGAACCAGGGCCCATTTGGGATGCTGGCAGTGTAGGCAGGGGCTTTATCCTGCTGCACCAGAGTGCCGGCCTCTGCATGAACACTTGGAAGTTCTTCACATGCAGGTTTATGTATGCACCTAGAAAAATTCAGAGTGTAAAGATTTTAGGGCTGAAAATGTGTAGCGAGAGTTCATGAGAGGCTCAGAAATGGGCTGAGTATGAAGCCATCCAGACTTTTCTGAACATTCTGAGGTTCTGCTAGGAAATCTCTGTCTTGCTTTCGGAATCGTCTGGAGTGTGATCTTTTCATCTGGGTTAGAAGGGATGACTTTCCTTTTCTCGTGGAGCTGCTCTCACTCATCTGCCCCTTATGACTTTGCTGCTGCACAGTTGGCTGATGAGACCATAGTAGCAGGGGGCCTCATGATGGAGGGGTACCCTCCATGCTTGGCATCACAGCAGACTAGCTGGCCTGGCATAACAAGAACTTTTAGAAAAGTTGCAGCAGTTCCTTAAATCTTTGGACATATTCACTATATCTGCCTTAATGTTTTGTATAGTAACTGCTAGCCTGCTTTGAATGAATTATTTCCTTTTTTTGTTCTTTGAAGTGTTATTTTGTTTATTTGAAAGGCAGAGTTATAGAGGGAGAGGGAGAGAGGTCTTCCATCCACTAGTTCACTCCCCAAGTGGCCACAAAGGTCAGGCGGGGCTGGGCCAGGCTGAAGCCAGGAGTCAGGAGCTTCTTCCGGGTCTCCCATATGGGTGCAGGGGCCCAAGACTTGGGCTGTCTGCTGCATTCCCTGGCACATCAGCAGGGAGCTCGTTTGGAAGTGGAGCAGCTGGGGCTCGAACTGGCACCCATATGGGATGCTGTCTGTCGCTGCAGACAGCAGCTTAACCTGCTCAGCTTAATGCCAGGTTCTTGGCAGTTCTTAATTGACTTCCCTGTTCCTGAGCTGTCAACTTCTAACTCTTTCTCCTGGCCTGGGGAACACCTCTAGACTTTTGCCTTCTTGTATTACTCTGAAGGCGCAGCTTACAGAACAGCTCCCTCCCACAGATCTCTAGCAATTAAGATAGTTCAATAGGTGTCTGCTTGTCTTCAGTCAGGCCATTTTCACTTTGGATGTTTGAACAATGGAATGAAACCTTAAATAGTATTTAGCAGAGAAGAGGGAGTAGGAGGAAGTCCGTTTTGCATATATAATGACTGTGCATGTCTTTAATGTCTCCTCAGTGTCATTCACAGAAGTTTCCTGCAGGGTCAGTGATGGCCTTACATTTCATTCTCTTCAGTGGTCTTAGAATTAAATTGTGAAATAGTGTGTAGAAAATGCTGTGGTCTGTGTAACACAGTAAAACCACTTTTGTAGTTTCTGTGGTCATGTGTCTCTTAAATGTTTCTGACATTCCCATAATGCCCGTCCCATTCTTAAATACCAAATAATAGATGCACCTTGCGTTTGCTATCAGGGACCTTTGCTCAAAATTTTATTAATTTTAAGATTAATATTTCAAGGGTTTTTACCATATATGTAGATAAGAATTCTAAATATTGCTGCTTATGAATGAAACACGCAACATGGTAGAGTTTAACGTTTATTTGGAGAGAGAAATACACAGGAAAGTGAGGGCTTTATAAGAGGGAGAAGGAGCTTAGAAGTTTACCAGGCTTTTCCAGGGAGTGGACTGGAGGCTGCTAGGGAGAGAGTACACGTGGGCAGGAGAACACGTGGTCCACGCGGCGAGCAGGCATCCTAGCCAAACGGCTGCCCACACCAAGAGGCATGGGGGAGAACAAGAAAGAAGGCCCAAGTGGTCCAGGCCCTTCTTCACTTCCGAAGGGGAGTGGTTACATAGTCTGATTGGCAGGTGGGTGTACAGGTGAGGTCAGGTAGCGGCATGAGATCACGGAAGGAGGCAGGGCGAAGGGGTGGTCTCCAGCTCACAAATCTAGTCAATGTAATACTGTCTGCCCACCTGTATCACTTTGACTTACCTGTTTTTTGTGTGTAACGCAGTAGTTTATAGCATGGTCTCAGGAATCCGGGATCTGAGGGATCTGAATCCTGGCCCAGCCACTTCCCAGCAGTTTAACTGTGGGCGAATTACTGAATCTCGTCCTACCTGACTTTTCTTGCTATTCGAAGAGTGATAATAACAGTTCCCACTTCAGAGCATTATTGAGACAGATGGTTCAACAAACTGTCACCAAGTAAGTGCTCAAAATATGTGACTGTAGTACACTTTTATGACTTCTGGCTCTGGAATCAATAATGATAAAAATATAAAGACTTAATAGCCTGAGACGCTCATGTGGTTTTCTAGATGGGGTCTTGCAACAAGAAAGTTAATGCTCTAGTTAATGTTCTAGATTTACTCTTTTCCCTCTAAAGAGTTAATAATTTGTGGAATAAATGTGTCAAGGGAAGTGACTGATTGAGGCCCCTGTTGCAGGTGGTAAAAGAACTTGCCAGAGACTCAGATAGAGTTAGGTTATTTAACACAAGAACAGCCAGAGCCTCTGTACTGTACAGAGACTACCACCCAAAGATGCAGGCTTGTGACTACAGTACCTTCATAGTTAGGGTGAGTTCTCCCATGATCCAACAAGATTTTCTCAGGTAGATGATTTGCATTTCTGGGTGGAGCTGGGGAGCTTGTACGGCACATAGTTTTGGGACTTTCCCCATGCCCGGGGCAGTCCTCCACAAAGTTGATAATAAATGAATTAACAGAGAAAAACAGTTTTTAATACATGCCTAAACATGGGAACCATGCACATTCAATCAAAGGAGGGGACTGGGCTTCTGGGAGGAACCAGAGGTGGCCAGGCCCTGGGAAGTTGAGAGGAGGAGGGCTGTCTTGTTATGCAGGTGAGGTCTCCCTGGTGACAACCACTGTGGTCATATCTGCAGGAAAGGTCAGACCCTCACCCCTCCTATTCCTACTTCCTGTGAAAAGATCTTTTCTGGGCCAAAAGGGAAGGATCAGAAAAGCCCATTGACATCCACTGGTTCATTACTTCACGAATGTAGATTTCCTTAATAGATGCAAATTTATTTTGCAGAGCCAGGCTTTCACACGTAATCCTGTGTCTGCAGGGGTCTGCAGTCTCCCTGAGAAGCCACACTGAAACATGCCAAAGAAATACAAGAGGGGGGCCTCAGAAAATCCCTGGTAACGCAGAATTCAAAGATACAGTGGGTTTAACATGAACGGTTGGAGGCCCCGTTGTGCATTTTAGGGTGGCATGCTTTGGGGGGGGGTCCCACACTGGCTGAGATCAAGAATTGGTCTGGCAGAAGGGGGGCATTGTCCTCTTTCCAGAGCTTATCACCCTGATGACTTGGAGTACATCCTTCCAAAAGCACCATCGTATTTATAATATTTCATCTGGTTACTTACTGAAGTAGTGGAATACTTGCAGAACAGTTCATAGAGACTTCATTTACGTATGTTGCTCAGTAATATATCATCTCTGCCAGTATAACTCATATGTGGTCCATGGATCTGTGCTGGTCAGCAAACTGTTACCAGTTCATGAGCAGGTAAGATCAATCACGATACTGCTTCCTTTTTCCAGAAAAGTGTTGCTGCCAATGAATGTCAGCTAAATTTACCCAATCAGGGAGATAGGCGTGGGCTCCTGAGCTGGAGGCCACACACACCCCTCCCCGCCCCCTTGGTGATCTCACCTGTTACCACCCACCTGTCAATCAGACTATGTAGCCACTCCCCTTCTGGAAGTGGAGAAGAGGCTGGAGTGCATTGAGCACAGCCTCCCCGTTTTGCGGCTTCCCATGCCTCTGTCCTGTGCTGCCAGGTGCAGCCGCTCTGCCTTCCACGTGCCGTCCACGTGCTGTCCACGTGCCCTCTCGCGCCGGCAGCCTCTGGCCTACTCCCTGGAACAGGCAGGTATGGAGCTCCCTGTTTACCCTCCTTGGCCCCTTTCCCTTAGTAAAGCCCTCCTGTTCCTGTGTATTTCTCCCGCCTTCCAAATAAATCCTGAACTTTCCCATGTTGTCTGTCTCATTTATGTCTGAGCGTAGAATTCTTCTCTATAAGAACCCGAAATATTAAATTTAGGCTTACGGCAAACAACCAGCAGCAATGACACACCTTAGATTCTGGCCCAAGCTCTGACCTCACTGTGGATCTGTAGAGAACAGTTCGCTGATCTCCATCTGAGTATTACAAGATTTTCCTTCAGTCGCAGCGTGGTTGCATTCACTAGCGACCACCTCTGTGTTTTGATTCCCAGCCGTCATTCTCAGGAACAGGACTTCCTTCAGAGAAGCAACACCGTGTAGACATTGAGATCCTGGATACCCCAATCCAGATTATGTCGACTCTGGCACCTCACTGGTGTGATGACTCCGTCTTTCTTGTTTTTTTTTTTTTTTTTTTTTTTTTTTTTTTAAAGATTTATTTATTTTTTACTTGAGAGTCAGAGTTACACAGAGAGAGGAGAGGCAGAGAGAGAGAGAGGTCTTCCACCCTTTGGTTTCCTCTCCAATTGGCCGCAATGGCCAGAACTGCGCCGATCCACAGCCAGGAGCTTCCTCTGGGTCTCCCACACGGATGCATGGGCTCAAGGACTTGGGCCATCTTCTACTGCTTTCCCAGGCCATAGTAGAGAGCTGGATCAGAAGTGGAGCAGCTGGGACTAGAACCGGTGCCCATATGGGATGCCGGTGCTTCAGGCCAGGGTGTTAACCCGCTGCACCACAGTGCCGGCTCCTCCGTTTTTCTTAGAACGTGGTTGTGGGGTCAGCTTGGTGGCACTGCGGCTTGCGCTGCTGTCCCATATGAGCACCAGCTGCTCCACTTTGATCCAGCTCCCTGCTAATGGCCTGGCAAAGCAGGTGGAAGATGGCCCAAGTGCTTGGGCCCTTGCCATCCACCAGGGAAAACCTAGGCAAAGTTCCAGGCTCCTGACATCAGCCTGACGCAGCCCTGTGGAGGGAACCAGTGGATGCACTATGCGTCTTTCTGTATCGCCATTGCCCTCTCTCTCTCTCTCTCTAATTCTGCATTTCAAATAATAAGTCTTTTAAAAAGCAGGGGAAGATGGTTCTGAGGATCAAATGAAATCATGCCTGTCAGTCGCTTAGCCCTGTTCCTGGTATGTAGTGAGGACTCCGTGACCGAGAGCTGCTATGATACTGTTAGCTACTACTAGAAGCTAAGGTCTGCGTGACTGACAGATTAGAGAACAGTCATTTACAACTAATCTCCAAAAAGGCTGAAATTACTTAACAGATTTAAATCGTACAAAGCAAGCACTAAAAATATTGACTAATACTTCTTTAGCAAGGCAGTGGAGATCATTGAGCCAATCTATGTGAAGGTAAACTGAGCCCGTCCTTAATGTCAGTCTACAGAGATACTTGTTACAATGTCTTACATCCTCATTGCTAGAGAACCTCCTGTTTTCTCTGTGTGGATGATTGCAATGACAGATGTGGATTGTTCCTGTGCTAAAAATAAATCACCTATCAAATAGAGGAAGCGAACCAAGTGATTCTGTCTGGCCACTGCAGGCATATCCTGCCGTTGTTTCCAGGTAGGACATACAGAACGAGTGCCCTAGTCCATTTTGTGCTGCTATCACAGAATACCAAAAACTGGGTAATTACTAGTGAGCAGAAATTTATTTTCCCATGGCTTGGGAGACTGGGAAGTCCAAGGCAGAAGGGCCATTATCTGACAAGAGTCCTGTTGCCCTGTGGTGTAGTGACAGAAGTCAAGATTGTAGGTATGCTGATGACCTTCCTCTGCTCGTGAGGGTGCAATCCTCAGAGCCCAGCAGGCTCAGAAAATACCAGCTTTTACCACTGGTGCCTTCGGAATGAAGTTTCCAAGGCGTGCGTTTGGGGCAGACACACTGAAACCATAGCATATGGTATGTGAACATGAAGGTGCTTCAAAAAGTTTACGGAAAATCGAATTAAAGGGTAAGTTTATTTTGGTATAAAAATATGTGCAGTTTTTTTCACAATATGCATTTTGATGAACTTTTGAATGACTCATTTAGATTCAAGAATTTTTTGCACAAAAATAAACTTATTTAATTCCATTTTTTCCTCAGATTTTTAAAGTACCTGTGTGTGTGTGTGTGTGTGTGTGTGTCTCAGCTGGGTTGGGGGCCCTTCTTAGGAGACCTAAGATAGACATTCTGTGAATGTCCTTCTTGAGCCACTTAGACTCACAAGGCTCAGATGACTCTGCTTAACTGGTGTGTTCACCTGCAGGTGTTCACTCTGCCATTACAGTCTTTAGATTTGACTGTCTCCCTCATAATGAGTCAGATAAAAGCCTGAGTCGACTATGATGTGATGCAAAATGCCCGTGTCCCACGTGATTGCTGATTAGTTACAAAGTTGCCTGGAGTTACTGCTGTCGCTGCCCTCAGTGTCAGCTTCTAATATTTATAGTGTGTCCTTTTTAAGGGAGGTCACATTTGTGTCATGTTGTAAAAGGTGAAAATGAAGCTCAAAGCTTAGAGACTTGAAGTAATTTCCCCAAATCACACATTGACTAAATGATGGCGCCCCCGTGGCTCAAACCTTTGCTCCAGCCATCCCACAGAGCTCCCTGAGGCCGGCACCTTACAAGAAGTTAAGTGGTTAACCTAGCAGTCACGATGCCAGTGTGTACCACGTGGGAGTACCTGGGTTTGATTCCTGGCTCCCCTGCCCGACTCCAGCTTCCCGCCAACACAGACCCTAGGAGGCAGCAGCGATGGCTTCAGTAGTTGGTTTCGTAAAGGGCCTGGATTGTGTTCCTGCCTCCTGGCTTCTGCCGCATCCCAGCCCAGCCTCAGCCGTTGCAGGCATTTGGGGAGCGAATCATTAGATGGGATCCTCATGCCCCCGTCTACCTCTCAAGTAAAAAAAAATTGAGGTTTAATGTTTAGATCACATGTTGTTCACACTTTCTCAACTTCCAAAAAATGAAGAACGATTGCAATTTTTGTCTTAATAAATAAGAATTTATATCAATTCAAATAAAAATAGATATGTTTGGTTGCTCTGTGATTATTATTAGCTTTATTACTAATATTAAATTGCTGCTTTACTATTACCTCAGTGGATTACTTGATAAGGAAACTCACAACAGAACTGCTTCTTGATGTGTGTTAGAAAAGGTGATTTGGGGAGAGCTACTTAAAAGATACTACACTGAGGGGCCGGCTCCATGGTTCACTTGGTTAATCCTCCGCCTGAGGCGCCAGCATCCCATATGGGCGCCGGGTTCTAGTCCCGGTTGCTCTTCTTCCAGTCCAGCTCTCTGCTGTGGCCCAGGAAGGCAGTGGAGGATGGCCCAAGTGCTTGGGTCCCTGCACCTGCGTGGGAGACCAGGGGGAAGAACCTGGCTCCTGGCTTCGGATCGGCGTAGCTCCAGCCGTAGTGGCCATTCTGGGGGTGAACCAATGGAAGGAAGACCTTTCTCTCTGTCTCTCTCTCACTGTCTAACTCTATCTGTCAAATAAATAAATAAATAAATAAATAAAAGATACTACACTGAAATGGTTATCCTTACTAGGTTTAATCCCATATCTGGGGATAGTAAGAATCCCTACCTCAGCTCCTTTGTGGCTCCCCCCACCATGGTTTTGCCGGGTTTCGAGTGAAGAGGACGCTTTTTATCTGGATGTTCTTAGGAAAGAACTTGTAGGAGTCATCTTCAAATAGTTAATGGGAAAATGCATGTTTTGAAAAAACTGGCTTTCAGTGTTTTTGGCACCAAGATAAACTTTGCTAAACTTCCATGAATTTTTTGAAGTACCTTTGTATTTATTCAGCTTCTTCACCTAATTTTATTTGTCTTCACTTTTTAAAAAAAATTATCCATCTATTTATTTGAAAGGAGTTAGAGAGAGAGAGAGATCTCCCATCGGTTTACTCCCTAGATGGCTGCAATGGCCAGGTCGAAACCAGGAGCCTGGAACTCCGAGTCTCACTTAGGTGAGGGCCTAAGTACTTGGGCCACCTTCTGCTGCTTCTTTAGGCCTATGTGCAGGGAGCTGGATCAGAAATGGAGCAGGCCCTCGCCGCGGCTCACTAGGCTAATCCTCCACCTAGCGGTGCCGGCACACCGGGTTCTAGTCTTGGTCGGGGCGCCAGATTCTGTCCCGGTTGCCCCTCTTCCAGGCCAGCTCTCTGCTGTGGCCAGGGAGTGCAGTGGAGGATGGCCCAAGTGCTTGGGCCCTGCACCCCATGGGAGACCAGGAGAAGCACCTGGCTCCTGCCATCGGATCAGCACAGTGCGCTGGCCACAGTGCGCTGGCCGCGGCGGCCATTGGAGGGTGAACCAACGGCAAAGGAAGACCTTTCTCTCTGTCTCTCTCTCTCACTGTCCACTCTGCCTGTCAAAAAAAAAAAAAAAAAAAAAAAAAGAAAAAGAAAAAAGAAAAGAAGTGGAGCAGTTGTGACTTGAACTGGTTTCACATGGGACGCTGACATTGAGGACGGCAGCTTAACCCTCTGTGCAACAGTGCCAGCCTGAGTCTTCAGTTAAAAAAATAACAATTTTTTTTGAGAGAGAGGGACACAGAGACAGAGACAGAGCAAGCTCCCACCACCAGCCCAGCTGGGCTGGGCTATGCTGAAGCCAGGAGCTAGAGATACAATCCAGGTCTCCTAGATGGGTGGCAGGGGCCCGGCTACTTGAGTCATCACCCACTGTTTCCCAGGGTGCGCATTAACAGGAAGCTGGATCTGGGGGCAGGGTGGGTTCTGTTATAGGCAGTCAGGGTCCCACAGGGAGGCATAATTCCTAGATCAAAGGTTGCTCCTTTTTGAATGCTGCCCTGGTATAGGTAAAACCTTACACACACATCAGAATCACGGGGAGAGCGTGTTCAGCCATTCGCTAGGCCCCATTTTATGCCTAACAATTTGCATTTTTAACAAATCCCCAGGTGATGCTGATGCTGTTGGTCAGGGAGCATATTTTAGGAACCAGGACTATAAAAAGCAAAGTGATTTTGTGACTTCTGAATTAGTCAATTTGCATGCCATTTTCCTCCTAGCTTTCCTAGGATCTTCACCAGCTCACCGTTGTCCTCAGATCTGTAAATGGACACCAGAGCACAGCAGTTTAAGATTATAGAAGACGCAGCAGCTCCCCCTGCCCCTTGCTTTGCTTTGTCCCCTCCATTTTCATGTTTTGTTGCGTTCTGCAATGACCGAGAGTCTTTCCACATCACACTGGGTAAATTCCACACGAAAGGCAGGACGTGACGTGCCCTTGCAGAATGAAACTTCAGTTTCCCTGCAGACCTGCCTGTGCTGTTGAACTCAGGACCAGAGCTTGGGACAGGGTGCCCTGTGCAGGACCCCTGCTGGCACATTTCAGCTTCCTACATCACCATCATTAAGACAGCAGTCAGCAGGCTCAATGCCTGACAGCGCAACACTGAAGTGCAAGTTCCTGCTGGCTCAGGACCCATTCAGGTTAGTGTAAGGATGGAGTGTTTCTATCAGTAGAACATTTTACTGGGTTTTAGGAGGGCTTTTATTTTTTCAGAATGCTTAGGTCCGCTAGCAATTCATGAAATCATTTTGGCAAAGCTTCATGGAACTACAGTGTATGGCAGAGGGGTGGGAGTAGAAGAGCTCAAGTCATACAATAAGGAGAAAAATGAAACAAAATTACCCTTGAAAGTTCTGGAGTCACCAAGAACTGCATCCTTGAATCCTCAGAAGCCAGAAATTAAGTTATGGTTCTTTGTTTATCAGTGAAGGCCTCGCACTTCCGGGTGGCCAAGGTTTAGCCGAAAGAGGGGAAAGGATTTTGGAGAAAATAAGACTTTTCCCTTCCCTCCTTCCTCTTTCCCTCCATTCCTTCCAAGTAAACGTGACTTGTGGTTAAATTGCGATAAATTAAATGCACTTATAATGTGACTCCATTATATTGTTTAAGAAACTTGGGATTCTGAGCCACTGGTCTAAATTCCTTCTGTTATAGTCATGCTGGAATTAAATGCCATACATTCATTGGTCCATGCAACAAACAGCTATTGAAAACCTCAGTTGTCTCATTCAGACTCCCCAAGAGCAGGGATTGTTTCTTATCAAAGCATGAGATTTATTGCATAAGAATTGCTCAAGCCGTGTTTGTTGACTGACTAATTAGTGAAGCCCATGTCTTTCTTGTGGTTCATATCCTAGCTGTAGGGATGAAGAAATAGATGCAGATTAGCTATGGAGTGTGTCAGAAGTGTCTTAAATTTATTGTGCAGGAAAAAATTAGCTCTGTTTGGGGAGTATGAGACAGAGCCTGGCAGAGGCATTTGAGCTAGATTTTGATGGATGAGGAGGAGCTCTCTGGGGATAGAAGGGCATCCCAGGTGGAGAAAGGACTCCGCCAGTGATTCTAATACATTTCCTTTTTAGGAGTCATGAGTTTAATGTTTTAAACGCTTTGAGCTAAGAAAGGAGATAAGAATAGAAAGGTAGTGCTATACAAAATAACAGCTATTATGTGTGTGCGACTGATGTGCCTGGCAGTGTAGGTGCACTTGATACTGGGGATAATAGTCTCGTATGAGTGTACAGACTAGCTTAAAAAACCCTATGTGGAGGGAGGCCCATTTATTATTATTTTTAAGATTTCTTTTTTACTTGAAAGGCAGAGTTACAGAGGAAGGAGGAGAGGCAGAGGGAGAGAGAGATCTTACATCCGCTGGCTTAACCAGCTGTGCCACAGCGCCAGCCCGAGATGCTAGTTTACAAGCCTTCTTGTTGTCTTCAGTAGTGTGCTGATGGCCTTAGCTCCACTTTGACCTTGGCAGTGGAAACCTCAAGAATGATGAATGAGAAAGGAGAGATGGAATCAAGAGGACTTGAAGACCCCTGGGAGGAGGAGTGGCTGATTTATCAGGTTTTTGAAATAGAGTGTACCTGGGGCCAGCACTGTGGCAGAGCTGGTAAAGCTGCTGCCTGTGACACCGGCATCCATATTAACACTGGCTCCAGTCCAGATTGCTCCACTTCCAATCCAGGTCCCTGCTAATATGCCTGGGAAGGCAGTGGAAGATAGCCCAAATACTTGGGCCCCTGCACCATGTGGGAGACCCAGAAGAAGCTCCTGGCATTGGACTGGCCAAGTTGCAGCCATTGAGGCCATTTGTGGAGTACACCAGCAGATGGAAGATCTCTCTCTCTTTATCTCTAACTCTGCCTTTCAAATAAATAAATCTTTAAAAACCGAATGTCACATGTGTGGATGTGTGTGTACAGTGATTCCTAAAATAGAACCATACAATAGTATATAACTTGCAAAGAAGTAGACATATGCATTGACAGCATGCTTTTTTTTTCCTTTATGGGGTATACCATCAAAAAATTTGGAGAGGTAGGTATTTAGCTTAGCAGTTAGGATGCCCACAGCACACACTGGAGTGCCTGGGTTCAGTTCCTGGCTCTGGTTCCTGAGTTCAGCTTCCGGGTGGGGCAGATCCCAGAAGGCAGCAGTAATGGCTCAGGTAATCGGTCTCCTACCCAACTTGGGAGAACTGGGTTGCCTTCCTGGCTGCTGGCTTCGTGCCTTGCTAGGACCATTGCGGACATGTGGGCAGTCAGCCAGTAGATGGGAAGTCCCCCGTCCATCTTTTCATCTGCCTCTCTGTGCCCCTCAAATGAGAAAAAGTTCAGAAAACTGACCAGAATGGATCCAAGAGGTGTGTCATCCTCTAAAGGGCAGTAAGCAGCTGGGGCAAGAAAGGTGTAGGAGGTGAAGTGAAGAGACGCCTGCCTGCATTCTCACTTCTGCATGTAATGATCTTATGTTGGCTAGTCTCTTTTCAAAACCATTGTTTTTTGCTTTTCTGAATAACCCAAAATAGCTTTAAACAGGATCATGGGACTAAAGGAAAAAAGGGTGCTGCTCTCTCATGAGAGAGATCCTGTTCTAATCTGTTTCTTGCCACTGGAGAATGTTAGAAGTGGAATGAACATCAAGGTCATCTACCAAACTTCTTCGCATCCATCCAGAATTTCAGACTAGCTGTCTTTGCACTTTTGCTTGGAATGCTTTGAGAAGTAGGCAGCCCAATTCTTCTAGATGTAATCAGTAAGGCTGTTCCTTTTAGAAGATGCAATTTACTTCTCCAAGTGCAACTTGTATACATTTGGTCTGCCTTAAGATGTTACAAAACCAGTAGCAGCCCACACAGTGCACACACATGATCACTTCTGTGGAGTGGCAGGCATGAGTTTGTTGTGGCTGTATGAATGAGGCAGTTGGGATTAGAGTCCAGTGGGAAAGCATCATAGGCATTTTCCCCATACACACTTGTCATGGCTGATTTGCATGTTCTGTAGAGGGACATTGCAGTACCACAGCCAACAGACCTGTTTCAGTTCTGGTTCTGCCACTTTCTAGTAACAGGACCTAGGGCAAGTTCTGCCTCCCTGGGCCTCGGACCTCCCCTCATCTATAAGGCAGGGAAAGTGCTTCTCAGCTCAAAGCTCTTATTGCAAAAGATGAAATTAGAGAATTCTTAAGTTTTTCTGAAGCTTTGTTTAGGGTTAGATTGTGCTATAAGTGTGAATTTCTTGCTTTTCCTAGTCTGGTCCAAAGAAGTTTAAAAAATCTTTGCACAGGGGCCGGCGTTGTGGCACAGCAGATTAAACTGCTGCCTCTGATGCCAGCATCCTATATGGGCGCCAGTTCGAGTCCTGGCTGTTTCACTTCCTATCCAGTTCCCTGCTAATCACCTCAGGAGGCAGCAATGGATGACCCAAGTGCTCAGGCCCCTGCCACCCACATGGGAGACCCGGATGAAGCTCCTGGCTGTGGCTTCAACTGGTGGCTTTCTATCTGAGGTTCAGTTCCATTCAGCTAACGGAGTTACTTTGGATCTTAATTTTGTCTTTTGTCTTTTAGTTACCTCATTGCAACCATTAATGTTTTGATTTTGAAGAGGGATTTGATTATTTCAAGGCTTATGAAAAGATGTATTACCAGAGAGGAACATAAACTGTTTCCATTTTGAGAAAATTGATTCCTTTATAAACATTTAATTTTATAGGACATGAAATAAGTAGGTTGCTTTGTTGCATTGGAGCTGTATTGATACTCAATGGGAAGGAATAGGGTAGATTTGCTTTTTTTAATATTAATTTTCATTTACTTGAAGGGATTGAGAGAGAGAGCGAGACAGAGATCTTCATCCACTGGTTCACTCTCTAAATGCCTGCAGCAGCCAGGGCTCAGTTCCATTGGGCCGTCTGTTATTCTGGCCTGTGTGTTCTTTTCATGTTCTGTAAGGGAGGAAACATTTTAAATTTACATCCTAAGAAATCTGTGATTAACAGGGATAGGTATTAAGTCCTGATAGGAGTGAAAACTCTTTTGTCCCTGCTAACTGACTTTTAAGTGTGCATCTGGTCTGCCAAACTGTGAGCTCTCTGAGGCCGGGGTTCCCTGTGCATAACACAGTGCCAGGCACTTCGAATGAAACAGTGACTATCTGTAGACTGGAGGAAATACAGTGAATGCAAATTCATTAGTACAGCTTGGGAGTTCACTGCTATGTCTTTTAATTAGGAAAACACCGGTCAGATAAAATTGGTACATTCAGATGAAAGGATTTTTTTTTTTTTTTTTACCTACCACAAGTATACAGAATTATGTTGAATGCCCTTCTCTAAGTAAAGACAGTGAAAATGTGAGATTGCTTCGTTACACATGGTAATTGTTCTTCAGATGTCCCTAGGGTTTTCCTATGATGGATGCATATTTTCCTTTGTCCTCTGACACTCTGGTGATAGGGCAGTACCAGCGCCCTGGATTGAACTCTGGAGTACTTGTGGGATGCCAGGGTCCCAAATTCTAGTCTTTTATTTTTTTTTATTTGACAGGCAGAGTTAGACAGTAAGAGAGACAGAGAGAAAGGTCTTCCTTCCGTTGGTTCACCCCCCAAATGGCCGCTACAGCCAGAGCTATCCGATCTGAAGCCAGGAGCCAGGTGTTTCCTCCTGGTCTCCCATGCGGGTGCAGGGCCCAAGCACTTGGGCCATCCTCCACTGCACTCCCGGGCCACAGCAGAGAGCTGGACTGGAAGAGGGGCAACCAGGACTAGAACACGGTGCCCATATGGGATGCCAGCGCCACAGATGGAGGATTAACCAAGTGAACCACAGCGCCGGCCCCCAAATTCTAGTCTTGAAGTCACTGCTTTTAGCCAACAATGAAAAATTGTGTGTGTGTGTATGTGTGTGTGTGTGAAGCTCTTGTCACTTCTCCTCTTCAGATTTACTCCAGTATTACACTTCCCCAAAGATGAATTTTTTTCCCCATGTCTTGCTTTTAACTTTTTCCCTCAGTAAGTTCTGCCATCTATTTTCTAGCGACTTCCTGGGCTCTGGAGAGACATTAAGCTGGGAAGAATTCCAGGCCAGACACAGGGTGAGGGAATCTCTAGTTATGAATCTGACATTTTCCCCAAAGTGGTAATGAATCATATGGGAGTGATGGAGTATACATTTTTTTTTATTTCTTCTCTCCATGCTGGAGTTGCTTGTGAATGTAATTTTTATTATTGTCAGTTCTCCCCTGGTAAATCCTCTACTCTTAATTTTATTTCATTGTAGTTGTCATTGCTAAATCAGTATGTTAATTGTTTGAATACCCATTTATTTAATGTCAGTATTCTTTAGATTGGGGCCTTTAAACACTGTATCTGTCAAGTACAGGAGGAAATTGAATTAAAATATAAGCTTAGAGGTGGGCATTGGCATAGTGAGTTAAGCTACTGCTTGGGATGCCCGCGTCCCATATGCCGAAATGCCTGGGATTGAGTCCCACTTCTGCTTCCAGTCCAACTTTCTGCTAATTCGTCTGGGAGGCAGCAGATGATGGCCCAAGTACTTGGGTTCCTGCCCACCCATATGGGAGACCAGGCTGGAGTTCCAGCCTCCTGGCTTTGGTCTGGCCCTACCCTGGGCTCTTGCAGTGAACAAGGAGATGAAAAAAAAAACTCTCTCTCTCCTGCTCATTCCATGTCACTCTTTCAAGGCGATGAAAATAAATAAACATTTAAAAATAAGTTTACATTTTGGTACAAAATTTTTAAGAAATATTTATTTATTTGAGAGACAGGAAGAGAGAGTGAACAAGTACCCCTTTCTGCTGTTCACTCCCCAAATGCCTGCATGCGCCTGGACTGGGCTGGGCCAAAGCTGACAGTTGGAAACTCAATGCAGTTCCCCCATGGAGGTGGCAGGGACCCAACTACTTGAACTGCCCAGAGTCCATATTATCACAGACTGCAGTCAGGGGCCAAGGCTGGAGCTGGGTATTGAACGCAGGCATCTTAACTGATAAGTCAAATAGTGCCCCAAGTGTCAACATTGTTTGAAGTTGTTAATAAAAGGAGTCTTCATAAACTTCAAGAAGGATGCATATTACAAAAAAGCCAGGCATGAATTTCAAGTTATTTGCACCAAAATAAACTTATTGTTTAATCTTGATTTTCCATGAACTTTTTTTTTTTTTTTTTTTTTAATTTGAGAGAGAGAGAGAGAGAGGAAGAAGAAGAGCGCTCCTGTCTGCTGATTACTCCTCAAATGCCCACAGCAGCCTGGGCTGGGCCAGGGATGAAGCGGAGAACTCAGTCCAGGTTTCCCCCACAGCAGTAGCAGGAAACCACCTTGTCTTGAATCATCGATGCCATGGCTGCAATTCAGGAGCCGCAGCTGGGAGTTGAACCCAGACACTTGATGTGGAACGCAGGCGTCTTAATTAGCATCTTAACCATTAGGCTGAACACCCACTCTCCATAAACTTTTTCGAGCACCCTCATACAAACCGACATGAGTCTTTGCAGATAGTGATTATTAGACAGTATTTGTTTGGACTCATGAAGATAAAATCTCTAATAGTTTCTTTTATTTCAGTTTCTTGGCAGGAAGATCATTAGTGAGAAAGGTGTTAAAATGTTACCTTCAGGGCCTGTCCAAACTCTGGTGTTGTGGGCATTTGGGGAAGGAAGCAGCAGGTGCCAAGATTGATCTCTCTTTCTCCCTCTTCCCACCTCTCTCTGTTTCTCCCTTTCTCTGTCACTCTGCCTTTCAAATATGTACATACATACATACATACATAATTTATTTATCTTTTCAAAAAAGTTATGTTTCCAGTTGAGAATGTTATTATAAATGTTAATTTGTATGTAAATGGAGAAATTGCAGTGTTAAATGATATATTGTTCAACCAGAAATATGTTCATTAGCATATTTTATGAATAAAACAACAAAAGTATTCTCAAAAGTTAATCTTCGAAAGATAGAACACAAAGAACTCAATAAAGAAGATTATGACGAAGGGACCTCAGACATTTTGAATGTGCACATTTTGAACAGCCTGGAAGGTACTTTGATGGAGCAGTTGTAGTGTAGTTGGTTACATAAGGATCCCTACTTCTATAAAAGAACATAATTTGAATTTGTAGTTGATTGCAAGTTTAAAGGTTTCTGTAATGTACAAAGTTTCTTAATTATAAATAGTCACTTCCCAAGGCTTGCTGATGCCTAGGAGGAAGGAATGAAACTCAGCAAGAATTGCCAGCTGCTGTTTATAAAACCAAATGATACAGTTCCCTTAATGAAAGTAATGTGCTGACCATAGTGTTTATTGTTTAAAACATAATAATCATGTTTATTGTATCTCGCGGAGACAGCTTTGCAGAATGTAACTTAAAAATACCAAAGGAAGTCTAATATGCTTTTTTAAAAAGTGTTTATTTACCATGAAACCAACGTAAAACATTGGAAGATCCCTTTAACAACAGTCTCAGTTTTATAGAGTTAAACTGGAAAGGTCAAAGAAATGGAAAATAACTCATTTTTGGAAATATAAGAAGTTTGGGGACATGAACCCAGAAAACACAATTGGAGAAAATAATACCATGAAACCTAGACTTTGTGAACTACCGAAGACCTGAAAATCCACTTGATAGTAATTTGTGGAATCTTGGAGACCGTGTTGAAATATCATAGGATAGAAGAGAATCGGCAGGAAGCTTAATGCAATCAGAACCTCAGAGCCTGTTATGGGAAGTAGCGTTTGGCAGAGTCTGCTAAGCTACTGTAAATGAACGCTAATCTCATTTTATCAGCCGCTTGTACTATCTTTATGACATAATTTGAATATTTATGACCCTGTAAATATGTTTAATGATGAAATTACAGTGTTTATGGAACTCAAATTCCAAAAACCATGCAACCCTTTGATGAAGAAGAATTATATTTAAATACTACAAAATTCAAGATGTTTCTACCATTCAGCAGTAGCCGATATACTGTGGACAAGCAGTTTCTGACTAAAATATGAGTCCTCTGACAAACAGAATGATATATGCAGAAATTGACTTGGAAGACAGGCTTGTGATTTGGATAATATACTATGCAAACAAGGATATCATCAACTGGAGTATTTCAGCTTTTTAGGATCAGGTACAATTGAACTATTTTCTCAATAAAGTCAGTATCATTTTGATTGACTGAATCCCTATCTGATGGAAATTTTTTTTTAAGTTTTATTTATTTGAAAGGCAGAGTTAGAGAGAAGACACACACACACACACACACAGAGAGAGAGAGAGAGAGAGAGAGAGAGTGTTTTCATCCATGGGTCACTCTCCAAATGGCCGGAACAGCCGGGGGCTGGAACAGGCCAAAGCCAGGAGACAGGAACTTCTTCCTGGTCTCCCACGTGGGTACAGGGGCCCAGGCACTTGGACCATCCTCCGCTGCTTTCCTGGGCACATTAGCAGAGAGCTGGATTTGAAGTGGAGCAGCTGGGACTCAAACCAGCGCCCATTTGGGATACTGGCAGTTTAACCTGCCATGCCACTGCGCCGGCCCCCGTGATGGAAAGTTATTAACGAAATGTTTTTAATATGAGCCAGGTTTTGGAATTGAACAGCTCCTCTTAAAGATGCAGCAATTTTTGAAAATGAATATAATGAATAGGACTACTCCTTGAGTTTCCTAACCTGTACTTATTTTGTGTGTGTGTGCATGTGTGTGTACATGTGCGTCTGGGGGAAAGATGGCACTCTCAGTGATTTCTTTTCAAGCATAAACTCCAAAAAAAGGTATATTTTTTCCTTTGGAATGGTTTAAATGTGCTTTGT
This sequence comes from Oryctolagus cuniculus, assembly GCF_964237555.1. Lineage (NCBI taxonomy): Eukaryota > Metazoa > Chordata > Mammalia > Lagomorpha > Leporidae > Oryctolagus > Oryctolagus cuniculus. The sequence continues at coordinate 66,079,562 of NC_091442.1, forward strand.
TTTCCTAGAAATCACAATCTAATAGGAAATTAGTTTGTAGTAGAACAAGCCTATAATTAAGATGTTTCTCAGTCACTTTTTTTAGTCTGTGTCTTTTGTTAAAGCAGAAACATGGACTCATTCAAGTAAACAAAATTATGGTGGGTGAAACATTGGTTTCAAAGGTTACAGTGGTGTTACAGAATTCTGGTAGCTTCATTTTGATCATCTAAAATACAGCAAATTATACAATTTTGGCATAGAAGTTCCTTAGATTTTACTTTCTGAGATGCATTTAGAGGTGTGTGACGGGTGCTAGGAGGCTATGTTTTGGGGTCAGAGAGCGCTCAGCTTAACTAGCATCGTTCTAACCAGGTTTCTGAGTCGCAGAGTCTTGGTACCCTCACCTTCCTGGGGCTGAGTGGGACGATGCCTGAAATCCTCGCAGGTGTGAATAAGTGCCAAGCATGTGTACCTGGAGTCCCTGATAGTGTAGACCCGCTGTTCTGTAGCTGTTCATGGAGCCTCTTTATGTTGTGGGTCACTTACAACTCTGCCTTTCCACTGTCCACATTTGAGAGAATTTACTGGTCAGTATGCACCTTTCAAAAGCTGACAGAGGACAGAAGATCAGGAATGCAAGTCAGGCTGTCTTTGTCTGTTTAATAACAATGTTAGAACGGCCTTGCGCTATCAGATGCATGATCCTAGTGCCCAAAATGAGATAGGGCATTTGTTTATGGATATCATCACGCATGCTGTTGCCTGACTTACTTGGAATAGAGCAGGGGTCAGCAAATTTTTTCTGTAAAGAGCCAGGGAGTAAGTATTTCAGGCATTGTGAGCTGTGCAGTGTCTGTTAGAACTGTGCTACTGTTGCAGCCAGGACTGCTCATGGACAGTGTGTAAATCAGTGGATCTGGCTGTGTTCTATTAAATCTGCATTGAAAAGTGGATCATAGTTTGACAACCCTTGGTGCAGATAATTGAGAGTGTGTTGGTCTCTCTTTTTAAAATCTTGCCCCTGGAGTTGTACTTATGCATTGTTGATTCTACTGTTTCTCCCTTGTGTGTGTGTACCCACATGGGGCTATTTCAAAGCATTCATGGAAACATGTAATTAAAAGTAGGAGTTTATTTTGTTGCGAACTTTTATTTCAGTGCAAAAAATTTATTTGGTAATATATGAGACATGTATATGAAGAAGCTATGCATGGATGTCAAAAATACTTTTGCACCAAAAAAATCTACTTTTAACTCCATTTTTTGATGGACTTTTTGACGTCACGTTGGATAAGACAAACTCCTGACTTGATTTCTGAAGCTGTGTGAGAATTGACTTTTCGAGAAAGTTCACCCACATTTCCAGGAGCAGGATGGTGATAGGGACTGCCCCTTTGGCTGAGGAGAGGAGAACTTTAGACCTTTTCATTTGTAATTGAGTAAGTTTTGAGTTACACTGGACAGTGTCGAGTTTGTACTTTGCATCCGGTTCAGTTCTCATTGCAGCCTTGTCTGCCTTCAAGCTGCAAAGTCCTTGGCTTGTGAGGTGACTGCTGTAGGGGACAGCGTTCCCCTTGGTAAAACAGTGAAAACTGCCCCCTTGTTGGCTTACTGTGAGGAGTCAGTGAGCCTGTTCTCAGTACCTGAAGGAGATAAACCTAACACGTGGTAGTTCTTTAAAACTTGAGACTCACCGCTCTGCAGTGCGCCAACATTTGATGGAGATGATGAGATTCTCCCTGGGAATGGTCCTTCGTGGTTGCTCCAGACCAAGATGGCCCTTGTTGGAGCATCCCATCCATGTGGAGTCCCAGTGGCTCCAGCGCTGACCTTGGGAGCCCAGACCTCGCAGGGTTTGGATGTGCTTTCCCCGCCGTCCTCTGTGCTCTGGCAGCACCCCATTCCCTTTATGGAACCATGTATTGCATTATATTTGTCTTATTTTTTTCTGTCTTCTCCACAGAACAGTTGGCTTTGCAAGAATAGTTACTATTTTGCTCTTTTATTGGCTCCCTGGCACACCCTAGGTGCACCTGACATTGTACTGATGCCGGGATGAATGAGTGGTGAAGCTTTCCAGGGGCCTCTCCCCAGGCTGCAGTCTTTTATCTGCATCCTCTTCACTTTGCTAGGGTCCCTCTCAAAAATACAACCAGATCGGTAGTGGGGGCGGGAGAGGGAGGGAGTCACTTTAGAGCAACACATCACTGTCAACACTTTTTCCGTGCCCATAAGCCAAACATGCACTGTGTATTTCGGGACGTTGACTGTTTTTCTCACCCCATGTTTTTTTGTTGCTGATTGTATAATTGTGTTGTAGGAAAGCAGCCAACAGCAGTGCTGCCACCTTCAAAGCTGTCACGTTGACTCTCTGGAAACTGTCAAGGCCACCGTACTTTAGTTGAAATTCAATGGCATTGAGCTCTTGAGATTATAGATAGTAATTTTCTTGAGTAGACACAGTGGTGTGTGAATGAATGACTGGGCTAGAATATATCAAAGTGCTTGCATGGAATATTACAGATCACTGGTGCATTACGGTAAACCATTGGCGGGTACTATATGATAATGTATACAGAATGGTAGCACTATATGATGGGGAAAGAAAAAGATACCAGACTTTCATTTGCATAATAATTATTTGGAAGGAAAATGATCTTACCAAAAATAAATGGAGAGTAGCAGATTAGATTTGTAGTGGATATATTTTATTTGGAGAATTGGTGCTGCCTAGACGCTGGGTTTGGATCAGGAAGTCTGGGTGCCCATCCCAGCTCTACGGCCTTGTTCAAGTTACTTAACCTCTTTGAGCCTCACTTTTTTTTTATCAGTAAAATGGGAGTAAGGATAGTACTGAGGTATAGGTTACTGTGAAGATTCAGTAAGATAATTCCTATAAAGTATTTGGTGGTACCATTATTTCTTTGAATGCATCAAGTGGTACTGAAGGGTGCTAGGTTATTGATTAGCATAGTAATACCTTTTAAATATTTTTAAAAAGATTTATTGATTTATTTGAAAGAGTCAGAGAGAGAGAAAGAGAGAAAGATATTGGCCGGCGCCACAGCTCAATAGGCTAATCCTTCACCTTGTGGCGCCGGCACACTGGGTTCTAGTCCCAGTCGAGGCACCGGATTCTGTCCTGGTTGTTCCTCTTCCAGTCCAGCTCTCTGCTGTGGCCCGGGAGTGCAGTGGAGGATGGCCCAAGTGCTTGAGCCCTGCACCCCATGGGAGACCAGGAGGAAGCACCTGGCTCCTGGCTTCGGATCAGCGCGGTGCACCGGCCGCAGCACGCTGGCCGCAGCGGCCACTGGGGGGTGAACCAACGGCAAAGGAAGACCTTTCTCTCTGTCTCTCTCTCTCTCTCTCTCTCTCTCACTGTCCACTCTGCCTGTCAAAATAAAAATAAAAAAAGAAAGAAAGATATTGTCATTCCTCCGATGGCCACAATGACTGGAACTGCCCAGGCTGAAGTCAGGAGTCAGGAACTTCTGGGTGACCCATGTGGGTGGCAGGGGCTCAAGCACTTGGGCCATCGTCTGCTGCTTTTCGTAGGCCTTTAGAAGGGAGCTGGATTGGAAGTGGAGCAGCCGGGTTTTGAACCAGCGCCCATATGGGGTGCCCGCATCAGAGGCAGAGGCTTTACCTGCTATCCACAATGCCAGCCCCAGCATAGTAATACTTTTGAAAGGAAATGACAGCCTTGAGATTACAAATAGCAGTTGTACTTGGAACCTGTTTATATGTGTAGAGTTCTGATTTAGCATATTTCTGCCCTTCTTACCTATTTTTTATACATTAATTTATTCTGTCAGAGAATCCTTCTTGAAATGAAAGTTTTAGCTTTTAAAAAAAAGTCTTATTTATTTTGATTTATTTCAGAGGCAGAAAAACTGAGAGAAGAAGACACACACACACACACACACTCCACTTCCATCCACTGGCTCACTCCCCCATGCCTGCACCTGCAGTAGTTGTGACTGGGCCAGGCTGAAACTGGGAGCTGGGAATTCAATGCAGGTCTCCCACATGAGTGACGAGGACCCAGCTGCTTGAGTCATTACTGCCGCTTCTCAGGGCCTGCGTTAGGAGGAGGCTGGAATTGGGAGCAGAGCCAGGCCCTCCGATCAATATGGAATGCAATGTCTTAACCCCTAAGCCACAAACCTGCCCCCAACATTAATTTTCTTTCTTGCTTTTTAAAAATATTTTATCTATTTACTTGAGAGGCGGAGTCAAAGACAGATCCCCCATCTGCTGGCCCACTCCCCAAATTTCCACCACAGCCAGGGATGAGCCCATCAGGAGCCTCCTCCCAGTGACCCATGCAGGTGCAGGGCCCAAGCACTTGGGCCATCTTCCACTGCATTCCCAGGCCACAGCAGAGGGCTGGAACAAAAGAGGAGCAGCCAGGACAAGAACCAGCACACATATGGGATGCCGGCACTGCAGGCGGAGACCTAGCCTACTTCACCACAGTGCCAGCAAACAATATTAACTTTTCAACACTTAAAATTATGGGATGATTTACAGTAGATTAAACCCAGTAAAATAATAAGCAAGTCATTATTTTGTTTTCTTTTTTAAATTCCCACATTTATTTATTTTTTCTCTTTTTTTTTCCCCCCAACGAAACCATTTAGCAAGTCATTATTAAAGTTCTGCTAACTCAGTGGAATGCAGTGTTAGGAAATATTATGAAAACTGGCAATATAGAAAATAAATAAAATTAGGCTAGAATTTTTCATATTGCATGAATATAGTTAAGTAAATGCATAATGTATTCATTGTAAGACGAGCAGACAAATAATAGTTATGTTACAGTGTTAGGACTGTGGAAGGTTCTTTTTCCCCTTTCCAGTGTTCATAATATTGCTTCAAGGTTTTCTTTTTTTTTTTTTTTTGATTCAGAAAATTATTTTAATAGTTACAAAACATCTCTTTTTACAGAATTGGTATAAAATAGCAGTTGATTTCTCCATAATTATCAGAATTATTTATACTTGAGGTCTTGGCTAAGGGGGGCTGAAATCAACACAGGGTCTTGGACTGCCGGCTCAGAAATCATCCTAGGAAGCCTGCCTATTGATGCCTGTCATGCGTAGCTCTCGTGAGATGACCCGGTCCTTAAAAAAAATCGTATTTCTTTCTTCATTCATTCTTTGGAGGCTTGAAGTGAATTCGGAAATATTTATTTTATTTATTTTAAAGACAGAATTACAGAGAGAGGTAGAGACAGAGAGAAAGGTCTTCCATCCGCTGGTTTACTCCCCAGATGGCCGCAACAGTTGGAGCTGCGCTGACCCAAAGCCAGGAGCCAGGAGCTTCTTCCACGTCTCCCACGCAGGTGCAGGGGTCCAATGACTTGGGCCATCTTCCACTGTTTTCCCAGGCCACAGCAGAGAGCTGGATCGGAAGTGGAGCAGTCGGAACTCGAAGTAGTGCCCGTATGGGATGCCAGCGCTTCAGGCCAGGGCTTTAACCCGCTGCGCCATAGTGCCAGCCCCCAAGGTTTTCATAATTAAAAGTTTTCAAAGACAAACCAAGTTATTTATGTTAGTCATGCAAAAGGATACATTAAAAACTCATATTGGAGAGTAGGCTTTTGACCTAGTGGTTAAGACCAGTCCACATCCCAGACTAAGTATTGTAGGTGCAGTACCTGTCTGTGCTCCTGACTCCAGCTTTCTGCTAATGCAGACCTTGGGCGACAGCAGTGATGGCTCAAGTGACTGAGTCCCTGCTATTCACAGGGGAGACCTGGATTGGATTCCCGGCTCCTGGCTCTGATCCCAGCTGTGGCCTGCCATTTTGGGCATTTGGGACAGGAGTTCTCTGACCGTGTCTCTGACTTTGTCTTGCTGCCTCTCAGATACATTTTTTTTTTAAGATTTACTTATTTTATTTGAAAGAGAGAGAGGCAGAGGCAGAGAGAGAGAGAGAGAGGTCTTCCATCCACTAGTTCACTTCCCAAATGGCTGCAATGGCTGGATCTGGGCCAGTCCAGAGCCAGGAGCTTCTTCTGGGTACCCCATGTGGGAACAGGGGCCCAAAACTTGGACTGTCTTCTGCTGCTTTCCCAGGCCATAGCAGAGAGATGGATTGGAAGTGGAGCAGCCAGGACTCGAAGTAGTGCCCATATGGGATGTCGGCACTGCAAGCCGTGTCTTTGCCTGCTGCGCCACAGTACCAGCTTCCTCAGATACATTTTGAAAGAAAAACTTCATTCTTTAAAAAAAAGTCTTCTGTTATAGCTAGTGAATTTATTGAGTTTATTTACAAAATGTTGTTTGGAATCAAGTAATCGCTTTGTAAAATGAACGAACATCTGGGATGTCTAGGAACAACTTGGATCTCTGAGTTTTATGTTTAGGTACCAAGATATTAGTTAGCTCATTGCACAGGACCAACAGCATGTCTCTGGAGACTCCGAGCCTGAGACAATCTGTGGACGTTTCGAGGGGGAACTTGTTAAGGTCAGTGAGAAGTCAGCCACACGAGCTTCCTTTATGGTCCGTCACAGGGATCCCCAGGGCTGGCTGGTTTCTGAAGCACGTGTGGAATTATCCAGTTATGATCCAGGGCCTGGGCGGGTCTGGTTCATTGTGGAATTGTGGTCGCCTTCCCAGTGTGGGGTGGGAGCCTGCCAAGCTCGCAGCTGCACGGCAGAGCATGCAGTCCACCTGCGAGCCCCGTTCCCACGTAGGGTCAGACCAGCAGGGGCCGTCCTTCATTTAACCCTGAAGGTCTTCATTTTTATGCAGTTTCCAAAGCAGAGCGAAAGGCTGAGCAGGGAACAAGGAGGTGTGATTGAACCACCCGAGTTTATCACATTGCAGGCTGGGCCAGGCTGTTAGTGCCATTACCGTATGACTTTGCAGTTTATGTTCTAAAAGTCCGCCTGAGTTCAGGAGCCACATCCTATTCAAACGCTAGTAATGAGCTTTTAGTTCAAGCTAGGGACTCTGCTTTGAGAAGAATCTTTCCAGCATCTCTTCTGGGTCTTTGCATCACTTCAGTTCTTTATCCCCATGGCTCATCTTGTGCCTTGCGTCAGAACTTTCCCATCTTGATCCAAGTTGCGATCTGCCTTGACAGCTAATATGCTGCAAAGCTCTATCTGTGTCTGACAAAGGTCAGTCATTCCCACATTGTTTGCTTCTCCCTGGGTTACATACGGAAAGTAAACAAATCAGCTTTTTCTCACTGTCACAAATGCCTGAGAGAAAACTTGGAGGCCGGTGGGTTTGGCATATGATGAGGTTGGTGGATTGTGGAACACGTGCAGAAGCAGACAGCAACTGGGTCAGACCCAGGCTCCTGTAAGGACCCCTCTCATGGGCATTAACCTTCCAAGGCCACGCCCCCAGTGCCCTTAGCACCTCCCACCTCCCCCACACTGTAATTGTGTGAAGTCTCCACCCTTACTCCATTCACCATTAACAGGACTGTTAACATGAAGATTTGGGGCACCAAGCCTCCAACACACGAAGCCTTTGGGGGCCACCCAGATTAATATTAAAGCTCTAGCAGAGAGTTTATAGCACTAGAAATACAAAACCACAATAAGCACTTTATTTGTAGCTCTTTGCAGCAAGAGCTTACCTGTCTCTAAGGCGGCCGTACAGCACAGCTGTGTGTCTACGCTGAGCCCAGGTTACAGGGACTGCAACAGCGGACAGGCAAGCTTTTTACACTTGGTCTTAACCAAAAGGCCGAGAAGCAGTGAAGCATGCTTTTTGAACAAGGGCTCAGAGCAGAGGCAATCATGGCTGCCTGTGGTTGAAAATAAGTTGGTAGGTAGAGACTTTGGTGCATTTAATTAAAAGCACTGTGCAAAGAGAAATTCGAGCAATTATATATTATTAACCTAAGTGGTGCCGAGGCTTTGAAGTTGTTTGCTGTGCCCCATTATTTTCCTTGATTGCATGCCCTCTGAGATTGAGCTGTAGGGATTTTGAAGAAGAGCCACAAGGTAAAATCCAAGTGCGAAATTAGCATCTTTGGAATTCTGTGCTCCATATCTAAGCGATTGCTTGATGAATCTGTAATCTTTTGCTTCTTTCGCTCTTTTGGCGGTCATGGCAGTTTTCCCTGCCCACCCACCATCAGATGTTCAGTTTACTGGAACATGCATGTTGTATATGTAAAAGTAAGGTGTCATTATTTGGACTTAAATGGATGGAGCTTTTTTTTTTTTTTTAGATTTATTTATTTGAAAGAGAGAGGAGGAGGCAGAGAGAGAGAGAGGTCGGTTGGTCTTCCATCCAATGGGTCACTCCCCAGTTGGCCGCAGCGGCCAGCGCTGTGCCAATCCGAAGCCAAGAGCTTTTTTTTTTTTTTTTTTTTTTTTAAGCTGAAACAAATGAGTATGGAAATAGCAGATGTGAGCTGAACACTGCTGGGTCCATTATCATAAGAGCACTGGGCTTCTGCAGTGTAGGGCTTGGCCGTGTGTTCCCTGTGCCGTAGGTAGCAGTGAACATCTCTGGCTAGGAAGAGATTGAAATGTACTTTTCTGTATTAATAATTCTGCAAGGTGGCAGGGGTTTTAGTGAAAAGAATAAAATAAGTTTCTGGGTCTGATTTTACATTTTGAGTGTTACTCTGCTACAGTTATCAACTGGAAAAGGTTTCCTGAGTGCCTACACATGCCTGTCAGCTAAAATTTGACAGCTGAAAATGGCTAAGAATCAGTGGTCCAATCCCATCATTCTGTAGAAAAGAAAACATACCAGAGAGTTCAAGTGACCAAGATCCTCACCAAGTGACCTTGGACAGAATTCCTGAACAACTAAGTTGGCTACATCATGCATTAATTAGATCTGAATATTTCAATGTATTTGAATATCTGCTCTCATTAGAACTTTGTTACTATTGCTACATCTGAGGTTATTATAGAGTTCTTTTGCATATTAGGGAACACTTGCTGTATTTGAGGCATTCTGTTGCTTTTAATGATGTGGCTTGGTAACTTCATATGTTACTGTTCAAACCAACACCAGAGTCCTTCTTTGGCTCCTTCTGATCAGTAGCTTATCCCATGTGGCAGTTAGCAAACCTTTGTAGAAAGTATGTAAGATGTATTTCATGGCACACACACACAGAAAGTGTGACTGAAAATGTATATGGATGGGCCAGTGTTGTGGCACAGTGAGTTAGCCACCTCCTGCAAAGCTGGCATCCTATATGAGTGCTGGTTCAAGTCCTGACTGCTTCACTTCCCATCCGTCTTCATGCTAATGTGCCTGGGAAAGCAGTATAAAATGACCCAAGTACAGGGTTGAGCCCTTGCAAACCTCTTGGGAGACCTAGGTAGAGGTTCAGGCTCCTGGCTTTGGCTTAGCCAATTCTTAGCCATGAGAGTCATGTGGGGAGTGAACCAGCAGACAGAAAATGTCACACTTTCTCTGTCTGTCTGTCTCTCTCTCTCTCTCTCTCTCTCTATAACTCTGCCTTTCAGATAGATAGGTTTATGGAACATTTAGCCTTGTGCATTCCAATACAGCAGCAACTAGCCATATTTGAGTATTTCAATTAGTATTAAAATTACTGGCTGGCGCCGCGGCTCAATAGGCTAATCCTCCACCTAGTGGCGCCTGCACACTAGGTTCTAGTCCCAGTCGGGGCACCGGATTCTGTCTCGGTTGCCCCTCTTTCAGGCCAGCTCTCTGCTATGGCCCGGGAAGGCAGTGGAGGATGGCCCAAGTGCTTGGGCCCTGCACCCCATGAGAGACCAGGAGAAGCACCTGGCTCCTGCCTTCGGATCAGCGCGGTGCGCCGGCCGCAGCGTATCGGCCGCAGCGGCCATTGGAGGGTGAACCAACAGCAAAAGGAAGACCTTTCTCTCAGTTCTTTCTCCACTGTCCACTCTGCCTGTCAAAAAAAAATTACTTAAAAATGAATTCATAGCAGCTCCTCAGTCATACAACTGATTTTGGCTGTGTTTGGACAGAGTAGATATAGAACTTCCCCATCATTATAGAAATGTCTCTTAGTGCTGTTCTGTCCTGTCCATGCCAGAGTTACTTAAAGTGGGGTTCGATCTGGAATCTGAAGACCTAAATTTAAATCTACATTCTCCACTCAACTTGTTACATAAAATGTAAGGTGTCTGGCAGATCCTTTAACCTGCTCAGAGCTCTGGTCTCCTTTGGGTAAAATGAGGTTACTTGTCCTTTATTGTTTGAGAAATGCTTCGTGTTATATAGACAGGTAAAGTTGAGTGGTTGGTAACTTGGTTAGCAGCTAAAAAATATTTCCACTGGAAAGTTCACAATCTAGACCTTTTATCTTTGTAAGAGCATTTTTTAAATAAAAAGTTACTTTTTTGTTGATTTAAACAAAAGACTTAATCAACACAGTGTATCGAGGCCATTGACCTTGGATATTTAGGGTAATTGAGGACAGAATTGAATCTCCTTAGGGAAGACACCCCGTTGACTCCCATCAGCTGGCTGGCTTAGGAAGAGAGTTGGCCTCAAAAGGAGGTTGGCATAGAATAAGCAGCATCTTGAAAAGGAAATTTACAGTCCTGCCTGTAGCAGTACTGAGCCTAGGCCGCCCCTCAGTGGCAGGGGTTACTTTGGAAGCTAGGCGGTGAGGGTTTCATCAGCCTGGGGTGGTCCAACAGGATCTGCAGTCCTGACCTGGGAGCCCTTCCACCCTGGGGCAGTTCCGTTCCCAGGGGCCCAGCTCTGGGCAGAGCTGACAGGATTTTTTTTTTAAGATTTTTTAAAATTTATTTTTAAGAGTTACAGAAAGAGGTAGAGAGAATGAGAGGTCTTCCATCTTATGGTTTACTCCCCAAATGGCCGCAACAGCTGGAGATGAGCCAATCCAAAGGCAGGAGCCAGGAGCTTCTTCCAGATCTCCCACGAGAGTGCAGGGGCCTGAGCACTTGGGCCATTCTCTGCTGCTTTCCCAGGCACATTAGCAGGGAGCTGGATGGGAAGTGGAGCAGCTGGGACCCGAACTGGCACCCATATGGGATGCTGGCAATGTAGGCGGCAGCTTTACTTGCTGCTCCACACTGCCAGCCCCTAACTGTACTTTTTTGGTTGGAACCTGTAGCTCATTGTTAGGCTTTAGTTTTATTTGTTTACAGAGCTGTTTTTCAAAGTACTGAATACAATAGACGTCACAGAAAAAGTCATTAAGAACCTAGAAGAGGAAACATTTAAACAAAGAACCAACAACATTTTAATTTTCATAAGGTTTGTTTTTGTGTAATTTTTTTCAGAGCTTTAACCTTTTATTTAATCTGTTGATTTTAAGGTTGTCAGAAAACCAGTATCTAAAATTGTTTACTAGAGTCTGTTTTTTTTTTTTTTTTAATCTGATTGAAAGTGGTTTTAGAGAATACAAAATTGTGGATGACAAGCGGCTTTAAATAGCCATGGTTAAATTATAAAACTCATTTAACAAGAAGAGGCACCTATTTACTGCACACTGTGTTCTAGAAAGAACCTGTAGGATTTTATAAACTTTTATCCTTTTTAGGGCTGTGGCCCATTATGGCTGATGACAACACAACATTGTTAGATCCTTAGACTTTTATAACTTTTAGACATTTGTATCAGTAACAGTTTATGTTAGCGTAACTTAAAGTTTAGCACCACTTTGTATCTTGACAGTACCGTTAATATAATCCATGTAGCCTAATTAGTTGGTGTCTGTAAGATGAGAGATGCATCCTTGGATATTTCCAAGGGCCCAACTGGAAATATCAAGGTCCAAAGAGTTTAGAACTTTGATTTTTAGGAAGGCTGTCAAAGATGCAGGGAGGGCCTAACCCATCCAGTTAAGACTGAATATTGTGAAATAGTATCCATCTGTTTAATCAGGGCGATTTAACCAGCAATAGATCAGATGTATTCATAGTTATAAATAAAGTGATTACTCAAAATAGTTATAAATAAAGCAGTTGCTCAATTACTTTAAAATAAGTTAATATCCAAAAACCTTAACTCTTTTAAAACTCAGCTCTTTTCAAACAGAACCAGAAAAGAGCTTCTAGGACCTGACTAGGAAATTGACAGAAAATAACCAATTAAGAAGAAAATTATTAAAAGGAGATATTGCAATTGTTTGCAAAAACAGATTTTAAACTTCAAGATCAAGTCTACTTTTAGGTATTTGTTAACATACTGATATACATATATATATATATATATTTTTTTTTTTTGACAGGCAGAGTGGACAGTGAGAGAGAGAGGTCTTCCTTTTTTGCCGTTGGTTCACCCTCCAATGGCTGCTGCGGCCGGCGCGCTGCGGCCAGCACACCGCGTTGATCCGATGGCAGGAGCCAGGTACTTATCCTGGTCTCCCATGGGGTGCAGGGCCCAAGCACTTGGGCCATCCTCCACTGCACTCCCTGGCCACAGCAGAGAGCTGGCCTGGAAGAGGGGCAACCGGGACAGAATCCGGCGCCCCGACCGGGACTAGAACCCGGTGTGCCGGTGCCGCTAGGCGGAGGATTAGCCTAGTGAGCCGCGGTGCCGGCCATGTGTTTTTTTTGTTTTGTTTTTTGCCATATATTTTTTAAAACCTCATTGCTTTAACAGATTAGATTTTAACTTTTATTTAGTAATTTTAAAGAACCCTGTAAATAATATTTTAAGAACTATAGTTAATTTTGTCACACAGAGAAATATTTATTTCTGTTAGATCTTTTGTGACTTATTCACATCATTTGTAACTTATTTAAGCCCTTAGGTATTTTTACATTTTGAAATAATCTTTTTAAAAAACTCTAAATTAACGTAACATTTTTAAGTAAAGTGAAACTATCAAATCTTAACCTTACATCCTGGTAATGTCTGAGTGCTATGGCCCCAGGCTGAGAGTGCTGACCTTCTTCCTCCCTGCTCCCAGCAAGGGGTAGAGCTAACAAACCAGAAACCAAAGGGAAGAAAAAGTTTAATCTTCCTCTCTCTCTTTCTCTCTCCCCCTCCCCCCTCCCTCTCTCTCTCCCTCTCCCTCTCCCTCTCCCTCTCTCTCTCTCTCTTTCTTTCTCTTTCCTTTTCAGAAATTGCAGCCTCAGAAGAGAGGGAGTAGAGTTTAACCTTTGAGGCCCTTATACAGGCACAGCAGCTGTTTGGCTTTATAATCTAATAATGGATTTTAGATTATGAAAAAGATGATGCCAGTCTTATGCCATATTTTAGTCTCATGATTTGAGTGTTCCAGGGATCCAACTGGAAGTTCCGAGGTCAGACACTCAGCTTAGAGTTGAGAGTCTTCTGTAACATTTTAGAGGTAATTTCCTGAAGACTCCTTTTTTTTTTTTTTTTTTTTAAGTGTTTCCCTGAGTTGATCTTTAAATCAAGGCCTGAGGGTCAAAGGACTTTCCAGCATCCTGGTGTCCTGGTGGCCTGCTATGGTTACCTTTTTCTTCCTGGAAATATTCCAGCCCTGGGCTGTGGGAAGTGTAGGTGGTAGCAGAAGACGCAGTGGTGTGCAAAGCAGGGGAACCTTTTCTGGCTCCCCAGATAAAATGAGCTTTTTCTTTTTAGGTTCTGGCTGGCATTTTGAAGATCATTTGACCAGCAAACCCAAACGTAAACATGTCCCCTCCTTTTTTTTAAAATAAATTCGAAATAGCTTATTTCCATGTTGAACCAAAAAGGTATCTTAGGTTAATTTAACAGTTTTGATATATATATATATATATATATGCACCTTTTTATTTATAAGCCAATTAAGACAGAGCTTTTTACAAAATTTTTCCCATTGACGTACATGTATACACATACTACACATGCATAGCATACATTACCCAGGAGTCATTTTAACACCATAGTTTCCTGAACTTTTTTCCCAAAATTTTTATTATAGACTCAGACAGCATCTCCATCCTGCCACCCAGTTTCTAATTGTGGCTTTGTCTCAGCAGAGCCTTCCCAACTGGTAGTTGGGAAGTTGGTGCTGCCTCCAACTTTATGAGACTACTTGGCAATTCTGGGAGGTGAGCAAGCTCCCCTTCTGCCTCTTGGGAGGCAAGTCCACTACTTCCTGAACCTAGGTTCCTAGCAGTTCCCACAGGTGTTGCTCCCTTGCCTGGTTCCTTTGCCTCCCCAGGTCCCTTTGTGGTCCCTGGGGTGTGCTCCCCAGCACACTGGGAGGTGCTGGTCTCCCAGAGAGCAAGTAGTCCAGTGATACCTAGTGAGGTCACCTGACCTGGGACATTCCAGGAGTTGCACCTCCATGACAAAGGAAGCAAAAAATGCCATCTTCAAATCCTGGACACGGGCCCCTGAAATGTATCAGGAACCTTGGACAGAGTTGTGGGATACCAGGACTCTTAACAGGAAAACAGCTTTTATTCTTGCCAGCAGTCCCAGAGGATTTGTATATCCAGAGTCTGGGCCCCAAACAAAACAGGGCACTCTCTCACATACCCTGGCACAAACAACTCTTAAGTTTCCTTTTACGTATTTGGTTACACATAGTTGATCAGCTTATTAAAAGCTATAGCACTGCTTACACACCTGTTACACAAAGTTACACCTGCGTGCATTGCATCTGCTTTAGTTAACTTAGTTGCAGTTGCCCTATTTCTAAGAAAGCAGGCAGAGACTTAGCCTACCATGTCAAAGCACCAGCCCCTGCAGTCTTGTCTTTAAAGACACATTTCCCAGCATCTTCCAAAGAATGCAAACTCTGCTGTTAATTTGGGTCTATTGAAAAGAAGGTCCTGTAGTCAGGTACATTTGGGGAACCTTGATTTTGAGACCAAATAGGTTTTAAAAAACTGCTTCACACTTGGGGTGGGTGTCTGGTGCAGCAGTTAATTCAGGTGCCACTTCCGAGGCCTGGACGCCACATGGGAGTGCCTGGGTCGAGTCCTGGCCCCGCACGATTCCAGCCTCCTGCTCATGCAGATCCTGGGAGGCAGCAGCAGAAGGGCTGTCGCTGTGGAGTTCCAGGCTCTTGGTTTCAACATGGCTAAGCCCCAGCAGTTGCAGGCCTTTCAGGAGTGTACCAGTAGATAGAATATCTGTCTCTCTGCCTTTCAAATAAAATGAAAATAAATAAATTAGAAACCTTAAAAATTCTATCTGTACTGAATGTGTACAGGCTTTAAAAAATTCACAGTGCATTTGAGTCCCCCATTTTATTTGATCAGAGCATCCTTTTCCCACAGAACATGGATGAACTTCATCATGGGACCACCCAAGGTGGGTGTCAATGTTCCGAATAATGATAATAGGACTTCTCTTTATCTAGGAGACATAAATGGAATCTTGATAGCATTGAGGAAGAAATCATTTTAAATTACCTTTTCATAATGCAAATGCCACTCTTGTACTGGGAAGGCTCAGGTTTTCTGTTTTGAAATAAAGGATGTTACCATGCTGAATCCTGTTGCCAGAAAACATGGGAAACTGGGGGTGCCATTGTGGCACAGTGGGTTAAGCTGCCACCAGCAATACTGGCATCCCATATCGGCTCCAACTCCTTGCTGTGCACCCGAAACATCAACTGTCCAAATGCATGGGCTCCTGCCAGTCATGTGAGACGCCGGGATGGAGTGTTCCTGGCTCCTGGCTCCCGCCTGCTCCAACCCTGACTGTTGGAGCCACTGAGGGAGTGAACCAGCAGATTGGAGATGTTCCCCCGACTCTACTCTGCCTCCCTCTATTGTTCTGCCTTTCAAATTAAAAAAGGAAAAGAAAAAAAATACAGGGACTTCAAAAAGTGCTTGGAAAACATGTATTATGAAAAATTATATGTAGATTTTAAAATCCTTTGTCCCAAAGTGGACATCTTCTAATTCCATTATTCTGTGATCATTTTGCAGTCCCTTGGCTTTGCTATTTGTTGGGTTTATGTAGGAAGAAGTACTAAGCAGACTGATTTTGTTTGGGAACTAGGCTCTTGCGCTGGCATAGAGTCTGTGCAGCCGGTTTTGCAGTAGATGCTGATACAGGAGCAGAGCGACCAGAGCAGTCCTCAGGGGAGTGATGTGTGGACGTGTCAGCTGCACTCCGCCTTCCTGCTTCTGCATTAGCTTAGGGGCTGGGCTGTGTGGAGCAAAGGGGTATTTTCTTTCTCAGTGGAAATCTGTGTACAGTCCATGGCAGGAGGTGAAAAAAATTCTCTAAAAGGAATTCAGGGAGCCTTGTTTAGGGAACATCTCTCTAACCTGCTCACAAGAATTCCTCTGGTAACAGTTTACCTTGCAGGCTATTTCAGATGTGTCTTAAAATAGCCTAATTTCTCACAGTCCTATTCAAAGTGCGGTGCATCTCTACTTAGTAAAATGTTCCTGCTTTAGATTTCAGTTCATTGGATTTTCACGTGTGTTTATTCAGAGGCTTCCATTCAATTCGGGGACCAAGTTAACTAAAATGAGTCTTTCTGAAGGTTTCATTTTGATTAGCATTTGGATTTGTAGAAGGGAAAAAATTTCTTTTGCTTAATGTTTTTGAAAGATATTTCTGGGCATTAGTAGAGAAATCCAAGAACAAGAAGGCACAAAAGACCCACTCACAGTATATTTCAGCCACTGGGAAGAGAAAAGTTTGGGTACCTCCTCCCCGGCAGTGTCTCACCCTGGCAGCACAGCGGCTTCACTGAGATAACACAGAGCTCACTGATGCCCACCTTGGATCCAGCCAAGACTTACCCTGCGGACTGTTGAAGGGGGAAGAAAGGAAGAACTTCCTGTGCAATATTGTGCTACTGCTGGTCTCTCACAGGGTACAGAATAAAAGCCTGGGAGCATGACACATACTTACAGTGGGGGGAACTCAACAGGATTTCCTGCAGTGGACAGGAAACTTGTTGGGAGCCTTTTGATTCGTTGAGAAAGGTGGAGACCAATATGGCTGGGAGCTTGGCTTTGCAGTAACAGGACCTAATCTAATACGACTACCATACAATCAGCTGATGACATCCTAAGTTAAAAGAAAAATATTCTGTATTTATTCTAAATAGTCATATTGTTATCTTGAGCGAGAACAATTTCCTTGAGCATTTAATGTATTCCCATCTGATAATTTTAAGATGTAATTCAGCCAGTCTCTGTTTCTTTCTTTTTTTTTTTTAAGATTTATTTTATTTATTTGAAAGACAGAGTTACAGAGAGAGGTAGAGACAGAGAGAGGTCTTCCATCTGATAGTTCACTCCCCAGATGGCCGCAACAGCCGGAGCTGTGCCAATCCGAAGCCAGGAGCCAGGAGCTTCTTCTAGGTCTCCCACGTAGGTGCAGAGGCCCAAGGACTTGGGCCATCTTATACTGCTTTCCCAGGCCATAGCAGAGAGCTGGATTGGAAGAGGAGCAGCCGAGACTAGAACTGGTGCCCATGTGGAATGCCAGCACTTCAGGCCAGAGCTTTAAACCACTGCGCCACAGCGCCGGCCCCCAAGTCTCTGTTTCAATATGAGAAATTTCCTCAAAACTGAAATCGTGCCAGGTTTTAAACTGGACATGTTGCTGAGACTTTCAGGTGATTTGCATTCCATAAATATTATGGAACTGAAGGAAACCCTAAAAATTAGTACGGAGTTATTCACTCCCACATGATCTGAAAAAATAGTAAAATTAAGACTGAAAGCAATGGTTATGAGCCTGGGTATGTGTGGGGATATATATATATGCTATTTTAGTTCATCTTTTTTGAATCTGTTATTTGTAGCTATTTTAACTTTTTTAAAAAAGAAGTAAAATAGAAATAAGTTTGAGTTTGCATGCACTTGTTGGCAACAGGGGCAAATTAGATCAGTTACTTCATTATTGGAAGAGATTTGATTTATGTTTCATTTCTTTCCTCTTTGAACCACATATCATTGGTTTACTTTCACTGTTTTTAACAACTTATTTAGAATCAGCTGAGTTACTGTAATTACCTTAAAATGACTCAAGTATAATATGCTTTATCTTAAAACTTAATGAGAAATGATTTTTACTTTCTCAAAAACAGATTCAGATTTACTACATAATAAAATTATGTATTAATAAAATATTACATATCCTATTTCCATGGGCATGTACACATGTATGCAATGTTTTATTAACTTTTATGTTCTGTACATTAATGAGTCTACATAAGCAGCTCCTTATTTAATAAACTTAAAATATCTTTGATCCAATGTGTCAGACTTGAGAAAAACTCATGAAGTGTGAGGTACCCCTTCAAGGCAGAGGGGATGTTAGTGTCAAAGGGCTTTCTGAAATCTCAATAAAGCTCATAACAGGGATTTTTCTTTTCTTTAAAGATTTATTTATTTGACAGGCAGAATGACAGAGAGGTTGGGGGTGGGAGGGAAGGAGGATCTTTTATCCACTGGTTCACTCCCCAAATGGCCAAAACAGCCATCTGGGCCAGGTCAGACCCAGGAACCTGAAACTCCATCTGGGTCTCCCACCTGGGTGATAGGGACCCAAGCACTTGGGCCATCTGCTGCTGCCTTCCCGGGTGTATCAGGCAGGTAGCTGAATCAGAAGTGGAGCAGTCAGGACTCGAAAGCTGGCCCTCTGATATGGGATACAGATGTTGCAAGTTGGAGTTTAACCTGCTGCTCCACAACACCAGCTCCTGGGCTTTTTCTTGGTTGATTTTATTTTGGGGACTGACAGGCTGTTTGGTGGTGGGGAACATGCAACAAATGATGACAAAAAGTGATACAGCAAAAACCTCCCAGATGCCTGCAGTGGACCCTTCTGCCTCTTGTTGCTAAGGAAATGATGCTGATGACAGTAGCCTTGCATCTGTGGTTATGAACTAATGCCTCCTATTCCCAGTTGCATTTGCTTTTCTTATTAAAAATAAAGTTACAAAGAAAGAAGTTACTAGTTAGAAATTTTAAGCCTAAATATGAACTCATGTACAAGATGAGCCTTAAAGGTAACATGAGCAAATAGTAGAGGTGATGTAACTCACCTTTGAGGGTGTTTATAGAGTGTGCCCTCTCAACCACACCTGTGCACCCTTTTATTTTTTAATCAGAGACCACTGTGACCTGTTGGCTTAGGCTACTGCAATGTGTCTTTTCATTCACTTATTTGTGAGCATTTTGGAAACATTTGTTAGATGCCAGTCATTGTCCTAGGGACTGGGGATGAAAAACAAAAATAACCTAATTAAAGTCCTTGTCTTGAAGAAATCTCACAGTTGCTTTTCAAAAGCTCTTTCCCTAATATGGTTTGTTCCTGCTTCTCTTCATAACAAAATGAGAAAGCCTAGGACAAATAGTTCTGGTAGTGGATAAATCCTTAAAGAGAAATGAGCCCGTGTTTAACTGCTTATTTATTTTCCCCAGTTCTCCCAAATGTAAACCCTCCTGTTGCGCTGCGCTGTCTGCTCTCTTTGTGGTCCGTGCTGAGCTCACCCTTGTGTTTCTGCCTTTTCTACACTTTGGTCCTGTTTCCCCTCTATCTGAATTGTACTCGTGTTCTGTGGCTGAGCGAAGTCCTGCTCTGGGCATGCACAACACCATTTCCGTCTGGTTGTTTCTGCTCATATTGAGTTCTCCATGATCCTGGAGTATCTGTCGTTGGTTTTACACAGTCTAGCTCTTCATCACACATTGTTTTGCACACTGGGCTTGGTAGAGCTTTGCTGGGGAGCAGCTTGGTGGCCACCTGCTTGAGGAAGAAAGCTGGATCTAGCCTTTGGTCTTGGGGGGCTGGCAAGTAGATTTTCAGAACTTAACTGGAAGTCATCTGGGAATATAACTCAGATGAGAGATAATCAAGCTTGAGCTCTAAGTTAGGATTATTTAAATTCTGTCACTTGCCAAAGGTTATTTTAGCATCATCACGCAATAAGTCACCTACCATCGTTCTACACAAAAATTTAAAGCAAGGATTGATGGCTCGCTGCATTTAGCTTGCAAACCTGTGTTGTTTGACTTTTTTGATGTTTGAAAAAGAGAGAAATTTTAGAAAAATTCAGACCCCTAGTATGTCAGAAATAACCTGTCCCTACCCCCAGTGAACTCTAGGGGAAACAAAATAAATGAGCTCCTCTTGAGAAAGTCATGGAAAGGCTTAGACAACAACATGTTGAATGCTCTCTGTGTTCCAGAAACAATCATAGTAACAGTATCAGCTCTCACAGTGCCTCCAGTGGTAGATTCTGTTATTATCCTTATTTATTTATTTATTTATTTATTTTGACAGTCAGAGTTAGTGAAAGAGAGACAGAGAGAAAGGTCTTCCTTCCGTTGGTTCACCCCCAAAATGGCCACTACGGCCAGCGCTGTGCCGATCTGAAGCCAGGAGCCAGGAGCCAGGTGCTTATCCTGGTCTCCCATGGGGTGCAGGGCCCAAGCACTTGGGCCATCCTCTACTGCACTCCCTGGCCACAGCAGAGAGCTGGACTGGAAGAGGAGCAACTGGGACAGAACCGGCGCCCCAGCCGGGACTAGAACCCCGGGGTGCCGGCGCCGCAGGCAGAGAATTAGCCTAGTGAGCCGCAGAGTCGGCCAGTTATTATCCTTATTTTATAGAGGAGGAAGTGGAAGCGCAATGAGGTTAGGTGACTTGTTCTGTGTCCCACTGTTTATGAATGCTGGAACAGGGATAGAAACCCAAACAGGCAGATTGCAGATGCCCATCATCATTATGTTTTCCTGCCTCATCAGAGGAACTGAATGTACTAGTTCAAGCGTCTTCCCTAAAGTGATGGACTGGAGTTGGTTTTAAAGTAACTAAACCCATTTTAGTGTGCAAAAGTGGAATAAAAGCTCATTTTTCTTTGTAGTTCCTAAATGTGCGTTTAACTTGATTCTAAATTTTGAAGCAAAGTGACAGCTGCATGAAGGATCCTGCACAAATCTAATTTCTTAAAATTAGTTGGTATGTGTATTATTTTAATGAACTGCTTACTATTTTTGTCATATTTGCTCATTTACTAAGGGCCTGGCAACCTCATTCTTTCTAAACTGAACCAGTCTTTCCTATCTTTGGGCTCTGTCTGAGCTTCCCATTTGATCACTCCATCCGAGCTTCCCATTTGATCACTCCATCATATCTGTATTACTTGGGTCTTGACCTCCCAATTAGATTATAAACATTTTAAGGATAGCACAGTCCTTTATTTCTCTATGTATGACATAACTCAACATTGAGGACGGGTAAGGACGGTCATATTTACAGAGTAGCTGTTAAAAAATATTTTGTGTCTGAAAGGGTATTAAGATGAAACTATATACATATATAAAGTATGTGTGTCAATTTTTTTTATTCTGGGAAATTTCCAGCATAGTGAAAAGTAGAATGGGACTGGTGCTGTGGCGCAGCGAGTTAAGTTGTGATTCTGGCATACCATATGGGTACTGGTTTGAGTCCGGGCTGCTCTACTTGTTATCCAGCTCTCTGCTAATATGCCTGGGAAAGCAGCAGAAGAGGGCCCAAGTGCTTGGGTCCTGCCATCCACATGGGAGACCCGGATGAGGCTCTTGGCTCCTGGCTTCTGCCTGGCCCAGCCCTGGCTTTTGCAGCCCTTTGAGGAGTAAACCAGCAGATGGAAAATCTCTTTTTCTCTTTCTGTAACTCTGCCTTTCAAATAAATACATATTTTTAAAAAACAAGTAGAAAGAGTAATATAATGAATACCCATGCATCCATATGTAGCTCCAATGACTTCATAATGCTTTCAGTATTGTAAAATATACATACTGAATATTTGATATGTAAGTGATCTTCAAAAAGTTTGTGGAGGATGTGTATAATGAAAAAACTGTGCGTGGGTTTCAAAGTAGTTTACAGTCAAGTAAATTTACCTTTAGAGAAACTTTTTAAAGTACCATAATATATATGTATATTTAAAGGAGTATCAGTGAAAACACGAATCCCATGTTTTACTCATCTGGCTTAAGAAAAACAGTATTCCAAAAGCCCCTAGAACACATTCTCTTGCCTCTCCCATGATGCAACTCCTACCCTGCATTTTGTATAAATCATATGGGGCTGAAAGTGCCACACTTCTGTGTACACCAACACCTATGTTTCTTTCCCTCTGTAATAATGTAACTCCAGGAAATGTTGTGGCACCCTGGGGTAAGTCACTGCCTGAGATGCTGGCATCCCATATCAGAATGCCCATTCAAGTCCTGGCTGCTCCATCTCCATTCTAGCTTCCTGCTAATGTGCTTGGGAAGGCAGCAAAGACAACCCAAGTGCTTGGGCCCCTGTCACCCATGTAGGAGACCCAGATGGAGTTCCTGGCACCTGGCTTTGGCCTGGCCCAGGTTGGCTGCTGTGGCCATTTGAAAAGTGAACCAGCATACGGAAGATGTCTCTTTCTCCCTCTCTCCTGTCTCTCCATTGCTGTGCCTTTCATTTAATCTTTATGTGGCTCCCCATGGCTTAGCTGGATGTATACCCTCTAAGGACTCTTTCCCAGGTTCCCTTGCAGTTGTCCGCAGTCATGTGACCAAGTTCTGACCACTGTGATGTTCATAGACATGACAGGGGCCACTCCAGTATAGTGCCTTAGATGGAATGCTCTCCTCCCCTTTCTGTTGGCTGGAATGTGGACATGATGGCAGGAACTGAGGCTGTGCCTAACAGACCATAAGGTGGAAGTCAGGGGAGGAGAATGGAAGCAAAGAGGTGGAAGAAGTAGGTACTGTTCTCGGTAGGCCTGGGTACAACGTGGTGCTTCCCTGCCCTTTTGACTTCTGATATGCTCTGGGACTTTCCACTTATATTATGCACTTTTCAAAAGAGATGTTTATGTTGATAAAGTAATAGAGTCACATGGTCAAAATCCAAAAGTTCTTAAGTATGGATAAAGAGCATCCCTTTATCCCTGCTGCCTGCCACAGTTCTCCAGAAGCAAATAGGACTGCCAGTTTCTTTTACAACCTCCCAAGGAAATTTGTATAGCGTTATGTATTTTAAATACAATTAATTAGGTCATAAAAACTAGCCAACAGCTGTAGTTTCTAATCAGAAATGTCGGAGGACCATGGCTTTTGGCCATGGTTCTGGGTTTTACCGTATGTGACAATTCTGAGACTGTTTGTCTCATTAATGGGCTGCTGAAAAGAATTTTAAGGCCTGCTGTGTGCAGTTAAGACACAGAACATTAGGATCGTGTATCAAAGTTGGCTTTGAGCACGGAACGGGGTAGCGGCCACATGTGGCTGGCCAGGTTACCTGATGATGAAACTGTCATTCTCTTTGAGTTCTTTAAGAGCGCAGTTAATAAGAACAGAGCAAAGAGGGTCCTGGTGCATTAGTACCGGGTGGCCCGGCTAACTAAACTGCAGTAAAGAACCAGTATCCTTGGAAAAAGCCAAATGCATGACTTTACACACAGTGTGTGAGTGAATGTGTGTGTGTGTGCGCATGCATGCGCGTGTGTGCGCATCTACCAGCTCTACTGAAAACCTCTTTGGTCTTGACTTAGACACAGCTCTAAATTAGCATAAATACACAGCAATAAATCAGCATGTAATAAGCTTCCTAGGTCACACAACACTGGAGGCAGGACATGAGGGCTCCTGGAAAATGAATATTATGAAAAAGTATGCATAGATTTTGAGATTATTTTGCACCAAAATTATCTTTTAATTCCAGTTTCCCACAGACTTTTTGAAGTCCACTTATATTTTACAAGGTTACAATCAGAAAGGGGAAAGGGTATTTGCTACAAGCAGGCCCACAGCCAAAAGAGGAGCAGCAGACAGGATGACAACACAGGAAGGCCTTAAGCCACAGCAGCCCTGGGCAATTTAACCATGGGCAGGACAGTCTCACTTGCCCTAGTGAGGCCTGTAGCTTGTTGGAGCTCCAGCACAGCCACAGGAGGTAATTAGTGTTTATGGAGATAAGCCTGAGTCATCGGGTTAGCACGCTTAGTGCCCTGTAAGAGGGGACTTCACAAAGAAGGTAGAAAAACAGAATCAAAAGGTAAGTTTATTTATTTATTTATTTTTTACAGGCAGAGTGGACAGAGAGAGACAGAGAGAAAGGTCTTCCTTTGCCGTTGGTTCACCCTCCAATGGCCGCCGCGGCCGCTGCGGCGGCCGGCGCACCACGCTGATCTGAAGGCAGGAGCCAGGTGCTTCTCCTGGTCTCCCATGGGGTGCAGGGCCCAAGCACCTGGGCCATCCTCCACTGCACTCCCTGGTCACAGCAGAGGGCTGGCCTGGAAGAGGGGCAACCGGGACAGAATCCGGCGCCCCGACCGGGACTAGAACCCAATGTGCCGGCGCCGCAAGGCGGAGGATTAGCCTATTGAGCCGCGGCGCCGGCTGGTAAGTTTATTTTGATGGCAAAAAAATTGAAATTCATGCATATGAGGGAAAAATGTATATTATGAAAAAACTATGGGAAGATTTCAAGATTGTTTTTCACCAAAACAAACACCTTTTTTTTAAAAAAGATTTATTATTTTATTTATTTGGGAAAGGTAGAGACAGAGAGAGAGAGGTCTTCCATCCACTGGTTCACTCCCCAAATGGTCACGAGGGTCGGAGCTGAGCAGATCCGAAGCCAGAAGCCAGGAGCTTCTTCCAGGTCTCCCACATGGGTGCAGGGGCCCAAGGACTTGGGCCATCTACCGCTTTCCCAGGCCATAGCAGAGAGCTGGATTGGAAGTGGAGCACCCAGGACTCAAACTGGCACCCATATGGGATGCCGGCACTGCAGGCCACGGCTTTACCCACCACATCACAGTACTGGCCCCTGCCTTTTATATATCTATTTATTTTGAAAGTCACAGTTATAGGGCTTGAGAGATTTCTTAGTCTTCTATCCACTGGGTCAGGCTGAAACAGGAGCTTCTTCCAGGGCTCCCATGTAGGTGGCAAGGGCCCAAACATTTGGGCCATCCTGCACTACTTCCCAGGCACAGCAGCAGGGAGCTGGGTTGGAAGTGGAACAGCCAGGGGAGGAAACTGGGCCTGTATGGGATGCTGTTGTTGCAGGGGGCTTTGCCTGCTCCACCGCAGTGCTGTCCCCAAACTTTTCTTTTAATTACATTTCCTCACAAACTGTTGGAAGTACTCTCATATTTTAAAGGTTAGAATCAATCAGACCTGTGAAGGGATGATAACCTGTAGCCTTGAAAATATAGATTGAACAGCTGAGAAGATAGACTCAGCTGTGTCATAATGAATAACTTCTGGTTCAGGAAGACAAAGCCAAAATAAGGGAAACAATGAACTGGGAAAAAAAACCTAAATGAAAGATCTCCACGAGTGAGATCCCAGTGGAAAGAATGGGTCATCAAAGAAGGAGGTACCTTTCTCTGAAGGGAGGAGAGAACTTCCACTTTGACCATGGCCTTGTCTAAAAATTATCAGAGTCAGTGAACTCAGGGGGCTTCCATAGCCTCCCAGTGGAAAGAATGGGTCATCAAAGAAGGAGGTACCTTTCTCTGAAGGGAGGAGAGAACTTCCACTTTGACCATGGCCTTGTCTAAAAATTATCAGAGTCAGTGAACTCAGGGGGCTTCCATAGCCTTGGCAGCTCATGACAAGAGCCTAGGGTGATTACTGATGCCATAAACAAGAATGTCAATTTGTTAAGTCAACAACAGGAGTCACTGTGCACTTACTCCTCATGTAGGATCTTTGTCCTTAGTGTGCTGTACATTGAGATTTAATGCTATAACTAGTACTCAAACAGTATTTTTCACTTTATGTTTCTGTGTGGGAGCAAACTGTTGAAATCTTTACTTAATGTATGCTAAACTGATCTTCTGTATATAAAGAGAATCGAAAATGAATCTTGATGTGAATGGAAGGGGAGAGGGAGTGGATAAGGGGAGGGTTGCGGGTTGGAGGGATGTTATGGGGGGGAAGCCATTGTAATCAATATTCTGTACTTTGGAAATTTATATTCATTAAATAAAAGTTAAAAAAAAAAACCAATGAACTGGGGAAGCTAGTTTTATTATTTATAATTGGCAAAGGGTTAATATAGCCTGGAGAAGAGTCCAGAGTTTTTACCAGAAGAAGCAGGGGGAAGAAATTCAGGTGGCTAATAGAATTTTTTTCTAAAAAAAAAAAAATGGAAAAAGAAAAGAAGGTATGGGGCTGCCAAAGTGGGTAAAGCTGCCGCCTGCAGTGCCGGCATCCCATATGGGCTCCGGTTCCAGTCCCATCTGCTCCACTTCCGATCCAGCTCTGTACTATGGCCTGGGAAAGCAGTAGAAGATGGCCCAAGTCCTTGGATCTCTGCACCCACATGGGAGACCCAGAGGAAGCTCCTGGCTCCTGGCTTTGGATGGTGCAGCTCTAACCATTGCAGCCACCTGGGGGAGTGAACCAGTGGATGGAGGACCTCTCTCTCTCTCTCTCTGTTTCTCTCTCTCTGTCTCCAGTAACTGCCTTTCAAATAAACAAATACATCTTAAAAAAGAAAAAGGGTCAGTGGTTAAGATGGCTTAGAACACTCCAGGTCCTTGTCAGCATGCCTGAGTTTATATCCTGGCTCTGCTCCTGATCCCCAGCTTCCGGCTAATGCATGCCCTGGAAGGCAGAAGGTGATGACTCAGTTACCTGGGTGCCTGTCACCCACAGGGGAGATCTGGATTGAGTTCCCAGCCCCTGGCTTTGGCCTGGCCCAGCCCCGGCTGTTGTAGGCATCTGAGGAGTGAACCAGCAGATGGAAGATCTCTTTATATCTCTGGCTCTGCCTTTCAAGTAAATAAATAAAAATTAAACTGGAATGCCTCTATTTGGCTGTCATTTACCTGTAATAAAATTTACCCAACAGAAGCATATGTTTCTGTGTTAGCAAATTACTAGTTATGCCATAATCTTTGAAATTCAGGTTTAAACCATTTTCATCAGCCCAAAAAGTTGTTCCTGCCTGATTATATCCTTCCTGTAATCACCGTTTCCATCCTCTGCCCTCTGCCCTCTGCTGCTGTCTGTCTCTAGAGATTTGCCTTTGCTAGGGGCTGGTGCTGTGGCTCAGCAGGTTAAAGCTGCAGCCTGTAGTACCAGCATCCCTTATGGGTGCCCGTGTAAGCCCCAGCTGCTCCACTTCCGATCCAGCTCCCTGCTAATGCACCTGGGAAGGCAGCAGCAGATGGCCCAAGTCCTTTGGCCGCCTGCAGCCAAGCGGCAGACTTGGAGGAGGCTCCTGGCTCCTGGCTTTGGCTTGGTCCAGCCTCGGTCATTGCAGTCACTTGGGATGTGAACCAGCACATGAAAGATATTTCTCTCTCTCCCTCTCTCCTCCTTCCCTCCTTCCCTCCTTCCCTCCCTCCCTCCCTCCCTCCCTCCCTCCCTCCCTCTCCTTCTCTCTCTGTGTAACTCTGCCTCTCAAATAAATAAATAAATCTCATTCCATGTCAGTGGGATTAGAAATACAATATTTTGCACTTGGTTTCATTCACTTAGCATCATGTTTTGAGATTCATCACATGACAGCGAATCAGTAGTTCATTTCTTCTTTAGTTGCTAAGTAGTATCTCATTGTACGGATTTTACCTCTCCTGTGCCGTTCACCCGTTGGCGGGCATTCTGCTTGCAGTCACGTGACTTTTGTGTTCACAATGAAATTGGTACAAAGTGTCAGTCATGAAGGTATCCGCACTGCACAGGGCTGCTTCTCAACTGGAAGTTTTCAGAATTGTGTTTCAGGCTTCTGTAATATAAGGAATCCATCCAGTGTTTACTTTCAAGAACACCTGTTTGCTTGTGTAAAATTTATTTTCGTTGTCCCGGTGACTAGACTCACCTACGTTTTAATTGTGATAGACATAGCAATATTTGTATCACCCTACGTTGATATGGCTGGTTTGAATGAATCACGAGCATTATGTCACTGAAAAAACACATGCTTTCCACCCAGTAGAGTTAGAACAACAACCCGTTACGGTGGCCTGTCAGTGTCACTAGGTGGATTCCTAAAGGAATATTTATTCTTCAGAGAGAAATCAGTTTATGACTTGCACTTCGTCCCAGTGAATTCCTTGGTTCGAGTTTTTATCCCCCAGCCGTCTCTGAATATCCAAAGGGAATTCTGTCTTCCCAGCTGAACCTGACTTGGGACAGCTAAAGCAAGAAGAAGGGGAGTTTTGGAATTACAGAATTCTGATAATGCAGACAGAGTCCAAGGAGAGATGGACAAGCTGGATCCAGCGCTGCTTGGAGGGGCAGAGTTAGGAGGGTGTAGGGACTTGTGTTTTCCTCAGGGGCTGGCGTTGAAATAACTGCACTCCAGATGCCTTCGGTCCTTGTGTGACTGCTGAAGATTGGGTTGCTGGCGGGTTGGGTACCTGTTCATCCCTGAAGAGCTGACTAGGGAGAGCGGCCACCAGAGACACACCTGCGGGGACATCAGGATCCACACGCTGACACCTCTGCTTTCCCAGTGCTCCGTTGTCTGGAAAAGATGTTCTGTGTGGTTGATGCCCATCATGCCCCCACATTTCTTTCTTACTTCTTATTAAGATGTTGTTTTGCATGCCAGAGATCTTTCTACCTTGCATGTGGTTCAGGGTCGTTTGGTATATTCATAGAAGTGTGCAACCATCATCACAATTGAATTTTAGAGCATTTTTCACAACCCAGAAACTTAACTGCTTTCTCCTTCGTAATCATGCAATTCCTGCTCTGTACTCCACCACACCCTTCCCTCACCCAGATCTAAGCAATCGCTAATCTGGTTTCTGTCTTTATAGATTAGTGCATTGTGGGCACTTCACATAGAGAATCATAGGACGTATGGTTCCTTGTGACTGGCCTGTTCCTTCATTCACTATGCATGGGTTTATTTTGTCTATCCATGTTGTAGCATGAATTGGTTCTTTATTCTTTTTTATGGGTATGTAATATTCTATTGTGTGGATAGACCAAATTTTATTTAGTCATTCATCAATTGACAGACTTTTTTTTTTTTTGCTATTAGAGATAGTATTGGTAGGAATATTTGGGTGAATATTATTTTCATATTTCTGGAGCTTTTTTTCCCCTAGGGGTCCGATTACTGAGTCGTACGGTAACTCTGTGTAGCATTTTGAGGAAGTGTTGAACTGTCTTCCAAAATGGCTGCACTGTTTTATATTTCTGCCAACAGTCTTTGAGAGTGCTAATTTCTTCACAGCCTCACCAACACTTATGTCACTTTTTGATTTCAGGGATCATACTGATGTGCAGTTGTATGCCCTTGTTTTTTTTTTTTTTTTTTAAGATTTATTTTATTTATTTGAAAGACAGAGTTACAGAGAGAGGTAGAGACAGAGAGAGGGGTCTTCCATCCACTGGTTCACTCCCCCGATGGCCACAACAGCCAGAGCTGCTCCGATCTGAAGCCAGGAGCTAGGAGCTTCTTCTGGGTCTCCCGTGTGGGTGCAGGGGCCCAAGGACTTGGGCCATCTTCCACTGCTTTCCCAGGCCATAGTAGAAAGCTGGATCGGAAGAGGAAGGGCGCTGGGACTAGAACTGGTGCCCATTTGGGATGCCGGCACTTCAGGCCAGAGCCTTAATCCGCTGCACCAGTGCCAGCCCTGCCCATGAGGTTTTGATTTGCATTTCCTTGATATTAGTGATGTTGAACATCTTTTCATATGCTTATTAACTTAACTTATTTCTGTATCTTCTTTGGAGAAATGCCTATTGAAATTCTTTGCCTGTTTTTTAAAATATGATTTATTTTACTTATTTGAAAGGCAGAATTACACAGAGAGATAAAGGTAGAGAAGGATCTTCCATCTGCTGGTTCACTCCCTGACTGGCCACCATAACTGGGGCTGGGTCAGGCCAAAGTGAAGAGCCAGGACCTTCTTCCAAGTCTCCTGTATGGGTGCAGGGGCCCAAGCACTTGCCCATCCTCTGCTGCTTTCCCAGGCAGATTAACAAGGAGTTGGACTGGAAGTGGAGAAGCCGGAACATGAATGGGCACCCATATAGGATGCTGGCACTGCATATTGATGTTGTATCCTGCCACATTGCTGAACTCATTCCATTCTCCCGCTCTTTTTGAGTACATATCTTTACAATAAGAATACTAATATAACCCCATATTCGTTTATGCTTTCAACAAATCAGCAAAAATTAATTGAGCAGCTATGCCATTTAGAAGGACATAAAGCAATGTGGATCCTGTGATATTTCTCCCATGCAGACATGTCCTTTCATACCTGGGCATACTGCGTCTCTCTCACCACCTCACTTGCTATAACCCTTGACCTCCATCCCATGTTTTTACTTTATGCTCTAACAAATAGATAATGAGTTTTAACCTCCCCTTTCTATTATGTGTGTTTTTGCTTTTCCCTGTCACAAAATCTCCTCTGTCTCCTTCTCCAAATCTCTGATATTTCTGACTCTGGGATTGCCCTAGGCATATACAGTCCCTCCTGTATTCCCTGTACTTTTGCACTTGGCTCCACTGTCGTAATTATGCCATATTGCAGTCATGCTCTTGGGCGTGATTTTGTAAGGCATCCTTGACCAATTCATTTTTTTTTCCATTTCCTCTTTGCTTGTAATTGGTTACAAAATGTGTATCGGTCAGAGTTCGAAGAGATAAACAGAACCAATAGGATGCTTTGGCAAGTCTCACATTTGTAGGTAAGGCCAGCATACTGGACCCTCAGGTAGAGTTGAGGTCACAGTCTTAAGACAGAACTTCTGACCAGGAAATCATGGCTTTACTGCTAAGGCATTTAAACTGATTGACTGAGCCTCGCCCACAATTTGGAGGTAATCTCTTTTTACCTAAAGTCCACCAATTTTGGATGTTAACCACATCTACAGAATACCTCTGTAGCAACACCCAGATTGGTGTTTGATTAAGTTGCTAGTTTCTTTTTTTTAGATTTATTTATTTATTTGGAAGTTAGAGTTACACAGAGAGAGGAGAGGCAGAAGGAGAGAGATCATCTATCTGATGGTTCACTCCCCAGGTGGCTGCAACGGACAGAGCTGTGTCGATCCAAAGAGCCAGGAGCTTCTTCCAGGTCTCCCACGTGGGTGCAGGGGCCCAAGGACTTGGACCATCTTCTACTGCTTTCCCAGGCCATAGCAGAGAGCTGGATTGGAAGTAGAGCAGCCGGGTCTCGAACCAGTGCCCATATGGGATGCCACTGTTTCAGGCCAGGGCGTTAATCCGCCACACCACAGCGCCAGCCCCAAGTTACTAGTTTCAAATAGCATAGGCAAGTTGACACAGAGCTAGCCACCAGAGTGTACATTTCTGTAGGAAACGGTCTGTTCTTCTGTTTCTCTTTGTATCAGGGAATCAAATTCAATAATATACAATCAGTATACAATCAGTGATTTAGTGTCTTGACAAACGTTAAATTGAAAGCTGAGGAGTTATAATTTTGTAAATATTATTTCTGCCTAGCAGCTTTTTTTTTTTTCATTGTCAGATATTATTAGCAGGAAATTGTTTTCCTCAATCTCTCTGGCAGCCCGATTATTTTAACTAACTGTGCCCATGCCTTCTGTTCTGGGTTTATTCCTACCTCAGGGTTCCTGATAGATAAACTACTGTGTTGTTTTCTTTAGCTGGCTATCCTTGCAGTTCTACTTGACTTTCATTAAATGTAACATTCAAAAGTAAAACCGGATAGCCCATTCCTTTCCTAACCTCTTCTGCCTCATTTTGAACTTGCAAGCCTGGCGTGCCCCTGCCAATGTTGTATTCTCTCCAGGTACAGCAATCCTGGGGATGTTGAAGCACATGGAAGACATAGTACTTTGTTGTTAGGGGAGAAAATGCCATGGGACCTTACAGCAATGTTTTAGTAATGTCTGTGAGACATGGCAACAGAGCAGGTTTATGAGGTTAAGAAACATCATGAAAGCAAATACGGGAGGAGAGGTTTGTTGGTCATGGTTATAGGTACCGTAATATCTTCTCTTATGCTTTTATATTCTCTCTAGGTGACAGGCATAGCAATATAACTCTTGGCCTTTAAGGACATGCCTTTTGGAAGGTGGGAGGGGCCATCCTCGTGCAGTCTTAGCCTCCTCCATGGTTAGTGGGTAGCTCTATTTGTTCTGACAACTTTAGGGTGGACTTGGTTTGGAATGGAGGAGACAGGAATAGGTGCCAGAAACAATACGCATGACATCAACTTTGAAGTATAAGAAAGGAAAGCCCACCTTAATGACTTTAAGATGTCCATCACAATTTTTTTTTTTTTAAGATTTGTTACTTTATTTGAAAGAGTAAGAGAGAGAGGGAGAGACAGAGAGAGAGAGAGAGAGGTCTTCCATCTGCTGGTTCACTGGAGCTGGAGTGATCTGAAGCTGGGAGCCAGGAGTTTCATCTGGGTCTCCCACATGGGTGCAGGGGCCCAAGAGCTTGGGCCACCTTCGCTGTTTTGTTGGGTGCTTTAGCAGAGAGCTGGATAGGAAGTGGAATAGCTGGGACAGGAACTGGCTCCCATAGTGGTTGCCAGCACCGTAGGCAGTGGCTTTTGTCCTATGCCACAACGCTGGCCCTTGAAAATGTTTTAAAACTCTGGCCTTTGGATTCTGTTTTGTTGATTTGCTGGCAATTTCAGACTCAGCCTTGGTTCCACTGCTGTACTTTTTTGCAATATTGAGGAGCCTTGACACTGCCTATATAGTGTCTAGACAGCTGTGACCTCAGCTGATCTCCTTAAAAAGACTTGGCTAGATTTGGCTGCTGCCAGCTCCATGGCTCTAAATTAAGATAAATGCTTACATTCCTGACCCAAAATTACTATCTCTACTTGCTAAGCCTCATGTGTGAGACGGCCCCATGTTCCTTATTCTCTGTTCCCCAGTTGTTGTCAAGCTCTGAGTGAACTCTTGACAACCATCTCATACTCGAAAATATTGAAGCGTCAACCTGATTGCTTTCCATTTCTAAGAGGTGCTAAATGTTTTCAATAAGACCTGCCTAAACCATCGTGTCTCACTCCAGTTTCCTCTCACAGCGGAAGTGTCTTTCAGTAACCTAAAACTACTGGCTTCTAATTTTAGGGATAACTAAGGCAGGTTCAGGATGGAAAATAAGCTCTTGTCTATTGATTTGCCTTAGTCATTTTACTCCAGAGGCCTATAATTAGCTCTGTTTTCTCCACCTGTAATACGTGTTTAGGTTTAAAATGATGTTAGAGAAAGAGTGGATGAGGCGCAGGGTTAGAAATGAGGGAGGCTCCCTTGGTCCTACTTTTGGAAACTTGAGGTGGATGGCACTTGCTGGAGAAGAGAGTATGGTCGTCTGTCCTTACCTCCAGGAGACACAGCCCAAGAGCCTAGTGGATGCTGAGACCACAGACTGTACTGCATCCTAATATACACGCTGTGTGTCCCCCATGCGTACATACATATCTGTGACAAGGTTTAATTTATGGACTAGGCACAGCAGGAGATTAACAACAATGACTAGCACTAAAAGTAACTTCAGGAGTATGCCGTAATAAAAATTGTCAGGATGTGGCCTCCTCTTCTTCTCTTTCTGTATTTTATTGTATTTTGATTTTTCACTGGCAGGAAGCACTGTCCAGCTTCTCTTTGGCTTATCTGAGTTGCCAGGATCACTCTTCGGGCACCGTGGGGCCATTAGGAACTGAAATAAGGGTTACTTGAACACAAGCCCTGCCCCAGGAAGCATAAATTCACTTGGAAGCATCACTGGAGCTATTGTTATTTGTAACAGCATTTTAAATACTCATTCATGGAATCAACTGATTTCTTTTTTCAATCATCTTTATGGAATTTCACCAAATGAGGGGCTGTTGCACATACACAGGAACTTCAAAATGTTCATGAAAAGTAGAATTAAAAGTGAGCGTTCATTTTGCCTCAATTTCTTTTTCATTGGGATGGCATTGTGGTGTAGCAGTTAAGCCACTGCCTGCAGTGCCGGCATCAGGTTCACGTCCCTGTAGGCTCCTGGGAAGGCGGCAGAAGATGGCCTGAGTGCTTGGGCTGCTGCCACCCACAGGCTTCTGCCTTCAGTCTGATCTAGTCCTGGCCTCCGTGACCATTTGGGGAATGAACCCATGGATAGAAATCTCTTCCTCTCTGTCTGTAACTCTGCCTTTCAAATAAACAAAGTAAACCTTTAAAATTTTTTTCTTAATATTTGGAAAATGCATATTATGAAACGTCTACACAGGCATTTCAAGTATCTTTGTGCACAAAATAAACTCAAACTTTTAATTTCATTTTTCTAGAAACTTTAAAAAACTTTTTTGTGTGTTCACCTTTTATTTATGTGAGAAGCAGAGACAGAGACAGACAATGATCTCCCATCTGCCGATGCACTCCCCAAATGCCCACAACAGTACTGACTAGGCCAGTGTGAGGTCAGGAGCACAGAACTCCGTCCAGGTCTCCCACGTGGTTGGCAGCGACCCAAGTGCTTGAGCCGTCACTTGCTGTCTCCCAAGATGCACACGAGCAGGAAGCTAAAATCCGAGTACAAAAAGTTGAAGGTAAGCATTTAGAAATTTTTAACAATTTGACAGAAAACTCATGGAGATTACATTCATATGTGTTTACTCTTATTTCATCTTTCTGGTATTTTAAAAAATTTTACAAAAGTATCAGCCTGTGCTAGATTCATTTGCATAGCACTGGTCCTTTACCACAAAGAGTCTAAGAAGTACCATTTATTATTTTTTGCACCTCAAGGGCAGAGTTCATCTGTATGAAAGTATTTTTCCATCTACAGTAGTGAATTTGGCATCCAGTACTGTACTACTCTTATAAAATTGTTCATCCCCTGTCATTTGCCCTTTTTATTTTTTTTTTTATTTTTATTTTTTTTATTTTTATTTTTATTTTTTTTGACAGGCAGAGTGGACAGTGAGAGAGAGAGACAGAGAGAAAGGTCTTCCTTTGCCGTTGGTTCACCCTCCAATGGCCGCCGCGGCCGGCGCGCTGCGGCCGGCGCACCGCGCTGATCCGATGGCAGGAGCCAGGAGCCAGGTGCTTTTCCTGGTCTCCCATGGGGTGCAGGGCCCAAGCACTTGGGCCATCCTCCACTGCACTCCCGGGCCACAGCAGAGGGCTGGCCTGGAAGAGGGGCAACCGGGACAGAATCCGGCGCCCCAACCGGGACTAGAACCCGGTGTGCCGGCGCCGCAAGGCGGAGGATTAGCCTAGTGAGCCGCGGCGCCGGCCCATTTGCCCTTTTTAAGGACTGAATTACATCTCAGTCATTGCACCTTATCTCATACCATAATCAGCTGTTTATGGCTGTGTCTTGTGCATTAAACCCTTAAAGGTGACTGAAACAAGCTCTTAATCCCTTTCCTGTCCCAGCTGCTACCACAGAGCCTGATACACAATGAAAGTTCAGTGAATGTTGACGGAGTGAACAAATGAATGGATTCTAGTTGTTGACCAAGTCTTTTGTTTCTAGTGACTTCGATTCATTCATTAACTCTCAGTTTAAGGAAATGTTTAAATGGGTCCAGAAGAATTAATATCTGATGTTTATTGATAAAAATCTGTAATTGAATATTGTTAAAAATAAGAATTATTGGCATAAGTCTGGGTAGCGCTATCCCCCCACCCCATGAACAGACAGGATTTGCATTCTTTTATTGTTTGACTTCTACTAATAAAGAGCCCCATATCTCAGAGCCGTGTCTCACACTGTAATCCTGCTGTTCAGAGAGCTTTCGCTTTGTAGGTTTGAATTTGGGTATTTGACTCCAAGTTTCTGTCTTTTCCAAAAATGTAGTAGCTAAAGAAAAAAATCTTCATAATTTCTCTCTGAAACTATTCCCAGGATAGACATATGGCACAGTGGTTAAGATGATATTTGGGACGAACCAATCCTTTACCCCAGCACCTGGGACTGAGTCCCTGTTCTGTGTCTGATCCAGCCTCCTGCTGATATGGGAGGCAGCAGCAGGTATTAACACAAGCACATGGGTCTTTGCCACCCACATGGGAAACCTGGATTGAGTTCAGGGCTTCTGACTTTGGCCTGACCCAGCAGCCCTGGCTGTTGCTGGCATTTGGGTAGTGAACCAGCAGATGGAAAAACTCTGTCTTTATCTCTTTGTGTCTCTCCTGTTACTTTGTCTTTCAAATAAATGTGAATAGATAATAAATAAGCACCATTTCTTATGATGCATTTATTCTTTTTTCCTGAACTCCTTTCTTCTTGCTGTGTTTCCATTCAGTAGGTCTATGTAATTGGGGCCTTTATAACTGACATTTGAATTCTAGATTTCAACAAACCATTTCACCTTGCTTAGAGGCAGCTAGGATTGATTTTGCATGTGGCATTTTAGCTTTTCCTGGTTCCTGGACATTAAGTACTTGAGTTTTGTTTTGGTCTACTCACCATTTAAGATTCTTCTTCCTCTTACATACTTGTAAGAATCCCCCATCATTAAATAGTTTCGATTTTTCGAAATGTGAGTAATGAACATAGAATCAATACAAGTATATTTACATTAACTTTTGTTCTAACAATTACCTAAGTTTTTAAATTAACCTTAAGGTAGTCCAAGCCAAGAGCTTGTTAAATAAGCAACATGAAAAGAATCAGCCAGGCTGGGGCTTTTTATTGTCAGTGTTCAGTTTCTCCTAGTGCAGATTAGTGTTTGTGAAAAAGAAGTAGGCAGGGCCAATTGCCATATGAATAATTTACTTTCTGGGAACCAGGAAACATAAAAAATATAAATGGTATTACTGATGGACTGCCAAATGTTATAATCCAAATGAAAGCATTTCCAGGGGAACCGAAAGAATGGAGGTATTCTGTGCATATGGAATATAATACGGTAAAAAAATTACGAGCAGGTTGCTTTCATGCAGAAAAAGACTATGTACGAGGGAAACACAGTTAATAAAGAGGAGATGAGAAAGAATAAAAGCAGCGGTCCACATGTCGAAGATTTTTAGCTGGGGACACTGAGTGATCATAGCAACCATCTCCAAGGAGACCCGAGGAAATGTGACAAACGCGGAGGTCACGCAGCCGCTCAGAGAAATTCCATATTGATTACCAGCCTCTAGATGCGTCCTTCCCCCTCACCTCCAATGCCTCCCCTCTCTGAAGCAGCGTTGATTAGACGGAGAAAGGAAAACCCAGCTGATGTGCCCTGAGGAGAAAGAGTAATCCTGAGAAGAGAAACTTCTGTTCAAAACATCGGGAGCAGCCGCCTTTCACTGCACTTCAAACGCCATTCGGAAATGTGGAGATGAGTGAAGCGAGAAGTCCCAGAGATTAAATGCAAGCGTTGGTCATAGGTGTTAGTGGAGGTTACTGTTTTATTGAAAGGGGGGCAAGTTTGAATTCTAGGGCTGGCAGCAAACTCACAGAAAAGGCTCTCCGATAATTCCTTCTTTAGACAGCAACAGAGTCCCACCAGTGCAGGGCTGCTTCCTCTCCTACTGTTTCCATCTTGCTCGTTCTGCAAAGGCATCGGTTAGGTGGATGGTGAGAAATTACGTGCTGTCTGCGAGGAACCGTGGCTTCCTGAGTTCATTCAGTCAGGAACGTTGATCGCCTGACCACAGCAGCCCTGCCAGCCCTCGACCAGTCGATGCTGAGAGAACCAATGTCACTTGTGGGGTGCATGATGTAAAAATGTAAAAGGGAGATGGACAAAGTAAAACTAAAAAGGAAACCCGCGATGTCTGGTGTAGCGTGTGTGTGAGCATGGAGAGGCTGCAGCGTGGTGGCTGGGAGGCATCTGAGTCAGGAAGCGATTCCAAGAAGTGGTGGTGGATCTGTTGAAAGGTGAGAAGGGGAGATAAGGTGCCTTGGATAACGTAAGGTCTGTGGGATTTAAGAAAATTCTGGGAATTGAATTACAGGCCAGTCAAAGAGACAAGAAGTAAAGAGAGTGTAAGATATAGCAAAAATTAAGTCCCATTTTCCCTGTCCCAGCTCCCTCCCCCTGTATCTCTATTTGATTCATCCTGACGCAAATCACACTTTGACTTGGAGAGTCCAAACCAGGAAGCCACACCTTTGGGAGCTGCTGAGTCCTGGTCCTGGGGACCGTCTGTGCTTTGGGGATCTGCTGGCTCTGCTCCCATCTCACCCTGCCCTGCACGGTCAGGTTGCACACAGATGTCATACATTCACTTTTGGGGTCTCACCTGTGGAATTTTGTCATGTCACAGGCTTTAATCCCTTCCTCATAGAGTGGTCTTGCAGATTGAATGACCAAATACACCTTTAAGAGTTTAAGATAAATACTGCCTGATACACAGGAAGCACTGTAAAAGGCATTGATGCTACTGTTATCATGAGTCACGGTTATTACTAATCTGCCATTCTCCCAAGGCATGGGAACCCATGGGATATCCTCCCGGACTTGGAGCCTAGCAGAACTGGAGCAAAGCTCCCGGAAGTAACTAGGGTTTGCCAAGAGAGTATGGCCCATCTAGAAGGAGTGATGGTTGGGTCCTGGTCTGGAGTCCAGGGTAGAAAACACAGGCCAACTCAAGGGAAGGTTCATTTTTATTGTGAGTGTGCCCAGAGCATTGTGAGCCAACAATGCTCCAGTTTGGTCCTTTAAAAGTATAGGTGCTGATATAGTAATTCTTAGAATGAACTAAATGGATTTCATTGCATGGAAAACCCTGGGTTTTACTATGATCAAATAAGGCATTGTTTAGGAGTCAAAAGATTTTTACCTTTTGTGTTTTTGTTCTGTTTTAAAAGAATGTGTTCCAATTGAAAGTATGAATCCACTCTCAAAAAAATTGCTGATTACTATTTCAGTAGGGTCTGCATTCCAGAATCTACTCTGATTCAAAGCTGAAATTACATTGCTTATTTATGATAGACTGCTTTCTGGAAGTCTTATATATGCTGACTTACCAAGCTGGGTGTCCTTGCTGGTCATAGATATTGCCTTAGGTCAACGCCAGGTGCTATTTTTACTATTCTCATCTTGCCAACTTCCTAAACTGGTAGCCATCAGCTTAGGGCTGGGGCAAATGCTAGATTATATTGTGCCATTCTCACCAGAAGTTTGGTGGTTATGAGATTTCCCTGACACATCTCTTTACTGACCAGACTGCAGAAATAATGATAGCACTCCAGAATGGTCCGTGTTTTAAAATTGGGAGTGGAGAAAAGCAGTCATAGAAAAACTGCTTAAAGAATGCACATTGCTCAAAGTCCCCGGGAAAGGCTACACTTTACGGGGAAATTGTGCTGTTATCACATAGTAATTCTGTGCTGCACTAGTGTTAAACTCATTCTTGAATGATTACAACCACGCTGTTAACTAATTTTATAGATAAGGAAACTGAGACCCAATGAAGCTTAGTTGCCTGCTGAAGGTCACCAAGCTGAGAGACTGATTAGAGCTTGAATTTGAACCCAGAGTTGTCTGACTTTAGAGTCCAGGCCCTGTGCCGCTGTGCCAACCCTGCTTGCTTGTCTTGATTTGTCGCAGTACTATCATTATTACACACTAAGGCATGTTGCTACAGTTCATTCGTTTCAATAACCAAATTATGTTTTGTTGGGTGAATGTGCAAAATCAGTTGATTCATTGCCCTGTTGATGCATATTTGGATTGTGGCCAGTTTTTTTTTTTTTTTTTTTTTTTTTTTGCTGTTTGAGCAGTGCTGTTGAACATTTTGTGTGTGCATGTCTATTGATGCACTTGTACAGAGATTTCATGACACATTCCTGGGAATGGAATTACTGGGTCAGTGTTCGACTTTGCATACTACCAGATTGTTTTCCAAAGGGGTGGTGCCAGTTTATATTTCTGTCCACAAGTGATTAAGAGTTCTACTTGATCCACTTTTTACCAATTTTTGGTATTATAAAATGTCATTTTTTTTCTTTTTGGTCAGTTTGTTGGGTGTAAGCGAATACTTCATTGTTGTCATCCTTGACATTTTTCTGAAACCTAAAGAGAGTGAACCTTGGAGGAGGTGACTGTTGAGTAGGAAACTGAGAGAAATGAAGGAGCGAACCCTAAGCAACTGTGGTGGTAGACTGTTTGCAGGTAGAGTTGTCCCCAGAGCATCTGGAGGGCTGCTGTGCTCAGAGAGCAGTGAGCCAGGAGCTGAAGCTGGGAAGACAGGTAAGGACTAGTTGTCCTGGACCTAGGAGTGCATGGTAAACACTGTACTTTAGACTTTATTCTAGGCTGTAGAAGATGTGGGAAGACGCTGGAAGGCCATTAGAAGGGAAGAACAG
Source organism: Oryctolagus cuniculus (assembly GCF_964237555.1). NCBI lineage: Eukaryota > Metazoa > Chordata > Mammalia > Lagomorpha > Leporidae > Oryctolagus > Oryctolagus cuniculus. Next base: position 66,119,596 of record NC_091442.1, read on the forward strand.
TATTTGATTAATGTTTTAAAAAGGTCACTTTGACTTCTGTGTGAATGGACTTTAGCAGTAAGAACAGAGCCATAGAGATGAGTCGTGGATGGCTGTGGCTTCGCTCAGAGAGTCAGAGAGGAAGTGGTGAGAAGTTGGACACATTTTGAAGGTAGCGTTTTTAAGATCTGTTGCTGGTTTGGGTGGAGAAGCAGGAATAGCGGTTGATATCTTGGTTTAGGAGTGAATGACAGATAATGTGCGTCTGTTCCTGACTTGGGAAAGATGCTGGGAGCAGAGCAGCCCTGGAAAAAGAATTAAATGTTCTTTAGTGGAGAACATGCATTTATTGTACGTGTAGCTGTCTACTTGGCATGTTGATGTCCCAAAGGTACCTAGAATAAAGCATGTACAAACTAAACCAGTGCCTTTTCTGTCTACCTTGAAATTCTTCCTTGTGTCAGTGAATGGTGGCTCATGCATCTATTTGGACAAGCCGGAAATCTGGCCGTCATCTTTGACACCTTCCATTGCTTATCACCATTACCGCCCTATTGCCACATCCTGCCAGTTTTACCTCTGAAATTTCTCTGGAATATGTTCAGTTTTCTCCATCTCAAGTGCTAGCTACCACCAGCTTCCACTGGGAGTGCAGTGCAGCCTCCCAACTGCATTCCTACAGTTTGCTGCCTACTGTGCAGCCAGCTCACTTTGAACCCTGAAGTTCAAAACCCTCCTAACCTTTTTAACTGCTTTTGGATTGAATCTATAATAGGACCAAAGGCATGGGTTAGCTGGGAAATGCCCGTATTTCTAGTCCCATCTTCAGCTGTTCCTCCTCTCTGGGATCTCTTTGTTCCTGAGTGACTGTCTACTCCCTTTCTCTTCCTGAGCCTTTGTGCAGGCTGCTTGTGTAACACACCACTGAGTCAATCAGACTTCACGTTTTAGCTCAAATGATATTTCCCTGGAGGAGCTACGTGCATACAAGAGTACACACATGCACACACATACAGAGAAACATCTGCCACTAGTAGATGGGTTTCTCTCTTACCTGTTTTTAAATAATATGATTTCATGTCTTTCTTTTATATCACTTATCACGATGTATTTGCATATTAGTAGATTATTATGCATGTGCATACTTATTAATATCTGTGTTCCTCTAGAATATAAACTATGTAACATTTTATTTGGTACATCATTGTATCCTCAGCATCTAGCACAGTGATTGGTATACAGAAACTATTCAGTGAACATTTGTTAGTAAATCAGTGTTGGAGAAGAGTTCCTCACTCAGATGTCTGAATTGATTTTTTTTAAGATTTATTAATTTACTTTAAAGGTCGAGTTAGAGTGAGGGGGAAAGAGAGAGACAGAAAGACAGACAGACAGACAGACATAATATATATTTCATCCCCTGGTTTGCTTCCTAAATGACCTCAACGGCTGGGCTAGGCTGAGCCAGGCCAAAGCCAGGAGGCTTGAACTCCACCTGGGTCTCCCATGTGGATGTCAGGGACCCAAGCACTTGAGCCATTCTCTGATACTTTCCCAGACACATTAGTAGGAAGCTGGATTGGAAGTGGAACAGCTGGTACTCAAACCAGCAATCATATGGGATGCTGGCATCGTAGGCTGCAGCTTAACCTGTTGTACTACAACACAGTCCCCTAAATTAATTTTTATAGCCCTTTCTATGTAACTTTTTGCTTAAGACAGATTATTTAAAACTTCCCCACAACTATCCTAGTCACATTTTAGACTTCCTTGGCAGTTCCCAAGTGTGCACCCCCGGTTCACTGTACATGAAATCAAGCTTTGATTCTTTCTAGTCTAGGGAATTTGCATTCTAGTTTAGTCTAAGGAACCTTTGGACAGGAACTTTCTCTGAACAGCGATTATGCTGCACATCATTCCAAATGTAATGCCCACATGTAAAGAATTTAAAAAATGTAAAAGTAAACGATAAGCATTTCAGCAGAATTTTAGACTACAAGCTATTTTTGTACTGGGGGTGTCCTGCAGTGGGTGAACTGTCTCTCTATACAGTACGTGACTCTGGAAGTAGAACCTTTCCGATGCTCACCGTTACACAGTGAGTCCAAGTTCTTTACCCAGGTAGACTGGGCCTCCATGGTCCTCCCCGTACCTCCTATTCCAGCATTAGCTCTCTCACTTCCTGCGCTGTCTGTCCCTTTCTAGCAGCACCAAACTGCTTGTTATCGCCCAAGTTAGATCTGCTGCTCCTCTGTGCTCCTGTAGTACCCTGGGCATATTGGAGGGTAATTGGAAAAATAAGTTGAAATCCATGCCTATAGGGGATCTTGGGAAAGTTTGTGGAAAATGTATATTATGAAAAAAAAAAGATTTCAAAAAAATTTGGGGGCTGCAACAAGCATCTTTCATTCTATTCTGCATAAACGTTAAGTACTGTCTTATATGCTGCACAATAAGCATTTGGTTTGTGACTCCCACAGACTGGTCTCTTTGAGAAGAGAAATAATGTTATTTCTTTTTTAATAGTCAGCAGCACAGAGCATAGTAGGGAGTAGGGGCTCAGTTGATGCTTGATGAATGAATGAAGTAACTTGGGGTCTACCATAAGAATAGATGAGTTTTCTTACTTAAAAGGGGGATGTACTCCAAGATATGCCACTCAGTTCATACTTCAGCGAAGACTTAGACTCAAGAACTTGCTGCGGGTTCTGTTGGTGTCTCCTCTCATTTGTTCATGGGAGGTTAGCCTTTGCTCTGGACTGGGGGACTGTGAGGGCCTGTTTAAAAAGCAGATCAGCCAGGGTAAGCCGCAGGATGACATGAATAACAGAACATTTAATCTGCGCTATGCGTACGTCTGTTTTTGCAGCTACCCCTCCTGTGGTCTCCTTGGTGGTACAAAGGAAAAGAATTCTGTCATCTTTCTTACTGAGCTACTTACTATCTGAAATCATACATTGACCAATCCATATACTAAAATGCTAAACATCCATATTATGTAATCTCCTGCCAGTGTTTTATTTGTGCCTATATATGTTATTGTCCTAAAATCAGCCAAGTTATTCTGCTTTTCTTGGTAACATACTTTCTAGATAGACAGACATAGCAATAGATATGGTATCTTACACATTATATATTCTTCAAATATCATTTGATAAAGACTTTTAAGTATTTTGTTCATACTTTAGTACTTCAGTTTGACAGTCTTTAAGTTGCAGCTTAAATAAAAAAATAATCCTCTAAATTTTTTAGCCAGTCACATGAAAGAAATTTTGCATGATTTTGTATAAAGGAAAGAAAATTTTGAGATTACAATTATTTTGATACAAGATTAATATGGCATTTAATAGCTTTGTTCTGTCTCTCTAATCAAAATTATCTCTGAATGCCCATTTAAAAAGTCCTTGGTTGCATAGCATACTTTCCTGTCTTGTCAGATAAGATATTTTGATAACAATTTCCTCTGCATTTCTGAATTTTATACAAGAAGTATACACAATCACTGTCAAGAATTTGTTAGCTTCAATAGGAAGCCATTTGAGAAAAGGCTACAGACTGTACCATTAACTTTTAAGGAACAAAACTAGTTAATTACTAATGTGAACACTAATCACCTAAGACATTTGTGCAGTTTGATATTTGACCACAAAAAAGTGTGAGTTCTGTAAAACCTTTATCATTAGTTTTTTGTAGCTACATTAATTTTACTTCTGAGGTTAAACCTCAGAGAAAATGGTTTGAGTTGCATTTCCATAGTGCACACTCCCCAATCTAGTGCTACATTTGATCATGGGGAAGGTGGAGCCTAGATAGCTTCCTCCACTGGCTTTACATGACTGCACTGTGCTCCCTGATTTGATATTTTAACAAGTCACTTACTTTCAGCATTAAATGAGCTGTGTTTTGATGAAACAGAATTTTTAAAAATACCAATAGCTGATTTATTGTGTGATTTCCAGAAAGAATGCTTGCAATCAATCTGCCAATAAAAGGAGGACAGAACTGAACAAATCCATATTCTGATCAGCTTCATTGCTTAAATGGAAACTTTCCTCTTTCAATTGCACTATCTTTTATTGAGGACTGATGAGGGTGCCATTTGGGGTCCTCCACGAGGGCTCATCCTCCTGGCATTGTCTGGTTGCTTTGTGGCATGATCCTTGAGAAGCATCCTGTCTGAAGAATGAAAGATAAAAGTCTATGCATGTCTCCAAGAGAGTTCTCGTCATCAGTTCCTGTCTTGCCAGTGCTTGGCAGTGCCTGGCACATAGTGTCGAGGCGGTACGTGTTTGCCAAATGAATGATTAAATTAAGGAATGACTTAATTTGGACTTTTTGTTGAAAGAAATGAGATCACAACTTCAGCCAAGTCATGCCATCTGGTTGACGGCTGTTTATAGCTCTTAAGTGGTGTCATTTTGGCATAGGAAGGGTAACTGTCATTGCGTTTGATGTTACCCTATGTGTCCATAATACTGGAACAGATGAATTAAAGTAGGCGTGGTTTTTGTCTGGATCCTGTTTTAGCAGCCAAAGCTCTTTCAGAATGAGTGCTCCCCCATAGTCAGAATGAGGCTACTCTGGATACAGATCCTATCAACATTTGTATTCAAGGTGAACTGTTGCCACCATTACTCTATTCCTTTATTATGACCTACTTGCTTCTGACGCCAATGACTTAGTCTCTCTTCAGGGCATATAAATACTAAGCTTTTACATTTTATGATCATTTAGAAAAATAAATGAGATGGATAGCATCTCAATTTTGATGAGGCTTTTAAGTTAGACAAAGACAAAGTTAATACTTGTGAATATTAAAAACTTAATTATGAAAACTACACCAATTAAGGTATACTTGCAGTATGGAAATGAAAATTTACATGTGACATCATACTATCTTCCAGTTACCAACATGCTAGTAGCAACAGTAGAACATCCTTGCAAGGAAGAAAAGAGGATGAAGGAAAATTAAGCAGAAGAATAAGGAAATAAGGATAGTAATTAAATTTTTAAATCTACATGTAATAATGGTACATATTTAAGAGGTACAATGTGATACTTGATTCCCTGTGTATCATGTGTAATAATCAGATGAGGGTAATTGGAACATCCATTGCCTCAAATATTTATAGTTTCTTTGCATTAGAGAAATTCAAAGTCTTCTCCACTGGCTATTTTGAAATATACAATTGATTTTTACTTATTTGAAATGTACAATTTTTAAAATAGTTATCCTGTGCTATGGAACATTAGAAGCTATTCCTCCCATCCAACTGTACCCCTGTAAAAAATCAATCATCCTCTCTCCAGACTGCATACCCAGTGTCTGATAACCACGACTCTACTCTCTCTTCCTGTGAGATGAACTCGTACAGCTTTCATATATAAGTGAGAAAATGCAAGATTTTGTCTTTCTGTGCTTGACTTATTTTACTTAACATAATGTTCTCCAGAATCATCCTTGTACCACAAATGATGGGATTTCCTTCTTCTCTGTGGCTGAATAATATTCCATCATGTATATATACCATATTCCCTTCTTTCATACATCTTGGTCATTGTGATAACTATTGTAATAGATGGGATATCTCTACAACATACTGATTTCTTTGGAATATATATCCAGTGAAATGGGTCATATGGTAGTTTTATTTCTACTTTTTGGGAAACCTTCATATTATTTTCCGTAATATCTGTGCTAATTTACATTCCCAGCAAATTGTGTGAGAGATCCCCTTTCTCCATATCCTGACTGGCATGTAACATTGTGTCTTTTCAGTCATAAGTAGTATCAGATGCTATCTCATAGTTTGGACTTGCATTGCTCTGATGACTAGTGATACTGAACTTTTACTTCATATACTTGTTGGCCATTTGTATGTCTTCTTTAGAGAAATATCTTTTCAGATTGCTGGCTCATTTTTATTTAGATTATTTTTGCTCTTGAGTTCTTTATGTATTTTGCATATTAATCTATTGTCAGATGAGTAGTTTGCAAACCTTTTTCCTTATTTGATAGGTTATCACTTCACTCTTCTTTCACTGTGTGGAAGCGTTTAGTTTAGTACAGTTCCAGTTGTCACTTTTTGCTTTTGCGTGTGCCTGTGGGGTCATATCCAAAAAATGTTTGGCCAGAATAGTGTCCTGTAACATTCCTGATGTTTTCTTTCAGTAGTTTCAGGTCTTACATTTAAGTCTTTGATTCATTTTAGGTTGATTGTCATAGATGGTGAGAAATAAGAGTCTAGTTTCATTCTCCTATATCTGTATCTATATCTATATCTGGTTTCCCAGAACTGCATATTGAAGGGACTGTCCTTCCTCCAGTGTATTTGGTGTCTGTGAAAATGAGTTGACTGTAACAGTATTTCACACTTTGTGTTTCTGTGTGGGTGCAAACTGATGAAATCTTTACTTAATATATACTAAAGCGATCTTCTGTATATAAAGATAATTGAAAATGAATCTTGATGTGAAAGGAATGGGAGAGGGAGCGGGAGATGGGAGGGGTGCTAGTGGGAGGGAAATTATGGGGGGGAAGCCATTGTAATCCATAAACTGTACTTTGGAAATTTATATTTACTAAATAAAAAAAGAAAAAAAAAGAAAATGAGTTGACTGTAAATATGTTGACTTGTTTCTGCATTCTATATTCTGTTCATTGGTCTATGTATGCCAGCACAGTGCTACTTTGGTTACTGTAGTTTGAAATCAAATTTTTAAAAAAAATATTTATTTATTTATTTGAAAAGCAGAGTTAGGGAGAGGGAGGGGATGGTGGGGGGAGAGAAAGAGAGAGAGAGAGAGAGAGAGAGAGAGAGAAAGAGAAAGAGAGATAGAGAGTGATCTTCCATTCACTGGTTCACTACCCAAAAGGTTACAATGGCAGAGCCTGGGCCAGGTGAAAACTAGGAGCCAGGAGCTTCATCCTGGTCTCTCATGTGGGTGCAGGGGCCCAAGAAATTAGGCCATCTTTGGCTGTTTTCTCAGGTGCATTAGCAGGGAGATGGATAGGAAGTAGAGCAGCCAGGACTCAAACTGGTGCCCATATGGGACTCTGGCATCACCAGTGGTGGCTTAACATGCCGCACAACGATGCTGGCCCTTGAATTCAGATATTGAGATACCTCTAGATTTTTTTCTTTCTGCAAGGAATTGCATTGGCAATTCAGGGTCTTCTGTGATTTCCTACAAATTTTGGGAGTATGTTTTTCTATTTCTGTGGAGAATGTCATAGTATTTCAATAGGGATTTCATTGAATCTGCAGATCTTTTGAGTAGCATAGACATTTTAACAATATTAATTTTTCTACTCTATGAACATGGGATATCTTTCCATATTTTTGTGTTCTTTTCAAATTTCTTTCAGCATTGTTTTATTGTTTTCATTATTGAGTCCTCTCATCTTAATTTTATTCCAGGGCATTTTAATTTTTTTGTAGCTATTATAAATAAGATTGCCTTCTTGATTTCTTTTTCAGCTCATTCATTATTGATGCTATTTATTTTTTGTATCCTACTGGCATTTTAAAAATGTTTTTATAATATTTTAAATATATTTTTAATTATTTTGTATCCTACCGGCATATTTACAGAATTTGTTGATCAGTTCTAACACCTTTTTTTGATGGAGCCTTTAGGTTTTTCTATACATAAGATCATATTGTTTGTGAGCAGGGAGTTTGACTTCTTCTTTTCCAATTTGGATGTCTTTTATTTCTTTTCCTTGCCTAATTACTGTTGCTGGGACTTTCAGTACTGTGTTGAATGGGAGTGGTGAACATGAAATCTCATCTGGTTCTGTATCTTAGAAGAAACACCTTGAAATGTTCTCCATTCATCATGATCTTAGCTGTGGATTTGTTATACCTGACCTCCAAAGTATTGAGTTATGTTCCCTCTATGGCTACTTGGTAGTTTTTTCATGAAGGGGGTCTTAAGTTTTATTGAATACTTTATCTGCATCAGTTTATATAATCATATGGTTTTTATTGTCCATCTGTTGATGTCCTGTATCCCATTTTTCATTTGCATATATTGAAATACTCTTTCGTCCCTGTGTTAAATTATACTTGATCATGGTTTATAATTTTTTTTTTCTGGACCCAGAAGCCAGGAACACAGTCCTGGTCTCATGTGAGTTGCAGGAACCCGATTTCTAGAGCCTTCACTGCTGCCTCCCGTGTTTGCATTGGTGGGAAGCTGGAGTCGGGAACTGGAGCCAGGCATTGAACATACACATTCTGGTATGGCTAAACACCTGCTCCAGTGGATAATCACTTTGGTGTGCTATTCACTTTTGTTTTATAGTGTTTTGTTGAGAATGTTTGCTGAGATACTGGTCCAAAGTTTTATTTGTTTGTTATGACCTTGTCTGGTTTTGGTATTAAGGTAATGCTGGTCTCGTACAATGAGTTTGGACAAATTTGTTCCCTTTCAATTTTTTGAATATTTTGGGAAGAATTTGTGTTAGTTTTACTTTAGTAGAATTCAGCCATGAAGTTATCTGGTCCTGGGCTTTTCTTTCTTGGGAGACTTACTTGTTTCTGATTCAGTTTCATTGTTATTGGCCTGCTTACATTTGTTATTTCTTCATGAATCAATTTTTTTAGATTATATATGTCCAGGAACTTGTCCATTTTTCCTAAGTTTTTTTATTTGTTGGCATATAGTTTTTTGTAATAGTCCCCAGTAATCCTTTGTATTGCTATGATATCCATTGTAACTCCTCATTCGCCCCTGATTTTCTTTATGTAGGTCTTCTTTTTTATTTTCTTAATTTGTCTAGCTAAAATTTTGTAAATTTTGTTTATCTTTTGAAAACAAAAAGGATTTTCTCTTATCTTTATATTTGTTTTAGTCTCAGTTTCATTTATTTCTGCTCTGATGCTTATTATTTCTTATCTCTGGTGCTAATTTGGGGCTTGGTTTGTTCTTGCTTTTCTAGTTCCTTCAGTTGTATTATAAGGTTGTTTATTTTAAAATTTTCTACTTTTTGGATGTAGGGATTTCTTGAGATAAACTTCCCTCTACATGTGGCTTTTACTATATCCCAAGCATCTCTACTCAAATATCTCAAATTCTTTGTCTCAACACATACCTCTCCACTGTCCAAAAATATAGTAATGAGGAGCCTACTACCCTGTGCATGTATATTTCATGTTTATAGCCCTGGATTTCTTGATTTTATATATATATATACACACACACACACATATGTATGTATGTATGTATATATAGAGAGAATATATATATATATATGTATGTATTTCCCGAGTATAAACATATATCCATGTTTATACCTGCTGCATTCCTTGACTAGACCCTGCTCCCATGGATCTGGGGACTTTGAGTGGTCACCCATTCCCATTCTAGGGTGCTGGAACTTGCGGCTTGTAAGCTTGTGCCCCAGCTACCGTGCAAACTTAACAAGGGCAGATACTGCATCTGTCAGATGTACTTCTGGTGCCAGGGATGGTCCCTGCCTGGCCCAGATTAGGCAGAGGTGAGATTTCATGAACGACTGTTAGCCTTGTATTGTTGCCAACCAGCAGGCGAGAGAAGGTGGCGTGTTCACGTTTAGGCGCTGCAGACAGACGCTATCTGACGCTGCTTTCACTTACTCGGGTCCCAGTGGCCACTGCTGTTGCACAGTTCTCCTTTAAGCCTTTCACACTGAGCATTTTCTTTAGTCCGCACTCTCTCCTAAGCCTTGGGAATGAAGACCTTTCTCCTGATTTTTCCATCCATTTCCACAAGTTAAAAAACCTTACTCTCCAGGGCCGGCGCCGTGGCTCACTTGATTAATCCTCCACCTGCGGCGCTGGCATCCCATATGAGTGCTGGTTGCTCCTCTTCCAGTCCAGCTCTCTGCTGTGGCCCAGGAGGGCAGTGGAGGATGGCCCATGCACCCGCATGGGAGACCGGTAGGAAGCATCTGGCTCCTGGCTTCGGATAGGCACTGCGCCGGCCATAGTGGCCATTTGGGGAGTGAACCAACAGAAGGAAGACCTTTCCCTCTGTGTCTCTCTCTCACTGTCTATAACTCTACCTGTCAAAAAAAAAAAAAAAAACAAAACAAAACTTAATGTCCAGCAAGATCCACATGAAGTGCCTGCTTCTCGGAGAGAGGCAGGCGCTCTCATCTGTGTTCTCTAGGCGCTGTAACGTGGCAAACACCACATGAGGCATGCATACTTCTTACTTTATCTCTTATTTTTAGAGAACCAGGGACCATTGAGAATGGTAGAGTTTAACACGATTCATCTGTTCATTGATTTCCTTAGTAATCCTTCACTCTGGGACTTCTCAGAGTCAACGTGAATCCAGTGTCCCGGAGTGCATTGTGTACCTTCCTGTGAAGGGTAGTGTGTTTTGCATTTTTGTGTGTGTGTGTGCTTTCTCTAAAGTACAAAAGGAGAGTGCTTTCAAGTGCCCGCTCAGTACATGCTGCCTGAAGTAAAATACCTTGTGTTGCTGGTGGTGATGGTGGTGCTTAAGTCGCTTTCTTCCTCTTCCTTTTTTGGTCAAACAGTTATTGTCATATTCTAAACTTCTACTTCTTTTTGATGAATGTACTATGAAAATTGCAACAGGCTCTTCCTAGAAGGTACACTGGAATGCACAGTGCTGATGGGAGTGGAAAATGGTACAACGACTTTGGAAAAAATAGATTGGTAGTTTCTTATAATGTTAAATATATATCCATCCTGGGAGCCAGCAGTTCCACTTGTGTGCATTTAACCAAGAGGAATGAAACAGATATCCTCAAAAAAGCTTTAACAAGAACACACCTAGGAACTTTATTCATAGTAGCCAATAAATGGAAATAGCTCACGTGTTCACTCAGAGGTATAATTTTGGATATAAATTTGGGTGCACCTGTTCACCCTGACTGCTCCTCAGTTGAGAGAACATTGCTCAAGAGCAACAGCACGGAGGCATCTCAAAACCACGGCTGTGTTCTTCGTGTTGTTTTGGGTGGTGGTTATGTGGGAGTATAGCCTCATCAGAGCTTACTGAACCAAACACTTTAGTCTGTGCATATGTTTTATTTTTTAAAAGGACTTATTATTTATTTGAAAGGCAAAGAGAGAGAGAGAGAGAGGAAGCTTCTCTGCACTGGTTCGCTTCCCAAATGGCGAGAAGAGCAGATATGGGCCAGTGGGGGCCAGGAGCCAAGAGCTGCATCCTGGTGTCCCACATGGGTAGCAGTGGCCCACGTGCCTGAGCCATTTTTTGCCACCTTGCCAGGTGCATTAGCAGGAAGCTGGATTGGAAGTGGGCAGCCAGAACTCAAACCAGCAACTCCATGGTGGGGTGCTGGCATCACAAATGGCAACTTACCCTCCACCGTGCCACAGGGCTCCCCTAGTGTGCACATTTTAAAACACTTTGTTTATTTCCATTTTATTTGAAAGACAGGTGGAGAGAGCTTCCGTTATCTGCTTCACTTGCCAAATGTCTGCAACAATCAGTGAAGGGCCAGGCTGAAGCCTTGAGCCCAGAACTCCACCAAGGTCTCACATGTGGATGACATGGACCCAAGTACTTGAGCCATCATCTGTTGCCTCTGGGATATGTATTAGTAGGAAGCTGGATCAGAAGTGGAGGAGCCGGGACTGGAACGAGACACTCAAATACTGGATGCTGGTGTCCAAAGAAGTGTCTTAACCGCCCTGAGTGTAGTTCTGACAGGTGAATTACCTCTGGGAGAATCAGATTTGGGGTTGGAGCCAGATGTGAATCCTGGTTCTCCCCTCAGTGACTCTGGCTCTTTGGCAAATTGCCTGCATGTCTGTTTCAGTTTCTTCATTGGTCATGTGTGAATAAGATGAGTGTCTGCCTTCCAAAGTTGTCAGGGGGAGTAAATGAGTTAGACTGCTAGTTCTCCTTAAGTTGTTCAGTGAAGTTTAAAATGTAAACACCCTGGTGTTCATGAGCATACCTGACCTCCCTTCCCGAGCTGCACAGAAGAATCACCTGGAAGGATTTTCTAGAATACCAATACCTGGGCATTCTTGCTGCTGGTTCTAATAAAATTAGCCTGGCTCAGGATCTGGACATTGAGGTGTTTTTAAAGCTCCTATATGAGTTTTTTTTTTTTAATTTTTAAAATTTTAATATTTTTTTGGCCAGCGCCACAGCTCACTAGGCTAATCCTCCGCCTGCGACGCTGGCACCCCGGGTTCTAGTCCTGGTTGCTCCTCTTCCAGTCCAGCTCTCTGCTATGGCCCGGGAGGGCAGTGGAGGATGGCCCAAGTGGTTGGGCCCTGCACCCACATGGGAGACCAGGAGGAAGCACCTGGCTCCCGGCTTCGGATCGGCGCAGTGTGCTGGCCATAGCGGCCATTTTGGGGGTGAACCAACGGAAGGAAGACCTTTCTCTTTGTCTCTCTCTCTCACTGTCTAACTCTGCCTGTCAAAAAATAAATTTTTAAAAATTTTATTATTTTTAAAAGATTTACTTATTTGAGAGGTGGTGTTAAAGGCAAACAGAGGGGAAGGCAGAGAGGTCTCCCATCTCTGGTTCACTCCCCAAATGGCCGCAACCAGAGCAGGGCTGACCTGAAGCCAGGAGCCAGGAGCTTCTTCTGGGTCTCCCATGTGGGTTCAGGGACCCCAGTATGTGGGCCATTTTCTGCTCCTTTCCTAGGAGATTAGCAGAGAGCTGGGTTGGAAAAGGAGTAGCTGGGACAAGAACAAGTGCCCATATGGGATGCTGGTGCAGCAGGCAGTGGCTTAACCTACTACTCCACAGCACCAGCCCCCCATGTGAGTTTGTTAAAAAACCATGTTTTGATGAGAATATGGTATCATAATTCTCGTTTTCTCATACACTATGTAGCAGGTGGGATGTATTTGTGCCAACTTCCAATAGCATTGAAAACCTTTCCAGAGAAAAACTTTTTAAGAGCTCAGTTGAGTAGTGAATTTCAATAAGAATCCTTGATGCTCGACTTCATTTTATTTTCAGAGAAATAACAGAAAATTCTAACATTCAAGAGGAACCCTTATTTCTTTTTATTCACATTATTTTTTTTCTTTTATTAGAGAAAAATCTTATAAGATTTAAAGTGCTTGAGGGGAGAAAAGTGCTACTCAAAGTTGGGCTGTAAAGCATAGCAGTTTTACAAATGGCAACAATACGCCCAGGATTCTAATTGTAAGATTCCTGGCCCTTCCATTCAGAGCTCTCTGAGTACTGGCTGCCACTTTTCTCCTTTCAGTTGTGAATGCCAGCAGTGCTGCAGGAACAAGGACGTCTGATTAATGTGTGGAAATAGGTTGTATCAACTTTTTGTTTCTGAAGAAAGAAACCAAATGAACCTCACTTTTGTTGGGAGCAACTGATTGGAACATTTGGGCTTTCATTAATGGAAAAGCTGATCTTGTTCACTGAGATCAGAAGGAAAAAATGAAGGAAGTGTCAGGAGTGTCAACAGTGAAGAGCTGCATCTGACACGAGGCTCACAGACACTTGGGATTATCCTTGCAGTGCTATTTTTACATTGCAAGATGGATATGACCAGATGAATTTTTCCATAAATGTCTAATTGGCTTCTCTTTATAAAACCATTTTTTGTTTGTACGCACATGCCTCTTATTGATAATGGGCTGCTGGCTGACTGGTTCATGGTTCTGTCAACTTAGACCCCTGCCGTGTGTGTAGCCAGTATAGCTCCACCCTCCCCAACCTTTTATTTTTTAAGGAAGGAAGAACCCAATCGTGTAAAAGAAACCGGCTGTTCCAGTGTGTTCGTTTATCAGTGTGGTCGTATGGGTAGTTTTATTGTTGTAGCTTTTGGCAGTTGACCTATGCCTTATGGTCCAGGCCAACTAAAAAATCCATCATTAATGGGCAAGAAGTTAGATGGTTTGACATATTCTTAGATACACTTGAAATGAGACCAGTGGTCATTCCATGCCTTTCTTCTGTTCTATGGTGCTCAGTTTCTGCATCTTTAAAGTGAATTGAAATTACCTTTATTTTTAGCCAAGTAGTAGCAGTAGTATCATTCATTGGTAAATTGGTAAAACCATTGCATAGAATTTTTTTTTCTTGCAGTTAACTGTGGACACTTCCACTTGAGTACATTTCCACTCTGCAGTTAAAAAACAGGTTAAGGGACCATCGTTACAGCACAGTGAGTTAAACCGCTGCCTGCAGTGCCAGCATTCCATATGGGCACTGATTCAAGTCCCAGCTGCTCGACTTCCGACCCAGCTTCCTGCTAATGCATCTGGGAAAAGCAGTGGAAGATGACTCACGTGCTTGTGCCCCTGCCACTCATGTGGGAGACCCAGATGAAGCTCCTGGCTCCTGGCTTCCATCTGACCGAGCCCTGGCCCTGACTGTTACGCCATTTTGGGAATGAACCAGTGGATGGAAGATCCCCGCCCTGCTCTATCTGTGTGTGTGTGTGTGTGTGTCCTTCCTTCTGACTCTCTGTAACTCTGCCTTTCAGATAAATAAATTAGGGTCAAACGTTTAGCCTAGTGGTGAAAGACCCCAGTTGAGGCACCTGCGTCCCATTCCAGACTTACTTGGGTGGTATGCCTGGCTTCGGCTTCTTCCTGACTGTGCCTTGTTGATGTTGCAGTCCTCAGGCGGCAGCAGTGATGTTCAAAGAGTTGGGGGACCTGGGTTGTGTTCTTGGCTCCCGTCTTTTGCCCAAATCCAGGCCCAGCTGCATTGTTGTGAGCATTTGAGGAGTAACCATTTAATGGGGAATTTTCTGTGTGTGTGTTTGTGTGTCTGAGGTGAATGGCTAAATGCATGTTTAATACAATAAAGCACTTGAATATTTTTCTTATTTTCTCTCCTTCCTTTAACGAGCACTTACTGAATGCCCATTACTACATGAGGATTATGTGCTGTGTTAACGCCATGAACAAGGCTTATCTGTTGATTTTCTGCTTGAATCACCAGAATTATTCTCTTAATTGCTTAGCAGATATTATTGTGCCTACTGTAAAGAAGACGTAATGGCAGGCACTATGGGTATTACCAACATGAATAAGACCAAATGCAATATGTGTTAGGAAAAATATAGTTTATATTTTAGTGGGGGAAACAAACCTTCCAGGAATATATTGCAGAGTAGAAGTCACTTGCAGTGGGCCTTAGGATAAAGTAAGGTTTGGAGCAGGTTCACACTGAGAGCACATTCTAGAAGGGCGGATAGACAAGTCGAGCAGGTGCTGATGAAGAGGCCTGTTACACACAGGAAGTCGAGTGCATGTAGATTGGGAATGCAAAGCATAGTAGAGCAAGGAGGGAGGAGGGCGAGGCCTGACTGGTTGGAATACCGCCCATGCAAAGAGCTTGGATAAATGTCTGCCTATCCACATGGGGCTGTACTGAAAGCATCAGCCCAGATGTGCTATGCTTGCTTGCTGTCATCTATCACTCTTTCTCTTTTAAATTTGTTTATTTGAAAAGTAGAGTGACAGGGAAAGACAGAAATATTTGCATCTATTGGTTGCCTCCCTGAAATGCACACAACAACCAAGGCTAGGCCAAGCTGAAGCCAGGAGCCGGGACCTCCCATGTGGGCAGCAGGAACCCCAGCAGTGCCTCCGAGCAGCATTAGCAGGAGCTGGATCGGAAGCGTGGAGGTAGGCTCTGAATGCAGCTGTCCTGAGTGGCAGCTTGACCTGCAGCACCACAGCACCTACCCCACTCTGTACTCTCCTGGGTGTCTGAAGGGGAAGAATCTTCATTCTTTGTCCCAGTCACTTCCCTGTGCCCCTTTGCATTTCCTCCTCTGATAAGGAGTTGATCACTTAGTGGCCAAATGTGTGTCTGTGTTGTTTCTTAAAAACAAACAAACAAAAAAACCAGCATCCCTGACTTACTTGTAGACCCTGAATGGTAGTTTTGCTTTTCTTTCACAAGATGGATTCATTCCTTGGCCACTAATGAAAGCATAAGTAAGGGTTAACACACAGTACATACTTACATTGTAAATGGTAGAAAAATGTATGTAAGGGGTGTGACAAAGGAAACCAGCATCCATTCTGTAAATTGGGAGCATCGAGACATATCAGTGGCTATGAACCCAGACTCTTAGCTGGGCTTAGAAGTGTACTGGGGGACCAGTGCTGTGGCGCAGCTGGTTAAAGCCCTGGCCTGCAGTGCCAGCATCTCATATGGGTGCCGGTTCAAGTCTTGGCTGTTCCTCTTCTGATCCAGCTCTCTGCTATGGCCTGGGAAAGTAGTAGAAGATGGCCCAAGTCCTTGGGCCCCTGAACCCACATGGGAGACCTGGAAGAAGCTCCTGACTTTGGATCGGCTCAGCTTCGGCCATTGTGGCCATCTAGGGAGTGAACCAGCAGATGGGAGACCTCTCTCTCTGTCTCTACCTCTCTCTGTAACTCTGTCTTTCAAATAAACAAAATAAATCTTAAAAAAAGCATATTGAGGAAAAAAAAATCTAGTTATACCTCGTGTTGAGAACATTCTGTGTAGTCAGTGCTATCTAGAAGATGCAGAAATTAAGATAATATTCGGCCTCACTCTGCCACATTTTGGGACAACTTAAAGGACTAAGTTACATGAGTTTTTCTTCATCCTATTTTTCTTTTTAGGGATGCACAGGTAAAATACAAGTAAGTCACTTAGAATCAAGTGTGAGTATTAGAGCTTGACTGTAATGTAAGGGAGCCCGTGGCGCTTTAACGAGTTCCAGGTTTAATGAAGCAGTTCTGCAGTTGTGAGTGAACCAGTGGAAGTTCATAGGCTTTCTCAGTGTAGCGTGCGACAACATTGAAGTCACAGCAACGTTAATGAAAAGGACAAGCCACCCCCGTAACTGCAGGTAATCCTGGCGTATGTAGGAAGGCACCTAAGGCAAACACCACCTTTGCCACTTCTGGATAACCTTTTGCCAAAGGAAGGCTCCAGGTAGAGAGGTGATGTCCACAGCTTCTCAAAGTCTTGTGTTCTTGCTCTGAGACAGAACCCACATGATGGTGAAGACTTTAAGCTGGAAACACAGGAGGAGCCTTTTGCTACTGATGTCAGTGAGTTGTCACCTGCATGGGAGCCGCTCCAAGAGCTGGTCCCTGTGCTGCGGTGGTCCTGTCTCCGCTGGTGCCTCTCCAATCAGTAAACTCAGATCTGACTTCTGGCTGAGTCCTGCCCCCATGCTGCTCTCTGCTTTTTTTTTTTTAAAGATTATTTATTTGAAACAGTTAGAGAGAGAAGGATAGGCAGAGAGAGAGAGAAAGAGAGAGAGAGGTCTTCCATCCGCTGGTTCACTCCCCAATTGGCTGCAATGGCCAGAGCTGCACCGATCTGAAGCCAGGAGCCAGGAGCTTCTTCCCCGACTCCCACGTGGGTGCAAGGGCCCAGAAGTGGAGCAGCCGGGACTGGAACCGGCACCCATATGGGATGTTGGCACTGCAGGCAGCAGCTTTACCCGCTGTGCCACAGCACTGGCCCCCTGCCCTCTGCTTTTGAGTCAGTTCATTGGATAGGCCGTCCAAGGCCATTTCACCTGCAAGCAGTGGATTTTCCCCCCTCTCTTCTGGGCGCTGCCTCACCCATCCCAAGAGACTCAGCAACTCTCCCACTACTCACACTGAGTCCTTGGAATATGTACTCACTAGACCCCTTCCTTCCTCTTTTGATGTTCATTTTTCACAAAACATTAAAATTTTAGAAAATAATTTTGTTTCAAGTTTTTCAGTCGTATGTAATAATTGTACATTTTTACTGGAGTACGATGTAATATTTCAGTGTGCATCCACAGCATAAACTGATCAAGCCTGGTAACGAAACTTTCATTTTCTTATCTTTGTTTTTGGTGCCTGCCAGCTCTTCTCTTCCATTTCTGTATACAGTATATAATTCATTGTTGTGAACTATAGTAACCCAATGTGCTATGAAACACTAGAACTGGTTACTTTTTTTTTTTTTTCACAAAAAATTTTTTAAAGAAAGTGCCTTTTTTCTTTAAAGATTTCTTTATTTGAAAGAGCTACAGAGAGAGACAGTGTGAGCTTCCATCAACTGGCTCATTCCGCACGTGGATGCATTGGCCAGGGCTCTGCCAGGCTGAAGGCAGTAGCTTCATCCAGGTCTCCCACGTGGGTGGCAAGAGCCCAAGCAATCAGGCCATCTTTTATTGCTTCTTCTAGGCCATTAGCAGAGAGTTGGAGGGGAAATAGAGTAGCTGAGAGTGAACCTTCCACCCATATGGGATGTGGCTTTGCAAGCAGCAGCTTTACTTACTATGCCACAGTGCTGGCCCCCAGAAAGATTTAGTTAGTTAAAGATTTGTTTGTTTATTTGAAAGGCATAGAAAGGAAGAGACAGAGAGAAACCTTCCATTGGCTTGCTCCCTCCCCAAGTGGCCACAATGGCCTGGGCTGGGCTGGGCCAGGTTGAAGCTAGGAGCCTGAAGCTCCGTCCTGGTCTCCCCCATGGGTGGCAGGGGCCCAGGCACTCAGGCCATCTTCTGCTGCTTTCCCAGGCTCAATAGCAGGGGGCTGCATCAGAAGTGGAGCAGCCGGGCTGAACCAGCACCCGTGTGGGATGCCAGCTTCGCAGGTGGAGTCTTAGCCAGTCCTGGACAGCAGGCTAAATGCTCATCACTCCTGCAGCTCTTGCATTTTGTTCCATTCCCATACATTATTATCTCCCTCTAGTGTCTGTAATCACTGGTTCTTCTGTGGTCTGAGCACAGACCTCTGCATGTGCTCAGTAACTCTCTGTAGACTGACAGATTCCCTGGATACCTGGAAGATCAGGACGGTAACAAGTTAACCGACGTGAACAAAAGGGGATCTCAGGACTCAGCTCAGCCGCTGCCTGGCCCTTTCCTCCCGAGTCGGTTCCACGGCTTCCTGCAGCATCTTCAGCTTGCCTGCCCCAACCACGACCCCCCAGCAACTATTTTAATCTGAATTCCTTACGTTTCAGTTGGAACTTTTGGGAAATAGGAAGACCAAAACATGATGGTGGCAGGCAGAGGCGTTGTCATTGAGGTTTGTATTGGGAGGAAAAGCCTTCGTTTGAACACTGTTCCTGCCTCTGAACACCATGCCAGCTGGGTGTGGCTTTGGTTGGCACATAGTAGAAGTTCAAGAAGTAAATGTTTTAATTTTGTTTCCTTAATTTCATTTTTTATTTGAGAAGCAGAGAGACAAAGATCTTCTACGTGCTGGTTCACTCCTCAAATGCCCACAAAGCTGGGACTGGGCCAGGCCAAAACCAGGCGCCTCGAAGTCGGTCTGGGTCTCCCATGTGGGTGACAGGGGCACAACCACTTAAGCCATCACTTGCTGCCACCAACGATGCACTATAGCAGGATGGAGTCTGGGAGATGGAGTGCAGCTGGGACCTGAATCCGAGTGCTCTGATGTGGGAATGCTGGCATCCCAAGCGGCATCTTCATGGCTGCACCAAATGGTTAGCCCAGTAAATATTTGTTAAACAAAAATGAGCCTCTGATGTCCTGTGGAGGGTCTGAACAATGGACGGGTCATTATGGGTCTTAGGCTACATAGAACTGTATGTTAATATTTTTTTAAATTTTTTGACAGATAGAGTTAGTGAGAGAGACAGAGAGAAAGGTCTTCCTTCCATTGGTTCACCCTCCAAATGGAAGAGGAACACCAGGACTTTTGAACCCAGTGCCCACATGGGATGCCAGTGCCACAGGTGGAGGATTAACCAAGTGAGCCATGGCGCCGGCCCTGTATGTTAATATTTTAAAGATTTATTTTTTATTTATTTGAAAGGCAGAGCAGCAGCAGAGAGAAGAGAGACAGATAGACAGACATCTTCTATCTGCTGGTTCACTCTCTGGATGGATTCAACTGCCAGGTCTGGGCTAGGTCCAAGCCCAGAGCCTGGAACTCCATCCAGGTCTCCCACACACTTGGGCCATCTTCTGCTGCCTTCCCAGGCCCCTGAGCAGGGAGCTGGAATGAAAGTGGAGCAGCCGGGACTCAAAACAGTGCTTCACTATGGCGACTTAACCCTCTGTGTCATAGGGCCTGCACCAGTTTTGTCTTAATTTAGGAAAACCCTACCCACAAAATCTGAGACCAAAAAAACAGGTGAATTAGTAGAAGACTGGTTATTTTGTTATCATAGCTGTTTATTCCAGTGCCTTGAAAATGTGACTTAGGTGTATAGAAAGCTTCTCTACACAGAAGTTTTATTGAAGGACTCTTTTATGAAGTGAATTATCTGAGAACCATGCTCCCTACATTACATTTTCCCTACCTAGTTTGGTGTCCAAATATTTAAGTTGAAGACTGGTTTTAATTATAAGTGTAAATATAATTGCCAAGCATTCAAGAGATTACATAAAATTTTCTAATCTTAAAACAACATTTACTCATATAAAACAGTATATTACTTTTCTAGAAAATTTAATCAGCTTTCTTGTAAGTGTTGGTAAAAACGAACCTGCGAAATATTAGGTGGACATGTTCTGAGGTGTTGCCTTTAAAATATTCCTTCTAATCCTCCAAAGAAAAGGAGCCCACTGTAAACTTTGTTTGTGGATCAGCAAGTGCCTTTTGCATTCCTGTAACTGTTCCAAGGTGCTTGGAAAGAATCCAGCTCTCAGTGAGTTGAAATTTTAGTTGGCATAGCCAGGAACCTATATATAAAAAGAAGATACTTTTTCATATATAAATACACAGGGTTAGGAAAAAAAAAAAGGGCAGGATATTCTGAAACATTCATATAATGTTTATCTCTCATGATGAGACTAGGAGTGATTTTTTAATTTTCTTTATATATTTATGACTTTTCTATCTCTTTATTATTAGTATAATAAAAACAATATTGAAAAAGAAACAGCCTGAGAGTATGCAGTAAGTATCAAGTGAGAGTTATGGATGGTAAGGGATATAGACAGGTAGAGGAAAGTGAACTCACCTGGGCTTGGGTAGTGAGACCACATGGAAGAATTGAAGCTCCACCTGGGTCTGGAACAGTAGCTAGTACTGTAATGATGGTGTTTTGAATTGAAAGTTACTGTTGTGTTAGAGACCGGTTGCCTCCCCAGTAAATATTCTTCCTTTATTGGGAAGTTTCCCACTTTGTTCATTTATGACAGTAGCTTTTCAGTTATCAGGAGTTGGTTTAAGCTTGGATACGTAGCACCTCATTTTGGCCAGTGACAGCAAGGGGACGTGGGCTCACATACCTCTGGGGGGTTCCTTAGGCACTGAAAAGATTATCTTTTATTGCTTGTGGACTTTATCTAGTCTGATATGTCACCTGGAGCTGCTACACAAGAGGGCTAGGCTCTGCTGGCAGCTGCTGCGGTTTAGCAGTTAAGATACTTCTTGGGGCATCCATATCCCATGTCAGATTGCCTGGGTCTGAGTCCCAGCTCTGCTTCCGATCCCTGCTCATGTGTACCCTGGGAGGTAGCAGGTGATGGATCAAGTGGTTACGTCCCTGCCACCCATGTGGGAGACCCTGATTGCTCTGCACTCCTGGCTTTGGCTTGACCCAGCCCTAGCTGTTACAGGCATTGGGAGAGTTAACCAGCAGATGGGAGACCAATATGTTCCTGTCTCTCTGCTCTCTGCCTTCCTAATAAGTAAAACTAACTAAATAAAACTTTTAGAAAAGGGAAAAGAAAATCAGACCTGAGACAGTAGAGTGTAGATGTAGAAGGAACTAGAACCATCAGTAATGTTACTGATCAGTGCCATTATCAGCCACTGTGCCTTGGGTGAACTAGTTTCTTCTTCTCTTAGAAGAATATAAGGTTATTAATTTCGTATTGTTTACAGCCAGTTTGTATTGGAATTGAAGCATCTTCATTGATAGAAGAATTCGAGAAATACTCAGTATTGATTTTGATCTGTACAACATTTTGTGAAGATGACAAGTTGCATAAAATTAAGGGGTGGGCATTTATTTTTACTTACTAATTTTTAAGAATTTAACTAGCTTTTAATAGAGTCAATATAGTTTGTAGACACAGTTCTAAGAATATAATATTTCTTTCTTCCCTCCTTCCCCCATTTTCCCTTCCTTTACCTCTTTCTTTCATTTTTGATATAACATTTAAATTGATATTACAGTAAAAAGGCTTAATGCTTCCCCAGATAAGAACTTTAACAAGTGAAAAGCAAAAAGACCTTAGTTTAGTGGGAATATAGACAATGGCTGTAAACAATAATTGAACGGAAAAACAACAATTTCACCCATGTACAGTAAGTTTTAAAGTAATCACAGATCATTAATATTTAAGATGCGTACATCCCACATTGCAATATTTGGATTTGATTCTTGGCTCTGGCTCTTAACTCCAATTTCCTGCTAATGCACATCCTGGAAGACGGGGTGATGGTTCAAGTAGTTGGGCTCTGCCAGCCACGTGGGCTACCTGGACTGAGTCCCCAATGCCTTTCTTCAGCCCTGGCCCAGTCCCAGCCTCTGCGGGTGTTTGGAGAGTGAACCAGTAGAAGGAGTGCTCTATGTCTGTATTTGTTTCTGTTTCAAGTGTCTCTGCCTCTCAAAAAGAGAGAATTCTTTGATTACTCATGTACTCTGATGATGAAACTAAAGTTAATAGAACACAAGGTGCATGATTGGCCTGACAGTTAAGACACTGGTTGGGATGCCTGTGTTCTACAGCAGAGTGCCTGGGTTCAACATCTGGCTCCGTTCCTGGCTCCAACTTCTTCCTAATGCCGATCCTGGTGGGCAGTGGTGATGGCTCAAGTAGTTGGGTTCCTGTCAGCCATGTGGGAGACGTCTCCTGCATTATGAGTTCCTGGCTCCTGGGTACAGCATGACCCAGCCCTGGGTACTGCAGGAATCTGGGGAGTCAAGCAGCAGATGGGAGCACGCTCTCTCTCTCCCTCTCCCTCTCCCTCTCCCTCTCTGTTTCCTTGTCTCTTTCTCTGCCTCTCAACTAAATAAGTAAAAAAAGTAAAAACAAACAAAAAAGGGCCCACCCTTCCTAAGAGTTCAAATTCAAGTATACTAGTCCTAAACCTTTCTACCTTTTCTGTCTTCTTTCAAATGGATAGTGCCATACAAATGGACACGTCCCATCAGCTTTAGTTTATATGTTCAGTGTATGTCAAGGGGATCCAAAGCAGAGGAGAGCAAGGAAAAGTTAAGCTTGAAAGTATGCTTGCCATCTTGTTTATAAATCTCATTACTGGCCGGCGCCGCGGCTCACTAGGCTAATCCTCCGCCTAGCGGCGCCGGCACACCGGGTTCTAGTCCCGGTCGGGGCGCCGGATTCTGTCCCGGTTGCCCCTCTTCCAGGCCAGCCCTCTGCTGTGGCCAGGGAGTGCAGTGGAGGATGGCCCAGGTGCTTGGGCCCTGCACCCCATGGGAGACCAGGAAAAGCACCTGGCTCCTGGCTCCTGCCATCGGATCAGCGCGGTGCGCCGGCTGCAGCGCGCCGGCCTCGGCGGCCATTGGAGGGTGAACCAACGGCAAAAGGAAGACCTTTCTCTCTGTCTCTCTCTCTCACTGTCCACTCTGCCTGTCAAAAAAAAAAAAAAAAATCTCATTACTGGCTATAATGGATGTTGCATATTGGCAGAGTAGTGATTTAACTGGATCAAAATGTTATGTGAGGACCAGATCGTGGAGACCTAAGAATTGCAGCCTGGAGCTAATTCTTCATATTGTTGCAAAATCTGGGCTACTGATGACATGGGTCCAAAATCATATAAAGCAAGAAGAGAGGAGGATCTTTAAAAAGTCTCATCATGGTGACGGTTGCTGCATCTGAACCGTTCATGTACAATCTTCCATAGAACCGGAAATCAAGGGACTCCAGGGACTGCCAAGAACATTTCTTTTCAGATGTGGATGACTTAGGCTTATCCATAACTGCAAAGAAACTTAGTACTGGATCACTTCATGCATTACAGAGTTCACATCAAACTCGTTCATGACATCTGGATCCCATATGGTGGAGTCATTAGAGTGGGGATGCTGAGTTTGGATAGTTTGATATCCTCTTCAAAGACTCATCTCCCGTAGGACTAAGGCGGGAAAATCCTGACATTTTGGTTTCTCTGTGTACAGGGACTTTTAGTAGGAGAACAATAAACAGCCTTTTGTAGCTTCCTAATGAGTCGTGTTAGTGTGTTATATTAACACCCAGGGGCTTGCCTCGAACTGGTCTTCCTCAGTAATGACTAATAAAATAGGAAAACTCCAAAGACAACCTTAGAGCATTTTTCTTTTCTTCTTTTTCCTATTTTAATCCATTTCCCCTACATCGGGAGCCTTTGCAGTTTCCCAGTGTTGAGGTCCTCTTCTCTGAGTGTGGGAACATCACACTGTGTGTGGAAACACCCCCTTGGCAGGTTGGCTCGAGTCTCCAAGGGTCTCCTGGCAAAGCAGCTCACAGCCCTGGGTTACCAGGTTGGCCAAGAAGTAAGCTGAGTGTTTTGCACATTAGCACAGCCCCTACGTGGGCTAAGCAATGTGCAGTGGTCTCCGGAGAGCAGACCTTGGTGTTTTCTGCTCAGAAGCCTGCACCAGGAGGCTGGAAAGCTTGTGTGGTGGCCGGGGAGCACCACCTTCTTAAAGGGCCTGCAGCGGTGGAGCTGTGGAGGAGTTGAGAGGCTGGAGCTGCAGGGCCTCTTGAAGGCTTGTTGTTGAGCAAGCTTTGGTGTGCCTGAGCTTGGCTTTGAACCTTCTCTGCTTCCAACTGTAAATGCTCGCATGTTAGCCAGTTCACATTTCACTTCTTGAACCACATCAATTATGTAGGGACCTGGGAGCCCTTGTAGATGTAGAAGAACAGAAGCCACCTTGGTTTGGGGTAGAATCTTCCAGGCCTGAAAAGGTATCTGGCTGTGCTCACCTGTCACCTGTTACTACTGAGCCATGGTGTGCTCTTGCTTTCTGGTTGCTTCCATCTCAAGGTTTGAGAAAAACACTTCAACTCAAACCCAACCTCATCCAGGAGGAAAGTTTAATAGAAAAGAATTCTTGGTTGATTTCGCTATTCTTTATTTGCCCCTTTAGGCAATATTTTCCCAATAAAAATGATACTTTGAGCAGTTGAATAGCAGCAGGTAGGTGGTATAAATTATACCATTCTGCAAGTATGGAAATGGAGGGAAACAGTAATTTTCGCCATGTTGGTACCTTCTGCTACTGTTTATGAATTTCCTTGGGAAATGTATAAGTTTTTTTTTTAGCCTGAGATTTTTATAATTTGAATCAGAATAAACCTTAAAGGCATAAAATCAGAGCCTGGTGCTGCTTGCAATGCTGGCATCCCATACTGGAGTACAAGTTCAAGTCCCAGATACCATGTTTCCTGCTTCTTCATAATGCGCCTGGGTAAGCAGCAGGTGATGATTGATGGCCCAAGTACTTAGGTCTCTGCACCTACAAGAGAGACCCAGATGGAGTTCCTGCCTTCTGGTTTTGGGCTGGCTCAGCCTTGGCTGTGGTGGGCATTTGGGGAGTAAACCACTGGACAGAAGATCTCTCTGTGTTTCTATCTCTCTGTCACTTTGCCTTTTGAACAAATGAATGAATGATTTTTTTCTGTTTTCTTTTTTTTTTTTTTTTTTTTTTGATAGGCAGAGTGGACAGTGAGAGAGAGAGACAGAGAGAGAAAGGTCTTCCTTTGCCGTTGGTTCACCCTCCAATGGCCGCCGAGGCCGGCGCGCTGCAGCCGGCGCACCGCGCTGATCCGATGGCAGGAGCCAGGAGCCAGGTGCTTTTTCCTGGTCTCCCATGGGGTGCAGGGCCCAAGCACCTGGGCCATCCTCCACTGCACTCCCTGGCCATAGCAGAGAGCTGGCCTGGAAGAGGGGCAACCGGGACAGAATCCGGCGCCCCGACCGGGACTAGAACCCGGTGTGCCGGCGCCGCAAGGTGGAGGATTAGCCTATTGAGCCACGGCGCCGGCTCTGAATGAATGATTTTTAAAAATAAAATTTGTTAATGTACTTCTCAATTTAATCTAAGCAAAATGTGATATAACTTGATATAAAAATTGGAATGGAGTGGCCAATTAGTATACCAGCTCTTTTTGCTTAGGAAGAAGTATTTTTTTTTCTAATTAAAAAAAATTATTTATTTGAAAAAGAAAGAAAGCGATAAACTTCCCTTCACTGGCTCATGCCCCCAAATGCTCATAATAGCTGAGGCTGGCCTGGGCTACAGCTAGAAGCCAGGAGCTCAATCCAGATCTCCATCATGGATGGCGGCAATCCAGTTACTTGAGCCATCACCGCTGCCTTCCATTGTCTGCATTAGCAGGAAGCTGGAGTTGGGAGGCGGAGCCAGGTATTGGCAGAGCCAAGTGCTCTGATATGAGATGTTTTAATCACCAGGCCAAACCCCCACCACAGATGGATCTTCTGTGGATAAATTATAAGGTTGCCAGTGCTGAGTGATCTCAATGAGACCATGTAACGTGTAAAAGAAATGGTACATTCCTCACGCCTTAACAAGTTCCAGTGAGTTTCTATGAAAAATGCCAAATGTTACATAAGATATTTGTTATACTCTGGTTATTTTTTTTTCTCAGAAAGGATTTGTAAGAGCTTCTAAGGATCCATAAAATACAAAAGGACAAAAAAATGTTAAATGGAAGATCTGAAAGAAAGGAGGAAAAAAGATGGCCTTGAAGGGGGCTGGAGGGGCTGGTGTCCTTTTTCAGCAGGCTGATCTATCACCTGTGATGACGGCATCCAATAGGAGCACCATTCGAGTCCTGGCTGCCCCACTAATGATCCAGCTCCCTGCTCACTGCCTAGGAAAAGCAACAGAAGTGGCCTAAGTGTTTGGGCTCCTGTCACCCGTGTGGGAGACCTGGATGAAGCTCCCAGCTCCTAGCCTTGGCCTGGCCCAGCCCTGGCCCTTGCAGCCAGCTGGGGAGTGAACTAGTAGATGGTAGATTCTCTCTCCCTCTCTCTCTCTAGCTCTGCCTATAAAATAAATAAACAGATCTTAAAGCAGGGGGGCTAGAAATGAGGTGACAAGGAAGCCCCGTGCTGCCTGGAAGGCGGGTGCATGAGTGAGCCCCAAGCTCCACACCACAACCACAACCATAAAGTAACAAACAAGTTGTTTTTCAGGAGAGGAATAATTAGTTAATAAGGTTTCTCCCAAGAGTGTGTACATAGTGACAGCAGCTCTCAGGATAACTGCCTGGCCGAAGGACCCTGGAAAGGTAGTGCGATGGCCCTACAGCTTTGTTTCCCTGAGAGAGACACTGGGCTCAGAGGTCTCTGACTGCCTTGCAAGTGCAAAGAACATGCTCTCACCCCTCGCAGCCATCTTCTCTGGAGGAGCAGCCAGTCCTTTTCGTGTGTGTCCTGGTTCTTTACGCTGAACTTGTAAAAACCTCTTTCCATTCTCCACTCCAACTCCGCGTTTTCTGTTACCCAACCTGATATTCCGTCAGACTTGTCTTTCTTCCGTGGGAGTACTTCAAAAAGCTAGTGGGAAATGGAATTAAAATGCAAGTTTAAGGGTGAGTGTTTGGCATGGTGGCTAAGACCACATTTGGGACACCCGTATCCCAAATGAGAGTACCAAGGTTTGAGTGGCGGCTCTGCCCCTGAGTCTAGCTTCCTGCTAGTACTCACCCTGAGAAGTGGCAGGTGATGGCTCATGTTAGAAGGGTCCCTGCCACTCATGTGGGAGACCCGGCTTGAGTTCCTGGCTCCCAACTTTGGCCTAGCCCAGCACCAGTTGTTACAAGC
The DNA here is from genome assembly GCF_964237555.1 of Oryctolagus cuniculus. Lineage (NCBI taxonomy): Eukaryota > Metazoa > Chordata > Mammalia > Lagomorpha > Leporidae > Oryctolagus > Oryctolagus cuniculus. The sequence goes on from NC_091442.1 coordinate 66,147,268, forward strand.
ATTTGGGGAATGTTCTCTTTCTCTGCCTGTCAAAAAAAAAAGTATTTTTAAAGATGCTTATTTAGGTGCAGAAAGTTTTGAAACCCATCGTGACTACAGCTGCCTATCTATTTTCCCTACTTAAAAATTTTTTTAAAAGCTGAGCATAGAAGCTATAACCAACCCAGGAATGCTGTATCGGGAGAGGAAGGGCTTGGGCCACGTGTTAATGGGATAGGGAGCCCTGTCTGGAATTGATCAGCCAGGAAGTAGGAAGCAGTTTTTTATATTTCCTTCGTTTGCAGCATGGTTGGGGATTCCACCCAGAAGCTGGGATTTTTGTTTAAAATACAGGCCATGAGGAGAACTGTCTATGCTTGTGCCACTGAATGGCTAATTGTTTTTCGCTGTGTTATGTGGTCAGCAGACCACTAACTACTGTATCATCTTAAAAATAGTATTTAGGGAAGTCGTCCCTCTATTTGTTTCTTACATTCCAGTGTTGTCATGATCCTTTTCTGGTGACCAGAAAAACTTGCAAGGGCACCTGCCGTGGGCAGCATGTGGCATCCCCTGTGAATTTGGCGTTGTTGGCATGTGGAGAACAGAGGCTTCGGAGCAAGCACTGGACCCATTGCCATTGCAGCCGTGGTACACAGCCTTCTGGTAAACTGGTGAAGACAGCTTTGTTCTAGGTGGAGGCTGTGCGAGTTTCTTCCAGGTGTTTTCCGGAGCCCAAGTACAGAGGCTTCATGGCTTTTGAGTGGAGCAAGTGATGTTTAAGTGTCATGTAGTGTTGTTGGTTTATGAAAGATAAGTTCATTGTGGTAAATAAGACATTTTAGGGGGCCAGCATGGTGGTGTAGTGGGTTAAGCTGCCACCTGCAATGCCTGCATCCCATTATGGGTGCCAATTCCAGTCCCAGCTGTTCCACTTCCAATCCAACTCCCTGCTAATGTGCCTGGACCTCTGCTACGTATGTGGGAGACCAGGACAGAGTTCCAGGCTCCTGGCTTCAGCTGTTGTAGCCATTTAAAGAGTAACCAGCAGGTGGAAGATCTCTCTGTATCTCCCAATTTCTCTTTCTGTAACTGTGCCTTTCCAATAAACAAAAATAAAATCTTAAAAATAAATTCAGGTAGAGTTAGTGCCTGATAAATATATATTAAATTAGTCAAATTTCCTTTTCTCAAATACCTTTGCTCCTTCTGTTTGCATTTTTGCACTCTGGTACACTTGTCAAGATTAGCTGTAATCCTAGGTCCTTCTCTTTGCATTAAAAAGCAAAACAAAACAAGTGGCTGTTAGTTCTTGTCACTGTGCCAAAAAATGACTAATTATTCTTTATAAATTGGGGCCCTGGATGATAGGATAGGACTTTCCTGGTTTAAAAATATCAGAGAGGTCTCTTGGATTTGGCATCGTGTCATCTCATTCTCAGGTCTCCTGAGAATGTCTGAGCCACTCCATCTGCAGCTGATACAATAAACTCGATATGTAAAGGCTGACGCTCATCTGTATATTTAAAATTGAACTTGGAACTTTATTTCAGAATTGTACTTAGATTTCACCAAAGTTGTCCTTCAACAGTAAAATGTGAATATTCCTTGAGAAACCCTCGGTGTACCCAAATATTTTAATAGAAATGGATGTACAGCCCCTCTTCTTACCATACCAGTTTTGTTTTTTTGTCCAGTGGATCTTTTGCGTGGAAAGCCCTTTCTTGCATATTTCTAGCATGTCTTTGCCTGATATCTTAAAATTTTCTGAAAATCATTTAACTCTCTTCTCCCGTGGTAATGATATCATTGAGCCTGGATAGGGTTGAATGCGTTGATCTCACTGAGCTGTGATGTTTGAGTTTTTCTGTTTTTCTTAGGAAGTGTATCCTGTTCTCTCTCCTGGTTGGCACTCTGTGACTCTTGCCACACTTAACTCGTTTCCTATACAGTTTTGGGAATCAGATCTCTGAGTGTGTTAGAGATCTGTGTAAAATAAAAGGAAATGCACACTAATAGTGACCCGAGGGGAACAGCCTTGAATGGAAAGCCCGGCATATGACTGTTCCATCAATTCTGGAAATCTCTCTTCCTCTCATCTCCCTGTAATTTACCCTTGTAAAGTAGGGGGAGATGAGGGTAGCCTTGTTACAGCAATACCCTATGAATGTTGATTTAATTCTGGCTGTTGTCACCACTGTCATTTACAGTGTAAGAGAAACATCCTATTATAGTGCTTTAGTTAAACACAATGGGTACCCTGTAACTTGTATGCAGATTTTCCACATAACTAAATTAGCCAAAAGCATTTAATGACACCTATGTCTAAATGAAGTATGTAATTGTGAATTTAAACTTTTAATTACTTTTTATTGCAAGCCACCTCAAAATATTTGGAAGATTTGGTAATGGTTGGTCGGGTAAGATGGCATTCTTTCTTCTTGTTCACTTTTTCAATTCCTGGTGAGGTGCCCTGTTCTCTCTCAGTCCGAGCCTGGACACATGGGTTCTCCCACTGGGCTCAGTTGCTGCGTCCCCAGCAGAATCTCTGCCACTTGGCTGTGAGCATCATGGTTGTTTGCTAGCTCCCCCAGCAGCCACAGTGAGCCATCCTCACCATCACTGAGCATCAAGTCTCCTCTGTGCTTCTGTAGTCTTTTTCTTCTCTCCTCTATCAGCAGATTGAGCATCCCTCATGGAAAAATCTGAAACCCTAAGTGCACCCAAAACCAAAACTTTTTGAGTAGTGACATGAAACCAGAAGTATAAAATTCCACACCTGACCTCACGCACCATCAAAACATGGCTGTGCCAAAAATATTATCTAAAATTACTTTCAGGCTGTATGTTTAAGGTGTACATGAAACATAAATGAATTCCATGTTTAGATATGGGTTCCGTCTCCAAGATATCTCATTGTAGATATGCACATATTCCAAAATCCAAAATCCAAAGCGCTTCTGGCCACAAGCATTTTGAATAAGGGATGTGCAGTCTGTGTTCCACATGGCTTTCCATCTGTTTCTTCTCCTGGAGCCATCTCCCAGAATCTCCTGTATTCATCCATTTGTATTGTTCTTAGCACAATGCTTGATGTACGAAAATACTCACTGTATGCAAAGCTGTTTTAAATAAATGGGTGTGTCCGAAAATTATTCTAGCCAGTTTCCAGTAGGAGCATAAAAAATTTTTTTTGTAAAGAACCCTTCAAAGTAACTAGGGAATTAATAGGTACCAGAAAATCTAGGTTAGTTTCTACAAAGGAATCCTAGGCTTTTGTTTTTGTTTTATCTGAGAGCTGAGAGGAGAAGGAGAGAAGGAGAGAGCACGTGAGAGAGAGAATGAGAGAGAGTGCTCCTATCTGCTAGTTCATTTCCCAGAATGCCTGCACTGGCCGGGACTGGGCCAGACCAAAGCTGGGAGCTGGTAACTTAATCGAGGTCTTCTACATGAGAGGGAGGAATGCAGTTACTTGCACTATCACCACTGCCTCCCAGGGTCTGCACTGGGGGGAGGCTGAATTCAGAGCTCTAGCTGGGAATTGAACCCAGGCAATTCGATGTAGAAATGGGCATCTTGACTGGTGTCTTAACTGTTGGATGGGATGCTTGGCCCTGGGTCCCAGATTTAACTCTATTCCTTGAAGGTCAGAAAGGGAAGCACAATGTGTTGTGATCACTCATCTTCTGGTAGAAGGAAGTTCGCCAGTGAACTAGGAGAAACAATTCTTTTGTAAATAGTTCTATATAAATGGTCATTCATGCAACAAAATCAGTCTCTTTCATAGTAATTTTATAATAAGCTGCCAAAAACTTCATTGAACATCCAATCTGTACAAGATACTGTATCAGGAACTGACCATGCAGAGAAGAACAACAAATGCAATGTCACTACCATGAGAGAGAGATCACTTTATATCTCACTGAAGTAATTAATAGTAATAGTTATTAATAGTCATTGAGCACTTAAATATCAAGGCGCTTATCTGAGTATATGTATGTATTAGCATGTCATAGAATCCTGTTGGTACCATTATTACTCTTTTTTTTTAACATGTAAAGAAGTGGTAGCAAAGTGAGGTTATTTGTCAAAGGAACATAACTTGTAAGTGGTAAGAATAAGATTTGGGAGCCAACATTGCAGAGTAATGGGTAAAGACACAGCTTGTGACTCTAGCATCCCATATAGGTGCCAGTTCTGATCCTGCTCCCTCATAATGGCCTGAGAAAAGCCCTGCCACCCATGTGGGAGACCCAAATAAAGCTCCTGGCTCTGGCCTGGCCTAGCCCTGGTCATTGTAACGAACTGCAAAGTGAACCAGAAGATGAAAGATTCTCTCTGTCTCTCCCTTTCTCTGTTTAACTCTTGAGTTTCAAATAAATAAATAAATCTTAAAAAAATAAAAGGTGGGACTGGCATTGTGACATAGCAAGTAAAGCCTCAGCCTGCAGTGCCAGCATCTGATATGGGTGCTGGTTCAAGTCCTGGCCACTCCACCTTCAATCCAGCTCCCTGCTGATTTTTCTGCGAGGGCAGCAGAAGAGGCCCAAGTACCTGGGCCCCTGCAGCCACATGGGAGAGGAGTCCAGAGAAGCTCCTGGCTTCTGGCTTCAGACTGACCCAGCTCCGGCCATTTGGGGAGTGAACCAGTAGATGGAATATCTCTCTTTTTCTCTCTCTCCCTCTCTCTGTAAACTCTGCCTTTCAAATAAATCTGAAAAAAAATAAAAAAAAGAAAAAAACTGGATTTGAACTCAAGTAAGGATGACTTGCCCCATGTCCCATGGCAGATGAAGGTGCAGGGCATTCATGTAATACAGATTAAGAAATGTAGCCCTTGGGCTATTAGGTGTGGGCCTGAGCTCAGCTGATAAGAAAGACTGGGTAATAAACATTTTTCTCATTTGGTTACAGCCAGTCACATGTTGGGGATACATGCTACCTTGGATTCTCGCAGCTTCTTCCAGGAATGTGCTGTAATTCCCATTTCACAGTTGAGGAAAGTGAGGCCCAGAAAATTAAGGCGTACATTAGTACACGGCCGAGCCAGGGTTTCATCTCAGGCAGTGTGGGCTGCTCTAAGAAACTGCCACGGCCTTGGTAGTAAATAAACCACAGGAATGTATTTCTCATGGTTCTAGAGGCTGGGAGGTTTAGCAGGTTCAGTGTCTGGTACGGATTTGCTCTCTGGTTCATCTTCTCAGTTTAGCCTCCCATGGCAGGAGGGTGCGGGAGCTCTCTGGGGCCTCTTTGTAACTGCCCTCATGACTTAGTCACATTCCAAAGGCCTTAGGTGCAAGTGCCAGTCATGTTGGGCATTAGGATATAACCTATGACTTAGAGGGAACACAGACTCTTTCTGCATTCGTTTTAAAGCAGGGCTTTGTGACCACCCCGTGCTTCTGCCCCTGCTGCACAGAGCTGAGCCATGGGGACCACCGTGTGAAAACTTTGGTAGGGAATCGGTCGGGCTCTTCTCACAACCTTGCAGCCGGACATACAGCTGTGGATGCCTCTGACAGTGCATGGAAGAAGTCACACGGTCTCTAGAGATTCCAGGGTCTGGTATTAACAGTGGTCCGTTCATAACAGAACCCCAGAACAGCTCTTGTCATGGAAGACACCCATGGGAGCTGAGCAGGACCCCGGTGCATGCTGGGTACATGGGCAGCAAGGTGCCCCCCAGATCATTGCCCACTGACTCAGCCAGGCAGCAAGCACTGTTTCCTAGGTAGACTGCACCTGCCTTCTTCCCTCTTGGCTGTGCACTGATATGAATGGGCCACTGCTCCATTTCCCATGAACCCAGTCAGCAGGCCAAAGAGATGACTTCCTGGCAGAGCCTCAGGAAGCACCCTCCCCCAGCCCGGGAAACAAAACAAATACAGCTCTTCCTATTCCCTTATTTTGATATCCTCTCTCTGCCCAGCCACCCCTCCTCCCAAGACAGATAACAGAAATTTAGACTGAGCACTTTTCTCTTTAACTCTTTCTTGCCATTAACATTGACGGGTGACTCTTCGTGCAGACCAAAGGCCTTTCTCGTCTTAGCAGGTCTGCTTTCCAGCTCACTTCCTGACGTCTCCTCCCCAGTGCTGTTACTGTGCCACGTCTCAGCTGGCTTCTCTTTCTTATCCTCTGTCTGCATGCTGCAGGATGCTGTCACTTTGTGGCGCACACACACTTATTTTTGTGGGCTTGACTGTATTGTCTGTCAATTATAATAATCATAGTTTATGTTTCCCTGTCTAAAATGGTGCCTTCTAAAGTGCCTTTCCTTTTGTCTTACCAACTTCAGAAGATTCTTCCTCTTAATCTTTAATCCTCTCATGAGCCCTTGTGTTTTGAAGATGTTTCAGTTTCCTATACTAACCTGTTTTGGGAACCTGGCTCCTTGGGAAGCATGGGGATTGATGTGCAGGTAATTTGTTGGGAAGTACTTTGGGAATAGCACCTGTTTGTTTAAAAGAAATTATTTATTTATTTATTTATTTCAAAGGCACAGGCCAAGAGCAAGAAACAGATAACAGAGATTGTTCCTTCCATTTAGTTTACTTTCTAAGTGCTCAGAACAGCTGGGGCTGGGACAAGCTAAAGCCTGGAGCCTGGAACTCCTACCAGGTTTCTCACATGGGTAGCAGGGATCCAAGTACTTGAGCCTGCTGCCTCCCAGGGTGTGCATTAGCAGGAAGCTGGAATCAGAATCTAGGCACTCCAGTATGAGATGCAGCCATCCTAAGCAGTGCCTTAACCACTGTGCTAAATGCCAGTCCTGGGAATAACACCTTTTAAGAGCCATGAATTGACCCCACAAGGAGAGCTGGTGTTGGGATGGTACTAGGGAGAAAGCAGAATCTTGGACCACTACTGGGTGAGATTCACAGCCAACCCCTGGGCAGCTGGAGAGGAGAGCACTCCTCCAGTGCTGTGATCTGGGCAGGACTAAGCATCTTCTGCAGCACCCCTTTCTGGGTGTTTCCCTCACAGCCTAATCTCTTCAGGCTCTGGCATGCTTTCTGCAGAAGTCACCTTTGAAAGGCCACCAACAAAACACACCAAACACTGGAGTAAGGGAAACGGTTTATTGATGGAGGAAACCCGACAGGCTGGAGGGGGAGAGCGAACAGAGAGCCTGTGTGGAAAAGCAGGCCTTGGTATAGCTTTGCAGGGATAAGGGAGTGGGAACAGCAAATCCCATCAGAGTAGGGGTGGAGCTGCCGCTTACGGTTGGGCCATTTGGTCACCTGACTCCTAGTAAGCCAGGCTGGGCCCTGGAGAGACCAAACTTACTGTACAAGGTGGCGGCTGGGCCAGAGCCTCAGAAGGCATCCAGAGCTTTGGGTGACGCCTAAGATAAGATGGCACCATTTCACTAACAACCGTGGCAATGTATGAACCCTATTCAGTAAAAAATGCTTCTGCATCCTTTCGCCCTAACCTGTATTATGAAAGGGAATGAGCCATAGAGACAAACCAGCATAGCGATGGGGAAATCTGCATTCTCCTTTACATTGCTAGTCTCACTATGCTCATCTTGGCCTTGATTACCTCTCTTTGGATTTACAAACAGCTTATTTTTCCCCCTTTTTAATACTTTTTACTGAGATGCAACTGACATACAATAAACTGCATGTATCTCAAGTGTACAGTTGGATAAGTTCTGACCCCTGTGTGTGCCTACAAAACTGCTACCATAAAGAATCTTTCCATCACCGCCAGTCCTGAGTTTTGTCACGTCCTTTTCTAAGCCTTCCTCTGTCCTTAGCTGCATCCTCCTCAGGCAGTGACCATTCCGCTTTCTGTCTCTAGGTTATGTTCTGGAGTTCTACATAAAGAGAATCAGACAGTAGGTACACTTTGATGGTGGCAGTGACAGGGCAGTAGCAGGGATGGGGGTCTGGCTTCTTTCACTGAGTTTAATTATTTTGAGATTCACCCATGTTGTGTACATCAGTAGTTTCTTTTTATTGTTGAGTAGTGTCCCATTGTATAGATACTACAGTACAGATTTTTTTTTTTTTTTTGACAGGCAGAGTTAGACAGAGAGAGAGACAGAGAGAAAGGTCTTCCTTTTCCGTTGGTTCACCCCCTAAATGGCTGCTACGGCCGGCGCGCTGCACCAATCCGAAGCCAGGAACCAGGCACTTCCTCCTGGTCTCCCATGCTCTTCTCTGATTCCAGCTTCCTGTTAATGAACACCCTAGGAGGCAGCAGATGAGGATGGCTCAAGTACCTGGGTCCATGCCACCAGCACAGTAGGCCCAAGTTGAGTTCCTGGCTCCCAGCTTGGGCCTGGCCCTGCCCTAGCTATGAATAACATTTGGGAAGTGAACCAGCAGATAAGAGATCTCTGTCTGTCTCTCTGCCTTTAAAATAAATAAATGCTAAAAAAATTAAATATAAAAGAATATCCCTGACCATGGAGTTAGTTGTTCTTCTACAGTGAGCCATCCCTGGCCCCTTGTTACCCTGAGAGTAAGGTTCATCTGCTCGCCAGGGAGTCAGTATCTCCCACAATCCAGTGACAGACACTCACCTCTTTCTCAGGAATGCCCCATTCTAACCTCTCTTCTTGGTCCTACCCATATATGATCCGTTGCCCATTTAAGTTATTATTATTATTATTATTTTTTGACAGGCAGAGTGGACAGTGAGAGAGAGAGACAGAGAGAAAGGTCTTCCTTTTCCGTTGGTTCACCCTCCAATGGCCGCTGCGGTCAGTGCACCGTGCTGATCCGAAGGCAGGAGCCAGGTGCTTCTCCTGGTCTCCCATGGGGTGCAGGGCCCAAGCACTTGGGCCATCCTCCACTGCACTCCCTGGCCACAGCAGAGAGCTGGCCTGGAAGAGGGGCAACCGGGACAGAATCCGGCACCCCAACCGGGACTGGAACCCGGTGTGCTGGCACCACAGGCGGAGGATTAACCTATTAAGCCACAGCGCCGCCCCCATTTAAGTTCTTAAATCTTAGGACACTAGGTGGTTTACTGTTTTCTTTCTTTGTATTTCATGCTTCCCACAAGATTGTAAGGACCCAAAGATACAAACCATATCCTATTTACGTGTGTATACCCATGGTGCCTCCTTGATGTAGGTTCTTGTGTATGGCAGGCATTTTACCTGTGTTTATTGAGTGAAGAGATGTAATTCATATCATTCCCACAAATATATGTACTTTCAAGTAAGAACATACATCTTTAGTACAGATGGAGAATTTTTGTGAAACTTACTTCCATGATAGGTACTGAATCCATGTTGTTGTTGTTGTTGTTGTTTTCCACTAGTTTTTAGTAAACCTAGAGTCCAGGATTAGATGGTTTAATTTAAAAGGACATATAACATATTCTAGAAACACATTTGATCACGTACATGGAATTTCATGGTTTGAAGCAGTTTTTTAGTTTGTAAGTACTCAAATTTACTGGCCATTACCAGAGGAAGCCAATTATTCTTTGAGGGGAAAAAGAAGCAGGGTCCAAACTAACACAAAAAAGAAATTCCCTTCACTCTGATACTGATTGAACCTAATAGCTTGTATTGAATTTCATAATTCTAGAAGAGTTAAACTGGAAAATGTATCTCTACACAATGGAGCCTCTGTTTTCCACCAAAAGGCAGTGATTGTGTTGAGCATTTTAACTGCTTATCAGACCTCAGGCTGCCGGTTTGAAGAGTGAACTTTGGCAATAGGATCTTGGCTCTCAACTCTGTTTTGCAGCTGGCTAGAATGTGAATAAACTTCTTAGTGAAAAAGAAACATATCGTCTCAAAGACGGAGAGGAATAAAGCCCTCAGCCCAGTAACCTTCCTGCTTGTGCCAGCCCCCTGCCTCCACTTACCTTGGCTTAAACCATCTCCAAGTGTCAGAGAGAATCCTTACGGATGTGCAGAGATTCACAATAGAAATGAGGCGTCCTTGTCACCTCATCCGGAGATTTTTATTCTTTGTGAAATCCCTGCTTTTTTCTTCTGACTCCTCCCTCTGCGTGAGGGACTGTACACATTACTGCTCGCCTTTTGTGCTCTGTGCAACTCAACTGCTTCCCTTTACCTCTCATCAGCATCCTTCGCTGTTTCCTGGTGTGATAATGGCTTCCACGCGCGGTGCATGGTGGGTAGGTGGCCCCACGTCACCGGCTGATGACACGCCTGTGCTCCTCTCCCGGAGCAGTGCCTTCAGGCAGCGTCCTCTGTCTTGGCAAAGATTTACTCCTTTCCAGGTCCCTCTTTCTTCCTCCCAGTGCTCACCATCGTAACCAAAAATCTTCGTATTCGAGCGAGGCGGTGATTAAAGTTGTATGAATTCTTGTGTTCCATGGAATACTGATATTGTGTAAATGCAACAGAAACGTTTGCGATAAGTTGGAAGCTGTGCCTGGGCTTGTTGGTTTCAAACAGGGACTGAGCCGTTCCCGAGTGCCCCCCAAGGCAGTGTGTTCTCTGAAAGGCACTACCTGCCCATGTGCAGCTTGCGTCTCCCATCTCCTGCCGCCTGAGGGGCCCAGCGTGGGTACTTTCTTACAGCCTTGTGCTTGAGGTCGTCTTGACGCTCGCTCTACTATATGGCAGTTATCTGGCGGATGTTTTAATTCATTGAGCTCCTGGAGACAGGGAAGGATCCAGTCATATTCCTGTTTTATCTCTGTGTGTTATCTGACTGCCTAACGCATAGTAGGTATTTAGTTCATGCTTGTGAGTGGATCCATCCATGCCTTTAGAACTAGTTTAACCACTTCTCTAACCCTGTGTGCTGGGCTAAGAATCTTTTCCAGCAGCCACAGCAGTGAAATGGATCTGAAGAGCAATTCTGTTTATCAAATGCATGTAGTGTTCCTGCCCCAATTTTAGCAGGTATTTTAAGAGTGTTGCGTATCTTGCTTACAAAAGAAACCAGATTGAGCTAAAGAAGAAAATTTCTTCTACCATGGCTCATCATTTTATCAGATTTTTCATTTTTGTTTTAGTCTTTTAGAATGTTTATGTTGATGGAACAAAGATGAACTTTCTTGAAATTCCAGACACTATTTCCTTGGTCTGCTCCAACTTTGCTCATTTCAAATATCTTGCTGGGATGGTCAGGGTGGGGAGAAAGAAACCTGCTTTTCGGACTTGGGAACTGATGAACTTTGTGTAACCATTGAAATCTTGCAAACATTTTATCTCTTAGAAAGAGTCTACCCTATTGCGGTGGATCCGGTATTTTACGTGAGAGATTGTGTGTGATGTAGCCACCTTTTCTGTATATAATGGAGAGTAGGAAAACAGCTGCTTCTGACCTGTGGCTCATGCAGAAAGTGACCTCGCTGACCTAGGTAACTTAGCATCTCTATCATCTAGACAGAGGCCGGTTTTAGGGCCTGTGTCCCCCTGGTTTGAAATGTACACGTTCCTCCCCCGACCACGCCATGCACTTTTCTGCTTTCTGTCTCCGTGGTGAACCTGTCTTCTGTCTTCTGCATGAGAACAAGAAGCAAAATGCATTCAGCACACCAAGTGGAAGCCAGCTGCAGAGTGATGACCAGGCACGGCAGCAGATCCAGCCTGCATAACATGATTTGGGGGATGGGACATGTATCGGTGAAGCCCTTACACAGAGCCCTATGTGGCATGTGGAATACTCTCAATTAATAGGAAGGTAGAAGGAGGAAGAAAAACTGCTGGCCTTGTTTTAAACACTTTACACATGTCATCGCATTTAAACTTTAAAGCAACCTTGAAGGCAGGTATCATTCTCTTTTTTAAAAAATAAACTTATCTTTTTTAAAAAAAAAAGATTTTATTTATTTGAAAGGCAGAATTAGAGCTTCCGTGTGCTGCTTCACTCCCCAAATGCTGCAATGGCCGGAGCTGGGCCAATCCAAAGCCAGGAGCCAGGAGCTTCCTCTGGGTCTCCCACGTGGGAGCAGGGGCCCAAGGATTTGGGCCTTCTTCTACTGCTTTCCCAGGCCATAGCAGAGAGCTGGATCAGAAGTGGAGCAGCCAGGCCTCGAACCAGCACCCATATGGGATGCTGGCCCCTGGTCTTTGTTGAAGTTTCTTGATTGACTTAAAGTTCGTGGCTCCACCATTTGGAAGGTTATTAACATGAAAGTTAAGGACCGAGGGCTGGCACTGTGGCTCACTTTGCTGATCCTCCTCCTGCGGCACCAGCATCCCATATGGGCACCAGGTTCTAGTCCCAGTTGTTCCTCTTCCAGTCCAGCTCTCTCTGCTGTGGCCCGGGAGGGCAGTGGAGGATGGCTCAAGTGCTTGGGCCCCTGCACCCACATGGGAGACTGGGAAGAAGCACCTGGCTCCTGACTTCGGATTGGCACAGCGCCGGCCGTGGTGGCCTTTTGGGGAGTGAACCAACGGAAGAAAGACCTTTCTCTCTCTCTCTCTCTCTCTCTCTCTCTAACTCTACCTGTCAAAAAAAAAAATTTAAGAACCAACAGTCCCTCCCAGACTTTCATCCTTATTACTGCCATCCCAGCATTTTTTTTAAACTTTTATTTAATGAATATAAATTTCCAAAGTACGATTTATGGATTACAATGGCTTCCCCCCCATACCGTCCCTCCCACCCACAACCCTCCCCTTTCCCACTCCCTCTCCCCTTCCATTCACATCAAGATTCATTTTCGATTATCTTAATATACAGAGGATCAGCTTAGTATACATTAAGTAAGGATTTCAACAGTTTGCTCCCACACAGAAACATAAAGTGAAAAATAATAGATGATTTTTTTTTAAATGATGATGAAATCAGATCAGACCTATTGTCATGTTTAATCCCAGTGAGAGTCAAGTTGGGAGTTGATAATTTCTTTTTTTTTTTTTTTTTTTTACAGAGGATCAGTTTAGTATACATTAAGTAAAGATTTCAACAGTTTGCACCCCCATAGAAACACAAAGTGAAATATATTGTTTGAGTACTCGTTATAGCATTAAATCTCAATGCACAGCACATTAAGGACAGAGATCCTAAATGAGGAGTAAGTGCACAGTGACTCCTGTTGTTGACTTTACCAATTGACACTCCTGTCTATGGCATCAGTAATCTCCCTATGCTCCAGTCATGAGTTTCCAAGGCTATGGAAGCCCTCTGAGTTCTCCGATTCTTATCTTGTTTAGACAAGGTCATAGTCAAAGTGGAGGTTCTCTCCTCCCTTCAGAGAAAGGTACCTCCTTCTTTGAAGACCTGTTCTTTCCACTGGGATCTCACTCACAGAGACCTTTTGCCAGAGTGTCTTGGCTTTCCATGCCTGAAATACTCTCATGGGCTTTTCAGCCAGCTCCGAATGCCTTTAGGGCTGATTCTGAGGCCAGAGTGCTATTTAGGACATCTGCCATTCTATGAGTCTGCATTTTAATTTTGAAAGTTAGAGAAGCAGAGACAGACAGACAGAGATCTTCCACCCACTGGTTTACTTCCCAAATGCCCCCAAACAGTGAGGGCTGAGCCGGGCTGAAGACAGGAGCCCGGCACTCAATCCAGGATGGCAGAGACCCAAGAACTTGTTCTATCAGCTGCCGCCCCCTTTCCTGGAGTGCATTAGCAAGAAACTGAATTGGAAGCAGAGCCAGAGCTCGAAGCAGGCACTCCTGTACAGGATACAGGCAACCCAGTGGCATCTTAACCAGTGAGCCAAATGCCTGTCATGAGCCGCCCCCACCCCAGTGTTTATTAATAAAGGAATATGGAGCTGGGGCTGATGCTGTGGTACAGTAGGTGAATCCTCTGCCTGCAGCGCCGGCATTCCATATGGGCGCCGGTTCTAGTCCAGCTCTCTGCTGTGGCCTGGGAAAGCAATAGAAGGTGGCTGAAGCACTTGGGCCCCTGTACCTATGTAGGAGACCCGGAAGAAGCTCCTGGCTTCAAATTGGCCTAGCTCCAGCCGTTGCAGCCGTTTGGGGAGTGAACCAGGGGAAGCAAGACCTTTCTCTCTGTTTCTCCCTCTCACTGTCTGTAACTACCTCTCAAATAAGTAAATAAAATCTTTAAAAAAAAAAAAAGTAATGTGGAGCTGATTTCATGTCAGCACTGCCAGCAGTGATGCTATTGTCAACAGTGTGAGTGCATCTGGGGACTTTATCACTGGCTTATATCACTGACCAGTCTTCCCAGTGCACGAATATATGACAAGAAAACTATTTTTTTTCCATGTCAACCATTTTTTGCTCCATGAGACACTGAACTAACTCTCTTTGCTATCTTGAGACATGTCATCTTACCAGCACAGCTCCTTTCCTCTGTCAGTCTGAATGCTTCTACAAAATTTTGCAAAAATATTTTTCCTGGTTCATCTCATGGTTTGACAGTAGCTCCATGGTAAAACAAACAAAACAAAACAAAACAAAAAAAACCACTCCTCTGTCTAAGAGGAAAAACTGATGTAGTTTCATACAGCTCTGTTAGGAAAGGGTCTTCAAGTTCAGCATCTGTGTGTCACAGGGAATTTAACATTTTCTCGTTTTTGTTTATATAACTACTTCTGAAAAACTTTTCATGGCCTAGCAATTTCTAGAATTTTTACAAGTTTTTTTTGTCTTATTTTGGGGGTGTTCCCCAGTTTTCTTATTGAAAGGAAAAAAGTAATAAGTATTATTAGAGGAGGCAAGGTGATACTGTGGAGATATTTTTTACCTATAAAGGTGTAGTTTTGAAAACCAGTTCTGATGCTTTCTAGTTTGTGGGACTTTGAGCAAGTAACTCATCCTCTTGGAAGCTTGAATAAAAAAAAAACACAAAGATTAATTTGTTCATGTATTTGAAAGGTAGAGCAACAGACAGGGAGAGACAGAAAGAGATCTTTCATCTGCTGGTTCACTCCCCAAATGGCCACAACAACCAAAGATGGGTCAGGCTAAAGATAGGAGCCTTGAACTCCATCCAGATCTTACACACAGGTCTAGGGCCCCCAAGTACTTGGATCATCCTCCGCAGCTTTCCCAGGCCCATTAGCAATAAGCTGGATTGGAAACTGAGTAGCCAGAATTGGAACCAGTGTTGTGGCATTGCAAATGGTGGCTTAACCCACTGTGACACACCACTGGCCCCAGAAACTTGATTTTTTTCCTGTCTGTAAAATGAATCTAGTAAGTACCCATCAAGGTTGTTCTAAAGTGTAAATGAGGTGATACATGCTAAGAGTCAGAGCATGTTAATGCTTTTTCCTCTTAAAACAATTCTAATACTTAATCTATGATTTTTTTTCTTTCTAATCAAACATTTTTCAAGTGAGCTATAAGGTGTGCAACAGGATACATTGTGGAATGGCTGATCAAGCTAATTAACTTATATGTTGTCTCACATACTTTTTGGTCGCTTTTTTTTAAAGATTAATTTCTGTTTGAAAGTCAGAGAAACACAGAGAGATCTTCCATTTGCTGGGTCACTTCCCAAATGCCCACAAAATCTGGGGTTTGGGGCAAGCCAAAGCCAGGAGCCAAGAACTCCAGTGTGGGTAGGGTGGACCCAAGTACTTGAGCCATCACCTGCTGCCTTGAAAAATGCACATTTGCAGGGAGCTGAATCAGAAATGTAGCAAAACACTTAACTGCTCTGCCAGGCTCTGGTCCCTGTGTTTCTTTTCAAGGACTTAACTTAGACTCAACACTTCATGCCCAGCTCTTTGTAAGGGGCTTTACATATACCAGCCTCCTGGAATAAATCAAAATATAATTTTAACCAGAGCTCTATGGATGTAAAATCAGACCAACTAGTAAACAGGGAAAGAGTCCTGGAAGTTTGTTTTCCTCACAAGCAGCTGCTCTTCAGATATTAGATTGAATAATTTGAAGTTCTTCATTTTCTCTTTATGAAGAACTTCTTGTTTTTAAATGAAGAGGAGCCTGAAACAGTTGTATTTGAATTAAGCTGCCTGTGGACATTTGAGTTTGAAATAAGAAGAAAAAAGACAAAATAGAATGCTAGCAAAATCTCTTACTTTGATGCCTATTAATTTTCCTGTACCCATTTTTAAAAATCATTTGATGATAGGGACTGGCATTGTTGCGCAGTGGGTAAAAATGCCACCTGTGACCCCAACATCCCACGTAGGTGACAGTTCATGTCCTGGCTGCTCCACTTCTGATCCAGCTCCCTGCTAATGGACTGGGAAAAGCAACTCAAGATGCCCAAGTGTGTGTGCCGCTGCCACCCATGTTGGAGACCCAGGGAAAGCTCTCGCTCCTGGCTTTGGCTTGGCCCAGCCTTGGCTGTTGGGGCCATCTGGGGAGAGAATCAGCGGATGGAAGATTCTCTCTCTCTCTCTCTCTCTCTCCCTCTCTCTAACTCTAACTCTCCAACAAATAAATTTTAAAAAATTTTAATTCATTTGATGATACATAGTTCTGATTAAAAAGTCACTGCCAAAAGGAACCTGGCGTGCTCTCTGAAGGAGGCAGAAGGTGAGCCGAGAAAGTGGGCCTCTTTGACAAGGCCCCGTCCCAAGGGGAACACGTGCTCCAGGCCTTGTTATGACCAAGAGCTCGGTTGTGCAGTTGGACTTTGCCAAGTGCCTGGTGTCTGTCAGCTCTGTTTGCACGACATCAGAATGATTAATCCTCTGAGGCAACCTGGGTTTGTGAGAAAGGGGAACCACTACAAATGGCCTGATATTTCGCAAGCATGTAATATACTCTCTAAATGTTGATAATGACATTTAATTATAGATCCGGAGATTAACCAGAAATCTCTCCTGGATACCAGGGAAGTTCAGTGGTTGAAATTCCTTGTTAAATGTTTTCATCGGTACGTTCATTCAGCTAGCGTTTATTGAGTTCCTGCGGTGAGGTAGGTGCAGTGCCCTAGGCCCTGGGTATTACTACCCTGATGGCATTAGATTTCAGAGGGAGTAAGATAGACAAACAGATGAGAAAATGCAGTCGTCTCTCACTCATGTTCTTGGAACCCTTGATACCAAGTCCACAGAGGATCCAGTCCCTTACATGAAATAATACAGTGTCTTCATATAGCCTGTTCACATCTCCTCACACACTTTAAATCGTCTCTGGATTACTTATGCTATTTAATACAGTGCAAATTCTGTGTAGATAGTTGTTAAATCGTTTAGGGAAGAAGGACAAGTAGCCTGCACATGTTCAGTAGACACAATTTTTTCCTTAATATATTTGATCTGCAGTTGGTAAAGCGTGGAATGCAGGACCTGTGCGTATGGACAGCTGGGTGTGTGTGGTGGTCCTGACGATGATATGTGCTATGGAGAAAATTAAGCAGAGAGGAAAAGATGCAGTGTTCCAATGGGCAGGAGTGTTGATGCATTCTTAGATATGGTGACCCGTAAAGCCCTCACTGAGAAAGGAAAATTTGAACCGAGATGTCAAGGAGATGTGGAGCAAGCCTATGAGATGTCTTGGGAGGAGCAGTCCAAGGGAGGTAACAGCCAGTACAAAGGCCCTGGGGTCAGACTGTGCTCCACGAATAGGGAATGAGGAAGGAGAATATTAGAGGACGGTGTCTCAGGATAGCAAGGGAGGCAGAGTTTGGCTATGTGGTGTCGATAGGGGAGGGACGTGGTCTTGCTTTCTGTTTGGAAGTGTCACTGGGACATTTGTTTTTAGACTGGACCAGGCAGCAAGGACTGAGAAGGGGTACTTTCTTGCTTCACTGATCACAGTCATTATCTTTGTAGAACAGGCATGTGAGTTCAGAAAAAGTACGGCGTCTCAGGATGATCAGTTAGAAACCCAGTTTGTATTACACGTTTGCTTATTCAACTAGTTTTATTGAGTGTAGACTGCTCCCTAGGCATTGCTGAACCTCTGCAGTCATTCATGAGTATGCAACATGGGGATGGTGTAAGGATAGAGATGAGTTTGACTGACTGCAGGACTGCCCTGAAAGGATATTAAGAAAAAAAAAAGTCACTAAATTTTTTTTTACCAGTTTTTGGAATGTAGATTCACCCTTTCTTAATAGGAAAAACAGAAAAAAAATAAATGTGAGGTTTACTTTTCTTTTTTATTTATTTTCCCCAGAAACCTTTTATTTAAGGTATACAAACTTCATGCATTTCATAAATAAAAATTTAGGAACATAGTGATTCTTCCCACCCTACCCACCCTTCTTCCTCCTCCCTCTCCTATTCCCATTCTTATTGTTGACTAAGATCTGTTTTCAACTAATGTTATATACATAAGATTAACTCTATACCAAATGAAGAGTTCAACAAGTAGTATTTAAAAAAGCAAAACTGTTCCTCAACAGTGGAGACGAGGGCTGTTCAAAGTCATCCCATCTCAGAGTGTCAGTCTCAATTCTAGAGATTACCTTTAGGTGCTCCATTAGTTACCACAGATCAGGAGAACATATGGTATTTGTCCTTTGGAGACTGGCTTATTTCACTACGTATGATTGTCCAGTTTCATCCGTTTTGTTGCAAATGACAGGATTTCACATTCGGATCAGTAAGGTCTTAGATGACATGCATTTTTTCTTGTGTGACATGTGAAGATTTTCACAGACCAAAAGATCAGGTCGGTTTTCACAATATAAAGTGCTGTTGAAAATGTTGATCCATTTGTAGACACTAGGTAGGACTTCTGTCGGGTCTCCTTCTCCCTCCTTCCTCCTTCTCCCTGCTCTACCTCCTCCTCCTCCTCCTCCTCCTGCTCCTCCTCCTCCTTCATTTTTAAGAAAACATAAAGGAACTTTTATATCTAAGCAGGGTAAAGAATTTGGATTAGTGACCCATTAGGCCCACGTCTACTTTTTGTCTTTATGGATTAGCTGGTTCTAAACACTTACATAAATGCAATATTTGTCCTGCTTCTGGCTTCTTTCACATAGCATAGCGTTTTCAAGCCTCCTCTGCGTTGCAGCAGGTAGCACTGTTTTATTCCTTATGCTTGCTAATAGTCCGTTGTGTGGGTGAACAGCGTTTCCTTCGTCTGTTGGCCGGCTGATGGACATTTGTGTTATTTTCACTCTTTGGTTATGGTGATAATGGCTTCTGCAAACATGGCAAGGCACAGTGTTGTAGCAGGCTGCATGGAGGATGAAGGATCGGGCTCCTGCTCTGTGGAAAGGGTAGGTCAGAGTTCCTACCGTGGCCCTCACTGGGTCACATAGGGAGCTGGACATCAGGGCTCCTGCTCAGGTTCTGGCCTCTGGCAGGAGAATGAGAACCAGTGCCCACTGCGGGGCCGGAGAGCCTGTCGCTCTCTGCAGTAGGACAACTAGAAGTACCTGATCCTGGACAGAAAACAGAAAGAAGAAACCAGAGGCCACGACCACGCCTCCTGGATCCCATATCCTCACCCGCCATGCCGTGGGGCACTGGGTGCCTGTGGCAGCTTTTCCAGAAGTAGAGCGAACGGCATGCCCATGCCTGCCCCCACCCACCCCGAGTCTCACACTGAGAAGGAAAAGCCATAAGGGAACTGAGAGTGAGCATATGGGTGTGAGAGGGAACATACGGGCGGGCAGAGGCAGGGCTGCGGGCCCGGCTGCCTGGCTTTGTGACTTGTCTGCTTGCTTCTTAGTGTGTTCTTTTCCCTCTTGTCAAATTGCTTCTTAGAAAATTTACTTTTTTTTGGCCCATGTATGATTTCCTCTTGAATGAAATAAATGATTTTTTTTTTTTTTGACAGGCAGAGTGGACAGTGAGAGAGAGAAACAGAGAGGAAGGTCTTCCTTTGCTGTTGGTTCACCCTCCAATGGCCGCTGCGGCTGGCGCGTTGTGGCCAGCACACCATGCTGATCTGATGGCAGGAGCCAGGTGCTTCTCCTGGTCTCCCATGGGGTGCAGGGCCCAAGCACTTGGGCCATCCTCCACTGCACTCCCAGGCCATAGCAGAGAGCTGGCCTGGAAGAGGGGCAACTGGGACAGAATCCGGCGCCCCGACCGGGACTAGAACCCGGTGTGCCGGCACCGCAAGGCAGAGGATGAGCCTAGTGAGCCGCAGCGCTGGCCATAAATGATTTAAAAAAAATAAATAAATAAAAAACAAAACAGCAACAATCTCTTTCTCAGATCTGCATGTCCTTTCTCTGCGTCTCCATGGCTGCAGTCTTGGACAATAATAAGCCCAGAGGGTGCTGTGAGGCCCTCCCAGGCTTCAGGGCCTGGGGCCACCAGGGGATGCTCGGCCTCCCCAGCAGGCAGGGCGGCTGTCTCCGGGGAGACTGCATGAGCAGCCTTCCTTTTCTGGCCCCAAACTTGTACCAGGACAGGATAAAGACACTGAGTTTCCCCCGAAATCTGAGTCCGATGCTGCAATACCTGCCTGCTGGGGGGGGGGGGGGGGGGCGTTGAGTGGCAGCTCCAGCAGAATAGCTTGGCAGCCCAGGGGAGTAGGAGGGCCCTGGGATTCTTAGAATCTGCGACAGGCCCCCAAAAGCTGTGCTTGCCCCGTCCTCGGAGCCCTTCTCTGTGCCGATCTGCTCCTCTGTCCTGTGTGCGTGCCCCCGCTCACTCCCCTCCCGTCCCTCCTCTCCCCAGAAGACCTCCAGGAGACAGCGTCCTCGCCAAGGCCACGTGCACGTTTGCTCTGAGAATTACTGCCTTGCAGGCTGCTTTCCATGCAGTGGCCGTTGGCTGGGACGGCTCCTCCTTGCCGCGTGGCTGCACTGGCCCAGCAGCTTCGCTTAGGGATCCTAAGGTGACGGAGAGACCAGAGGATATCATCTTAACAATGCGTTTGTAGGGGCGGCCATTGTGGGGTGGCAGGTAAGCTGCTGCTTAGGACCCCTGCATCCCACGTCAGTGTGCCTGGGTTTGTGTCCCTTGGGAGGCAGTGGGTGCTGGCTCAAGGTACGTGGGTCCTTGCCACTCATGTGGGAGTCCGGAATGAGTTCCCGGATCCTGGATTTGGCCTGGCCTGGTCCTGGCTATTACAAGTATTTGGAGAATAAACTGGCAGGAAGAAGACTGATTCTCCCTCCCTCCCTGCCTCCCTCCTTCCCCTTCCCCTCTTTCTCCTCTTTGTCCTTCCCCTCCTCTATCAATTTGCCTTTCAAATAAATAAAAATTAATGAATAAACCTTTACAAATATGCTGTGGAGCTGGCATTGTGGCACAGTAGGTTAAGCCACTGCCTGCTGTGCTGGCATCCCATATGAGCACCATTGAGCTCCTGGCTGCTCCACTTCCAATCCAGCTGCCTCCTAGTGCACCAGGGAAAGCAGAAAATGCATAAGTGAGTGGACCTCTGTCATCCATGTGGGAGACCGGGATGGAGTCTCTGGCTCTTGGCTTTGGCCTGGCCCAGCCCACACACACTGCAGCCATTTGGGAGAGCGAATCACCTGGTAGAAGATCTGTCACTCTGTCTCTTCCTTTCTCTCTCTCTCTCTCTATAACTCTGCCTTTCAAATAAATAACTAAATCTTAAAAAACAAACAAACAAAAAAGAGAGTCCTGTTTGTGGACAGTGAGGATTAGCATTTAGTTTGGTGTCCTTTGAGAATTAGAGTTTGCAAATAGGAGGCCAGTCGGCCAAATTGTGTTGCTGCAGGTAGCTTGTACCTTGTTTACTTGCTTTCTGTTGGGGCTACCTTAAACAGAAACATGGCTGTGAATTGGAATCTAGCCCTAAAATTGTGTTCCACACCTCCTACAGGCCCTGTCAGCAAAATGCAGATATTTGGGAATTTCTCTCATTTAAGCTCCAGTCTTCTCTTCCCCTATGTATCTGATTAATGGAGTGTCTCTTCATTAAGTTGGCCCATTTATCCGGAGTATTTACTGCAGTTGGGTAATTGCTGCCTTTGATGTAAGTGAAATGTTTTGCCCCAGGAAGGTAATACAAATAAATGTACTGCACTTTTGACCATTTTCCAGTTTGTCAATTACAGGGTTTTTTTTTTTTTCATCATCAGAAAATGGGGATTATTTTGCCACTTCAGTCGAAACATGACCCGAAGATGCAAAATGTAACGTGGAGCAATCTGTTTAATTTCATCTCTGCCAGAAAACCAAATGCCATCTATCCCAATCCTATGGTTGATTTTAAGATATATGTCATAGCCGGCGCCACGGCTCACTAGGCTAATCCTCTGCCTAGCGGTGCTGGCACACCGGGTTCTAGTCCCGGTTGGGGCACCGGATTCTGTCCTGGTTGCCCCTTTTCCAGGCCAGCTCTCTGCTGTGGCCCAGGAGGGCAGTGGAGGATGGCCCAAGTGCTTGGGCCCTGCACCCCATGAGAGATCAGGAGAAGCACCTGGCTCCTGCCGTTGGATCAGCGCGGTGCGCCAGCCGCAGCAGTCATTGGAGGGTGAACCAATGGCAAAAGGAAGAAGACCTTTCTATCTGTCTCTCTCTCACTGTCCACTCTGCCTGTCAAAAAAAAAAAAAAAAAAAAAAAAAAGATATATGTCACTACATTTCTCTGGAGAAAATTCTGAGATTATTATTAGGAAAATAAGTTCTGATCCCTCAAATGTAGTTTGCATTGTGTGTATTTATTCCTTGTGCGACAGGTCGGTTCATGAATACCTGTCATTTCTTTTCTAATTCACTGTTGATGCCAGGACAACTGATTAAACTTGGGCTGAATTTTGCTTCCTTTAAACATTAGTGAGGCCCAGTAGAACTGTAAAGCTATAATGGGAACTGAAGAATTCAGTTTATCTGGCATTTATCCATATTAAAATTATCTAGTTATTTTAGAACAACTTGCTGATGTGTTTCTTTTTTTTAATATTTATTTTATTTATTTGAAAGAGTTACAGAGAGAGGTAGAGACAGAGAAAGAGGTCTTCCATCCACTGGTTCACACCCCAGATGGCCACAATGGCCGGAGCTGCACCAATCCAAAGCCAGGAGCCAAGAGCTTCTTCCAGGTCTCCCATGAGGGTGCAGGGGCCCAAGGACTTGGGCCATCTTCTCCTGCTTTCTCAGGCCACAGCAGAAAGCTGCATTGGAAGTGGAACAGCCGGGACTAGAACCAGCACCCATATGGGATGCTGGCGCTTCAGGCCAGGGCTTTAATCCACTGCGCCACAGTGCTGGCCCATTGTGTTTCTTTCTAGATGTAAAGGCTCTACTTATGAGTTTAATTGTTTAAGGAAGCCTTACTTATTAGATTAAAAATAGAGTATGTTTTCCTGATTATGATTCCTCCAAATGAGGCTTTCAGGTAGTTATTATTACCTTTATCTGTTATATTGTGTTGGTCATAAAATGGGGTCTCATTGACCCCTGACAGTGGCCCTGTAATTTGCATTATCATTCTCCCTCCTTTAAAGATAAAGCAACTGTGTGTGGAGAGTTAAGTAGTTCCTCAGGGCTCACAAAGCTGTAACAGGGAAAAGCAGCCCTGGCCTGCGAGGTCTCCCAGGCTTAGCTGTTATGCCAAATCCAGATGAATGTGTTAGATTTGTCTGCTGGTTTTGAAACTGGCAAGCCCTTTGCATTATTCCTTTTAAAATTCCCAGGCCCCAGTTGCACGTGCCTTGGCGTTAAGAGGCAGTGACCACAGCCCTTCCCGGTGCCAGACTGGCCCAGATCCCTCCTGTTCAGCGTGTGCATCCACCTCTCAGAACATCTGATGAAAGCTCTCCGTGATGCCCACAGGATGGGCCAATCCTTTATAATGCTCCTGTTGTGCAAAGCGCACTCATGTTTGGGTCCATTAGTGGAATTAACTTAAGGTAACATCAGTAGACAGGAAAAGGACACAAAAATGCTGACTCATCCACTGAGACTCCCAGAGATGAGCATTAAAACTCCCTCCCTCAGCCTCCTTCCCACAGCAGCCCCTCCAGCTGAAGGCTTTGCTCTGCAGGCTCTGGGTTCTGCCTCCCTAATCTTAACCCGTCCTTGTCTTGGCCTTTCCCTGCCCACTGCCGCGCGTGCTCGTAGACCTCTCCCCTTCCTCCTCTGTCCTTCCTTGCTGTGAGCCTCTTCACTGCTCGCCCCGCCTTTAGTTTGATTTCCATCCCATCCTGATGCTACCAGAGTGATCGTTGTCATGTCACTTTGATGAAAACCCTCTGTGGCTCCCTTGCGTTCTCTCTCTCTCTCTCTCTCCCAGGACTCAGTCACCTGATGTAGGCTGAATACTGTCCCACATGAATCCCAGAGTCTATGAGTGTGACTTGCTATGACAGAAGGGGCTTTGCAGTTGTGACTTAGTTAAGAGTGGTTAGAGGACGGAGTGACCCATGGGAGCCCAGTGTATCCACAAGCTCCTTATGAGAAGGGATGCAGGCGAGAAGGTGACAGTTGGAGCAGAGCTTGGAAGTTGCTTCCAGCCCAGCCCAGGGCCCAGGAATGTGCACGCTTTAGAAGCTGCAAGAGTCAAGGAACAGATGCTCCCTAGAGCCTCCAGAAGGCACCAGCCACCCTGACTTCTTATGTGAGCCTCATCTGGACTCTGGCCTCCAGAACTGGTCATTACTTACAGCAAGCACTAATGGGAAATAGATACAATCCTGTTCTGTAATCATTGATTTTCTTTTCCACTAGGTTTTTGCTTTCAAATGCTACAGCCTCTAGCTACATGTGACTCATTAAATTGAACCTTAATTAAAATTAGGTACAAGGGGCTGGCTGTGTGGTGCCTACAGCACCAGCATCTCAGATGGGCTCTGGTTCAAGGCCCAGCTGCTCCACTTCACTTCCAGCTTCCTGCTAATGAGCCTGGGAAAGCAGCAGAGGATGGCCCAAGTGCTTGGACCCCTGTACCCACATGGGAGACCTCGATGAAGCTCCTGGCTCCTGACTTCAGCCTGGTGCAGCCCAGGCCAATACAGACATTTGGGGAGTGAGCCAGTGGAAGGTAGATCGGTCGATCGATTGATCGATCTCTCTGTCTCTCTGTAACTCTGCCTTTCAAATAAAGCAAATAGCTGTTTTCAGTTCTTCAGTCACATTCACCAAGTTGCACGTGCTCAGTAGCCACACACGGCCAGTGCCTGCCCCGCTGGAGAGCACAGACACAGACCATTTCCCTTGTTGCAGAGCGTTCTTTGGGATAGCACTGCTTGGGACCAGAGTCCTGTTTTCTGTAAGCACCTGCCCCATGTTGGCAGGGACCAGGCCAGAATCTCCCCATGCGGAAATAACTGGAAGCCTTGCTCCCTCTTCTTCTCAGTGAGACCCAGCTCACTGCTCAGGGCCTTGGCTGTACCTGGAGGGAGGGTACAACCAAGGCTCTGGCAGTATGAATGGGCAATTCCAGATCCTGTAGGGGGGGTCATCCAAAGTCTCTTGAAGAATGAATGTTATGAAAAAAACCATGCATGGATGTCAAGTGTTTTCACATCAGACTAAGCTTATCTTTTAATTCTGTCTTTCCACGAGCATTTTCAAGTTCTCGTGTGTGTGTGTGTGTGGAGCATACTCTAAAGGGGGGCAGTGTCTGCCCACCTTCCCTCCGCCTGGAGGGCTCCTTCCCAGGCCAGAGCTCCCATTTTCCCGGGGCTGAGGGTATTCTCTTCTCAGGATGCCGGAAGGCAGGTGGTGGATGCGTAGAGCTGATGCATTAAACTAATGTTTTGCAAACTTGCCAGGGCCTGGTTTTGAGTCCTAAGATTTCACAGTGAGTGCACCAATTTCCCTCTCCTTGTGAACCTTAGGTTCCGGGGCGGGATTGGGCGGGGGGATAGCTAATAAGTCAGTGAATACAAAGGTACCTCAAAAAGTTCATGGAGAATGGAACTGAAAGGGAAGTCTATTTTGCTGCAAAGACTTTTTTTTTTTATTTGACAGGTAGAATTATAGACAGAGAGACAGAGAAAAAGGTCTTCCTTCCATTGGTTTACCCCCCAAATGGCTGCTAAGGCCGGTGCTGCGCAGATCCGAAGTCAGGTGCCAGGTGCTTCCTCCTGGTCTCCCACGCAGGTGCAGGGGCCCAAGCACTTGGGCCATCCTCCACTGCACTCCCTGGCCAGAGCAGAGAGCTGGACTGGAAGAGGGGCAACTGAGACTAGAACCCGGTGCCCATTTGGGATTCCGGCGCCGCAGGTGGAAGATTAACCAAGTGAGCCATGGTGCCAACCCCTGGAGAGATATTTTGAAACATGGTCATAGTTTGCTCATAATAAGCCATTAATAATGTCTTATTATTAATAAGATATTTTGATGACCTCACATATTTACAGGTGTAATAACTTTCTGCACCAAAATAAACTTATCTTTTACTGCCATTTTTCTATGAACATTTTCTAGTCTCGTAGATGTAGAAGCTAATATCAGGGCATGGTAGGTGCTGTGACAAAAGATAACCATAGTAGTAGGATAGATTGGTGGAGGTTGGAGACTGGTAGGGATGTTTTAGACTGATGATGGGAAAAAACCTCTCAAGGGAAGAGACATCTGAGGGTAGATCTCAATCAGGTGAGACAGGGAAGGTGGGAAAGAAAACAGGAAAGGAAAGGAGGAAATTTTCTTTCTAAAGGTTTATTTATTTATTTGAAATGTAGAGTTACAGTGAGGGAGGGAGAGAGAGAGAGAGTGAGAAACCTTCCATCCACTGGTTCACTCCCCAAATGGCCACAATGGGCAGGGCTGGACCATACCAAAGCCAGTACCTTCATCCAGGTCCCACATGGGTGCAGGGGCCCAAGCACTTGAGCCATCTTCTGCTGCTGTCCAGTGCATTAGCAAGGAGCTGGATCATAAGTGGTGCAGCTGGGTCTCAAACTGGCTCCCATATGGGATGTCAGTACTGTAGGCAGCAGCTTAACCTGCTGTGTCACAGCCCCAGCCTCAGGGAAAGGAAGAAATTGGCATGGGCTTCAGTGTTAGTCACTGCTGTTCCGAACCTCTTGTCTCCCAATATTCTTCCCACATTCTTTCTCATTTGCTCACACGGGGTACCTGCTCTGGTCAGGGTTTTATTGGACATCATTACTTAGGTCTTGAAAATCGTGTGTATCTTGTCTAGCTCCATAATCTCCCCCAGTACCACCAAATACAGAATTACATGGCAGTATTGACTATTCCTTTTTCAGACTCCATCCTGCAGGAATTCTGATACCTGCCCTGTGCCTCTCAGGGAGAGAGTGACCTCTGTTTGCAATCTGAGCAGTTATTTAGGTTCTAGGTGAAGGAAACCTTTATATTAAAACTCTGTCTTCCTCTCTTAGATAGCTAAGCATTGTCATCCAGTGGTGATTTTTCTCCTTGATCAATGCTTTGGTGATTGGAGGTGAGAAATTGGTATATTTTCTAATCCTCATTATACTGTTAGAATTACTTCCTAGAACTATGTTGTCCAGTATGGCAACTACTAGCCGTATGGCTACTCAGGACTTGAAAGGCAGCTGATCCGAGTTGAGATGTGCTGTAGGGGTAAAATACACAACAGATTCTTAAGACACTATAAGGTATTGTAAAAATCCCTCATTGGTCTTATATATTGATTACAAGTTATAGATAGTATTTTATATGTTGAGTTAAACATTATTAAGATTAGGTTCATCTATTTTGCTTGCTTTAATGTGGCTACTACCAAATGTAAAATTCCTTGTGGAGCCTACACTGGGGGCTCGTAGTCTATTTTCATCTGTTTACTTTCCGAGGGTGCTCATCTGCAGTTGGGACCTGTCATTTGGGGGGCGGTGCCGTGGAGAGAAAATAAATATGTCAGGAAGGAGTTTATTCACCAAAAGCCACAGACCAGTGTCTTACCTCATATAATATTGAACTTCACAAGGCCGGCGCCGCGGCTCAATAGGCTAATCCTCCGCCTAGCGGCGCCGGCACACCGGGTTCTAGTCCCGGTCGGGGCGCCGGATTCTGCCCCGGTTGCCCCTCTTCCAGGCCAGCCCTCTGCTGTGGCCAGGGAGTGCAGTGGAGGATGGCCCAGGTGCTTGGGCCCTGCACCCCATGGGAGACCAGGAAAAGCACCTGGCTCCTGGCTCCTGCCATCGGATCAGCGCGGTGCGCCGGCCGCAGCGCGCCGGCCGCGGCGGCCATTGGAGGGTGAACCAACGGCAAAGGAAGACCTTTCTCTCTGTCTCTCTCTCTCACTGTCCACTCTGCCTGTCAAAAAAAAAAAAAAAATATTGAACTTCACAGGAGCCACTAGGTTTCAGTAGATGGTATCATGCTCAGTAGATTAATGAGTTTCCATTAAATATGAATGTTACCTACTTCAGAATTTTTTCCATGGCATATTGTTTTTTTTTCCTTAAAATTTTTTTCAGAGCTGAGGTTTTCCGACAGCAATTGTCATCTCTCTAAGAGGAAGTGTAATTCCCCAGGAAAGGGGAGAAGGTCTTAATGAGAACTTTGTTTTACACAGCATTCAGGATTTAAAGAATTGTAAGCGTCTTTAAAAATTGCTCACGAAATCACCTCCTATGCCTAAATATAACGCTGCTGCAATAGTCAAAATCTCATCAACAGGTTCATGAGACTAGCTTCAAGACCTTTCTTTTTTTCTTTTGTAAAGACACTTAAAATTGGAAACAGAAAAGTTTGCTGAAATTATAGAATATATTTTGGTTCCCCACCACCAAGAGGATGGAGGCAGGGGGCTAGAGAGCATGAGAGAGGAGGAAGTACAGAATTCTAAGTTCTTTTTTGTGCGGTTGGAAAGCAGAGACTGGAGCCAGAGTGCCTGACTTCAGAATTTTGCTTCACCTGCTAGCCAAGCTGTTAACCTCTTGTTGCCTCAGTTTACTCATCTGTGAAACTGAGATAATAATAGTACTAACCTCAAAGGATTGGTGTGAGAATTAAATGAGAGGCCAGTGCTGTGGTGCAGGGGCTTAAAGCCTCGGTCTACAGCACCACCATCCCATATGGGCACTGCTGGTTCTAGTCCTGGCCGCTCCTCTTCTAATCTAGCTCTTTGCTATGGCCTGGGAGAGCAGTAGAAGATGGCTCAAGTGCTTGGACCCCTGCACCCATGTGGGAGACACTGAAGATGGTCCTGGCTCCTAACTTTGGATTGGCACAGCTCCAGCTGTTGTGGCCATTTGGGAAGCAAACCAGTGGATGGAAGGCCTCTCTCTCTGTCTCTACCTCTCTCTGTAACTCTTTCAAATGAATAAAATAAATCTTTTTTAAAAAAGAGAATTAAATGAGTAGAAAATAAAGTGGTGCTGACATGATATGCATTGTCACATTTAATTATAGCAATATATTACTATTGTAGCTGTTATTATTACTATTAGATACCTTATATTTGAATGGAAATTTTAAAATTTCTAAGCTGCTATTATGCATTCCATTCTTCGTTTATTGATATGATGTAAGAGTCTTTCATAGACTAGCATCTTCATGTGAGTTCATGAGGATGGACTTTATTATACCTGTTTCTTTTAATGATGATTTATGTTTTTAAGAGGCAAAGTGATTGTATATGGGGGGAGGGGCATGGGGATCCTCTCTCTGATGTACTCGCCAGATAACCTCAACAACTGGGGTAGACCAGGCCAAAGCCAGTAGCCAGGAACTCCATCTGGGTATCCCACATGAATGGCAAGGACTTAAGTACTTGAGCCTCCCAGGTACATTATTAGGGAGCTGGAAGCAGAGTACCAAAGACACAAGCCAGTGCTCTGACGTGGGATGTCAGCATGGCAAGCAGCCACTTAACCAGACTGTGCCACACCGCCAGCCCCTGTTGTGCCTGTTGTAAGAACGAAATGAGCCGGGTGCTGAAGGGGAGCAGTATCTTGCCCAGGGTTACTTGGGTATTGAGTGACAGAGCTGGGACTCTCACGCAGGTCTGTGGGTTCCCAGTAGCTGAGACTCAGGGCTTTATACATCCTAGGGAGGGTTTTACTCTCTGCTATACCTTGAGGCCTGTGTAACTTCCTGATTACACTGGGGGTTTTCCTCTGAATTACACACCCAAAATAGCTCACCACTGAGTACTTTTGGATGGGTTGAGAGTATGTTTATTTTACCCAAAACCCCAGCAAACTCTAAATTTAAACATTTCAGAGCAGAGGGTTAGCCCTGCATTGAAAGGGTGGTGCCTTCATCTAACCTGTCTCCGAGAGTCACCTCTGCCACACGCTCTGTGTCAGCTCCACTCCCGTCTGCCCTTCTGTAAAATGGCAGGCAGACTGCGTTGCTCCCCAAGCAGGGATGTGGATCAGTGGAGATTCCTCAATTGTTTCAGAGCTAGAATCTGCAATCTTGTTTTATTTTAGGTTGCTACAAGGGGAGAGAATCAAGGTTTGGGAGCCAAAGATGGATTAAAACCCAGCTCTGTCACTGAAGCGCTCAAGGACTTGGAGTAGTCACTTAGTGTTTCTGAATCATTAGTTCTCTCATCTGTAAAAATAGATATGTTGAAATGTTTGTTTTGAGGCTGTCGTCAGGGTCAGAGGTCACCCGATAAAGAGTCTGACGCCTTGGGGACCACTGATGGTGGTTATTGATGCTGTGGAAATTCTACTTGTGTAGACCAGTGGAATCTCCCACACCAAAAATGGTGCAAGAGTAAACCATTAGGTGTTGGAAAACCAAAATGGAGCTGGCCTAGAGCTTTGCCTATTAGAAAAATATTTGGAAAGAGGCACAACAAAACGGTAACAATACTAAGCTGTTGGTGGTAGGAAATGGAGTATGTTCTTTACTGTCTTGTTTTCTAACTTTTATTATATGTGTGTGTATATATATACACACACAGATATATATATATATATATATATATATCTGCTTTGTAGCAATTAGATTATTTTAATTCATCTTTTTAAACAGATAAATTAATTTCATCACAGTAACTGGCATAGCCTCTGAATAAGTGATTTCTCCACTTCTTTATACTTTACCAAGTTTCTACAATGTGCATGTTTACGTGAATGGTGGAGAAAACAAAAGTGTATTTTAATATGCATAATGCCACCCTCAGATGGAATCTGCAGTGCCCCAGAACTCACAGAAATGTGGATGCATGATAATGTGCAAAGATGTTTTAGGATGAATTTATGTAATAATAATAATAGATACCATTTATGAAGACATTTCTATGTGAGACTCCATATTTGAAGTTTTTACATGCATTATCTCATTAAATAAATCTTCAAAGCAACTTAATGAGACTGATTTTAATTGCGGTTTTGTTTTGTTTTGTTTTAAGATTTATTTATTTATTAGAAAGGCAGAGTGTGAGAGAGAAACAAAGAGAGAGAGAGATCTTCCATCTGCTGGTTCACTCCCCAAAGGCCCCAGTGGCTAGGGCTGGGCCAGGCTGAAGCCATGAGCTGGAACTCCATCTGGGTCTCCCATGTGGGTGGCAGGGACCCATGCACTTGGGCCATCTGCAGCTTTCTCAGGCACATTAGCAGGGAGCTGCATCAGAAGTAGAGCAGCTGGGACTCAAACTTGCTCTCATATGAGATGCTGGCATTGCAGACAGTGGCATAATCCACTGTGCCACAGCACTAGCCACTCAGTTGAAGTTTAAGTTTTTATAAATCTCCCAAGACAGACCCACAATTTAAACTCATGCTTTCAAAGGAAAAAAAAAATCTGACTATGGTAACTAGGGACTCTTCACTTATACTCCAGCTGGGGAAACACAGAATTTATGACCAAGCACACTGGAACAAGTTCTCTCAGCTGTTAGCTGTCATGTAAACTTAAATTATCACTCCATAGTCTGAAGTTTATTTTCTAGAGTTTCTTTTAATTGGGAAACTTGAGAAAGGGAATGGGGATAGCTTTGAATGAATATCTTTTTCTTAATTTGGGTTTAAAGGCTAGTAGAAGAGAAGAGATACAGGTATAAATAAAGGGAGAGGTTTGCTCAGTGAAAAGAGGTGATGATGCTGGAACCTGCTTTCATACCCCTGCGAGTCTGGAGGTCATCGGGGAGTGAATCTCCTCCTCCATAGGTGGTAATGAACTTGGCAACAGTCTTCCTTCTGGCCTCTGATTTGCCGACTAGGAAAGGATATTTGGTTAACTTTCGAAGGAAGTCTCACATTTTGAATATTCATAACTATTTTTCTATTGCTGTTGTAGGTTTCTTGTGAATACTTCCACTTCCGTAAGATGCCTTGCAGCCCGAGCCTTTTCGGTTGGCTGATTTTGTCCCTTGAGTCCTCTTGCCCCTACAGGGGACCCTTTTGGAAGTTTCATATTTAATATAAAAGTCATTTCTGTGAGCTCTTGGATGGAGAGCAGTGTCCTAGCTTAGTCATGCTTAGATCAAAGCAGCCAGCATGAGTCATGTTGGCATTTGAGACACTTCTATTGAAGCCTTGGATGAGTTCTTGTTTCTGTGCAAGGAGACTTTTCTAGGACCGGGGTTGCCTGATGGTTGCACACAGGTGGGTTGCGCTGGGAGACAGCACGTTCCAGACAGCCATGGACTTGGCGGAATTTGAGCACTAGATAAGAGATGTCTAAGTCTTGTTGTAAGTATGAGATTCTGTGATTCTTCCTGTTCCTCTAAGCATGTGTCCAGAGAGGACGGAGATGGCAAGTGAACTGGCAGGCGTCTGCTAGCAATGCTGGTTGATGGGTTTTGTCCCAGCATTGGTGGCAGAAGTGCTTTTCTGTGAGTTTTCCTGTCAGCTTGAACAGTGCTCATCCGGACAGACAGTTCCGAAATGATAGGATTTCCTATCATTTTCCAGATTTGGGCTAAGCCCCAAAGAGAATGGTGAGGAGAAGAAACTGTTCCATGCGGAGAAAGCTGATGCGAGACGTTTGAGAATAAGCCAACTCATCAGCAGCCAAGTTACAAATGAACTCACTTAAAAATTGGGAAATGGTATGACTCACAAAATAAGTCACCTGAAATGAGTCTAATTGGTTTTCCACATACCATGTCCATTGCTGCCTCATTTGTGAGATCCCAGACTTACCACGGATCTGAACTTTCCTCCTCCTGTGTTATATTTATGCCAGTTACCTGAAGTATTAAGTTTGTCCAGTAAGGTTAGGATTTCCCTCTCTCACAGGTTGCAAAAATGGTAAGCCAGAGGCAAACTCCGCACAAGCACGGGTGTTGTTTGTCTTTACAGTGTTTTGTTTTATTTTATCTTCATTAGGTACTGATATTTAAAAGTTTTGGAGATTTTACCTAAAAAAAATTCCAGATTTCTGGCTTCTCTCCCTGAGAAAAAACAAAAAGATGATCAGATTTGACATACATGTAGCAACGCATCCCCCATAGCAGCCGTCATCTGGAGCTTGGTGGCTGGCCGGGGATGTGTCCTCCACTGCCAGTCATTCCCTTCCCTTCTCATTGTAGACCCTGCCTGCTGCTCCCTTAGCTGGAGCCTGTCTGCTCTCTGAGGGCATTTGAGTTCGCGATCCTTGCTTTATACGTTAAGCTCACATGCAGGTCAAAACTATGAGTAGCTATTGTTCCCACTGCCCAAGGAGAACCACTAAACAATGTAAAGTGTTGCACTGGATTTGGGCAGAGTGTTCCACATTTGAAACGATCCCGGCCAGCCAACCCCGTAACCAGAGTGAAGAAGGAAAAACTGCATTCATTGAGGAGAGCCTGAGTCTAGGAGATGGGGCCTCAAGTGCCCGGCACGCTGCTTGCTTGCAGGAGCTCTGGGTTGCTTGGCGCCTGTGCTGCGGGCGGCACCCAATAGAGTGGCAGAAGGCTCCGTGCCATCCACTCAGACAGCTTTCTGAACGCCGGCAGCCAAGAGAACATCAGCTGTGCCTGGGAGTAGTGTGGGTCCTCCCCAGAAACAGCCAGACTTCAAAGGGAAGGAAAAAACTGTCCTGTGGGCCGATGTGGAAGGCTTTGGTCTTCCTGGATCGCACTCATTTGCACCGAGAAGGAAGACTGCTGAAGCATTCTGATGGATGCTACCCATTTTTAACAACTTTCCACTCGGCCCCTGTAAAGCCAAGATAATTAAGAAGCTAGAATAGCTTCATTCAAAACTTGATTACGAAAATTAACTAAACAAAGAATTTCTCCTTGGTCTCTGAGCTACTTTTTTATTTATTTAAAGATTTCTTTCTTTATTTGAAAGACATAGCTATAGAGAGAGAGAGAGAGAGAGAGAGAGAGAGAGAGAGAGGTTTTCCATTGCTGGTTCACTCCCCAAATGGCTGCAACAGCCAGAGCTGGGCCGATCCAGAGCCAGGAGCCAGGAACTTCTTCTAGGTCTCCCACATGGGTGCAGGGGCCAAGGACCTGGGCCATCCTCTGCTGCTTTCCCAGGCGCATCAGCAGAGAGCTGGGACTCATCAGCACCCATATGGGATGCCAGTGTTGCAAGGCTGTGGCTTTAACCTGCTGTACTACAGCACTGACCCTTTACTTTTTTTTAAAAGCAGTTTATTGAAATAAAGTATACCTACCAAGAGATTTACAGAGGTATACAGAGAAATGAATTTTTGGTCCTCTGATCACACTTATAAACTGTACCCAGATTAAGAACTACTACCCCTTCCAGTGAAAACAAGATCATGGTGGGAATCTCAGGTAGACTCCATTCAAATGGAAGATGCATGTTCATGACCAATTTTGATTGCATCTGGCCTTTTAATGGCTGAAAAGAGGGTAGAGGTAGCTTATGCCGGAATAACCTACACGTTGGTTTTAAGAGGAAAAAGAAATCATGCTTTATGTGTGACCTTGAAATTTTATTCTCATGCTGGCCCAGGCTGAAGTCTGGTACTCGGGATCTGTTAAAAGCAGAGTGTGCTCTTTGAAAGTCCGAGAGCCTGCAGACAAGCCCGAGCAGAGAAACTCGGTCTTCCAAGTCCCTCCAGCGCCAAGTCTCAGTCCCTGACTTCGACGACCTTCATCACTTTACGTTTGGGCCAGCTTCTTTCTTTCTTTTTAAAATATTTATTTATTCCACAGGCAAAGCATCAGAGAGAGGGAAAGATAGAGACAGAGACAGATACATCATCCGTCTGCTGGTTCACTCCCTGAATGGCTGCAGCAGCCAGGACTGACCCAGGCTGAAGCAAGGAGCCAGGAGCCCCATCTGGGTCTCCCACGTGGGTGCAGGGACCTAAGCACTTGGGCCATCTTCCACTGCTTTCCCAGGCATATTGTCAGGAAGCCAGATCAGAAGCAGGGCAGCCAGGACTCCAGCCAGTGCTCTGATAGGAATGTGGGCCTCACAGGCAGCAGCTTAGCCCACTGTGCCACCGCGCCAGCTCCTTGGCTCGCCCCAGCATCCCTCCTGGCATTTCCTCTTGCAAATTTCCATCGCTCTGCTGGATTCTTTCCTTTGATTTTCTCTTTTAGAGCCATGTTTCCCTTGAGCCTTTTCCCTCTCTCACCTGTCCTGTCTTCTCTGTCTACGTGGGAGGCAGCAGGTGATGGCTCAAGCCCTTATTTTCCTGGCACTTCCATGAGAGACCTGGATGGAATTTGGGGCACCTGGCTTCAGCTTGACCCAGCCCTGGCTTTTGCAGGCAACTGGGGAGTATATCAGAAAACAGAAGATCTCTCTCTGTCTCTGTCTCTATGCCTTGCCCCTTCTCTCCCTGTTTTTCAAATAAAACAAAAATAAATAAAAAGGTAAATACAAATGAATCTTGCAGGAGGTATTTGACCTAGGTATTAAGATGCCCACATCAAGTATCACAGTGTGTAGTTTGAGTCCCAGCTCCAGCTGTAGCTCCTCACTCCAGCTTCCTGCCAGTGTAGACTCTGGGAGGCAGTGGTGATGACTCGGTGGGTCCCTGCCGCCCATGTGGGAGACCTAGATTGCATCCCCAGCTCCTGACGTCAGCCCTGGCCAGGGGTTTTGTGGGCATCTGGGGAAAGAAGCAGCAGATAGGATATCTGTCTCTCTCTGTCTCAAATACATAATTTTTTAAATGAATCTTTCAGATAAGAGCAGCTATGTGAAATATTGGGTATGAGAGAGACAATGGTGTTCATACTGTACTTGAGATCTTATAAAGAAAGAGCTTACAGAGAAGTACAGGTATAAGATCGGAAAGTGCTAACATTTTCATCTTAGTATTTGTGAGATGTTGCTGCTTTTTTAATGTTAGGATATTTTTATATATTTTAAAAATATGTTTTCAAAGTAAATTGCGCGGCTGGTGCCGCGGCTCACTAGGCTAATCCTCCGCCTTGCGGCACCGAGACACCAGGTTCTAGTCCCGGTCGGGGCACCGGATTCTGTCCTGGTTGCCCCTCTTCCAGGCCAGCTCTCTGCTTTGGCCAGGGAGTGCAGTGGAGGATGGCCTGAGTACTTGGGCCCTGCACCCCATGGGAGACCAGGATAAGTACCTGGCTCCTGCCATCGGATCAGCGCAGTGCGCCGGCCGCGGCGGCCATTGGAGGGTGAACCAACGGCAAAGGAAGACCTTTCTCCCTGTCTCTCTCTCTCACTGTCCACTCTGCCTGACAAAGAAAAAAAAAAGTAAATTGCAAGTTGAATAGACCACAAAATAAATAGGAAAGGTAGAAGATGGCTGTGTAATTTGTAGTTTTAAGCCACTTTAAATTCAAAATTTAAATATAACTATCTTAAAGGGCAACTTTGATCACATTATGATACTTACCAAATGCTTCCCTTCCATATCCTGGGCATTCTCTTGAATATAGCTGACGCTGCTTCCCTTCCCTAAGTTAGCATAAAACAGTGGTAAAAATCTATTGTCTAAGATTCGGCAGGAAATGTCATTTCCTGACTGTGTCGTTAGTTAGAACCTCACTCTTCAGCTATCTTTTCTAAATGTGAAAACTCTTGTTCTTAACTTGTTAAATACATAACCTGTACTAAGTGAATGACAGCTTATTATTTTACAATATTTAACATTGTGCATTAATAATTGTCCCAGCCTTCCTGCCTTAACCACCCTGCAAGGCAGAGCAAAGCGCCATTCGTGTGGCCTGCCCGCTTCACACTCTCACAGCCCTGGGCCTTTGCACAGCCATTTCTTCTGCTCATAGTATCCTTCCTGAGTTAAACCCCAGCTTGGCAAACGTCTGCGTAGCTGCTGACTCGTGTTGGCTCGGAGCCTTCCCCAGTGCACCTGGGCGAAGCTGTTGTTTCTCCCTGTGTATTCTTAAAGCACTTTCCTCATGCTTCCATGATAGGCTTGTTACATAGCATTATAAAGGCGGATAATGATCAAAATCACAATTAGATGTTTTCATGTCTGTAGACCCAGAGCTGGCCTGGGAGGCCCAGAGGGCAAGAAACTGTGTGTTTGTCTTTGTCTCTCCAGAGCCCGGCACCTGGAAGATGCCCAGTAGGTTGTCTGATGAGTAACATGAGCGTTTGTGTATCCACTGTGCCTTGTTGAGTAAACATTGTTGAGTTCAGTTTTTTTCAGATTATGTGGATAAAAGCTGGATGTTTGTGCGGAACCACAAGTATGCTTTTTGTTGCAGAGTTTGGCTCCTATCTGAGGATAAAAATAGAAGACTTATTTTTAATACATAGGTTGTCTTATCTCATTGGATTTTCTTTGCTACTTCAAAGAGATAAAATAATGAAGAGAATTAATATTTCTGACATTTTAACAAATCTGGTTGATGTTCAATAACTACTAAGGCCTAAAAAGTCTTTAACAGGGCTGCGTGTGTGTGTGTATATGTGTGCGTGCGCACGCGCACAAAAATAAAAAATGCTATTTCGTTAAGGATCTCGTAGCCTACAACTTTCAAGGCATTTACTTTATGATCCAAACTGTGGCTTTCAGTTGTAAAATAGATACTGAGTGAAACTCCCAAACTAGACAACTCTGCTTCTCTTTTATCAGCTGCCCAGGTAGAGTCCGAAGTTGTTGGAGCTCTCATTTACTGACTGGTGATTAAGTCAGAATAAGAACTAAAGTTGCCAGTAGCAAAAGCTGACTCCTAAGTCGCGAGGTGCATGAGCCAAGCATCTGGGGAACTTACCTTTACTGAAACAGGCATACACCAGAGGAGAATTATAGAGAAACTGCTGCGTGCCATGTGGAAATTTAGAAACACATTATTTGTATTGGAGGAATTTATAATACATAGAGTTCAAAACTTTATGGTAATTAGAACATAGTAATGTACAATAATGAATTTAAAGCAAAAGCAATTGACCTAAATAATACTTTCCTAGAAGATCTTAGTGTTCAGGAAATATGAGGAAGTTAGCTTTAGGCATTTGGCTAGTGTATTTTTTGAATATTTGAGTCAGGGAGGGTAAGAAAGTAATAGAAATGATGCTAGACATTTGGCGCTTAAAATCTTATTTGCTTAATAGTTGTATAACATTCTAAACATTCTGGTAAGGTGTTTGGGAACCCAGGGCTGGATCACTTCCTCTTCGGCTGTGTAATTGTACACTTTGTGTAACTGTTAAACACTTTAATTTTATATCATGGGCTTTGAAGTCAGACAAGCCTGAATGGGAATGCATGTTGTGGTGCTTATTAATTACTTGACATTGAATGAGATGATTACTTGCTATCAGCTTTAATTCCCTCATCTCTGTAATGGAGGCAGCACATAATAGGGTTGCTGTAAGAATTAAACAAAGACAAGCTATATAAAGAACTTATCACAGAACCTGGAACCTGGAACATAGTAGGAACTCAGTAAGTCTTCTTTAGTTGGATGTGACATGTAAATAGAAATTGCCTGAGTCTATTTTCCTATAGGTACTTTCAAACTGTAAATACTGCAATAAGGGAAATAGTTTAATTTGAAAAGACCTCAATTGATTGTGTTTTTAAAAAACTTTAAGATTTATTTATTTATTTGAAAAGCAAAGTTGCAGAGGCAGGGAGAGGGAGAGGTCTTCCATCCACTGGGTCACTCCCCAAATGACTGCAACAGCTGGAGCTGGGCCCATCCAAAGCCAGGAGCTTTTTCCTGGTCTCCCACATGGGTGCAGGGGCCCAAGAACTTGGGCCATCTTCCACTGCTTTCCCAGGCCATCAGCAGAGAGCTGGATCGAAAGTAGAATAGCCAGGTCTCAAACTCCTATGGGATGCTGACTCTGCAAGCAGCAGCTTTACCCACTACACCACTGCACCAGCCCCCAAAAAGTTTTATTTATTTAGATTTATTTATTTATTAGTATTTATTTACTTATTAAGATTTATTTATTTGAATGGCAGAGTTACAGAGAGAGAGATCTTCCATCCTCTGATTCACTCCCCAAAATGGCTGCAATAGCCAGGGCTGGGCCAGGCTGAAACCAGGAGCCTGGAACTTCATCCAGGTTCTCACGTGGGTGGCAAGGGGCCCAAGCACTTGGGCCAAGCACAGGGGTCTTTGACTGCTTTTACAGGCACATTAGCAGGGAGCTGAATCAGCAGTGGAGCTGCCAGGACTGAAACTCCTGTGGCATTCTGATGTCGCAGGTGGTGGCTTAACCTGCTGCACCACTACATGGGCCCCCACATTGCCATTCTTGGACAGCGCTTAGATGCCACTTGAGGTGTGCACAGCCCGTATCAGAGTACCTGGTTTGAGTCCCAGTTCTGCTCCAGATTCTGGCTTCCTGATAACCTGCAGCTTGAGAGACAGCAGGGGATGGGTCCAGAAATTGGGTCACTGGTCAAGACATGGGAAAAGCCCTGGTTTTGGGCTGGCCCAGCCCTAGTTGTTGGGGCATTTGGGGAGTGAACCGGCAGATGTAAGATTAAAAATCCTCTAGGAGTTCTCTCTGTCTCTCTCTCTCTCTTCCTCTCACATAAAAATTAAAGGACAATTAAAAATCTGATTCAGAAGCATGTAACCTTTTGTGTTTATTCCTTGGGTCTTCAGGTTGAATTATATCGAGAAAGAAAGTCATTGTTTAGAGAATGCCTTGAACCTTTGTCAGCAACGCAGTCATCCCAAAATGTAAATCTCTGGACTCTACATAGATCAGTGGTTTCCACACAGTGTCCCTTTCTGGTAGTAAAAATCAATCTACTAATGAGGTCTTAAATGCTCTCACTTAATTATGGGGAAGTTAATGAAACCCTGCCTCTTCTGCATTCTAAATAAAAGTAGTCTGGTGGATCATTCAGATGCACACTTCTTAAACTTCCCTCTCCTCCAATGTATTTAATGTATTTAAACTGCAATCATTGATCACCTTAACTCACTGCCTTCTCTCCTGGCCAGCTTTTACTTGAAAACAAAAAGTTGCAAATTCGTGTTCCATTATCCTCTGAAAAACGTTAACCAGGCCAAAATAAAATATTCTGCTTTCAAATGCTAAGAAAACCCGATGTTTTTGTAGTAATCATTTATTCTAAGATAATACAGAAGTTAACATCATCTCAGATGAAAGCATTATAATGAAGTCTTAGATGGAAGAATGAATACAGTGTGTCTGTAAGTGTCAGGAATTTTGTGAAATTGACTTTTACAGCAGAAATAAGGAGGATTAACTGCCGGGAAGACAGCTTCTTGCCTTACTTTAATCCCAAAGAGGATTTTATCAGACTTGATCCCTCACCCCGCAAACATGCTAATCAGCTCTGGAGTTCTAGGATGAGACTGGCTTTGAGCTTGGAATAGAAGCAACTTTATTTCATGTATGTCTGTGGTGCTGTTTGGCTTGCTTAGATTGTTGGTGATTTCATAATCCTCCAGTGGAAGCAGATCTAAGGGAGTCATGTTTTGCTTGAGGCCATGACCTGGAAAGTAGCATTCAGTCCACACACCCTAAACTTCCTGCGGCAGAACCTAACTCTTCTAAGCCAGGATACCAAGCATATACTTTTTTGAGTTAAGTTCAGGAACTCCATTTCCATCCTGCTTCCTCTGAAAACTCTTGTGGTCATGACCGCCAGCTGGTCAGTGATCTTTTCCTTTTCTGGAACATTCTTTAGCCTGTATGCACCATCAGGTCTAGAACTTGTAGTTTCCTTTTTTCCTTCATTGATAGTTGGCCACTTTCGTGCTTCAGATGATTAGAAAGTGTTTTTCTGTGTCGTCTTGTGGAAGCCTGCCGTTCTCTTTGGAGGTGGGCAGTTATCATTGGTGTGTGTTTTGTGGTTGAGGAAATGAGTTGCTCCTCCAAGATGGTGGCTCCTCCCATGTCCTACCTTCTACCAGGAGAATCTGTGTCCTGATGCTATGTGTTCTA
The DNA here is from genome assembly GCF_964237555.1 of Oryctolagus cuniculus. NCBI lineage: Eukaryota > Metazoa > Chordata > Mammalia > Lagomorpha > Leporidae > Oryctolagus > Oryctolagus cuniculus. Next base: position 66,188,130 of record NC_091442.1, read on the forward strand.
CACTGTGTCTCATGAATCAGTCTCATCTCTGATCTTGTCTGCTCGCTCTTCAAAGACTCGTTCTCATAGGGACTCTACATTCCAGATGCCACTTAGGAGAACTTTCCACTCACATCCCAGAGGTGTGCTGTCCAACAGGTGGGCCATCCTGTTGGTTTTAAATTTCAGTAGTTAACATTTTTAAAAGGTGGAGTTAATTATATTTTATATAATACCATGCATCTAGAATGTTACAATTTCAACATTGTCACTAGTCGATGGAACTAGTTAGAATCTCAGCAGGTTGTTATTCTGTTAGTGATATACCAGTGGCCCTCCTTTGTCATTTAGGAAAATTCCTTAAATCCTTTGGGTAACAGAAATGTACTAACACATCCTAACAGAATATACATTCTACTGATATAAGGAAAATCTAATCAAATGACAATATGAAGTAACCGAGATGATCTGTGATGCCTTAGAAATGTCCTTAGAATATTATTGGCTAGATGTCACAACCATCACACCAATCTATCAGTCTCACAAGGGTGCTTCAAAAAGTTTGCAGAAAATGGAATTAAAAGATGAGTTTACTTCAGGGCAAAAAAAAATTGGACTCCATGCATATGAAGGGTCTTCAAGACGATTATGAAAGACAGATACTATTAAACTAGTATTCATGCATTTTATTTTTGCACCAAAATAAATTCATATTTTAATTTTATTTTTCCATGGACATTTTGAAGTGTCTACATGTAGCCTAGTCCCACTCCCTCAGTGACACGTTAGAGAAATAACCCAGTCTGGGTCAACCTGCCCAGGAAACCAGCATCAGTCTGAGGTCTCGCACACATTTATTTTAAGAACGAGGACTTCCTTTGTCAGAGCAGTAATGAGAAATTCCTCCAGTTCCTTCACTTCTAGGCATTTCATTGTATTTGGTAACTATTGGGAGATTTTTATGGTTTAGAGGAATTTTTTGCTGTTGTTTTCCTTTACAAATTAATTGCAGCAGTTTGAAAGCACATTCTTTTTTGGATGTTGATTTATTAGGTATTGATGATTCCTTCTATGGTGCTGCTCCAGTATAAAAGAAATTAAATAATAGTCATGAAAAAAAAAAAACCCAGTAACTTGTAGCCCTCATTAAAACAACCATTATGATTATTTAGTGGGTCCTGACCTAGATTTAATTATGACTGCTTAGAGCTTCCTCAAAGAACACATTTTCCCACCTAAAAGAGGTTGTGTTGTTTTATGCGGTTATGTGGGAGTCATGGTGTATGCCTTTCCTAATGGTCTCTTAGGTAAGTCTTTTCCATAGCATTAGAAATTATAACAAGTAACATACGATGCCAGCAAGTAAGTAAATTTACTATCTGGCTTATAGATAAATTCAGAACAAGGTAAAAATATTGAAGCAAGAGTCATTTTATGCAGACGTTGTTTTAAAGTGCTGTCCATATGTTACCTAATTTGATAATGGAACTAGGCATGGAAATGGGAGTCTGTTATTACTATTATCATCATCATTAGAAATGTATCAACTGCTGAAATTTCACAGACTTGTGATATTACTATCTTTGTTATATAATAACTACTTTGATATGTAATTGGCATATCATACAATTTACCATTGAAAGCATACAGTTTAGGAGCCAGTGTTGGACGCCAGGTTAAGCTGCCAGTTTTAACACTGGCATCCCATGTTGTAGTGCTGCTTCCAGTCCTGGCTGCTCTGCTTCTGATCTAGCGCCTTGATAGTGAGCCTAGGAAGTCACAGATGATGGCTAACATGGCACCCACTTTGGAGACCCAGATGGAATTCCTGGCTTCAGCCTGGCCCAAATCTGGTCATTGATGCCATTTGGGGAGTGCCACAGTGCCTGGAAGATCTCTCTCTCTCTCTCTCTCTCTGTCTTTCTGTTTCTCCCTCTCTCTGTCTTTCTACCTGTCAAATAAAGAACTCTTTAAAGCAAATAAACAAAGTATGCAATTCAGTGAGTTTTGATATATTCACAGTGTTTTTCAACCACACAGCAGTCAATTTTAGATCATTTTTATCACCTCCACAAGAAACCCTGCTTCCATTTGCATTCAGTTCCCATCTTTTCCCAGCACCCTCAACCCTAGGCAACCACCAATCTACTTCCCATCTCTGTGGAGCAGTCTACTGGACCCTTCACACGAATGGAATCACAGACCACGTGGGCTTTTGTGAGTGGCGTCATTCACTAAGCTTGTTTTCAAGGTTCATCTATGCTGTGACATAAGTCAGTACTTCATGCCTCGTTATGGTTAACTACTATTCCATTGTATGGCTTTACCACACTGTGTATCTGCTCATTAGCTGATGGGCATTTTGTCCGTTTGTCAGCTATGGTGAATAATGCTGCTATACACACTCATGTATACCTTTTTCTGCGGAAATGTATTTTCAGTTCTCTTGAATGTCTAACCAGGAGTGGAAGTGCTGAGTCCTTTGGTAACTCCCTGGTTAAGCTTTCGAGGGACGTCAGGCTGTTTTCTGAAGCGATTGTAGTGATTGTACTTTCAGCTTCCTGCCCGCAGTGAGTGGGGGCTCCAAAAGCTCCACGTTCTCCACATCACCCGGGGTTATCTTCGTTGTTGATCGCTGCCATCCTAATCAGTGTCTCACTGTACTTTTTATTTGCCTCTCCCTAATAGCTAATGATGTTAAGCAACTCTTCATATGCTCTTGGCTGTGTGTATAGCTTCTTAGAAGAATCATCTATTGAAATCATTTGCCCATTGCCAAGTGGAAATTTTTTCTTTCCAGTATCGCATTGTAAGAGTTCTTTGTATAGCCTAAATACATATCCCTTATCAGAGGTATGATTTGCAAGTTTTTCTCCCGGCCTGTGGCTTGTCTTTTACTTTCTTGGTGATTAGAGCTGTGAATCTTACAACTTGCTTATGCTTCAGGGTGTTCTGTCTTCCAGAATCTTCCAGACGGCATCAGTTCCTGCCCCCTTTTCCTCTATTGTGGTGCTGAACTCTATGTGTTGGTATTACCAGTTTAGGGTTGGTTTTCTCCACAAGAAGGACCTGTGCCTTACAAACTCTCCTAACATGAAAGAGTAGTTCAATAGTTATTTTGGTTCAACTAAACTAAAATGAACCTTGCATCTGAAAAAATGATCAAGATCAGTGCCGATCCAAGAGAGCTAAGAGAATGCTTAATAAGCTGTCAAAGAATCCATGGGTGTGAGGAAATCTGCCATCCCTTGTGCGTAAATAAACTCACAGTTTTTCTAGATCCATCCCTTGGAGATACACTGTCTGCAGTCCCAGCTCTGACGGGATGTCACACAGCCCCCGCGATGGCACTGGTGCTCCAAACCACAGCCCTGTAGCTCCATCACAGTGTTCGTTCAGTGCAGGTCTGGTGCACCATGGGCTTCTTTGTTCTGAGCAACCTGCCAACATTTATGTGACCAAGCATGTATTTTGCTCATTTATCTTAAAATATTTCAGATTCTTTGTTGCCATGTTAGCTCAAACCTCGTAAGGTCATATTAAAATAGCCACACCACTTGTGCAGGGAGGTGATCTAATGTATTTTGCTGCCTTGTGACTCTGTTGTGGTAAAAGAAGTCCAGTGTTTTTTTTTTCTCTGTATTGAAATGTTTCTGTTTCTATTCCTATTTTTTAATTTTATTTGTTTGTTTGAAAGGTAGAGCATCAGAGAGACAGAATGAAACAGAAATGAGAGATCGTCCATCCACTGGTTCACTCCCCCAAATAGCTGCAATAACCAGGGCTAGACCAGGGCAAAACCAGGAGCCAGGAATCCCGTCTGGGTCTCCCGTCTGGGTCTCCCGTCTGGGTCTCCCACATGGGTTGCAAGAACTCAGACATGTAGACCATCTGCTGCCTTCTTTTTTCTTCCTTCCTTCCTTCCTTCCTTCCTTCCTTCCTTCCTTCCTTCCTTCCTTCCTTCCTTCCTTCCTTTCTCTTTCTTTCTTTCTTTCTTTCTTTCTTTCTTTCTTTCTTTCTTTCTTTCTTTCTTTCTTTCTTTCTTTCTTTCTTTCTTTTATGTTTTTGACAGGCAGAGTGGAGAGTGAGAGAGAGAGACAGAGAGAAAGGTCCTTTTGCCATTGGTTCACCCTCCAATGGCTGCCGCGGCCTGGGACACTGCAGCTGACGCACCGCGCAGATCCAAAGCCAAGAGCCAGGTGCTTCTCCTGGCCTCCCATGCAGATGCAGGGCCCAAGCACTTGAGCCATCCTCCACTGCCTTCCCGGGCCACAGCAAAGAGCTGGCCTGGAAGGGGTGCAACTGGGACAGAATCTGGCGCCCTGACCGGGACTAGAACCTGGTGTGCTGGCGCTGCAGGCAGAGGATTAGCCTATTGAGCTGTGGAGCCGGCCTCTGCTGCCTTCTAAAAGCACATTAGCAGGAAGCTGGATTGGAAGAAAAGTTGCAAGGATTCAAACCAGTATTCTGATAAGGATGTTAGCATTGTAAGCGGTGGCTTAACGTGCTATGCCACAACACCAGCCCTGACATTCCCATTCTTGAAAAAGTATTGATTTGTTTGAAAGGCAGAGAGATAGGGACACAGACAGACAGCACCCATCTTCTGGTCCACTCCCCAAATGCCCACACTGACTGGGACTGGACAAGGCTGAAAAAAGGAATCAGGAACTCAGTTCAGATATCCTGTGTGGTGGCAGGGACCCAATTACTTGAGCCATCAGCTGCTGCCTCTGCGGGTGTGCAGTAGCAAGAAGCTGGAATCAGGACACGGAGCTGGGGCCTGAACCCAGTCATTCCAAAATGGGATGCAGACGTCTCACTGGTTGGCCAAATGCTTGCACCTTCAAGACATCTGTTATGGTAGTGTTTTTCTATTGATTTTTTTAAAATGATCTTATTTTTATGATGCTTTAATCATTTGCCCTAGATTTTTCCAAATTGAAGAGATAATTTAATAGTCTCCTCCATTTTTTTGAAGTAAATTTTATTTTCTCACAGTGATTCTCTAGATTCTGACCCTCTATATTTTGAGTGTTGCTGAAAAATTTGCAAGTGTTCTATTTTGATTGGAAAATAAATATAATGTGAAATGATAGCTACTCCCCATAAAAAAAGGATCCTTTTCTGAATTCTTAGGTCTTGATTTTAAATCCTTATGGAAATAAACAAGGAAATATTTTAAAATGAGATTCAAGAAGGAAGCCTATATAATTTTTGTGTACCTCGGATGTGATTTGTGTTCTCAGCTACTTTTATTTCTTAGGTACTAAGGCAACTTAAAAAAGTAGAGGAAACTGGTTGACAACTGATGATTGATTTATTTTCTGTTAGCACAGCAAGATGTGATAAAATTACTTCATCTTAAAGGACTTACTAGGATTCCCCACCCTTGATTTTTTTTTTTTTTCTTTAAGGAACAAAAATAGCTCTGTAGTTTTAGGAGAGAGTTTGGCAGGCATGCTGACGATAATACTGTATTGGAAAACATTTACTTTGATTGACTAAAATCCAGATGCCATTCATGGTAGTTAAAAGTCTCTAATAACATGTTTACTCTGGTATTCGGCACATTTCTGGAAGATTAATGTGAGGATCCCCCAATTCAGAGGAGGAGAATCCCAGGGGACACCTGAGAAGTGCTTCCCGGTCTCTCCCGGGCTCTGAGAGGTAGGGCTTCCCAAGCATGGCCTTATCTGCATTAGTTACTGTGCCTTCCTTGATGGAAAAGGGGCCTGGCACAGTATAGGTGCTCAACTAGTGTTGCATGCATCAAAGGAGGGTGAGATGAGTGTGATAAGTCAGACTGAAAGATCAGGGTTAGAGGCCCCCTGGGGGCACCACTTACTAAGCTGAAGTCCTTAGATAAAGTATTTAATTTCTGCGAGCTGGCAGTTAGCCTACCACTAAGATGCCCACATCCAGTATAAGAGTGTCTGGGTTTGATTCCCAGCTCTGGCCCCTGACTTCAGCTACCTGCTAAAGCAGACCCTGGAGGCGATGGTGACAGCCCAAGTAGTTGGGTTCCTGCTCCCTGTGTGGCGGACCTGGTTTGCATTCCCAGCTCCCGGCTTCAGCACCTACTGATAAGGGCACTGGTGGAGTAAACCAGTGTGTGAGAGTTCTTTCTCTCTGTCTCTTTGCCTTTCAAATAAGTGAATTTAAAAAGTAACACTTGGGGAAAAAAAGTATTTCATCCCCTTTAGCTTCGATTTATTATTTGTAAAATAGGGGATAATACTAGTACCAACTTCATTTATGTGTAGACTAGTACACACTGGTTTATATGTTTTTTTTTTAAAGATTTATTTATTTATTTAAAAGGCAGAGTTACAGAGAGGCAGAGGCAGAGGCAGAGAGAGAGAGAGAGAGAGAGAGAGAGAGAGGTCTTCAGCCGCTGGTTCACTCCCCAGATGGCTGCAATGGCCGAAGCTGCACCAATCAGAAGCCAGGAGCCAGGAATTTCTTCCAGGTTTCCCACGTGGGTGCAGGGGCCCAAGGACTTGGGCCTTTTTCTACTGCTTTCCCAGGCGATAGCAGAGAGCGGTATCGAAAGTGGAGCAGCCGGGACTAGAACCGGCACCCATATGGGATGCTGGCACTGTAGGCAGTGGCTTTACCCACTGTACCACAGTGCTGGCCCCTAATTATATGTTATTTAATTGAGCAAATTTCCTAAATCTCCATTCAGAATTTTACCACCTGATGGTAATGAACTTGATTAAATGTAGTGAAGCTTCTACATGCATATCATCAGGTCAGTTCTTCTATGTTGCTTGGGAAAAAATTGAAGAGGTGGTATTTTGACATTGGTTTCTACTAACTTAACTTGAGTTAGATTCCTTCTCCACTGTTAGAGAATATGCATTGACACTGGAGAATATGAAAGAAAGAAGTTTCCCAGCATGAATAGTCTCATCTTTGGAGATTAGCCCTGAGTCTAAGAACAAAAACAAGGAGACAGGAGTTATTAGTTACTGTTTCTCATTTTTCCAAAACAGATGTGTTCCTTTGTTACAGTCATCTACAGATATTTTTTGCATGCCACATTTTTGCTTTTGTACTTTTGCTAGATCGCTAAATAAGCTTCATGTTCCTAATGTATTAAAATCGTCAAAGGATTCTTTCAGGATTAGACGTGTCAGCAGGGTATTAGTTTGAACAGTGCGTAAAGGTGAAGGCTGAGGGAGCAGGCCTTGGTGCTGAGACAGAATACTCAAGTGGAATCTGAGGATTTCCCTGGTGTGAATGAATTACTTGGGGGTAGAAAGAAATTATTTTTAGGCATGGCATCCCTGAAAACCCTGAAGCTGTGTATTTTACAAGCCAGAAGTTTATGCACTAAATAAAAATTACCAGATGTCAATCTGTGTGCCAACTGGCAAGTGTGTAGTAGCTCAGGCTGGAAGCAATGACGCCCATTTCCTTACTCTTCAGTCTCCGAAGGGATACTTGAGGTATTGTGGTGTTAAAAAATTACAACATCCTTAGCCTCCAAAGATGTCACATGTTGCGAATTGTTATCTGCAAGGGTTTACTTTTTATCCCCTCCTGACTCCCTGCGTGTTTGTGGCATTACAAATGTGACCCATATTTCTTTTCTAATTTGCTACATTCTTTTCTGAGGCTTGTCTCATTCTTTTCAAGGGTCAGCAGATATGTTATTTAAAGAGCCAGCGTGATCCCAAGAGCCTAGCAAAGTTCCAGCGCAGAGCTAAATATATAACAGGTTCATTACTTCGCTCTCGTGCGTAAGAGCAGCCCTCAGCAATCCCACGAAATCACACAGTGGCTTCTCTTCTCTCCTTAGAAATTCGCGCCCAACTGGTGGAGCAACAGAAATGCCTGGAGCAGCAGACAGAGATGCGAGTTCAGCTTCTCCAGGACCTGCAGGATTTCTTCCGGAAAAAAGCTGAAATTGAGACCGAATACTCCCGGAACCTGGAGAAATTAGCAGAAAGGTTCATGGCAAAAACAAGAAGCACTAAGGATCACCAACAATACAAGTAAGAGAGACCTGACTCAGGTCCGCCCCTCTGAGATGACACCCATGTGGCTTTTAGGTTTCCTCCATGGAAGCTACCGATGGGCATAAATAATAGCAACCCTCTTCCTTTATAGTTCTTGCACATCGATTTATTCTGCTTTAACTGATAACATTGTCTGGACATTTTTCTCTTTCCAACATACGTGTATTTATGGGTAACCTTATAGACAAGAAGAAAAAGTGTGTGTTTTTAAAATTCTCGATCACAGAGAAGTGGGAATTCAGATCGGCCACAGGTAGATAGTTGCAAGAGCAAATTAAAATCAGCTACTTCCTCAAGCAGAGACTTTATCAAATCACTACAGGATTTGCCCAAAGGAGCATTGGGCAGGTGCTTGCTTGAGTTCAGTGCTTCTACCCTGTCCCATCCATCTCATCATTGACATGGACACTGATTTTTTTAAAAGAATTTATTTATTAATTTGAATGACAGTTACAGAAAGAGAGGGAGAGACAGAGAGGTCTTCTAGCCACTGTTCATTCCCCCAGATGACCACAACAGCCAGAGCTAGGCCAGGCTAAAGCCAGGAGCCAGGAGCTTCATATAGGTCTTCCACATGGGTGACAGGGTCCCAAGTACTTGCACCATCTTCCACTGCTTTCCCAGGCCATTATCAGGGAGGTGAATCAGAACTGGAGCAGCTGGGACTCGAACTGGTGCCCACATGGTATGCCAGCATCACCATACCAGGAAGTGCAGGGCCTGGAACAAGTGCCATCCAAGCAGAGGCCTGAGGACTGGCTGGCTTGTAAAGAGGGCAGCGAGGATGTTCCAGGCAAGGGCAGAGTCAAGAGTAAGGGAGCAGAAGGAACGAGGTGGAAGGCGGGTTTGCATAACAGAAGGGAGTCCTATGGGCTGTGTGGCTACAGACATAAATCAGACCAGACTACAGAGTTCCTGTAGATCTTCCTGGGCAGTTTGGACTTGATCCTGAGGGCATGAGAAAGTCTTTGGAACGCACCAAGTGGAAGGATAAGCCACTCACACAGCACTGTGCAATGATGACAAAGACAAGAGTTAGGATCATGGACTGGAGGAAGTTACAGTAGAGGTAGGGAGACCGTGCAGGTGCGGGGGGGCCCTCTCAGGGATGGTGTGAACTGGTCTCACTGGAGGTGAGGACAGACAGACCTCTGTAGGAAACATTTGAAAGACTTTCATCTCCAGAAATATGGTGTAGCAAAGACACTATGAAAAAACACTGATGCCCCCAAGCCCCAGACATGCTGGTTAAAATGTAATACTCATCCTTTAAGCGTATAGCTGTACTTGCGATACAGTAAGGGAAATTTCCAAGGGCCACAAAAGGAAGGCACTGAAAACTGGAGTGGCACTGTGCTGTAGCATCTAAGCTGCCGCCTGCAACACTGGCATCCCATACACCCGTTCAGGTCCCAGCTGCTCCACTTCCGATCTAGCTCCCCCCTGATGCACCTGGGAAAGTGGCAGAAGCTGGCCCAAGCACTTGGGCCCCTGGGTCCATGTGGGAGACCTGGATGGAGTTCCAGGCTCCAACTCTCTCTGTCTCTCCTCTCTCTGTAACCGTACCTTTCAAATAAATAACATAAATCTTTTAAAAAAGAAAAAAGCATAAATAGTAGTTGTGTCCACCCTTAAATCCCAAATGGGGATGGAAGATGAGGCCTAGGCCTGGTAACAGTCGGGAACTGAGGGCTCCCCCACCAACAGCGCTCCTGCATTCCATCCTGATACCAGAAGATATGCCATCCTGGTGAAATGACCAAACAGAAAAGCGTCCACCCACCTGGGTAGGGGGCTGACAGGCGAACTCTGCTCAGTGTGGTCTCCATACTGGAGGCGCTGAGAGCCAGGTCTGTGCCTGCACCACTGGCTTTATATACAGTTCCATTTTACACCCTTCCATGACTCCGGATCCTACATAAAGAGTAGGGTGGGAAACAGCCCTGGGGTACTTTTGCAAAAGTAAACACAAAACGTGTCTCCGCGAAGAACACTCTTTTTCTCTTTTACTTTTTTTTTTTCTAATTTGGATGACTTTATTCTCTAGTGTTGTTCCAGCATAAAAACAAATCTTAATGATGGTTTCCAGGGCAAGCATGTGCCAAATGTACTTGACAGAGACCAAGGCTGTGATGAGGAGACTGGAGCCCCTGCCATACTGACATTTATAGTAACTGTTGAAAAGTGATTGCAGATAAAAAGATAGCCCATTCATCCAGTCAGTAAATAATTCTGGTGTCTTCTGTGTTTTGCGCTTGGTAACTTGATGTCTTCTGTGTTTTGCGCTTGTGAACTGAAAGCAGGCAAGGGTTTGTGCTTTTTAGTCTGACCTCTTGGTGGATCAGATGGCTTCGTTTGGTTTCTCTTCGGTTTCTCTTGTTTTCTTGATGTTTTATTTGACTTGAGTCAGTTTGGTAAACATGAACAATAAGTCTGCAGGAAGGATAAACCAGAGTTAGGAAAAACTCATACACAGGTTCTAGTAAAGAGTCAGCTAGGGCCGGCACTGTGGTGGAGTGGGTTAAACACCACCTGCAGTGATGGCGTTGCGTATGGGTGCCAGTTTGAGTTCTGGCTGCTCCACTTCCGATACAACTCCCTGCTAGTGAGCCTGGGAAAGCAATGGAAGATGGCTCAAGTGCTTGGGCCCCTGCACCCATGCGGGAGATCCAGAAGAAGCTCCTGGCTCTTGGCTTCGGTCTGGCCCAGTTCCAACCATTGCAGCCATTTGCGGAGCAAACCAGCAAATGGAAGAACTCATTCACTCACTGACTCGCTCACTCTCCCCCTCTCTCTCTCTGTAACTCTGCCTTTCAAGTCAAATAAATATATCTTAAGTTAAAAAAAAAAAAAAAAAAAGTCAGCCAAACCTGTGTTTGAATGCTGACTCCACTGTGTGATTTTGGTCACATTACATGACCTCTCTGAGTCCAAGTTTACTAGATTTTGACATGAGATCCTAAGTGTGAGATTAAGTGTGAACTATGACAAAGTCCTTGATATGACAGATAGCTGGTGCCACATATGCGGTCACTTTTTCTTCTCTCTTTCTCCAGACAAGTGTTCTGCTGTTAGCATAGCCGCATTACCATTTATTTAAGCTGGACTGTGGGTGTTGCTGTTAATCGGTTTGGGGTTGCTTGTTGTGTGAAACCATCCTTGGCCTGAAGCTGCCGCTGCATAGTGGAAAGCCTAACACTTGAATTAGCCTCCCTGGATGGACTGTCTCAAGATACAAGCTTTGGTCTTTTTTTTAAAGGTTTATTTATTTATTTGAAAGTCACAGTTACACAGAGAAGGAGAGGCAGAGAGAGAGAGAGAGGTCTTTCATCCACTGGTTCACTCCCCAGTTGGCCACAATGGCCAGAGCTGTGCTAATCCAAAGCTAGGAGCCAGGAGCTTCTTCCAGGTCTCCCACATGGGTGCAGGGGAGCAAGGACCTGGGCCATCCTCTACTGCCTTCCCAGGCTATAGCAGAGAACTGGATCAGAAGTGGAGCGGCCAGGACTTGAACCAGTGCCCATGTGGGATGCCGACACTGCAGGAGGTGGCTTTACCCACTATGCCACAGCGCCGGACCCCATACAATCTTTATGAGACCACTGGGCCTCATTAAGAGTTCTCTGATGGGTATAAAGAATACAAAGCAGCTCCACCTTAAACTGTGTGGTAAGGGCTGGAGTTAATGTATATGTAGTGTTTAGAGCAGCTCCTGGGTTTATATAAAAAATATGTATGTATGTATGTATGTATAGCCAACTTCCTATTGCATACTATGTGCCCAAAGCATTACTATAAATAAATATATATAAAAACTCAAATCATCCTCATTATAATCACATCAGATGAGTTTTGTTATTTTACCCACTCTGTAAAGTAACTACGGCTCAGAGATTAAAATAATTTGTCCAAGATCACATACCCAGTAAGTGGTAGTTCTGGGAGCTGAGCCAAGACTGGATAATTCCAGAGATCGTGATCTTGACCGGTGTCTTTCTTCATGCAGTAGGTGCTCAGGAAATGGTTAGCTGCTGTTATTATTGATATTATTATGCTGTACTCTTAGTTAAGGTGATAATTATCATGTATCTACTCGACGAATAAAATAACAGTTATCTCAGGCTTCCTACGGGGCAGGGCACTGAGGATTCAAGGAAGTGTGGCATGTTCCAAAGAATGTGTGGGCTGCCTCAGCACATATGGTGGCCTTAAAAGCTCTTTTCAGTAAGACAGCAGTCACCTCTGCAGCTGAGTGGAGAGAGGTCAGGAGTGAGGCCCTGTTACCCGCATGGAACCTCTGCCCCTGCTTGGGGGCTTCCCTAGTGGAGACTGTAACTCTCAACAAGCAGGAGGAATGGAAGGCTGCTTTCAGGGATACAAGCTCTACGCCCTTCATCAGGCTTTTCCTCCCCCATGCCCATTCCTGCATCCAGCCTCTGCTTTCTTTCTCTTCTGGAAAAGTTTTTGTTTTTTTAATTTGTTCAAGAGGCAGAGAGACAAACATAGATAGATAGATAGATAGATAGATAGATAGATACAACTCCCACTCCCTAACTCACCCCCAAATGCCCATAATGGCCAGGGCCAGAGCCAGGAACTCAATCCAGGTCTCTCACCTGAGTGACCTGAGCCGTCACCTGCAGCTTGTTGGGCTATGTGTTAACAGGAAGCTGACGTCAGAGCCGGACCTGGGAATTGAAGCCAGATACTCTGATAGGTAATGCAAGTATCTTCTTTTCATTTTCACTTTATTTGAAGTCAGAGAAATAGAGACAGACAGACAGACAAGATATTCCATCTACTGGTTCAATTTCCAGATACGTGGGCCAGTACTGGGCCATGCTGAAGCCAAGAGCCAGGAACTCAATCCAGGTCTCTCACGTGGGTGATAGGGACCCAACTGCTATATCATGTGCTCACTCCCAGAATGTACATCAGCAGGATACTGGAAGGAGAAGCAGAGCTGGAACTAGAACCCAGGCACTCCGAACTGCTGTATCGAAGAGTGTTAACGTCCTGATGCAGCATTAACTCTTGAATCTGACAGACTTAATTGTAGGAAGGTTTGACTTAGTCATTTCTTTCCAGACTTAATTGGTATTCAAAATCTTAAATGATAATGAATAGTAAGAGGATAATTTATCTGGTTAAATAGTCCATGTGTCCCTGAGTTAGGATAACCATTCTAATGCCTTAAACTTATGAGTAAGGATAACCACTGTGTGCTATTTTGCCATTTTATAGTTAGTTGATAAAACAATTATACTTTTTTTATTTTTATGGGGCTGGTGCTATGGTGTAGCAGGCAGAGCCACCGCCTGTAGCCTGTCATCCCATATGGACGCTGGTTCAAGTCCTGGCTGCTCCACTTCTGATCTAGTTTCCTGCTAATGTGCCTGGGAAAGCAGCAAAATATGGCCCAAGTGCTTGAGTCCCTACACCCAAGTGGGAGACCTGCAAGAAGTTCTTGACTCCTGGCTTCTGATTGGCCTAGCCCTGGCCATTGTGGCCATTTGAGGAGTGAACAAGTAGATGGAAGATATCTGCCTATCCCTCTCTCTCTCTCTGTAACTCTGCCTTTCAAACAAATAAAATCTTTTAAAAAAAATGCAGAGTTGCAAAGAAGGGGAACACCAGAGATGTTCCATCCTCTGCTTCACTCTCTGGGTCTCCCATGTGGATTCAGGGGCCCAGTTACCTGGGCCATCCTCTGTTGCATTTTTAGCAGGAAGCTGAATCAGAAGTGGAACAGCTGGGACTCAATCCAGTGCCCATGTGTGTTGCCGGCACCGCAAGCGGCAGCTTTGCCCTCTACACCATAGTGCAAGCCCCAACAATGATACATTTTAAAAAGCAAATCTTCCCACTGGCTCGCTGATTGTGGCTGGAGTTTTTCTTTAAGAACTTTTTAAATGTCTATGGCTCATACTCACTTTTAGCTTTACTATGGCGAATCAAACAAGGAGCAGTTACAAACCTGGGACAGTTTAATGGGTTTCAGCAGGACATGTGACAAGTCCTGAGCCAGCAAACTTCTTGGTTCTTCTATTCATGAGCCTTGAAACGATGCCGTGAAGTTCTGATCCCGGGGAACACCTTTGGCGAGGCTGGAGGTTGCACATCAGGGATTTGTAAATAGCCCTCAAATTTACGTTCACCAGAAAGCGTAACTATAGCCGCATTACGTGTCCAACAGTGGACTGAACAATCAAAGGAGACATTGTGCAGTGACTAGCACTCTCCGTGAGACGGGGGTCCACTGATTTTATGTCAACATAGACTGCTTTCTTGGGTGGGCTGTTTGCAGCGAAGGGCTGCCCAAGCACTAACTATGTCAGGGTCCCACAGCCCTTCCAGGAGCACAGGTTTTCACCGGAGTTCTCGGTTCAGGTTTTTTCCTCCCAAGCCTGGCAAGTCACTGTCTCTGAGCCCCCCACAGGCTGCACAGCCGTTCAGGATCTTACTCTGAGAAAAGCTCAGCACAGCGAGCAGCGAGCCACAGTGCCCGTGTGTTCTGACTCCACAGCAGGTCTTGATGCCTTCACTCGGTTGATAGGGGCGGCCTGGGAGTTGGTGTTCACGCTGTCTGTCTGCTCTTCGTAGGAAAGACCAGAACCTGTTGTCTCCAGTGAACTGCTGGTACCTGCTGCTGAACCAAGTGAGGAGAGAAAGCAAGGACCACGCCACCCTGAGTGACATCTACCTGAACAATGTGATCATGCGGTTCATGCAGATCAGCGAGGATTCCACCCGGATGTTTAAGAAGGTACCGTCCCCAGCTCCCGGCAGTGTGCTTCTCTTTCTGTTAACTGCTTTGCTGGTCACCAGCACTGATCGCGGTGTCCACTGCAAATTGAGTACTCAAGAAATAGTTGTGGGAAAACATTTAAAGAATGAGCAAAGATAACAGATTGCAGAGTTAAACCTGAGCGGGCGCAGTTACAGAGGTGTAAACCAATGAATGTGTGACCCGGACATTGTGAGCAAAATTTTGAAATAAGATGCAGCTGCCAATTGCAGTGCTGTCCTTAGGAGTGCGTGGCAGCCTGCACTTACAAAAGATCCGCAGAAAAGCCTCCAATTCACATTCGGGGCCCGTATCGGATCAGAGACTTGTGAAGAGCAAGGCAACCCCATGTGCAGCTCTCTGAGGGAAAATGTGGTCACAGCTTTTCCATACTCCCCTCCGACCAGCAGTGGAAACAGTGAAGCCGTGAATAAGATTCAGATGCACTTCTCAGGAAATTCAGTTCCTAACACACCAGAGGGTTTCTTCCTTCCCTGATCCACTAGGAACTAAGACGTCAGCGTTCAGGGCTGTGAGTCCTCTCTCCTGGCCTTAGCCAGCTCTCAGCAGTGGTTTTCTTGTTTGGCCGCTGGGGCTGAGGACAGTAATTCCCAGGCGGAGAGTACACTGCTTGCCCTGTCAGCTTGCCTCTTGGTTTTTGGGCGTGTAGGACAGGGGCTCCCTCACCGTCTCAGCTTTGCACCAGCAGAAGTTGGTGCCTGCATCCCTCCCTGCACCTCTCTCCAGTAAAGAATGAGCAGTTTCAGAAGGGTTGGGGGAGCTGCCCTGTAGATTAATGACTTATTTATGCTTCAAAGAGGCTCCTTAAAACAAAGACATAGTGTAACGCTGGCGGCTGGAAGAGTTCGTAGCCAGGTTTGATGTAGCCACATTAGGTTTGATTTGCAACCTGCAAGTGGGATTTAGCAAGCTCTAAGCCATCCTGAGTTCTATGAAATAGAAAATACAAATGCTTCAAACAAAGGAGGGATTTTCAAGATTGGGAATTAAGGAGCATACGAGGGGGTCTTGAACAGTTCATGGAAAATGCATCTGATGAAAAAACTATGCAAGATTTAGATTTTTTTTGCACCAAAATAAACATCATTTAATTCCACTTTGTATTACCTTTTTTGAGGTATTTTGTATTAATTAAGAAGAAAATAGGTATAGAAATATCCTCTGTATTGTAAGTAGTGGATATTTAAAAAGAAAATAGTTTAGGCTGAGCCACGGAGGGAATTGATTTTCTCTGTCCGCTGGTTCTGCCGAGACCCCACCAGTGTCAGGGTGAGCAGAAGACTGTGTTCTTAACCGCTGGAAGGCCACAAAGATGGAAAAAGGCTGGTCCCCCTACTCAAGGAAGCCACAGTTTCTCCATATTTGAATGGCAGTTAAAAAACAAAGATTGATTGGTTGATTTGAAATGGAAGAATTACACAGAGGGAGAGAGATCTTCCAGCTGTTGGTTCACCAAATGGCAGCAAGGGCCAGACCTGGGCCAGGCCAAAGCCAGGCGCCTGGATCTCCATCTGGGTCTCCCACATGGGTGGCAGGGGCCCAAGCGCTCTGGCCATCTTCTGCTGCTTTCCCAGGAGCTTGAGCAGCCAGGACTCCAACCAGAGCCCCTGTGGGATGCTGGTGTGAGCATCACAGGCAGCAGCTTGACCCGCTGCACCATAACACCGGGCCCTGGATGGCGCTCTGTGATGCTTCCAGCCACAAGAGTGCTGGCAGCCGTTCAGCAGGGCCTCTGGGACCAGCACCCCAGGCGAGGTCATTTATCTCTCCATTCAGTGAAACATCTTTAACATGGCTGGCTGGGGAGGCTGTGGGAAGACATGGCCCTGCCTGCAAGGAACTCAATGATAATAATTCAGTCACCAGACCAAAGGGAAGCGCAGCCGTCTGCAGAGGGAGCTGGAAGGCTGAGGTTCTGTGCCCTCCTCGGGGGTCAGGCAGCTGTCCACACGGAAGGGAACTTTTTTTTTTAAATTTTTTTTGACAGGTAGAATTATGGACAGTGAGAGAGACAGAGAGGTCTTCCTTCCGTTGGTTCACTCCCCAAAATGGCTGTAGCGGCCAGCGCTGCGCCAATCCGAAGCCAGGAGCCAGGTGCTTCCTCCAGGTCTCCCATGCAGGTGCAGGGCCCAAGCACTTGGGCCATCCTCCACTGCACCCCCCCCCCTCGGGCCACAGCAGAGAGCTGGACTGGTAGAGGAGCAACCGGAACATAACCCGGCATCCGTATGGGATGCTGGCGCCACAGGAGGAGGACTAACCAAGTGAGCTACGGCGCCGGCCCCGAGAGGGAACATTTGAAGTGAGGTTCTTAGGAAAAGACGGCACGTGCCCAGAAGACAAGGACAGTGAGCCGCGATGGCGCCAGTGAAAACATCTGTTCAGGAAAAGGACCGGGCTCGATGAGGCAGAGCCGGGGGCTGTCTGCCCGAGTGATGGGCTGTGCAGCTGGAAAACACGGATGTCTTGCTAAGATGTAAAAAGAGTCAAGGGCTTGATAAAGCTCATAGGAACTCAGGACTACAAGTCCCATGGATTTGGATGGGAATCCCAGCCCTTCAGCTCGTTCTCTTCGTGATCTCGGGAGGTTTCAAGAGGATGCGCCCCACTCATGAAGGGAGTGAGAAAGGCAGGCCTGGACAGAGGGTGAAGCTGAGCCTGTGGGCACGCTGGGGCTGGCCTGGCCTGTGGAGTTGTTTTATACCCAGGCAAGGAAGTGTGGCCTTCGTTTTGCAGCCATTGGATTTGGGCTGCTGTTAGAGGGGGGTTGGGTAACGTTGGGGTGAGACACCTCCCTTTGCTGGAGGGTAATTTCCAAAGGTAATTCCCGGAGAGGGACCACCTATGAGTTCAACAACTAGCCACCGATATTCTCAGTTGTGGGCGGCATGAGTTTCTAGGGAATGCACAATGAACATCCAAAAAACAGGCATGCCGCCTGGTCTGCTACCTGCAGTTCTCTTCTTATCCAGATATCCTGGGACTCAAAGAATTAGAGTCCTTGGAAACTGCCAAGTGACAGCGGGTGCCCAGTTCCTTTGGCCTTTGTCAGGGAGAGTGCTGCTTGCTCCCTGAATTTCCTCCTGATCCTAGCCACTGCGCACCAGCTGGGAAGGCAGCTGTCATCACCACACAGGTACCCTGTTCTACCTTCCTCAAGTGAACACAGCAGGTGACACCCCTCGCCGTGCCATCTGTGTGGTTGCTGGAAAAAGAAAGAACCTGAGAGGCAGAGGGCAAAAGGGAGAGACCGGAGCTTGTTCAGGAGCCGGAACACATTTGTCACCTGGAAGGACAGGAAGCCAGAACCTGTTACTGTCAAGTCCTAAGAATTCCGGGACCTTTTCCATCAGAACCCCGGACTCTCTTTTCTGTTCCAGCACCAGCTGCCTTCTTTACATGGTTCTAGATTAGAAGTGTATTTTCTGTCAACAGAGAGCATTTAAGTTGGCCTGAGCAACCGTTAGAAGTGCCGTGTCGTCCTTAGCATAATGCTTGCCTGTTTTGCGAGAAGATTTTGAGGCTTCCTCGTTTTCAGAAAAGGCCTCACCTCTGAGAAGAGATCCAGAGCAAGGCTGTGTGCTTGGTGGTCCTGGCCTCAGGCCGCTGTGTCTCACTCGGCTTAGCCAGTGACAGAATCCTTTTACTCAAACTGCTTTGTCAAATATGGAGTTCGGAGCAGGTCATTCCAGAAATGCTTCTGTGTCCAAATGGATATAATAATGGAGAAGGCACTTAGAAGAATACCTAATCCATGCAGAGTTACCGGGGACTGCTGCAAAATTTACATCTTGGGACCTGTATTGTGGTACGAGTAAAGCCACTGCCTGCAATGCCAGCATCCCACATGGGCGCCGTTCAACTGTCAGCTGCTCCACTTCCAATCCACCTCCCTGCTGATGCACCTGGGAAAGCAGTGCAAGAAGGCACAAATCTCTGGGCCCCTGCACCCATGTAGGAGACCTGGAAAAAGCTCCTGGCTCCTGGTTTTGGCCTGTCCCAGCCCCAGCTATTGTCATTTTGGGAATGAACCAGTAGATGGAAGGTATTCTCTCCCTCCCTCCCTTCCTCCCTCCCTCTCTATCTCTCTCTCTCGCTCTGTAATTCTGCCTTTCAAATACATTAAGAAAAAATCTTAATTATAACAGAAACAGTTATTGACACAATGGCCTACACTGAACAGAAAAATGGGACTGTTTAATAAGCAATAACAGTATCCAGTCATTCAAAGAGAGGCCTTTAAAGTGCTAAATTAATACTCTTAGAATAGTATATCTTTCTGCTTTTAAGCTCTGAAATCAGATATTTTGTGTCTTGCCTCTGCTACTTTAGTAGATGTGTGAATGTGGAAAAATCTGTAAATCTCTTAAGCTTCAGTTTCCACATCTAGAAAGTGGGTATACTATCATATTCTAGATAACTCTATGAAGGATTCATATGTCATTCACAGACTGCAACCAGTTCTAGTTAAGTCCTAAGCAACTTTTCACTGGGATTTTGTAAACACTTACTCCGTATGCCTATAGTACTCATAATTATGCACTGTGAAATTGTCCCAGATCTTATGCTAAGTGTCCTCATTTGACATAGACTATGTGGTACCACTGTGTGGCAAACATATCCCAATCATCATTCTATGTATCACTTACTAGGAAGTTCCAAATCATATTTATAAACAGATTCTGAGAAACGCTTTCACAGTATCATTGCTTGTGGCTAAATTAAAATTAGTGGGAAATCAGGGAATAAACAAGCAATTCCCTGGGCTGGTTGACACTCGGGCCCCACAGCTGTTCACGTGGAAAGCCTTGCTTTTGAAGCTGCCTTGGTTTCTCCACTCATTGAATGAGAAGGGTTATTTGATGCAATTTCAAGCCCGGACAGTGTGAACACGGGTGCAAGTGGACTCTCCTTTTCCCCACTGAGGGCCCTGGCTGACCGTTTAGGGGACTCCTTGTGCACAGGGTTCGCCATCATCAACCCTTCCTTCTTTCCCAAAGACCAGGCCCCTGAGTGGTGCGATCTGCCTCCTGCTGTTCTCCAGCCCCGCCTCCAGGAGTCATGAGACTCTCCTTCCTTCTTGCCATGACTCACGCTGACAGAGAGCGTGTGCTACATGTGGCTTGGCGCTGCAACCAGAAAACTGGGCCATTCATATGCTACACATAAAACTGTAACTAATGTCAGCCCTCATGGCCACAGCCCAGGCCACAGCCAGCTTGCAGGAATCACTTCATTGAAGCACCTCATCGCAGGATCTTAGGTGCCAATTTTAAGAACTTTACTAAGAGTGTGTAGGTCAGAGGGAGTACTATAACGTGATGGCATTTGAGTGTGTTAAATGCTATAAATTTGAGTGTGTTAAATGCTATAAATTGGCTTTGTCATTTCCTTGTGGATGGTTTTCAAATGTATATAATGTTATCTTTGTTAGCGTGTGTACTAGCTTAATTTATGTTGCTTGCTCACTGGTAATAAAGACATCTGTAAGCTCCTACTGCTCTCTGAGCACCACACGCTGCATCTCCGACACATCCTCATAGCTGTGCAAGGAACAGCTATGAGCAAGGAACCCCACAGGTCAGGGATGAGGAATCAAAGTGGAAATGTCACTTGGTGCATGGGGTTAGAAACGTGTGTGAATGGGGTGGTGTGATTCTTGGCCCTGTGCATTCATTACTTGGGAGAATTCTGAAGAATGGCAATTCTGGGATGGGGCAGCAGAAATCTGTCAGTCATCCACGCTGGAGGCAGGAACGCAAAGCCGCAGAGACGGGCCGAAGCCACTGAGCATCGCCCCCTTTGCCATAAATGCCACAGGTTCCGAGTCACAGGAATTAGAGGAACTCACTTTTCCATTGCTGACTGTGTGGGTTCACCTGGAAGAAGGAAGGTCACGGTCATGTTTCCTTTGCCCGAGGCCAGCCACGCTCTGTTGAAGTACAGCACCGTGAAGACTGCCAGAGACATTTCATGCAGGGCTAGGGGAGGAAGCTGGGCTTTTAAGGAGTCCATTTAAAGTAAGTGACTGTTCGCACAGATGCTTTTGTGCAAGTTAGTTAGGTACCAGTCTACTACAGATCCCTTGTTTGAAAACAACGTCCATCTGTAAGTTTTAAAACATCTGGGGGCCAGCGCTGTGGTGCAGCGCGTTAACACCCTGGCCTGAAGCGCTGGCATCCCATATGGGTGCTGGTTCTAGTCCTGGCTGCTCCACTTCCAGTCCAGCTCTCTGCTGTCGCCTAGGAAAGCAGTAGAAGATGGCCCAAGTCCTTGGGCCCCCGCACCCACTTGGGAGACCTGGAAGAAACTCCTGGCTCCTGGTTTCGGACTGGCGCAGCTCCGGCCGTTGCGGCCATCTGGGGAGTGAACCATCGGATGGAAGGCCTCTCTCTCTCGCTCTGCCTCTCCTCTCTCTGTGTAACTCTGATTTTCAAATGAAAAAATAAATCTTTAAAAAAATCTGAAAACTACCAATCTATATGTGCACAGGAAGAGAAAATACGTTTGTTTAATATAAAAGTACATTTTTTTTTGACAGGCAGAGTGGACAGTGAGAGAGAGAGAGACAGAGAGAAAGGTCTTCCTTTTGCCGTTGGTTCACCCTCCAATGGCCGCCGCGGCCGGCGCGCTGCGGCCGGTGCATCGCGCTGATCCGATGGCAGGAGCCAGGTGCTTTTCCTGGTCTCCCATGGGGTGCAGGGCCCAAGCACCTGGGCCATCCTCCACTGCACTCCCGGGCCACAGCAGAGAGCTGGCCTGGAAGAGGGGCAACCGGGACAGAATCCAGTGCCCCGACTGGGACTAGAACCTGGTGTGCTGGCACCGCAAACTCTGCTTTTCAAGTAAATACATATAAAAGTACATTTTTTAAAAAACATATATGTATTTATTTGAAAAGCAGAGTTTGGAGGGTGGTCGGAGTGGGTGGAGATCTTCCACCTACTGGTTCACTCCCTAAATTGGCTGCACCAGCAGAGGCTGGCCCAGGCTGAAGCTGGAATCCCAAAACTCCATCCAGTTCTCCCACAAGGGTAGGTAGGGCCCAAGAACTTGGACCTTCTCCTGCAGCTTTCCCAGGCACATTAGCAGGGAGCTGGATTGGAAGTGGAGCAGTTGGGACTCAAACCAGTGCTCATATGGGATGCAGACATTGCAGGCAGCTGCCTAACCCACTCTACCACAGCACAGGCTCCCTACAAATATTTTTTTCATTGTCAAGATTCTAAAAACATAAAACATAAAAAATAATAACAATTACCCATATACTACTACCTACTATTAATATTTTGGGCTATATCTTTTCAATCTTTATACACACACGTCTAATTTACAAACATACATAGATTTTTTTCAGAAAATGAGATTCATTGCATATGGCTTGGGAACCTACTTTTTTCGTGTAAAATATTACTTACGTTTCTTATGTCTGGAAATAATCTTAAAATAGGCTACTTCCTGCCTCCATAGAGCTTCACTGTCTGCATGGCTGTGTTACTTCCCTGTTGCTGGACATTAAAATCTTTCACACATTCATATTTTTAGCTTTTGCCACTTTCTGTAAAGTGGAATTCTTGGGTCAGAGTGCGCCCTTAAGATTTCATTAGAATTTCATGTCTTTGGTGAAAGTCTTACCTTTTGTGCCTGTGATTTAGTAATGAAATATAAATGGGCTATTTTATCAGCAGGGACCTACCACATATAATTCAGTATGCTTATGTAACAGTGGTAAATAATATAACAAGAGGAACTTTTTCAAAGCATTTCAGCGCAGTGTAGTGGAAGAATTAAATGCTATTCTGGTGGCCTCGAGGGGCAGCTTAATTATTGATAGGACTTGGAAAAATTAGTAGGAATAGTCCCAGCTTGCACTCCTAGCTGGTTCTCTTGAGTTTTATCGACCTTATGGCTAGCTTGTTTTTCTAGAAATAAATCAAAACCAAACTACCAGTTCTTATAATGGTGTAAGATTCTGAAGTATTTTAGAAAATATTTTACATTTTTTGTTATAAATTGCTTATCAGGGTGGCAGGCACAGAGGGAGTGTTGAGTGAATAACAGTTGCTACTTCACCTGTTCTTAGATGTGTGTTGTAACCTTTATTCCCTAGTAACATCAGGATATGCATGATTAGCCTGGCTTGTCATTTTAAAACATTTTAAAATATACTTATCTGAGAAGCAGAAAGAGTGAGAGAGACAGACAGAATTTCCAGCTGCTGATTCACTCTCTAAATGGCTGTGACAGCCAGCGCTGGGTCAAGTCAAAGCTGGAGCCAGGAACTCAACCGCAGGTCTCTTACCTGGGCGGCAGGAACTGGGTAAATTGAGTACTTACCCCTGCCTACAAGGGTCTGTGTTGCTGGAAGCTGGAGTCAGGAGCCAGAGCCAGGTGTTGAACACACGTATTCTGGTATGGGAGGCAGACATCCTAAATAGTCTCTTATAGCATCTTTTTTTTTTTTTTTAAAGATTTATTTCTTTACTTGAAAGAGTCACACAGAGAGAGACACAGAGAGAGAAAGATCTTCCATCAGCTGGTCCACTCTCCAGATGGCTGCAATGGCCAGGTCTGGCCAGGCTGATGCCAAGAGCCAGGAGCTTCCTCCAGGTCTCCCATGCAGGTGGCAGGGCCCATGTACTTGGACCATCTTCTGCTGTTTTCCCAGGCACATTAGCAGGGAGCTGAATTGGAAGTGGATCAGCTGAGGCTCACACTGGTACCCATATGGGATGCTGGTATCGCACACAGAGGCTTTACCTGCTATGCCACAATGCTGGATCCCTAAGTGGCAACTTAATCATTGAGCTCACCACCTGCCCTGAGGCCTGCCTATTTATGTAGCAAGTGAGTTACTCTGTGATGGTTTTCAACAACAGTTCAAAAGCTTTATCAAAGACTTACAAGAAGAACATTAAGCAGATAATATATCTGAAAAATTTTTATAATAATAATAACTGATGGTAGCTAAGTTGAATGCATTGCCAGAGTATGATTCTTCGTTACTAAAACTCTAATGTTAGTAATTTAACCCATAATTACATTGAGAATAGTTATCAAAAAGCACTTGAAAACTCATTTTGTGGGGCCAGCGCTATGGCGTAGCGGGTTAAAGTCCTAGCCTGAAGCGCCAGCATCCCATATGGGCGCCGGTTCTAGTCCCGGCTGCTCCTCTTCCGATCCAGCTCTATGCCGTGGCCTGGGAAAGCAGTAGGAGATGGCCCAAGTGCTTGGGCCCCTGCACCCTCATGGGAGACCCAGAGGAAGCTCCTGGCTCCTGGTTTTGGATCGGCGCAGCTCCGGCCATTTCGGCCATCTGGGGAGTGAACCAGCTGATGGAAGACCTCTCTCTGTCTCTACCTCTCTCTGTAACTATGTCTTTCAAATAAATAAAATAAATTTAAAAAAAAAGAAAATTCATTTTGTTTAAAAAAACTGAAAATTATTTTATTATCTCAAAGTACTTTTATTTTCATTTGTTTTTCTATAATTTCTGACTTTTGTATAATGAACATATTATATAAGACATAATAAAACAATCATTTATTGAAAACTAAAACCTTAAAGAAAAATCTTAGTGCAAGGCACACCATTGTTTCTGTAATGAAGTGGGAAGTGATATGCAGTAAGCGATGCTACTTATGAATGGAGAATTGGCCTGTTCCCCAAGTCCAGCTGACAACTACACTTTGCATATATAGTATTAGGATGATTAAAATGAAGAGGCCTGAAATCGGGGGACTTCTGAGCAAGACAGTTGCTTCTGACTAGTTCCCAAAATTATCTATGAAATGACCAATCAAGGACTTATTTAAGAAAAAACAAGAGTGATTGTTTTAATTCCTGGCAGATCCCTCTGCTCCTTTACTCAAACCCTCTGAAGGCTCACAACTCACTCAGTGAAAATCCACACCCCCATCTGCAGGCTTTATTCCTCTTTATCCCATTGTCTCTTCCTGACGTATTTTCTATTTGCTTACTGATCTGTTCACCTTCTGTCTGCCCATAACTCCAGTGTGACTTGCTGAGGGGAGGGACCTTTGTATTCACTGAAACCATGATTGGCCCATAGTATTTTCATAAAAATATGAAAAATAAACCCCACATTTGTATTTGAAGTCAGAAGTGAATGGTATCTGTGCCACAGAAATTTCAAGGCACTTCAGCAAGATGTGGTATTGACAGGACTGGATTTAAGCAGCACTGTACCTGCAGCCAACTCTGAAGACAAATCAGTGCCACTCCTGCAGAGGTGAGGGTCATCTGGGAGACTCATCCTTTCCGTTCTTTCATGGGTTGGCAGTGCTGGCATCGTGGTGTGAATGAGCACCAGAGTTTGCTCTTAACATCCACAGCCATCGTGAAATCATGCAGCAGGATTCTTATGGCACAGGCTCCCTTCTCACTCCCTCAACTGAAAAATGCTTTTAGATTATTCACGTGGTTTTAAATCAAGATATCTGGAGATCCATTTGTTGTAAGAAATGTCTCCCAAAATCAAGTTCAGCCTCCTATTTGCTACATTTTATTCATTAATTTATTCTTCGATAAATACTCGTTTTAGCCTGCTTTGTCTCAGATGTTCAAGATTCTGAGGATACAGCAATGGCCAAGACAGACTGTGTCCTGCCCCTTGGATTTTACAGTAGGGAGCTATAGACCAGTAAAACCTTGGTTTAGGTACAACATGTTAATTGTACAGATTCAAAAAGAAGCCCTTCGCTTCCTATGAGTTTGGGGTCAGGAGAGCTGAAACTTGAATCGTTTATTAAGAGTTAGCTGGAGGCCGCCGCGGCTCACTAGGCTAATCCTCCGCCTAGCGGCGCCGGCACACCGGGTTCTAGTCCCGGTTGGGGCGCTGGATTCTGTCCCGGTTGCCCCTCTTCCAGGCCAGCTCTCTGCTGTGGCCAGGGAGTGCAGTGGAGGATGGCCCAGGTGCTTGGGCCCTGCACCCCATGGGAGACCAGGAAAAGCACCTGGCTCCTGGCTCCTGCCATCAGATCAGCGCGGTGCGCCGGCCGCAGTGCGCCGGCCGCGGCGGCCATTGGAGGGTGAACCAACGGCAAAAGGAAGACCTTTCTCTCTGTCTCTCTCTCTCACTGTCCACTCTGCCTGTCAAAAAAAAAAAATTAAAAAAATAAAAAAATAAAAATAAAAAAAAAAGAGTTAGCTGGAAAGAGTCAGAGAGAGCAAGACGGAAGGAGTAGCAAGAAAGGAATAGAAAACTGTTCCAAGAAGAAATATATAAAAAGAACCAGATGCATGAGAGAACATAGATTTTGAGGGGAAAAAGAGTTCTTTGTGGGCAAATCAAGGAATGGGAGAAGGCAGATGGAAAGAGATACAAATGTAAAAGTAAGAAGGACTCTAGATGAAAGTCTGTGTTTATCCTAAGAGCAGTAGAAACCCATTCCCAGGCTTTGGACGTGGTAGCGACGTGATGAGCTTTCAGGGTGTCTGGAGAGGGAGGGTAGACTGAAAGGTGGTAAGACCAGGATCCGAGGTGCCCATTTTGAAGCTCTTGGTATTTATCCCCGTGAGGGCTGGTGATGCTCTCCCTGGGCTGTGGCAGCAGAGACAGAGGAGCACACAGATGTAGGCACAATGTTGTACTTAGTGTCTGTGGGCTTTGGTCATGGTTGGCTGGGGTGGGAGCAGAGAGGGAGCAGTCAACAGCGACATCCAGGTTCTGACCATCTGACCTGACGGGACCCAGAGAAGAGGAGGAGACTGGATGCACAAAGAGATGGTGGACAGAATGGCAAGTTAGATCTGGATACGTTTGTGGATAACTGGCTAGAGAAGTCTCAGAAGGAGACCAAGAGCTTAAGGAGGGAGATGAAGACTGCACAGCTGGGCCTCTTCAGTATGTGGCTGGTTAATTAAGATCTTGAGGGTGGTTGAAATGCATCCGAGAAAACTCTCAAAAAATAAATAGGAAAAAAAGGACGAGAAGAAGAAACATACGCTCTAACGTGGCTGTGAAGGACCAGGGAGCTGGAAGGAAACCTGAGGGAGTGACGTGTCTGGGAAGCAGGCAGGAAGCCGTCAGTGTCTCGAGATCTGAGCCATGTCCTCTGGATTCAGCAGCGAAGGCAGCTGGGCTCCTTGCTAAGAGCGGAATGGGAGGGACTGAGTGGGAAGAAGGGTTAGCAGGTTAGGGCAGAGGATGTGGATGAGACTGTAGAGACGTGTTGAGAAGGAGGTCAGAGATCAAGAGAAGAGGTTTTGGTGATGGTTTAAAGATGTGAGAACAGACCTTGTTGAAAATGTTGAAGGGAAGAAGCTATGAAACGGGAAAGCTCAAAATGATTGGTAAGAGGCTTTCGTGGGAGCGGAGGAACGAGAGAGGGCGTATGTGCATTATCTTGTAGGCAGGTGGCAGGATGTTGTGGGATTTGGTGCTGTTGCTTTGTGACGTTGGAAGTGACGCCTTCTGATGAGCAAGAGGCTAAGAGTCATCTGCGAGGAGTCAGGAGGGTTGAAAAAGTAAGGAAGACTGCACACATCCCCTGGAGAGACTAAGAATTAAACATCAAAGCAACGCAATAGGAGAAAAATCTCCCACTTGAGAAATAGCATATGAGGTTTCCAGCAAACTTACTGAGAAGAGAAAATACATAAATAGACCTTCCTAGTCCTTTCAAGCTTCAAGCTTGACTGAATTCTACAAGCATCTCATGAAAACATCCTGTTTCCCAGGAAGAACACAGATGATGCCTCTTGTATGTAATGTTAAATGCTGGAAGACAGTGGAGCAAACCCTACAATACCAGTTGAAGGAAAGTTATGACCCTCAAATTCTCTATACAGCCAAGTTATTATTCATTTTTAAAACAACTGGAGGGCCGGCGCCGCAGCTCACTAGGCTAATCCTCTGCCTAGCGGTGCTGGCACACCGGGTTCTAGTCCCGGTCGGGGCACTGGATTCTGTCCCGGTTGCCCCTCTTCCAGGCCAGCTCTCTGCTGTGGCCCGGGAGTGCAGTGGAGGATGGCCCAAGCGCTTGGGCCGTGCATCCCATGGGAGACCAGGATAAGTACCTGGCTCCTGCCATCGGATCAGCGCGGTGCGCTGGCCGCGGCAGCCATTGGAGGGTGAACTAACAGCAAAGGAAGACCTTTCTCTCTGTCTCTCTCTCTCACTGTCCACTCTGCCTGTCAAAAAAAAAAAAAAAAAGGTAAACACAGGTTCTAGTTGGAATAAGTGTAACCCACCATATTGTCCCAACTGAATACGTCTCTAAAACCTGGACAGACTAGCAGCAACTTAACACTCTTCATTAGGACAGTGGCGAGTGGGTTGAGAAAGACCCTAGTTTAAAGTACCACCGGACTGGCTGTGCATTTCCCATTCTTGTCCCTTCAGTATCCCCATCCTTGATGCCAGGCAGCTAGACACCTGGAAGTAGACACCGGATATGAACATAGCGGCTCCCGGAGGAGCCTTTATTTGTAAGTCAAGGAGCAAACAAGGAAAATAAAAAATCCCGAATTTTTAAATTTTGTTTCTTCTCTCCAATTCTTCCAGCTCAGAAAATCCCATCGTGGGATTTCAAAAAGCAGCAGTGATAGCAACAGGGTCCCACCGGTACCCAGAACTCCAAGAGAGAGAACTTTCCTCCCCAGTCATAGGCGCTGTGGTCCAAGAAGGTGACATGAACCCCTACTTTCTTTGCTCTGTCCTGCTACAACTTGGCCTTTGATATGGGCACAGTTGTGGGAAGTGTGGGCTAGCTTAGAATAACTAAATCCCAGTCTTTCCAAAGTACTGAAAAAGGGAGCCCAAAAAATCAAAAAATACTACCAAGGTTACCAAGAGGATGCAGATTGAGAAAGCAACCCCCTGCACAGTTCTTTATTAACTCCTGAATCCCTAAGCTGCACATCAGTGGGTCTGATCGTTACAGTAAACCTAACAGAGACATTGAGAACTGAGCGAATGGCTAGAACCACTGCCTGGGTTCTGTACTGGCCATTGGAGGGTGTGCATGCTGGGCAGATGCATGTAACACGGCCCAGGCATTGAAAATGGAGTTGTCATTGAAACCACAGCCCATAGATGACTGATCACAGTTTGTGTCCTGAATGCACACAGATTGATTTCCTCATAAGACATTCTGTTTAGGGCTTACACAAGACCTAGAGTCTCATATCATCATATTCAAAAAAGCCAAAAATACTCAGTTTACAAAGAACCAGGGGGACCTCACCTGACGTGGGAAAACCAGTCAGCAAATACCAATTCTGAGGTGACACAGATGTTTGAATTACCTAACAAAGACTTTAAAAAAATTATCTTTTAAAGAGAAAGAGAGACAGAGATCTTCCATCCACAGGTTCAGTCCCAAAATGAGTGCAACAGCCAGGGCTGGGCTAGGACAAAGCCAAGAGCCAGGAGCTTCATCCAGTTCTCCCCCATGGGTACAGGGGCCTAAGTACTTTGGACATCTTCCACTGCTTTCCCAGGCACATTAGCAGGCAGCTGGATTGGAAGTGGAACAGCTGGGAATCGACCTGGTGCCCATATGGAATGCTGGGATTGCACGCCTTGGCTTAACCCACTATGCCATATCACCAGTCCCTTACACAAATTTTTAATGCAGTCATAATTTTAAAAAAAAAGTTCCAAGAAGTAAGGGCCCACACTCTTAAAATGAATGGAAAGATAGAAAGTCTCAGCAAGAAAACAGAAAATATAAAGAACTAAATGGAAATTTTAGAACTGGAAATTCATGTGGTGATTAAAATAAAATAAAACTCACCAAATGAGCTCAGTAGCAGAATGGAGATTATAGAGGGGAGAATCAATGAACATGAAGTTAGACAGAAATTATCCCATCTGAACAACAGAGAGAAAAATTATTTAAAAAAAAAATAAACGAGCCTTAGGGACTTTTGGCAGCTCTATCATTGCTGACCTCAGAGTCTCTGAAAGAGAACAGTAAGTGTGTTGCAAGAAAAAAAAATTAAATAATTGCAAGAAAACTTTCCAAAGTTTGCCAGTGCCATAAACCTGCACATTGAAGACACTCAGTGGAGGCAGGCACCGCAGAGCAGTGGGTTAAGCCACTGATCGGAATGCCCATCTCCCTTTACTGGAGAGCTGGTCAGAGTTCCAGCTTCTCTGCCTCTGAGCCAGCTGCCTGCTAATGCATTCTGGGAGACAGCACATGATGGCTGCAGCACTCGGGCCTCTGAACCGCACCTAGGAAACCTATACTGAGTTCTGGGCTCCTGTCCAGGAGAACCTGGCCCACCCACTGTTGTGGACATTTGTGGAGTAAACCACTGACAGAAGGCCGTTCTGCCTTAGCTGAAAGTGAATGAATATGCATTCATTTAAAAAAAAAATTCAGGGAAACCAAACTAAATGGACTCCTTAAAAGAAATGCTCCAGTGTCTTTCATTTTCTAATCACTGGGTTTACAACTCAAATTAAAGGAACAAACATGAGCTAGGTTGAAAGGTACCCAGTCCCTCTCTTCCTATAAATCAAAGGAATAAAAAAAGGCTGTGCAGTACCACATTTGTTCAGGTTCAGTTACGTATAAAAGATCAGCACTTAAGTTCATTTTCAAAAAGACCATTGACACACCAAATCCTTACCCAGCCTTCTCAGCCAAGAACGGAGTTGCTTGCTTAAGAAAGGAGCTGATGAGGAGAGAACATTCCTGCCATATGTCGAGGTGTCTGCACTTGACATCAACACATTCTAAAGCAACCCAAGAATGGTATTCTGGTCGCCAGCCAGGGCTTCGTACCAGTTGAAGACTCTGTTTAATTCCAGATGGCAGGAGTCTAAAAGATTTCAGGCAGCTGCAGAGAATGCCATTTTGAAGGAGATTGCACATATAACAAATATTTGAATTAAGAAACACTTGTGATACCTTAGATTATAGCAACCCAAAAATACGCATTTGCAGAACAGATACTGAATATGGCTGTCAGATATCATTAAGGACTTTTTAAGTCTCAAAGACAGAAGTATTTCTCATTGTCAGAGAAGCAGTTAAATAGAAAGACATTTTACCAACTAAATACTTTGATTGACCTAGAAACCTATGAAATGAAAAGGTTTTGATACTGGATATATGAACTATTTAGACTGAGGAAAATAATATTTAATAATAAACAGTAGATAAACGCATGTCCCACTTTTACTTTTTGAACTTTTAAGAGTTTCAACTGAACATATAGAACTATAATTGGCTAATGCACTTCCTTG
Organism: Oryctolagus cuniculus; assembly: GCF_964237555.1. Classification (NCBI taxonomy): domain Eukaryota; kingdom Metazoa; phylum Chordata; class Mammalia; order Lagomorpha; family Leporidae; genus Oryctolagus; species Oryctolagus cuniculus. Next base: position 66,219,172 of record NC_091442.1, read on the forward strand.
AATGACTATGTCCATAAATTTTTTCTGTTAAAGTCTAAAAATGGAGATTGCTAAAATAATCAATTTTTGTTATTCAACAAAGTCTGATCATTCTATTGAACCCTTGTGATTAGTATATTGTAACTTCTGCTTCCCCTCCATTTTCATTTTTCTGAAACCTAACTTTATTGTAATCAGTTTTCCTTTCCAAAACACAATAGGCATTCCAGTTTATTATTCATTCAACAAACCTTTATTGATTACCTTTACATGAGAGGCAATCACACAATGGCAGGTGCTAAGGGTGCAAGAGTAAGACATAGATCCTCAACTGGTGCCTCACAGGAGCTTAGAATCCAGTAAGGGAAGGAAATGTCGATGTCAGATTACATTATAAATTCGTAAGTGCTCTCAGAGATGGGATCTAAGAGTACAGAATTGAATAAGGCCTTCTGCCTAGGAAAATAGAAAGGTTTCACAGAGAGAGTGACATCTGATCAAGCTCTTCAGCTTGCTGAGATTTTACACAGGAGTCACAGTAGGACAGTCTCCTTTACCGAGAGAGCAGCACGGACAAGGGCCTGCATCTCTGGCCAAGGCTAGCACGTTTCTAAGAAATGGTGCTAGGGCAGTGCACCGGCCGCGGTGGCCATTGGAGGGTGAACCAATGGCAAAAGGAAGACCTTTCTCTCTGTCTCTCTCTCTCACTGTCCACTCTGCCTGTCAAAGATAAAAAAAAAATTTTTTAAAAAAGGGTGCTAGGGAAGATGATGGTAGACAGGGGATTTAGTGGCCCCACGTGGCCATTCCTTAACAGTAATTCACACTGTTTGCAAAGGAATTCACACTATTTGCAAAAATAAATCACTAAGGAGGAGATTTGTCATCATTGAATTAGCAAGCCGAAGGCAGAACGTCTTTGAGTTACTGGCGTAAGTTCATTCATTCACTTAATCATTCAAGCATTCAGCCATTCCTACCAGTTTTTTACTGAGTGCAAAGAAATTGAGGGTTTGTTTGAGGAATTATATAGAGAGTTTGCTTGTTTTAAATTGTTTGAATAAGCACAGATCAGACTCGATTGAAACTGTTTTCTCTATCTTTCCCTCTCATTGTCTCATGTGAGGCTACTTTATTTTTTCTTTTAGATTCATTTATTTACTTGAGAGGCAGAGTAATAGACAGAGAGAAGGGGAGACAAAGAGGAAGATCTTCATCCACTGGTTCCCTCCCAAGATGGCCACAACCGCTGGGGCTGGACTGATCTGAAACCAGGAGCTGGGAGCTTCTTCTGGGTCTCCCATGCAGGTGCAGGGGCTCAAGCACTTGGGCCATCTTCTAGTGTTTCCTAGGCCATTAGCTAGGAGCTGGATTGGAAATGGAGCAGCTGAGACTTGAACCGGCACCTATATGGGATGTCACAACGCAGGCAGATGCTTAGCATACTATGCCACAGTGTCGGCCCTGTAAGGCCACTTTTCTACCTGTGGCACATAGAAAGCACTCAGTAAAAAACTGGTAGGAATGGCCGAATGCTTGAGTGAGTCAGTGAATGAATGAACTTACGTCAGTAACTCAAAAGAAGTTCTGCCTTCTGCTTGCTAATTCAGTGATGACAAATCTCCTTAGTGATTTATTTTTGCAAATGGTGTGAATACTTATACTATAGTGCTATTAAGACTAAGGTCTTGGGGCCGGTGCTGTGGCATAGCATGGTAAGCCTCCACGTGCGGCCCCGGCATCCCATATGAGCACCTGTTTGAATACTGGCTGCTCTGCTTTGGATCAAGCTCCCCGCTGATGTCCTGGGAAAGCAGTAGAAGATGGCCCTAGTGCTTGGGAGCACTAGGAGCACGTGGGAGACCTGGAAGAAGCTCCTAGATCCTGGCTTCAGATTGGCTCAGCTCCATCTGGCCGTTGTAGCCATTTGGGGAGTGAACAAGCCTGTGGAAGACCTCTCTCTATCTCTGTCCCTCTCTCTGGAACTTTTCCTCTCAAATAAATATTTTTTTAAAAAATTAAGGTCATGGGTTTGCTAGGTAGCTTGAGCCACAGACTACTTATAACCCAGCCAGTTTGCTGTAGCCAGGAGACCTTGGACTCCCTGGGGGGAACGGAGGGGTGTTGGAACTCTACACGGCCACGGCTCTTCCAGTAGAGAATGCCACTTGGCTTTACTGCTAAGTTAGCAGACTCAAGTTCATGTACCAAAGAAGACATATTATTGTGGTAGGACATGTTAAGCTGAGTTATTAAATTTTTGTAAAGTTCAGCATATTGAATAACAGTATAGAAATCTATTTCTGATATGTTTTAGTTCATTATATTACAGTCTGGACCAGAGTCTCCTTGCAGCTTACTCTAATTTTAATGGGGTAGATTTGTTTCCATCAGCCACTGAGAGCATATACTTAACTGAGTATTCACTTAGTGACACTGAAAAGGTACTGCCAGTTTTATCACCATTTTGAATAAATAACCCTCGCATGAAAAACTGTGTTTCTTGGAGAGTTGAGGAAATGAAAGGTGAAGATGAAAATTATTGCTCAGTCTACTTCATTGCCTGTAGAATTTTACATTCCGGCCTGGAGTTATTTATCAGTTCAGGTACTGCACCCCCGTGTAGTGCTTCCTATGACTTACTATGACCTGGCAAGTTGTGAGTGATTTTGCATAGGTGACTTGCACCTTTCAAGTTGTCTCCGCATGTGCTCAGCACAGCCAGGACAGACCTTTTGAACCTGGGGGTGGGGGGTGTGGAACGCCACATTTGCCTGCCAGCTCCATTAGTCTATGGGAGAAGACCCGGCTAGTTCCCTTTATGATTGAGTCTTGTCTCATTTTTGCCGTATCTATGTTCTCTCTTTCCCACATTTTCTAGTGCATGGATTGGTCTCTACGAGCATACTGATTTCCCACCTTCCTTGGTATAGCAGATTGTGAGGGTAATTCCATGCTCTGATATTTAGTTTTGATTTTAATAATTGTAAAACCATGACCCTCAGCAGATGAAAAGGAAATCTTCAGAAATACTGTAAGTATCATCCAGAAACTTGGTTTGGGCCGTTAAGCCCAGGCCAACTTTTCTCCATTAGACTTTTTGTAGAGTGCTATAGCCTCTGTCTGCAGAGTTTACCTGAATTAAGGGGATCTGTTATTATAAAGACACATGAACATGAGTTTTGAAAGCTTAAAAGCACAAACACACTGCGCAAGTATAGCCTGACCCCTTTCACCAGAATTTATGTCCAAAACTGACTGAGCGTGAGACACTAAAATCATTTGAAACCCTCTCATTAAAAATTTAATCCAGTCTCCCTCTTTCTCTCTCCCTCCCGCTCTGACTCAGCATAAGGTCAGGACTCTTCAGCTAGTCATCACCATAGATTTACTTTAAAAATACCTCTGTGAGAGCCCAGCAGCCTCTGAATTGGTCATTTAATCCAGCCACAGAGATCACTTGACTAATTAGTCAGTGTACTCACGTGTGGTTGTTACAGTATGCTCTATGTTCTGTCCTTCTCCTTCCTGGGAGAGTCCAGAGCGCACACCTCCAGGCCTCCAGGAGTAGGGCTGTGGCCAGGGCCCACCTGCTGCTGTTCCTGCTGTAGCACTCCTTGTAGAAAGCTCTTCAGGTGCGTGTGGCTCCTCTGTGAGGCTGAGAACTCTGGAGAGCAAAACCCAGGCCTGAATCAGCTCTGGGACCCATCCAGCACCTGTCGTATGCCAAGCACCAGAGTAGGCCCAGTGAATACAAAGATGTTTAGGATTTGGTCTTTTCGAAGAAACTCCATTTATGAGAAGAGAAAGAAATGTGATAGGCATAATACTAGCATTTTGTGTTAAATGTTTAATCAGGACTACCCCCCCAAGAAAACCCTGTGACATTGTTCTAGTGGGAAAAGTGAGACCTCGCAGAATGATTAAAGACTACAGGCTGAAGCAAGGCAGTGTAAAGATAGGCAGTTCAGTCTCAGAGTTTGAACTCTTTAAAGATTACTTATTTACTTATCTGAAAGAGTCATTCAGGGAGAGGGAGAAGGAGATGGAGAGAGAGATCTTCCATCTGCTGGTTCACTCCCCAAAGGGCTGGGCCAGGCTGAAGACAGGAACTTAGGACTCTATCCAAATCTCCCACCTGGGTAGCACGGACCCAAGTACACGGGCCATCCTCCACTGCTTTCCCACATTAGCAGGGAGCTGGGTTAGCAGTGAGGGGCAGCCAGGACTTGAAGCAGCGCCCATAGGGGATGCCAGCATCACAGGTGGCTACTTAACCCACTTGTGCCACAACAGCTGCCTCCCAGAGTTTGAACTCTTAACCACGGACTTACATAGCCCAGAGGTGGTGATAAATGAATATATTATACAATTACTAGGAAGGGAGGATCTGATTTCTTTCAGGAGATGACAAGATGAAGTTACCAGAAAGTTCTCACAGAGTAGCAGCAGGGAAGAGAAGGAAGGAGAGTTTAGGTAGAGGAAACAGCCTGTGACAAGCACACAGCTGTGAAGGCCGGGCCTGAGCGTTTGCAGCTTACAGTCACCAGGCTGAAGCCGGGGTTGGGGATCTGTGGAAAGTGAAGTAGACTAGTTAGGCGTGGGAAATTACCGTCAAGTTAAGAAATCTGGACTCTAGCCTAAAAAAAATATACCAGGCCTTTAATGAATTTTAATTGAGGGATGCCTACTTTTTTTTTTATTTTAATGACATAGAAAAATGGATCAACCAAAACAGGTGATTGATGACTTCTTCAAGGAGGAGCCGTACGTCTTGGATGAACCTCAGATTTTCGACTGGGTAACATTGTGGTTCTGGAAGCAGTATACATTCATTGTGACTCTTTAAGAAATAATATTGGCACATGTTTTAAAGGTCTTAAACATGTACTTAATCTTCTTATCCTAGCAATTTTGTGTTTGGGAATTAGCTTAAACAAAGAACACTAAATGTAAGATAATGTTCATGTTCAACACTTCAGAATACTTAAAATATATTGGTAAAATTGAATAAGTAAATAATGAATCAGTGAAAACATTGAACACTATAATAGAAGAGTTAAAGTTTATCCCTTAGTAGTCATCATGAATCCAGTTGTGATACCTCTGAAAATTATGTAAAACCTTGCAAAATTTTATAAGTGAAAACTGAAAAAAAAAACGTTATTATGATGAAATGATTACAACTCAGACCTATGTTTCGATAAAGGAAATGCATCAAGTCGCAATGGTAGTGGTTTTAGTCCTTCAGTATTCTGTTTTTCTAGTATTCTCCAATATACATAACTCATCTTCATAATGGTTAAAGATAAAAACTTTGGGACTGTTAACTTTGGACTCAGGTCTGAGGTATCTAAAACATCAAAGTGACAGTAGATAGTAAATAACTGGAAATGGATTTGTAGCTCAGCTTGAGTTTATATGCTGGAGATGTTGAATAAATGTTAGCTGAATCAAAGTTCTAAGCAGTTTCCTTTTCATAAGGAATCCTAATAAAATTAATGAGGTGTTTTACTACCATTTGAACTTACATAGGCTCATTTCAGTGTGGAAAAACGGAAAAACCTCTTTCCTTTTCCAAATCCATGCCTGAATAAACCAAGGAGGCTCTTCTTCTTCATGCTAAAGCAATTTTATTCAACTAATCTCAAATAATATTCAACATGTTTCAATTCGTAAGTGCTTTATTCTCTTATCCAAAAGGAACATTATTTGCTTTCCTTAATATTGATATCATTTTCGGTAGCAGTTCTTTTTCAGGGATCAAGGGTTTGCTCTCCCTGTTTTCTGTCTTCAATTAAATAGACTGTAAAGGATTTTTAGCCTACTGAATTTTGGTGGACTTTTTAGATGTTTATTTATCTATTTTTACTTTTTTGAAAGGCAGAGTCATGCCCACTACAGCCCAGGCTGGCGGGCTGAAGCCAGGATCTAGGAACTCAATGCAGATCTCTCATGTGGGTGGCAGGAACCCAAGTCCTTGAGCGTTACCCACTGCCTTCCAGGACTTGAACCCATTTCTGAATTGAGATGCCAGCATTCCAAGTCCACTGCAGCACAACACCTTTGATGAACTTCAGCAGCCCAGATACGTTCTAATTGGCAGGTTTTATTTCATTAGGCTAACATAGCAGTATCCTGGCACTGCCATGTTTAGTTTCAAGATTACTTCTTTTGAGTTCTAGGGTAGTATTTGGAAGAAGTGATTGTTTCTCACTGTTAGTGCAATAATTTGGAAACGTATTTAAAGTGGAGGTGGGAGTAACATCAAGTGACCCTTTAAGTTTTCGTACCAAGAGGACAGGGACTGTACTCCAGCGCTTGGGCTAGAACTTGATGTTGTGTCTAGCCCAAGTCTCTGTGAATACAGTGTGAGAACTCATGCCTTAGTCTGTGGACTAGTCTTCTCAGGACGTGGTCCAATTCTTGAACAACCTTGGCTGACCGTAGGTGTGGTGGTGGGAAGAAAATGGTTCGCTTGTGGGTTATTTACTAGACTGTGGAAGGTTGGACTGTCATTTAAAGCAAACAAACAGAAATTTTGGTGTTCTGTGATGGAAACAGCATGGGTCCATCTCCTGAAAGGGACTCCTCATCATCTCCTCAAAAAATCTGGAATCGCCAGCTCCTAAAGCGCTTCTTTCATGAGTTGAGTATCCCTTGTCGCATTCGCATGACGACTTACTCATTGCCTAATGGATGCTTCATTAACTTGTTCAGTATCACTCATGGGAGGACTCCCCACAAAAGGGAGTATAGGAAGGCAGGTTTAATATGCACATGGTGACAACATACGGATGAAAGAAAGTCCAATGGCTGGCGCACAGTGCCTGGGGGCCCTTGGAAATCGGGTGTCATCTGGGGGCACCTAGCCCTGAGAGCATTGGGGAAGGATGTAAAAATCAGCCAGTTTCTCCCAAGCACCTCTTGCATGTATGTCCATGGAATATGTGCCTAGGAGCCCAAAGGAAAGGAAAGTAGGATGTGGCTTTTCACTCAAGGGAATTACTGCAAACAGTGCTCTGGAACCAAGTAATTACAGCACTGATGGAGTGTTCACTGTGTGTCAGGTATCAGTCTAGATGCTATGTATGTATCATTTCATGAACGCTTACAACAACTCTGCTAGGTAGGTGCTGTGACTTTGTTCATTTTACAGTTCAGGAAACTGAGGCACCGAGAGATCCAAAATCTGAGACTTCAGACCAGACATTCTGACTCCATAGTCCTTAAGCATTACGCTGTCCTGCCTCCCAGACAAACTTTATGTATTTCAGGGCATCTGGGGAAAGGTGAAAGAAAAATATTATAGTGTGTGCTTGGCAGAGCGGAGTCTGTCTGCACTGCCAGGTTTCTCCTGCCTCATAAGCTGAAGTCTTGTAAAATATGGAACGTACAGTGAATCATCTTGCTTCTTAGATATTTGGTCTAGGGTAGCTTGGAGGAGTCTTTTAACTCTAAACCTCCGTCTTTTAATCTGACCCTTAATATTTTCAGTTTGGAGTTAACTGAACCCAAGGGATTTTTTTGTTGTTGTTATTATTGTTTTGAAGTCTTAGCCAAGAAATATTTTCCCATTGGACTTGGTACCTGAAATGTGGATAGCTGAGCCATTATTTGGTGGCCTTTGAGCCCATTAGAGAACTCTAAATTGGCGGCGTTGATCTTTGAATGAAACTGGATATTAAAATAGCACCAAGCTGAAGACATAGTATACTTTAGTGTAATGTATACATTCAGAACCACCAAGAGTTGGGGAAAATGAAATGAGTTTCAGTTGGCTTCATTTGCTCATGAGTGACTTTCCTCTCAGTCTTTTTTGTGTTTTTTCTTTTTTAAGATTTATTGTATTTATTTGAAAGGCAGAGTTAGAGAAAGGGAGATCTTCCCTCTGCTAGTTCACTCCCTAAAAGGCCACAACAGCCAGGGCTGAAGCAGGCCAAAGACAGGAACCAGGAGCTTCATCTGGGTCTCCCACATGGGTGTAGAGGTCCAACCACTGACACCATCTTCTGTTTTTCCCAGACCATTAACAGGCAGCTGGATCAGAAGTAGAACTGCTGGGACTTGAACCAGCACCTTTATGGGATGCTAGCATCATGGTGGTAGCTTTACCTGCTATAAGACACTCACTCTTGGGTGATTCTTAACCTCTGTCTTCACCCATCAGGGATACAACAAAACATAAAATCTCTGATTGCCATTTGACAATTTTTCTTAATCATTTTATTTGAAAGAGACACAGAAAAATCTTCTATTTGCTGGTTCACTCCCCAAATAGCTGCAGAAGCCAGAGCTGGGCTAGGCCAAAGCCAGGAGCCTAGAACTCAATCCAGGTCTCCCATGTGGTGGCAGAAGCCCAACTACTTGAGGTATCACCTGGTACCTCCCATAGTGTGAATTAGCAGGAAGCCAGAATTGGAAGCAGAGCCAGGTCTGAGCCACTCCAGTCCTAGCTGAGCATCCCAGCTGGCGTGCTACCTGCTGCACCAAATGCCTTCCCCAATTCGGGGATGGTAGAAGCATTCAGAGCTTGATAAACAGCTGCATCGTCCTCAGTGCTCCTAGAAAACTCAGCCGCAAGGGCTGCTAATGAATTTCAATTCCTCAAAATCTGGATTCCACTCTGTTATCTTCTCAGTCGACTTCATCTTGGATGAATCGCATGTGACTGTCTTTGAGGCCTGACCTGGTGTTTGCAGGAGCCCTGCTGTCTGCTGACAGGTGGCCCATAGCTTTTCTTTACTGCCCTTTCTGCAGTGGCAGCTGACACTGAGTAATGACCAAAGCAGTTACATAGAAAGTATATCCCTGTGTTTATGGATTCAATCAGCAAGCATTTATGTTAAGCTTCCTATGTGCTAAGCAGACCCAGGACTGGGGCAAAAGTGAGAGCCAGGGCCAGCGCTGTGGCACAGTGGGTGAAGCCGCCACCTGCAGTGCCGGCATCCCATGTGGATCCTACATGGCTGCTCCACTTCTGATCCAGCTCTCTGCTGTGGCCTGGGAAAGCAGTAGAAGATGGCCCAAGTCCTTGGGCCCCTGCACCTGTGTGAGAAACCCGGAAGAAGCTCCTGGCTCCGGATCGGTGCATCTTGGGAGTGAACTAGCCGAGGGAAGACCTCTCTTTCTCTCTCTGCCTCTCTGCAACTCTGCCTTTCAAATAAATAAATAAATGTTTTAAAAATGAAAAAAAAAAAAGAAAAAGAAAGAATGAGAGCTTCCTTACGGTCTTTACTCCTGGTGTCCAGTTGCTCAAGTACTGCGCAGGATCCTGGGGTTGCAGAGTTGCTGTTGTCTCTAACTGTAGACTAAAGCATGCTGCATATTTTCCCCATTCTCCCTAGTTGACTACATCATGGTTCAAAACAAAAAAAAAACCTATCCCTTACATGTATAATTTCTTATAAAATAACTTAGATACTTTGCTAAAACCAATATTCAAATACTCACACTCTCAGAATCAGCTGGCAGTATTTTATTTGTTTTTTTTTTTTTAAGTTTTTATTTATTTATTTGAGAGGTAGAGTTACAGACAATGAGAGGTAGAGGAGACAGAGAGAAAGGTCTTCCATCTGATGGTTCACTCCCCAGATGGCCAATGGCCGAACCTGCCCCGATCTGAAGCCAGGAGCCAGGAGCTTCTTCTGGGTCTTCCATGTAGGTACAAGGGCCCAAGGACTTGGGCCATCTTCTGCTGCTTTCCCAGGCCATAGTAGAGAGCTGGATCAGAAGAGGAGCAGCCAGGACTAGAATTGGCACCCAAATGGGATGCCAGCACCGTAGGCAGAGCATTAACCTAGTACACTGGCCCCAGCTAGCAGTATTTAAATTTTTTTTTGTTTTGTTTTGTTTTTTACCATCTGGGTTAAGAAGGAAACTGCTTTTTTGCCTTAATAAAAAAAATAATACATATGCATGTATTTCAAAAATTTCGTTCCAAAATAAGCTTATCTTTTAGTTAACTTTCCACAAACTTTTTTTGAAGCACTCACCACATGGATTCAGGGTACGCATTTGACCTAGCAGTGAGGATGCCCACATCCGAGTGTCTGAGTTAAGTCTTGGCTCCTCTCCCTGCTACTATGTGTCCTGGGAGGCAGCAGTGACAACTCAAGCAGTTGGGTTCCTGTCATCGGTGTGGGAGACCTGGATTGGATTTCTGACTTCAGCTTTGGCCTGACTCAACTCTAGCAGTTATGGGATTTAGGGCGTGAACCAGCAGATGGGAGCTCTGTGTCTGTCTGTCTCTCTCCTGCTCTCTTTTCTGCTTCCCAGATAAATAGATAAATTTTTAAAAAAGGAAAATTTATGAGGCCCTTAAGTGAACTGCTATTTTACTACATTTAAAAGTACATACCTTAGGCCGGTGCCGCGGCTCACTAGGCTAATCCTCCGCCTTGTGGCGCCGACACACCGGGTTCTAGTCCCGGTTGGGGCGCCGGATTCTGTCCCGGTTGCCCCTCTTCCAGTCCAGCTCTCTGCTGTGGCCCGGGAGTGCAGTGGAGGATGGCCCAAGTGCTTAGGCCCTGCACCCCATGGGAGACCAGGAGAAGCACCTGGCTCCTGGCTACGGATCGTGTGATGCGCCGGCCATTGGAGGGTGAACCAACAGCAAAGGAAGACCTTTCTCTCTGTCTCTCTCTCTCAATGTCCACTCTGCCTGTCCAAAAAAAAAAAAAAAAAAAAAAAAAAAGTACATACCTTGGATTACATTGTGCTCAGTAACGTTGTTACTTAGCTTAACTTTTTGGGGAATTAAAATGCACACTTCCATTGTGTTGATACTGAGGCGGGATACTGGATGCTTGAGATCATGTTTAATGGCTTTTGTTCCTTACCCAAACTTCCAAGGGAGCCTGATGCTTCTCCCCCTCTTATTTTTCTTTCTCATTTTGATGGGCCTCATTTGAATGGCTCTGTTTTTCAGTCAGCGAACATTTTAAGATGCAAATAATTCAGAAACAAGTTTCTATTATGTTCTAAAATATTCCTTCTTAATTTCTTCTTAATTACAGAGCAAAGAGATTGCATTCCAACTTCATGAGGATTTAATGAAGGTTCTTAATGAGCTTTATACGGTAAGCACATAATCGTTCTTCCTTTGCAAGAATTCTTGGTTCAGATTTCTGGTTTGTAAAAGACATGGCTCATTTTAGAAGTCATTTCAAGCTATAGTTGTGAGAGATGCTCAGCTCGTCTGGTTGAAATATGGTACCAAGGGAAGCAATGTGTATGCTGTATGTTTCTTTGCCACTCCCTCCCAACTTGGAGAGACTGTATTCAAGTAAATGCACATTGAATATGTGTGTGTGTCTCTCTGTATGTATGTGTATGTGTGTATCTCTGCATGTATCTCTGTATATATATGTGTGTATATCTCTGTATGTATGTGTGTATTTCTGTACATGTATGTGTATATGTGTGTATGTATGTATGTATGTGTCTGTGTGCATCTATGTGTGTGTGTAAATGTATGTATGTATCTCTGTATGTGTGTGTATGTATATATGTGTGTGTAACTTGTATATATGTATGTGTGTGTGTGTTTATCTTGAAAGTCAGAATTAGAGAGAGATCTTCTATCTGCTGTTTCACTCCCCAGATGGTCACAACAGCCAGCACTGGGCCAGGCCAAAGCCGGGAGCCAGGAGCTTTATCTAGGTGTCCCGCATGGGTATCAGGGCCCCAGACACTTGGGCCATTTTCTGCTGGTTTTCTCAGGCCATTAGCAGGGAGCTGGATCAGAAATGGAGCAGCCAGGCCATGAACTAGCGCCCATATGGGATGCTGGCATTGTAGGTGGTGGCTTTACCTGCTATACCACAACACTAGCCCTAATTTTCCCCTGTTTCAGTTCAATTAGTTGTTTGTTTGGTTAATGTCTTAATACATTAAAATTACTTTGAGAGGGTATCTATTTTCCTTCCCCTTGACAATTTGTGTTGTTTGACTTTCTATTTACAGTATATTGCATATAATTATAAGAAATTAAAGAATTCAAAAGTAGTTAGCTATTTAAAAACTGCAATCAATTATGTTGCAGGTTGAAATTAGGGATATGCCTATGTAAAAAACTTTTTTACACTTAATAATCATATTAATAAATACTAATTCCTGGGCCAGGTATTTGGTGCAGTGGTTACGTGGCCCCTCGGGATGCCTACACTGGATCCCAGCTCTCCTTCTGACTCTAGCTTCCTGCTAATGTGTACTCCGGGTGCAACAGTGATGGCTCCAGGAGCTAGGTCCCTGCCGTCCACAGGGGAGACCCAGATTTAGTTCTGGGCTCCTGGCCTGCTCTCAGCTACTGGGGAGTGAACCAGCAGATAAAAGATGTCTATGTCTCTGTCTCTGTCTTTCAAATAAAATGAAAATAAATTCATTTGGAAGATGTTTAAGTTTTATTTTACAAGAGAATAAAATAGCATAATGAGATGTAAGTAGAACTGATTACTAATAATAGATACTTGCATTTTCATTGTACAAGATTATGTAAACTTTTCTTTACAGATAAATTAAACCTAGAATTTATTAAAATGTGTTTCTTGATTTACAGTTTTCATTTATTCCTAAAAAGCCATGCCTGTAAAGTACAATTTTGGGAATTAAAATTTTTATGCTCCATTGACAGTTGCTAAAGGAATCCATAAATTAAACTTTCATAAAATGAGTGATTTTTTATAAAAAGAATTTCCAGTTTTGGGGTATGAATGTGATGGATGTATTTTTATGCAGCATATTTGCTGTATTTGTGCTGACGACTGAGTTGATGGTTCCTGTGTGTTGGTTTCTCCTTCAGAAATATTTAATTTTATATACAACTTGCAAATGCCTCATGCTATCAGGTTATACCCCCACGCCACATACCTAATGAAGCTAAGCTTTAGATGATAAAGGCCAGTTCCTAGCCTGTGTTTTATGTGATGTGTTAATTTCTGACAACCTAAAGTATCATCAGCCATTCCTAGAAGTCGTATACCTTAACAGTAAATGAGCATTGTGCCTCTGAGACTGCCACAGAATCAGCAGAAATTCTGTGTTCTCTCTGCTTGATCTGTTTTAAGATGAAGACTTTGTGGCAGTTTGCTTGTGGTTCCTTCTGCTTGGGCATTGTTTTACTTAGAAATGTAAATCAACCCCTAATACCTGAAAAAGTCAGTCTTGAAGTTGTCACAGCATTGTCACAACAGCCTGTTTTTCTAGTACAGAACTAATAGTATTAGTTAAAGCAACAGTGACAGAGATGAGCTTTACCACTGAATACAAGAAAAGTCATGAATATTTTGTATCGTGAGGGCCATGTGTGGGAAATTTCTCTGAGACTTCATCTATTAATGGGACTTGAACATTCAGCAGATGTAGAGTTGAATCAAGGAAGCTGACACCTCCTCAAAACTTACAGGTCCCCAAAGGACCCAAGTTCGAGAAACTGCTACCAGAGTTTGGGTGACCCCCTCAGGGTCATTTAACCTCTCGAATCATTTGAGAAATAATTAAGGAGTAGAGGAGACAGGCAACGAGGTTTTAATTTTTACTTTAGCCAGAAAGGATGTTCACCTGAAGCTGTGGTCATGCTACATGGGGAAAGAACTCCATCTTTCTCTCTCTGTCTCTCTCTGTCTCTCTGTCTCTCTCTCTCTCTGTTTCTCTCTCTCCCTCTCTCTCTTTCTCACACACAAACACACATCCTCTCGTATTCACTGTCTCCCCCTCCCTCTCCCATCTTTGTCAAAAAGAAGCTGTTTGATCTTATTTGCACTGTACATTCAGATACAATTCAGATTTCTGTATTATTCAAATAAATATATCCATGGTACTTTTAGGAAAGAGTAAAGATGAGGTACATTTGAACTGTGCACCAGGAGCTGGAGAAGTATGGTTTATGGTTCCTCATTCAACACTGTGTTATTTGGAACAAATAACCATCTAGTTGCATCATTTATAGATTTTCGTACAAGTGGTGATGTAATAATGATTCCTGAAGTAGCAAGAATAAAATATGCAGCCTTAGGGAATTGAGGGTGCTGTTTAATTGCCTGTGACAAATACTTGCTGTCAACCCTTGAAACTCCTTAGGAGTTTAAGAAGTATATTAACTTCCTTATACCAGTGGAGTACTCTACCTTAAATTACAGTCCGCCTTATAGGTGGGTAACCACCTGTGTGTGAACCTCTTTGCCCATGACTGTTGCTCCCAGAGCAATTTTTGTTTATTCCAAAAATCCCATCAGAAGGCCTTGGCTCAAATGAAGGAGAACAGAAGGTGATGCCTGTGTTGACTTGTGCCTCAGAGGGCACTGCATTTCATTGCTGCGAGTTGTGTGGGTGATGGAGTGGATATGCTGTCGTCTGATGATGAGATGGAGTACAAGTTATGTGGGTGGGGCATGAAGCTCTGCAGTTCTGAGTAGGAGAGGTTGATGGCATCAGCTAGTCTTCTGAAAGGCGAGAGAAGGCCCTGTAGACAGAGCGCTCCTTGTCCATATTGTTGCCCAATCTTGCCTTCGTTTGCAGGTAAAAAAGGTCTCAAAATGATTTCAAGCTTCCATTTGCATTCTTGGACCACCACAGGGCACTGCCAAAGCAGTTAGGATTAGTCTGGCCTTGAGTACCGGGGATACGCAAAATAATGGTGTAAACAAAATAGACGTTGATAATCTCTTTTACATAAAAGAAATCCAAAGATTGGCAGCCCGTGGCTGGTAAGGAGGCTACAGAAAATGCCGTGCTTTAAGGAAACAACCATGAGTGCACCAGCTGTCAGCAAACCTAGGTTGGAATCCCAGCTTCAGCTATGTGGCACTGGGGAACTGGCCTCTCGGGACATCCGTATTAGCCTAGGTTCTGTAGAGAAATGGAACCGGTAGGGGATGTGTGTGCAAAGTGATTCATTACAAGGAATTGGTTCTCAGTTATGGGTGATGAGAAGTCCCGAGATCTGTGTGGTTAGCAAGCCTGAGATCCAGGAGAGCCGATAGTGCAAGTTCCTGTCCAAGTCCAAGTCTGACATCCCAGCCAAAACACCTTCACACAGGGTGGGGGTGGGGGGCAAATTCGGCCTTCCTCCAGGTTTCTGGTTTGGCTCTGCCATGTGAGGATTGGGAGAGGCCGACTCATTGTGGGGAGGGCAACCTGCTCTTCTCATTCAGACATGCCCCTCATCCAGGGTCATCCCCACAGGCACGCTCAGATGATCTGACTAAGCATCTGGGCACCCTGTGGCCCAAGGAAACTGACTCGCAGAGTTGACCGACACAGCGTCCGCCAAGCAGCCCAGCTGCTAGCACAGCCCTACAGCTCTGTGGCTGCGTCTGTCTTCCCGCAGTTCCCTCTTCCTGCAATATGGAGGTCATGATAATACCTAATTCTTAGAGATCATGTGAAAAGTCAGTGTGTGTGCATCCAACAGATTATTTTTAATCTTTATTTTCACCTACTTGAAAAAGCCAAAAAGAGAGAGACAGACAGACAGAGAGACAGAGATCTCGCATTGACTGATTCACTCCTCAAATGCCCACAACAGCTAAGGCTAGGCCAGGAGCCAGTAACTCACTGCATCTTGGTCTCCCTTGTGGGTGTCAGGAGCCCAAGCGTTCACACCAACAAATGTTTTTTGAATGACTACTATGCCAAACACTGTTGGATATACCCGGGACATAGAAGAGAACAAACCAGGAACTTTCTGAGGGCATTTACGTTCTAGTGAGGTGACCAAGGGTAAAAATAATAAACTGGTGATGGACAAATTAAGTGCTAATAGGAAAAATAAAGGTGAGTTAATAAAGCACTCAGAACAGTGCCTCAGCGTAGTAATGCTTGATAAATGTTAGTAGTTAGTGTCATCCTCATCTACAATAGAATGGGAGAGTGAGTGTATGGTAACAGCTCTTCACCTTACAGAGTAGATGTGGAGATTAGAGGTGGCATTAACGGTAATGACAGGTGGACTTCACACATGGGAGCCAGGAGGAGCATCCCTTAACTGACTCAATTTTCAGACTTTGAAATATTTACATAGACTTTACCAGTTGAGCATCCCAAATCCAAAACTTTTTCAGCACCAGCACTCAAAAAAGTTCTCCAGTCTGGGAGCATTTCAGATTTCAGAGTAGTGTGAATTAGAGATGCTCAACTTGTATTTAAATATTCTGCATGATAGGTATTTGTACAAAAAAAATAGTAACTCCCATAAGAAAATCAAATTAATAGTAAATAGTAACAGGGCTGTGATTGCACAAATGAGAAAAAAAGGCAAAAAACAGAGAAATGATGACACAGAAAATAAGGGGAACATTCGAAGCAAAAGGTGCCCTCGTCAGCCGACAAATGGGCTTTTCGTGAAACAATGGTTCCAAGTTTTCAAGACTAAAAGCTGTATGTTACAGTTTTTGCCCTCTGCTAATATTTCTTTCCTTTGTCTAGGCTTTTTGGCATGTACTCAGCATTTTATAAAACAAAGAGTTTACCATACTCAGCAAGCTAACTCTAATAGAGATGAACACAGGCGTCATGATAAATCCACATGAAATGGATTGCTAATTGTGCATAATCGATTATCACACTGTGTACATCCGTCACACACATGGGTAGCCAGAGTCAAGCTAATCCATCCTCAGTTTCATTAAATCAAGAGAAAAAGAACTGAGAAAATGAAGATTTATCCAGCCTTACTGGGAGGCAATCACATTGTTCCCTTCCTGTCTCACCGCAGCCTTGTGAGGCGGGTCTATCCCAGTTTGACAAATAAGGAAGTGGGAACTGGAATAATTCTGTCCCTCGGCCCATCAGTTCCCACTGGCCTGCGGGAGGCGCGTGCAGCAGAGGTGGGAGGAGGAAGGGCGGAGCTTGATGCAATGAACAGAAGCCTGGTTTAGTGATCAAGAACTGTTTGGAGTGCCAGCATTCCATATAGAGCACCTGGCTCTGAGTCCTGGCCCTGCTCCTGATTCCAGCTTCCTGCTGATGAAGACCCTGGGAGGCAGCAGGTGATGGCTTCAGTGCTTGGGCCCCTGCCACCCACATGGGAGATGTGGATTGGGTTCCCAGCTCCTGACTTCCTCCTGGCCCCAACCAGGCTGAAGTGAGCATTTGGGGAGTGAATGAGCAGATGGGAGATTTCCCTGTGTCTGTGTCTATCTCATTGCCTTTCAAATAAATAGCTTTTTAGAAAAAAAAAAAAAAAAAAGTAGGTGAAATTCTTAAGTAAAGCACTTACAGCACATTCTCTGATAATTCTAAAAAACCTAATGGAACTTTCCAGACTGTTCTATATGGCTTAGAAAATGAGCAAACCCGGCCGGTGCCGCGGCTCACTAGGCTAATCCTCCGCCTAGCGGCGCCGGCACACTGGGTTCTAGTCCCGCTCGGGGCGCCGGATTCTGTCCCCATTGCCCCTCTTCCAGGCCAGCTCTCTGCTGGCCAGGGAGTGCAGTGTAGGATGGCCCAGGTGCTTGGGCCCTGCACCCCATGGGAGACCAGGAGAAGCGCCTGGCTCCAGCCATCGGATCAGCGCGGTGCACCGGCCGCAGCGCGCCAGCCATGGCGGCCATTGGAGGGTGAACCAAGGGCAAAAGGAAGACCTTTCTGTCTGTCTCTCTCTCTCACTGTCCACTCTGCCTGTTAAAAAAAAAAAAAAGAAAAGAAAAAGAAAATGAGCAAACCCAAGTGGATTTGCATGTTCAGTTTTCCTAGTAGGTGCCTCCTTAAAACTTAACCTCCCATTTAACTCTGAGGTTCTGTGTGTCAGTAGCACCTGCCCCACCTGTGAGTTCATACGCTGTGGTTACCACTAAGTTATCCAAGTCTTGCTCCATTTTTCCTTGTTGTTTCTTTCTTCGGATCCCCAGTTCTGATTTGCCTGACAATGGCAGGTGAAGGCTCTCCGTGGCGCGACCCAGAGGCTGCTGAGCTGCTTGTCCAGGAACCCTTCGGAAAACTGAGTTGCTGAATGAGCACAGAGTCCTCCCAGGCCTTCACATCTTTAAAACATCTATCTTTTTGAAATATTAGAGTAAAAAGAGCTAATTATGTTTAGAGGGAAGGAGAAGGAAAACACTGTTTATTATTTCGAGCCCTCCCTCTGGGGACTGCCAAGGACAGCACTCTGAGCCGGCTCTGGGAGCTCCCACAACCTGGAGCTAATGCATTCTCTAAAGATGAAACACGCCTCAGGCAAGGTGGAAAAGTCATTCAAGGAGCCCAAGATACTTGCTGCCTCCAATCAGAAGATCTTTCTCTGAGCTTCAAGGTTTTTGATTTTTTTTATTTTATTTTTTGGTTAAGTATTTATTTTAGCTCAAGGGCATTTAGGTATTTGAAATACGTATTCTTGTAGTGAAAATAAAAATTCATTCTTTTGAGATGGACTGTGAAGAGGTCTGAGTTTCAGAACAAAACTGTAAACAAAGAGAAAGCAAGATTAAAAGAGCCGTGGAAAGCTCCTAAATTGCTAACTTCTTTGGAATACCACACTCTCCGGGATGCCACCTGGAACATGTTTTTTTGTTTGTTTTTTACTTTTTGAATTTTTTCCCTTATTTTTTCCTTATTTATTCAAGAGTCAGGGAGGGAAAGAGACAGAGACAGCTCCCATCCACTGGCTCACTCCTGCAATTCCCACAACTTTGGGGCTGGGCCAGGGCCCAAGCTGCGATGTAGGAACTCAACCCAGGATTCCCACATGGGTGGCAGGAAGCCATCACCTTCTGCCTCCCGGAAGCTGGAATTGTTTTGGGGGAATAGAGTCTTAATATTTTTATTCCAGATCCTTGCCATGCATAAAGAGAGGAATTCTTAACGCTGGCATGTAGAAGACACATTTCATTCAGAAGGTGAGAATGCAGACACACAAACAGAGGTGAGCATGAGTTGTCCCACACAGAGAGGTACCTGTCACGAGTGGACAATGGCTGAAGGAGAGAAGGGGGAAGGGGAGGGGAAGCAGAGAGAGAGCGAGCGAGTGAGAGAGCGCGCGCACGCGTGCACAAATGCACACCCCCTGTACCCCCTTTTTATTTATTTATTTATTTATTTTTATTTTTTGACAGGCAGAGTGGACAGTGAGAGAGAGAGACAGAGAGAAAGGTCTTCCTTTGCCGTTGGTTCACCCTCCAATGGCCGCCGCGGCCGGCGCGCTGCGGCCGGCGCACCGCGCTGATCCGATGGCAGGAGCCAGGAGCCAGGTGCTTTTCCTGGTCTCCCATGGGGTGCAGGGCCCAAGCACCTGGGCCATCCTCCACTGCACTCCCGGGCCACAGCAGAGGGCTGGCCTGGAAGAGGGGCAACCGGGACAGAATCCGGCGCCCCGACCGGGACTAGAACCCGGTGTGCCGGCGCCGCTAGGCGGAGGATTAGCCTACTGAGCCGCGGCGCCGGCCCTGTACCCCCTTTTTATGAGGTAGTCAGTCACCTGGGAGTTTTATGATACCGCCATAAAATTCCAGGTGGAGCCTGGTATACATATTTACGTGGCACCTTCCCCTAAGTCCCAGTTGAAACAGGGACATCCTTGAAAGGGAGCGTTTTGATTGATAAGTTAGGAGGATAGAATTATCCATGGGGCAGGGGCTTGTGGCGGCCTGCCTGTCCTATATCCAATTCAGGAGCTGTTACAGGGCACCAAACCCAGGCACTCCAGTATGGGACACAGACATCTTAACTAGTGTCTTAACCACCAGCCCAGTTGCCTGCCTCTGGAAAGCTTTTTTTAAGAGCAGGCTGTTTAGGGAACTGGGCTGATGATGTGTTTCCATACATCCTTCTTGGCTCTGGTTGCTCAACGCTTGGATAGAAAGAAAGAGGTGTTGGGATCACAGGACTTACGGCCAGCAACTTCTGAATTTCTAACCTCTGCTTTGATACAGAATTGGCCGTGGAGGTTAGGTTAGCTAATTTAACTTGGCTTTGTTTGTCTACCAAAATGATTGGGATTAATAAAATAGTCATTTCCAGGATCTCTGAGGACAACTGTCTGATGAGAATTTTCTACGCAGTTACCATTTAGGACATCCTGCTAATTCACGGTGCCAGCTGCTCCACAGTTCCTGCTTCAAATTTGGTGCTTATAAACCATAATTAAGACTGCCTGAAAGTAACCAGTCTGAGTCTTTCCCCAAAAATTATCTTCTTTAGAAAACAAAATGGAAGTGCTAGAAAGAATTGTTAAAAAAATTTCTAAAGACTATCATATTAATAATCCTTCTTAACAAAGAATTTTAACCTATTACATTCTGAAATATAGCATTATGACTTTTAAGTGATTAGAATGTTTTAAGGACAGACATCTTAATCAGAATTGTTTCTTTTTGTTGGTAATTAAGGTGTTTAGCCATGTTTACCATTACTTATCAAACACGTATGTATGTTGTGCATACATATGTGTACACACATGTATATATATGGTATAATTTTTTATTTTTATTTTATTTTTTTTTTTTTGACAGGCAGAGTGGACAGTGAGAGAGAGAGACAGAGAGAAAGGTCTTCCTTTGCCATTGGTTCACCCTCCAATGGCCGCCGCGGCGCACCGCGCTGATCTGATGGCAGGAGCCAGGAGCCAGGTGCTTTTCCTGGTCTCCCATGGGGTACAGGGCCCAAGCACCTGGGCCATCCTCCACTGCACTCCCTGGCCACAGCAGAGAGCTGGCCTGGAAGAGGGGCAACCGGGACAGAATCCGGCGCCCCGACCGGGACTAGAACCCGGTGTGCTGGCGCCGCTAGGCGGAGGATTAGCCTAGTGAGCCGTGGCGCCGGCCAATATATATGGTATAATTATAGCATTAAATATATATGGTACTGGCCATATATACAGAATAAATTAGGGGCATTTTCCTTGGATCTACCATGTCAAAACGTACCAGAAATGTTGACCAGTAGAAGTGTAAAAAGAAAAACAAATCTTGAAGCAATTTGAGATTTAAGTTGACTCTGTCCGGTGACCAATTCATTATAGCTTAACTCACGTAATTATGTGACCTTAATCCTAACATGGACTGATAAGATGTTAGCACTGGTTGGGCCTTTAGAAATGATCAGATTAATATCCTAATTTCTGAAGAATATCACGAAGACCCAGAGAGATTAAGTGGTTCAGTAGAGTCCCTGAGCTAAGTCATGGCTGGGGTGGAACTGAAACCCAGGTTGTATTTTCATCAGATTGCCCGGTAGGCTTCTGTGCTGGGAACTTCACAAGCGACATGGCCAGGTCAGGAGGCTCTCAGTCCAGTAGATGAGCAAAAGCAGAGGCAGAACAGATCACCTTTGCCTGCACCTTCCTTAATTAGCTCTTTAAATTCTCCCAGCAGCCCTGTGAGGCAGGTGAGTCACAGAGATGTTGAATACCTGGCCCAAGGTCACGCAGCCAGGAAGTCTCCGACAAGGCAGAGTCTGTGTCCGTAGCCTGCACACCGTCCTCCCTTTTTATTGGTGATTATAGTGTAAGCAGACCATGAGAGTCACCTGTGCTTCAGCCAACACAGACAAATATACTTTAAAAAAAAATGTGCCCTGTACTGATATGTACAGACTTTTTTCTTCTTGTCATTATTCCCTAAATAATACACTGTAACAACTATTTTTAGAGTATGAACATAGTATTAGGTAGCAGAGATAATTTTATTGATACTTACAGAAGCATGAACATTGTATTAGGTCATCTAATTTGAAGCGTAGGGGAGGATGTGTTTAAGTTATGTGCAAATACTGCACCGTAGTTCGTAAGATTCTTGGTAGCCACAAGAGGCCCTGCAGATACTGAGGGACAACAGTTATGTGCACAGGTCGCTCAGGCAAAGGGCTTTGGAGATCCAAAGAGAGAGAGGGACACTCTGAGGACTGAGAAAAACTGTAGACAGGAAAAGGTCTGCAAAAAGACTTCGGAGTATAGCCAGGATCAGTAATGGGAGAAATGGAAGCATCAGGGCCAAAGGAGCAGTGCGAACCAAGGTATAGAGAGGGAAAGCACAAGATAAGTTTACAGAATTTTTCTCTGGAACCATATCAGGGGAGAAAGGAAAAATCCAGAGTTGAGCAATTGTAGGACAGTTATTAAATGAGATCGTAAAGCACATAGGTAGCAGGGTAAAGGCTCAACATCACACCAAAAACAGTTTGGAAACTAGAAAAGCTTTCTTGCACAGATCTCTCTTGCACAGGTCTCTCATGTTTCTTTTTAAATAAGTGGAGTGCAAAGGACAGGCGTTTGACCTAGTTGTTAAGTACCTGGTTAGGATGCCTGCATCCCACATTGGAATGCCTGGGTTCACGTCCCAGCTCCAGCTCCTGACTCCAGCTTCCTGCTAATGCAGAGCCTGTTTGGGCAGCAAGTGATGACTCTAATGGTTGGATCCCTGCCACCCACTTGGGAGACCTGGATTGCATTCTCAGCTCCTCACTGGAGCCCTAGCCCAGTCCCAACCATTTCGGGGTGAACTGGTAGATGAGAGATCTTTCTTTGTCTGTCTCTCTCTGTGTCTTTCTGCCTGTCAAATAAATGAAAATTTTAAAGTAAATAAAGAAAAATAAATGGAATGAAGGTATTGCATTTGAGACATAAAATATTTGTGTCCAGTTCCAAACCATTTTTCACTGGAAGAAAACTAAAAGGATTCCATAGCAACCTCTTCCCACTGTAGCTGATTGTGTAGTTCTAAGGGTATGAGGCTTTCATGATTTTAAGATTCCAATTATCTTATGTCCTCAGTTTTAATATTTCATATACTGGGCCGGCGCTGCGGCTCACTAGGCTAATCCTCTCCGCCTGCGGCACCAGCACCCCGGGTTCTAGTCCCGGTCGGGGCGCCGGATTCTGTCCCGGTTGCTCCTCTTCCAGTCCAGCTCTCTGCTGTGGCCAGGGAGTGCAGTGGAGGATGGTCCAAGTGCTTGGGCCCTGCACCCGCATGGGAGACCAGGAGAAGCACCTGGCTCCTGGCTTCGGATCAGCGCAGTGCGCCAGCTGCAGCGCTCCGGCTGCAGCGGCCATTGGAGGGTGAACCAACAGCAAAGGAAGACCTTTCTCTCTGTCTCTCTCTCTCACTGTCCACTCTGCCTGTCAAAAAATAATAAAATAAAAAAATTTTCATAAACTGGACCTGTGGCTTAGCTATCTGATAGACACATGTAATGTTGAAGTTGTGAGAAACACTGCCCTGAAAAGAATTAAATATTTGAAGTTGCAGGTGACTGAAATTCTAGTAAATCCAGTGGCCTTTCATTATGCATGCACTTTCCCCTTCACCATTGCCAACTATTCGAGACATTTCCTTTGCCACCAAAGCCTACTGCTTGGTTTTTGTTGCCGCTGCACTCAGTGTAGCCTCATTCATGTGTGTTCCATGTGCAAACTCTTGGGTATTTTTTTTCCAGTAGATTAAGCTTGTATTTCAGTGTCTCTGAAGCCTACATATGAAAACCCCTTTTGGAAAAAAATGGCTCTGTGAGTGACCTGCTGGCTCACCGACTTGGTTTGAGGTGTTGGGCTAGGATTAAGTCGCTTTGCAATTCATCTTTAATCCATAAAACAAAGATCATCCCCCGGCTCCCCGGCCCCTCAGGTGTATGAGAATAAACAAGTGGGCGTTAGCTAGGCTAGACAGACTGTGGGCTTCAAGACACTCCCTGAGTGTGTTCCAGCTGCTGGGGAGCGGCTGGCTCATCAGCAAGCGAAGTCTGTTCCTCCCACTCCTGGAGACAGGGAAATGGAACAGCCGTGCGCGCGTGCGTGCGCGAGCGCAGTCAGTGTCTGCCCGGAGCCTGCTCTGTGGCTCCAGAGGGCAGCTTCCTGCAGAGTGCTCACCTGATGGAGGGGCCAGGGCATCTCTCTCTGGCCTCTTTCACCTGAGGCACTCATCCCATGCAGGAGGGCTCTGCTCCCGTGACCTAATCACCCTTGCCACCACATTCCCAACTCTAGTACTATTCTTATCCTCAGGTTAGAGGTGAATAAACGGGGGAAAAAGTAAAATCAGGATTATTCCTGAGCTGAATCAAGGGAGCTGTTCAGAAATGGAACGCGCGTCTTTTGAGACAGTACTCGTCTCCTTTGGGCTGTGGCTGCCCAGCAAGTGTGTAGAGAGAGGTTGTGACTTACTAGCTTCTAGGCTTTGTGGAATGAAATAATTCAGTATCTGCTCTAAATCTCAGAGTTGGTAACCTGTCTCTAACTCAGTTAAATGGAAAATATGTGCGGTATTATTGGCCCTGCCCTAATTCTATTGCAGTAGGATCATCTCTCTATGACATCTAAGTCATAAACATTGACTGGCTGGGAAGAAGCCTCTCAGAAAGTATATAAGTCCTGAAAACACCCAGATGACAGACACACAGCACTGTCATCGGTGAGCTGGCCTGGTGAGGACCTCCCTTGGATGAAGTTGGTGCTAGGTGAGATAGCCATCTACACACAGACGTTCTGGAGCTTCCTAATGTTGTGGTAAGGGTGTTCTAAAAAGAAGAAAGTAAAAGACCAATACAGATGTGTGAGACCACGGTGCCTGCACAGGGAACTCGTGGGCTTGGCTATGGCTAGAGTTCTAGCAAATCACATGGAAGAATGAGCAGAGTATCAGGCTGTGCTTCTTAAAATCCCCAGCCCTTATCTCTCTCTCTCCCACTACAAATGAAGTGCTTGAAAAACAGGAAAGGATAAGAAAGTGTTGCAGAAATAGAACTTACTGGATCAAGTGACATTTGTTTCATGTTATAAATCTCTGATCTGGAGGCCAGCATTGTGGCGCAGTTGGTTAAGCCGTAGCCTGCAACACCAGCATCCCATACCAGGCACGTGTTGCCTCTAATCCAGCTCCCTGCTAATGAGCCTGGGAAAGCAGCAGATGCCGGTCCAAGCGTCTGAACCCCTGCTACCCATGCAGGAGACCCAGATGGAGTTCCAGGCTCCTGGCATCAGTATGACTCAACCCTGGCTGTTGCAGCCACTTGGGGAGTGAACCACTGGATAGAAGGTCTCTCTTTGTCACTGTCTCTCTCTCTGTGTCTCTGTCTAACTCTGCCTTTCAAATGAAGAAAATAACCTTTAAAAAAAGAAATCTCTCATCATTGTGAAGTGGGTGGGCAGGTACTATAACTTTATACCAGATTATTTACTATGCTTATGAAAACATATCTGATGCACAAATAAACTACCAGAAACCAATAAAGAATGAAAGAATTGAATGTCTAAGGATACACAGTAATGAAGAGGACAGGTCTATTTGTGGCACATAAAAGAGAACTTGGGAAATTGTTGCTGTTTATGCCTGTTTGCCAAGAGCTCCTTAGAAGTAAACAAAACCAATAACTCCTTAGAGTCTATGACTCAAAGACTTCAATTAGAAACTTCCTCTGATAACTGCTAGAAATAGAGCTAGCATAGATTAAGAGTAATAGGTACAGCTTATTCTTGTTGCAAATAGAACATTTACTTTTTAATAAGACATAAAATAATTTATCCTCTTTAGGATAAATTAGTCATTGTTCATTAAGCAGCGTTATTAAGGTGGCAAAATCATAAAACTAACTGTAATTTATATTACAGTTTAAAAATAATTGCTCAATTTAGCATTTTCAGAGAGATGACTAATGGCCTGCTTTAAATTAAATGTAGCTATCAAAAATAGAAGTATGTGGCATATATGTGTGTCCATCTTGTACCTACCAAATAGCTCCTGGGTTTTCCTCCTTAATGAGCACTTGATGATTGATCAATAACCAGTTTGGAGCTAATTAAAGTCACTAGAATGAAAGATATCCCTGTGTAGGCTTTGTCAATGTAACAGTGTATGAGACAGACTACAGCGGTTCATTTCCAGATATTTTCTGAGTAGCAAAGCAAATGACTTAGGGTCTCAGAGCCCATGGAGAATTCTAGGAGGAATCTTATAAACCCGGCATCACATAGTGTAGTGCCTGCAGTCTCAAGTCCACAGAAGCAAAAGGAAATAATTAGTATAATTTGTTACTACATGCATTTTTTCTGTTGGTTACAATTTATCTGCCTTCTGCTCTGGCACTGGAAGAAAAAAAAAAAAACAAAAACAAAGAACCCCTTTAGCCCCTGAGAAGTATGTCGTATACATATTTCCGTAATAATCAATTGCTATGATATTTAATGTCTGAAATCATTGACAATTTTAGAGTTTTAAAAGGCCTGAAACATCCATGGACTAATCCCCTCCTCTGTGGGTGAGAAAGCTGTGGACTAGAGAGTTCAACAGAGCTGTGCCCGGGTCCATGGTTAACACAGGGTAGTTCAGGGCGCACACCCTCAGGTATGTGGGCTGGGAAAGCTTCCATCAACAGAGCTGCAGATCAGGGACCGAGGGTAGGGGTGGGGGGAGACTTTCTGTCTCCAATAGGAAACAAAAACAAGAATGACTGTACAGATCCTATTTTTTATTTCTTTTAATTTTTGTGTGTGTATCTGAGACATGGAGAGCGAAATCTCCCATGTGCTCGATCACTTCCCAAATGCATGTATCAGCCAGGCCTGGGCCTGGCCAAATCCAGGAGCTGGAAATTCATGCAGATTTCCCACGTGGGTATCACTGCTGCCTACCAGGGCGCCCATTAGCAGGAAGCTGGAATCAAAGGCAGAGCTGGGACTCGTCTTCACCACCATGTCAAACCGCCTGCCCCCTGTCCCAGGTGATACTATTTTAATATACAGACAGTCCCAAACTTAGGATGGTTGGATGTAATGACTTTTCTTTTAAAAAAAAATATTTATTTGAAAGAGTAACAGAGAGGCCAGTGCCGCGGCTCAATAGGCTAATCCTCCTCCTGTGGTGCCAGCACACCGGGTTCTAGTCCCAGTTGGGGCGCCTCATTCTGTCCCGGTTGCCCCTCTTCCAGGCCAGCTCTCTGCTATGGCTGGGGAGTGCAGTGGAGGATGGCCCAAGTGCTTGGGCCCTGCACCCCATGGGAGACCAGGAGAAGCACCTGGCTCCTGGCTTCGGATCAGCGCGATGCGCCGGCCACAGCACGCCGGCCGCGGCGGCCATTGGAGGATGAACCAATGGCAAAAAGAAGACCTTTCTCTCTGTCTCTCTCTCTCACTGTCCACTCTGCCTGTCAAAAAAAAAAAAAAAAAAAAAAAAAAGAGTAACAGAGAGAAAGTGAAAGTGAGAGAGACACATAGAGAAAGAGCAAGATCTTCCATCTACTGGGTCACTCCTCAGATGGCTGCAGAAAACCTGGGCCAGGCCAAAGCCAGGAGCCTGGAACTCCATCTGTGTCTCCCACTTGGACCATCTTCCATTGCTTTCCCAGGCACACTGGCAGGAATCTGGATTAGAAGCAGAGTAGCAAAGACTTGAACCAGTGCTCTGATATGAGATATTGGCATTGCAAGTGGTGACTTAACAGCCAGCCCTGTAATGGTTTTTGACTGTACCAATGTTCAAAAAAGATAGGCCCTCAGTGAAAACCGTACTTTGAATTCTGGAATTTGATCTTTTCCCAGGCTTATGGTACATGGTCAGATCTTGTGATGTGATGTGGGCAGCAGCAGTGAGCTGCAGCTCTCTGTTAGGTACTCCATGAAGGTCCAGGGTACTGATTTGCCGTGTCTTTTGGATGTTTTGTCTTGTTTTTGTATCTTATCATGTCTGCAAAACTCCATCTGTGTGTGTGTGTGTATCTGAGACACTCAGCAATTAGTAATAGAATAGACTTTATGTTAGATGATTTCGTCCAGCTGAAACCTAACGTGAAAGTTCTGAGCG
Source organism: Oryctolagus cuniculus (assembly GCF_964237555.1). Classification (NCBI taxonomy): domain Eukaryota; kingdom Metazoa; phylum Chordata; class Mammalia; order Lagomorpha; family Leporidae; genus Oryctolagus; species Oryctolagus cuniculus. The sequence continues at coordinate 66,246,870 of NC_091442.1, forward strand.
AGTTTAAGGTGGGCAAAGCCAGGATGTGATGTTTGGAAGGTTAGGGGCATTGAATGCATTTCAACTTAGGGTATTTTCAACGTAAGGTGGGTTTATCAGCTGTCAGTCAGGGAGCAACTGTATGACTCCTTAATGCATCTTGCTATCCCCTGTGAGAAGAAGCGTTACAGTGCTCTTGGAATGCATCCCTCTGCACCCAGCAGTCATGTGATCTTTTTTTGCTTCTCTGATCATGCCTCTGCTTCGTGTTTTTTCTTTCTGCACACTTTTCAGAGTGTCTGATTTTATTTTCTCCCTAATTTGGAACCTGCAGGGAGACCACACATTCTGTCTTAATAAATGAGGCCACAGAGAGTCAGACAGGCTGAGGTTCCAGAGCCGCTTGGTAGCACAGCCAGGGCCCAAATCCAGATTTGTTGTTTCATAGACCTAAGTAAGTGCCTGCCATTAAAAGTGCTACTCTGTATAATTACTACAGAGCCAAAGTCTTTCACCCTACACTGAACAGAGCAGAAAGATTTTTGTGATTTTTGTCAGCCTAATTTTCTCCCTTTTGCACCTGTGTTCTGTTTTTCCTTTTGTTTGGTTTATTCTCTGCACTTCCATCACCTTGTCATTTAGTTGGCTGGCAGTCCCTGACCACCCGCGTCCAGAGTCCCAGATGATATCTTTTGTTCCAAGCAGTTGTTTGGATTATGAACATAATTTGATGATAAATTCAGATTGTTACACTGATTTCAATGGAGCCACAGTGTACTTCCAGCTTCCTTTGATAAACTATATAAAGACATCTCCTGCTATTTAATTGTTCGTCTTGGTCTATTGACTCCTTCTAAAGAGCTTTGCTGAAATTCTCTACATATGCATTAGTGGAAATACTGTAGTTTCCCTCCCTTTGTTAGAAATGATAATCCTTCCAATCAGAGAAATCATTACCTATTATTAACGTTAATTATTTTATGGTATTTTTTCAAGTATCAGTAGGTGAAATTTACTATGCGCTTATTATATGTCAGCCTCTTTGTGCTTTTTAATCTGTTAATGCTTCTGATCCCCTCCACTACCCTACACAGTGAGCAGCATTGAAAGTTTGATTTTACAGTGAGGATACTGAGGCACAGGAAGATAATGTAGGGGAAAAAGGAACTTTCTTTCCAGCTGCCGAAGATTCAACAGTTTGAGCCTGTAAAACAAATGGACAACTGACAGATTCGCAGGAGAAAAGGCAGGCAAACGTATCCGGTGCAAGGTCACCAAAGTCACATGAAGTGTGAGAACTCAGGGTCAGATGGTTGAAGCTTTAATACCTCTTGTAGGGAAGAGAAGGAAGTGGGGGCTGTGGGTAACTTTAGAAGAGGAGCCAATGACTTTTGTTTCATTTTAAAATGTATTTTTTCAAGAGGCCAAGGAAAAGAGAAGCAAACATATTTCATCTCCACTGGCTCACTCGCAGAATGCACACACAACGCCAGGGCTGGGCGGGAAGCAGGAGACAGGAACGCAGTCTGGGTCTCCACAAGGGTGGCAGGGGCCGAACCACTTGAGCCAGTACTGCTTCCTCCCAGGGTCTGCACTAGCAGGAAGCTGGAATCAAGAGCCAGCGCTGGGCATTGAAGCATCCCAGCCAGTTCACCACTAGGCCAGTGCCTGCTGCAGGTCAGTGGTCGTTTTCTTCCTTTAAGGATTTTATTTATCTGAAAGGCAGAGCTACAGAGAGAGAGAGGGAAAGACAGAGAGATCTTCTATCTGCTGGTCCAAAGCAGTGTACTTTGGGGCATCGTTCTTCCTAACCCAAGATCACACGGCAAGTAAATGCAGAGTATACTGCCTCTCAAAGTGAGTCTCCTATAGATGTATCTTTGCAAATACTCATATAATTAGCTTTTTCATCTCCTCTTTCATGGACTGCTGAAGACGGGTCCAGGGAAAAGAGGCGCATTTGTGAAAATTCATCACCCTGACATTCCCACAGTGTGACCACTCTTGAGCTTCAGGATCAGCAACCTTTTAAGCCCAGATGCCACAGATGAGAATTAAAAATTCTGTCTGATATCACTCACAGGCCTGAGGTGGGAGGTGGAGCATGGGGGATGGGAACCGAGAGACAGAATTTCATTATACGTGTTGGCTGAGTAGCATTGATGTGAAGGGTTGACCTCTGCTGCCTTTACATGTTTTATATGCATAAAGGATTTTCCTACTCCTTTGTCCCTAAATGCACTGTCAGACTTGAATATAAGCTGATTGAAAAGAAGCCTGGGCCAGGGAGTGGCAGTCAGCTAGGGAATGTCCATATTGGAGTGCCTGGGATTGATCCCACCTCTGCTTCCAATCCACTTCCCGCTAACATGCCTGGGAGTTAGCAGATGATGGCCCAAGGACTTAGGTTTCTGCCTCCCTTGTTGGAAGACCTGGATGGAGTTCTGGCTCCTGGCTTCTGCCTGGTCCACTTCTGGCTGTTGTAGGCATTTGGGTAGTAAACTGGTGAATGAAGGATCAGTCTCTGTCTCTGTCTCTCTCTCTCTCAAATAAATAAAATTTTTTTTAAAAAAAAACCTGCATATCTCTTAAAAGAAGACGCCAGCCACCTTGGGGGAGTGGGTGGTTAGCCTGGTGGTTAAGATGCTGGCCCACATCCCACATCAGACTTGGGCTGCTAACTTCAGCTTCCTGGCTGATGCAGACCCTGAGAGCAGCTGGTGATTGGGTTCCTGCCATCCATGTGGTAAACCTGGATTGGCTACAGACCTAGTGCAGCCTGTGTCACTGTAGGCATTTGGGTAGTGAACCAACAGATGGGACCTTTTTAAAAAAATTATTTATTTATTTGAAAATCAGTTACACAGAGAGGAGAGACAGAGAGAGGTCTTCCATCTGCTGATTCACTCCCCAGCTGGCTGCAATGACCAGAACTATGTTGATCTGAAGCCAGGAGCCAGGAGCTTCTTCCGGGTCTCCCACGTGGGTACAGGAATCCAAGGACCTGGGCCATCTTCTACTGCTTTCCTAGGCCACAACAGAGAGCTGGATTGGAAGTGGAGCAATCAGGACGTGAACTGGTGCCCATATAGGATGACGGAACTGCAGATGGTGGCGTTATCCACTACACAGCACTGACCCCCTGGATGGGAACATTTTTTTTTTTTAATTTATTTGACAGATAGACAGTGAGAGAGAGACAGAGAGAAAGGTCTTCCTTCCATTGGTTCACCCCTCAAATGACCGCTATGGCCTGTGCACTGTGCTGATCTGAAGCCAGGAGCCAGGTGCCCCCTCCCAGTCTCCTATGCGGGTACAGGGGCCCAAGCACCTGGGCCATCCTCCACTGCCCTCCTGGGCCACAGCAGAGAGCTGGACTGGAAGAGGAGCAACTGGGACTAGAACCTGGCACCATATGGGATGCCAGCACCGTGGATGGAGGATTAACCAAGTGAGCCACCACACTAGTCCCCCCAGATGGGAACTTTTTGTCTTTCTCTCTCACTCTTGTCTTTCTGCCCATCAAATAAAGTTTTTAAAAATATTTATTTACTTGAAAATCAAAGTTAGAGGTAAAGACACAGAGAGAAAAAAAGAGATCTCCTATCTTCTGTTTCACTCCCCAAATGGCTACAACAGCTGGGGTTGGGCCAGGCTGAAGCCATGAACTTCCTCCAGGTCTCCCTTATGGGTGGCAGAGGCCCAAATACTTGGGCCATTTTCTGCTGCTTTTCACAGGCTATTAGCAGGGAGCTGGATTGGAAGTGGAAGAGCTGGGACATGAACCAGGGCCCATGTGGGGTGCCAGCATCACAGGTGGTAGCTTTACCTGCTATGCTGCAATGCAGGTCCAAAATAAACAAATTTTTTTAAAAATATTTCTTTATTTATTTGAAAGGCAGGGTTACATAAAGGCAGAGAAAGAGGTCTTGCATCTGCAGGTTCACTCCCCAAATGGCCACAATGGCCAGAACTGGGCCAATCCAGAGCCAGGAGCCAGGAGCTTCCTCTGGGTCTCCCACATGGGTGCAGGGGCCCAAGGACTTGCGCCATCCTCCACTGCTTTCTCAGGCACATTATCTGGGAGTTAAATTGGAAGTGGAGCATTCGGGACTTGAACCGGTGCCCACATGGGATGCCAGCACTGCATGTGGTGGTTTTACCCTCTATGCCACATCGCCAGCCCCAATAAACAAACAGACCCTTGAATTCATCTCCACCTAACTCTTATTCAGACCAGCTAGAAGTCCATAACTGCCCAATCTGTTTTAAAGTAAGAATAAACTTGCTGTGCATGTTCCCCACTGGGTTGAGATTGTGTCTTTCATCTCTAGCCTCAAAGTCTAGTGCACAGCGTCTGGCTAATGGATTCGGGGCTACTTTGTGGGTGAAAGAAATCAGATCAGTATATACTGCCCCCTGAAGCCTAGGCTAATTTTACAAAGACTGTCACCATACTCCTACATGCAAAAGGGTACCAGTCATGGGATGTACACTGCAGATAGTTTAAGCCTTTTCAAAATTAAAATTCCAGTAGTGTGTCTTATGATCATATGGGAGTCTGCGCAGTCAACTCTTGGGCCTTTCCTGCTGGTATATGGTAGCAGGTTTTTGTTTGTTTGTTTGTTTGTTTGTTTTTGACAGGCAGAGTGGACAGTGAGAGAGAGAGACAGAGAGAAAGGTCTTCCTTTGCCGTTGGTTCACCCTCCAATGGCCGCCATGGCTGGCGCGCTGCGGCTGGCACACCGCGCTGATCCAAAGGCAGGAGCCAGGTGCTTCTCCTGGTCTCCCATGGGGTGCAGGGCCCAAGCACTTGGGCCATCCTCCACTGCACTCCCTGGCCACAGCAGAGAGCTGGCTGGAAGAGGGGCAACCGGGACAGAATGCGGCACCCCGACCGGGACTAGAACCTGGTGTGCTGGCGCCGCAAGGCGGAGGATTAGCCTAGTGAGCCGCGGCACCAGCCAGCAGTTTTTAAGATGATTTGGCTGGCAGGGGTCTTAAATGCCAGGAAGGCCTCCATCACTCTGCTTCTGCTGTTCCTCAGTTCTGCTGGCTGCTTTGCCCTTGGGAGACAGTGTCCTGCCTCTGTTTGCTAAGAGTCTGCATTTGAAGTCAAGTAGTCCGGTCGCAAAGCCTGCACTCTTCTCTGACAACATAACCTTAGCAAGTGCCAAGATTGAGACTACCTGGCCTTCTAGGTGCTTCCATTCGTCCTGTCATTTCATCCCCCTTTCACTTCGAAGGAGCTGAGGCTCAAGGAAGTCAAGAAACGTGCCCAGGGACTAAGTGGGGACACTAGGGCTCCCATCCAGGGCTGCCTGGCTCCAACAGCTGGTCCGTCACCAGGGTTAACTCTGTGTGGTGAAGAACGAGAAGGCTGGAGGTTACGGGCATACAGATCCTGGCGCATCGTGTCCTGGAAGCTCTTTTTAAATTACTGTTGTATATATGGTGCAACATTTCTATATATTTATCCATTGTGTGTTGATCAACCCAGGATTTTTATCTTTCATCATTTCTTTGTGATGAGAACATTCAAAAATCCTCTCTTGTAGCTATTTTGAATTGTGTGATACAATATTAGCTGTAATTACTCTGTGCTCTTGTGTTTTTGTTTTTAATTTATTTGCGAGGCAGAGAGAGCAAGGGAGCTCTCACCCACTGACTCACTCTCCAGACTCCTGCTGTGACCTGGGCTGGGAGCTGGAAATGCAGTCTGTGTCTCCCGTGTGGGAGGCAGTAGCCCAATTACTTGAGCCATCACTACTACCTTCCAGGGTCTGCTTTATAGCTGGAAGTTGGAGTCAGAAGCCAAAGCCAGGTATTGAACCCAGGTACTCAGGTGTGGGTTGTGGGCATCTTAACCAGGGTCTCCACAACTAGACCCTCTCCCGCCTCACCTTGTGCTGCGCTAGAGAGGGTTCCTGCCTGCCACCCGTGTCTGGAGTCAGACCCTGGATTGGTGGTGTGGCTCATCAGAGGCCGTAACCTGGGGGAGGGAACTGAGAGTGAACAGACCCCGGGAGAGCAGGCTTCTTGCCATCCAGCTACTTGGGCCTCAGTCAACTCTGTCCTGTTTCCCCCCGGAGCTGGAGAGCTCTCTGCGAAACCAAAGGAAGGGGCTTCTACTGCTGCGGGTCCTACCCAGTGTTTGTTAGTCTGGCACTTGCAGAAATTCAGTTACAGTTAGAGGCCTCTGCGGTATTGATTGTGAAAAGTAGGTCTTCATCTTACATTGCTGACAATTAAGGAAACCTGAAAAATGTAGCTTCTCAGAAGAGCTTTTAGGGATTGGTGGGTAGAGCAAAGCAGCTGGCGGTGGAGGTAGGATAGTGTGACTGATATATTGCTTCTCATGCCCCACCCTACCCCACGAAACCACCACACCTTTTTGGGGGGTGGAAGGTGGGGGACAATAGATTCTAGTACTTCCAGCATTTCTGAAATGATCGCAGACTGTTTGTGAACCCAATCCCAGGTGTTCATTGGTGATACTTTTGATGCTGGGGATGTAAAAGAACAATGATGGGCACACGGTAGTTGGTTAGCGAGTAAGTGGATGGCTAATCTGATCATCAAACAGGTTCCTGTCCTCCACTTGTTTCTCACGAAACATCCATGTTATTCATCGTGAATACACGGTAGTATTTAGGGTCTGCAGGGGCAGTTGGTGCCCTAGCCAGTCTTACAGGACAGTCCACAAAATGAGGAGGTCCACAATGTCTGTGACATGTTGGCAGAGGGCTCATGTGCTGTCCGTCAGCCCTGGCTGTCAGAAGAGGAAGGTCACTCTGCCTGGGGAGCCCGGCAACACTGGGCGATTGGTGAGCTTTGAGCTTGCTTTGGGAGGACGGAGGGCATCTCAGGTGGTGGGACTGGCCTGGGGGACACACAGATTCCAGAGAGGGAGCCCTGTGGGCCTGCTGGTGAGTAGTACGCAGAATGCTGCTTGGACAGGTGTCGGGACCAAGCCATGGTGGCGTTGAACACTGTGGCGGAGGGAAGTTTGAGAAATGGTCGAAGGGAATGATTCACAGAGGGCTCCCTAACTGTCATTTTGGATTCTTTTTGTTACCTCCTCCTCACACTAAGTGAGGTCACATCGTAGCCCAGGCCATCGGCGTACATCGTCACCAGATTGTGACCAAGTTACTGCTCTAATCATGCTGTCTGCACCTCTGTGGATTCAGAAACCCCTGAAGAATAAAGGCTGTCCTGCTTCGTTCGGGTCCCGGGTCTCCTGAGCTGGCCTTTGCCAACACGCCCAGTCTTGGTCAGCTCAGTCACCCCAACTGCCCACCTCTGAGCTGAGCCCACTTCGCTGCTGTCTTGGTCTGTTCACACCTGCGGCACCTGTGCGCCTCTCCCTCTGCCTCCCACACTGCACCTGTCCAGGTCCCAGCCTTCCAGCCTGACTGCTTTCCCTTCATCTGTGCCCTTCACTATCGAAGGCCCATTTTTAGTGCCCTCAAATCTAAACTCTTAGAGGATGAGAACCAAGTACTTTTACACCCTTCAGTGCCTAATGGGTTGTAAGCATCAAGCAGATATTGAATAAATAATTATCTTTCCCTCTTTTCCTCCATTCCTGCATATAACCAAGAGTCACTGTATCCCCTAGGTAAGGAGGCCATCAGTTGTACAAAGTTGTAGCATAGCAGTTCAGAAAATCTGCTCTAAAGCCAGCCTGTCAGAGCAGCTGTGTGACCTGTATAACCTCTCTAGCCTCTGTTTTTTCATCTATATAATGGAGAGAATAAAGATACCATCTCGTAAGAGTTCCAGGGTTAACTATGTTATTATTTGTAAAGTATTTCAAACAGTGTCTAGCACCTAATAAGCATTATATAATGCTTGCTAAGCTAATATATGCCTGTTGTATGTGTACATATCTGTATTTGGTATATGTTTTGTTAGATGTTTTGTACATAGATGTACACGTTTATGAGTACAGTAATAGAGACCCAGGTTGGCATCTACAATAACTTCGTAAGGTGGGCAGAGGTGTTAAATAATTTTTCCCATACCTAGTGATTGGTATATCACCCACTTACTAGTAAATGGTCCACACCTAGTACATGGTGTACGGTCCATGTCATCCAACTTGTAGCCAAAAGTCAAAAAGTAGAAACTACAGGCTTAACCTATTGATCTTCTGCAGCACACATGTAGTTTTCAAATACCTACTGATTCCCTAACACTGAACTTCAGAATGTTACTGCAAGTATTCAGATGGGCCGACCGAAGCCCACCTGAGCAGTATCAGATACGTGAGAAGGGCCCGTCGGCAAGAAAAGGCTGACAGTGTCTGCGCACAGGTCTTCGGAAGGCTTCCCAGTTGCGCAATGCCACGAAGTGGGTCGCTTTCAACTTGACTGTGTTCTTTCTGCAGTTGAAGAAAAATAAATGGAGTGTGTTGAATGGAAAATTATGAATGAAATTTTAGCATTCAAATAGGAAAAAAGTGCTCTTGGACTCTTATTTAAGTGGCTGTATGCCTACCATGTCGTTTGGTATACAAAGACTGGTGTTTGCATTAAACTGATAGAGAAGTTAGGTTTTTTGTTGTTGTTGTTGTTGTTTGTTTTTTGTAGTTCCTATTCAGAATGCACCTTGGAGGCGCTGGTGTTGTGGTGTACCAGGTGTAGCTGCTACCAGCAAGATCAGCATCCCATATTTGAGTCCCTGCTGCTCCACTTCCAATCCAGCTCCCTTATAATGCTCTTGGGAAGAGAGTAGAGATTGGCCCAAGTTTTAGGGCCTCTGCTACCCTTGTAGGAGATCTGGATAGAGTTCCTGGCCCCAGGCAGCTTGGCCCAGCCCTGGCCATTGCCACCATTTGGGGAGTGAACCAGCAGATGGAAGATGGATCTCTCTCTCTCTCTCTCTCTCCCTCCCTCCCTACCTCCATCCTCCCTCTCTCCTCCCTCCTCTCTCCTCTCTTCTTTCTTCTCTCTCTCTCTCTCTCTCTCTCTTTCATACACACACACATTCTGCCTTTTAATAAATGCTTTTTTTAAATACACCTTTGAAAAATAAAAAGCTTTTTTTCTCTTCTCTGAAAGAAGCGTTAAATACAAAACACACTTCACTTCTGTCAACAGCTCACATTTTAAATAACACAGTTTGTGCTTGCATTCATTATCGGCAATTAGAGCTCTCAAAAAGCTTTTAGTGTTTTTCTCCCCAACTCTTAAAATCCATTCATTGTATCTGTTAACATTTTAGAGAATAGTAGAATCTCTCAGTCAGACTGGAAAACTGAACAAAGCAACTTCTGGAAGGTACCATTGAAGTCGAGAATCCTCAGCTATTGTGCTCAACCACTGTCTAATGAGATGTTTACACTCTTTTCCTGCTACTCTTAGGTAAAACTGAAATGCTTTCCTTTGAACCCAGTTAGTAAGAAATGCCATGCTGGCAGTCAGCTCCATGTACTCCTCATAGTTTGTGCAAATTACCTGCTATTACTAGTCCTTAGTACCTATGTAAAGTGCATTGGGTCAGGTCTTTTCTTTCTGATGTATTTAAAAGAAATGTTTCCTGGATGCCCAGGACTGTGTGGGATGCCTTTTCATCCCAGTGTGATGGAAGTCACATGTTCTTGCCTCTTCCTTCCTGTCTGTTGGCAAGGAGAACAGACAGCTACACAGCTCACTCGCTCTCTCACTCTGTGTGTGTGTGTGTGTGTGTGTGTGTGTGTGTGGTGTGTGTTTGGTTTTTTTCACCCTCTCCTTTGAGGAGGTAACTGGAACCAGTACCTAAATGGTATGTGGGTTTGCTTCAGGCAGGGAAGATAAACAAAGCCAAGCCTAGAAATGCAAGGTGTGTAGTGGATTTGCTGACCCCACTGTTTGCCCAGCTGCCCAGGGTGACTCCCTTCTCGCTCCCCAGCGCCCAGCTGCTTCCCAATACTATTTTATTTTTCTTTGAAACTGGAGTAGCCAACCACACCTCCCCCGATGGGTTTGCTAATTACTAAAAACACACACATTTCCAGTGGCACACAGCTCTGGAAAAGCTGCCACTGCTTTGCAGGTTTTTGTTCCTGTTCAGTATTGCCTTTGACATCGTTTGCCAGCTTATATTTTTAAGAAACAATATGAGATTTCATGAAAATATAAATAAAGGCTCTTCATTACCAGGTTTTACTCTTCAAAATAGTCCTCTTAAAGTGTTGCGCAGTGCTGATTTTCTGTCTTGTTGTTAACTTACACAAACAGCGGTGTCATTTGGCTCAATGTAATATGTTTCTTCTAGTGATGCTTCCAGGACTCAAACTATTTTTAAACTCATCTTTTGAAATGAGAAAGATCAAGTTCATTACTTCAAAACATTACACTCATCTCGGCTTCTTAATAACTGTATCTTAGTGATACAATTAGCTCTTGAATAATTTCTGGTTATTTGCAAACGAAATAAAATATATGTTCTGTGTTTGGGAACCTGCCATAATTTATGAGAAAATGCCGCCACTAATGCATAGCCCTGAGTGCTGCATTCTGGTACGTTCCTTGACACATCACTTGCATTGGAGTATTATACCTTATGTGTGTGATTTAGTATAACTGTGCTAAAATACATAGGATTCAGAATTTGCCCCATGTCTGAGACTGCATGTTAAGAACACATTGAAATTATATTGTAAAACTGATTTTCAGGTAAAATATCTGAAAATCTGTTATTTTTATGAGTTGGTGTCTAACAGTATAGAAACTATAAACAGAGATTATGGAAATTATAAGAATAGCTAATGTACATATTAATTACTTGAGGCCACAATTATGAAGCACATAAAGTTTTCTAATGCACAGGTTGAATATCCTTTATTTGAAATGCGTGAAACTGAAAGAGTTTCAGATTTCTGAATTTTTTTTTTCCGATTTTGGAACTTTCTGGATTTTGTATTTTCAGATGAGGGATGCTCAACCTGTACTTTGAGAGATAACTCTGCAGATCAGTTCTGTTTTATTTTTAATTCAGACTATACAATTGTCAGTATACTTCAAAGCCTCAAAATTGGGCATAGTCTGTAACCCTTCAATTCTACTTTTGGAAGTCTAAGCTAGGAAATATTACACAATTTTGTGTATAAACATTTCTGTAACAATAAGATAACCAAAATTTTTGGTGCTTGAGGATTCATTGATTTACAATATACATGGAAATAGAACATCGTAAAATTTCTATGTTCTATAGATTCTTAAATTTTATTAAAATGTATATTATTTGTAGCATTTTTAAAGATTATTTATGTTGAAGAGATACAGAGAGAGAGGGAAAGACAGAGAATGAGAGAGAGGTCTTCCTTCTGCTGGTTCTTACCTCATATGGTCACAGTGGCCAGGGGTAAGTTAGGCTGAAGCTAGGAGCTTCTTCCAGGTCTTCCATGTTCCCCAGACCATTAGCAGAGAGTTGGATCAGAGATGGAGCAACCAGCACCCATATGTGTTGTTGGCATCACAGTTGGTGGCTTTACCTGCATTTCTCAGTGCCAGCCCCTACATATATCATTTCCAAGAGAAGCACTAAGATAAGTGTACATACCTAGGGTTTTCAGTGCAGGTTTATTTATCCAAAAATGTTCAACAATACGGAATTAGTTAAGTTATAGCATAATCGCATAAAGAAACACTATACAGTACTTAAAGTTACAGTTTAGAAGAATATGTCAGCCTGCGCCACGGCTCAATAGGCTAATCCTCTGCCTGCGGCACCGGCACACCAGGTTCTAGTCCCTGTCGGAGTGCCGGATTCTGTCCCTGTTACTCCTCTTCCAGTCCAGCTCTCTGCTGTGGCCAGGGAGGGCAGTAGAGGATGGCCCAGGTGCTTGGGCCCTGCACCCCATGGGAGACCAGGAGAAGCACCTGGCTCCTGCCTTCGGATCAGCGCGGTGCGCTGGCCGCAGCGTGCTGGCCGCAGCAGCAATTGGAGAGTGAACCAACGGCAAAGGAAGACCTTTCTCTCTGTCTTTCTCTCTCACTGTCCACTCTGCCTGTCAAAAAAAAAAAAAAGAAGAAGAATATGTCATGGTAGAGAAAAATGTTTGCATTTGTTAAGTGAAAAGGGGCTTTAAAATTATGACTACAGTATGATCTGCATTTTTAAAAAGAAAAAATACATAGCAATTTTGAAATGAAGACATATGTGTATGTATGTATTTTCATGGAAAAGACTGCAAGACTTCACACCAAGATCTTACCAGTGTTTACGTTTGCTTTTTATTTGCTTTATTTTAATGTGTGTGGTGTCATGCTTTCTGCATGGAACATACAGTATTACTTTTTAATCAGGTAAATCTATTACTAGACCTATATTTGAACCTTAATACTTACGTTTTGTATTTTGACAAGTAGATTTTTTGCAGTAGCATTACTCTAGTAAGGACTACTAATTCAGGGCTTTGATTGGGCTAAAGTATATCTATGAATGGCTGGCTTATTCTGGATATTAACCTTGGAGAGCAGATTCTTGGAGAAACACTTTTAAGCTTAAGAGAATTTTACGCATATTTGAAAAGTATGCGTAAGACTCTGTCAATGAGTTTTTCATCAAAGCCTGTGCCATACATGCCTCTTCCTAGCAGGTGGACTTGCATATTTTTGTTTGCTTATGGAGAACCAGTAGTCATAATTCACCTATGTTACTGACAGTCTGGCTTTCCCCTCTGCCAGTTGGAAGGTGATATTTTAACACGCACGTCGTATAATGGTTCCTATTCATGCTCTAATTTCCTGACACAGACAGGCATCTTTTTCTTTTCTTTCCTTTCCTTTTTTTTTTTTTTTTTTTTTTGACAGGCAGAGTGGACAGTGAGAGAGAGAGAGACAGAGAGAAAGGTCTTCCTTTGCTGTTGGTTCACCCTCCAATGGCCGGCGCATCACACGATCCGTAGCCAGGAGCCAGGTGCTTCTCCTGGTCTCCCATGGGGTGCAGGGCCCAAGCACTTGGGCCATCCTCCACTGCACTCCCGGGCCACAGCAGAGAGCTGGCCTAGAAGAGGGGCAACCGGGACAGAATCCGTTGCCCCAACCGGGACTAGAACCCCGGGTGCTGGCGCCGCAAGGCGGAGGATTAGCCTATTGAGCTGCAGCGCCGGCATGTATCTTTTTCTTTTATAATTTTTTTTTTATTTATTTGACAGATAGAGTTAGACAGTGAGGGAGAGAGACAGAGAGAATGGTCTTCCTTCCGTTGGTTCACCCCCCAAATGGCTGCTACGGCCGGAGCTATGCTGATCTGATGCCAGGAGCCAGGTGCTTCTTCCTGGTCTCCCATGCAGGTGCAGGGCCCAAGCACTTGAGCCATCCTCCACTGCCTTCCCGGGCCACAGCAGAGAGCTGGACTGGAAGAGGAGCAGCCAGGACTAGAACCTGACATCCATATGGGATGCCGGTGCCGCAGGAGGAGGACTAACCAAGTGAGCCACAGCGCTGGCCCCAAACAGGCATCTTTTAACAACTGGGATCACTTTCCACAGGTGATGAAAACGTACCACATGTATCACGCAGAGAGCATCAGTGCAGAGAGCAAGCTGAAGGAGGCAGAGAAACAGGAGGAGAAGCAAATTGGGAGATCGGGTGACCCAGTCTTCCATATTCGACTGGAAGAGCGACATCAGCGACGAAGCTCTGTAAAGAAAATTGAAAAAATGAAAGAAAAGGTACGGAAAAATCTACTGCAGTGCCCCCACTGTCCTCATCGGAGGAGGCAATCAGTGCAGAGCACACTGATGCAATAGCTAATAGACATACATTGTAAATTACTGTGAAACGGCACGCACGTCCTCCCACGGGAATGGGAAGTGTTTAAGACACATAAAAATCGTGTAATAAGAGCTGGACATCATTTGGTGGTGAACGCCAAGTATCCAGTACACAATGTGGAGAACGTGAATGTTAACAAAGAGATTTCATGGCAAATGGGCCCAAAGCCCAAATACACTGTTTTTATTCCCCACTGCTGGTTAATTGTAGTTTGTTATTTAAGTCATATTCAAAATGCACTTTTCACAAGGGACTTTGAGAGTCATTTGTGTTTGTGGAATAAATTGTTTCAATTAATAAAATTGCATGTATGCTTCTCTGTCTTGTTTAAAAAAAGTGACTTTGCTTTCTTTCCCAATGCTTGGCTCTTGTTCATTTTTCAGAGACAAGCAAAGTATTCAGAAAATAAGCTGAAATCGATTAAGGCACGGAATGAATATCTCCTAACACTTGAAGCCACCAATGCCTCAGTTTTCAAGTATTATATTCATGATCTTTCAGATTTGATTGATGTAAGTACTTGAAGTTTTAATTTTTAATTTCATCATACACGTGGGATTAACAATAACTGTTTCACCATCATTTTTTAGTGTTAGTTTACATAATACTCAGAAAGGAAAAAATACTTCCAATTAAACTCTACATGATGCCAGAACACCATCAGTTATGGTAAGATGCTTGTGGAAAAGTGTTTGCCTTTAACTAAAATGCCTGAGAGAAGTATCTGGAAGGCAAAGGCTTATTTCGGCTTATTGTTGAAAGCCGAAATACAGGCAGCTCCATAGTCCAGCTTCTGGTCGTTGTTGCTCAAGGTGGGTGCAAAGATCACATGGGAAAGCAGGAAGCAGAGAGAGCAGGAGAGGGAGAGAACCCAGGCCAAGTGTGAACGTAAATAAATCAAAGCTCCTGTGAAAGCTACCCTCCCAGGGCACGCCCTCACCGCCCACCCACCACACTTCTCAGAGGCCATCCAAGTCTCCATCCCTACTCAACCAACCATTTACTTTAAAACATCACAGCTTATGATTGTTTTAAAGTTTTATTTATTTATTTGAAAGAGTTACAGAGAGAGGGGGAGAGACACATGTAGAGAACTTCCACTGCTGGTTCACTCCCCAGATGACAACAGAGGCCAGGGCCGGGCCAAGCCAGGAGCCAGGAACCTGGAGCTTCTTCTAGGTCTCCCAGGTGGGAGGCAGGGGTCCAGGTACTTAAGCCATCTTCCACTGCTTTCCCCAGGTCTTTAGGGCTCTGGGTTAGAAGTGAAGCAGCCACGATACCAACCAGCCTCCATATCGGATGCTGGCATCTCAGGCAGTGGCTTTACCTGCTACGCCACAACACCAGGCCAAGACATCACAGTTTGAATAGCTGCATGAGCTTTGGGGAAGCAACATTTAAAAAAAAAAAAAATCATTTATTTATTTGAAAGGCAGAGTTACAGCAAGGCAGAGGCAGACAGAGAGAAGTCTCCCATCTGTTGGTTCACTCTCCAAATGGCTGCACCTGCAGGAGCTGAGCTATCCAAAGTCAGGATCCAGGAGCTTCTTCCAGGTCTCTCACGAGGGTTCTGGGGCCCAAGGACTTGGACCATCTTCTACTGCTTTCCCAGGCACATTAGCAGGGAGCTGGATCAGAAGTGGAGCAGCTGGGACTTAAACGGTGCCCATATGGGATGCCAGTGCTACAGGTGGTGGCTTTACCAGCTATGTCACAGTGCCAGCCCCTGGGAGGCAAATTCTACTTGACCCATAGCACCAGTGAAAACCAAATTGTCAGGTTCTGCCAGGCTGTAAGTGCCTAGTGTACTCGATTAGAGAGGAGATGCCGTAACTTCCAAATTATGCAGTAGTGCAGCTCTAACTACATCCATTGATTCAAAGTATATTTTTTGAGTCCCCACTATTATCAGATGCTGAGGCTCTGAGAAACCATCTAGAATCATTACTGTGTGGAATTTAAAACAGAGAAGACAGATGCTAAGCAAGTGACTCACAAGTGATTGCTTGATTATAGAAGCAATAAATATTTTGAGGCAAAATAGAGTGCACATAAACCACTTTTATAGATTTCTCTAGGTCTCTATACTTTTCTCTCATAGAATACAATATGTAATTGGGCTCAATTAGAACTTTTCAGATATGTACCCACTCTTACATGTATGTGCATGCCACCATTAGTCCCCCACTTGAACCCTTTGCATCATTCACTTCTTTCTTTCAGAAATTAGGTTCTGACGAGCCCAATTATTGTGCTAACACTGTAGGAGATGGCAAAGATAAAGCAGACAAAAATCCTGTGCCCAAAAATGCCAGTACCTGCAGATACAAGATAAAAAGGGTTAAGTGTCACAAGAAAAGCGCAGTGAAAATAGGGAAGGTTCAGAGAGTTATATGCTGGGCCTTTTCTCATCTACTGCTCTGTATTGATTGGACTAAACAGCGTTATGATATTATAAAATGATTCAGTGACTCACAGTAGATATCACAATGTAAGCATGCAGTAGGTTAAAAGGAAGAAGTCTGGTTTAGCTTGGCACAACAGTTAAGAAGCCACTTAGGTCCCCCACATCACACACTGGAGTTCCTGGCTCTGAGATCCAGCCCTTGTTGCAGTTCCAGCTTCCTGCTGATGCTCACTCTTGGAAATAGAAGGTGCTAACTGGTACTTGGATTCCTGCTACCAGTATAGGAGATCTGATGGAGTTCCCAGTTCGTGACTTCGGCCTAGCCCAGCCCCAGCTGTTCCAGGCATTTGGGAAGTACATCAGCACATGGGAGATCTCTGTCTACATCTCTCTCTGCCTGCTGAATAAAATAAATAATTAACAACAACAACAACAAAAACCCTGAGGTATAGCTAGGGTAGATAACTTTCGTTAAGGTTACACTAATAAATAGTAGGCCTTAAACATTTTATATTTCTGGATCTAATTAAATCTGCTAAGTCATTTTCAATTTTTAATAAAGATTTATTTATTTGAAAGAGTGACATAGAGAGGAGACACAGAAAAAGAAAGAGATCTTCCATCTGCTGTTTCATTCCCCAAACGGCTGCAGTGGTTGGGGCTGGGACCTACTGAAGCCAGGAGCCTGGAACTTCATCCAAGGGAGTTACAGAGGCCCAAGCACCGGTACCATCTTCCACTGCCTTCGCAGGTGCATTAACAGGGAACTAGATAAGAAGCAGAGAAACTGGGCCCAGAGAGGTGCTCTGATAGATGTTGGCATCGCCAAGCAGTGGCTTAGCCAGCTGTACCATCCCCTCTCGGCCTTTTGGCTAAGATCAAGTGTAACCCACCATACTACAACACCAGCTCCCATTTTCAATTTTTCAAAATCAGACTTTTAAAAGATTAGCCTCAATAATATAATTTAAATATGAATTTTGAAAGAAATGACATGAAACTGGTTTGTTATAGTCAGCTGAAATTGACTACTCTTACTGAAAATAATTTGTATGTTCCTCGACTCACTTTTAAGACAGAGTAAACATGTACGTTCTAACGTGGCTGGTTCTGTTATAAGAGTCCAATTTGCATGTATAGTGGTGATCCTAAAAACCATTAGGCTTGACCCTTTCTGGTGAAAGAGAACAGGTTGATTATTATGCAAAGGTATCTAGCTAGAATCTTTTTTGATTTTTAAGTTTATTTTGCAATATACATTTTGTGCTGAACTATCTAATAATAATGAGAAGACTTGTTATGCCTCTAGAGAAAAAAAGTCAACATCTTTAAGGCACAGCAGGTTGCAAGTAAAACGACAGGAAAGGCAGCAATGTATCTTGATTAAATCAAAGCCTTACAAAGAGACAAAGACTTCAAGTTGAGACCTTATATATAAACCTCTCGTTTCCCCTTAGCGTCTGTGCTTGCCAATATCTGTCTCTTTGCTAACAAACTTCATATGATGCACCATCACGAATAAATCTATTGAGACCATAAAAAACAGTCATAAGACAGTTTCCAGAGGATTTTATTTTAAACATATTCTTTTATTAGTACAGAAGCGGTACAATAGAATAAAAACTAGAAAATACTACAGATAAAAGGATCCCATTCTTACTCCTGAGATCTGCTAACACCTTGACTTTCTCTGTGTTCAGTTGTGGACCAGAAGGGCAGGGTGAAGTTGTGATTTATATACAGCTCCTAAACTTGCTGTGTTCAATCCATGACCTCCATCATTCTGTCTCAGTATGTTTTGGTCTTATCTGACAACCAGACTGTACTTCCATTTGTGACCACAGAAGTATTTCACCATTGGTGTATCTATACTAGACCCAGTTTAGGATCACATACTATGCTTGGATAATATGTCTCTTAACCTTTTTTTTTTTTTAATCTGGTGAAGTATCTTGTTGAAGAGACACCAACAATTGTTTCTTAGAATGCCTAGCTTCCGGATTTGTGCAGTTGCCTCCTTGTCATGTAATTTACCCTGGCACTTTAATCTCGATATTTTCTTCAGTGAATTTTATGTACCAGTTTGATGAATTCAGGGTGAACATTTTGAGATAGACTACATCAAAGGTGAAGTCGCTACCTATTATGCAAGCATGTGATAACATCTGTTTAGCCATCATAGTGATATTACAATTAATAAGGTGATATAAATCTGATTCCTCTGTAAGTTTTTCCCCTGACAACAAACTTAAACTTCCCAAATCTGAATTTTATGACATTGTAAATCTACTAATTTGGCACTCAGCAACATCTGAGCAATAATTTACTTTTGGTCAGCAAAATGCTTTCTGAGAGTACAAGTAAATAATGCAAATTAAAGGGAAATAACACCTTTAAAAATATTTTCAAGCACTTCAAGTTAGTCAATGCATTCTGTTTAATAGAACCCCCATTTTGGCAACTACTACAGTTAGAAATGTTAATTCAGCACTTTGACAGACTACTTCAGCTATTTTCTGTATATCTGGGATTTTAAAAAATACTTAACTATTAAAATTTTTATCTGCTTTGGATAAACTTTACCTTTACTTATCAATATTAGTTTTAATTAGAAAAGTATGTGTGTGCATTCACTTGTTCTCTCTCTGAAATGTAGAAAAACCTTAATCATTTCTAAATAGTGCTTATTGGAACTCTACTGCAATTTAATTTTAGCAAATTTTAAATTGTGCATTGTTGGAATCAGTGAGTTAATTTCATGATGTGTTCTTTCACAGAAAATACTTCAATAAATTTAATAGGTAAATGAACTTCTTAATCAAGCCCACATTTAAAATATTAGGTCATAGATAACAATTCTGTCATAGATAACAATTCTAACAATACTATGAATTACATTAAATCTGCTCTCTTTGTATTAACATCACATGAACATGAGAATTGAGAATCGTGTTATAGCAATTATTATGAATTTGCTGTGGCCCTGAGAATCTAATGTATGAGTAAATTCTTTCAGTAAAAGATGATTTATGGCCAGCACCACGGCTCACTAGGCTAATCCTCCGCCTTGCGGCGCCAGCACCCCGGATTCTAGTCCCTGTCGGGGCTCCGGATTCTGTCCCGGTTGCCCCTCTTCCAGGCCAGCTCTCTGCTGTGGCCCGGGAAGGCAGTGGAGGATGGCCCAAGTGCTTGGGCCCTGCACCCCATGGGAGACCAGGAAAAGCACCTGGCTCCTGGCTTCGGATCAGTGCGATTTGCCAGCCGCAGCGCGCCGGCCGCGGCGGCCATTGGAGGGTGAACCAACAGCAAGAAGGAAGACCTTTCTCTCTGTCTCTCTCTCACTGTCCACTCTGCCTGTCAAAAAAAAAAAAAAAAAAAAAAAAAAAGATCTAAAAAATAAAATGAAATATTAGATGTCAGAATTCTAAAGCTTCTTGATATTGAAGGTAATACAGTGAAGAAGGTGATACCTGAAATTTTTTATGTAATCAAAATATGTTTATTGGGATAGTTTCCCACTCATCTTGATTCAGTCATTTACTGCTGCTTTCTCCTTTAGGCAGCCAACACAGAAAACCACCGTTTGTGCGTGTCTCTGATCTAAAGGTTTTGATTAACAAGTAGTGTGTGTACATTTCTACAGAGCTACAGTGCAGCATTTCCACAGGTGTGCACAGCATGAACGGATCAAGCCAGGCAGCTAAGCCTATCTTTCCTTATCCTTTCTTTGTGTTTGAAGGAGCCCTTCTCTTTCAGTTCCGTTCATGCTGTGTGATACACGACAGTAAGTTACAGTCACCCCCTGTGCTGTGGGACACTGGAACTCTTGCTTTTACCTGACCCTGTCATAGTCCCTTTTATCCACCTCCTTCAGGCTCCCTTTCCCTCCCCCGCCTCAGCCTCTGGTAGTCACTGTTCTAAGTTCAGATCTATTTTAATTTCTACATATTACAGACAACATACTGCTTTTGTCTTTCTGCTTATTTCACTTAACATAGAGATTTCCAGTTCGATCCATTTTCCTGAGAATGTCAGAATTTCATTGTTTTTTATAGCTGAATAATATTCTACTGGAGATATATATATATATACACACACACAAATATATATACCACATTTTCTTTTTTTTTAAACATTTATTTATTTGAAAGGCAGAGTCATAGAGAGACAGAGTCAGAGAGAGAAAAAGAGACAGATCTTTCTTCCACTGGTTCACTCCCCAAATGGCTGCAACAGCCAGAGCTGGGCTAGATTGAAGCCAGGAACCAAGAGCGTCTTCCAGGTCGTCTGTGTGGGTGCAGGGGCCCAAGCATTGGGCCATCTTCTGCTGCCTTCCCAGGGACACCAGCAGGGAGCTGGATCAGAAGTGGAGCAGCCGGGACTCAAACAGGCACCCATATGGGGTGCCGACTCTGTAGCCGGCAGCCTCACCCGCTGCGCCATAGTGCCTGCCCCTGTATATCACATTTTCTTCTCCCGTCCATCTATCAGTGAACTCCTGGGTTGATTCTGTATCTTGGCTATTGTAAATAGTGCTGTAGTGAACATGGCAGTATAGGTACATCTTCCATATGCTGATTTCATGTCCTTTGAGTATATACCCAGCAGTGTGATAGCTGAGTTGTAGAGATCTATTTTAAATTTTTTCAGGAACCTAGATCCTGTTCTTCATAATGGTTACACTGACTTAAGTGACCACTAATTGTGTGTAAAGGTTCCTTTTTCTCCATACCCTTGCCAGAATTTGTGATTTTTGGTATTTTTTTATTATTATTATTTTTAGTGAGCCATTCTAACCTCTTTGTGGTTTTGAGTTGCATTTCCATGGTGACTGGTAAATTAAATTTTTTTTTCATTTGTGTTTCTTTCTTAAAGAAGTGTCTGTCTGGTTCCTTTACCCATTTCCTGACTGGGTTGCTTGCTTTTTTGTTGTTGAGGTTTTATTTTAGTTCCTTACATAATCCGAAGATTGATCCTTTGTCAGGTTAATGGAATGCAAAGATTTCATCCCAAAATTTCTTTTAGTTGTCTCTTCCTTCTGTTGATTGATTGTTTCCGTCACTGTGTAGAAGCCTCTTAGTTTGATATGATCCCGTTTGTTTACTTTTGCTTCTGTTGCCTGTGCTTTTGGGGCCTTATCCAAAGAAAATGTTCCCTATGCCAGTGTTTTGAAGTGTTTCCCCTAAGTCTTTTTCCTAGTAGTTTCATCATTTCACATTTAGATCTTTGGTCCTTTGTCAGTTGGTTTTTGTACTGAGTGGGAGGTTTGCGGGTGAGGGAAGCAGGTTATAATCTGCTACATAGAGACGTCCCACTCTCCCATCATCCTTTACTGAGGAGATTCTCGTTTATCAAGTGCCTATTTTTGGTACTGGCTATAGATAGATGGATTTCTGGGATTTCTAGTCTAATCCATAGGTCTGTGGGTCTCTTGTTTTGCCAGTATCATACTGGTTTGGTTACTATAGCTCTGTAGTTTATATTGAAATCTGGTGTTTTGATGCGTTCCAGTTGTTTGCTTGCTTGTTTGATTGTTCAAGATTGTTTCGACTATTCAGAGGCTTTTGTGCCTCTACATGAATTTGGTTTTGCTCTTCCTTGTTCTGTGAAAATTGTCATTGATATTTTGATTGTGATTGTGTTGACTCTGTAGATTGCTCTGTGTAGTATGGATATTTTAATGATATTCTTTCAATCCATGAATATGGGAAGTGTTTCTATTTTGTGTGTGTGTGTCTTCTCCAATCTCATCAGTATTTTGTAATTTTAAGCTCCTGGCTTCAGTGTGGGCTACCCCTACAGATGTTTGAAGTGAACCAGCAGATTGAATATCTCTGTCTCTCTGATTTTCAAGTAAATGCAAATAAATTCTATAAAGAAACAAAACTGGTTTTAAGATTGTGTTACTGGTTACATAGCCTTTTCAGTCCAGTCCCACACCTTCAAAATGCCTTCAGAAAAACTAAGTCCTCAACAATAAAATTCTGTTGGTACTGTGTCCCAGAATACTTGCCCAGTAATAATAAAGGATCTGTCATTTCTTGTAGTACAGTTTCGTGGGCTCCAATTTCTCCCTATAAAAGTTTGCAAGCCACTTTGGAGCTTGAAGGGTAAATCTTTGTTACTATTGTGGAATATTGCCAGGGAATAATCCCCTGCTGTAGCCAATTTTCTTTGTACAAATATCTGTCATATGTGTTTTATTGGCCATTTATGCAGAATGAGGTTGAAATTAGATTGCATCATATACTACATGCCATCTCTATTTTATCATTTCTGGGTAATCAGCTGTGCTAAAACCTTTAGCATCTTTTTGTCTCTCAGGACATGACTTTAATTAAAAAGCAACTTATTCAGAGTTCAGAGTTTTCTTAATTAGTTTGACTTTTCCGCATACATAATGGTATTAAGATTTATCCATGAAAACCTGCCAAATTATACTGTATTCCCCATTAGACCTGAACTCTTATTTAGGAAGATTAGAGAGAGATCCTGTTAAATGAGTTAGGATATTACAGTGATCATGCAAACTGACTTAGGCAGGGTTTTTATCTCATTGTGATAGTTGGGGTGTTTAAAAACCGAAATGAGTTCACTGACTGCAGTAACTGGCATTTAAGCTTCATTCTAGTGCAGGTACAGTGGGCCTTCGCTCAGCAGAAACCGCGCTCGCCTGGTGTCCTCCTGCAGCATGGCTGCTCCTTCTGTCTTTTCAGTCTTGTGTGTTTGTCCCTTTTGGCTCAGCCTCTGAATGTTGAAGGTCGCCGAAGGCATGATCCTCAGCTTTCTGTCTCTCGCTTTGTCCCTTGGCTTAAATACCACCTGATGGCTCCCAGATTTTTATCTCCAGCCTTGCTTATCTTCCCAGGCTTCACATTTGTGTGTCCGCCTGTCTACTGGACATCTCGACCCAGATGTCCAATAGGCATCTGGAACATGTCAAACACTCACCATGCAATCATTCATACCCTCTGGTCACCCGCTCCATACACAAGGCAACTTTCTTCCTACCCATTTTTGATGCCCCTGAGAATGGCACCTTCTGTCCACTCAGTTGCACAGGCCAGAATCCCAGTTCCTTCATTCCCCGCAGATAAATACATACGTGAGCAAGTCCTATCGTCTGCATCTCCTAAACGCCCCACACCTTGTCACTTCTCACCACCTGCACTTGCAGTCGCCTGCACAGAGCCTCTTACCCTCTTGCCTGCCTCGCAGTAGCTGCTGGGGTGTCTCCCAGGTCCCACTCATACCTGCCAAAACCCCATGCCCTTCCCACGCAGCCACAGTCAAATCAGACATGTCAGTCCCTAGTTAAAAATCTCCAAAGGACTCTTGTTGTCCTTGGAATAACCCCAGGGTATTCAGCCAGGCCCTGTGTGAGCTGGTGCTCCCCGTCCTGCCCGTCCCTGTCACCTCCCGGAGCTCTCTCCTTTCTCGCCAGGCTCAAGGGCATTGGACGTCTTTCTGTTCCACAGAGACTCCAAGCTTCCCCTGGCTTGGAATTCTTGTTTGGAATACTCTTCTTCCAGAGCTTTGCTGAGATCGATCCCTTCTCTTTTCTTTTCTTTTCTTTTCTTTTCTTTCTTTCTTTCTTTCTTTCTTTCTTTCTTTCTTTCTTTCTTTCTTTCTTTCTTTCTCTCTTTCTCTCTTTCTTTCTCTCTTTCTTTCTCTCTTTCTTTCTCTCTTTCTTTCTTTCTAGATTTCATTTATTTATTTGAGAGGTAGAGTTACAGACAGAGAGGAGAGACAAAGAGAGATCTTCCATCCACTGGTTCACTCCCCAATTGGCTGCTATGGCTGGAGCTGGGCCCATCCAAAGCCAGGAGCCAGGAGCTTCTACCAGGTCTACCACACGGGTGCAGGGGCCCAAGCACTGAGGCCATCTTCTACTGTTTTCCCAGGCCATAGTAGAGAGCTGAATCAGAAGTGGAGCAGCCGAGATTCAAACCTGCATGTACATGGGATGCTGGCACTGCAGGTGGCGGCTTTACCCACTACGCCACAGCGCCGCCCTCTGATTCCTTCTTTTCGCTCCTGCTACACCTCAACTTGCATGTATAATAAAGCAGTATGTTTCCTCCTAACACTCCCTGTCCCTCTGACCTTTTATTTTCTCCATAGCATTTACCATCTGGTCTGTATTTCTTTGGGCTTGCTTTGTTTGGTCTGGAGAAAATGGGTCTGGGAGAAGCTCCTCTGAAGGAAGTGACTGTCCACGTGTAAATGGGAGTGAGCTGGATTAGGCAGCAAATGATTGTTCAGCCTACTCATTGGCTCAGGCATAGCAACCTCAAGTCTCCTTTCTCCTGTTTCGTATCCATTCCTATCACACAAATGTTCCACTTTGACCTTTTCATTGCTCAAAAGAAATACAAAATAGTTTTTGCTAAATGCTTAGCTACAGTTGGTAAGGCGGCAGCAAGAATTAAATTGCTCTCCGTGGATCACAGGAACCCAGACATAGAAGCAGGTGTATGAAAATTGCTGTAGAATTTTAGACATCTGGGTTCGGTACTGCAAGATGCCCCTCACTTGCAAATTGTGTTTGCAGTTTCTGGGGTACGGTACTTAAATAGTGAGAGAGCAAAAGAGTGAGGGACAAAGAGATAGCCATGGAAAAGAAAACTACTTCATTTCAGTTTTGATGTAAAAGGCCTGGACTTTTCTGTTTGTGGCCCTGGGGATGCTATCCAGGGTGACATAAAATCTAGCTGTACTTAGACTTCAGTTTCCTTGCATTGCACAGTTTTTCAGAAAGACTCAAAATAAGGCCTGGGCAGTCTCTCTGCTGTATCCATTTGCTCTGGAATGTTCAAAGCCAAGCTTATTAAAACCCAGGAGAAAAACTCCCAGAAGTGGTCTCCGAGGCAGAGGCCAGCGTAGAGAAGTGAAGGTAGCACACTGCCTCCCCTCTCCAAGCCTCATGACAACTGCTTAATCCCAGAGTCGTGGGGAGCTCGGGGCTGCCCTCCAAGCATTTCCAAGGCTGCCCCCTGCAAATAAGGCTGGCTCTCACTAGGCGTTGTGCAAACGTGAATGTTGCACTTTTTGCCCATGCAGCTCCATGATAACTCTATTTTAGGAGCAGCCTTCCACTTTTCAGTTTGTACAAAAATAGTGAGTGTCTCTCTGAATGGTTGGGATCCAATTGTCCCCACCTACCCTGCTACCTTCCACTCACTCAGCTTGTGGGACAAGATGAAGTCTTTTTTCTTTTTTTTTTTCTTTTTTTTTTTTTTTTTTGGACAGGCAGAGTGGACAGTGAGAGAGAGAGACAGAGACAAAGGTCTTCCTTTGCCATTGGTTCACCCTCCAATGGCCACCACGGCCAGCGCACTGCAGCCGGCGCACCGTGCTGATCCGATGGCAGGAGCCAGGTACTTATCCTGGTCTCCCATGGGGTGCAGGGCCCAGGTACTTGGGCCATCCTCCACTGCACTCCCTGGCCACAGCAGAGAGCTGGCCTGGAAGAGGGCCAACCGGGACAGAATCCGGCACCCCGACCGGGACTAGAACCCGGTGTGCCGGCACCACAAGGCGGAGGATTAGCCTAGTGAGCCACGGTGCCCGCTAAGATGAAGTCTTTATCATGGTGCTCAACACTTGGATTTCAATCTTCATTTTCATATTATTTGCAACCTTTTTGCCTAAGGAAGTCACCACACTGTGATGATTTAGACTGATACTGAGTAGAGTCCATCTTGTCAGC
The DNA here is from genome assembly GCF_964237555.1 of Oryctolagus cuniculus. NCBI lineage: Eukaryota > Metazoa > Chordata > Mammalia > Lagomorpha > Leporidae > Oryctolagus > Oryctolagus cuniculus. Next base: position 66,272,737 of record NC_091442.1, read on the forward strand.
TCTTCAGATATCAAAAACAAAATTATACCCTTCTACTTCCAACAGTCTTCTCCTCCCCAGATTTTTAATCCATAATTTTATGTATTCACTCAGAATTTTTCATCCACCAGAATAACACTGCTTTGTTCCCATGAAATATTTCTCTGGTTTCTTATGTACTTTCATCATTAAATGCACTTGGATTATAACTCAGCTCTTTGTACAGAGGCTGGCTTTTCATTTCATCATTAATAATTCATAAGCTCCATAGAATTACTTTAGACCTTTTTAACCAAGCATCTTGAATCTTAACAATATCCAGTGTCATTTCAGCTTCTAGTTTAGGGAGGGAGGGAATGATCCTATGACTGGCCTCGCTATCTCAGGAGACCTTGAAGAAGAATGTTTTTCACTGTTTCTTGTTTAAATGGAACGTGCTTTCGAGTATAGAAATGCTGCTTATCAGAGGGAGCACCATTGTGCCAGTTCAGTGACCTTCCAGTCTGGCAAGCACTGTTAAGGTCGGAAGAGGAAAGTTCCCCTCACGACTCCTCCCAGGAGCCTCCTCAGCGCAGCTCCCAGTGTTCAGGAGAGATCTGCAGTCTCCAGATGAGTTCCTGGCCGCGTGCCGGCTCCTCCCAGGCTGGTAGGAAGCCACAGCGCAATCAGGGCCCTGCCTCTCTCCGGGTTCACCTGACTGCACCGGCTGTGGAAGCAGGCACTGGTGCATCTGTTGCCTTGATGTTCATTCCCCCCAAAGAAGACACACTGAGAATTCTGAGTAGTGAGCTGCTTAAGTCTGCGAATAATGAAAACTTGGTATTTTTCAGAGCTCCAAATCAATGAGGTTGTTGGGGGTTAGGGTTCTTGCTTTTTTGTTTTGCTTGCTCTTCTTCCTTTCTCTTTCAAGTTGTAAGAGACTTGGTTTTTGCTGGGGGAAGTAAAGGCCTTTCTCTGGCTTGTTGCTTTCCTCTCAATTTCAATTTCTTATTAAGTCCCATTGGGATCAATACTCATAAAGTAAAGCAACTTGTCTCATCTGCTTCCTTATAATCAAGTCGGGTCTGTCTTCTTTTGGAATAGTAGGATGTTTTTGAAGCACTGGCACATCTCAAGGAATTGAGGCCATTTCCTTTACAAATTCATGTTTTCACAAAATAAGGTGTTATGGGAAGATACAATAACTTTCAGTCCTCTGATGTGCTACATAGAACTATTCTGGGTTTTTTTGCAGAGAAAGAGGAATAAAAGAGGACTTTGTTATCTTAGTCATCTGAGACTAGAATTTTTAAATTAACCGAAAATGAATCATTCTCTATTTGAGTGCAGCTGATTCCACTGGAAATGTATTAGTGACGAGACTGGTGGCTGCGTTTCATGATTGTGTTTGTAATTGCAGTGTCGCAAGTTCCTTCTGATGTTTCTCATCAAGGAATCTGTAACCCAGTCCTGCTGCCCGCTTTGGGAAATAGCACCCCCAAAGGACGGAGCTGTAGAACGCTTTTACTAGATGATTGTTTGAGAAGTGCTTCTCAGACGGTTAAATGAGTCACCTGTGGATGTTTTAAAATTTGTTAATTTATTTCTTCGAGAGGCAGAGAGACAGAATCAGGCAGATGGAGGGCTCCCAACTGCTGGTTTTCTCTTCAGATGCCTGCAACAGCTGAGCCTGGGCCAGGTGAAAACCAGGAGCTGGTTATCCAGATCTCTTATGTAGGTGACTTGAGCCATCACCCGCTGCCTCCCAGGCTGCATATTAGTAGGAAGCAGGAGTACAGGCAGAACTGGCACCCAAGCACTCTGATCTGGAAATCAGTGTCCTAACCACTGAGCCAGACACCTACCCCTGGATCCTTTCTGAACTTCAGACTCTGAATTAGTAGGTTGGGAATGGGACCCAAGAGTTTACATTTCTAGTAAGTTCTTGGGGAAGCTGTTACTCCTGCTGCACAGATGAAACTATAGAAAGCAGGATTTTAGATTCCTTTACCTAAAAATTCCAAATTTAACAATTGCAAAATTGTAGGGTAAAGGGTAGAATTAAATAGTTCGGTATTTCTAAGGACAAGACAGTAATTGCATATGTACCTTCATAACGGCAGATCTGATAGTCAGCATTCTTGTGGATACGTCTTTTGCACAAACGTTGATTCCTTTGTACCCTTCTACTACTACTATTAGCAAACTAATGAACATTTCATGTCAACTTCCTTGAGGAAAGAGAGATTTCACTGTGTTCCAGTCTTCATATACCCTGACACTTGCGGTTTCCCTTGCTGCTGGACAATTAGGGAGTTGAATCAAATTGAATTGATTGAAGTTCATTAGAAAAATAAAGGGATGACCTGGTTTTGTACCCTTGAAAACACGTTTCCTCTTAAAGGGATTTGTACTAGTTTTATGTACAATAAAAAATCCTGTCAATAATTGATCCAGTTATATTTTTAAAATAAAATATAACATGAAAAAATAAGCACAAATACAAATTAAAGTTTATGGAGATGGAAGAATCTCAAGTTCTTTTGTTCCAAGGAGTACTGAAGAAAATTCTGTCTTCAATGAGAGGACTTTGGCATTCATTTCTTATTTAAGAATTTTATTCTGGGGATAAAGAGGGAAGGCATTCATGGGCTATTTTGGCAGATTCAAATCTGTTCTTCTACTTTTGAAAGAGTACATATTATTCTTGAGTCTTCAATAAATATGCAAATCCAAAACACTACCGTTAGTATATGTGCAGCCTAGAAGGCTCTCAATGAATCATTTTCTCAATCTCAGTATTATATGAATGAAACTTGAATGCTATTTTTTCATCATTCCCTTTCAGTATTTTATTTTGTTGCTTTTATTTTTAACAACTTTATTAAGATGTAACACACATACCATATAAACCTACCATTAAAAACCTATGGTTGCCTTTGACATTTACAGAGTTGGTTATCCATCACTGCAACAATTTTAGAACATTTTCATTACCCCCACAAAGAAGTCTTATACCCCTCAGCTATCATCCCCCAATCCCTCAATCCCCCAGCCCTAGGCAACCCCTAAACTACTTTCTGTCTATATAGATTTGCCTGTTCTGAACATGTCATATAAATGGAATCATTCAATATGTGGTCCTTTTTGACTTGCATAACACTTTTAAAGCTAATTTTTGTTTATGGCTCTCTTTTATGTTTTAAGTGCTGTGATCTTGGCTACCACGCAAGTCTGAACAGAGCCCTGAGAACATACCTCTCTGCGGAGTATAACCTCGAAACCTCCCGACACGAAGGCTTGGACATCATTGAGAACGCAGTTGACAATTTAGAGCCCAGGAGCGATAAGCAGAGATTCATGGAGATGTACCCTGCTGCATTCTGTCCACCAATGAAGTTTGAGTTTCAGTCTCACATGGGTGATGAGGTCAGTAATTGGTTTTCAAGTCTCTTCCCTTAGGATTCTGCTCCCCTGCTGTAACCCAGCAGTTGTAAGAATTCCCAGTTGTATTCTGCCCCCTGGCCTTGCACAGGCTCTTTACTTAATGCTGAGGTCAGCCGCTACCACATTGAAAAGCAAGGGTCAGATACTCAAAATTCCTGTAGCATCCAAACAAATAAAGGCACAGGCTTGCCTGACTGTAAACTCTGAAGTGACAAACAGGAGATGAAAGTTCTGCCTCCACCTCAAGACATTCAAATTTAAATTAAAAAAAATTTTTTTTCTGGCCCAGTAGAATCTGTCTGAAAACTCCTTGTAATCCTGACTTAAAGATCCCTTATTTAAAAGAAAAATATATGTATATAAATGGAAGAGAGAAAAAACAATGCAAAACATATTTTTAAGACTCAAGCTGGTTCCACATTGGTAAAATGAGCACTAGAAATTATATATATTATGTCTTAGATTCTTTATGTGAATTTAGCTTTTTATCCTATTTTCCTCAGCCCCACTAAAAAACTTTTTAAACTGATTATGAGTTACAGTTGTTTATATTATCTATGGATAGGGAGAAAGCAAGAAAAAACAACCAATGGAGCCTGTGGTATAGCACTTTGTATTCAGCTGTGCAAAATAAAACTAACAGATTAAAATTCAATTTAGCTATGATAAAAATAGTCTTTTTAAAAATAGGTGTAAGTATAATATTCATGGAAGATTTCTTTGTAGTTATATTTTTCTTAGTCACCAAATATATTAAGATATGTAAGATGTGTCAAGGTACTTCAAAAAGTGCATGGAAAATAGAATTAAAAATTCAGTTTATTATAAAAAAAAACTGATATCCATACTTTTGAAGAATTATCAAAAAGTTCTTGGAAATACACATTATGAAAAGCTATTCACGAATTTCAAAAGGATTTTTAGCACCAAAAGAAATTTATCCTTTTTAAAAAAGATTTATTAATTTATTTGAAAGGCAGTGTTAAAGAGGAGAGACAGAGAGATTTTCTATCCACTGGTTCACTCCCCAAATGGCCACAGTGTCTGAGGCTGGGCTAGACCAAAGCTAGAAGCCAGGAGCTTCTTCCCTGCCTCCCATGAGCATACAGGGGCCCAAGGACTTGGGCCATCCTCTGCTGCTTTCCCAGGTACACAGGCAGGAAGCTGGATTGGAAGTGGAACAGCTGAGACTTGAACTGGTGCCCATATGGGATGCCAGCACTACAGACAGCAGCTTAACCCTCTATGCCACAGTGCTGGCCCCAGAAATTTATCTTTTAATTCCATTTTCCATGAACTTTTTGAAGTCAGCTTGTTACCAATATCAAGAGTTTTACTGTGTCAGAACTCATATAGGTGGATTGGATAGATGCAGATCTGTACCTGCTGTTTTCTAATAAAAGTTTAGTTTAATTTATAGAGCAAATTACTTGATTAGAAATGGTAAGCAGTTTTTTCTGTCAATAGCATATGAATTTTGACAAGCAAGATGAGTGGCTTATTGCAAATAGCAGTATCTCTCCTCCAAAACCAAATGTTACTGTTTCAGTTTTCCATTGTGGAAATGTTAAACATGGGCTGATAAAGTGTCACAAACGAGACTTCAGTGGGATGTGAATGGTTTTTTTCTTGTTACTGTTCTAACAAAGTGAGTCTGTTCCCTATTTTGATGGCCCTGTTCTGTCAGGAAGCACTCATCTTCATGTTTTAGAGACCCCATGAAAGCTAAGAGCATTATTCTAGTTGTTTTGTTTTGTTTTTGTTTTTGGACAGGCAGAGTGAACAGTGAGAGAGAGAGACAGAGAGAAAGGTCTTCCTTTTTGCTGTTGGTTCACCTTCCAATGGCTGCCGCGGCCGGCGCACTGCACTGATCCAAAGCCAGGAGCCAGATGCTTCTCCTGGTCTCCCAGGCAGGTGCAGGGCCCAAGCACTTGGGCCATCCTCCACTGCACTCCCTGGCCACAGCAGAGAGCTGGCCTGGAAGAGGGGCAACTGGGACAGAATCCGGTGTCCTGACCGGGACTAGAACCCGGTGTGCCGGCACCGCAAGGTGGAGGATTAGCCTATTGAGCCCCAGCGCCGGCCAACAGCATTATTCTAACCAGGAAGATGAGAAGAAATTGTTTCTGGTTCAATTTTTTTTTTTTTTTTTTTTTTGACAGGCAGAGTGGACAGTGAGAGAGAGAGACAGAGAGAAAGGTCTTCCTTTGCCGTTGGTTCACCCTCCAATGGCCGCCGCGGCCAGCGCGCTGCGGCCGGCGCACCGCGCTGATCCGGTGGCAGGAGCCAGGAGCCAGGTGCTTTTCCTGGTCTCCCATGGGGTGCAGGGCCCAAGCACCTGGGCCATCCTCCACTGCACTCCTGGGCCACAGCAGAGGGCTGGCCTGGAAGAGGGGCAACCGGGACAGAATCCGGCGCCCCGACCGGGACTAGAACCCGGTGTGCCGGCGCCGCTAGGCGGAGGATTAGCCTAGTGAGCCGCGGCGCCGGCCTGTTTCTGGTTCAATTTTAATAATGCTGTCATCTTGACCTTATCCAGAATTGTATTCATGGTCAAAATACCTTACATCCAAAGCCTAAGTGGCCTCTTCAAGTTCATGGTAAATCGTGTGATGTACCTAACAGGGGAGGCACAGTTGAAAGATGCTGGCGTTGGCCATTCACATTTTCTGAGTTTCTGACTCTGTGCCAGTACCATGGTATAGACATTCTTACCCTCGTTTTACAGACGAGGAAACTGAGGTTTTGTAGCTTACCACAGTCACGTGGCTAGGAGGTGGCAGAGGTGGGATCCACACACAACAAACTGCAGAGCCCTGCTCCAACCAGTGAGCTCCCTGGCACTCTGCACTCTGCCCCCCACCCAAGTCACTGCCGGTCCCAGGACTGAGACTCTAGCATTGGAGCTGCATCTAGAAAACCGCCCCGTGCTTAGAACAGCGCTTCCTGCAGCTGCACTGACCCAGTCAGTGCCGAGCTAAGCAGCTGGGTGCTATGCTTGCTGCTTGCACAACAAGCCTGCCTTTCAAGCCGAAGTTTGGAGGTGGCCGCTGAAAGTAAGTACGTCATGGAGATCTCAAGAGGATTGGCACGGTTCGGGCGTGCAGCGTTTTAACAGGAGAGCCGAGCGTCTGGAGGCTGGTGAGTGGTGCCTTGCTGTAACTGCAACTTGCGCTTCTCCAACAGGTGTGTCAGGTCAGCGCGCAGCAGCCAGTCCAGGCAGAGCTCATGCTCAGGTACCAGCAGCTGCAGTCCCGACTGGCCACGCTCAAAATCGAGAATGAGGAGGTGAGCATGTTTTCTGCCCGCCTATAATCTGAATCCAGCTGTGAAGTGGGAGGTGTTCTCACGAGACAGAGGCACGTGTCTGTATGCAGTCCCTTCTGAGAGCATGTTCAGCTCTCAGGGCTTCCACCGTGGGCTTTGTAGAGGACAACTGCGGAGGGTCTCTATCCTACCATGTGTGAATGCTTCACCAGCAATCTACTGTACAGACACGCAAAACATCTCTTTTTTATATAAATTGTAGTTCATACCAAAAACATGTCCCATAGATTTTCCAACTTAACATTCACTTGTATGTCCCAAAAATAATGTATCATATGTTGACTGGGTGACATAGTAGTCTAATTCTAACTTTTGAAATTAGTACTCTTTTTTTCTTTATGCTTTTCTATATTCTCTAAATTTGGGGGCTTGCACATGAAATTATTCATCTAATTAGTACAGAAAATATATTTTGAAGGTTCTTGAATGAGAATTAAACATGTTTATTTCTTGCCATTACTATATTTAAATAGAATGCACATAAAATATGAATTAAAACTATATTGAGCCAGGAAGCAATTGTACAGTTCAGCTGCCTGTGTCTGAAATTAACTCACTTGGGTCCTAAAATAAAAATATGAACCACAAATGTTTGTTGTATTAGTCAAGGCTCCCAGTTGTAATTTGTAGAAACCTAAATCAGACTTATTCTAGTTGCAGAGTTAACACACTGGTCGGTATCTGCAGCAGACTCAGACAGTGAACTTGTGTTCAGCTGCTGCTATCGGGAATCCCTCTCTTTTCCTCACTTTGAAGCGAGTTTTTACGTGTGTTGGTGGGTTTGGGGGACAGATCGAGAACAGCATCTTCCCCTGTAGCGTCCCATCTCATGTGCCTCCAGAGCCTACTCTGAAACAGGACTGATTCTTCATTTGTGCACGCATCTGGACCAGCCATTACCTCCAGAGAGTGGGATTCTCGGATTGGCCAGCCTAGATATCATGCCGCTCACAGAACCCTCTGGTTGACAGCCCCCTCGGAAGTCATGTGTTTCCTGAAATAGTTCTCGAAAGGAAGCAATGTAGAGAGGGGAGAAAAAAAAAAAACTTATCCTGATGAAATGAATTAGCAAAATTCACTTTAGTCCCCTGTTTTATTTCAATCCCCCTGGGATATTTTGAGTTTGTGTATGTTTGTTTCTGTTAAGACAGAGTGACATGTTTCCATACCAGTATAACTTTTTTTTTTATTTAGTAAATATAAATTTCCAAAGTACAGTTTATGGATTACAATGGCTTCCCCCCCCCATAACTTTCCTCCCGCCCGCACCTCTCCCCTCTCCGGCTCCCTCTCCCATTCCATTCACATCAAGATTCATTTTCAATTCTCTTTATATACAGAAGATCGATTCAGTATATATTAAGTAAAGATTTCATCAGTTTGCATCCACACAGAAACACAAAGTGTAAAATACTGTTTCAGTACTAGTTATAGCATTACTTCACATTGGACAACACATTAAGGACAGACCCCACATGAGAAGTATGTACACAGTGACTCCTGTTGTTGACTTAACAATTTGACACTCTTGTTTATGGCATCAGTAATCTCCCTAGGCTCTAGTCATGAGTTTCCAAGGCTATGGAAGCCTTTTGAGTTCGCCAACTTCGATCTTATTCCGACAGGGTCATAGTCAAAGTGGAAGTACTCTCCTCCCTTCAGAGAAAGGTACCTCCTTCTTTGATGGCCCCGTTCTTTCCACTGGGATCTCACTTGCAGAGAGAGATCTTTCATTTAGGTCGTCTTTTTTTTTCCCGAGTGTCTTGGCTTTCCATGCCTAAAATACTCTCATGGGCTCTTTAGCCATATCTGAATGCCTTAAGGGCTGATTCTGAGGCCAGAGTGCTATTTAGGACATCTGCCATTCTATGAGTCTGCTGTGTATCCCACTTCCCATGTTGAATCGTTCTCTCCCTTTTTTATTCTATCAGTTAGTATTAGCAGACACTAGTCTTGTTTGTGTGATCCCTTTGACTCTTAGTCCTTTCATTATGATCAGTTGTGAACAGAAATTGCAAGTGATCAATTGTACAATTTGGGACATACCAGTATAACTTGGTCAGATCCCACTGTAGCTTTCTGGCCTCCATTCTTGCTAGAGGAACCAAACCAGCCCTTACTCATTTGTATGTGTTTGAAATACAACACATAGGACCTCTAGATAAAGTCCCATAAATGAGCCCTTCCAACAGAACAGTATTACTTTCCTTGAGGTAGTGTTTTTGCCTAATGAAGTTTGCAGGATCCTATTAGATCTTCAGGTTTTTTTTTTTAATTTATTTATTTGAAAGACAGAGGGCCAGATAAGGGGAGAGAACAGAGAGGGATTGAGATAGAGAGATCCTCTATCTGCTAGTCCACTCCCACAGTGCCTACAACATCAAGGGAATAGGGTGGGCCAGGCCAAAGCCAGGAGCCAGGAACTCCATCCAGGTCTTCCACACGAGTAGCAGGAACCCAAACACTTGGGCCATCATCTGCTGCCTCTCAGGTACATTAACACGGAGCTGGATCAGAAGCTGGAAGCAGCACTCCGTCTGCACCACGTACAATGGCCGCTTCTACATCTGCAGTTTGTTATATCTACTGACTTCCAGTTTTTTTCACCTGCTATATCCTCCTGCTGTTTTATTTGGAAAACATTCTCTAAACTGTAGTAAAAGAGTGTGTTATATACAAGGTCAAGACTGGCAGCACACAGGCCTGTTTTGTTTGGCTCCAGAGGTTTTGCCCTATTCAAAAAAAAAAAAAAAAACAAAAAAAAAAAAAACAAAACAAACAAACAAACAAACAAAAAACAACAACCAGCAAATGTGGCCTGCATTGCATTATGAAGTGAAGAGCTGGAGTGTTGGACTTCTCCATTCAGCTCACCATTTTCCTACATAGGACACGTATATTCGTGTTACCTGTCTGGCCTCTGCTGCTCTTTGAGTGTGTGGCCCTTCCTGTGGAGAATCATGGTGTCCTTGTAAACTGATAGAAGCAGTCAGTGCCTTTTGAGGGTGAATTTTTAAAAATGAGCTGCAGCAGCAAATCCGGTGGCTTGTCCTGATGTTTCTTGTGAGCATGACTGGTGGTTCATGATTCATTGGACTCAGAACAGCATTCGCTGCAGTTGAGTGGGGTTCCCAGAGAAAGTTAGACTTTGGGCAGCCAGTATATTGCCTTAGGTGTGGAAGGAGGACAAGATATTTCAGTGTATATCCAGATGCCCTGGGGGAATAGGGCAGTTTGGTTATCCTGCAGGTTGTTCTCAGAGATGAGCTGATGGAGAAGCTGAAGTTCTGTGATGAGAGGCTTTGAGAGTCCAGTGACGACATTTTGTTCCTGTGGTTCAGTTCATTTGAGTGCAATACATATGTGTTGAGTGCTTCTAGATTTCAGATATTTTACCAGGTATGGGAGTACAGGGATGAGTCAAAGACAGATGTCCGGCATGAGAGGCAGACTGTAACAAGTAGTTTATGTGAACACAACACAATTATCATTGATTTGTGATCCCAGGGTAATGTTTTTCTCTACCCTAAGTAAGGAATTCACTTTCCTGCTTCATTCCCTCAAATGGTCGCAACACCTGGGGCTTGGCTAGGCTGAATCCAGGACCCTAGAATTGCATCCAGGTCTCCCATGTGGGTATCCCATATTCCACAGTTTTCCCGGGTGCATGAGCAGGGAGTAGGATTGGAAGTGGAGCAGCCAGGACTCAAACTAGTGCTCCAGTATTGGATACAGGCAGCACAGGCAGTGGCTTAACCTACTACGGCATAAAAACTGCCCTGAAAATTTGTATTTAACCTTTGTCATAGAAATTTCTGCTTACGGGTCATTCTCATTGCTGCTTTCTTTCATAGTCTGTCTCTTGAGTAATTACCAAGATATTACAACTCCTTTCTGTTAAAGTCCTTCTTTCCTCTCTTTATCTAACACAACCAAAGAAAGAGAAACATGAATTACATTAAGTAGAGCAACCATGGCTTTCATATTTTTAGAACAGTATTGGTTTTAAGTATTTGCTCCATTTTCAGACCATTTGTGCCAGTTTTTGGTCCAGAAAATAGAGTTTTCATCAACATGTCACTTCCATCCTCACCGTGAAATCTTCTCACATAGGAAACAACTAAATGATAGTGGAACTGCCACCCTGAGGGGAATACATAGGAGAGAAACCTGTGATTCCTCGATCACCCTGCAACAGTGTTTAATGAACTGACAGCCCCATATATATTTTCCTAGCACCATTTAAAATCTTCCACTAGCAGCTTTTCAGACTGTTATAAAAATATATTCCTTCCACAAGATATTTTCAACAACAATGAGCAAGACTTTAGGCAAACATCTGAGACAGTTTTTATGGCATGGATAATTAGGGAAGTAAGACATACTTCAGTTACTCCTCCTGCCTAGGGTAGAAAAAAATCCCATTTCCCCCCAAATTTCCCATAGTAACGAAGACCACAGCAGAATTCCAGGTCATGTAAATCAGTGATTAATTCCTCATGGAGAATTGGTATAAGATGTAAAGCTTGATGACCAGTGAATTATAATTGCTGTTCCTGGGCTTCTCCCTGGCCTTGAACTTAATTTTTGCCTATTTACGTGTGTCTGACATGACTTCAATCTTCTACTGATGAGGCAACAGTAAAAGCCTAAGTAAGACATAACTGTCCTTATCATCACTTAAATGACTCCATCCTGGCCAAAATTGAAAACAGGATCAGCTATCTTTTGCTACAAATCCATATTTTGTGCTTCGGATGAGCTTTGTCTCACTCAAGGGAAGATCTTGATCCAAAAGAAAACCAAGGGGAATGGGGAGAATTTCTGGAGAGGGTATGTGAGAAGCAGGGTGCCCCAACGACAAGGGCAGAGCTCGGGATGAATTGACAGGAAAGCACACATGGCTGGTGCATGCGGAACACGCGTGGGCACCCGTGGATTTGCAACCAGGTGACTTCCATTTCTTCCCTTCAGGGAACATCCTATGACAGCCTTCTGTGTTCCAGGCACTGTGCTGGTCACTGGCGAGAGAAATATTAATAAACTGTTCTGAACCTCAGCTTAGAGCTCTAAACAGTGTGGTAGGTGGCTGTGAAAAATGGATTCAGGATAATGTCCATTAGACCATCCCCAGGACCCGGTGTGCCCAAATGAGCCATTAAATCAGAGTCGAGGTGGACCACAGGAAAACAGGTTTTGTGAAACACAACTCAGGGCAGAAATATCGTTCAGAGAGCCCTGGCCAATGGTGCTGTTTTCTTTCTTGGATTCAATTGAATCATAGCTGAGACAGGAATTTCTTCAAAAATCAGAAGAGACCAGCAATTTGTAAACACTCCCTTAAAATATGAATTACTAGGGTGAATTCTTCTGAAATGATAATGGAACCCCAAAAAAGTCTCATGGAGAAGCAAAAAATAGGACTGTTTTTCAGATCTGGTAACACTTGACCCAGCCTGGACTGGGCCTGTAACACCTGCACCCTCACTAGGGTGACAGGAGTGAGGGAAGGCCCTGGCAAGAGGCTCGGTCGCTTCCTTTGCCTTCTGTGGCCTGCACTGACAGTAAGTTTCTGCACCCTTAGCTAATTAATCATGGTGTTAATCCAGTCTCTGTGTGTGTGCGCGCATGTGTCCATGGTACATTTCCACTAATTTAATTTTTAATACATCTGAAATGATGCAGTGCTGTAACTGAAACCCATGGGAGGTCAGGGATGGCAAGGAGGCAGCGGTCAAATGGAGAGGGGAGTGCGGGAGGACAAGCATCACCTTCACAGACAGCAGTGGGTCTTACAGGATGCATCAGCTTGCATCAGTCACAGAGCTATCAAATAACATGTGTTATGGTGTGAATGTGTTGCCCCAAATTTATATGTAGAAGTCCTCACCCGCCATGACTCAGAAGTGACATTATTTGAAGATAGGGTCTTTATTGATGTTATCAAATTAAGTTATTAGGTGAGCCCCAATCCCCCAAAACTGGTATCCTTATTAAAAAAAAAATTAGACACCGACAGACAGAAGGCAACATAAAGAGACCTAGAAACAGGGCTGGCGCTGTGGCGTAGTGGGTTAAAGCCATAGCCTGCAGTGCTGGCATCCCATTTGGGCACCGGTTTGAGTCCTGGCTGCTCCACTTCCAATCCAGCTCTCTGCTAATGCTTGGGAAAGCAGTAGAAGATGGCCCAAGTCCTTGGGCCCCTGTACCCACATGGAAGACCTGGAAGAAGCTCCTGGCTCCTGGCTTCAGATCAGCTCAGCTCTGGCCGTTGTGGTCATTTGGGGAGTGGGCCAGCAGATGCAAGACCTCTCTCTATTTCTCTCTATTTCTCTCTCTTTCTCTCTCTCTCTCTCTCTCTCTGGCTCTACCTCGCAATGTAACTCTGTCTTTCAAATCAATAAAATAAATCTTTGAGACCTAGAAACAAGACAGCCATGTACAAGCCAAGGAAGGATGCCTGCACTAGATCTCTCCCAGAGTCCACAGAAGGAAGGAACTCAGCCGACTGATACCTTGACTTTGGACTTCCAGTCTCCAGAACTACAAGACAATAAATCACTAGTGTATAAGCAGCTCAGTCAGCTCGGCCATAGCAAACTAACACAGTGGATTTGGGGATGGAGACCACCCAAACAGCTTCTTGTGCCACATGCTGTCCAGAGCACCAGAAGAGGCTAAAGAGCCAAGCTACAAAAGCCCAAGGAAGTCACCTCTCCCTCTTCCTTATTATGGTCCATAGCTCAGAGCTCAGCCACCTGTGCAGCTCCTGCAGTACAGACATTCCTTGGTTTGTTGAATCCCCTGCCACATCTTTAGCTTCTCCTTCTACCAACCCTGTGTTTCCCTGATCATGTTTGCTTCATTGTATTCCCCCTGTGACTTATTACCATGGCTGTGTGAGCCAGAAGCTATTGTCATGCCTGAGTGAGAACATCCCCTGGGATGACACGGAACCAGGGGCCTGGTGTCTGGTGGCTTCTATCACATCCTTGATTCTTCCTGACAATTCCAAATCCAAGTCTGACACTGTTGCTTCTGGTAAGGAAGCTGAGAAAAAGAAGGAAAACAACACTGTTGACTTTGGCTCTTTACATGCATAGTCTATATGTGTGTACTTGATCTTGCATCCACCTCCAGTTTTTTGTTTGTTTTTTTTGGATTTTGGTTGGTTTTTTTTTGTTTGTTTGTTTTGTTTTCATAAGAACATGGTTCTATCCTATGGCCACATCCCATACCAAAGTGTCTGGGTTTCAGTCCAAACACTGCTGCCACTTCCAGCTTTCTGCTAATGCATACTTCAGGAGGCTGCAGATGATAGATGAAGTTCTTGGGTCCCTGCCACCAATATGGAAAACTTGAGCTGAGTTTTGATCTTCCAGCCTCTCAGCCTTTGAAGAGTGAACCATCTTTCTCTCTTTCTCAATTTCTCTCTCTCTCTCTTTCAACTAAATAAGTCATTTTTACAGTCTTTTTTCATTTGAAAGATAGAATTACAGAGAGAGAGGTAAAGACAGAGAGAGGTATCTTCCGTATATTGGTTTCACTCCCCATATGGTTGCAATGGCTGGAGCTTAGCTGAGCCAGAGCCAGGAGCTTCTTCTGGGTCTCTTATGTGGGTGCAGGGGCCCAAGGACTTGGGCCACCCTCCGCTGTTTTCTCAGGCTGTTAGCAGGGAGCTGGATCAGAAGTGGAGCAGCCAGGATATGAACCATGTGTGATGCCAGTGCCACAGGTAGTGGCTTTACTTGCTATGCCATGGCTCCGGACCCTCAGCCTGTGTTTTTAACATCAGACTAGATGCAGCTGAAGAGTGAATTATCATGGAAGACAACACTTCAGAAGAAAGTTATCATAATGCAGCACGGAAGAATAAGAAAATACAGAAGAGAAGAGAATGAAGTATAGAGGATATAGTGATGTCTGTATGCTAATTGAACCCCAGGAAGAAGAATCATAGGGAAGAGAGTCAACTTGAAAAACTAAAGGCCACGTACTTACCAGAGCTTATGCAAAAACATCAGATTCAAGAGGTGAAAAACAATTCCAAGCTAAACACATGATGGTGAAGCTAACAGAACACAGAGATGGACATACTCGAGAACATGAAAAGCAGTTGGCAAAAAAAAAGAAGGTTTCAGGCAAAGTCACAGCAGACAGCAGACTTTGCACCCAATAGGATCATGAAGCCACAAGAATGTCCAGTGACAGCTTCCACGTACAGAATGAAAGTCAACCGCCAACTAGGAAAACTGTCTTAAGGAGGGTGAAATAAAAGAAATCTCCAAGTCAACAAAGCTAAACTCTTAACTAAAAGAACTTCTAAAGGGTGCTCTTAAAATGTAAGGAATAAAGATCAAAGGATGTGATGAACAGATCAAGTTAAATGAGTAGTGACTATATATGAAGTTGCTTCAAAAAGTTTGCAGAAAAGACAATTCAAAGAAGTTTATTTTGGTGCAAAACATAATGAAATCCATGTGTAGCTTTTTTTGAAATTTTTTAATTTTTTGACAGAGTGGACAGTGATGAGAGAGAGAGACAGAGAGAAAGGTCTTCCTTTTGCCCTTGGTTCACCCTCCAATGGCCGCCACGGCCGGCGCACTGCGGCCAGTGTGCTGCAGCCAGCGCACCGCGCTGATCCGATGGCAGGAGCCAGGTACTTATCCTGGTCTCCCATGAGGTGCAGGGCCCAAGCACTTGGGCCATCCTCCACTGCACCCCCGGGCCACAGCAGAGAGCTGGCCTGGAAGAGGGGCAACTGGGACAGAATCCGGTGCCCCAACCAGGACTAGAACCTAGTGTGCCAGCGCCGCAAGGTGGAGGATTAGCCTAGTGAGCCACGGCACTGGCAGCATTTTCAAAGTAGGCATTTTCCATGAACTTTTGAAGACCCCCTTCATCAAACAATAACCAGTGTCACATATGAAAATATATAGTCTATTAAACATTACAGAAACAGCATATAAAGCAGGAGGGACAAATATCCTTTTTGCTGTATAGTTTACATTGTGTGGAAGTACGATGAAGCCGTTAATTTACATCAGAGTTTGATAAGCAAAGGTGGAATATGACCTTTGATAAATAAAGTCCCAGAATATAGTATGAAACCATATCTTCATAGCCATCATATAGGAGAAAATTTCTTAAGCAGGGCATGAAAAACACTAACATTGAAGGAGACCATGAGGCTGAACAAAAGGAAGTACTGAGAACACACAGCACAAAGTGGAAAGATACTTGCAACACATATAACTAAAGGAAGACTCATACCCATATCTACACATCCATTTTCTTTAACTTCTATTTAGTAAATATAAATTTCCAAAGTATAGCTGATGGATTACAATGGCTTTCCGCCCCCCCCATAACTTCCCTCCCACCCGCAACCCTCCCATCTCCTGCTCCCTCTCCCATTCCATTCACATCAAGATTCATTTTCAATTATCTTTATATACAGAAGAAAGATTTAGTATATATTAGCCGGCGCCACGGCTCAGTAGGCTAATCCTCCGCCTTGCGGCGCCGGCACACCGGGTTCTAGTCCCGGTCAGGGCACCGGATTCTGTCCCGGTTGCCCCTCTTCCAGGCCAGCTCTCTACTGTGGCCAGGGAGTGCAGTGGAGGATGGCCAAGTACTTGGGCCCTGCACCCCATGGGAGACCAGGATAAGTACCTGGCTCCTGCCATCGGATCAGCACAGTGCACCGGCCACAGCACGCCGGCCGCGGCAGCCATTGGAGGGTGAACCAACGGCTCACTGTCTCTCTCTCTCACTGTCTCTGCCTGTCAAAAAAAAATAAATAAATAAAAAATTTTTAAAAAATTTAGTAAATATTAAGATTTCAACAGTTTGCACCCACATTGAAACACAAAGTGTAAAATACTGTTTCAGTACTAGTTATGGCATTACTTCACAATGTACAGCACATTAAGGACAGAGATCCTACATGAGGAGTAAGTGCACAGTGACTCCTGTTGTTGACTTAACAATTGACACTTTTCTTTATGGTGTCGGTAATCTCCCTAGGCTCTTGTCATGAGTTGCCAAGGCTATGGAAGCCTTTTGAGTTCACCGACTCGAATCTTTTTTAGACAAGGTTCTAGTCAAAGTGGAAGTTCTCTCCTCCCTTCAGAGAAAGGTACCTCCTTCTTTGATGGCCCGTTCTTACCACTGAGATCTCAATCGCAGAGATCTTTCATTTAGGTCCTCTTTTTTTTTTTTTCCAGAGTATCTTGGCTTTCCATGCCTAAAATACTCTCATGGGCTCTTCAGCCATATCTGAATGCCTGAAGGGCTGATTCTGAGGCAAGAGTGCTATTTAGGACATCTGCCATTCTATGAGTCTGCTGTGTATCCTGCTTCCCATGTTGGATCATTCTCTCCTTCTTAATTCTATCAGATGTTATTAGCAAACACTAGTCTTTTTTATGTGATCCCTTTGACTCTTAGTCCTTTCATTATGATCAATTGTGAACTGAAACTGATCACTTGGACTAGTGAGATGGCATTGGTACATGCCACCTTGATGGGATTGTATTGGAATCCCCTGGCACGTTTCTAACTCTACCATTTGGGGCAAGTCAGCTTGAGCATGTCCCAGATTGAACATCTCATCTCCTCCCTCTTTTATTCCCACTCTTATATTTAACAGAGATCACTTTTCAGTTAAATTTAAACACTTAAGAATAATTGCATGTTGATTACAAAGTTCAACCAATAGTATTAAGTAGAAGAAAAAAATACTAAAAGGGATAAAGTATTAAGTTGTTCATCAACAGTCTGGGCAAGGGCTGACCAAGTCACTGTTTCTCATAGTGTCCATTTCACTTCAACAAGTTTCCCCCTTGGTGCTCGGTTAGTTATCACCGATCAAGGAGAACATATGATATTTGTCCCTTTCGGACTGGCTTATTTCACTCAGCATGATGTTTTCCAGATTCCTCCATTTTGTTGCAAATGACCGGGTTTCATTGTTTTTGACTGCTGTATAGTATTCTATAGAGTACATGTCCCATAATTTCTTTATCCAGTCTTCTGTTGATGGGCATTTAGGTTGATTCCAGGTCGTAGCTATTGTGAATTGTGCTGCAATACACATTAAGGTGCAGACAGCTTTTTTGTTTGCCAATTTAATTTCCTTTCGGTAAATTCCAAGGAGTGGGATGGCTGGGTTATGTGGTAGGGCTATATTCAGTTTTCTGAGGAATCTCCAGACTGACTTCCATAATGGCCTTAGCAGTTTGCATTCCCACCAACAGTGGGTTAGTGTCCCTTTTTCCCCACATCCTCACCAGCATCTGTTGTTGGTAGATTTCTGAATGTAAGCCATTCTAACTGGAGTGAGGTGAAACCTCATTGTGGTTTTGATTTGCATTTCCCTGATTGCTAGTGATCCTGAACATTTTTTCATGTGCCTGTTGGCCATTTGGATTTCCTCTTTTGAAAAATGTCTATTGAGGTCCTTGGCCCATCTCTTAAATGGGTTGTTTGATTTGTTGTTGTGGAGTTTCTTGATCTCTTTGTAGATTCTGTTTATTAATCCTTTATCTGTAGCATAGTTTGCAAATATTTTTTCCCATTCTGTCGGTTGCCTCTTCACTTTCCTGACTGTTTCTTTTGAAGTACAGAAACTTCTCAATTTGATGCAGTCCCAATAGTTAATTTTGGCTTTGACTGCCTATGCTTCCGGGGTCTTTTCTAAGAAGTCTTTGCCGGTGCCAATATTTTGCAGGGTTTCTCTGATTTCTCTAATAATTTCATGGTGTTGGGTCATATTTAGTTCTTTAATCCATGTTGAGTGGGTTTTTGTGTAAGGTGAAAGGTAGTGGTCTTGCTTCATGCTTCTGCATGTGGAAATCCAGTTTTCCAGCACCATTTGTTGAATAGACTGTCCTTGCTCCAGGAATTGGTTTTAGATCCTTGATCAAATATAAGTTGGCTGTAGATGTTTGGGTTGATTTCTGGTGTTTCAATTCTGTTCCATTGGTCTATCCATCTGTTTCTTTACCAGTACCATGCTGTTTTGATTACAACTGCCCTGTAGTATGTCCTGAAATCTGGTATTGTGATGCCCCCAGCTTTGTTTTTGTTGTACAAGATTGCTTTAGCTATTCAAGGTCTCCTGCATCTCCATATGAATTTCAGCATCATTTTTCTAGATCTGAGAAGAATGTCTTTGGTATTTTGATTGGTATCACATTGAATGTATAAATTGCTTTTGGGAGAATGGACATTTTGATGATGTTGATTCTTCCAATCCATGAGCATGGAAGAGTTTTCCATTTTTTGGTATCCTCTTCTATTTCTTTAAGATTTTGTAATTATCATCATAGAGATCTTTAACATCCTTGGTTAAGTTTATTCCAAGGTATTTGATTGTTTTTGTGGCTATTGTGAATGGAATTAATCTTAGCAGTTCTTTCTAAGCCGTGGCTTGCCTGTGTATACAAAGGCTGTTGATTTTTGTGCACTGATTTTATATCCTGCTACTTTGCCAAACTCTTCTATGAGTTCCAATAGTCTCTTAGGAGAGTTCTTTGGATCCCCTAAGGAAAGAATCATATCATCTGCAAAGAGGGATATTTTGACTTCTTCCTTCCCAATTCGTATCCCTTTAATTTCTTTTTCTTGCCTGATGGCTCTGGCTAAAACTTCCAGAACTATGTTAAATAGCAGTGGTGAAAGTGGGCATCCCTGTCTGGTACCAGATCTCAGTGGAAATGCTTCCAACTTTTCCCCATTCAATAGGATGTTGGCTGTGGGTTTTTCATAAATTGCTTTGATTGTATTGAGGAATGTTCCTTCCATACCCAGTTTGCTTAGAGTTTTCATCATGAAAGGGTGTTGTATTTTATCGAATGCTTTCTCTGCATCTATTGAGGTAATCATATGGTTTTTCTTCTGCAGTCTGTTAATGTGGTGTATCACATTGATTGTTTTGTGCACATTGAACCATCCCTGCATACCAGGGATAAATCCCACTTGATCTGGGTGGATGATCTTTCTGATGTGTTCTTGCATTCTATTGGCCAGAATTTTATTGAGGATTTTTGTGTCTATGTTCATCAGGGATATTGGTCTGTCATTTTCTTTCAATGCTGCCTCATTTTCCAGCTTAGGGATTAAGGTGATGCTGGCTTCATAGAAAGAATTTGGAAGGATTCCCTCTTTTTTGATTGTTCTGAATAGTTTGAGAAGAATTGGAGTTAGTTCTTCTTTAAATGTCTGGTAGAATTCAGCAGTGAATCCATCTGGTCCTGGGCTTTTCTTTGTTGGGAGGGCCTTTATTACTGTTTCAATTTCTGTCTCAGTTATGGGTCTGTTTAGGTTTTCGATGTCTTCCTGGTTCAATTTAGGTAGGTTGCATGTGTCCAGGAATCTATCCATTTCTGATAGATTTCCCTGTTTGCTGGCATACAACTCTTTGCACATCTGTTTTAAAAAGAAAAGAGACTCATAACCCAGGAGAAGACTGAATAAGCTATTTGAAGTAATTATTCCTAAGGCAGGAGGTCCAGATTGCTTTAAAGAGGATAATATGGGACGGCCTTTGACATGGCAATTAAGATGCTCCAATGCCACATTCCGATAGGGATTTTTTTTTTTAATTATTTAACAGGTAGAGTTATAGACAGTGAGAGAGAGAGAGAGAAAGGTCTTCCTTCCATTGGTTCACTCCCCAAATGGCCACCACGGCCGGCACTGTGCCAATCCGAAGCCAGGAGCCAGCTGCTTCCTCCTGGTCTCCCATGGGGTGCAGGGCCCAAGCACTTGGGCCATCCTCCACTGCACTCCCGGGCCACAGCAGAGAGCTGGACTGGAAGAGGAACAACCAGGACTAGAACCTGGTGCCCATATGGGATGCTGGCACCACAGGTGGAGGATTAACCACGTGAGCCGTGGCGCCAGCCCTCTGATAGGGATTTGAGTTCCAGCTCTGCTTCCAGTTCCAGCTTTCTGCTAAGGTGCACCCTAGGAGGCACAGATGATGGCTCAAGTTGGTTCCCTGCCACCCACATGGGAGAACTGGACTGAGTTCCCAGCTCTTGGCTTCGGCTTGGCCCAGTCGTGCTTGTGAGATTTTGGAGAGTGAACTAGATCTCTCTGTATCTCTTTGCCTTTCAAATAAAGAAAAATAAACAAACATAGACTAGTGTGTTCAATTTCGTACATCAGACACATGCATATTAAAGCCATACCAGACACCACTCTTAAACATGATGGTTTAAAAGACTGATAAAAACAACTATGGGTGAGAATGTGGAGTAACAAGAATTCTGCTCTTTTAGTGGGAATGTAAATTACAACAGTCATGTTGGAAAATGATTTGGCATACCCCATGAGCAACAGTTCTCGTGTGTGTGAACCAACAAAATTGTGCTCATAGCAATATTATTCATGATAGCTTAACACTTTAAAAAAAAGTCAGCAGCCAGCGCCGCAGCTCACTAGGCTAATCCTCTGCCTGCAGCGCCGGCACCCCGGGTTCTAGTCCCGGTTGGGGCGCCAGATACTGTCCCAGTTGCTCCTCTTCCAGTCCAGCTCTCTGCTGTGGCCTGGGAGTACAGTGGAGGATGGCCCAAGTGCTTGGGCCCTGCACCCCATGGGAGACCAGGAGGAAGCACCTGGCTCCTGGCTTCGGATCGGCACAATGCACCGGCTGTAGCAGCCATCTGGGGGGTGAACCAACAGAAGGAAGCCCTTTCTCTCTGTCTCTGTCTTTCTCTCTCACTGTGTAACTCTGCCTGTCAAAAAAAATCAATCAATAAATGGATGAATTATGATATGTTCTTAGAATGAATATTCAGAAATGAAATATACTCAGAAATGAATGGGTCTCACTAAAGTTGTGCAAAAGAAGCAAAGACAAAAATCATATATGCTCTAGGATAACATTGATGTAAAGAACAAAAATGGTAAAAACGAATGCATGATGTAAGAAATTAGGGTAGTGTGTACCTTCGGGGTGTCAGAGTGTGTGCAGTGCTTGGGAGAGGCATAGGATTGTGTGGAATGGACTGTTTCTTGATGTGAGTGGTGTTGCCATAGGTGTGTTTATTCACTTTGTGATAATTCATTGATCTGCATATTCTGTGCCCGGTGATGTGGGAGATTTACAAGGATTCAAACATAAAGTTGTATCCTCCTTAGGATAATTCTGCAGAAATGTTCCCCTTAAGTTGGTGATATGGGGTCGAGTTTACCTGTCTCTCTGGCTCCCTGAACAGACTCCCAACTCCCTGGGGGCAGGGCCTCTGTCCTACTCTCCTCCTGACAGAGTAGATGACTGTTTTAGGAATTCATGAAATAAGGAACATGAGAAATATATTTCTGTTCCCAGGTTAAGAAAACGACTGAAGCCACCTTGCAGACGATACAAGACATGGTCACCATCGAGGACTACGATGTTTCTGAATGCTTCCAGCACAGTCGCTCCACAGAGTCGGTGAAGTCTACTGTCTCTGAAACCTACCTGAGTAAGCCCAGCATCGCCAAGAGAAGAGCTAACCAGCAGGAAACCGAGCAGTTCTACTTCATGGTGCGCCCACTGCTCCCCACGTCACTGCTTATGTATTTGTTTGTTTATATTCACTGGAAAGCCAGAACTAGAGAGAGAGCGAGCGAGCGAGTGAGCCATAGAGATATCTGTACTCCCCCAAATGCCTGCAATAACCAGGGCTAGGACAGGCTGAAGCCAGGAGTCCAGGACTCCAGTCGGGTCTCCCCCGTGGGTGGCAGGGACCCATGCACTTGAGTTGTTCTCTGCTGCTTCCCAGGTTGCTTTAGCAGGAAGCTGGTCAGAAGCAGAGTAGCTGGGTCTTAAACCAGCATTCCAGTGTGGAAAGCAGGTATCCCAAGTGGTGGTTTAACCAGCTGTGCCGCACACCTGCCACTCTTTTTAATTTTTTGTTGTTTTTGTTATTGTTCAGGGAGAGAGAGAGAAAGTGCATGTGGGGAAGCTCCCATGTTCTGGTTTATTCTAAGTGCCTGCTGATGGCAGGGGCTGGGCTAGGCCAAAGCTGGGAGCCAGGAACTCAATTACTTGAGCCATGAAGGCTGCCTCCCAGCATCTACACTAGCAGGAAGATAGAGCCAGTAGTGGGAACCAGGAATTGAACCCAGGCACTCCAGCATGGGCTAAAGGAGTCCCACCTGGTAGCTTAGCCACTAGGCCAATGCATGCACCTCCGCTGTCAAGCGGTATCCACGGATACCCAGTGCTGCCTGTATCATTGCATCAGAGTCACCTGGGGTTCTTTATTGAACTACTGACTCCGGTCTACTCTCAGTGTTCCTGATTCCATGAGTCTGGGTGAGAGTTTAGAAATCAGAGGACTGCTCTGCACAAAGTTTTTAAACTTTGATGGCCACAGGTGTCCCCAGGAGAGCTTACTAAAACAGATTACTAAAACAGATTCTGATATCAGTAGGTCTGGAGAGGAAGAGACCTAAGATTCTGCATCTTTGTAAGAAAAAAAATTTAAGAAACAATTTAATTAGTTTTGAACAGAGTCGATGTGTTTTGTAGATACAATCCTAAGAACACGGCAGTGTTCCCTTCCCCTGGCCCTCCCTCAGGCTCCCAAGCCGTGGCTGATGCTGCAGGACTTTGGAGCAGCAGACAAGTCACATCCCGCTCGGGATTAGTTTGTAGAAGTCCTCCCTTAGGAGGGGATGTGGAACATGAAAGCGGCTGCATTTCGGATCTCCTACGAGAAGTCCCCTGACATTGAATGATTTTTTACGAATTAAAAATTCCTCTTGCTTTTCGCAGAAACTCAGAGAATATTTGGAAGGCAGCAATCTCATCACAAAGCTCCAGGCCAAACATGACTTGCTGCAGAGGACCCTTGGAGAAGGTCAGTTACGTGGAACAGACCAGGGGACGACCTGGGTTATGGCTGTGTGTCGTGCATGCCCTCACAGGCCGTGAGCGGTGTCACTCGTGGATCGGTACTTTGCGAATCTGTATGTTTAGATCTGGTTCTCTCCGTATTTGTAAGAATCATGTTCTCCCTGGAACTGTTTTTTTTTTCCCCCTAAAGCTTGACATTAACCTTGACAAAGACTCATAAAACCCAGGGAGGGCTGCAAAGCAGACTCACAGGTCCCCAGGCGGGAACTTCATAGAGTGTGGTGCCCCAGACAGTGGCTGTACCTGCTCCTGCCTCCTGACCAGTCCCTTCCTTCCTTTTTTTCTCGACTTTACCCTTCAAGCCACACCCGTTTGTTTTAATTGGCTGGTCTTTGTCCCAGCTGGGACTCTAGAAACCAGTTAAACCAGTTTGGGTGATTTATTTTTTTCTTTCAATAGGCATTGGTTGTAGTTAAGAAATAATCTAAAATTATCAGTAGATTGCTGTGTCTCATAATAATGACAAAAACAACAGCAAGAGCTAATACTTAGAAGGCTTTGTGTGTGCCAGGCATTGTTCTGAGGGCTTTAATTGGGCACTATTGATTTTCCCATTTTTACAAATGAGGAGACTGGGAGGCAAAGGGACTGTAGGCAAAGGGACTGTGTACATTTTGTTTCTCTTTTTGTCCTTATGAAATTTAAAAGGAGAAAAACAGACACAAAGTCCTTGTGTCTAGTGCCTCATAGTCTGTTACTATAATTAGCTTTTACTCATGCTATAACCTGCAGAATGTTTCAAAAAGTGAAAGAGAACATGGGAGGGAAGAAGAAATGAGAGATGGAAAACTGAGTTGCATGAGAACTGAGTTGCATGAGTAACTCAGGTCAAAAAGAGATTGCCACCATTACACCTAAACTCCTGCCTCCTACCATGCAGGAACCTTCCTTACCCACAAAGCAGTGTTTTAGTCCCCTTATCTCCTTATTTCCTCTGGTGATCCCATCCTCCTTAGGGAATGACCACTGGAGAGTGTCTTTAAAAGCCAAACATAATGTGTGAATCTTCACTTTTTTTTTTTAGGATGCATTTATTTATTTATTTGAGAGGCAGAGTTACAGAGAGAAAGATACAGACAGAGAGACCTTCCATCTGCTGGTTCACTCTCCAAATGGCTACAATGACCAGGGCTGGGCCACATCAAAGCCAGGAGCAAATCTTCATTAAATTCCTAGTCAGAAAAGCAAACATTATAAAGATATTTTGAGGACAATTAGGGCAATTTAAATATAGATGACATTATGATAATGGTATTACGGCTGTGAAGAACACTCTTATTCCTAAGAAACACTTTGCTGAAGTGTCATAATGTCTGCAACTGATTTTTACATGGTTCAGAAAGAAAAAATAGAGGAGAGAGAACGCGAAGGTAAAGCAATTTGGCAAATGTTAATAATTGGGAAATATAAGTAAAGGTTATAAGGATGTTCTCTGTGATAAAAACATATATTGCGGCCGGCGCTGTGGTGCAGTGGGTTAAAGCCGCCACCTGCCTTGCCGGCATCCCATATGGACGCCAGTTTGAGTCCAGGCTGCTCCACTTCTGATCCAGCGAGATCTCTGCTATGGCCTGAGAAAGCAGAAAGTAGAAGATGGCCCAAGTCGTTGGGTCACTGCACGTACATGAGAGACCCGGAAGAAGCTCCTGGCTTTGGATCAGCACAGCTCTGGCTGTTGCAGCCATTTGGAGAGTGAACCAGCAGGTGGAAGACCTCTCTCTCTATCTCTACCTCTCTCTATAACTCTGTCTTTCAAATAAATTAAATACATCTTTCAAAGAATGCGTTTTTAATTTTTAAAAAATTGATGTATTTTATTTAAGAGGCAGATCTCGCATCTGCTGGTTCACTCCCCAAATGCCCAGAATCCTGGAACTCAATCTAGGAGTCCCATGTGAGTGGCAGAGACCCAAGTACTTGAACCTGCTGCCTCCCAGAGTGTCCACCAGAGGGAAGCTGGAGTTGAAGCTGGAGTTGGGACTTGAACCCAGGCACTCTAGTATAGGATGTGGCTGTCCCAAGAGTGGCTTAACCACCGTGCCAGACATTCACAGCTATTCGTTTTAATTGTATAAAAAAAAAAAATCAATGTATTTACGAACAGCTTGTCACCAACAGGGAAAAGGGAGAGGACTAAGCTCCCAAGACAGCGGGGGCAGGGAGGTGGGGGATGGTGCAGAGGACTGATCCTGTACATCCCCAGTCAGACAGTCAGAACTCGGACCCCTCTCCCCAGGTGCAGACTGCCATATCCTCTTTGTCATCAGGCTCTGATTTGTCTGGCAACTCCCTCCCCCTCCAGTCTGGGTCGGTTCTCTTCAAGTTAAGAACATTGTTTGCACTGCCTCTTTCTACACTTTGGTAGGGTATTCGTATCTTTGAATGCTTTTCTTGCTTCAGTGAGCATGTTCAATTTCAGTTTTCCCACTTTTTCCTCCCTCTTAGTAATCATGTAAGTCCTTTTTTTTTTTTTTTTTTTTTTTGCCCCCTCTCTATTATGTAGAAATGCTTAATATTTCAACTGATGCCCTCAAGGTCAGTTGCGAGCCTTAAAACATGAATTATCATTAGTGTAGGTGAAGGCTTACCGGCACAAAGTCTTTCTCCACAAGGCTGGGTGTTTTTTTAGAAATTGTGAGTTTAGAGGCCAGCGCTTTGGCATAGTAGGGTAAGCCTCTACCTGCGGCGCCAGCACCCCATGTGGGTGCCAGTTCGTGTCCTGGCTGCTGCTCTTCCAATCCAGCTCCCTGCTGATGGCCTGGGAAAGCAGTAGAAGATGGCCCAAGAGCTATGGCCCCTGCACCCACGTGGGAGACCTGGAAAAAGCTCCTGGTTTCAGATCAGCCCAGCTCTGGCTGTTGGCGGCCATTTGGGGAGTGAACTAGCAGATGGAAGACCTTTCTCTTTGTCTCTCCTTCTCTGTAGCTCTTCCTCTCAATAAAATATTTAAAAGAAAATTGTGAGTTTAAGAGAATTTAAGTGGTGGGTGAATGCGTTCTTGGCAGCAAATTCAGACATGTGTTCACATGCCTGGGTCACTTCCAGAAACTTCTGTGGCACTTATCCTACATAGATGTTCTTAGGACTAGAGAGAAAGTCCCAGTGGTTAATATCCCTTTGCGTGTCGTTATGAAGAGGGCTATAGTTTAGCCAATTTGCTGAATCCATGTGCCAGATTCCATCTCTGCCACTGAACTGTGTAGAGCTATATTATACCTTGTGAACTTTAAGATTTCTAGGTCTTGGAATTTCTCTCAGTGAGATCCAGTGTCCCAGGGACACATGCTGTGTTCAGGGATGTGAGGCCTCCATGGCATCGGTTTCCTCTGCAGAAGGAGCCGCGTGGTTTTCGCTTAACGGCAGCAGACACCCTAGCCTCTGCCCACGGGTGGCAGACCTTCCTGGGAGCTGTCTGTGGAAGATGCACCCCACCTGTGAGCCTGATGCTGGTAAGCCTGCTGGCTTTCAGCGCAAGCCATCCTCCTATCAACTGGCTTATACCACAGGAGACTGGGAGAGTTAATGGCGCCTGGCCCATGGTGAAGTAATCCAATGGTGAGCTCTAAGGAAGGAATCCACGTCCCGATTTGGCTAAATAAGGTTAGTAGTGCAGGACTAAATGGTGTGTTTAGGGAGCGTCCTGACTTTTTAATGTAGAAATCACCTCTCTGAATTATACTAGACTTACTGCTACAAAAACTACCTTCATAGTAAAACAAATAGAGCCTAACCCAGGGATTTAGCAGTTGACTGTACACAGCTGAAGCTGTAACTGCAGACATGTGTTTGGCCTGCCTTACTGCTCTGTTTTTGGCAGGCTACCAGTAGCCCAGTAAATTCTTTGATTTACAACATTGCAAAGCAGCTAGCTTGGGCGCTTCAAGTGGCACTATGAAAATTCAGAACTCCAAATCTTGGGAAACAGTTGAAACAGAAAGAATTGTATAATGCATTCAGGCCGTCATCTTCTTCTTCATCCTCTGTGGCACCATTAAGTTCTTGTGATGTTGTTTGTTTTTAAATGGATGTTAAATTGACCACAGTATGCGGGCATATATGAGACCAAGGCACTAAAATCATTTTCCTTTTCAGTAATGAGCCTTCGTGTTCACATCAGCTTCTTTGTGTGCAGCACTTGAAGTTAAGGGGGCGTAAATATCGGTACAATTTTTGCTAAACACAGTAAATCTGACACTGGGAGCTGAGCTCCATGTTACATGGGCATAAGGTTTCTCACACAGGAATGAACTAGGTTGTTCTCACGCAATGCATTGTCTGTCTTTGACTAGGAGTACAGGTAGACTTTTAAAAGGAGAAGCAGATTGTGAATCTCTGTTTTTGGAGAAAAGCACTGCAGTAGTTTGTTTTCTTAAAAAAAAAAGGGGGGGGGGGCGTCTGCTGCAGAGTAACCCCAGGAGTCCCCACCCACCATTCATTAAGAAGAAATCCAGCAGGTCTTTGTCCGGCTTGAGCTGTGCACATTTTAAATATTTTATTTAGATTGTTTTTTTAATCTCTAATTTCCACCAAACTATACTTGGCTATTTCTTTTGCTCTGTGGCGATAAAATGTGTTTAGGTGTGAAAAGGGATTCACATCATAATTCTCACATGAAATGTAAGAGTAGTCGAGGAAGGAATTTGTACCAAGAATGATCATGGGTCATTTTTTTCCCCCTCTAAATACCTTCTATGTAGAGGTGGTGGGAGGTAGTTGTTTCTTGCTTTTAATAATTAAGTAGCCTTCCAAAGAAAGTGATTGAAATCTAATCCTCAGACCACTGGAAGCTTTCATGTGTCTCTGAGAAAGAGGCTTCTGAGTTTGCGTGTTATTGATCTATTAATGATGATACCGATTTAAAAAAATAAAGCCTCATTCATCAGCGGAGACACACTTAGGACTATTAGCTGGAAAAACGCTGCATGTGGCAGTGTGGTTTTGCCGTGAATAAGAGTTCTTGCAAAGCTTGCTCTTGGTTCATTATTCAAAATGTATCTTTTATAGGTTCTTAATTTTTTATCTCACACTATTAACGAGGGAAGAATGGAGCAAAATAATTTTATGCCATTTTATAGATCATCTTTTTCTAAATCTGGGGAGTAGTTGGATGGAATATTTTACCAAAACTAGCATAATTTCTATATTATAATTTTTCTGTATCAAGAACTGGAAGAGAGGAGCTGGTAGACTCCAAACATAAAGAAAAGGAAAAGATGGAAGTATTACTTTCCCAATTTGATGAGTTTATTTTGTATGCATAATACTGCAATGCACCCGTATTAAAATATAGAAGTATTTCATGTTAATCAAAAAGAAAAACAGCAAAATTTCAAAGTTAAAAAAAAAACATTTCATGGCTAAGGAGTTATCATTGGCATAGTTATCACTGAATCACTTGAAAGTGATTAACCTGTGTTATTCAAAATAAGTTTATGGATATTTATTAGTTTACCAATGTATATATTTACTTACTAATATCTTTGCTATTTTGCATTTGCCTTTAGCTATATTGACCAGACAGAAGTATAAGCCATGATCCATACATACACTTCCTCTGCCATCTTTCAAAATATTTTCTCGGAATAAAAAGACCCCACAATTTTATTTAAAAAATTTTTTTTATTTAAGTTGTACACGTTTCATGTGTTTCATATATACAGATTTAGGAACACAGTGATAACTTCCCACCCTACCCTCCCTCCTGCCCACACCCCAACCCTTCCTTCTCCTCGCTCTCCCATTCCCACTCTTAATTTTTACAGTGATCTATTTTCAGTTTACTTAATGATTGTAAAGTTATCCCTACGCTAAGTAGAAGAGTTCAACAATAGTATGGAAAAAAAAAAAAAAAAACAAAAAAAAAAACACTGTTCCTCAATGGAAAACCCCACAGTTTTAAAGGTAGTATGCAGTACAGTGTCGGAGCTCAGGTCCAGAATTAGAGCATACCTGGAACCTAGTGCCAGGCCCACCCCATACTGATAGCCCGACACCAAATGAGTCACTTTCCTCTTTGCTTAGTCTCTTCTGTAAAATAAGACCACTGAAGAAGTACCTTGTTGTTATGAAGATTCGAGCTTATATATAAATTGCTCTGATTATTATCTAATCAATAATACACATCATTGCTGCTTTGATTGTTACTAATATGTGTCATGGCATACTTGCATGCTATGATAAAGAATACAGCATGACAGAACACAGCACAGGCCAGGGAGCTGCTCTCCACCAACCCCTTGCTCATTCTGCTGACTCACCCCGGGTCAGCGCCCATGCCTCCAGCGCGCCCGGAATGATGGTGACTCTCCAGTCCTTACCTGCAGGCCCACCTTCTCTGTGCATTCACCCTGGATAGCCTGCTTCCTGCTGAGCATTTGCGTCAGGGTGTCTCACCGGGCGCTGCACAGGGCACTCAGCTCGCAGCCTGCCTCCTCTGCTTTCCAGATCTCCTCTGGCATTCCCAAAGAGCTATCAGTTCTTTGGAGTTGCGTGTACACCTTCCCGTGAATTCTTCTCCCTGGATGTAGAAGGCGGCCAGCAGAAGGAAGGGACTTGTAGCTAAATGATGGGTAGCGCTGGGTGTGGGAGGTAGAGGACATCCTGTCTTCTGCGCTTCCCCCTTCCGAGTCATGGGCGACAGGGACAGTGGCCTGCACCTGTGTTGGGAAAGACTCTCTCTGATAGTAACAGTTGCCCCTGTTGAATCCATAGATAGTAGTGAAACACTTCCCTTTGTTATTCAAGAGTGAAGGGCTGTGCTGCAGGCAGGGAATGGTCATTCACAATTCTCAGCAAGCCAGCTGGCCCTGCCCTGCGAGTGAATCACGCACGGCATTGTGGGCATTGTGCCGCGGCGGACGGGGCTCACCTGTTTGTGTTGCAGCGCCAGCTCCCTCTGCCAGCTGTCTTGTCTAGCTCTTTCAGAATCACATCATTTTACAAACAAACCAGCTGAGTGGTGCGGCTCGCCCACACCCCTTCCCACTGCTGCACCTGAAACGGAAGACAGACCGGACAGCAGCTTAGACACACGCAGACTTGCAGTCGGGGCAGATGGCAGGAGCACCACCAAAATACAGACCTGTTATTAAAAACCAGCCAAGAAGCCGCTCGTGTCTTAAATGACAGAGAACTCTATGAAAGGCCCTTGGCTTATACGTTGGTGGAATGCAGTGTAATTTAATGTTCTTGTTCTTCAGTATCTGCAAATGTCATTTCTGATTATAGAATACAAGTTTTCTCCTACTCCTCTGACTTCATAGTATGAAAATAATACTGACGTATGCTAAAGGAAATTGAGTTCTCCCAACCCTGTTTGACTGTGTACTCCTCCCCCATAAATATCAATTAAGGCATGCAAATCTTGAATGTTTTATGTGGATTTCATCTTTGAGCTTACAGTTAGAATCAAGCAGATATGTCTTCCTTTAAAAAAAAAACCTGCTTCAAATTGCCAAATGAAACATGTTTCTTTAATTATAGAATTTATTAAATTTTATATATAGATGTCATATAATATTTACTTTGAATTTTTATTTATATATGCTATCCTCATGTTTTCCAACTTAAAATATGTATATTATAAACCCAGCATCTTAAAATGAGGTACAGATGATACAAAATTCAGTTTATTTATTTTCATTTTTTTTTCTGTAGGTCACAGAGCTGAATATATGACCACAAGGTAGGAAACTATTTTTATCATAACTCCTAGTATGTCTTACTTTCTTTTCTCTTTTCCAAGAAGCAACCATTTATTTAAATGCTGCAAGAATAAACTTATTTTATTAATAGATATAAAAGATAGTTTTGGTTTGAGGAAGTATAGCAACGTGAAAAGCGTGTTCTCACAAGATGAGATATACTCTGACATATCTAAGGGTTCTCAGTGGAATTATCACTCTGTAAACAAGCAGAGTCAACAATAGAAACCCAAGTTGAATAGGCTTGGTTTATCTAGTCGCAAACACTTTAAATTTTTACAAATCATCTGACAAGACTATTGATGTGGTAGTTTAATTAAAAACAATGAAACAATATGATGTGTCACCTACTGCATTGCTGAGTAGAAGATACTAGTTACTTCCTGGCCCTACGTTGTCTAATGTCATACACATATCAGAACTCTATTAAATACCCTTAAGCTACCCACCTATGGTTCACTTTGAACACTTCACTTTTAAACGCCAACAGCCACACGACATTTTTGGCTTGTTTGTTTTTCCATTTATGGAAGGATTTTGAAGTTACTTCTAAAGAAAACCATTTGAGAAGTAGTTTGTGATTTGGCTTGGAGAAAGCTTGTAACAGCTTTACTTTTTTTTTTTTAAGATTTATTTATTTATTTGAAAGGCAGAGTTACACAGAGAGAGGAGAGGCAGGGGCAGAGTGAGAGAGGTCTTTGATTCGCTGGTTCACTCCCCAGATGGCCACAACAGCCAGAGCTGTGCCAATCTGAAGCCAGGAGCCAGGAGTTTCTTCCTGGTCTCCCAGGCAGGTGCAGGGACCCAAGGACTTGGGCCATCTTCCACTGCTTTCCCAGGCCACCTCAGAGAGCTGGATCATAATTGGAGCAGCCAGGACTCGAACCAGTGCCTATATGAGATGCCAGCGCTACAGACGGCAGCTTTACCCACTGCTCCATACTGTCGGTCTCAACTTTTACTTTTTTATATCACCGTTGTGCAACAGCCAGCAGTGACTCTAGTTGACATACTAGAACTTGAACTTTGGGAGTTCTCTTGGAGGTGAGAAAATGTAGAACACTGTATGTCTGCTATGGCAGTTGGCAAGTTGATTTTTAAGGCTCTGTGATGTTACTGCTGGGCAGATTATTCACAAAGAAACCCCTCTTGCTTCTTGGTGAACCAACACAAAAACTGCAGTTACTGATTTTTCTAAACTTTTCCAAAGAAAAAAAATCAAAGAGGGAGATTACCTCTAATGAGTAATACACAGTTCATATTTTGTCACAATGCTGTGTCTCTCTGTTTTACCTATTGTTTCTAAAATATAATTAATGTAAGGCACTTAAAACATATTTCCAGGAAAGGATTCAAATATATTAATTTGCAATGAGAACATCATTGCCAAGGAGACTAGATTTTCATGTCAGCCTGACCAGTGCTTCTTTCATGCGTGCATCCCGTACAGGAAACCAGATTATCGGGAAGTTGTGTGATAGGCACAGCACCCGAATATGAGTCATGCAGGTGGGCGTTTGAACACCCCTACCTGTGTTCACCTGATGTGGGGGTCGTGGGGCCAGACTCACCTCCGCTGTAGACGTTAGTGTGTAGGTGCTCAGGCAGTTTGTGCCCACGCCAAGTCCCCTCCACAGCTTTAGTTTCTCCACATCTACTTTATGCTTTAGGACCTTTGGGACAGGTGGTTTCCCTTTGTGGGCCCCTCGCCAGGGTTATCCTGCTTCTCCCTGTCTGCAGGAGTAATTATCCGATGTCCCTGGAGGCTCTGGCTCCAGCTGTAGGACTTGCTTGCCCCAGGAACCAGTGACCACATGAAATGCTGATCTCCTTGGCTTCGTCAGCCACTCCAGGTGTCACCACACGTGATGCTCCGTTGTCCTTTGTAATAACCACTTTGGAGTTTCTGTATTTGCTGCGTTGGTATCTTATGACCCTAGAGGGACTGCCCTTCCCAAATTAGTGAATTCCCCGTGCAAACAAGCCAATCCAGAGCTCATCCTCCCAACCACGTCCCTTGTCAGGGCTGCTGTTCACCTGCACCAGGCACCCCAGGACCACATACAGCCGTGCAGAGCCCCTGTGCCCCGTGAAATCCTCCAGCCAACCTCAGCCTGCCTCTCCCCTTCCTTCCCATGGGAACTGCAGTAAGGCCTCGTGCCCACATTTTCCCTTCTTTCTGTCCCCTGACCAAGCCTGGGGCTTCCCCCTGTGCCTTCTCCTCTTGGGAACTGTGAATAATGAGCTCTTTTCAACGGCCATTGTCCCCTGATCTGTTGGACTCACCGTACCTGAATAAAAGTAAAATCCACATCATTTGAAAGGCTTCTGAAATGGTGAAAAGAGCAGATGAAATCCAGCGCAGAGGGCTGAACTCTGGTGGTTAGTTGTTTTGTTATTCGCACCCACCAGATCCCTTCCTCCATGAATGGCACACAGTTCAGTGTATAAAAGAAATTTCAGCTGTGGTGGGGCATGACATGGGACCTTCTCTTCTAGACACCAGCAAAGCTCTTTTAAGCTCTCAGGCCCCAGGAGGTCTTCAGGTGCTACTTGTGCACCCCGTTAGTCACATGAGCCCTCCTGCCGGAGCTGTAGAATTAACTACCAGAGGGTTTGTTCCCCCCATCCCCTCACTGCTGTGATGGTATCTTAGGAAGTTCGTCAGCTTCCCCATCAGTTCTGGGGATTTTCTTTCTAAAGCCGACTTTCTGAACTTCAACAACATAAACTAAAGTTAATTCTTCCCTAGAGAGTCTGCAGCTTCATGAAGGGCTTGATGTAATTTCCGTGTGTAGTGTACATCCTCCTTTGAGCCCTGCAAGTAAAGAGGAGTTTACGTTGGAGCATCCAGAGCGGCTTCTCAGTGCCTTCTCTCCCATTCAGCTCACTTGCAGAAGTTGAGTCAGCCAGTCCTGACCCTCCTTCCTCTAATGGGGTGGGGCCAAAGGGGTCCCCTCTCTCCAATGACAGGCAAGGTGATGCAGGGCTTCTGAACAGAGTACGTGGTGTGCTGGGTGTGCGTTTGTCAGAAGAACTGGCTTATCCACCATAGCCAACAACAGACCAGAGGTGAGGGTAGGAAGAGTCCATCCTGTTGCTCCACAAATGTTCAGGCAGCAGGATCGTTTGTTCTTAAGAGACAGCAAGTCATGTAGCCTGCGTGAATCAGAAACAGCGCTGAAACTACCAAGAAGTAGCATTGTCAGTTTTTCCACTTATGACCCGTTGATAGTTACTTTTGCACAAAATAAAAATCCCATTCACATGGAACAGAGGTAATGTTACTGTGCATTGAAGAATTCTGTTGTAAGTAAGGTATTATATTTAATTTCTCATCTGGGGGTGGAGGGGTCTATCAGAGCCCTCATTTTTAGGACTGTTCATGCGCACTGAGTGATTCAGAATAACAAGAACCGGGCCTTGTAACACTCTCCCAGACAGAGCCAAATCCCTTCAGTCCTACTTATTTTTAAACAAATGAGCAAATAAACAAATGTCAGCTACAGCATACAGAGAAATGGCAGTCTGAATGAATAGCTCGTGTGTTTGTTTCTTGGTACATACGTAAAAGTAAAGAAATGGGAGAGGCAAGGGACTGTTGTCCCCCATGGGTGGGGGTGGGGAACAACCCAAGATTCCAGTGCTTTCTAATTTTGTTCTGCCCTGTGGGTGTTGAATTTATTGTTTGATTTCTACCATGCTCAGTAATTATATTCCCTTCCCTCAGGCCTCCCAGTGTTCCCCCTAAGCCCCAGAAACACAGGAAGTCCAGACCCCGCTCACAGTATAATGCTAAGTTGTTTAATGGGGATTTGGAAGCATTCGTCAAGGTACTGGCAGCAGCCATCTGGGTGGCTGATCTCCACGCTTCTGACTATAATGGCCTCCGCCTCTCAGGATGCGAGGCAGGTCATTATGTCCAAGTCTGTCCTGGGGCTCTCTGCTTTCCCCGAAAAATCAATATAATATTTCCTGAAGTCAGAGAGGAAAGAATATTTGGGTTGAGTGCCTTCAAAAGAGGAAACAAACGTGGGTATTTTTGTGCGGGCGAAAGGGAAAGCCCTCTGTCTTTACTTAAAAAAAAATTTTTTTTAAAAAAGCCATCCTTTGCACGCAAAGGAAAAGAGCAATCTGGTAAGATGTTGTATTTTTACTTGTGGAAGCGAGATGGCACAAAATATATATTTAAAATCCATTTGTTAGGCTAACTCTGAAGCATGACAAGAGTCTTGATTTCCCGTGACTTGAGGAATTCATTATATTGGATCGATTGTAAGCCCCTGTGGTCTGTAGCTTGGATCTCTGCTGTGTTTACTCCCTGTCTTCTTTTTCATCCTATATTTCTGATAATGCTCCTAGCCGAGGACGAAGGAACTCGCACACGAGACACCAGGTATAGTGCTAGGGGGACGTGCGGGCTCAGCCTTTTTTGCCGTTGGTGTCATTTTCAAGTCATACTCATGCTTGGCTTCAATTAGATTTTCAAGGTCTTTAAAAGAAAAATGTTTGCAGTTGGAAATTGGATTTATACATAGGTCTTCCTAGACAGGAACTATAAGGATCAAACACTAAGAGGAAGAGTTTTCTTCAGTAAACATGGAAGAAGTCTTGGGTTTTAAAATATGTGCTTGGCAGATGTATCGACTTTGAGTTAAGGAAAGTCAATGTGAAATACCAACTACACATTTAAAACTGGATTCTGGATCCTAGAGTAAATTGCACAAAAAAAAGGAGTTTAACTTCTCCTTCATAGCTAACATTTTATGAAATGAGCTGTGATGTTTAGATAGGAAACACTGTTTTAAACAACCTCTCTCAATGCTATGTTAGACATCTTTCTTTCTTTAAAGGCTGATCTGTTTGTTGAACATGTGCACTAGTGATTAAGAAATTGTGTGTCTCCATATGGCCTGTGTAGGGACAGGTAGACAAATATATATACAGAGAGGGATCGATAACCTCTGACTGCCCTAAAAATGGGCCCTAGCCCTGGCATTAAGTGAAACGCCACTGAAGCACCTAAAAAGCAATCACAAATCTATTGCCTTAAGCCTTAAACCCAGAAGAGCCTCATTGGCCCTAATTGAATACAAAATTATTGTCAAATTTGATTATCTAGTTTCCCAGCCCCTGGCTTATATGCAGGGACAAGTTAGATGGAGAAGAGGGAACAATAAAATGAAAACAGTGAGATGTGCAGCTGATAGCCTGGCAGAGAAAGCCAGCATGGAAAAAGCTCCAAGAAGCACACGTCGGATTCTGTAGGATTGGATCAGACAGTAGGAGACCGCCTGCCTAAGGTCACTGGAAAAGCACATGTTATATTTTTAAGAGATTTGTCATGAAGACCAGTTCAAGGAAACCTAACTGAAGGACTGATAAAGGGATCGACCATTTATCATGGAAAATTCGCGGAAATGAGCCCTCTCCTTCTCAGAGGGAGCTGTGAAGACCAATAGGGAGGACACAGAGTCCTCTGTCTCTGCACCTCTGAAAGGCACTAGACCGCTTGAGGCCTGCACACCACCACTGTGGGCCAGCAAGAGCAAAGTCTTCCCTCTCTTCCCCGCTGGGAAACACAGAGGGACTTACTTGAATGCTAGATGGTGTGCAGCCCATTGTCTTATTTCTTAAAAGGCATTCCCTACCCGAGCATCTGGCATCCATGGAATTAAATTAAAACACACGCTCATTACTTTTTGGCTACAGAATTCACTGTATCTGAATGAAATACCGACCGTGGCTCAAAGATGAGCAATCACTTGAGTCAATGTAAAGACACAAATTTTTTTTTGATAATCCGGAAACCTAAGACTTCTCCATTTATAACTTTCTTAGTGCAAACATTTTTCTTTTAATAATCTTCTGTCCTTTGTTTTTAATACTAAATTCAGCAGAGGTGTAAACTAATATTCTCCTTTTATGACTTACATCTAAATAGTGGCTGCTGTTTTAGGTGACCTTATCACGTGAATATCCATTTATGGGCTACATCCTCCGACGTACACCTGTGTCTTAGAGAAAAGTCCCCTCATATTCGGTACACTTTGTGTGGTTACAGTGACTGTTCTTGAGTCAACTGGTCCACACAGAAATGTGTTTTTATTCTTAAGGCTCTTCTTTAAGGAATTAATACGATTTATGCTCCTAAAACAAATTAACTAATTAGAGAAACTTAGTACAGGCTCCAGAAGTAATTGGACGTTAACTGGTTTGTACACTAGTTAAATTGGCTTAAAACTTCAAATGAAGCTCTTCCTTGAGAAGTGCATTACCCCTTCTAGGAATGGGGAAGAGTTTAGGTTGCTGAACCACACCCTCCCCAAACCTTCCTCTACTGCCTCACTGGAAAGGTTAGCAGATTCGGAATTGCTCGCATATGTTAAGACAACTAAGTTCTTATGTTTCAGAATACAATTCTTCATCAATGCATACTCGATGCCAGCTACTCATTTTTGTGACCCATGTTTCCTGTAAAGATCTAATTCCTGAAAGAGCAGTCTTAAACAGACATGAAGAGAATTCTGTCCTCAGGAACTTCCTTTAACTCCGTGGAGTGCATGGCATTGGTGCACATGTAACCGTGACCTCAGGCAGCCCCTGCATCTCATTTGTCATCCTATACACATTTCTGAGCGTTCCCAGAGTTTACATTTGTTCCGTGAAGGGCAGTGATTATTTTGCAAGATGTGGGGGAAGAAGGCCAAAAAAATCTTCCTTCCTAAGAAAATGAGATCTTAACAGAGCATCCCTCTGGGCACTTTCCCCCCCTTAACTCTTAAGACATGGGAAATCTGTGAGGATGAGTCAGTTCTGATGCAAACTAAGTAAATACATGACATGTTTTAGTAAACACCCTGGCATCATGCACCAGAACACACGGAAGCCCTTTCACAGCCGCGTGTTATACTCCTAGTGATGGCCCAGGGAGGACCTTGAGAAAGACTGCTCCAGTGAGCGGTGTGACTGATCCGGCCTAAGCCACCGTGATTATAACACCTGGAGTTCTTTCCATGGGCCCTTAAAGATTGCCCATTTGTATTTACAAAACAAAAGTTTCAAAAAGTGAATCCCGCATTTATTCATTTTGGAATGTAAGCCTAAATATAAAAGATGCATTAGCCCTTGACATCTGTAGGCACAGCAGCGTTAAGTCAAAACAGACTTGCCTTGCATGTATTTAATTTGGTTTGCTCCAGAACTGAAATATACCTTTGCTGAGATATAGTCTTTCATTTTTTTTATCTTTGGCCTTGTGGAAGATGTAGAGGGGGTGGATTTGAAAAATGATCATCTCTAAGAGTAAAAACTCACTCGCTAATGACTGTTAAACTGAGAGCTTTCTTGTTATGTGTGGCTCCTCCCACTCCTTTGAGATTGACAGGTTTCCCTCTCTTGACTCAGGACTCGGGACAGGTGATCCCCCTCATTGTGGAGAGCTGCATTCGGTTCATCAACCTCTATGGTAAGCCATGAACTCCTGACTCTTCATGTTTAAAAGATCGCGAGGAGCATTTCCACAGCGTACTTTTCATGTAACACTTACTCCTGGAGAGAACAGGGACCCAGAGGATATGGCGTGCTGCTTCACCTCTTTCCCTTCTGTTGTCTTTAGGTCTTCAGCATCAGGGGATTTTCAGAGTGTCTGGTTCCCAGGTGGAAGTCAATGATATCAAAAACTCATTTGAGAGAGGTAACTGCGCATCTATTCCTATTAGCAACCCATGATAAAAAGTCATCATTTTCTGCACACCGCAGTGGTGCACCTGTGGCATGTGTCCTGGAGAATTTTGTCTTTGCATTTACTTCACTGCAGATGCTGGAGCAAGCATCTACGAAGGGGAGCTGAGAACTGAGGCCCAAATCATGAGTCTCGTTTATCGAAGGTGGAAAAGCGTATGAGCTTTGCATCCTGATTCAGGACTGGCACTCATAATCCCAGCACTTGTATCAGAGGTGGCACCCAGCAGGATTCCAGACAGAGTGACAAGAACAACCCTGGGCCTAGACAGCAGGTGTATGAGGGGACCCCTCCCACTGGCCATTTGTCAGGATCTTTTTCTTCCCTCTGTCACCATCCCCAGGGCCCGTCTCTGGGACCCTAGTTAATTCCCTACTCATGTTCATAATTGGCTATCAGATAATCAAATAAATCCTCGTCAGCTGTCTGTTAATTACCATATTACGATTAGCAAAATCATATGCTTTTCCAACAGCAGACCTAGAGTCAAACTGGACTCTGATTTACTAATCGTGGGAATTGGGTCAGTGACTTGGGCCTCACTGTGGCCACAGTTTCCTCATCTGTGAAGCTGCATGATTGTTGTAAGAATTAAATATAATCTATGAAAATGCCTGAATCTTTAATGGTAGCTGTTAGTTCTTAATGCTCTTCAAAGATTATGATTTTATGGCACCTGCTTCTGGTTATATCTGAACCTTCATGGAGCTGGAGCTACCTTCTCTCTCTGTCTCCTTTCTCCTGAGGCATAAAACACTTCAGTGTCTGCAACATGAGTTGGACAAGTAACGTTGGAGCTGCCTGGTTTTTTTCCTGTTCCAAATTCTGTAACCAATGTGCTGTGTTGGGCAGAATAGCCTCCCTTCCCCCCTCCCGAACCCCGGTCAGCAGCCGACTGTGCCAAGGTCCTACATATACTTGTTCAGGATGATAAGCTGAAATGTGATGAGGTGTGGAGTGCCCGGGCCAGTCACCGCAGGCACAATGCTGGACCATTTTTCCTTGGAAATTCCCCTGGTATATGTTATTTGTGATCTGTGCAATGAGGCTTTCTCACAGTGGGAAAATATAT
This sequence comes from Oryctolagus cuniculus, assembly GCF_964237555.1. NCBI lineage: Eukaryota > Metazoa > Chordata > Mammalia > Lagomorpha > Leporidae > Oryctolagus > Oryctolagus cuniculus. The sequence goes on from NC_091442.1 coordinate 66,312,906, forward strand.
GTATCCTGATAAATTCACGTTCCATGATTTCCCACCGAAAAGCAAGGAAAAGGGAACAACAGGTCACTGTAAATAAACCATCCCAAGAGGCAAAAAAAAAAAAAAAAAAAAAATTAAAATCCAGTGCATACTTTTGGTGAACTTGTGAAAGTAGGCCTGAGAACAAAGAATGGAGTTTAATCTAAGGCTGCAAATTATGTGAACTTATTGAGGATTTTATCTCAATTTAATTCTCAGAGAGATGGACTGGTCAGCCAGTTACCTAATATTTTAAAACTGCTTACCATAAATAATAATATGATTTTATATTGGTAGTATTTTTGTAAAATATCTGTTTTTAGGTAAACTCCTTGATTCCATGATGATTACCTTTTAGGATTCTTTGGCCTGATTTCAACATCACCATCTGCTCAACGTGGCTTTCGGGTGTGCTGTAATGCCACCATGCCACTTTGGGGAATACCTGTTGATTTAATAGTATTTGCAATTACTATTTGATATTTCTGATAGATTTTGATGACTCATATAACTTAGCCAGCCAGATCAACACTGTGTCTTTTTCCTAGCAGGGTATGAAATGCAGAATGTAGTATTTGAATTCATGTCAAAGTAAGATTACTGATTTTAGCTTTAAAAAAACATTGGGTAAAATTATAAATCCCACAATATTTTATTTTAAGGTTTGGGTAACTTGCAAGGGATTATTTGGCAACATAAGATTTTTTTAAAATTCTTATTTTCACCAGCTATTTTTAGGTTAATCATGGGGTAGGATATCTAAACCAATTATTTTAATTTTGGAACCATATAATCTTTCATAAAGCATAATTAAAAGATAAATGTGTATATAGCAATGTGTGTGTGTAGAAACATACTTTTTTTCTGAGGAAAAAAAGAGGCACAGTGCATGTAACTCATTTTTTCTTTCTAGGTGAAAATCCTTTGGCTGATGACCAGAGTAACCATGATATTAACTCTGTGGCTGGTGTTCTGAAGCTCTACTTCCGTGGGCTGGAAAACCCCCTCTTTCCTAAGGAAAGATTTAATGATCTGATTTCTTGTATCAGTAAGTGAACTTTTTTTTTAGCCTTTTCACCACCTTCCTGGAAAAGGCAGTAGCCTTCTCCAGATACCTCCCCCCAACCCTGTTACCCCATCACCACCAAATTTCTGAGACTGTTTTGTTTCCTTTCTGGAGCCAGCGTGAGTCATCCTCCCAGCTGTGGCCTCGCCCTTAGCCAAGTGGGCCTTGCTATTTGAACATCCTCTGGCTGCACAGAGCCAGCAGCTTCCCACTTAGCATCTGGAATAAAGCAAAAAGGCAGGTGCCTGAGGGAGAGGAGAGAGTTGGAAGCCTGGAAATGTAGCCTGCTTGTGGCTCTCCGGTCTTGGTTTTCTCACCAACTTTAGGAGTGGAATGATTTATCCTTTCTGAGTGTTGCTTCAAGAAATAAGGTAAAGTGAGAGAAGCGATCATTATGATGGTGCAGGAACACCAGGCGGTCATTATGTGTCAGTGGGCATCCCCAGCTAATAGGCAGAGCCGCTCTGAGTCTGTGTGTGATGTATTACGAAACCAGTAATCATCAGTGAAGTGAAGCATTGCTGTTTCCCTCCCCACATCCCGACGAGGGCTTTTGTCAGTAGACAAAGGAAGGTGAAAATAATGAGGTCCAAAATTAGATAGGAACCACAGTCAGGTTCCATGAGTCTAAAGATTGCAATGGCCCTTTAAGTCCAAGTTCCCAGCCAAGAGTATACAGCGGACTTCAACCACATAGGCTCTTGTAGGAACCAAGCTTTTCTCTCTATGAAGAAATCCGTCCCCTCCCGCTGCCCCATCTGAATCAAGTCCTACTGACTTGATCTCAAATCTCTCTACTCATTCCTCCTTCCCCATCACCTTGGTCTCTCACGGGGGTATCAGGGTCGGCCAGGAGTCGCCCTCCCTCTGCAACCTGCTCTCCCTGCTGCATTGTTCTAATCATTCTTCAGCTAGATTCAGAGAGGAAGACCGGGTTGTTGTCTGTCTCCTGTTTCAGTATGTCCCGCATGAAAACTAACGCCTTGTCTGGTGATCAGTCCGCGGCATTGAACTCTTCCTCCATCTGAACTTCCTTCTGTCCGAGCTGTTTCTTCTGTTCTGCCATCACCTCCCGCCTCCCTTCCCCTGTATTTCAACAGTTGTAAACTGTGCGCGTGCCAGGCCACTTCCCACCTCCACGCCCTTGCCCATTCTGCTTCCTCTGCTGGGTCTGCTGGCCGTCGGACATCTGCTGTGAAGGCTGTGCCGCACTGGCACTCCTCCCAGAACACCAGCCTCCCCCCTACCTCAAGCAGAGTTAATTGCCCTGTCCTCCGCTTATTTCTACTGTGTCTTTTTTCCTTATTGCCCCACATTAAAATTCTTTTAATTCCTCTGTCTCCTTCCATGGGCAAGGGCGTTTAGGGAGAGGTCAAGCGTGCAGGTTCTAGATTCAAGAAGCCAAGGTTCAAATCCTGGTTTTTGCCACTTGCAAAAGGTCATCACCCATGTGACCTTAGGCACGTTTCTAGAGCGCTCTGCAGCTCGGTTTTCTCATCAGTATGACTAGGGGAACATTAGTCCGTATATCACTGGGTTGTGGGAACTAAATGAGTTCATATGTGTAAAGTACTAAGACGAGCACCTGGCGTGAGTATGCCCACTGAAATGCCCACCGTGCCCCAAGCCTTAATGGATTATTCACTTTTATTGCCATAGCACTTGATATAATCCAGGTTTAGAGTAAGTACTCAATACATCGTTGCTAAGTTGAATTTAAATGAAATGAATTGAAAAATAAAAATTCCATCCATGCTTAACATCTTGGCCGTAGCTGGGCATGAATCTCCCGGTCAGATGTGCCGTGTGGGATTTAGAACACGCCTGTGTGTCCATGCCAGGGCCCTTGGCGTGGCCTGAGTCATCGCAGCAAACCTCTGACCCAGCTGGAAAGAGCTGAAAGGGAGGTGTCTCAATTCTGGAACTCTCCTTTGGCCACGTCCAGTGATTTCCCTCATACCCTAGCCAGAAAGCTTAAGGATGGAAAAATAAGAAGTATTCTACAATACTTAGACATTTTTCTAGTCACATATATCATGTCAACTTTAATTTTTATGTGGACCAGTTGGATAAAGTGCTTTGGATTCTATCATCTGTGGCCTTTATAGGAATCATTTCATACTCATTGAATGAGAAATATTGTTCCACTGTGGTTAGTGATCGCTGAGGCTATCGAGTAAGAACATTCCAGGTTCAAATCCTGCCTTCACCACTTACTAGCTTTGTAAACTTAGGGGAAAATAAGTACTTCATCTACTTATTTGCCATCTACTTCCTAGAGCCTGTGTGAAGAATGAATGAGATAATCCATATAATGTGTTTACCGTTGTGCCTGGAAAATAGTAAGGGTCGATAAATGTTGCTTACTGTCATCATTACTACGCAATTGCCACTACTCCTACTAAAATATATGCCTCAGGTTACATATGCCAATGCTTGGGCTAGCCACTTAATTTCTTTGACATATTTACCTCAGATGAATTTAGAAATGACATGAGGGGTGGGCATTGTTGCACAGCAAGGTAAGCTGCCACCTGGGACGCCCACGTCCCACATCAGAGTACCTTGTTTGAGTCCTGGCTCCTCCACTTCCAGTCCAGCTCCCTGATAATGCATCCTGAGGACAGCAGAGTGCTTGGGCCCTTGAGACCAAGATGGAGTTCTGGGCTTATGGCTTCAGCCTGGCCCAGGCATGGGTGTTGTGTGTTGTGGGTATTCGGAGAGTGAACCAGCATATGGAATCAATCAATCAATCTTCCTCTCTGCCTTTCAAGTAGCTGAAAATTAATTAATTAAAAGGAATGATATTATTGTAACCTAGAAATTATGTTGGTTCCAGCATGATTTTTCCTAGCACATTAGATGTTTTGTAATAAAGTCAAACTTTCTCACAATTAAAGGTCAAGTTCAGCAAAATATGTAATCAGTAGGGAAAAATGGAAAATCTACAAAAGTTTCTTTATTTTTTTATTTGACAGGTAGAGTTATATTTTTATTTATTTATTTATTTTTGACAGGCAGAGTTAGACAGTGAGAGAGAGAGAGACAGAGAGAAAGGTCTTCCTTTCCGTTGGTTCATCCCCAAAATGGTCACTACGGCCAGCGTGCTGCAGCTGGCGCGCTTCGCTGATCTGAAGCCAGGAACCAGGTGCCTCCTCCCGGTCTCCCATGCAGGTGCAGGGCCCAAGCACCTGGGCCATCCTCCACGGCCTTCCTGGGCCACAGCAGGGGGCTGGACTGGACTGGAAGAGGAGCAACTGGGACAGAATCCGGCACCCCAACCAGAACTAGAACCCAGGGTGCCAGCGCCGCAGGCGGAGGATTAGCCTAGTGAACTGCGGCACCTGACGACAGGTAGAGTTAGACAGTGAGAGAGAGACAGAGAGAAAGGTCTTCCTTCTGTTGGTTCACTCTCCAAATGGCCACCACGGCCAGCGCTGTGCCGATCCGAAGCCTGGAGCCAGGTGCTTCCTCCTGGTCTCCCATGTGCGTGCAGGGGCCCAAGCACCTGGGCCATCCTCCACTGCCCTCCTGGGCCACAGCAGAGAGCTGGACTGGAAGAGGAGCAACCAGGACTAGAACCCGGCACCCATATGGGAGGATTAACCTAGTGAGACATGGCGCCGGCCCCAGAAGTATCTTTCTGACCAGTTGTGCCAGCGATACTGGTTGTGCAAAAGAACCTACCAAGATATTTCCACCTGTATTAAAATAAGAGATCAATAAAAATCAACAGATTAATACTTGAATTTTGGAAAATTTTTGATTTATTTACTTGTGAGACAATAAGGTGGAAGAAGAGTGAGACAGACAGAGCTCCCTTCCAGTGGTTCAATTCCCAAGTGAGTTTTATTTATTTGAAAGGCAGAGAGAGAGAGAGAGAGAGAGAGAGGTTGATTGATTGAGAGAGATTGAGAGGAAACCCAATCTCAGCTGTTGTGACCAGTTGGGGACTGAACCAGCAGATGGAAGATTCTCTCTGTCTCTCTCTCTCTCTCTCTCTCTCACACACACACACACACACACACACTCACTCACTCCATCTCCATCACTCTGGCTTTCGAATAAATCAATCTTAAAAAAAATAAAGGCAAAGTTTGCAGATGTTGAACAGTATTCCCAACCCTGTTTTTCCCCATAAGTCTTGTTATTTTTAGCAAACAAATTTGCAGAATGGGAAATTTTTCAAGAACACCTATTGGCACCAGTAACCTCTTTATATAACAATCGCTTTATGTAATAATCCATTTTCTTCTAATGTCTAACTTCTTTTAAAAGTGGAGGGAGTATTCTTGGCTACTACTGATTTATCTCTAAGAAAGCATTTTCTCTTACCAGTGTGACTATGATGATTCTGCATTTTCCTTCGATTTTCAGTAAATTCTTTGGGAATGACGTATCATGCATCCTGATAGCCTTCCATTGATATCACAGATAGTTGATGATTTGAACGAAGTTGATTAAATTCCTACAATGTACTAAACTTTCTGGGGATTCAGAGACTTGATTCTTACATTCAAGTGCTTAAAATCTAGCAGGAAAGATAAGATGATTACAAATAAATCCCATTCAAATTAGCCTGTGATACACAAAGATCTAGGAATCTGGGTGGGGGAAATCTCCGAGTGATAGTTTTTGCCAGTGTCATCTTGTAGCGTTGTTACAGTTGGGTTTGACTTTTCCCTATTAAGGTAATTTCATGTGACAGTTAACTTTGTATGGAAAAGTTTTCCATCTTTTCTAAGAGGTTACATAAGTCCCTGGAGCACCCACTACTTTTTTCTTACCTATTTTTGGATTGTTTGGGGAAATATTTGTATATTCATGAATTAGTTATTATGTGGCCATGTTTATGCCCCTAAATGACCACATTCTTTTAGAAGTTTACAAATATATACACTAAAAGGGAACTGATGTTAGAAATATCTCCATCTCCCTCTCCCTCTCCCTCCCCTCCTCCCTCCCTGGCTCCTTCCCTTTCTCTCCCTCTAATGCACTATTCATTAACTCAGCTCCCTGCAAATTTCTTTTTAAAAATTATCCGGATGAAGACATGGTGAAATAAAATGCACCATAATTTTAAAATGACAAACCTGGTAGTTTCTCACCCAAGGGTTGTTTTGTTTTAAAACCATCGACTTTGCAAATGGTTTTGTAAATGGGCCAGGCCATGCCCGCAAAGTCTGGGCAGCCTCTAGAGCATCCCCGTGTCATGACTCAGAGATTCCCAAGGGCATGAGTCCAAGTGACTTGATCTGGAAGAGCCACTCAAGGAATCTGCTTTTCCTGGCTGCCTGAGGGCTTTAAGCCCAGCTGAAACACTTGCACTTCATTTTGCATTATGTGTGATTATTCCAGCCATCAGCTGGACATGAGGAAGCAATTTTTTAGGGGGGAGGAGTTTCCTATCACAAAGCCAACATGTAGTCATCATAGAGCAATTGAAAAATACACAAAGGCACATAGAAGAAAATACTGTCCCCCATAGTACTGACACCAGAAGAGAATCGATTGTGGGTGTACATGTTGTTGCTGCACTTCCTCCCTTTTTTTTTTCTTAGAGATTCGTTTATTTATTTGAAAGGCAAGGTTACAGAGGGAGAGAAAGGCAGAGACAGAGAGAGACATCTTCCATCTCCTGGACCACTCTACTAATGGCCTCAGTGGCCAGACATGGACCAATCCAAAGCCAGAGCCAGGAGCTTCTTCCAGGTCTCCCACGTGGTTGCAGGGGTCCAAGTACCTGAGCCATCTTCCACTGCATTCCCAGGTGCATTAGCAGGGAGCTGGATTGGAAGTGGAGCAGTCGGGACTCAAACTGGTGCCCATATGGGATGTTCGTGCCACAGACGGTGGCTTTACCTGCTATACCACAGTGCCGGCCCCTCCTCCTGACTTTATGTTAATGCACGTGCATATCCAACTTTTGAAAGCAAAAATGGAACTTACACTATCCATATTGTTCATAACCTACCTTCATATTAACTTCTGTATTATAAAAAATTATAACAGCTGCAGAAGAAAACAGAATAATATAATGTGCTCCCATGTAAGTCATCACTCAGCTTTAACATCTTTCTTTGCCACACGTGCCCCACCTGTACCCACTTCCTCGGCTCTCTCTGACTTCATATCATTCATTTGTGTGTGTGTGTGTGTGTGTGTGTGTCTGGGAGATAGGGGACCCCTTTTTTTCTTCTTATCATGTTTTCTATTATGAAACTGAAGGCTAACGTTGTGTGTACACTTTGTATGCAACATTTAGATTGCATGTGAACATGTAACATAACCACAGTACCATTGTCATACCCTAAAACGTTAACAGTTTCTCCCAGTCATCACATAGGCAGGCGGTACTTTTGGAAAATAGTTGTTCATTATGTGATTGACATGTGGCCATGTTAGAAAAACGGCATCTACTAAGAACGTCATCCTTAATACCTCTATACGGAGATGTTAACCTTTTTGGTGTCCTTACAGATTTTTATTTGTACATTCCTATGTATTTTATTGAGGTATAATTCTCATAATGGACAGTTCGCTTATTAAAGAGTACAGTTAGGCATAGGAGTGTGACCTAACAGTTAGGGCACCCTTGAGACACCCACTTCCCATATCACGGTGCCTAGATTTACCTTCCAGCTCTGCTCCCAATTCCTGTTAATGGACAGCCTGGGAGACAGCAGCTGATGGTGATATAAAGCACATGGGTCCTTCTCACTCATGGGACGTGGATTGAGTTCCTCGCTTTGGCCCAGCCAACTGTTGTGCACATGCACTATCACTCTTGCTCTCCTTCCTCCTCCCCCTCATCCTCCACCTCCCTTCCTCTCTTTCTGCCTCTCATTCTGTCATTCACCCTCAAATAAAAAAAAAAAAAAGTACAGGCCAGCGCCGCAGCTCACTTGGCTAATCCTCCACCTGCAGCACCAGCACCCCGGGTTCTAGTCCCGGTTGGGGTGCCGGTTCTGTCCCAGTTGCTCCTCTTCCAGTCCAGCTCTCTGCTGTGGCCCGGGAGGGCAGTGGAGGATGGCCCAGGTCCTTGGGCCCTGCACCAGCATGGGAGACCAGGAAGAGGCACCTGGCTCCTGGCTTCGGATCGGCGCAGCGCACTGGCCATAGCAGCCATTTTGGGGGGTGAACCAACGAAGGGAAGACCTTTCTCTCTGTATCTCTCTCTCACTATCTAACTCTGCCTGTCAAAAAAAAAAAAAAAAAAAAAAGAGTACTATCCAGTGGGTTTTACTATCCTCGCAGTATTGCACATCCATCACTGCAATCAGTTTTAGAACATTCCCCCCAAAGGAACCTCAGCTAGCAAGCATTCGCTGCCACTCCTCACTTACCCATTACTGCCACCACCTCCAGCCCTAGACAAACAGCCACTCATCCACTCTCTATTCCTATAGATTTGCCTGTTCTGTCCATTTCCTATCAATGAATTTACACCAAGTTTCTTGAAAAAGTTCATGGAAAATGGAATTAAAAGATAGCTTTATTCTGGTGCAAAACAGTGAAGTCCGTGCATATTTTTTATAATGCACAATTCCATTAACATTTGGAAGCACCTTGAAATGTGCTTTCACTTGGTGTAACTTTTTCAGTGATTGTACTTGTTGCATGTGTCAGTACTACTTTCCTCTTGATTGCCAAATGGCATTCTGTTAGAAGGACATAGCATTCCTGTGCATATGTTCTTAAAGATTTAACTATTTATTTGAAAGGTAGAGTGTCAAAGAAGGAGAGACAGAGACAGAAAGATTGTCCATCCACTGGGTCACTCCCCAAATGGCCTCAGTGGCCAGGGCAAAGCCAGGCCAAAGCCAGGAGCCAAGAACTCCATCTGGGTCTTCACATGGGTGGGTAGCAGGGGCCAGGTCCTTGAGCGATTTTCTGCTGCTTTCCCAGGCAGGGAACTGGATTGGCAGCCAAGTATCTGGGACTCAAACCAGCACTCTGATATGGGATGTGGATGTCAAAAGCAGTAACGTAACCCACTTTGCCATAATGCAAGCCTTGCTCCTATACATTTTTTTTTTGACAGGCAGAGTTAGACAGTGAGAGAGAGATACAGAGAGAAAGGTCTTCCTTCCATTGGTTCACCCCCCAAATGGTTGCTATGGCCAGCACGCTGCGCCAATCTGAAGGCAGGAGCCAGGTGCTTCCTCCTGGTCTCCCATGCGGGTGCAGGGCCCAAGCACTTGGGCCATCCTCCACTGCCTTCCTGGGCCACAGCAGAGAGCTGGACTGGAAGAGGAGCAACCGGGACAGAACCGGCGCCCCAACCGGGACTAGAACCCAGACTGCTGGCGCCGCAGGCGGAGGATTAGCCTAGTGAGCCACGGCACCGGCTGCTCCTATACATTTTTAATAAAACCTGGAGGCAGGCTTTGTGGTAGAGCAGGTGAAGCTGCCATGCGCAGCACCTGCATCCCGTGTTGGAGTACTGTTTAAGTCCTGATGACTCCGCTCTCAATCCAGCCTTCTGCTGATGCATCCTGGGTAGCAGCAGATGATGATGAGTCACGTGCTTTAGCTTCCACCACCCATGTATGAGGCCTGTCTGAAGTTCATGGCTCCTGGCTGCTGCCTGACCTAGCCCTGGCCATTGTGAGCGTTTGAGGGAGTGAACCAGTGGACTGAAGATGTTGCGGCATCTGTCTCTGTTGCTCTGCCTAAAAGAGATGTGGTTTCTGTTTGAGGTGAGGTTACATGACCGTAAATGTACTACAAATCATTGAGTCACTTAATTTAAAGGGTGACTGGTATGATATGTGACTTGTATCTCTACAAAGCTGTTGTAAAATATTACATCATGCCATACTGGGTCTTTTTTTAAGATTTATTTATTTGAGAGGTAGAGTTACAGTCAGAGGGAGAGACAGAGGGGTCTTCATCAGCTGTTTCACTCTGCAGATGTTCACTTGAAAATGGCCACAATGGCTGGAACTATGCCGATCCAAAGCCAGGAGCCAGGAGTTTCTTCTAGGTCTCCCACGTGGGTGCCAGGGGTCCAAGGACTTGGGCCATCCTCCGCTGCTTTCCCAGGCCATTAGCAGAGAGCTGAATTGGAAGTGGAGCAGCCGGGCTCGAACCAGCACCCATGTGGGATGCTGGAGCTGCAGGCCAAGGCCTAACCTACTATGCCACAGCGCCAGCCTCACGTATCAGTCTTTAAACTTTTTTAAGTTAATGATGTTATTAACATTTTCCCATATCAGTATGTATTTTTTTAAAAATATAGATACCACTTAGTATCTATATAATGGTTTCTATTTTTTAACATTTTTATTTCCCTCTGGTTTAGCCAATATTTTCAAGTTTTTTTTAAGATTTTTATTTACTTATATGAGAGTTACAAACAGAGAGAGGGAGAGACAGAGAAAAAGATCTTAGATCCACTGGTTCACTCTGCAAATGGTCACAAGGCCAGAGCTGAGCTGATCCCAAGCCAGGAGCCAGAAGTTTCTTCCATGTCTCCCATGCGGGTACAGGAGCCCAAGCACTTGGACCGTCATCCACTGCCTTCCCAGACCATAGCAGAGAGCAAGATCAGAGGAGGAGCGGCCAGGACATGAACTAGTGCTCGTGTGGGATGCCAGCGCCACAGGGGGAGACTTAGCCTGGTATCCATGGTGCCAACCCCGTGTTATTTCTTTATTTGAAAGGCAGATTGATGGAAGGAGAGATAGAGAGATCTTTCATCTTCTGGTTCAATTCCTTGAATTTCCTCGTCAGCCAGGGCTGGGCCAGGCCAAAGCCAGGAGCCAGGAACTCCATCCTGGTCTCCCACGTGGGTGGCAGAAACCTAAGTACTTCAGCCAGCATCTGTCCCCAGGCCCGTTAGCAAGAAGCTGGGTCGTAAGGGAAGGCAGAACTGGACCCCAGTATTCAGATATGTGATGTGTGCATCCCGAGCAGCAACTTAACCCACGCACCCTCAGTGTCACCCCAGTGGTTCCTGTTTTGTAGAGCAGATCCCCTAGTTTTAAATATTTAGATTGTTTCCAGTGATTTTGCAGTTAAACAAAATACTATCAGGAGCCTCTTAGTCCATAAATCTATTTGTCCATCTGATTGCTTGATGAAAAAGGCTTTTAAACTGTTCCCTTGGTGTTCTACTTACGATTTTTACTATTAAAAATTCTTTCGGCTTTATTGGCATACCTGGTGGCTTTCTCTGTGAACTCTGAGTTTGTTTGATGTTCTTAGGATTTTCTTTTTCCTTAAAAATCTTCAGGGGCCAGTATTGTGACGTAGCAGGTAAAGCTGCCACCCGTGACACCAGCATCCCCTATGGGAGCCGGTTCATATCTGGCTGCTCCTCTTCCACTCCCTGCTAATGTGCCTGGGAAACAAGTAGAAGATGGCCCAAGTGTCGGGGCCCCTGCCACCCATGTGGGAGACCCAGATGAAGCTTCAGACTCCTGGCTTTGGCCTGGCTCAACCCTGGCTATTGTGGCCACCTGGGGCATGGACCAGCAGATGGAAGATCTCTCTCTGTCTCCTTCTCTTTTTGAAACTGACAAATAAATAAATGAAAACCTTAAAAAAAAAAAAAAAAGAAAGAAAGAAACTTCATGGCCTTTCACTAGGAAAAGCTTTCTAGGTTGAGACTCAGTTTCCTTGCTAAGCTCGATGTGATAATTGAGCAGCAAAAAGAGAAATGTAGACATCACTTATGTATTCATTTCTAGAGTATGGTTCAACACTAGTTAACATTCAGTCACAGAAGCCAGGCTGTGAACAGTTTCACATAACAAAAGTTCCTAAGCGTTTATGTCTTACCTGGGAGAACAACTGGTAATTCATTTCACATCTAGGCTAAGATCTATCCGAATGTACTGGAACATCCCTTTTGAGAGATTTTCGTTGTTGTTTTATAAAGAATATTGAATGGCGGAGTGACAGACACCATTCTTCTGATTGTTACTCCCCAAATGCCCACAACAACGCAGGCTACTCCAGGCTGAAGCCAGGAACCAGAAACTCCATCCAGGCCTGTCGCATGGGTGGCAGGGGCCATCATCTGCCGCCTGCCAGACACATTGGCAGGAAGCTGATAATAAAACACGGGGTACTCAGGACTTGAACTGGCACTCTGACAGAGGATGCTGGCATCCCATGCAGGGGCTTAACCCACTGTACCACAACCCCTGCCCCAGAACATCCCTCTGTTTTTCTCTTCCCTGTTCATTAATGCTCACACAGTATCACACACAAAACTGGTTAACACCTTCCCATTGTTAGAGTGAAACTGTACCCCTGGAACCACTCAGCTCGCCTTCAGTGCTGTCTATGGGGCTCTGGTCTGTGTGCCTGTCGCCAAATGAATAGATTCTTTATAAAAAATTTATTTGAAAGACAGCATGACAAGAGAGAGAGAGACAGAAAGATAAAGAGATCTTCCATCCACTGGTTTGCTTCTCAAATGGCTGCAATGCCCAAGGCTGGTCTGAAGCTCGAAGCCCAGGACTCATCCAAGTCTCCCACATGGATGACAAGGCCCGTGTCCTGGAGTCACCTTCTGCTGCTTCCCCAGATGCATTAGCAAGGAGCTGGATCAGAAGTGAAGCAGCCGAGACTCGAACCCGTGCTCTGATGCAGGACGCTGGCATCACAGGCAGCAGCTTACCCCGCTGCACCACAACACGGGCCCCAGATAAGCAGTTTCTAAATGTGGCCACCAAAGAATTCCCTTTCCTGTTTTCATCCTTAAGGATAAATTTATGTCTCGTGATTTTATTTTTTGTTTTCTGGCAAACAAATTCTAGAAATGTGTGGTGGTAGTGGTTGCACTTTGGCAAACAGAGCCACAGGAGAACCGGTATTTTTCAGGGTAATAAGCCATTTGAACTTTTTGCCATGTTCTGAAGTAACTTGGGTTTTGTGGTGATTTTTCTCACATGTGTTTACCCTGAGCTGTCAAGCCCCTGTGCTGCGAGGGAAGGTGGGGCTGACAGGAGAGCCTTGCATTGCTGGGAAATTAACCCTGGGAGCTTTGAGCACGTGGACAAGACTGGATGAATGCTGCCAGCGCCTAATTATGTGAGATCTTGGATTGTGGAAGCAAAGCCAAGCTTAGAAAAAAAAAAAATCCAAATGAAATACTGATTTTCCTCACTGACAACTTTTGGAGGGGAAGAGAAGATTGCATCTTTTCATCCAACAGGAAATTGTGGCAGACCATGAATTGCCGCACTCAGAGCCAGCTAGGCGTGCACATTCATCAGAGTGTCAGTAGCGACCATAGACGTTGGAGCTGCTGACGGGCTCTGAAGAGTGAGTGAGTCACTGTAGCCTGCAAGCCTGGGCTGATCGGGAACCCTCCTGAGTCCTGCTCCCAGCCATCGCGGCCTGAAGCCTTGGGGACACGTCGACTGGCTGCCACTTCTAGAATACCAGCGGTTCTGCTCTGCTCTGATTTATGTTCACCATAGTTGCCGGGACCGGGTCCCTGCCTAATCTACTTCTCGTGTCACCGTTTTCTATCCCTGTAGCTTTTCTCTCCTGAAATCTTTGATTTGTATCCCACAGGCCCCAGTTCTTTTTTTTTTTTTTTTCTGATAAAATATACATGGCACAGAATTCACTGTTCTAACCACTTTCAAGTGTGCAGTCCCATGGCATTAGGTACGTTCATGATTTTGTGCAACCATCACCCCTATCCATTTCCAGAATTTTCCATCTTCCCAAACAGAAACTCTGTACCCATTAAACAATAACTCCCTTCCTGCGGCCCATCATATCACCTACTCTACTTTCTGTCTCAGTGAATTTGCCTATTCTAGGTACCTGGTGGAAGGGGACTCCTACAGTATTTGTCCTTTTGCATCTGGCTTCCTTCACTTAGCAGTGTCCTCAGGGACATCCATGTCGCAGGAAGTGTTAGCAAACCCTTCCTATCCAAGGCTCACTCTCAGCCCTTTGTTTGTGCACGTGTACCACATTTCACTTATCCACTCATCTGTCAATGAACATTTGGATTACTACGAATAATGCTGCCATGAAACTCATGTGCAAATAGCTATACCCCTCCTACCCCCAGTTCTTATGAAGTAAAAATTTGAAACTGCCTTTAAGGGCTGGAAGGACTGTGATTAGAATTAAGAGACACTAAAGAATCTTGGATTACCATCCAATCTCTTGGCAGTAACGCGTGTGTCCTCTGCTAGCCGCCAGAGTGACTTGCTGTCTCTGGGATTTGACAAATACTAAAGAACAGTAATATGACTCATTCCTTGTGCATTCTTTCCTTCTGGTTTTTAGCTCTAGGACCCGAGAACTAGCTTTAAGCTGCTAAATCCCTGCCCCTCATAGTTGACCTTATCTTCACAGTACAAAGAATCAGGAGAGTTAACTCTTGAAACACCAGTGAGCTCACGGTTTGCATTGTTTGTTTTTTTTTTAACCATAACTCTTATGGCCTTTTTTTTTAATTAATTCATTTATTTGAGGGGCAGAGTCACAGAGAGAGAGAGGGAGAGACAGAGAGCAGTCTTCCATCTGCTGGTTCACTCCCAAAATGGCCTCAACAGCCAGAGGTAGGCCTATCCAAAGCCAGGAGCTGGGAGCTTCTTCCAGGTCTCCTACATGGGTGCAGGAGCCCTATCACTTGGGCCATCCTCTACTGCTTTCCCAGGCCACAAGCAGAGAGCTGGATCAGAAGTAGAGCAGCCAGGACTTGAACCAACACCCATATGAGATGCCGGCGCTGCAGTTGGAGGCTTAGCCTACTACGCCACAGCGCCAGCCCCTCTTATGTGCCTTTCTATAAGACTAGTAAAGAGTAGAGGTTATTGCCAAGCAGGGATCATCTTTAAAAATTATTATTTATATAAATACTTTAAGTTTTGTAACTATTTTTGGTGTGATGCATAAACATAAAATCATTTATGATTTATGTTCTTTAAAGAACAAAACAGTAAATGCTGTTTATTGTTCAGAGTGAATTGTAATATATGTGATCTCACCTTTGAGTGTTTTCATTTTTTTTTATTTTTTTTTTTTTATTTTTGACAGGCAGAGTGGACAGTGAGAGAGAGAGACAGAGAGAGAAAGGTCTTCCTTTTGCCGTTGGTTCACCCTCCAATGGCCGCCGCTGCAGCCGGCGCACCGCGCTGATCCGATGGCAGGAGCCAGGATCCAGGTGCTTTTTCCTGGTCTCCCATGGGGTGCAGGGCCCAAGCACCTGGGCCATCCTCCACTGCACTCCCGGGCCATAGCAGAGAGCTGGCCTGGAAGAGGGGCAACCGGGACAGAATCCGGCGCCCCGACCGGGACTAGAACCCGGTGTGCCGGCGCCGCAAGGTGGAGGATTAGCCTATTGAGCCACGGCGCCGGCTCAAGTGTTTTCATTTTTAGTGATAAACTTTTTAGATACAAGAATGCTCTTTTGGCCAGCGCCGCGGCTCAATAGGCTAATCCTCTGCCTGCGGCGCTGGCACCCCAGGTTCTAGTCCCAGTTGGGGTGCCAGATTCTGTCCCGGTCGCTCCTTTTCCAGGCCAGCTCTCTGCTGTGGCCCAGGAGTGCAGTGGAGGATGGCCCAGGTGCTTGGGCCCTGCACCCCATGGGAGACCAGGAGAAGCACCTGGCTCCTGGCTTTGGATCAGTGTGGTGCGCCAGCCGCAGCGGCCATTGAGGGGTGAACCAACGGCAAAGGAAGACCTTTCTCTCTCTCTCTCTCTCTCACTGTCCTCTCTGCTTGTCAAAAAAAATGCTCTTTTTATGCTTTAACTTAAAGTAGCAACAACCATCATACTTTTTAAAAAAAACAGCTATTTCAGGTGAAGAACTTTGACCTAGATAACTTCTGATATGAAATGATAACCCAACTGTGTCTCAGTGCATAATATTTGTGGACACAAAGTTCTTCCCTTTGAATTCTCCATGACTTGCAAATAACTCCATCTGTCGGTGTTTCCTCCTCTCTTTCTTCCATTGTGGGTTCCCAAGTATCACGTGTGTTTGTCATGGATGATAAACAGCTTACTCTGAGACATGTCATCACCCTACTGGGACTCTAAGAGTGAATTAGAGTGTGGAAGTATTGATACATTGAGTCCTTACAGCCCGAGTGAGTTTATGTACCTGCTTAATAGTGATTCTTAAACACCTTTTTGCCCCTCTTCAGAAAAATAAAACAAAAATTAAGACTATTGCCTAGAAAGTGTATTAACAAAGTGCTTATACTTAATGGACAAATGGGCATGGCCCTAACCCACCTTGTTCATAATGTGCATTTTTTTCTGCATTGAAATACTTTACAAATAAAAAGTCAGAGTATAATATATGTAATTCACTATGACTGATATTACAAATGTGTTAATTGCATGACTGTTTTACTTATATTCAGATTTCTGAGGTCCTATTTTCTAAAAGATGATGGAGCTACAGTTCCAACTATTGCATACTTGAGAATGGAAGTGGTTTTTTCCCCAGGAATCCTGATAAGCTATTTGTTGTGGTGGTTCAGTGAGATTTTTTTTTTTCCTACCTCTTCAACTGTGCAGAGGGAAAAAAATAAAATGCTCATTTTGGTAATACATGGAAAGCAACTGAGGCCAGCACTCAAGAGTACAGGAAAAGGAGTTTGGCATGAGTAATTAAGGCAGTGGGACCCAACCTTGGCCACATGAAAGAATCTCAGACATCAGCATTTTACAAATGTCCCTGCGACTCCATGTCAAGGTTGTAACCTCTGGCGTAAGGGGAATTGGAAAGGGAGACCGGGTTAAGGGAGAGAATGATGATGGCCCAGCTGAGAAATGATAAAGGTTTCAGCCAGGAAATCAGCAGTGAGATACGCAGAAGTGAAACAGCAGGACCATCCGAGAAGTAAAGGCCACGGCCTTGAGACTGGAGGAGGTTGCTGTTGAAGAGAGCCAGGGAGAACTTGCAGATACCCACTTTTATGGCCAGGAAAAGGCTTTTTGAAAACCCTAGGAGAATCAGTTGACTACAATATCAGAAGCTAAGGGCCAAGAGTTCTCAAGTAGGACCCATGAATACCTCAAGAGCCATGTAGAACAAACAGGAGTACAGTGACTTGAAATTACCGGAAGCTTCAGAAATGTTTTCGAGCATATTATTATTCTCTGAAGTGTGTTGTCAAGTATGTGCTTTCCGGGTGTCTTAAAAGCTGAACTTGAGAAAGATACTTGGATATCCAAGAAAGGCAACCAGACTTACGCAGCAGAAAATACAGGGTCTGGTCCCAGCCCCGCCCCTTCTGGCCCGAGGAAAGCCTCTCACCCAGTTCTCGTTTTCCTCATCTGTTACAAGGGGGTGACTGTGTGTGCCCTGCCTTCTCCACAGTGTTGCTCTTAGCATTGTGTTAGATAACACATGGGAA
The DNA here is from genome assembly GCF_964237555.1 of Oryctolagus cuniculus. NCBI lineage: Eukaryota > Metazoa > Chordata > Mammalia > Lagomorpha > Leporidae > Oryctolagus > Oryctolagus cuniculus. Next base: position 66,330,345 of record NC_091442.1, read on the forward strand.
ATGGTGTAAAACACGGTTACACAAATAACACATTATTAGCGGTAACCCTTTGGCTGCTGTTCACAAGCACTTTAGTTTTGAGACATGAGACATTTTGGACAATTGGCATTGCTAGTCAGATGGTAAATTGATGCTAGGAAGTCCCAGATACCCTTCTGTCCAGGGAGCTCACCATTCCATGGGGGAGATGGGATAAAGTTAGGAATAACCCCAGATACCACGGTGTGCATTCTATAAGGCCCAGAGCCATATCATTAATGTATTCCCAACTAATGTATTCCTAAAATGCTTGTTTAAAAATCGACGAAATAATATAATAGTGGTAAAAAGTCTTACACATAAAATGCTCTGGGAGTTTTAAGAAAGGAGAGATCCAAACCCTGGCATGTTGACTGGATCATAGTAATAGACAAATAAATAGACTTATTTATTTGTAGTTGGGGTGAGGGTGGGGGTTGCCACGCCCCAGAAAGCTAGTTTAGTTAACACACAGCAAAAATGGGTGAAACCATATCACATACAAGATTTAGAATCAGCAGCAAGGGATTAATGCATTTTAAATCAAGACGATTGTGAATTATTCAAGGCCAAGACCAAGAAGATAAGAAGACACAGTGATGGGCCAGAGGCACAGAGCCTCAGAAATGCTGGCACGCCCGGGCTGGTCACTTACTCACTGTACTGGTTATGAGTGCATCTCACCCCGGGATAAAACGTTGCTGTGTTCAGACACGTCCCTGCAGTGTGTACACTGCAAGGATGTGCTTACAGCCTGGCGAGTGGAAGCACCCTGACCGCGTCTCTTCTGTCTGCAGGAATAGATAATCTCTATGAGAGGGCGCTTCACATCCGCAAACTCCTCCTGACCCTGCCCAGGTCCGTCCTGATAGTGATGAGGTACCTCTTTGCTTTCCTCAATCAGTAAGTATCCAAATGTTCCGTCAAATGCCCATCTGAATGCTGCCTTTGTTCTTGGCTCCTATAAAGCATGCACTGGGTTCCATAAATCACTAGTCACAGAGAAAATGATCGACAGTAGACTGAAGGTTCATTTTCCCTCAGCAAATCAAGGTCCTTGTGTGACAGATGAAAGCTCTCCCCCAGATGCAGAAACTGTAGCCATAAATGCAAAGATACCAAATGTGATCATAAACACACTTCTCAGTGAAATACATGCTTTTCCAGCTTCCATCCAAAGCCAATGTATTCGTGAATGTTTTCTTCAAAATGATGTAAACCACCTGCTAAAAATTTCTGTAATTTTTTTTGTTTCTAATGTCGGAGCCAGGGATGGAAAGAAATCATACATGAGACTTACTGTTAGGTGCACATCCAAAAAAGAGCTTCTGCAGACTGACCATGAGGAGACCTTGCCAGTATTTCTAAAACATTGTATACAACAGCGCAACAGAAATCTTAAAAACCACTACATTAGGCCGGCGCTGCGGCTCACTAGGCTAATCCTCCGCCTGTGGCGCCGGCACACCGGGTTCTAGTCCCAGTCGGGGCGCCGGATTCTGTCCCGGTTGCCCCTCTTCCAGGCCAGCTCTCTGCTGTGGCCCGGGAGTGCAGTGGAGGATGGCCCAAGTCCTTGGGCCCTGCACCCCATGGGAGACCAGGAGAAGTACCTGGATCCTGCCATTGGATCAGCGCGGTGCACCGGCCGCAGCGCACCAGCCGTGGCGGCCATTGGAGGGTGAACCAACAGCAAAGGAAGACCTTTCTCTCTGTCTCTCTCTCTCACTGTCCACTCTGCCTGTCAAAAAAATAAAAAAAAAATAACCACTACATTATTTTCAGAGAAATTTTACTCATTTTAGATGTTATTTTTGATGGGGTTACGTCCTAATATTTGGGCTCTGTTATAAAAACATCTTCCCCAAGTCCTATCTGAAAGTCCCCTTGCTATTCAGCATTTCAGTTAAGCAGTTGGAAATATGTGGGTTCTTCAAAGAAAGTCCATGCAAAATGAAACTAAAAGGTCATGTGCATTTTCTGTGAGCCTTAAAGCCCCCTGGTGAGGAAGTCTGTGGGGAGTCAAGGTGCTGAGTTAGCCTGGGGGAGGGGGATGCCTTCCCATCTGGCCCAGCTTATTCCTTCCTAAAATTAGGATATCTTCTCTCCTCTGTCTCACTGGCGGTTTTGAGTTCTCAGAAGCCATGGAGATTTATCACAACCCTGCTGATGAGTCCTGAGCCCATGCCCGTTCAGGTGGACCCCAGGAGCCCTGTAGCATTACAGTGGGGAATGTAAGGCAAAGAACCATCCAGAGTGGCGCTCCACAGCTACGGCGCCTAAACATGCACCCCCCTTTACAGAAGTTGCCACTGGCAATAAGTGGTATCTGGACAGATATGAAATGTTTAGGGTAAAGGGATGCCCCACATTTTAACCTCTATTTAGGCCTCGTCACCAGGCAGGTGTAGAAATCCAGAGGCTGTCGTCCTCACCTTAACTGGCAGGTGTTCCTCCCCCACCCCAGAATGCACTCCTACCAGATTTTCCTGACACACCTGAGCACACCTCTCTGTGAACCAGTAGCCCACAATGGACTAAGGGAGCAGTCTGTCAATCAGAAAGTGTCTCAAAACCCAAATCTAATGTGCCATGTGACTCTGCAGAATGGTGCATGCACCATGAGGCAGACAGCTGGCAGTGCCCACAGTGGTTCTGCCTGCAGGTGCCCCACGGCCCCCTGCACGTGCCTTCTTGCCGAGACAAGGGTCCAGCCTTTAGGCCAGCTCCCCTGGGACAGGAAGTTTGAAAAGAGAGCGTAGCTCTTTGCTTTTTGTGAAGTCAAAACTTGGAAGGACCATTGCAGTATCAAGTTTTTGCTTTTCAAGTCAGCACTAAATTAAAGATCCTGAAAGATTAACTGTGACTCCCAGCCCCCACCGAGCTCCACTGTGTCTTCTGAAAGGTGGACCATTATTCTGAATCTCATTCCTGCCTGCCTCCACTTTCACAATGACCTGTAACAGGATCGTGTGCTGTTCCTCTGAACTTTTCAAAAGATCACATGCTTGAGAGATGGCAGAAGGAAAAGACATATGTTAACTGTAGAAATTATACTCTTTTCTTTTCTGCTCTCCAGCCTATCTTGTTTCCGAAAAAGGATAAAGTAGCAGGCCATGTGGGCTCTCAGGTTGTGTCTGTCATCATCTCACAATGGGAGCTGAGTCTCCTTTTTCTCCTTCCATTTGTCATCTGTCCACCTGGATTTTACAGTTTCCTTTCAAGATTGACACCCTATACATGGAAAGATAACATCTCCGAACTCTCCCTGGCATAGCAACTCAGTCCAGTATCTAAGGCACAACAGTAAGAAGCTGGCTGACTGCAAGTCACCTGTGCACATGTTTTACATCCAAACACTGGACTGAATTTAGAAATTAGTGCCAGGCTCCTGGATGTCTCCCCAGCACTTGCCATCCTTAAATAAGATGAGAGAATGGAGGATGTCTTTTGCCATCATGGTGCTTGCCTAGTGTGGGTCATCCTAATCCTACCGAAGAGCAGATTATGAAGTCTGGAGTCGAGTGTCACCTGCTTGCTTTCAGTAGTTACACAGACAAGGTGCCTTGTGTTCCTCCAGGCTTTCCTCCGGAGGTACAGAGAAAACTGGAATCTGAGATATTTTTTGTGGGAAAATAATTTCAAAGGCATCCACAATGCTTTGTGGAAATCATTACCTTTGTTCCCAAATGAATCTGACCATAACATTTACAAATGAAACTCATTTACCGGATCCTTGTCTCCACTGTAGTGGATGTTAGATCCCTCCCTTGCGATGCTGAAAAATGCTATTTACTTAAGCGAATAGGACTTATATTCCCCTATCAGTTTCTACCTGCCTGAAAGTCACAAGTTTCACTTTCTTTTCAGTTTGGTGAGCCAGCTTAAAGTCAGATGGAATTTCATCCTAATAAAAACTAAATGAAATATGGTAGATCCCTATTTGCAGAATATGAATTGTGAAGCATCTATTTTCTTTTTCCCTCCTGTTCATTCATATCTCCTTCCTCGCTTCTTTTCATAGTCTTTCACAGTACAGTGATGAGAACATGATGGATCCTTACAACCTGGCCATTTGCTTTGGCCCAACACTGATGCCTGTCCCAGAAATACAGGATCAGGTGTCTTGCCAGGCTCACGTGAATGAAATTGTCAAAACCATCATCATCCACCATGAGACCATTTTCCCAGATGCTAAAGAACTGGATGGCCCAGTTTATGAGAAATGTATGGCTGGAGATGACTACTGGTAAGTTCAAAAGCTTTAGTTCTCTCACACATACCAAGAAAATAGAAAAACTATGGAAGTATAGATGCTAACTAAATTAGGAAATAGAATTGACCATAAGCCACGAATGCATCCAATTTAAAATATACATATTAAGAAAAAATAATCCTTGAGATGACACCAGGACCCAGGACAACATTGCTTCTTATTCTAAGAACTTCTCTTCATCCCTTTCTTTTCCCCAAAGATGACATTTTTTTAGGTGCATCTGTGCCATCGTGGCTTTTGTAGATAATGAAGGTTTTGAAGTTCCATTGAGCAACATTAATTTCTGTGTTTACCTTAAGTCAAAAAAACTGATTGAATTGAAAGTTTTCTTTCTGAATCAGATAGCTTTGATTCTATAAAAGGTATTTCAAAATTCTCATCTTAAAGGAGCCCTAGCAACTCAATATGTTTTCATTATTACTCAACTTCATTTTTACTCTTAGTATTAATTATTATTCTGACCAATTATAGCAGTAAAGGTCATTTTGAACAGATAGTTGGAGTAAACTTTTTTAACATGTCAGTATCATCACCTTCCAACCAAGTGTAATAATGGGGGAAGTATAATCAATTGAATAATCCACAAAATGTCCACATTCACTATTTTTTGATACGTGAGTTTCCAGTTTCTAAATACAATCCAAGGAGCTTTGCTGTCTTGAGCCCTGTTTTGTGCTGTCTCGGCAGTGCCTGTGATCCCTTGTTTATCATGACCACGCTGCCAAGTAAATTAAGAGGCCAAGGAACCTCTGATTAGCAGTCTCTGGAGGCAGGCCAGAGGTGTCTGATTCCAGAGCCCACTCAAGTCTTCCCACACAACACGCTCTCGACCTGCCTCAAGCCGCGCTGTGCAGCTGGGACTCGGGAGCAGCTAGAAATAGGCTTGTCTAATAGGCTTGGACCCTGCCCAGGATACTTCCTTCCCTGTTCTCCTACCCAGGACTAAGTAGAATGGAACGAGTAGCCGAGAGGCCATTGAATAACTGAAGGCACCTTTTTCCCACTTGGACCTTGGTCTGATGCTACACCTTCAGAACACGGAGAGTTGACTATTTCCACAATCCTGCTTTCTGAGTTAACAGGAAAACATGCTGGATTCCAGCAGCCTGACACAAGAAATTCCATTTGGAAATATTTACTTGAGCATTTCTTATGCACAAGCTACTCACTGAGCTTGGCTGTGGAAAGGTAAACGAATAGAACTCAGCCCTGCTGAGACCCATAATCTCACCTTCATGGATGTGTTATGTAAGGTCAAAGTTTAGCATTTACAACTCTTGGGGCCACATCAGAGCGCTCTGCTGCCTGAGTCAGTTCATCAAAAAGCAAGCATGGAGATGTCTGGTCAGTATTATCTCACGTGTTAGATCCTAGGACACGTTGTGGTTGCTACTTTTTCTAAACAGGATCAAGACCTCATAACAGTCTTGCAGCCAGGAACATGTGCATGTGCATGTGTGTGTCCTGTGTGCTGTGTTCTCTAGACATGTCACTCATTTTAAAGACAAAGTGATATGTTGGTTCGCCTCACCCCCAACACCAGCAATAGAAATGGATTTCCATGGAAATATCAGATTTAGGACCACTGCAGTCCATTTATCAGCACATATTTGAGGAGAAGGAGAAGTAATATGAAAGGCAAAGTTTTGTTATTTTTTAAAGATTTGTTTATTTATTTGAAAGGCAGAGTTACAGAGAGGCAGAGAGAAAGGGAGAGAGAGAGAGACATCTTCCATCCACTGTTTCATTCCTCAAATGGCTGCAATGGCCTGAGCTATGCCAATCCAAAGCCAGGAACCTGGTCGCCCATGCTGGTGCAGGAGCCCAAGGATTTGAACCATCTTCCACTGCCTTCCCAGGTCATAGCAGAGAGCTGGATCAGAAGTGGAGCAGCTGGGTCTCAAACTGGTCCCATGTGGGATGCTGGCACTGCAGACCAGGGCTTTAACCTGCTGTGCCACAGCAAGTTTTAAAACGCAAAGTTTTAAAAGAAGACAATATCACATGCAAAGTTTTTTTATTTTATTTTATTTTTTAATTTTATTTTTTTGACAGGCAGAGTGGACAGTGAGAGAGAGAGAGACAGAGAGGAAGGTCTTCCTTTTTGCTGGTTTACCCTCCAATGGCCGCCGCGGCCAGCACACCGCGCTGATCCAATGGCAGGAGCCAGGTACTTCTCCTGGTCTCCCATGGGGTACAGGGCCCAAGCACTTGGGCCATCCTCCACTGTACTCCTGGGCCACAGCAGAGAGCTGGCCTGGAAGAGGAGCAACCAAGACAGAATCCGGCGCCCTGACCGGGACTAGAACCCGGTGTGCCAGCGCCGCTAGGCGGAGGATTAACCCATTGAGCCACAGCGCCGGCCACATGCAAAGTTTTAAAAGAGGATGATATCACGCTCCTCATACAGAGAGCAAAAATGCATCAGCCAGTTCAGAGGAGAAGCTAAAGAACCATCCATTTATATGTAGTAAAGGAATGATTAAGTGAATTTACAATCATATTCTACCAGAATTCAACCACTTTACCTTACTGTGGGTAATATTTATTTTTGTATAGAATGCTATCCTTTCTCTACAAGTAAACTTGTATCTGCCAAGTTGTCCAAAAAAACTCGAGTCCAAAGTCATACATGTATACGCTCCTGTAGGACGACATCATTAATGGAAACTCCAGCATTCTGTTGGCAGATTATCCAGGAACTCTTGTGCCATTCCAAAGTCTTATTTTTCCTGTCCAGTTTTTTAAAAGTGCCTCTGTTTTGCTTTGCTATGAATTTCTGTTTCTGTTCTGCAGTGACAGCCCATACAGTGAGCACGGTACGTTGGAGGAAGTGGACCAGGATGCTGGTACAGAGCCCCACACCAGCGAAGATGGTATGTCCTGACTCGTGCTGTTACAAACACCAGTCTCTGTATCCTTCTTCTTAAGCAATTACTTACATTAGAAATTCCATAGACACAAAAGTATATTTGTAGAGTACACACAAGGTATAAAGAATGATGTTCCTTGAACGACCATGGAACTACAACCAAGTTTAAGAAAAAAGATGTCCTTACCCTTGACCTTCCCATATCTCACCACCTTACTTACCTTTGCAGGGGTAACCACTGTATATCTGTGTTGCTGAGTTCTTGTTTCGTTTTCCATTTTCTTTACTTTCCTGTAAATGCAATCATCCCATATATATTTTTCATGAGTTTTTTTCTACTTGAGTAATGTTAGAAATAATAAGATACAATGATATTTTCTGAACTTAGAAGGCATTTTTAATGTGAGAGCGTCTATCTTTGTGACATAGCTCTCAAAAGTCTGAACCCCATCCCCGCCACCATCCTTTCTTTCATCCTAGATTTTCCTTTTGTTTCCCTCTGTGGTTCATTCCCTTCTCACTGCTTTCTCCGAGTGTTCCCTCGCCCTTCTCAGTGGCAGGGAAAGCCGAGACAAGACCAGTCTTCCAGACACCAACCTCATTGCCAAGCATTCCTGTCCGTCCTTCTTACCCTTGACTGTTAGAGGGAAGCTTTGTGGAATGCTCTGTGTTTGAGATAACACGTTGATCAGAGTCACCCGAGTTTCTCGGAAAGAAAAGCATTGCTTACAAAAGACAGATATTCTCCCAGCAATCTCTAAAGTCTTGTAACTAAATTAACTAGAATATTTTCTTTTGGACCACTCTGGTATCATATTTTCTTTTCTCTGTCATAGTGTCACCAGCTGTTTTTCCAAAAACAAGGCTGTCACAGAATAAAACCATCTTCTGAAAGGGTTGTAAGAAACAGAGTTGATAGGAAAAGTGTCATGGACAGCAAGGTGCCACACAAAGTGTGATGGCCAGCATTTCATATAAAACACCATGAAGTGCAAAAAGACCTGGCAACAAGGGGCAGCCAGGAAATCGGCTCTGCTGAATTTTCTTCCCCTTTGCACAAAATCATAATAGCCATGCGGGAAAACTAACTGATGGTGGTTTTGTTATTATTGATAGCAGCAGTAGAAACAGTCTGCAAAGTCTCTTCAGGACCTGTAAAGCCCATGCAGCGTGCCCTAGGAAAGGGGCATGGTGCAGATGGACTTGCTACTCAGTGGCTGGCCTAACGTGTGTAAATAGCTTTTGACTGACACTGCACAGTGAGATAGCTCTCAGAGGAGAAGCCAGACTCAAAATAATGAAATCACTGAGATTTACTAGTTGATGTACTAGGATTACCAATAAAATGTTCTTCTAATTGATTGGGTCGTTTGTTCATGACCTTCATTCATTTGAATGAAACAGGCAGAGTCTTAGAATCATGTTGCTATTTTTTAAAACGAGTAAGAAATGATTACCGTAGAGATCATCATGATGAAGTCGTGGTAAAATATGAATATAGCTGAAGTCCTAAGTCGCCCAGTGCCAGCATGACAGTGTGTGATTGAATGACATTAAAGAACATCAGTCATTTTCATTTCCCTCTGACAAACTATACATAGATTGTGTATTATATCATGGACTGGTATCTTTTTTTTTTTTTTTTTTTTTTAAGTTAAGAACAGTTGTGGCCGGTGCGGCTCACTAGGCTAATCCTCTGCCTGCGGCGCCAGCACACCGGGTTCTAGTCCCGGTCGGGGCGCCGGATTCTGTCCCAGCTGCCCCTCTTCCAGTCCAGCTCTCTGCTGTGGCCCGGGAGTGCAGTGGAGGATGGCCCAAGTGCTTGGGCCCTGAACCTGCATGGGAGACCAGGAGAAGCACCTGGCTCCTGGCTTTGGTTCAGCACAGTGTACTGGCTGCAGTGGCCATTGTGGGGGGTAAACCAACAGAAAAAGGAAGACCCTTTCTCTCTCTCTCTCTCTCTCACTGTCCACTCTGCCTGTCAAAAAAAAAAAAAAAAAACAGCCGTGTGTGTGTGTGTTCACACAGGAATTTGCAAGGTGTGTCGTAAAGTTATTTTTAGTAAATTACTATGTCTTCATTCCTCCATGGATGTGTGTATTCCTGTCCCCCAGGAAGAACAGGGCTATAAATTTTGGTATCTGCCATCTCATATCAACAGGATTTATTACCTACCAAATTTAAAACAAACTATAATCATTATCATTAAATGTAAGGTTACAGCCCTCCCCCTTATGAAACAGGGTTGGGTATTTAATGAAATTGCTATTCTGCTATTTATTGTTTAATACAATACAATTTTAGGGGGAATACTCTGGTATTCCCTAGAAATTATACATGGTTGCTAAAGAACTTAAACTGTTGCTTTACAGATTATTCTTAGACCTGTACACATTGCTTAGATATGTACTGTAAAGAGATGATAGTGTTGTGGTCCTGAGATATGAAATGTCATTCACCTCAAACATTAGTCACTAGCAAAAAGATGGGCCATTTTTTGTCTTTATTTAAAATATTTAGCTGAAATTTACCCAGGCCCTTTATATAAGGTGAAACCTAGGATTTCAGCATGTGTGTTGGATTTTCTGCTTTTGACTCAGATGTCCCAGAGAATTTTGAATGTATCAAGCCCAGCTGTCAAACCAAGAATTTCTCATGCAGTTATTAGATAGAAGCGAAAGAGATATTGAAGGGATTTCAGTAAACTTGGGAAACAGTAAACTTTAAATGGGCAAGTTTGTTACCAAAAGAAATAGAAGAAGAATTCCTAACAGGAATTTCTGACAGATCAGTAGCTTTTAATCTACCATGTGTGCCCTTATTCTCACGTATGTGGAAACTAACACATGGTCAGTCTCTAGCCAATGATCTGTGCATAGACATCTGGAGGACTTCGGGTCTTTTTCAGTTCTGTTGATTGATTAGGAGCTTACTCACCTGTGTTGGCAAAGGTGAGGAGACAGTCATGGTGGGTAAGAGGACAAAAGATCTCAACATCTCAAAGGGCTGTGCAATCGAGGAATCATAAAATACTCTTGAAGCTCCTGAGTTTGTCTTGTTTGTTTCTAATATTTGTGGTCAGAATTAGATAAGGGCTGAATTCCAATTCTACACCAAGACTTCAATATCTTTTTGGCTTTTTTTTTTTAAGATATATTTATTTGAAACTCAGAGTTACAGATAGGGAGAGGCAAAGGCAGAGAGAGAAACAGAAGTCTTCCATCCGTGGGTTCACTGCCCAGATGGTCACAACACCAGGGCTGTGCCAGGCCAAAGTTAGGAACTTCATCCGGATCTCCCATGTGGGTGCAGGGGCCCAAGCACTTGGGCCATTTCCGCTGCTTTTCCAGATCAGCAGGGAGCTGGATCGGAAGCGGAGCAGCCAGGAATCAAACCAGCACCCGTGTGGGATGCCAGTGCTATAGGCGGCAGCTTTACCTACTATGCCACAGCGCTGGCCCCTCAATATTTTTTAATTAACTTTTTTATTTGGAGGTCACAGTGGACTTATATATACAGTTCTAATAAAAAACACAGAGGGATTGCATGCACCCGTCTCCATTTTCTCTTGACAGTAATGACTGACATGACTGTAGGATAGTATCACAACCAGGAGGTTGGCATGGCCATGGTCCTGCCCCCATGTCCACATTTCACCAGTCTTACATGCACTCCTGTGTGTGTTTACTTAGTTCTATACAGTTTTGTCCTGTGTATACATTTGTGTGACTCAGCCACAGTCCAGACCAAGCAGAGTTCCATTACAAGGACCCTTCGTACCACTCTTTATAAAGCCACAGCCTCTTCCCTTCTTTGTCCTCCCCACTCCCACCCTCTGGGAACCACTATTTTCCATCTCTAAAATTATGTCATTTGAAGCATGATATGCAGCTGGAATAATATAGCATGTAACCTTTTGGGGATTGGCCTTTTTTTCCCACTCACAATATAACCTTGAAAATCTGTTGATCTCCAGAAAATACAATTTTCAAATGTAGTCCTTTAATTTGGATAGAGGGCAGTCTAATTTTGTTGCTGATAATAGAGTAAAAAGTTATCACTAATGTTGATGGTAGCTTGAAGATCTGATAGTGCCCAATCACTATGAGAAAATGAAATATATACAAACAGTATTTACTTGGATTTTTAAAAGCAAGCTAATAAAGCAGAAACTTCCTAGTGTTTTTGTGATGATGACTTTTTTCCCCTGTTATAAGTGGTTAAGAACATATTGCAAGAAAACTCCATCAATATCAAAAGACTATGGGAGCAACCGTGGAGGATATTGCAACCCAAGGAGAGAGTTTGTGTTGTATTCCAGTCTATAATATTTTTTATTACATTGCCAGTAAATCTCTGGTAAGAGACTGTGGAAATTAAGAGCTCATGTTTGGATTTTCATGGCCTGAGAAGCTGATGACAGCAAGATAGCGTTTTTTGCATCTCTCCCAGCAGCCTCTGTATCCCCTGACCTGGTGGGTGGTTTGTTAGCCTATTCCGACCCGCCGTTCAAAGGGCCCTGTTTGCTTCTCAAGCTCCAGGTAGACCTTTCAGAGTGTGCGCTGCCTTCCTAACCGCCCCATGCCTCCCTCCTCTGGTGTGTTCTCTGTAGAGTGTGAGCCAATAGAAGCAATAGCCAAGTTTGACTACGTTGGACGATCTGCCAGAGAGCTGACCTTCAAGAAAGGCGCCTCACTGCTGCTGTACCACCGCGCCTCCGAGGACTGGTGGGAAGGCCGACACAACGGGGTCGACGGGCTTGTGCCCCACCAGTACATAGTGGTGCAGGATATGTGAGTGATCCCCACTTCCAGCGCCGGCGTGAGGGAAGCTCAGCAGAGGCCCCGGAGGCCGGGCTTGCTAGCTGGCCATACTTCTTCACCTGCTCGGTGACCTTGCTAATAGTACTTTGGGACCCCAGGTTTCCATTTCCCAAACCCTTAACGAGTTTGGAGCTAACACTACTGGGAAACATCTTTTTGAAGCTTCTGGGTTTTTAAAGAAATAAAACAGAAAATAGCTTTCACAGTGGAAATGCACTGCTAATTCCAAAGCAGTGCTGCTCTGTTCTTCATGTCTTTCAACTCCAAGTTCCCAAGGGGGAAGCTACCGACCTCAAGTCTAAGGGAATCCTCTCTAGGGATTTTTCATGTTTTTGAACTTCGCTGATGAGAAAACTGTCATTTCAACAGTATCTAAAGACATTAAGTAAAAGACACAGGTTACAAAGTGAACATAGTGTTACCTCTAGTTTCTTTTAGATTTATTTATCTGAGAGGGATCGATCTTTTATCTGCTGGGTCACTCCCCCAATGACCACAAGACAGAGGCATGGGCCGAGCAAAAATCAAGAACTGGGCACTCCATCCTGGTCTCCCGTGTGAGTAGCAGGGGCCCAAGTAGTTGAGCCATTATCTGCTGCCTCCCCAGGTGCATGAGCAAGAAGCTGGATTTAATTTAGCACTCCAGTATGGGATGCCAACATCACAAATGGCATCCCACAGCAAAACAACACTTTTTTTTTTTTGGCTCCAGTGTTTTCTGAGTACAGTGTTTCACAGTGCATTACCAACGGAAGAAACACTAATACACGAAATATATACAGTGTCTGATTCAGCCTAATTTAAAATGTTAAAGTTTGTATCTCAGAGTCCAAGAAGTACTATGTATGGGTAAACAAACAGGCATTTATGTACCTAAAGTACTGAATCAGGGGTGAGTGTGTGGCAGGGCGGGTAAGTCTCCACACCCACCTCCCATATCTGAGTGCCTGGTTCAATTCCTGGCTGTTCTGCTTCCTGCTAATTCACAGCCTGGGAGGCAGCAGGTGATGGCTCAAGTACTTGGATCCCTGCCTCCCATGTGGGAGACCTAGACAGAGTCCTGGGCTCCTAGCTTCAGCCTGGCCCAATCCCAGTCACTGGGGCTTTGGAGGGTGAACCAGCACATGGGCAATCTCTCTTCATCTGTCTCTTTGTCTATCTCTCTGCCTTTCAAATAAAATGAAAAAAAATTTTTTAAATAATGTACCTAACCTTATAGATGTCTATATTATAAATACTAGGCACACCCTCATAGAGGTATATCCCAGACATAGAGGGGAAAAAAAGGGGTGAATAATATATCCTAAAATCCTAATAGTCATTATATTATATGCTATATTATAGGCGATTGTTACTTCACTCTTTTTTATGTATCTAGAATTTTTAACTTACCTACAGTAAAATCGCATTATTTTTGTAATGAAAAGAAAACAGCGTGTGTTGTGTGTTGCGTCCACAAATGCCATCACTTTTTCATCCCATTTGTCTCCCAGTGGACCCTCACTCCTGACTCTCCCTGTTTCAGGGATGATGCATTTTCAGACACTCTGAGCCAAAAAGCCGACAGTGAAGCCAGCAGTGGGCCAGTCACCGAGGACAAGTCTTCGTCCAAGGACATGAGCTCCCCGACGGACCGGCACTCCGACGGCTACTTGGCCAGGTAGGTAGAATCAGCTCACTGGGCTCCCAAGCCTCCAGCTCCCACAAGAGCCACCATGCATTACCCCATGCAATGACCTCTCCTATGTTCTCTGTCTGTGGATGTCTAGACAAAGGAAAAGAGGAGAGCCGCCCCCTCCAGGAAGGCGTCCTGGCAGGACCAGTGATGGCCACTGCCCCCTCCACCCGCCACATGCTCTTTCCAACTCCTCAGTTGACCTGGGGTCCCCAAGCCTGGCCAGTCACCCCCGGGGCCTGCTGCAGAACCGTGGCCTCAACAACGACAGTCCCGAGAGGAGGCGCCGCCCCGGCCACGGCAGCCTGACCAACATCAGCCGGCACGACTCCCTCAAGAAGATCGACAGCCCCCCTATCAGGAGGTCCACGTCATCAGGGCAGTACACAAGCTTCAACGACCACAAGCCCCTGGACCCAGAGACGATTGCTCAGGTACAGTGCTTTTAATGGATGATTGCGTCCATTCACCTGGAGGGGTGAAGGATTTACCTTCTGCTGCTGCGGTTTGATATAGAGCCCACTGAAAACAACAGAAGGGACATTAGCCCATCCTTTTTTATAAAAGATTTATTTATTTTAAAGGCAGAGGTACAGAGAGGGGGAAGAGACAGAGATCCTCAATCCACTGGTTCACTCCTAAATTGGCCGCAGTGGCCGGAGCTGGGCCGATGAGAAGCCAGGAGCTTCCTCCAGATTTCCCACAGGGATGCAGGGACCCAAGCACTTGGGCCATCCTCTGCTGCTTTCCTAGGTGTATTAGCAGGGAGCTGGAATAGAAGCAGAGCGGCCAGGACCCAAACTGGCGCCCCTTTGCGATGCCCACACTGCAGACGGCAGCTTAACCTGCTGTGCCACAGCGCCAACCCCTAACCCCTTCTTTAAATTAAGGCCTGGCTCTCAGTGTCTTTTGAAGAACCATGTGTTCCTGAAGGGGCCCAGGTGTATCAGGTTCACAGCAACTTAAACAGAGACAGGGCAGAAAGAAAGGTAGGACTTGGAACGTTGAAAGCCAAGGAAATTGTTGAAAAAGATGAACAAGGAAAGAATGGCCCTCTCAGATGCTAAATGCGTCTAAAGCTAGAGAGACAGGCAAGCTGATGGAACACAAGGAGGCCCCAAAATCAGAAAGGTTTGGGTATACGGCAAAGATGATACTTTCTGTTTAGGACGTGGCGGGTCAGTTCATCATGCTGCAGTCAGTATCGGTGAACTGTTTGAACAGTGGGTCTGGCTCCTGTGTGCCCTCCCGCCCCATCCACGGCTTCTGCCCCCAGCCAGACCACACAGAGGACCGCAGCAGCATCTTCCGCTGATGAGAATTTTCTAAGCAGAAGTGAAAGAGTAGCGATGGCCGTTCTGCGTCCTTGCTCTCTGGTGCTTTGTACGGCATGACAGAGCGGGCGCGTAGATTCAGGGCTCGCCCTTCAGTTCTCTGCACCATCTTCCAGCTGTCACTGAGGTGGAGAGAAAGCAAGCAGATGAAAAAATAACAAAGGAATGAAATTAATATGGGGAAGTATGAAAGATGGATTATTTTTAATAAAAAGCACCCAAGGAAACCCGCCCTGGTGTGATAGGACACTCAAAATAGCTTCAAAGTCTAACTAAAAAGAATTTTGGCGAGCAGATTAGATTATGTGAAGAGTTTCATATGTTTTTTTTTTAATTAAATTTTAAACAGACAACAGCTTCTCAGCCAACATCAAAAAGAGGATTTTTGCCATTTGGGGTCCTTTTTTTCCACTTAAAGTGCTATGTAAGGGCTCTGAGGCTTATTTAGAATGAGTGAAATTCAAGAATAGCTGAAGATAATGGTTCTGGAAACGCACATCAGTGCTGCAGTAAGTAGGTGAGACACACTGCACGGGGTGGGAAGGTCTGTTTAACCCCCTTGATGCTACAACAAGGGGATTCTGTCATTTTACAGCTTTAAAACACACGCTCAACAGATAAATGAGGCTGTGCACAATCTCTCTGGGACAAATATTTGTAAAAAAAAAAATCCATATGTTTAGCAGCAAATGGAAATCACATATGAAAATAATCACTTGAAAAGTGATGTCACCCCCCAAAGTGGCTTCCAGCTTTGTCCTTTGTTTATCCTTCCAACTGCACTCTTCCCATTTTCCCAAGAGGACAGGTCAGCGTGCCATCGTGGTGTTCATACACTGAACATCCAAGTGCTTTATTAAACAATCAATAGGCTCCCTGATGCAGAGTCTTAAAGGATACCATATCCATAGATGATTCTATCTTGGTTTACTCATTATTGGAAACTGTCATTGTCTTGGTTTAATCACTTACGCAAACCTTTTTTGAGCACTTACTGTCTGCCAGATCCCCTGGTAGGGTGTGTGGACACTAATTTAAATAGCAGCAGCTGCCTCCAGGTGCTTAGAGACCACAGTGGGGAGATGGAGCTAGAAGTGGTTGCTTTGAGCAGTGCCAGAGCAGTGGATGCTCAGGTGGGTGGAGAGGTTCCCAGGGATAGAAAGAAGCAACCTGTCAGACCAGGGCAGGGTCTCCACCCCATCTCAGTCAGTGCTCTGCCATTCTTTTTAACTTGTACTAACTTACACCATCTTAGCCATTTTCAAGTGTGCAGCTCACCAAAGTGCATTTGTGTTGTCAAATAGCTCTCCAGAACTTTTCCATCTTACAAAACTGAAACTCTATCAAACAACAGCTCCCCCTATTTCCCTCTCCCAGATGCTGGCAACCTTCCCGTTTCTATGAATCTGAGTACTCTAGCCACCACATTTAACTGGAATCATACAGTTTGTCTTTTTGTGACTGGCTACTTCAGAACAGTTCCCTCAAGGTTCACACATGTTCTGTGAGACAAGATTTCCTTTGTTTTTAGGGCTGATTGATACCCACCTTGTATGAATATACCACATTCTGACAGTTTTCAAACAAAATTTTGCATAACTATATTTACAGCAATACTGATACACGCATTTCTTTGCTTTTTGTTTTTTCAAATGGGGGCACATGCAGTATTTGTCTCTCTGGGCCTGGTTATTTCACTCACTATGGTGTCCTGCAGTTACATCCATTTTGCTGCAAATGGTAGAATTTCATTTTTTATAGCTGAATAATGTTCTATTGTGTATATATGCCACATGTCCTTTATCCATTCGTCTGATGATGGATACCTTGGTTGGTTCCACATTTTGACTCTTGGGAACAATGTTGCTATAAACATGGTGGTGCAGGTATCTTTGTGTTCAACTGTTTTGGATATATACCCAGTAGTGGAATTGCTAGATCCTATGGCAAGTCTATTTCTAGTTTAAGAAATCTCTACACTGTTTTCCACAGTGGTGGCATTAATTTACATTCCCACCTACAGTGTATAAGTATTCCCCTTCTCCACATCCTTGCCAGCATTTGTTACTCTCTGTGTTTTGGATTTTAGCCATTCTGACAGGAGTGAGGTAATACCTAATTGTGGTCTTGCTTTTTACTTCCCTGATGACCATTGATGTTGAGCATTTTTTTGTACAGTTGTTAGCCATTTTTATTTTACTTTTGAGACCTGTCTGTCAAAATCCTTTGCCCATTTCTCAATTGGATTTTTGTTGTTGTTGTTGAGTTTAAATTGTTGATAGACTGTGGATATCATCAAGGACACAAAACAATGGAAAGGTATTCCTTGCTCATGGATTGGAAGAATTCACATCGTCAAAATGTCTATACTACCTAAAACAGTTAACAGATTCAGTGTAACCCCTATCAAAATACCAATGGCATTCTTTACAGAGTGTGAAAAAGACAATCCTAAAATTTGTACTAAATCACAAAAGACCCAAAATAGCCAAAGTGATACTAAGCAAAAAAAATTAAGCTGGAGACATCACAAAACCCGACTTAAAAGCATACTAAAAAGCTGTAATTAAAACAGCTTGGTAGTGGCATAAAAACCAATACATAAATCAGTAGAACATAATAGAGAACCCAAAAGTTAATCCATGTACATACAGCCAACTAATTTTTGACAGAAGTGCTCAGACCATATAGTGCAATAAGGATAATTCTTCAACAAATGGTGCTGGCAAAATTGGGTGTATATATGTAGAAGAATGAAATTGGATCCATAACTCTCACCAAATACAAAAATAAACTCAAGATGGATTTAAGACCTGAGACTATGAAGTTTCTGGAAGAACATATAAGGAAAACATTCCAAGACCCTTGTGTAGGGGATGACTTCTTAGACAAGACCCCCAAAGCACAGGCAACAAAAGCAAACTAAACAAATGGGACTATATCAAACTCAGAAGCTTTTGCAAAGCAAAGGAAATGATCAGCAGAATGAAGAGACATCCAATAGAATGAGAAAAAATATTTGCAAGCCACCTATATACCACATCTTGTTTATCTCTCTGTCCATCCATGGAATAAACTCTACTTTTTTAAACTAATATTTTGTAATTATTCCTTCAGTATCTGAAATCAATTGGTGACATGCTTAATTTGAAAAATATAAAGCTCTAAATAAAGGTAAAAAGAAATAAGTATTAAAATAATTTAATATACTTCAGTTCATTATTAACACTAAAAGACAAATGTAGTGAAATATTTTCACCTACTTGCAGAATTTCTATAAAAGCAAAAATCAAAAATGTACCTTGATAGAGTATTAAGTTAATAGACATAACTAGACTCACATTTCATGAAAAGTCTTCCTATTAGCTATGTGGCTTTTCCAAATTGGCAGACAACTCTTAGTCACACAGTTGCAATGAAAGAATAATTTATATAGTTAGTTGCATTCCTGGAAAATGTTTCACTATTTTAAAAAAAAGATTTTGCCTTTATATATTGTTAGCCTAAATAACAGAGAAAGATCTTCCAAAGAATAATATTTGGGAATGGCAGAACATTACAGTGGAATCTGTGTGCCATAATAAACTGCCACAAAGAGGCTGAGACTCGGGAAGTTTTTAAAGGTGAAGATTACATATTTTGAAATAAAATTCTTTGGCTATGCAGATTAACAACAAGGGTGGTGCCTGTCCAAGGCTGAACAGACAGTTCCTGAGCAGATGTCCTTGCAAAACTATTTTTGTGAAAGGTTGCTGTGGCCTTGGTGCAAAGTTGTGGTCTGGCAGAACTAGTTCTTGCTATCAGGCATACGTGTGTGTACTGCGCCCTTCATCATCTCCCAACGTGCTTGCTTTATTGATTGATTAGGGCTTGCCGTGAGCGAGTCCACTGTGACTCTGAAAACTTTCATAATGTGGGGGATGCAAAAGAGCAAGACGGTCAGAGTTACCTGTTCTTGTCCCCCTCGTCCAAAAGAGGCCATGCCAAAGAACAACTGTAATCTGGAATAACAAGGAGTTTGCTGGTGAGTTGCAGAGAAGGGGCAGGATCCCTGTGGAGCATGAAAATTCAAGATAGCACCAGAGAGCGTAGAGTACGGCACCCTGACTCTCCCACACTGTCGGTCCCACCCATATGAATTGCAAGCTTTACAGGGACAAGGGAAGTTGGAGATCTCCAACAGTCCCCACTGCCACTGCAGACAGCCCAAACACCATTTACAGAGTTGTCCAGATTTCCCATGGTTGTATTGTCATGTAGTAGGAGCCCACATTGTACACACACACACACACACACACACGTAAGGTGCTAGCGCTCAGTGCCATCCTAAACTGGACCCACTGCTAGAGTGCATTCCATCCTGGAGGCCAGAAGCTATAGTGTGTTTCCATTCTTTAGACTCCATCATCATTCTACCATACTCATAAGAAGGGTTTCAACACCATGACCTCAGCTGCTCAGAGCCTAGGCTCCACAGAAGGGCTGAGACTCTGTCTTCCCAACTTCTGTGGCAGTCCTTCCAGGAAATAAGCACGTATGCATGGAGGGACAGCCAACACACAGCGGAATCACCTGTTAGCTAGCCAGATAACAGCCCTGGCCCACAGGAGATGCTACACAGCACATGCACACACCTAAATGATACCCAACAAGTCAGCCAGGAAGCCACCCTCTCCCAGCCAAACCATGCCATGCCCCCACAGTCACGCCTACAGCCTCGGGCTACGGACATGACCACAGACATAACTAACGAGGACTAAAGCTGAAGAAACTGCACAGAGACCACACTACTGCATCTACCCAGAATCAAAGCTAAGACCCCATATCCACACCCAACTGAAATATAGGAAAAATCCTTTCACGGAAAAATTTTTTTAAAAAATCCATAAAACCATAAATGGTGACTGTTGCATTAGATGTGCAGATATCAACACTGTCAAACAAGAAACCTGAAAGGAATCCAACAACCTCAACAGAACACAATAATTATCTAGTAGCAGCCCACAAAATAAAGGAAATTTATGAAATCCATGAAAACATTCAAAATAATTACCTTAAGGAAGTTCAGTATGATATAGGAGAATACATTTTTTTTAAATATCTTGGAATTCTATGAATGAATTTTTTTAAAAAGCCATAGTCCAGCAATAGACTAAAGCAGAAGAAATAATTTCTAAACTTGAAGATGGATCTTTTGAATTAAACAGAGGAAAAGAATGAAGACAGCAAAGCATGCCTATAGGACCTTTGGGACATCATTAAGTAAACACATAAATATTTACACTATTTGAGTTCTAGAGGGAGAAGAAACAAAAAGATACAGAAAACATGTTTAGTGAATAAAATAGAGCAAAACTTTCTAAGTCTTGGAAATGATTTGGACATCCATATCCATGAACCTCAAAGAACCCCAAGTAGGCTCAACCCAAAGAGCTTCTCTCCAAGGCACATTAGTGTCAAGTTGTTAAAAAGCCAAAGATACAGAGAATTCTGAAAGGAAAAGAGAAAAATGCCAAGTTATATATAAGAGAATCTCCATCAGACTACCAGCAGAAATCTTATATATCAGGAAAGAATGGAATGAACATTCTACTAGCAAGACTACTATACCCAGAAAAGTAACACTTCAGATATGAAAGAGGAAGTCTTTCTTAGATAAGCCAAACAGAGGGTATTCATCACTACTAGACCAAGTTTACAAGAAATGCTTAAGGCAGTCCTAGAACAAGAAGCCCAAGGACAGAAACTACCATCATGAAAACACAAGTGTAAAACTCACTGGTAGTAGACACACAAATGAGAAAGAGAAAGGAATCAAACTTTATCATGTCTGAAAGCTGCCATACACAAAGATAAACAATAAGAGAGGAAGAAAGGAACAAAGAATATGTAATAGGAGGCTATCTAAAACTAATAACCTTGAGTGTAAACAGGTTAAGTTCCCCAGTTAAAAAATATAGACTAGTTCAATGAATTAAACACACAAAAGGACCCAACTGTATGCTGCAAGAAACTCACCTCACTGGTAAAGAAAAAAAAAAAAAAATACAGACCACACAAACAGAGGATACGCTGTGAGTATCCTATTAGACAAAGCAGACTATGTAGAAAACTGTAAAAGCAGACAGTGAAGATCAGTACATAATCATAAGAGGATAAATTCAGCAAAAGATGAAATAATTACATATGTAGCCAACCCCGGACCACTCTAACATCTGAAGTTCATATTATATCTACAAGGAGAGAGATATATATAATAATACTTGGGAAATCTAATACACCACTTTCATCAATGGACAGATCATCCAGACAGAAAATCAGCTTTTCTAAAAGTGAACATAACAGGTATGTACAGAACATTTACCTAAGGGCTGCAGATTACGCACTTTTCATCAGCACATGGAACATTAGCCCAGGTTACCATATGTTAACCCACAGAAAAAGACCGGCAGATTTTTTTTTAATGAAATGATATCATTTATCTCCTCTGAACACAAAGGAATAAAATTAGAAACCAACAACAAGGAGCTATGGAAATCATAGCAATACATGGAAATTAAACAACCTGCTCCTGAACCACCAGGGAGACAACACAGAAATTAAGTCTTTAAATTTCTTGAATTAAAACAGAAACATACAAAAACCTATGGAATGCAACAAAGGCAGTACTAAGAAATTTATAGCAATAAACACATCAAAAAAGTATATTTCAAATGAATATACACCATGATCATGAGATTTTTCCCACAAATCCAAGAATGTTTCACCATAAAAAAAATCAGTAAGAATGATACCGACAGAATGAAGGATAAAACCACATGACCATCTCAGTACATGTAGAAAGAACATTCATTCATTCAACAAAATTCAACATCTCCTGAAAAAAACTTTCAACACATGAGACTTAAAAGAAACTTATCTCAACATAATTAAGGCCACAGAGAAGAAATCCACAGCCAGCACCATACTGAATGGGGAAAACTTGTGTTTATTCTAAGATTTTTTAACAAAAGGATACCCACTTTTATCATTCTTTTTCAACATAGTACTCGAAGTCCTGGCCAAAGCTAGGCAAGACAGAGAAAGAAAGGTCATTCAAATTCTAAAAGAAGCCAAACTTTCTTTTTGCAGCTGTCATCTTATATATGGAGAAACTTGAACACTGCACTGAGAAACCCTTAAAACTGATAAACAGCTGGAGTAAAGTTGCAAAGATATGATCAACAAAGATCAATAGCATTTCTATGTATGCACTAAAAATACACAAAATGAACTAGCCAAAAAGACACCAAGGTAGTATGTCATTTATATTAGCTATTTTAGAAATGAAATACCTAGGAATAATTTAAGGAGGTGAAAGAACTCTACAATGAAAATCATAAAACACTGATGAAAGACACTGAAAGAGACACAAAAAATGGGAAAACATCTAATGTTTATAGACTAAAAAAATCAATATTGTAAAAATATCTACACCATCCAAAACAATCTACAGACTCAATGTGACCCCTAACAAAGTATCAATGACATTCTTCATAGAAATAGAAGAAAGCACTCTCAAACTCCTGTGGAGCCACCAAAGACCCCAGATATCCAAAGCAGTCTTCAGCAACAAGAACAAAGCTGAAGACATCACAACACCTGATCTCAAAACATACTACAAAGCTTTAGTAGCCAAAATAGTACTGCACTAGCATGAAGAGACACATATAGACCAATGAAACAGAATAGAGGCCCTAGAAATAAATCAGTGTACTTACAGCCAACAGATTGTGAACAGAGATGCCAAAAACATACTAGGAGAAAGTCTCTTTAATAAATAGTCCTTAGAGTACTGGATGTTCATATGCACAGAGATGAAACCATCTCTCTGTCACCACATACAACAGTCAGCTTAAAATGAATCAAAGATTTAAATGTAAGACTTGAAATTGTGTCACTACTAGAAGGAAACCTGTAGCGAATGCTTCAGGACATTCGTCTGGGAAGACAGGTTTTGGATATGAAGCTAAAAGTACAGGCACAAAACCAAAAATTGTTAAATGGAATCATATCAAAGTAAAAAGCTTCTGCACAGCAAAAGGGTGCAGTGACACCCTGCAGAACGGAAAAAATGCAAACTATTCCTCTGACAAGAGATTGTTACACAGAATAGTCAAGGAACTGAATACAATAGCAAAAAATAAAAAATAATTCAATTTTAAAATGGGCAAATGACCTGAACCAAAAATTCATAAAAGAAGATACAAATGGCCAACAAGTACAAGAAAAAAATACTTAACATCACTCATCATCAGGGAAACACAGATCAAAACCACAGTGAGATATCACGTCACCCCAGTTAGAATGGCAGTCCTCAAAAAGACAAAAAATAACATGGTAGTTAAGATGCAGATGAAAGCAAACTTTCATGCACTGTTGACAGAATATGATTTAATATAGCCACTGTGGAAAACAGTATCAAAGTTCCTCAAAAAACTGGAAATCCAACTATCATATTATCTAGCAATTCCACTATATATATATATATATACACACACACACACACACACGCACAAAGGAAATTAGTATATTAGAGATATCTGTATTCCCATGTTTTTACAGCACTTACCACAATAGCCAAGATATAAAATCAACCAAGATACCCATGAATGGGTGAATGAACAAAGAAAATGTAGTATATATACACACATGCATAACAGAATATTATTCAGCCATAGAAAAGAACTAAATCTTGTCCTGTGTCACAGTGTGGATAGAATTAGCAGACCTGTTGAGTGAACCTTACACAGAAAGACAAACCTTATGTTCTCATGTGCAGAAACTAAGAAGGTGTATCACATGGAATTAGAGGATGCAATAGTGGTTGGCAGAGGTGAAGAGAGAATGGTTAATGGGTACAGAACTGCATTCGGCTAGGAGGAATAACTTCCTGATTTTCTATAGCACAGTGTGATAACTGTGGTTGACAACTTATAATTATGTATTTCAAAATAGCTAGTGGAGAAGATTTTGAGTTTCCAATACCAAGAAATGATAAGTGTTTGAAATAAGGGATATGTCTCAAACTCTGGCCTGCCTCATCACATATTTTATTCAGTAACTGAAATATATCACGCTGTACTCCATACATGTGTACAATTGTTACGTGTCAATTTAAAAGTTTTGTTATTAGTTTTACATTTTTTATTTAATTTACTTGAAAGGCAGAGAGAGCAAGCTCCCTTCCACTGGTTCACTTCCACAAATGCCTGCAACCACTGGGACTGGGCCAGCCAAAGCCAGGATCTGGGAACTCAGCCAAAGGCTCCCATGAGGGTAGCAGGAACCAAACTGCTTGAGCCAGCACCTGCTGCCTCCCAGGGTGCACATTAGCAGGAAGCTGCAAAAAAGGTCAGGACTCTAACCCAGGTATTCTGATCTGGGACGTAGGAGTCCCAAGCTGTGGCTCAAGCACTTGGCCAAATGCCTAAACCCCCCAAAATATTTATTTTTAATGAAGTTAGGGGAGCAGGCAGTTAGCCTATCAGTTAAGATTCCCACACCCTATATTGAAGTGCCTGTGTTTAATTCCTGCTTCACTTCTTCACTCCTGCTTCCTGCTAATATAGACCTTGGAAAGCAGCAGTGATGATTCAAGTAAGTGTGTTCCTGCCATCCAAATGGGAGACCTGGAATTCCTGGCGCCGGGCTTTGGCTTGGGCCTACCCCTGGCCATTGTGGGCATTTGGGAAATGAATCAGTCAGAAGCTCTCTCTGTCCATCTCACTCTCCTTCTCTCAAATAAATATAATTTTTAAGATGTAAAAAGTTAAAAGATTCTAGGCTAAGGTTGTTATACAAGAGGTCTTCAGAAAGTTTGTAGAATACGCATATTATGAAAAAGCTACACATGTATTTCAGAATATTTTGCTGTGAAATAAACTTGCATTTTAAATCTACTTTTCCCTGAGCTTTTTGAAATACCTTTATGAATGAAATTTTCACTTACCTAGAGAAAATTCCAATGTTGCGCAAGACACAGGAAAATTCTTTGCATGTCAACTCTCTGGGGCACTAGTGAGACAGGTTGTATGTCTGGCCTCTGCCCACAATCCTACTGCATCCTTGTGACACTAAAATATATATATATATATATATATATATATATACACACACAAACACATGCCAAAAAAATATATGCACAGCCAAAAATGCATTCATGGGGCAGCACTACAGCCAGAGACCCAGTGCACGTGGTTCAGGGGAAGACTTAAGCTCAATTTTCCAGAATTTTCCAGAGTTAGCCAAGTGCATAGTAAGTGCTCAAAAATTTGTTAAGCATGATTCTTTGTTACTGTTCATATTTGCTTATTGAGAAATTAGTGTAGCACCTAAATTTAAGCTGTTATTCTAAGTCGAACTAGAATTCCTAACCACAAACTCAATGCCAGTGGAGACCATCAGACGGTTACCTCGAGCCTTAGAATGGCAAGCACTTGATATATGGCTCCCTGAACCATTACAACTTGATCTCTTCAAAATTTAGGGTCAAGATAACCAAATCTGACATCATATGTACACTCATAATATCTAATAACTGTGACTTTAAAATATTCTCTTTGCTGGCTTGTTTGCTTTGAAGTGAAATATCTAGGTAGAATTCGGTACCTTTGTGTGAATTACCATGTGTCATTTCCATCTTTCTGATTGTGTCTCAACAGGACATCGAAGAGACGATGAACACCGCTTTGAATGAGCTCCGAGAACTGGAGCGACAGAGTACAGCCAAGCACGCGCCGGATGTGGTGCTGGATACCTTGGAACAAGTGAAAAACTCTCCCACGCCAGCCACCTCCACGGAATCTCTCAGCCCTTTGCACAGCGCTGCCCTCAGGAGCGCGGAGCCTCAGATCCGGCGTAGCACTAGCTCCTCCAGTGACACGATGAGTACTTTCAAGCCCGTGGTGGCACCCAGAATGGGCGTGCAGCTGAAGCCCCCAGCCCTTAGGCCAAAACCTGCTGTTCTTCCAAAAACAAATCCTACCATAGGACCTGCCCCACCTTCCCAGGGTCCGACAGACAAGTCTTGCACGATGTGAAAACCAGCTGGGCAAGGTCGGAAGGGGAGGCGATTTTAAAAAGCAAATGGATCAGGGACAAAAGTCCGTGATGCGTAACTTTGCTTAGTTTTGTGCTTATGACTGGAGATCGTTTGGCTTTTCTATGTTGTCAAATGTCATGTCTGAGACTAGCTAAATTAACACGGGCATTTGTATTTTGTAATTTTTTTTAAATAACTGGACAAATCTTACGTCATTTTAAAGACAATAGAAACACTTAGACTTACTTGAAAAAAAAAAATCCAATGCTGCACCACTTGTAATGAAGGCAACACCGCTCTCTGCATCATACAGCGCTTCAGACTTAGTGTAGCTCAGGTGAGTCAGAGACGTCTTGGTCCGAAGGCCGGAGAATCCCAGTTCCAGGTTCCGGAGGGGCATAATCAGTGCCAGCCTGTGGCCCTCAGGGTAATGGCTGAGAAGTGGCGAAAGCTGCCATTGTTTGGCAACTGACTGAACACCTCTGATTGCACACGGAGCTGGGGCCCGGCTCCCACTAAAAGCTTGCAGATGTCACGGTGGCATGTGCCCAGTGCGACCCTAAGCCCATGGCACGAACGTATTGGATCACTGCCTTTCCTAACAGCTGCTGCCCGGGTCTAGGTTAAAGGCTCAGTGGAAGGGGGTAGAATCTCTGCAGTTATTGCTGGAACCGGACCTAGGAAAGGAGTGGGGAAGACACTGGCCCCAAAGCTATGGACTGCTCCATCCGTGAACGCTATCAGGCCCCAGAGCTTTCCAAGTCCAGCCCTTGCACTTAGAAAGGACTGGAACAGTTTAATCTTAAGGATTTTTCTGGTTACTCAATGCCACAAACTCCTTCAAGGGTCTATTGCACAATAACTGCCTAGCAGATATTTCTAAATCCCTGTGGAAATGGAGCAGTTGCAGCCGAGTCCCTGGTCCACTCAGTGCTCTGCTCCACGTTCCTTGTTTCCTTTAAACACACCACAAGAGCCTGATGATGCCAACTTTGAAACCCCAGGGTCCTTGTTCTGTGTCTTGAGCTGGCTGGGGTACTACACAGAGCCAACCTGGGAAGACTGCCTTGTGGGTCCAGGATGGTTTCCTCCTGATTTCGTACCTTGGGACCTTGACATTCTTTCAGTTTTTCTTTTGCAATGTGGTCTCTGCGTAACTCGCACAGTCAGCTGGGCTCATCATTCCTCAACTGAGACCATCATTCTCTGGCATGCTAGTACATAGACGATCTTTCATTAGCCTGTATTTACACTGTAGTTTCCCTTTCTTAAAACGCTTGCTTCCCATTCATTTATCCTTTGCTAAGATACAAACACCATTACCCTACCAGCAGTGGCTGGTATCATCTATAGACCTAAAAGCTTTTTACTGTTCTATCATCAAACTTACTTGATGAAGAAACTTACAAAAAAAAAAAATGAATGGCTCAGAACGAACTCCTATGAACCATCATTGATTTCTTTCTGGTTGGGTTTCAGATTCGAAGTCTGTTGCCTCCCCAGCCGAGTCAACATATTGTGGACTTGACTTCATCAGCCCATTGGTAACTACATTGTGTAGAAAGGAATTAGGCTGTGTACCCAAGACCATTACGTTCATAGCTACCTATTTGCCAGTCTAATTTTCTCCTACAGAAAAATATTGAGACATGGTTATCTTTCAAAGTCATACCTCCAAGTTCTCAAAACCATCCTTTTTTACCCACTTTGGGGTCGGGGGAGACGGCCCAGCTCAGCATCCTCTCCAACCCTGGATCATTTCTCTTGAGCTGTAGTTGTCCTTATGCACCTTTGTACACCATGGATTGCCAGCCAGAAATGAGCTTTGAACAACCCTAACTTTTAGATAATCCTCCCAAACTCCCTAGGAAGTTTAAATTTCCTGAGTAATCCCCTAGCTCTTTAAAATAATAAAGATTCTTAAGAATCATTTTCCTTCTTTGATTGAAAAGTGAGATGTTCAAGTATCAAAAGAGTAGAAGCATCTTGCATTTTTCTCGTGTCTTTTTGAAGCTGTAACTTCAGCATTTCAGATCTCACTACTACCAGCTCAGTTCTTTAGACTCCTCCCTGCAGTCTTTCTACTTGAGCTGGACCAAGGATTGCCTTCTGCCCCTCACATCAGGGCCCTCTGCGGCCTTGCATGGCAGAGGGCATGCTGCTGTAGCCCTCCAGAGCCCTAGAGGCTGTGCCTTCTTCAGGAAACGGCTCCCGATACACCCAGCACTCCCTTACTGTACTGTTCTCTATCTTTTCTCCCTCTACTCCTGTGGTCACCTGGAGACACTCTCACTTCAGTTGCAAGCAAAGGGTGTGGCGTCAGATTGAGCAAGGACTTAGTAAGAACTTAGCAGGTCTCATTGCTTTGTTGAGTCAAAGTCTTCAGATTCCAAGGACGTGACACGGTGGTCACCACACAAAAGCTCCAGAATGGCACCCAGCAAAGTTCATTCAACGCTGCAGCAGCTCAGAAGCCTCACCTGTTCACAGCCTTTACAGTGGCAGGTGCAGCACCCAGAGGGGAGGTGGAAAGGGAGACGGAAGAAAGAAAAATCAGCCCTGGAGATGTGATGTGACGCCCCCAGTTTTAGGGTCTTAGCAGTCTTCATGTGTGGTCTGGGAAGGGGTCATTTTGATGATGGATAGATTATGGTTCTACAAAGATCACCTGACTGCACTCACACAAGAATATGTATTCACAGCCGGTATCACACACGCATATGTTCATGTCCTATCCACAGAACTCACTCAAGTAGATTTACCAAGCCGGGCTTTCGGTTTGGGTCAGGGGTTTGGGGAATGGATTGTCATGATAAAGGAAGGTACTCAGTACACATTTTCTGATGAGTGTTGTGTCAGCCGCTTCAACCTTTTGAGGGTGCTTTCTAGAGCTCCACGTTCACGTTTGGTGTCAGCATCAGCATTTGCCAGATTTCCACGTCTTCACACGATGTAATCTGACTTCGGTGCCCCTTGAGCCAGCCAGAGTATTCTCAGTAGGGCCCCAGTTAGTCTATGACAGTGGTCACAAACCCTTCGCAACAGATAGAGCGCCCCAAGGGTCAAGTTGTATCAGTTATGAGTTTGTACGTTTGCTCTTCCCAAAATGGGGTTATAATTTTAATTAAAAAAAAAAGGAGTAGGTAGATAGTGGTATCCTTAGTATTTAGGAATGACATAGCCTCTGGAGTCTACCAGCTGAGGAAACTTTTATCATTACAGCCTCCGAAATCCAAAGCTAAAGAGCCTAGGCCTCTGTGAGGGATTTGGAAGACTACAGGCCTTGGGATGGAGCTTGACAATTCCTCATCACAGCGCTGAGAGGCTATGGAGCAGGAAACATGCTTGGACTCTTGCTTTCAGTTATTCACCACAAAGGACCTAAGAGTCAGATCAGCTTAGGACCGAAGGCTCTGCCCTTGGGTAGCTGCAGCCACACTACGCCAGGAAATCCCCTGAGCTGAGCCCAGCCTCCAGCTGGGCTGGAGTTTTGGCCTCGGTGCAGGGTGATGGGCATAGCCTCATGAGATCAGGAAAACAAGCTGGAATTGGAGCTTTCACTTACCCTAGTATACTTTATTTAAAAAAAAAAAAATAGTCTATGTGGTATAATCAAGATGGGTACCTGTATCTTTCAATTACGTAGGGAATTTTGTATGTTTAAATAATTGTACTGGGTTCCATAATGCTTATCTTAGAAACTGTTTAGTAAAAGAAAATATATAAACCGTGCGTTTGTGAATGCCCCCCTTAGAGCATTCATCCAAGTTCAATGTGTAGTGCGATGGTTATTATAGTTACTTAAGTATAGTAAGTGGCTGTGTAACAGGAGAGACTGCTATTTACCTACATACCCACAGGTAACTCCTGCCCACGTAATTAAATCAGTATTGTCCTTTCCTGTCGGTTTGATCAATTGCAGTTCTGGTAGCTTCCTGCTTGTGACTGTTACCTAATTGTGTCAATGTACATCTGTAGTATGTACATGTGAAAGTGCCTTTCTATTTTAGAGGAGTTTTAGCCTGGCTCTTGTACTGTCGCCCCATTCTCTGCCCAGCCCGCCTCTGCCTCCCCCACCTCTCGCTGCCCACTGGAGTGTTTTGAAACGCCCCCTTCTCCCAGCTGCGTCTCCACCCCCACCTTCCCGCGCCTCAGTGCTCGGTGGTGTCTCGTTCTCCAGCCGTGTCCGCCGTCAGACTGTCTCGTCTCCGTAGACGTGGTTTGCGTTCCTCCCTCCTCGCAGTGAGCCCCCGTGTGCTCCCTTCCACGCCCCGCTCACGTGCTGCCGACTGCCATCTTGTCGCCACGCTCTGTACTGCCTCTTACCATGACGTTCCCGCCTCTCCGAGGCGAAATTAAAGGGGAATACTTTTACAGTTCTGCAAGAAGAAGAAAAAAGCTTTGTTCATCTGTTGTGACAATGCACTTTTCTGTACAGTACTGAACATTTTGGCATGTACCATTTCAGGCTTCAGTATATGGTCAGGTTTGTTCTTCACGGTGTATCTTTATAATAAAATAGTTCTGGCTGCCTCTTGTCTGTTTCCAATGTGGTATGATTCTCCATGGCATCTTGGGTTGGGTTGCATTGTGAAACTTTTTCCCTTCTTAAAATAAAAACTTTCGTTTTTGTTTGTGCATTTGAAAAGGACACAGCAGGCACAGGGCTGTGTCCTGTAGCGGTGGTTTTTCAGAGTGGTGGTTTGGGGACTCGTGTGTCGTAAAACACATGAGAGCTGTCTCTCAGAGGAGCCTCCTAAATACACACCACCTTGCAATTGAGCCTTTGAAAAGTCCTTTAAAAAAAAAAAAAGATTGTATTTATTTGAGAAGTAGAGTTACAGACAGTGAGAGGGAGAGACAGAGAAAGGTCTTCCATCTGCTGGTTCACTTCCCAAATTGCCGCTATGGCTGGAGCTGTGCCAACCCGAAGCCAGGAGCTTCTTCCCATCTCCCACGTAGGTGCAAGGGCCCAAGGACTTGGGCCATCTTCCTCTGCTTTTCCAGGCCATAGGAGAGAACTAGATTGAAAGAGGAGCAGCGAGGACTAGAACCAGCGCCCAGATGGGATGCTGTGGCCACAGGCGGAAGATTAACATACTGCGCCACAGCACAGGCCCCGAGAAGTCCTCTTTGGATGATAAACCTGGTCAACTGAACCCCTTTGTTTAAACATAAAAGGAAAGCTGACTCTTGGAGTCCAGCAATATTTAATAAACAGTTTTGTAAAACACTAGTGCTAGATTGACTATTCCCCAGAATGACATGTAAATCAAAAGAAAGACTTATTGAAATGTTGTACAACATACACAGAAAGCACACAAATCTTTGGGGTAATAGTTTTCACACAGTTTTACACTCATGCAGCCACCACCCAAATTAAGAAACAGCACATTAACAGCCTCCAAGAAGCCACTGCACTGTGCCTTAAATACACGTGTGTGTGTGTATTTTTTTTTTAAAGAATTTCAGAGGAAGAGACAAAGAGAGATCTTCCATCTGGTGGTTCACTCTCTAAATGACCACAACCTCCAGGGTTGGACAGATTGGAAGCCAGGAGCATCTTCCAGGTCTCCCACGTGGGTACAGGGGCACAAACACTTGGGCCATCCTCTACTGCTTTCCCAGGTGCATTATCAGAGGGCTGGATCAGAGGTAGAACAGCTGGGACTTGAACTAGCACCCATATGGGACGTTGGCATCCCAGGCAGTGGCTTTACCCCTCCACCACAGCACCAGTCCCTGCAGTGTACCTCTCCAAAGGTAACAAATCCTGATGAATCACACCAGGGGTCCATTTTGTCTGCAGTTTTTACTTTTGGCTCATACAGAGGTAGATTTTGTGTCTCTGCATCCTCTGATTGAAATTTCTGTTTGTGAGAGTTGTTGAGAGAGCAGTTTTCCATTTTTACCACAGTATAGAATTCCATTACAAAAATACACTCGATATTATATTTTAGTATTTCCTGATTGAAATTTGGGCATTATATGTGGGGGAACAAATGAACAGACGAAATCTCACCTGTGAAAGTAACTGTATTCCCAAAACATGATGGAGTTAACATTGAGTTCCATCATTAATTGCAAGGCCCACCTGAAGACAGATTACTGAAAGCAGGAGTGGTTGCTTATTATTTATTTCCCAAAAAAGCACCGTCTACTCGAGGCAAGAGCTCTTCACAGAGGCTGCCGGAAGCTGTTTCTCAGTGTTGCTTGATGCTGCAGTTCTCTGATGCTTTTCTTCGTTGCCCTCTCGAGGACTGGAGAGTTGGATTAGAGGCTATTACACCAAGACCAAGTGCTCAGATGAAACTACCGGATTGTTTCAGGAAAGAACTCGTGTTCTACGTCTCCCTTCCTATTACCCTCAAGTCCAAGAGCCTCTGTCTGCCCTCTCTCCATGCACACCTTCTTCCTCACATCCCTCACTGTGGGAATCTTAGGAGGGGCTGGTGCTGTTGTGGCACAGCGGGTTAAGCCACTGTCTGCAGCACCGGCATCCTATGTGGGTACTATTCAAGTCCCAGCTGTTCTACTTCTGGTCCAGCTCCCTGCTAATGTGCCTGGGAAAGCAGTGGAGGATGGCCCAAGTGCTTGGACCCCTGCAACCATAAGAGAGACCCAGAAGAAATTCCTGGATCCTGGCTTCAGCCTGGCCCAACTTTGGCCATTGCAGCCGTTTGGGGAGTGAACCAGTAGGTGGAAGATCTCTGTCCCCTCTCTAATTCTGACTTTCAAATAAATTAAAACAAACAAAAAAAAAAAAACAAACAAACAAAACAAGAAGACAACCTGTAGGAAGGTTTTGGCTTCTACCTTAAATAATGGAAATCTTAATGACTATCCCATGTTTAATCTACACTGTCAAGAAGCTTCTAGAAGTCCAAAAACTATGGCAAATTCCATCCCCTGCACGATATATTCCCATTTGGATTTTGGAAAATACGACCTTTGGGAAACACTGCAAGGTGCATCCTTACCTGTTTCTGTGTAGTAGATAGAAAACCCGGCTTCTGCAGTAGAACAACCAAGAAGCTGTCCTGTCAAGGTCAGTCCCAACAGGAGAGCCAGTCCATGTGCATGCACGTGTGTATGTAACACAGGGGATGACGGCAGGGAACTGCTCCTTCCAGAGCCCTCCAACAGCAGGCTTTGCTCAGCATCAGTATCGGAAGGAAGTCACAACATGATCCAAGAGCTCTACAGCTCTTGGAAGCTTACAATCCAGTTCTGGCGACTTGGTTGGATGCTTTGTTCACACCTATCACCTTTCTATCTGGAGCTCTCCCAAAGGTGATTGGGTTTCTTTTAGCTGCTTGGGTGTACAGCTGAAGTGAGGAATACTGATGAATTATCCTCTCAACAATGATACATTGTACTAATCTTTTGTCATTGACATTCAGGGAAATCCCTTGTGTAAAAACCATGTCCCAGGTCTGGCACTGTGGCGTAGCAGGTAAAGCCACCACCTGCAGTGCTGGCATCCCATATGGGTGCAGGTTTGAGTCCCAGCTGCTCCACTTCCGATCCAGCTCTCTGCTATGGCCTGGGAAACCAGAAGATGGCCCAAGTCCTTGAGCCCCTGCACCCACGTGGGAGACCTGGAGGAAGCTCCTGGCTCCTGGCTTCGGATCAGTGCAACTCCGGCCGTTGCAGCCAAGTGGGGAGTGAACCAGTGGATGGAAGACCTCTCTCTCTCTCCACCTCTCCTTCTTTCTGTGGAACTCCAACTTTCAAATAAATAAATCTTTAAAAAAACAAGTCCCTCATGATAGAAATGGATGATTGCATGTGTAAGTTTAGGGAGAGGGAAGCATCCTGTGCAGCTCGGTGGCATATTCAAAGCCGTACAGTGATGGGACCTGAACTCATTTGAAAATGAGGTCTGAGGTTCTAGGCCCATGATGGACTATGTCCATTTGTTTAAAAAAAGCAACATGGTCAAGATTTGTAATAGCAATTTTAATTTGTATGTGGTCTGTGAGCCAAAGATTAGTATTGTGTTAGTAATGTTAGCAGTTTAAAAGAGGAGAAATAAAAGTTAAGTCGATACCTATTATCTGGTCTTAATTTAAAAATCACTCAATTTCAACAAATTACCAACCCATGCCTAAATTTCCCAAACTATTCACAGGGTCATCTTGGTGCAGCATATTCTAGCATTTGTTTTTTCAGAAAGGTTCAATCCACATTCTGCTTAAAATTGTGTATTCTGGTTGGGTTTTTCCTCTCTCACGGTACTGCTTATTGGAAGTCTCAGTAAACACAATTTTCTTCAGTGGATGCATAATATTCTAGCATGTGAACAGAATTTATTTAGTCATTTTTCTATCACTGAGTGAGCCCTTTTCAGGTCTTGTTTTTCCAACTGAATGTTAGGTTATGGTGAGCAGCTCTATACAGAATAATTATCTGCGTTTGGATCATTAATTCAGCATTGACTCCAGAGAGTGATATCACTAGATCTGGGAATGTAAGCATCTCCAACCCTTCTAATAAATGTTATCTACCTGTTCTCCTGAAAGACTGTGCAAATTTACACTCCTGCCATCAATGCGTAACAGTATACAAACATAAAACATTGCCGTCTGTTTGCCAGCTTAGCTGGTGAATGACAGGTTCAATCTGAATTCTTAGCAGAAATCCGCATTTTAGCCAC
Source organism: Oryctolagus cuniculus (assembly GCF_964237555.1). Taxonomy (NCBI): domain Eukaryota; kingdom Metazoa; phylum Chordata; class Mammalia; order Lagomorpha; family Leporidae; genus Oryctolagus; species Oryctolagus cuniculus. Next base: position 66,365,082 of record NC_091442.1, read on the forward strand.
CTCTGTGTCCTAAGCCTCAGGCATCTCCCTGTTGTGTCAACTGAACATCAGCAGGCAGGTTTTCCCCAGGCAGATTAAGTTCAGCAGACCCAACACTGCATCTGCTCTCTCTCCCTTGTATTTCAAAACGTGTTCTGCCCCCGCACGTCCCGTCTGCACTGCTCTTACCTCATGCCGAACTTCATTCCTTCTGCTCCAACTCTGGCGGTTGCCTTCTAGATAGTGTTCCCGTGCCCACCGTCTCCCCCTCGCAATGACTGTCTACACCCCCGCTGACCACCTCTAACAACAACAAAAAATGAACAGCCATTGAAAATATACTGTTTTACAGACATGACTTTAAGTGTGTTACATAATAATGGCTAACGTGGGGACGGGCATGTGGCACAGTGGTCAAGCTGCTGCTCGATGCCCACATGCCACATCAGAGTGCCTGGGTTCAAGTCCCATTTCTACTTTTTTTTTTTTTTAAAGATTTATGTATTTGAAAGAGTTACGCAGAGAGAGAAGGAGAGGCACAGACATAGAGATAGAGCGAGAGAGAGGTGTTCCATCCGCTAGTTTACTCCCCAACTGGCCACAGCAGCCGGAGCTGTGTCGATCGGAGGCCAGGAGCTTCTTCCAGGTCTCCCCAGTGGGTGCAGGGGCCCAAGGATGTGGGCCATCTTCCACTGCTTTCTCAGGCCGTGGCAGAGAGCTGGATCAGAAGTGGAGTAGCCAAGACTCGAACCAGTGGCCATATGGGATGCCAGCACTACAGGCAGCAGCTTTACCCATTACACCACAGTGCCAATCCTGCCACCTCTACTTTCCATTCCAGCTTCCAGTTAATGCGCACTCTGAGGGGCAGCAGGTGATGGCTCAAGTGGTTGGGTCGCTGCCACACACATGGAGACCTGGATTGCATTCCCAGCTCCCAGTTTCAGCCAGACCCAGAACTGGCTGTTGCAGACATTTGGGCATGAACTAGCAGCAGGGAGATCTCTGTATCTGTCTCTTTCCCCCTTTCTGTCTTTCAAGTAAATAAGTATCTTAAACAAGTTTTAAATAATAGTTAACATGAATCGAATGCTCGATTCCACACTACAAATGTTCATTTCAGCTCACACGAGAGCTACCATTAGTGTGCTCATCTTACCCTTGAGAAAAAGTAAGCCACAGCTGGGTTAAGAACTTGCTGCAGTCACAGAACTCATCAATGGCAGTGCCAGGATTTGATTTCCAGCCACATGGTCCTGGAGACTACGCTTGCACACTCCGCTCGCGACAAGATGTTTGTGGCATTCCCCTGCTGAAAAAATAGCCATGGCCCTCCATTGCCCCAGGGTCAGCACGGTGTCTTATACATCTTTGTATCTTCACACCTAACACAGCACTAAACAGCCAACCAGCAGATGTGAATTTACTGCCTGCCACCTCTGACCTCTGCCTGCCATTCCAGCCTCCTTGCCCACACTTGCCCTTGGGAGCCCTACTTTCTGTCGCACTGGGCTATCTTTCCCTGAACATGCTGGCTGCCTGCTCCCTCAACATTTCTCAGCCTAAAATGTCCCCTAGCTCATCCCGATATCTGCTATTGAAATAAGATTCATCCTTCCAAACCCCACTAAGACATTACATCCTCCATGGAGCACGCCCCGCAAGCCTCCAGCTGGCATTAATTGCTCCCTTCACGCTTCTGCTGCACTTGACTTTCACTCAATCAGGCCCTCTTCTGGGGAAATTGCTGTGAACAAGACACACAGGGTTCCTGGGCTCCTGAGGTGAACTTCCTTCTTAGCTAAAAAGCATTAAACAAGCCAAGAACTAAATCGGCAAGATAATTTCAGCTGCTGATGGTTGCTATAAAAAGCACCAGCGAAACAGAACAGGGTGATACAATTTAGAGTGTCAGGGAGGGGAATGTGAGATGGGACACCTTGAATGTCACCTCTGAGGCCGCAGAATCTGAGCTAAGATCTGAAGCATGAGAAGGAACCTGTCATGAGAACAGGGAGAGAGACTTGACCAGGGAGAGGGAACAGCCTAAGCACCAACAGGGCCACACTCACAGTGGCTAAGGGGTCAGAAGACTACCCCATGCCAGAGCAGTATATGCAGGGGCGGACGATGGAAAGGCAGGCGGCAGAGTGGACAGAGGACCTTGGAGGCCGTGTTAGAGTACTTAGACATCATTGTAAGGAAAGCCACCGCGAGATTCCAAACAGGAATGCCACCTCCTGTGTGTTTCTAAAAGATCACTCTACAGAAACACCCTGAGAAGTCACCTCCCACATGTCAGGATGGTCACGATCAAATGGACAAACTCTAGAAAATAACAGGTCTCAATGAGGGTATGGAGAAGTGGGAACTTTTATTGCACTGGTGGTGGGAAGGTAAAATAGTACAGCCCACTATGGATGACAGTATGGAGTTGCTACAAAACAATGAAAAATAGGACAACCATGTGATCCAGCAATCTCACTTCCAGGTATACATCCAAAAGAACTGAAGACAGGAACTAGAAGGGGTGTTTGCATACCATGTTCATTTCAGTATTATTCACAAGTGTCAACACGTGGAAGCAACCCAAATGTCCACTGACAGATGAATGGGTAAAGAAAACGTGGTAGGGGCCAGTGCCCTGTGGTGCACTAGATTAATCCTCCACCTGCGACACCAGCATCCCATATGGGCACTGGGTTCTAGTCCCAGTTGCTCCTCTTCCAGTCCAGCTCTCTGCTGTGGCCCGGGGGGTGGGGGTGGGGGGGGCAGTGGAGGATGGCCCAAGTGCTTGGGCCCCTGCACCCGCATGGGAGACCAGGAAGAAGCACCTGGCTCCTGGCTTCGGATAGGTGCAGCGCCGGCCATAGCAGCCAATTGGGGAGTGAACCAACGGAAGGAAGACCTTTCTCTCTCTCTCACTGTCTGTAACTCTACCTGTCAAATAAATAAATAAATAAATAATCTAAAAAAAAAGAAAACATGGTAAATGTATAACTGGAATGTTACAGAGCTTTTAAAAAGAAGGAACTGTGTCACACAGTAAAACATGGATTAACCATGAGGACATTAGTCTAAGTGAAATGAACCAGTCACAAACAACTACTAGAGGCCAGTGCTGTGGTACAGCAGGTAAAGCTGCCACCTGTGACACCAGCATCCCATGTGGTCACCAGTTCAAGTCCTGGCTGCTCCACTTCCAATCCAGCTCCCTGCTAATGCACCTGGGAGAGCAGTGGAGGATGACCCAAATACTTGGACCCCTGCACTCACATCGGAGTTCTGAGGAAGCTACTGGCTTTGGCCTGGCCCAGCTCTGGCCATTACAGCCATTTGGGGAATGAACAAGCAGATGGAGGACCTCTCCGTCTCCTCCTCTCTTTCTGTGTAAAACAAAACAAAACCCAACTGCTGCACAATTCCACTTAGTTAAGGCTTTTAAAGTAGTCAAACTCTTATAAATAGAATGGTAGTCGCTAGCGGTGGGGTGATGTGGACCAATGGAGTTGCTGCTCACTGGGTGCAGGGTTTCAGTTTTGCCAGTCAAGTAAGTTCTGGAGATCTCACACAATGATCTGCATGTAAATGACACTCCGATATTCACTTAAAAGTGATTCAGATGGTAAACTTTGTGGTTGTATACTTTTTTAACCACAAGTTATTTAAAATATTTATTTGAAAAGTAAAGTGACAGAAAAAGAGGGAGAGAAAAAAGAAAGATTTTCATCTGCTGGTTCACTCCCCACATGGCCACAAAGGCTGAGGCTGAGCCAGGATGAAGCCAGGAGCCCAGAACTCACCATGGTCTCCAAAATGGGTGGCAGGGGACCAAGTACTTGGGCCACCATTCACTGCACATGAAGAGGGAGCTAGATCAGAAGCAAAGCAGCCAGAACTAGACTCAGCACTCCAGTGTGGGATGCCAGCACCACAGACTGCGGCATAACCTGCCGCACCACAATGCTTGTCCCACAAAAATTTTATTTAAAGATCATTCTAGATACCACAATAGCTGTTTGGGGATGTGGTAGAAGTGGATGGGAAGGCAAGAGTGAAGTGAGAGACCACAACTAAAAAAAAAGAGAGAGAGATTAGGGTGGCTTGGACTAGGTAGCCAGGTAGATGAAGAGGAATTTGTTTTAGAGATAGAGTCAACAGGATTTGCTCTTGAATTGAATAGTGGAAATTAAAAAAAAAAAAAAAGTGTAAGAATTAAGAATGACTCCCAGGTTTTTTGTTTGAGTAACTGCATGGATGATCTTGACACTTAGTTAGAAAAGAAATATGGGGCATAGGAAGGAGTCTTATGGCGCAGCAGGTCAAACCACCACCTGCAGCACAGCGTCCCACGTGAGCATCAGTCCCAGTCCCAATTGCTCCACTTCCAATCCAGATCCCTGCAATGTGCCTGGGAATGTGGCAGATGATGACCCTGGTGCTTGGGCCCCTGCACACACATGTGACACCAGGATGGAGGTCCAGTCTCCTGGCTTTGGCCTGGCCCAGCCCTTGCCATTGCAGTCATCTGGGGAGTGAACCAGTGGATGGAAGATCTCTCTGGTTTGTGCTCCCTCTGTAATTCTGCCTTTTGAATAAAAATGAAATCTTAAAAAGGGAAAGAAGAAAAAGGAGGGAGGGAAAGAAGAAAGTTGGCCAAGAGGGTGCAATCAAGTACTCTGGTTCTAACAGACTTAATTTTTAAGAGAGGTGGGGTGGGATTTGTTTTTTTGTTTTGTTTTAGGAATTATTTATTTGAAAGGCAGTTGCAGAGAGGCAGAGGCAGAGAGAGGGAGACAGGTCTTCCATCTGCTGGTTCACTTCCCAAATGGCTGCAACAGCCGGGGCTGGGCCAATCTGAAGCCAGGAGACAGGAACCTCTTCCCAGGTCTCCCATGAGGGTACCAGGGCCCAGGGACTTGGGCCATCTTCCACTGCTTTCCCCAGCCATAGCAGAGAGCTGGATAGGAAGTGGAGCAGCCGGTACTCGAACTGGCGCCCATATGGGATGTCAGCACTGCAGGCAGCAGCTTTACCTGCCACACCACAGCACCAGACCTTTAATTGACTTAATTTAAGACAGCTGTTTGACTTCCACATCGAGAGTTCTAGGGGGAAAGTGGACATGAGACTCAAGGGGTATTTCTGGCCATAAAATTTAAATGTGGTGTCTAAAGCTGAGGAGCTGGAGGATATGTCCTAGAAATAGATATAAAAGGGGCAAGGACCCGCATGGGAGACCAGGAGGAAGCACCTGGCTCCAGGCTTCGGATTGGCATAGCTCTGGCCGTAGCAGCCATTTGGGGGGTGAACCAACGGAAGGAAGACCTTTCTCTCTGTCTCTCTCTCTCTCTCACTGTCTAACTCTATCTGTCAAATAAATAAAAATTAAAAAAATAAAAGGGGCAAAGAAGAGAATCCATAATCCAGTGCCAGAGAGCAGGATATTGCAGAGCTTGGCTGGAATGAGGGGCTGGTGGTAAAGACTAGGGAAGGGAAGCCCAGGAGGAGGCAGACAACTGGGAGCACGTCACAGTACCAAGTTCCTGAAGAAGAGATTATTGGCATTTGAAGTATGTGCCAGGGAAAATGGAATTAAATTTATTTTTTGTGCAAAAAAACAAATTCATGCACATAATGAGGGACCTTCAAAAATTCATGAAAAATTCATGTTAGGAAAAGCATGTATAGGTTCAAATAGAAGTTTGCACCAAAAATAAATTTATCTTTTATTATTTCACAGTGAGAGAGAAAGAGAACCCCACCACTACCACCCAGATGGTTCACTCCCCAAATGCCTATAGTGGCCATGTCTGGGGCAGACTGAAGCTGGGAGCCAGGAACTCAGCCCAGGTCTCCCTCATGAGTGGCAGAAACCCAAGTACCCGAGCCATCACCTGCTGACTCCCAGGGTGCATGTTAATTAATAGGAAGATACAATTAGGTGTGGAGCTGGGATTCCAACCCAAGCATTCCACAATAGAATACAGATGTCCCAACCAGTGACTGAACCACTGTGCCAAATGCCCATTTCCAGATGTATTTTTTAATTCCATTTTTCCACGAATTTTTTGAAGTACCTCATACTAGCCTAACTATGATGGTGATAATCATAAGACTGGCTAACATTTGTTAAATGTTTTATAAGCTAGACAATATGTTAACAGCTTTCATTTTTTCTGATTTATTCCTGTGTTGTGGGAATCATTATAATTCTTTTTTTTTTTTTTTTTTTTTTTTTTTTTTTTGACAGGCAGAGTGGACAGTGAGAGAGAGAGACAGAGAGAAAGGTCTTCCTTTGCCGTTGGTTCACCCTCCAATGGCTGCTGCAGCCGGCGCACCGCGCTGATCCGAAGGCAGGAGCCAGGAGCCAGGTGCTTTTCCTGGTCTCCCATGGGGTGCAGGGCCCAAGCACTTGGGCCATCCTCCACTGCACTCCCTGGCCACAGCAGAGAGCTGGCCTGGAAGAGGGGCAACCGGGACAGAATGCGGCGCCCCGACCGGGACTAGAACCCGGTGTGCCGGCGCCGCTAGGCGGAGGATTAGCCTAGTGAGCCACGGCGCCGGCGGTATAATTCTTTTTCACATTAACAACAAACACTCAAAAGCTGAGTCTACGGGTATCATGGTGTCGCAGGTAAAGCCACCCTCTGAGATGCCAGCATCCCATATGGGCGCCAGTTCAAGTCAAGGCTGCTCCACTTCTGACCCAGCTCCCTGCTAATGGCCCAGGAAAACAGTGGAAGATGGCCCTGCAACCATGTGGGAGACCCAGATGAAGGTTCATTTCCTGGCTTTGGATTTTCCCAGCTCCGGCCTTTGCAGCTATCTGGCGAGTGAACCAATGAATGGAAGATCTCTCTGTGTGACTCCCTCCCTCTCTCTGTAACTATGCCTTTCAAATAAACATATCTTAAAAAACAGCTAAGGCTTAAAGGAGTTCTCCCTTCCAAAATCACACAGCTGTCAAAGGCTGAGCCAGCAAGACCTGGACCTCTCACCTACACATACGTACACACACATGCCTTTATGGTTCTGTAGAAAAGTGCCAGGAGGCAGCAAGGCAAATTACTTGTCTTGAGATCATCTTTAAACAGAATCTCCTCCTTCATGCTTTTAACAGAATCCTTTCTACCTAAATCAGCACAGTCCGTTTTCGTGACTTGCAACAAGTCCAAACTGATTTAAGTATTCAGTTTTCTTTCTGATAAAGATTAAGTAGTTATTCTGAGGGTTCACAGAGCCTTAGTGTTAAAGTAAGTGCTAGTCAGGGCCTAGGTATGGTTTAACCATAGAATTTTCCAAGCTCTGCAGACTAGAGTCGCCAAACAGTACTACCTATACCAAGGATACGTGAAGTCCCACCTGCTCTCTCAAGAGAAGATGGCTTGGAAAAGATCCAGCCAGAGCTTATCCTTGCTTCATGTGGTTTACTCACTTTAGCATTTAGAGGCAAAACAGTAAGAGAAAGTACTTTATGTGGAGGTATTTTAATTTTTCTTCTTTTAATAATAGAATTTTTCATGGAAAAAGTATGATCAGAGATGAGGAAAACCTCCTTAGCATGGTGTAAAGCAAAATATAGAACCAAAAACTGTCTATTGAATGAATAAAACACCTGACCAAACGAGGAAGTGCAATGACCATCCTTAACAACCCAGATTTCCACTTAGAAAAAGTTACAATATAGCCTACTTAGAATGGAAGTGTACTAACAAAGAGAACCAAATGCTTCCAAACCATACAAGTGGAAGAAGACGCTAACATGTATCCGATTGCATGTGCCAAACAAATCACCCAGGGGCTTTAGAAAGAATTCACACTAAATAGAGGAGATTTTAAAACAGGAGGTCATCTGTAGGTCACAAGTTTAAAAAGTCTATCGGGATTTAGAAACATTTGGAATGAAAACATTGTAATTGACTTATGATAATACAGTAGGAACGGAAAAGTTTCTATAAAATAATAATGACCAGGAAGTGCTGGATGTGGCAATACTGCTCACAGTGAAGAGGGAAAGTGACTGTTAGGCCATCCAGTGTGGTCGTGCAATTCAACCTCATTCAATCCTCAAATGCCTGACGCCCAGTACAATTTCCAAAAGTCCATCTTGTCAAGATTTGCGCTGCCATGAATGAGAAAATTGCTGCCTTTTTTCGGAGGGCAGGAATCTGGTACCCAAGGAATGAGAAACACATCAGAGCTGGGGAGGACACTGGCCTAGCAGTTAAGGTGCCCATTAGGATGCCTGTGTCCCACACAGGAGATCCTGAGTTTGATTCCCAGCTCGACTCTGGCTTCTCGCTAATGCAGACCCTGGAAGGCAGCGGTGACAGCTCAACTAAGTGGGCCCCTGCCACCCACATGGGAGACTTGGATTGAGTTTCTGGCTCCTGGCTTTGGCCTGACCCAGTTGTAGCCAATGTGGGCATTTGGGGAGTAAACAAGGAATGGAAGTGCTCCTCTCCCTCTCCCCCTTTTATCTCAAGTAAGTAAATATACATTTTAAAAAAAAAAACTCAGCATCAAAGGGTGGGCACTTGACCTGAGACACCTGTATCCCATATAAGAGGACCTGAGTTCGTCTCAGTTCTACTCTTTACTGCAGCTTCCTGATAATGTGCCTCTTGAGAAGCAGTAGGTGATGGCTCAAGTAGTTGGGTCCCTGCCACCCACAGGAGAGATCCAAATCGAGTTCCTGGCTTCCACCTTCAGCCTGACTCAGCACCTCCTGTTGCTGGCATTTGGAGAGTAAACTAGGACACTTGAGCTCTGTCTACCTCTCAAACAATTTCTTAAAAAAAAAAAAAAAAAGCTAGCTTTCTGCATGCAGCCAGAAGTGAGGTACTTTCATGATGGTTTAGGTCTTCCCTGTTTATATGGCAGCTTTTTTTTTTTTTTGGATGTCCATGATATGGATCTGTAGCATAACTTAGCTCTTAGCACCTCGCCACAGTCTGCTTGTCCTAGTCCCCTGTGCATCTGCAGTGTTCTCAGATCACTGCTGGGAAAAGACTTTCAGAGTGGATGTTCATGCTGCACTTAAGAATCCTGTCTGCTCTGATGAGCAAGAAGGGCAATTAAATACCCCCCAAAAAGGCAGGTGGTGAGCCTTTTTAAAAGATTTATTATTTCAAAGAATAACAGAGAGACAGAGAGAAATCTTCTATCCTCTGGTGCATGCTCCAAATGGCTACAACAGCCAGAGCTGGGCACATATGAAGCCAGGAGCTTCTTCCAGGTCTCCTTCATGGGAGTAGGGGCCATCTTCTGCTGCTTTTCCCAGGCACATTAGCAGGGATCTGGATTAGAATTGGATCAGCCGGGACTCAAACCAGTGCACACAGGGGATGCCAGCTCCACAGGTGGCAGCTTTACCTGCTACGCAATAACATAGGCCCCCAGTTAATAATCTTCTTAAAAAGGAAAATTTGGGAGGGTGTTCTGCACAGTGGTTAAGCCACCACTTGGAATGCCTACGTCCCATAACCAAGTGTCTGGGTTCAGGTCCTAAGTCTGTTTCTCATTCCAGCTTCCTGCCAATATGTACCCTAGGAGGCAGCAAGCAAGTGATGGCTCAAGTAGTTGGGTCCCTGCCATCTATGTGGGAGACCTGGATTGGACTTCTGGTTCATGGCTCCTGGCTGTGTCCTAGCCAGCCCCAGCTGTTGCAGGTTTTCAGGGAATGAACCAGCAATGGAGGATCTCTCTCCCTCTCTCCCTGCCTCCCTCCTTTTCTCCTTCCATCTCCCTCCCTTTCAAATGAATTTTTATTATTATTTTTTTTTGACAGGCAGAGTGGACAGTGAGAGAGAGAGACAGAGAGAAAGGTCTTCCTTTGCCGTTGGTTCACCCTCCAATGGCCGCCGCGGCCTGCGCGCTGCAGCCAGCGCACTGCACTGATCCGATGGCAGGATCCAGGTACTTATCCTGGTCTCCCATGGGGTGCAGGGCCCAAGCACCTGGGCCATCCTCCACTGCACTCCCTGGCCACAGCAGAGAGCTGGCCTGGAAGAGGGGCAACTGGGACAGAATGCGGCGCCCCAACCGGGACTAGAACCTGGGGTGCTGGCGCCACAAGGCGGAGGATTAGCCTAGTGAGCCGGAGCGCCGGCCTCAAATGAATTTTTAAAAATGAAATAAAAGCATATCACCTTACGTCCCCACTTCTATCACCTATGACATTGTTTGAGCCCTTAAAAGCACATGAGTTTAAAACTAGACATAACCCTGGACTTAACCGTTATGGTTTTTGACCTCAAGGTAGTTTGATCCAGGTTTCTCTCACTAGCAACAAGTTCGTGGTAACACATACATTCGTAATTATCCTCAGTTGGTGAAATTATTTTTTTAAAGATGTATTTTATTTATTTGAAAGAGAGTTACAGAGAGAGGTAGAGACAGAGAGAGGTCTTCCATCTGAAGGTTTACTCTCCAGATGGCCGCAATGGCCGAAGCTGTGCCCATCCAAAGCCAGGAGCTTCCTCTGGGTCTCCCACATGGGTGCAGGGGCCCAAGGACTTGGGCCATCTTCCACTGCTTTCCCATGCCATAGCAGAGAGCTGGATCAGAAGTGGAGCAGCCGGGACTCGACTCGAACTGGCACCCATATGGGATGCCAGCACTTAAGGCCAGGGCTTTAACCAGCTGTACCACAGCACTGGCCCCCAGTTGGTGAAATTATAGAGGTCATTCTCCTCTTGTGTTTGTTATGCTTTGTTTACTTTTAGTATTGACAAGGAATTTACTGATCTTATAATAGAAGAAAATCAAAGTATTATTTTAATGTGTGGAGAAGAGATTGGAGACTTGACAGACGCCATGACGCTAAAAGGCCTTGGTCCCTTCTTGACAATCTCCATCCCCTACTTCACTCCCAGGCTTCTCATGTGCTCCCTCCAACTATTACCCCACTATTACTATTTCCATAATCCACTGTATTTTAAAGTATTTTTGCAAGACTTATTTATTTTATTTGAAAGGCAGAGTTACAGGGAGAGAGGGAAAGGAGACAAGTCTTCTATCTGCTGGTTCACTCCCTAAAGGACCAGGGCTAGACCAGGCTGAAGATAAGAAACATAAGCTCCATCCAAGTTTCCCACATGCATAGCAGGGACCCAAGTACTGGGAAATCTGTCACTTTCCCAGGTGTATTAACACGGAGCTAGATCAGAAGTGGAACAGCTGAGACTCTAATGGGCACTCAGATGGGACGCCAGCACTGCAGGCAGTGGCTTAATCTGAAATGTCACAAGGCTGACCCCCATAATCCACTTTTAAAAATCCAGGGATGGGGCCAGCAGATGGCACAGTGAGTTAAGCCACAGTTTGTGACACCAGCGTTCTATACAGATGACCAGTTCAATTCCTTTTTTTTTTTTTTTTTGACAGGCAGAGTGGACAGTGAGAGAGAGAGTTGGTTCACCCTCCAATGGCGGCCATGGCCGGCGCGCTGTGGCCGGCGCACCACACTGATCCGATGGCAGGAGCCAGGTACTTATCCTGATCTCCCATGGGGTGCAGGGCCCAAGCATTTGGGCCATCCTCCACTGTACTCCCTGGCCACAGCAGAGAGCTGGCCTGGAAGAGGGGCAACTGGGACAGAATCCAGCGCCCCGACCGGGACTAGAACCCGGTGTGCCGGCGCCGCTAGGTGGAGGTTTAGCCTAGTGAGCCACGGCGCCGGCCCTAGTTCAATTCCTAGCTGCTCCACTTCTGATTCAGCTCCCTGTTATTCAGGGAAGGCAGTAGAAGATGGGCCGAGTACTTGGACCAGTGCCACCCAATATGGGAGGTGCAGGTGGAGTTCAAGGCTCCTGGCTTCAGTCTTCCCCAGACCTGGCTGAAGCTATTTGAGAAGTGTACTAGCAGATTAGGATCTCTCTCAATCTGTCTCTTGCTCTCTCTGGCTTTTTGCCTTTCAAATAAATAAATCTCTAAAGAAATAATTAAACCCAGGTATAGGAAAATGGCATTAACGATGTTTTTGACATCTCTGCCAAGCCTGTCATTTTCTGAACAACCTTTATTCCTGATTAGGTCATAATTGAACCATAATGAAGGCTAGTATATGGGGCCGGCGCTGTGGCATAGCAGGTGAGGCCGCTGCCTACAGTGCCGGCATCCTGTATGGGCACCGGTTCAGGTCCCGGCTGCTCCACTTCCAATGCAGCTCTCTGCTATGGCCTGGGAGAGCAGTAGAGGATGGCCCAAGTGCTTGGGCCCTTGTATCCATGTGGGAGACCCAGAGGAGGCTCCTGGCTTTGGACCGGCACAGCTCCAGTGGTTGCGGCCAATTGGGGAGTGAACCAGTGGATGGAAGACCTCTTTGCCTCTCCTCTTCCTATGTAACTCTGCCTTTCAAATAAATCAATCAATCTTTTAAAAAGAAAAAGTTAGTGTTGGTTCTGCAGTTTTATTTGCAAGAAATGCATGGAATATGGAAAAATCTTTCTCACTTTGTTATTGAAAGGGGGAGAAGACGGCATTACCGATAGGACTCTGGACGCTGATAGCAGAAATCCCCACTGAGGGTCGTCTGAACTTGCAGAGCGCGTTCCCCACGTAAGGAACAGATGGAAAGGAGCAGCGTCTGCTGCTGCAGGGAGCCGCTCACCACCTTCAGAGAAGCTCAAGCTCCTCGGCTGAAGAAAGGGTACCACTGCCAACAGGAGCCACAGAACGAGTCTTAGAAACCGGGCAAAAACTGTTCCTGCTGCCCAGCTGAATTGTCCGCTGGTTCAAGATCTAGCCAAGGCTGTAGCAAAGATGTAACTTACAAACATGAGTTGGCGTACTTGATCTGCGAATGAAATTGGCATCATGTGCCACCTGTACATATATTATACTTACTTTTAATAAAGGTTACAACCCTTAAAAAGAAGAGGGGGGAAGGGGACGAGAGGGAAGGGGGGAAGGAAAGAAGGGAGAGGGGAAGGAAGGAAGGAAGGAAGGAAGGAAGGAAGGAAGGAAGGAAGGAAGGAAGGAAGGAAGGAAGGAAAAAAATTGTTCCTGCTGAGGACATGTGAGCCGTGTGGTCAGATCGCCTAGAACCTGGAAACCCAGACTTCCACATCAGTTTGCTAATTATTCCAATCCTGCACATTGGTCTTTAGGTTATAACCCCAAATGGAGCTGAGAGCTTTGTCCAAGAAGAGCCCTTAAAGACCTTCATGTTTGTAAAGCTGCTCTGTCTCATTTGAATACAGCCTACCCCTCAGCAACCCCTCCTGTGGTGCCTACCTCACACGGTTGGTCAGGGAATTCCTGCTCTGCTCCCCAGGACAGTGGGAAGGAGGGCGCTTCCTCCCCGTTCCTGCTCCTTACTCTGGAGCACCGTTCAGAGAACAGCCAAGTTTTTCTGCCCGCCTTCACAAAGTCTGCCTCCCTTTCTCTGAGGCCCCAGTGGGTGTCTGCTGGAAGTCATCAACAATGAAAATGGTTACTGTGCTGCAGGCAGGGGAGGGCTGAGTTGTGTCCCCTTCAAAATTCCTACATTGAAGCCCTAACCCCAAGCTCCTCAGAACGTGACTTTGGCAGGACAAAGAGCCTCTAAAAGGAAGTAACCATCTTAAAATAAGGGTCTTAGGGTGAGCCTTAATCCAATAGGATGGACAACTTTCTGCGAAGAGGAAAGGGGGACATGAGCATGTGTATGCAGAAGGCTCTCCAAGGACACATGGAGAGGAGACATCTCCGAGTCCAGGAGCAAGGCCTCAGGAGCAAACAAGCCCGCTGACACCTTGACCTAGGCTTGGAGCTTCCAGAACTACAAGAAAACAAAGTTGGTGTGGGTGAGCCACCCAGGCTGTGGTACCTGGTTACAGCAGCCCAAGCATACTAATCCACAGGTGTTGGCGGGAAGTATTAAGCCACAGAGAGGCAGGCAAAGACCAGACCGGAGCGCAGCCTCTGCTCCATGCAGGACTGTAAATCCCAAGGTCACGGTGCCTACGTGTAGTGGGAGGAGTTTAATCCAACAAGATCTTTGGAGCCTTTACACAGGCGCTCACGTAAAGAAGGGTCCTAGAATGGGGTGGGGGCTACACACGATAGAGAATGCTCCGAGAGACCTCTCTGAATCCCCAAGGGACTTCTCTGCACAGTGGAGTTTGGGAATCACTCACCAATATCATGGTAGCAATCTTGCAACATAAAACACCAACAGGTCTTCTCCACAGACCTCATGTTAACACACCAAAAGCCGACCCCGAGAAATGGAGAGGCTCATGGATTTAATTTGTTCCGACAGATTTTCTCTAAATACTTAGTAAGCCCCAGATATAGTCAGATTGCTAAAATTGCTAGTCTTTCTTCTTAGAACCCCAAAACGAGCAGCTGAGTGATTTCACTGGGAGCAGTACGAGAGAGGTCAGTGGAGTCTGGGTAATGTGTGAACATACATCTCCCACAGATGATCCCATGGACTCCAAGCACAGAGGAGCAAAACCTGCATCAGTCCCGAGAGGGCCAGAGCTCCAGGCTTCTGCTGCTTCTCCTCAAAGGGGTCCGCCTGGGGGGTGACGCCAATCAGCACCTCAGCAAGGAGCAGGGTACTGTGCTGCATGTGCAAACGTCTCCTTTAGCATCCTCAGCCCATTGTGTTTATCCTAACCTAGTCAGTGTACCCCAGAACAACTTTGGAAGAATCCAATAGAGTTTTGCAGAAACACTTCTGAGGGGCGGGGGAGGGGGAGGGAGTGGTGTGGATTAAAAAGTGCCACTCCTCATTGTGAGACAAAAAGGACTGGGTAGGGGGGTAGGAGGCATCCACTCTCACCACAGAGTTGGAAAAAAGACTTAAGCCGTGAGATCTAAGAATAAGAAAAGATTATATACATTCTGACATGTATGTAGAGATTATGAAAATGGACCCCCTGTGAAAGCATTATACAATATGGTCAAGTTTTAAAGAAAAGAAGAAAGACAGAGCTTAATGAGCCCACTTCCCATAAAGGAAATTGGTCCCCCAAATTTCCATTTCATCACCATGACAACTAGAACTCCATCATCACCATGGTAACCAGCTGAATAGCATTAGTGTAAAGATAAGCTCTCCGATTGGGTGGCCCACGGAAGCCATCAGGGGCCCCTGAACAATGCTGGAAAGTCCGTTCGGCAATCACAGTGACCTATTTCTGGCTTTCCAACAAGCTTCAGTTCTCCAGTGTGTTTTCCCAAACCAAATGTTTTTTGGGATGGGAGAATTTCAGAAATGCTTAAGAACTGCACTTCAACATGTCACTGCTAGATTTGAGGCCACTTCTCTTCTCATAGCCCAGATGTGTGGTAGTGTAGGACTGCCACACCCTTCACCATGCCTTGCAGTTCAATTCCTACAGCCCCTGTTGCAGGGACAATGCACACTAGCCATCTCCAAACCCAGACGCTTGGTGACAACAAGCCGCCCACTTTGATGAGGCCAAGGCCCAGCTGAATGGCAGGGAAACTTGGGGAGTGGGAGTGCCAATCTCATAAATAAGAGGTGCAAAGGATTCCTGCACGTGGTAGCTTACACAGACACATAAACTCAGGTTTATAATGTAAAAACTGTGTTTAACAAGTGCTGTCCTCCCAAAAAGCTGTTGAGCTTTTTAAAGAAAAAAAAACAATTCTTCCAGCTGATAACTGTGCTTAGTATTTGCTCAAAGCAAATGGTTTATGCATTCATGAACATTTCTAGAACACTCTTGAAGTAGGTCTATCTTGGGAAATCGGTTTTACCCCCAGTACACTCCGTCCCTCTAGTGGGACCAACCCTTGGTGACTATGTACTACTGGGAAATTTCCTTGAGAACTTCCAGCTGTGGGCTCTCATCAGCCTTGTATTGAGAACCGACCAGTGGAAGGCACTAGAGTTGCAACAGTCTTGGAAGTGCCTCTCCTCAGAAGGTAGGGAGTTACAGAAAAAGGGGAGGGAACTTGCCTTGAAATTGGGTTTGTCCAGCATGTGCGACCTAATCTTAGAGAGCAATGAGAAGAAAATTCGCAAGACACCTTTAGTAACTCAAGAAGTATTCCAGAGCAGCCGCCGCATGGCAGACACTCCTCTAAATGCTCAAGGCACACAAGTCGGGCTGGCGTTTGGCCTCGCATCCCCATCAGAGTACTTGGGCTCAAGCCCCAGTTCTGAGTCCTGACTCCAGCCTCCTACTAAAGCAGACCCTAGTACACAGCAAGTGACAGCACAAGTCATCGGGCTGCTGTCCCCCACTAGGAGACCTAGATTAAGTTCCCAGCTCTGGGCTGTGGCCTGGACCAGCACCAGCTGCTGTAGGCATTTGGGGATTGGACTCCCCCTTCCCCCTCCAGCTCTCACATGAAAAAAAAAAAAAAAGATAAAATTCAGTGACCACTGAAGAGGAACCCAGGAGCCCTCACCCAAAGCAGGCTGAGCAGGGCTGGGCAGAGAGGGACTGGGATTCCTGAGGAAGAAGTGACTGAGATGGGGACACAGAAGTAAGGGGTGATGTACGGCAGAGGATGGGGGAAGCATGGCTTGTTCCGGGCCCAGGGAAAACAAGGCAAGAATGCACAGGAAGATGTCGCTGTGGATTCAGGGCTGAATGCGCTTGCCAACACCTCATAAATCCTTGGGTCTTTCAACCACATGCTAAGTCAGACTCTGCTCCCTAATTAACTGAATACGATTGGAGTTTAAATATATCCACGGAAAACACTTCTTTAGGGGGTTAGGTATTGTAATAAAGGAAGTGGGTTTGAGCAAAGAGGATTTTTAACTCACAAACAATTCTTGAGCACCATTTACATACCTGGCACTGGACAAAAAAGAGATGTAAAACCCTGTATCGAAACTTAGTCTGGTCATTTACACAGAATTATATGAAAATACATCTACAATTTTCCTAAAATGACCAAAGAGGTATGCATGGGGCAACCTTCACCTGGACATTTGCTTTGAGACAAACAGAGGAGAAACACTGGCTCCCACTAAGCTACCACCTGACAGAAGCA
Organism: Oryctolagus cuniculus; assembly: GCF_964237555.1. Classification (NCBI taxonomy): domain Eukaryota; kingdom Metazoa; phylum Chordata; class Mammalia; order Lagomorpha; family Leporidae; genus Oryctolagus; species Oryctolagus cuniculus. The sequence continues at coordinate 66,382,035 of NC_091442.1, forward strand.
GGCATTCCAACTGTCTGCTGAATCATCTAGGAAGCAGCCACTACACGGATCAGGATTCTGGTGTACATTTGTCCTGAGCTTCCAGAGAAATCTCAGTTTCTCCTTCCTAGGAAAAAAAGTTAGTAACAGTTGTTTGTTATCTAGCCAAAGGGGCAGGATGAATTCATTTTAAATGCTTGTATGAGGAATCTTCAAATAGTTCACAGAAATGCATATTATGAAAAGCTATACATGACTTCAACTATTTCACCAGAATAATATTTTTGACATTTATTTATTGAAGAGACAGAGACAGCTCCTCCATCTGCTGGCTTACTACTCAGATGCCCAGAACAGCCGGGGATGAAGTCAGCAGCTGGGAACTCAGTCCAGGTCTCCCGAGTGCATAGCAGGGACCAACTGAGCATCGCTACTGCCTCGCAGCATCTACCTTGGCAGGAAACTGCACCCAGGAGCCAGCGACAGGTATCAAACCCAGGCACTCTGATGTGGGAAATGGGTGCCCTAAATGGTACACGCAACTCTAGATCAAATGCCCACCCGTTAACTTTTAGTTCCATGCCCCCCCCCAAATCTTTTGGTAACCCTTGTCTAAGAACAAAAATCCATGCACAGCTAGCACCAAGAAAACAGATGTAACCCAAGAGAACGGAGATAAAAGTTAACAGACTATGCCTTATAGGGTGAGAAATTCAATAGCTACTGAAATGAGTCTCCCTACAGAGCTAGAACAGAACTACAATCCAAGGGAAAACCCCTAACCCAAGATGAGCAATCCCAGAGGGCGAATGACTAACCCGGAGCTGTTGTGGCATAGCAGATAAAGCTGTCACCTGTGACAATGGCATTTCACAGAAGTGCCAGTTCAAGTCCTGGTTGCCCTGTTTCTGATCTGGTTCCCTGCTAATGAGCCTGGGAAGGCAGTGGAGGATGGTCCAAGTGCTTTGGCCCTGCACCCATGTGGGAGACCAGGAAGAAGCTCCTGGCCCCTGGCTTCAATTTGGCCCAGTCCTGGCCAGTATGGCCATCTGGGGAGTGAACCAGCAGATGGAAGATATCCCTAACTTTCAAACAAATAAAAATAAATATTTAAAAATAAAAAAGAATGACATAAGTCATTTAGGTCTTCTCAATGCCACTTAGAAATGAGAAGCACTATATGCAAATATTTGTCATCATTGCTATAATTAATTACTGTTTTGCCTTTGTATTAATTATCTGAATGGAGCAAAGTGGCTTAGATTCCACAGCTCATACTAACACAGCAATACAGAGGCAGAAGACCTGCACCAAAAGCTCAGTGCCTGCTTTCACTTCACAAAGAAAACAATCTGCCAAACAGACAAGATCCACAGCACAGGAACCGATAACATCACAAACACAACTTTCGCATGGCAAGGAAGAAAGTCCTACAGTGGAGCTGTTTCACAGAATCTCAGCTTTTCAACGTGGAAGGAAATTCACAAGCCCCTGTGGGTCAGCCACCAATGAATTAGGAGAGACGAAACTGGGACCCTGCAATTCAATACTTACCTAATTCTGTGTCTCCCTCCCAATCTCAGCGAGGTTGATTTCAAACTATTGATATTCTTTGGTTAGGAGGTCAGATTAGGTATACATAAGCTTTCCTGTACTAACAGCACCACTGAGTGCATCCTATCTTTAACAGTAATTCCAGGCTACTACATCAAAGCCTTGTACAAAACCCAGGCACATCCCTGGGGCTCTGATGTATACAACAGTCTTACCAGGGACCTGGATGAGACCATACACTGTAATTACTATAGGCCAATGGGAATCTGTCTAAACTTTGCTGGAGGGCTGAAAAAATAACCTATATTTTAAACATGTTTTACAGTCAGGAAAGTGAAGAGGCAACCAACAGAATGGGAAAAAATAGTTGCAAACTAGGCAACAGATAAAGGATTAATAACCAGAATCTACAATGAGATCAAGAAACTCCACAACAACAAAACAAACAACCCACTTAAGAGATGGGCCAAGGACCTCAATAGACATTTTTCAAAAGAGGAAATCCAAATGGCCAACAGGCACATGAAAAAATGTTCAAGATCACTAGCAATCAGGGAAATGCAAATCAAAACCACAATGAGGTTTCACCTCACCCCGGTTAGAATGGCTCACATACGGAAACCTACCAACCATAGATGCTGGCGAGGATGTGGGAAAAAAGGGACACTAACCCACTGTTGGTGGGAATGCAAACTGGTTAAGCCACTATGGAAGTCAGTCTGGAGATTCCTCAGAAACCTGAATATAACCCTACCATACAACCCAGCCATACCACTCCTTGGAATTTACCCAAAGGAAATTAAATTGGCAAACAAAAAAGCTGTCTGCACCTTAATGTTTATTGCAGCTCAATTCACAATAGCTAAAACCTGGAATCAACCCAAATGCCCATCAACAGTAGACTGGATAAGGAAAGTATGGGATATGTACTCTATAGAATACTATACAGCAGTCATAAACAATGAAACCTGATCATTTGCAACAAAATGGAGGAATCTGGAAAACATCATGCTGAGTGAAATAAGCCAGTCCCAAAGGGACAAATATCATATGTTCTCCCTGATCAGTGACAACTAACTGAGCACCGAAAAGGAAACCTGTTGAAGTGAAACAGACACTGTGAGAAATGGTGACTTGATCAGCCCTTGCCCTGACTGTTGATGAACAACTTAATACTTTATTCCCTTTTAGTATTTTTTTCTTCTACTTAATACTATTGGTTGAACTCTGTAATTAATACACAATTATTCTTAAGTGTTGAAGCTTAACTGAAAAGTGATCCCTGTTAAATATAAGAGTGGGAATAAGAGAGAGAAGAGATGTACAGTTTGGGACATGCTCAATCTGACTTGCCCCAAATGGTAGAGTTAGAAACATACCAGGGGATTCCAATTCAATTCCATCAAGGTGGCATGTACCAATGCCATCTCACTAGTTCAAGTGATCAATTTCAGTTCACAACTGATCATAATGATAGGACTAAGAGTCAGAGGGATCACATAAACAAGACTAGTGTCTGCAAATTTTAACTGATAGAATAAAAAAGGGAGAGAACGATCCAACATGGGAAGCGGGAGACACAGCAGACTCATAGAATGGCAGATGTCCTAAATAGCACTCTGGCCTCAGAATCAGCCATTAAGGCATTCAGATCCAGCTGAAAAGCCCATGAGAGTATTTCAGGCATGGAAAGCCAAGACACTGTGGCAAAAAAAAAAAAAAAAAAAAAAAAAAGACTTAAATGAAAGATCTGCGCGAGTGAGATTCCAGTGGAAAGAACAGGTCATCAAAGAAGGAGGTACCTTTCTCTGAAGGGAGGAGAGAACTTTTACTTTGACTACGACCTTGTCTAAATATGATCAGAGTCGGTGAACTCAAAAGGCTTCCAAAGCCTTGGAAACTCATGACAAGAGCCTAGGGTAATAACTGACGCCATAAACAAGAGTGTCAATTTGTTAAGTCAACAACAGGAGTCACTGTGCACTTACTCCTCATGTAGGATCTCTGTCCTTAATGTGCTGTACATTGTGATTTAATGCTATAACTAGTACTCAAACAGTATTTTACACTTTATGTTTCTGTGTGGGTACAAACTGCTGAAAGCTTTACTTAATATATACTAAACTGATATTCTGTATATAAAGAGAATTGAAAATGAATCTTGATGTGAATGGAAGGGAAGAGGGAGCAGGAGAGGGGAGGGTTGCGGGTGGGAGGGAAGTTATGGGGGGGGGAACCCATTGTACTCCATAATCTGTACTTTGGAAATTTATATTCATTAAATAAAAGTTAAAAAAATAATAAACATGTTTTAAATCAGGATAAAGACTATCTTAATGTGTAACACATAAGAAAGGCACTGGATAAATAAATTAGGTCTTCTTCTCCACAACCAATATCTGTGGTAACTGCCCGAATGAGGAGCTCTCTGTTGGAGTTTCCCTCCTCCACTCCTGTCTCCTGCAAATTGTAAGACACATGTCACATCCTAGACAAGCTTACAGCCTAGTGAGGGAGACAAGATGTCTATTCCTTCATGGAGGCTTTTTGGTGCATACCATTTCCAGTATCATGAATAGTTTAAGACTGGAGCCCAAGGCACAGGCCAACCACATTGTACTGCAGTGATCCTAATACAAGGAGAAAGCTATGGGATGAACAAAGACAGGGATCCTTGAAGGAGAAAACATTTCTTTCAGGAGAAGAAATGTCTTCCAGAGGATAATCAAAAGAAAACTAGATACTGAAGGTGTCTTTGTGTGGATCTTTACAGAGGCATAGGATTTTGTAGATAAGGAGGACCCAGGGTGATAATTTGTTCTAGATCAAAGGTTTCTGAAACAATCCCTGTAGTATCACTTGAAAACTTACTAGAACTCCAAATGCCAGGGTGTACCCTGGACTTACTAAATCAGAAATGAATCTCAGTGTCTGCAATCCAGGTGATTCTCATGTATAGCTTGGGAATCAATTGTCTACGTTTGGTTTCTTTTGTTCGTTTTTTTAATACTTTAAAAACTTGAAAGAGAGAGAAGCAGACAAAAGGTATCTTCACCTGCTAGTTGGCTCCCTAAATACCCACAATAGCCAGTGCTTGGCCAGGTTGAAGCCAAGAGCTGGGAATTCAGCCTGCTTCCCCACATGGGTAGCAGGGACACACGTACTTGGGCCATCATCTACTGTCTCCCAGGGTGCACATTAGTAGGAGCTGGGCCAGAAAGTAGAGCTGGGACTTGACCCAGGCACTGAAATAGGAGCTGGCCCAGCTGTTGGATTTGAAATTCTCAACCTAGGTTCTATGAAGCTGGATGAAGGAGGAATACACATCTTTATTTTCCCTAACCACTAATTGAAATTTAACATTTCCTTCCATTGTCAAAGGCAATAAACTATAATTATTAGGACCAACAACAGATCTCATTATTTAATGTGTTAATAAAAAATATATCAGATTTGGGGGCAGGTGCTGTGGCACAGTGGGTTAATGCCCTGGCCTGAAGCTCCAAGATCCCATATGGGCACCAGTTCAAGACCTGGCTGCTCCACTTCTGATCCAGCTCTCTGCTATGGCCTGGGAAAGCAGTGGAAGATGGCCCAAGTCCTTGGGCCCCTGCACCCATGTGGGAGGCCTGGAAGAAGCTCCTGGCTCTGGATCGGCACAGCTCTGGCCGTTGTGGCCAGTTGGGGAGCGAACCAGAGGATGAAAGACCTCTCTCTCTGCCTCTCCTCTCTCTGTGTAACTCTTTCAAATAAATATTTAAATATATATATATATCAGATTTTAAAATATTTTGACAACTGTAGTTCAGCGTAATTGGTTTTCTTTATAATTCTATATATATCAGCATTGCAGATTAAAAACACTGAAAAAAAAATTAGAGGGGTAAGTTCAAAATGGTGGCAGAGGGAGGGAGCTTTCTACTCTAGTCTAGAGGAAGATAGTTTTAGAAAAAGTGAAAAGGGGAATCTCAGCTCAGGGAGAAAACAGCAGAGCAAACTCCATGCACACTGGGGGGTCATCGTGGACCTACATGGAGGGGGAAGACGCACACAGCTTGGGACCCCAGCAGCCAAAAGCCTTAGCACCAGCTTTGGAGTGAGGCCAGACCAAGGCACTGGCAATACAGCTGTGGGAAGAGCCTGGCTTGGGCCCAGCTTGGAGCGCTGTGGGGGACAATGTACCTGCCAACCTAGAGAGAAAGTAAAGGGAACACGTTTCTCTCTCCCTGACCACTCGGCACCCACATCTTGTAACTAGCCGAGAGAAGTCGGGTGCCATTTTAGACACACCTAGAGCTGTGCCAACTCACGTCCATGTGCCCAGCACCCAGGCGAGCAGAGACACTGGAGTCTGGCTGGGAGAACTGACAGGGGGCTGGGTGCTTGCGACTGTGGGAGCCTTGTGTGCCGGGACTGTGAAACTATTGTGGCTGCGTGGGAGGGCGCAGAGTGTGGCGGGGGCTCTGGGCAGTCACTGTGTGCGGCTCCACATGCCCAGGGCTCCACAGTTCCTTGGTGAGGGTCACTGCTGCAGGATCCGAGTTCACACTGAGGCCTGCCCGGGTCCTTTGTGTGGTTCTTGTGGCAGCGTGGATAAGAATTGTACCCACTGGGGCCAGTGTCCAGGCATTGGTCTCCTTTGCAGAGAGACGAATGTGAGAATATGCCAATAGAGCAGAACAAACCTCCCCTCTGATAAAAAATAAAATAAAACAAAATAAATTTTTTAAAAAAGAGATTTACCATGCCCAACTTGGGTGTCACCTTGGACACTCCCCCTCACCCTGGAGCACAGAGCAGAGCTCCCTGACCACACCCAGCACACGCCTCTGGGTATTCACTGAAAGAGCTGCACTCCACCAAGCCACAGAGACATAGTTCAAAAATCAAAGTGAGGTCCAAAGATGGCAGATTAGCAACAGGACAGTCCAACTCATGTGGGGCAAAATTAATATTTAAAAAGGGGAGAACGCATACTCTCATAGGATAAAACTACTGGTGAACCCCAGCATAAAATATGGCAAAAGCAATACAAGCAATACAGACCATCACCAAAAGACTAAATACACAACAAAGAAACAATAAAAGCTTGGATCTGGGGACGAAGACACCTGCCCCAGCAAGCCAGGTGAGAGGGCAATCCACAGGCCCATGTGCTGCTGATACAGCAGGAGGGAGAGCTTGGTGAACTGCTTTTAAAGTTCCACGTGAACCCGCTAATACAGCAGAGGTGGGGGGAAAAAAAAAGGCAACACGTTTCTCTCCCTTGCCCCCTTCCCTGCTATAACAGTCCTGCAGCCAGTGGGAGGTAGCTTCCACCCCCACCTCCTGTGCCCATACCCAGCAGTAACAGGTGTCACCCCCCCACACACCAAAAGAGCAAGGGCCACAACAATTCAGAAGAACTCCTTCCCGCTCTGTGCAAGCTGCACCAGCCAGTTGCCCAGCAACGGGAGGGGAAGGGGAACTGTCCCTACAAAGGAGAAGCGCCACCTATGGGACTCTCCTACCCACCCAGCACCATCAAGAAGTGAGAGGGCTACAGTAGGTGGATACTTTACACACCCGTGAACCACAGACAGAACCGGGAACACCCCTCCACTGACACTGAATGTTTTAGCTAGTGCTGGCAATGATGTGGGGGAAGAGGTACCCGAATCCACTGTTGGTGGGAATGTAAACTGGTACAGCCACTGTGGAAGACAGGATGGAAATCTGAATATAGACCTACCATATGACCCAGCCATCCCACTCCTGGGAATTTACCCAAGGAAAATAGAATCAGCATTATTAAATAGTTATCCGTATCCCCATGTTTGTCACAGCACAATTCACAATAGCTAAGATATGAAATCAACCCAAATGCCCATCAACTGAAGACTGGATAAAAAAATTATGGGCTATGTTATGGAATACTACACAGCAATAAAAAGAAAATAAAATTCAGTGTTTGCAACAAAATGGATGAAACTGGAAAACATCATGCTTACTGAAATAAGCCAGACCCAAAGGGACAAATACCATATGTTCTCCTTGCCCTGTGATAACTAATACAGCACCAAAAAGGCAACCTCTAGAGGTGACATTGACGCTTTGAGAATCACATTGAACAGCCATCATCTCAACTGTTGAGGAACAGTTTTCCCCCCAATTTGTCGAACTCTTTACTTAGTATAGAGTTAATCATATGTGTTAATTGTATGTGTTTAATTAAAATAAATCTTAGTAAAAAATAAGAATGGGATTAGTAGAGTAAAGATGAAGAGTGGGAGTGAGAGGGTGGGTAGAGTAGGAAGAACCACTATATTCCTAAGTTTGTATTTATGAAAAATAAAGATAGCTATACATTCAAAAAACATTTAAGGGAAATGCATAGTATGAGAAAATCACATGGATTTAAAAATTTTTTGCCAAAAAACAACAACAACAATACACTGAGAAAGTACAGGCCTCACAGACTGCCAAAGAGGTCTCATGGTACAAAAATATTGTGATGCCCTTGGTGGTGAGAAAATCCAGGTCCGGGCACATGTTCCAATCTTGTCTGGAATGTGAGGTAAAGCAAGGAAACAATACGAGTGGGAAAAGAAAAAGAAAAAACGATGAACCTGACCATCACAATTGAATAAAAAGTTTTTTTCAGCCGACTCTGGGGAGCTACTTAATCAGCACTTTAAGGACAAGCAGCAAAGCAGAACTGATACAATCAAATCAGACTATTTAAAGAATTTACCTGGTAAAAGTAGGAAGGATGGCTTGGAATACAAAGAAACAGAAGACAGAGACCTAGCAGGAGACAAGATTTCTAACAAGGCTTGACTAATGAAAACCCAAAGTTATAAGAAGAGGGCAAGGCGGAAAGGGAAAGAAAAGGCTGAATATGAGAGTGCTCCAAGGACTTTACAGTGGGCATGACGGACAGTGGCATCCAAGAGGACTCCCAAGTTTGAAGTGAGGGTCACTGGAACAAAAGTCACTCCAAGGAAAAGTTAAGGCCGACAGGCGGAGCAAGTAGGAGGAGCGAAGTGCTTACAGGTCTCCAGGATGCCCAGAAGAAAACATTCAGCACTTGCTTAGGGCATGGCACTAACCTTCTAGAGCTACTCAGGGGTGGGCAGTTGATGCACGCAGCTTAGACTCTGCTTGGGACACCTATGTTCCATATCAGAGAGCCAGGGTTCGAGTCTTGTCTCCACTTGCCATTCCAGCCTCCTGCTAAAGCAGACCCTGGAAGGCATCAGATCATGGCTCAAATGGTTGGGTCCCTACCACCCATATTAGGAGGCCTGGATTGAGTTCCTGGCTTCAGCCTGGATGAGTTCTAGTTGTTGGTGGCACTGGGGAGTGGAACAGTAGAGGAAGATCTGTCTGCCTTTCAAATAAGATTTTTTAAAAAAACTTTTAAAGACATATTATAGTCCAACTGAACTTAGAATAGTTCCTGGGGCCGGTGTGGTGGTGCAATAGGTTAATCCTCCACCTGCGGTGCTGGCATCCCATATGGGCACCGGTTCTAGTCTTGACTGCTCCACTTACAATCCTGCTCTCTGCTATGGCCTGGGAAAGCAGTAGAAGATGGCCCAAGTCCTTGGGCCTCTGCACCTGTGTGGGAGACTGGAAGAGGCTCTTGGCTTTGGATCAGCGCAGCTCCAGCCATTGCAGCCATTTGTGGAGTGAACCAACAGATGGAAGACCTTTCTGTCTCTTCTTCTCACTATCTAACTCTGCCTCTCAAATAAATAACTAAAATCTTAAAAAAACAAAAAACCTTCCCATTACAATCACTTATATGAAAGTGGTAACACAGTGTAGAGTTGCATTTAAAAAGAATAGTTCTTCCTAGAGGCTGGAAAGGGACAGAGACAGGGAGAGAGGGGGGTTGGGTAACAGGCAACAGAACTCAGCCAGATAAAGTAACGGGCTCTAATGCTGCACAGCACAGCAAGGCAGCTATGGTTCACAACAACCTATCATATCCTGTATGAAGAACTGTAGGAGAGGACCAGTAGGCTCCCAACACATAGGAGAGAATAGAGGGGCTGGCACTGTGGCATAGCGGGTAAAGCTGCCGCATGCAGTCCCGACATCCCATATGGGTGCAGGTTCAAGTCCCAGCTGCTCCACTTCGAATCAGCTTTCTGCTATGGCCTGGGAAAGCAGTAGAAGATGGCCCAAGGCCTTGGACCCCTGAACCCACATGGGAGACCCAGAAGAAGCTCCTGGCTCCTGGCTTCAAATCAGCATAGCTCAGGCCACTGCAGCCATCTGAGGAGTGAACCAGCAGATGGAAGATTGATTGATCTCTCTCTGCCTCTCGAACTCTGCCTTAAAATAAATATCAAACAAAACAAAACAAAAAAATGGAAAGGCTTGTCACCCGGTCTGATTAGTTTATGCAATGTATGTGTATAGGGACATTGCACTATATCCCTACATGTTAATCAGAAACTTGATGAAAGAACTCTAATGAAAAAAATTTATATCTCATATCTCCTGGACACTAAGGTGTCAACATAAGTGTTGACTTCGTCTTCTTCCACCAGGGTTTTGATCCTGGAGGGTCCATGGACCCTTGGGAGGCGGGGTGTTCTATAAGCCTCTGAAATTATACAAGTAAATTTTGTTTTCATGGACATTTAGGGAAAGGTATACACTCAAGGAGTATGTGAATCCCTTTTATCCCACAAAAATATTACCAAGTACTCTCTATTCAACCTGAACACTAGGCCAGCGAAGTCTGAGCACGGGGTAGTGAGTGTCAGAGGAGAGCGTGAGGCAGGCGGCAGCAGCGGGACGCCCGCCTTCTGCCAAGGGTTCTGACTCAGTGAAGCTCACCACTCAGTCAGCAGATGAGGACAGGCCTTGGAATGTCTGGGGGAACATTCAATGGCCATGACAGCAGAGCCTGTGACTCATCTCTTGAGCCAACCCTTGCTCGAATGCCTGCCTCCACAAGAGCAGTCATCTAAACCCCAACTTTAAACACTAAAAATGGTCATTTTATAATCACTCCTGCACTGCTCATCTTCCCACTGGGGCGAGAAACCAACTGCCGCCGTGTGCTCCAGGGTGCAAAGGAGGCCGCAGCTGAGGAGCTGTTTGGTTTCAAGATCGCCCTCTGCTGGTGGTTCTAAGTCACTCTCATCCCCAGCGTTGACCGACAAAGCTAAGACGTTCCAATTATCCTGCTTTTTTTAAGAGTCTCTCTAAAGAGTCCAGACTCCAAGGGGCCTAAAACATTTCAACAAAAACCTATCACCATCACTCAATAAATAAGATCATACTGAAACATCAACATTATGATATGAAATCCATGCATATGAATCCTCAATTTTGTGGAAAATGCCTACTATAAAAAACTACAAATGAATTTCAAAAAGTTTTTTATACCAAAATAATCTTTTAGTGTAACTTCCCATGTACTCTAAAATATACTCACACAGGACACTGTGGAAGTTCACTGAACATTTAGTAACCCAGGTAATTAAGACATGTTTTTAATGTGCAGTCTGTGAAGTGAATGAGCAGAGGAGACTAAGCTATTAGCAAATGAAAAGCTGTGTCCACAAAATGGAATAGGGAAATAATAGCCTTAGAAATAATAGCCTTAGTTGTACTATGAGAATTAACTGTAAAACTTGTCTTCAAACAATACTTTATACTTGTGTGTATGTGTGGGTGCAAACTGTTGAAATCTTTACTTAGTACAGAGTTGATCTTCTGTGTATAAAGTTAATTAAAAACAAATCTTAATGAAGAATGGGATGGTAGAGGGAGTGGGAGGTGGGACAGGAGTGGGGGTGGGAGGGCAGGGATGGGGGGAAGAACCACTATATTCCTAGAGCTGTACCTCTGAAATTTGGATTCATTAAATAAAAGCTTTCTTAAAAAAATAAAACCTGTTTTCATTAACAGTAATTACTTTTATTAGGTTGTGTGTGGAAAGTGGTATTCACAGAAGCTTAATAAGCATGGTGCCAATGACTGTAGCTGAATAAGCTGAGAGCTAGAATCAAATGGGTTCTCACATACACAAAGAGGAGACAGCAGCTTCTCCCAATGCTTGCCATGGTTGGTAACTGGCAAGAACTGGAATCAAAGAGCCTTGCACACTTCCCAGGTTCACAGCAGCAGCCTGAACAGGAAGGAGCCCTTTGACCCCTAACAGCACAGAACACTCTACTGCTCCCTCTCCACTGTCTTGCTTTGTTTTTCTTCCTTTCATCTTCTTTTTAAATGTATTTGAAAGGCAGAACGGGAGTGTGGGTGGAAGAGAGTGAGAGAGAATATCTCTCCCATCTACTGGTTCATTCCCTAAATGGTCAAAACAACCAGGGCTGGCCAGGTTGAAGCCAGAAGTCTGGAACTTCTGACCTGGATGCAGAGGCTCAAGCACTTAGGCCATTGTCTGCTGTTTTACCGGGCACATTAGTAGAAAACTGTATCTGAAGCGCAGCGTTGCCGGCGCCATGGCTCACTTGGTTAATCCTCCGCCTGCAGCGCAGGCATCCCATATGGGCGCCGGGTTCTAGTCCTGGTAGCCCCTCTTCCAGTCCAGCTCGCTCTCTGCTGTGGCCCGGGAGTGCAGTGGAGGATGGCCCAAGTGCTTGGGCCCCTGCACCCACATGGGAGACCAGGAAGAAGCACCTGGCTCCTGGCTTTGGATAGGCACAGCGCTGCCTAAAGCGGCCATTTGGGGAGTTAACCAATGGAAGGAGGACCTTTATCTCTGTCTCTCTGTCTATAACTCTACCTGTCAAATAAAAAAAAAAAAAGTGCAGCAGTCAGGTCTAGAACCAGAACCCATATGGGACGCGAGCATCGCAGGCGGCAGTCCAACCAGTTATGCCACAGTGCACATGCCCTCTTTCTCTTCTCTTTCTATCTCGTCCTGCATCCACTCTACACCTCATATTGGCATAAGATCTAAAGGGAAAAGACAGGCGTACTTCATGCTCTCCCACTGTACTCTTCCTTAAAGAAGACTGCAGCAAAGCACCATCTGTTTGGTTCATCTTCACATTAAAACTTCAAAGACAGATAACATTTAGGCTTTCTTTCCATTTCCCCCTTCTTTCTCATTTGAAGATTTATTTATTTGAAAGGCAGAGTTGGAGAGAAAGAGAGAATCAATCTTCCATCAGCTGGTTCACATGCCCCAGGCCGAAGCCAGGAGCTTCATCTGTCTCCCGTGTGGGTGGCAGGGACCCAAGTACCTGGGCCGTCTTCTGCTGCCCTCCCAGGTGCACTAGCAGGGAGCTGGATCAGAAGTGGAGTAGACGGGACACAAACCAGTACCCATATGGGATGGTAGAGTTGCAGGTGGCTGCTTAACTGGCTGTACCACAACATGGGCTCCTCAAGTAATCACTGCATACGGATGGTGAGTGAGTGATGAGTGAGCAAGCCTTGAGCAGACAATTCAACGGCAGACACGTTTGTTGATTAATGAAAGGATACTTGGCCAGCGCCGCGGCTCACTAGGCTAATCCTCCGCCTTGCGGAGCCTGCACACCAGGTTCTAGTCCCGGTCGGGGCACCGGATTCTGTCCCGGTTGCCCCTCTTCCAGGCCAGCTCTCTGCTGTGGCCAGGGAGTGCAGTGGAGGATGGCCCAAGTGCTTGGGCCCTGCACCCCATGGGAGACCAGGAGAAGCACCTGGCTCCTGCCATCGGATCAGCGCGGTGCGCCGGCCACAGCGCGCTGGCCGCGGCGGCCATTGGAGGGTGAACCAATGGCCAAGGAAGACCTTTCTCTCTGTCTCTCTCTCACTGTCCACTCTGCCTGTCAAAAAATAAAAATAAAAATAAAAAGAAAGAAAGGATACTTACCTGAGAGAGCACACTCCCACCTGTGAGTTCACTGCCTGCTGCTTCCTGGGGTCTGCATGAGCACCAAGTTGGAGTCAGGAGCTGAAGCAGGGAGTCAAATCCAGCACCCTGGTGTGGGATGTGGGCCTCCTAACAGGTAGTTTAACCATGACCCAAGTGCCTGTCCAGCTCCTATAGCTTAAGCTACAGGAGGAACATACAGCTTCCCTATCAGTTGTCCTTTCTCCCTCCTCTGTGATCTTTGCCCTTCCTGTCCATTCCACAATCTACTCAAGTAGTTGCTAGGAGTTTCCTAGGGGGAGAGGCAAGAGGGGCCTTGCAACTCCACCCTAACACCTGAAAGGCCTCTCTCTAGGCACAGGTGCCCTGCTTTGTAGTGATGCGAGCTTTTATTTAATCCACCAGGCAGAGCCCATTGTCTTGGCTCCACTCCATCAAATCCAAGACACCTGCCTGTCTCAGCCCATTCTCCCTCCAGGAGGTGATCCGAGCAATTCCACTCTTAGTATCTTCTCTGAGTATTTCTTCCAAACATGTCGGACTTTCCATAGGAAGAATTTTTCTTTTTCAGCAGTCAAGTGATTGGTGTTTTTTCAAGGTTATTACGCTTCTTGCTTACAGGTAGTTGAGGGTTGACCAGCGTGTGCTTGTTTTTAAGCCAGGTATCCCTTCAGTGGCTGTCAGGTCTCCCAGTTCCTTGGGAGTTAATTTCCTGAGGACATAGACAAAAAATTTCTCTTCCTTTCCTCAATACCATGTATCCCTCAAACAGCAAGCCAGGCTGGACATGCTCAGGTTTGATAACATTTAACATTGTTGCTCCTGGAGATTTGGTCCAAACTAAAAACAACATGAAAAAATACTTAAAGAAGCCCTTTCTCCAGCTCTCCAAGGACGACTGTGCTTGCTAGAGCAGATGGTCACAATCACGTGTCACAGAAACTGGCCACATTATTGGAGAAAAATTGAAGAAAATGTGCCAGTAAGTCATTATGTCTGTACTAAATGCTAACGATGGAATTATGTGAATCTAGCCACATACGCTTTGGTCAAAAAGTTGAACTGGCACATGCAGACCTTGCCAATGGGAGTGCAAAAGGAGGTCGCAAAGAAAACCTCAACTCCCTGTCCTGCTGGCTTGCATAAATCCCAAACCCCTCTTTTGTTTCTGGAGATCAGGGTCCCACCCCAGTGATCTGTGGCCTCAGCCCTTCGTCTGCCCCCTAGCCGACCAATGCTCTCTGTACATAGTCACTGTTCGCCACTCCCCAGCACCCTCACCCTGCTGTTCTGGACCCCGTTCCCTCTCGCTTCTGCCCCCGCAGCGGCAGAGACCGTTCTTTTAACTCTCTGATGATGCCGCCTCTGATGATGCCGCTCTACCCAGCTGCAACATGGAAAGCTCAGGAGAATGTAACAGGAGGCATCCCAACCCCAAGAATACCTCAAGGCTGTGCTGGATGTGGCAACTCCCAGAGACCAGCAGCCCAGACACAGCTCCAGGCTCCTTGCTGTAGTGCACTTCACGCTGGGATCCTTCTACCTGGGGCACGGGAATAGTTTCCAACAGACATGAGACTGGGGCTTATTTTGTGGAAATCAGTTTTCAGTCCTCAACTTCCGCATTAACTCTTCCTGAAGTCAATCTGTGAAGGTACTTGCAGAAGCCTCAGCTTTTTCTTTGTACCGTCCTTAGTTTTCTCTAAAAACAATTAACCAATTAATTTGAAAGGCAGAGTGACAGAAGGGGAGGGAGAGAGTTAAGAGGAGGGGAAGGGAGTAGGGCAGATTGTCCATCTGCTGGTTTACGTCCCAAATGGTCACCAACAGCCAAAGCTGAGCCAGGCTAAAGCCAGGGTTCATGAATTCCATCCATGTCTCCCCCCATGGGTGGCAGGGGCCTACACACTTGAGCCATCATCTGTTGCCTCCCAGGTTACAAAAGCAGGATGCTGGATTGGAAAGAGAGAGGCCAGTATTTGAACCAGCACTCTGATACGGGATGCTGGCATTCCAAGTAACAGCTTAACCTGCTGCATCACAATGCCCACCTTGTGCCTTCTCCTTCAATAACTGCTTGTCTCTGGGCCAGTATTGTGTGGCAGGGTAAGCTGCTGCCTACAATGCTAGCATCCCATGTGGGTGCTGGTCCACATCTTGACTGCTCTACTTCTAATCCAGCTACCTGCTAATGTGCTAGAAAAGCAGAAGATGATAACCCAAGTCCTTGGGCCCTTGCACCCATATGGAGACCTACTTGAAGCTCCAGACTCCTGGCTTTAGCCTGGCCCAGCCCCAGCCATTGCAGCCATTTGGGGCGTGAACCAACAGATGATGTTCTCCCTCCACCCACCCCCGCAACAAATAACTCTGAAAAAAAAAAAAACTGCCCTTTTCTCAAGCTAAAAACAAATATGGATCTCACCCATGTTAACTATGGTACATTAGAAGACATTTTTCCATGGGTTTTCAATGTTTGTGCAGGTCTTGAGAATGAGCCAGTGACTACCCTTAGTTCCAGACTATCAGTGATGTGTGTTTAGAGAGCATCCTGGGAAGACAGGGTTTTCCATTTAGAGATTTTATGTCCCTCTACAGCAAAGAACATTCAAGTTCACTATTATGAGTTGAATTGCTTCTCCTACCCCCACAAAAATATGCCCCATTACTAACTGTAGGACCCCAGAGTATGACTTCATTTGGAAATAGTGTTGTTACAGATGTCATATTAAGATGAGCTCATACTGGAGTAGGATGGCCCTTCGTTCCTATGACTGGTATCCTTCTAGGAAGACAGCCAAGTAAGCACAAAGACACAGAGAATGCCATGTGATGGTGAAGGCAGAGATTAGAGTTTTGCAACTTTGAGACAAGGTCAAAGACTTTCAGCAAACCACCAGAAGCTAAGTAGACATATGGAAAACATAGCCCTAGGAAACTAATATGCTTCCTGTCTAAAGCAATAATGATTCCCCCAGAGCCAAGTGGAAGGCAGCTCACTGACCACCAAATACTTTGGATTCCTAAAATCAGAATGCATCTCCTGAAATATAACTCACTGTGATGAGCAAGCATCCATCTGGGACCATCCACATGGGTCCCCTAGGAACCAGAGCTCGGAAAACCAATGCAAATACGGTGATGTTCCAGTTACTGCAATTGCTGTAATAACTGTCTTATGTCTTCTGCCAGCATTTATGAAACTGTGGCAGGCTACCTCGTTAGCCAACAAGTAAGGTAAAATCGCACACTCTTCACAGTTCTCAATATGGGGTGGGTAGTGTGTAAGGGGCATTTAGACAATTTTTTTAACCAAGTCACCATAATCACTACAGATATTGATTTCATTGAAAGATGCTTTTCAAATTAAATGCAACTTTTTGTTTGGTATTTATTAACATTTTTAATATATGTCATTTGATCATTAAACTCTTAATGCCTACAGTAAGACAAAGAACCTTTATCTACATACATATATACACATACCTATAAATGAAGGCACTTCAAAAAAGTTTGTGGAAAATTCAATTAAAAGATAAAATTTGGTGCAAACTATTTTGAAATCCATGCATGGCTTTTTCATAATACATACTTTTCATCAACTTTTAAAAGACCATCATATGCATGGATTTCAAATTGCTTTGCACCAAAATAAACGTTTCCTAGTTCAATTTTCCATCATTTTTTCTTGAAATATCCTTGTATATAATATGCTGAGAAGTAGGTAGTGGTGAGATCAATAAAATTTTCAAACAAAAAATCATCATAGTATAAAACTGAAATCAGTAAAATGGAATTCAAGAAGCAAAAGAATTCATTCAAAATATCTCCAACTGTTACAGAGCTCATTAAGGCATTTGTAAATATGGCAAATGGTAGCTACCAAGTCCCTATTATACCAAGATTTTATTGGATACATTTAAAAGAGCAATTAACATTTTCATTTTAAACATCAATATTTACAATACATACTCAAATACATCCTTTGAGGCTATTTGAAAATAATGTTAATGATGATTTTTTTCTTTTTAAAAAATTCATCAGAATATCATAATTTTTCTGAAATTTGGAAGGAAGAATGCAAGCAAAACCAGTCTGAAGACTATTCATTACCTTATTGGTTAGAGGAGCACTCTCAGCTCCTGGCTGCTTGGATCCAGCTCTCCCCATTAGAAGCACCAACCAAGCAGGCACCATGTTGTTCTTGGTTGACTATAACATCACCACCCTTAGTATGATTGATGTTTAACAGTTGTTAAGTTGAATACTATAAAGTCATGGGTGTCCTCTACCTGCTTCTGCTCCAACACTGGCCTAAATGGAGAGACAGAGACCTTCCCTGTGGGGTGAGGAGTATCCTGCACTGCCATATCTTGTCACATTAAACTTGAAATGAAACTAGACCTAACCTAGGAAGTCATTCACGTGAGTCATAAATCCCAGACAAATCAGGCATCAGATTTTCAGATTTACCTGGAGTCTATATTTATGCTAAAGTTTCTAAGAGCAACAAGTGTAAAATTCACCCCCTAGTGAAGGGGCACCTTGACAGTAGGGACTCCATTTTAGATCACCATAGACTCCATTTTTTTTTTTAAACAGGCAGAGTGGACAGTGAGAGAGAGAGAAAGGTCTTCCTTTTGCCGTTGGTTCACCCTCCAATGGCCACCGCGGCCAGCGTGCTGCGGCCGGTGCACGGCACCTATCCGAAGGCAGGAGTTAGGAGCCAGGTACTTATCCTGGTCTCCCATGGGGTGCAGGGCCCAAGCACTTGGGCCATCCTCCACTGCACTCCTGGGCCACAGTAGAGAGCTGGACTGGAAGAGGGGCAACTGGGACAGAATCCGGTGCCCCGACCGGGACTAGAACCCGATGTGCCGGCGCCGCTAGGTGGAGGATTAGCCTATTGAGCCGCGGTGCCGGCCCATAGACGCCATTCTTGGGAAAGCATCTACACACACACACATCGTGAGACTATGGTCTGAAACTAACTATGGTCTAAAACTTAACACAATAACAGCACACTGCATCCCACTTGGTAGAGCATAGAAACTCCTTAGCATGATTGTTCAATCTTCAAACAGATAGGATGCACCTGGATTCATGTTAGGATTCTAATTTGTCTGCATCCCACATAGGATTTAGGTTGACACTTGGAATAACGTCAAGACTATAGTTGGTATTATCAACATGGTAACTGATATCAGTGTCCCATATGCTTTACGTCAGCTTGACTCTATTAACCATGGATACCCACCCCTCTCCTTGTGGCTTTTGCTTTTATAAACCTCATTGCTTTGAACTTGGGGGTCAAGAGTTCTTTAGGGCATGAGCCCGCTCTCCACCGCCTGGCAATAAAGGACCCTCAAATTTTATCAATGTGTGGTGCTCCTCTGTTTGCACTGGCTCAGACACAACACTGGGGATAAAGTTAGCTGAAGTCCCAAAGTCTCCTAGGACGATGTCAAGTGGCACTCTCCATTTCCCTGCGATTGCCACTGCACAGCTAAGCAGAACACACTACACGGTGCAGTAGCCTCCCCACATCAGAAGGGGGCCACAGAAAGCAAACCCCTTCGCCTCTCTCCATCTCAAGTGTCGAAATTTTACTCATTCCACATGGTCTTAAAGCACCCTAGAAACAGACGTGGTCATCGAAAGCAGATCGAAGAAACCTGCAGACAAGTCCAGACACAGTGCATTAAGGAAGCCTTATGGATTTACATAAGAATCTCCAAAGCCAGAAGCACACATCAGGTCCCTTTCTTCTGACTCCTCTCCTATGGAGAAGCAGTTTAGAATAATTCAGGCAAACGGCCATGGGATAATTGCATTAGTAATAGGAACCTGGTAGAAAAGTAGAGTGGGGATTGCCAAATTAACTTCTACCTACAGGGCTTTCTTGGAGTTCTGGCGGCACTTTTTCCCCTCAGGAAGAAGAAGAAATAAAAGCTATTTTTTTATACTTTTACTTAAAGAAATCAGAAGCTAATTTAATGCTTTCATACACTCCCTAATTAGAATAAATTACAAGTGATCTTTTGCTTAATAAGTTACATAATAAAAATGTACTTGCAAACATTTTAGTTTCAAAGTACGTTTTTCAGCCAAATGGTCTCTTTCATACATACAGTTCTGCCTGGCTGTAGTTAGTTGAGGGTCATTTCTGTTAGTTAGCTTTTTGTTGCTTTCAACAAAAGCCGACCGGGGCTTCTCGGAAAAGGTTTGACTTACGGTTTGGTGGTTCACAGTTCAAGACAGGGCAACCTCAGCAGTCCGGCCTCTGGGGACCCCAGCCAATGGTGAGCCAGGAAGGAGAGACCTGGGAAACTCGCTTCCTCTGCACTCTGGGAAGTCTCTATAGAGCCAGCTCGATCTGCCCACGGGGCTCCACCCTAGCAACCTAATCAATCCAGGCACTTCCCAAAGGCCCGCTGCAGACCCCTGCATCCTAATCCACTGTCAACACTAATCCACTGTGTGGGGTCCAAAAGTCTGTATGAGTTTTAGGAGCCCAGCCTTGTCTAATCCACAACAGTTCTGTATGTTCACAAAGTGGCTAGTTCCCAAGTGTAACATCAAATTGTTCCCCTGAATGTATTCCTTCCTTACTACGTGAAAAAGACCACCTGGTTGTAAAAGCTACTAAAATGATGCTGCTTTTCAAAACTCGGTCAGAACCACTGGGGTCTTCTGGACAGAGGCATGAGGAATGACTAAAGTGGAACTGGTGAGGAAGATACCAGGAACGAAAAGACGGGAGGGAAAGAAAGGAAATGCGGGGAGCGGTTGGAGGAAGGAAGAGGAAACAGTAAGAGAAACTCCAGCTCTCTGCTGTGGCCTGGGAAAGCAGTAGAAGATGGGCCCTGCACCTGCGTGGGAGACCCAGAAGAAGATCCTGGCTTTGGATAGGGGTCAGCTCTGGCCTTTGCCACCATCTGGGGAATGAACCAGCAGATGGAAGACCTGCCTGTCTCTCCCTCTGTCTGTAACTCTACCCCTCAAATAAATAAAAATCTTTAATGAGAGAGAGAGAGAAAGAGAGAGAGAGAGAAACTGTGAGGAGGAAGAAATGAGGGAAGGTCATAACATTTACAGAAAAGTATCCTGTGGTAAGGGGGCGAAATGGCTGCTTTGCTTCAAAGTTAACCCAAGAGGCAGAAATCCTTACAAACGGATACACACTTCTTTAAAAACAGGCTTTAAAGAGGCAAAAGCATCAAGGATTTACCCCATCATTCCTATATGCATCAAGTAGTTGAAGGGTACGTTTCTCATCACAGGTGTGTTGTTCTGGGCCCACAAATGACAAAGCGATAATTAGGATTTCACCATTTTGTAACCTATAATGATATAACCTATGTAGGCAATGCCAGATACTAGCTGCCTTCTAATAAGAAACACAGTACTGCATTACCAAAAGAAATACTGAATCTGATGAAGCCTCTTGCTCTAACTCCCAGTATGAAAGGAGGAAAAAAAGCAAAAACCATGTTAAGTGAAAGTTCAAGGACACAGTCATCAAAATCCTGCTGTAAAACCTACGAGAAATGAGCTAAACACTCCAATCAAAAGGCTGAGACGGTCGCCCTTTCAATCCCTTTTCAGTTCTTACTGCAGACACTTTAAATACAAAGGTACAAGGAGGGGTAAAGTGAGAAAATGGAAAAAGACATTGTAAGCAAACATAAGCTCAGCAAGCTAGCACGGCCATGGCCAAGTAGAGGCAAAATGGACTTCCAAGCAGACTCTTAGAGATAAAGCAGGAAATTTTACTGTGATGAGTGAATACATGGAAAGACAGCAAAAAATAGAAATTTAGGCCTCATAAAAGGGCTCCACAGAACAGGGTGGAAAAACTAACAAAGGAAGAAAGACACATGCCCACAGTCATAGTGGGAGATGTTAACTCCAAAATTCAGTAATATGGAAGGACTGAGATGATACTACCAAGTAACCGTGAAACCTCTGGAACAAAGAACCACAAAGATTCTAAAATAGGGAGAGGGGGTGTGTGTTGGTTAGGCATTTATCTGTCTCCTCTTCTGTCCCGGTTTGTTGAGTAGTCATCAAACTTAATGACTAAGCACAGGTTTGCCACGGACTTGGAGAGAACAGGAGGCGTTTAAGGGAAGGGTGGCCCATCTTTGCATAGCTTTCAAACTTCAGTAGGTCTGCAAAGCCCTTTTCAAGGGCGTGATCTCATTCCAGCCTTCTGCTATCCTTTGAAAAAGGCACCCCACGTTTTCTGGGCATTCCCAGTTCACAGACAGAGAAGTTGAGCTCAGAGGCTGACTTGCCAAGGGAACAAAACTGCAGGTCTGCAGCCCGGTCCAAAGGGTGGATGTGTGTTAAACACCGCCCACTGGGACAGCAGCACCAACGATTCTTTCCTGCAAGTGACTTTCTCCCAACATGTCCAAAAGCACAAAAGGAATTTTATAAAGGGCATTGGCTCCTCAGTTAAGAATCAGGTTTTATTTTCACACACTCCCTAAAATGACACAGTCAGATTATCAGACTGGACCCAACAGAGGACAAAGTTGGAAAAGCTCATCCTAATATGAAACACTCCTTTCCGGCCTCCTTGGCGGGCTATGTTGACCATGTTTCCAGCTACCCATAAAAATTTATCAACTTGTGGTTTAGAAATAAATTTCAAAGTAAGCATTCTGCAGAAAATATGCAGATTTACTCTTCCAATGAGCCAAACAGAGACATTACAGATTGTATCATTCTTGTACTTAGAGGATAAATCTTAAGAGTAAAAATCTATTTTTTGTTTTAACAAAATATGGAGTATTTTTATAACTAGAAAACTTCATTGAAGAGTTTAGGATTAAAGTATCAATATTGAATATTTAAGAACTTCTCCAGTATACTCTGACAGCTGCATAGTGATTTATGAATATGTTTAGATTTAATATTCACATGTGTTCTGTTCTTTGTAAATTCCTTTTATGATTAAAATGTTTAAAAATAAATACACAATTTGAACATGTGCCTATTTGCTTACTTAGATACTGCAGATATGTTTTATTTATACCCTCGCTGCGTTCCACTGAAGCATAAGTTCTTTAAGGCCCATGGGGGACCTTATCATTAATGCTACTGGTGGTTTTATCTAGGAAAAAATATATGCAATCTAAGAATACTCTTCATTTTTTTTCTTTTTGCAAAACACAAAAGGAAAAGTAATTTGACTTTTTAGTTCCAATTGTCTTCAATTTGCTTATGTAAGGTCAATGTTGTAAAATCTCTTCAGATTTTTACAGAACCTGAATGAATAAAATGTAAATTGCTACTTTCTATTTAGGAAAAAAAAAAAAAAAACGGGCTTTTTACAAATCATATGACCTTTATTGAAAAACAGAAAAGGAGGGATGAAAGAAGGGACAGATGGACAGAAATACACATGTTCCCCCAGAAAGCAGGCCGATGGGTTCCTCTACCAGGCAGTCCCGACGGACAGGCAGGGCAGTCTGGGCTCTTCTAGCGTCACTGGCACGCCTGCTGTGGACGCCCAGTGAAACAGTGCTCTGTACAATCATGAGACACAAGACTGATCTGACCGTTACATTTCATACAAGCTATGAAGGAACTGTCAAGGAGTAACAACCCAATTACTCTCTCTGGCTTCTTTATTCTGAATCAGTAACACAGAAGTAACGTCTCCACAGCCCATTATGCCTTCTCTGATCCCCCTACGTCCCCATTAGCTCCTGCTGAAGGAAGGCGCTGAGGCAGCATGTACCAAATGCAGCACTGCTTCTAAACCTAACGCAAGGGAGGCAGGCAGGAAACCCACGTTCAGGTGTGCTTAAGCACTCAGTTGATTTCTCAGCTATGAAGAGGTCTTCTGAATGCACACATTGATTTTTATCAAGCCCTTCATTTTGCTTTTGTAAAAGTAGGTTTCATTGCACGAGAATCTCAAAGTGGCTGAAAAACCAAGACTGCACAGTTTCCGAGCCTAAAATAACCAGGGAGGGAGAGGAGGCAAACATGAACATACATTTCAGCAGAAAACTGATCAACACAAAGCCACGCAGGCAGTATGCTGAGGACAGAAGAAAATGCATACGATGGCTTATGCTGACTTTAAAACAACGAAAAATCCAAACTCCATACGGGTAAAAACAAACGCAGTCAGGTGTGCAGTCACCCGTGTAGGTCTTATGCTACTGATCTGATTCACCTTCCATTTTTGTAGCTCAAAGGACTTCCTTACCAGGACCCTGTTTGAGCATCACCAATATTAACACGTAGGTCAGAATCATAAAACTAGTAATTCCATATTGACGTACTAATCTGAGATAACAAACATGTAGTCTTTCATCCGAAAAAGGCCATTTAATATCTGATCCCAATTATTATTCCAAGAAGAAGGGAGAGAAGGTGCTTCAAATTGCACTAAAACACAATGTTTAGAACAATTAAAAATATCTGGAAAGAAAAAGCAAAGCTCAATAAATACGTAATAGACATATATTACAGGAAAACAGGAGAAAATACTGAAGCTATGCTGCAGTACCATGGGAGATGCACAGTAGCCTGTGGTCACTTCCTAGATTACTCTTTGGATACTTAATTCAAAAGTGTGCAACACAATTAGGGAGGCTTTGTCTTTAATTTAGCTCTGAGAGAAGCATGAAGGGATATAAACCCTAATCACAGGCCACTGCAGATCATTAGAGCAATTAAGAACAAAATCACAGTCTTGAAAAACCTCTCACACAAAACCACTGTCATCCTTTGGATCCAGGCTTCAAACTGGCAAAAACTTTGGGGTTCTTAAGGGCAAGTGAGAGTTCATTGAGGAAGGAAATAAAGTGGGAGTCTCTCTCAGATTTCTTTGACTCAAAAATGACGACGATGGTGAAGTGAGGCTCTGGGCGGGTTAGGAAGTAGGTGCTCTGAACTTTGTCATCGTAGAAGTGGACCACTTTCTCCAGGCTGTTCAGGTCGGCCGTGCGGTCAGTCATGATCATGATGACATTGGGCCAGTGCATGACCGGCCTATCACTGGGCAGAGACACCACAGCTGGATACTGGTCCACACCCTTCGGGGCCTCTCTGTACGAGTGGGGGTGGTGATAGCCATGACCCTGAAAGCTCTCGGAACCTCGGTTGTCAAAAATTAAGGACACATTGGCAGCGTCATATTTCCTGATGAAGCTGGAAATCTTTCCAAAGAGGTCGGGGTTGGCTTTGGCAGTCAACGTTTTCATTTCTGAAGCAGTCGTTTGCCGGCTCAGCGCCTCGTGGAAGTAAAAGCTAAACTTGGCCAGCAGCATGTTTTTGAGTTTCATCAGCCAGAGGAAGAGGTGTGGGGGCTGAACTGCCTTCTGAGACTGCCCTCCGAACAGATGCTTCTTGGTCTCCCGCTGTTTTTCAAAGATCTGGCCCCAGGTCTGCAGCTTGGTGTGAGCGCTGTGGAGATTAACGAGAGACGGGAGGAACTTCCACTCCGAGACCTGGGCCTGGGCCTTCAGCAGATGGCTCAGGACATCGACCTCCAGCTGAAAGCTGCTCTCCAACGGACTGAGGATCGGGTGGTGAAACCTGAAGTGGGATGGAGATTGGCAGCAATCAGGAGGGGTGGTATTGCCGGTTGAAAGGAAACAATGGGGCCAGGCAAAGTTACATTCTAGGGCAGGGGAAGCAGGGATGGAGAAGTCCATGTTGGCTTTTTAAAAATTCTGATATAATTTCACCATTTCAGAATTATATCAACATCACATTCTCCTATGGAAACAGCCTGCTGGTTGTTTTGATTTCTTTGCTCCAGATGAGAGCAGTAGCTACCTTCTTTTCAAATACAGAGAAATTAAAATAACTATAATCCTTTCTTAAGTGATCATTGTGGTAATTGTAGGAGCAGCCCTATCATCAAAACAAGGCATCCTCTTTTCAGGGTATTGTCCTAAAGAAGCCAAAGTTAAAAACAGAAGTCACTTAAACATGGATTAAATGTGTACATAGCATAAACTATTTACCACCCACAGTACATTCCAAAAGGTGTTAAACCTATTTTTGCAGGGAACAATAAGGCTATAAATGCAAATCTGAAACATAGCACATAATCAATAAATATTTATTGAAGGAATATAGCTTTATCAGACAGTCCTTATTTAATCCTAGTTCCCAAATTCCCTTCATATTTTACTATTTTGTTGTGCTGAAAATAAAACGATGGCCAAGTAAGAAACATCTAACACTTCACTCACTTTCCTTTTATCTTCAGATACAACCTCCAATCCATAAAAGACCTTCAAGGCCCTTCTCAACGTAAGTTACATTCCTTTCCTTTTCCTTTTCTTTGTATATTAAATACATAATTGAAAACACAACTGACATTATGAAGACATCAAAACAGCATTGCAGTTTCATTTCTACTTGTCCTCCACAAAATGATGTTAAAACTATTTGTCCATAACCCACAGTGAGAAATGCAATTCAGGGTGCTTCTTCTCTTGCAGCCCCTCTCCCTGTGGCTCTGCTGGAGGTCTCTGACCTTAATAAATCTTGCTTTTAAACTCATGACTAGAGCCTAGGGTGATTACTGATGCCATAAACAACAGTGTCAATTTGTTAAGTCAACAAGAGTCACTGTGCACTTACTCCTCATGTAGGATCTCTGTCCTTAATGTGCTGTACATTGTGATTTAATGCTATAACTAGTACTCAAACAGTATGTTACACTTTGTATTTCTGTGTGGGTACAAACTGTTGAAAGCTTTACTTTGCTAAATTGATCTTCTGTATATAAAGATAATTAAAAATGAATCTTGATGTGAATGGAATGGGAGAGGGAGCGGGAGAGGGGAGGGTTGCGGGTGGGAGGGAAGTTATGGGGGGGAAGCCACTGTAATCCATTAACTGTACTTTGGAAATTTATATTCGTCAAATAAAAGTTAAAAATTAAATAAATAAATCTTGCTTTTAAATGTCTCTGCCTGTCCACTTGGAAAATCTTCTTCCATGTGAGACAAGGAACCAAGGTCATCAGGGCCGGTGCCATGGGGCATAGCTGGTAAAGCTGCTGCCTGCAGTGCCAGCATCCCATATGGGTGCAGGTTTGAGTCCCGGCTGCTCCACTTCCAATCCAGCTCTCTGCTATGGCCTGGGAAAGCAGTGGAAGATGGCCCAAGTGCTTGGGCTCCTACACCCCTGTGGGAGACCTGGAAGAAGCTCCTGGCTTAGGATCAGTGCAGCTCCAGCCGTTGAATCCATTTGAACAGTGAACCAGCAGATAGAAGACCTCTCTCTCTCTCTCTTTTTCTGTCTCTGCCTCTCTGTAACTCTCTGCCTTTCAAATAAATAAATAAATCTTTAAAAACATAAAAAAGAAATACAACTTAGATTGTGAACAATTACATATACACAAACATAAATCAGTTTTATTTCATATTTATCTTTACCATGCACAATGTACTCTTGATATGTTTTAACCAGATTACTACTCACTAAATTAATTTTTACGAATCACAAATTATTACCATGTGAACGCTGTGCTACTTCACAAGAGGTGAGGGTGCAAGAGATGGGGCCATGTGCTCTTCCAGGAAGAGGTAAGGAAGGCCAAGTGCAAAGACCCCGAGGCCAGTGAGAGCTCGACCCTCTTTCAGTAAAACTTCCTCCTGATTCCTCAGAAAAGTTTCTTCTGTTCTCTCCCAGATCAGGTCATGCCCCCTCGCTTTATCCTCCAGTTTCTTAGTACCTGTTTTGCAACTGACTAACCTGACCAAATAATTTGCCAGGGAAATTGGGATATACTATCACCCCAGCTTCTTCTCCTAATGGAAGTAACAGCTGGCTTTTCCCTTCACTGCTGCATTTCTAGAACATATGGCATAAATCAGAATAGGGTAAATGTGGTGATCCACTATGAATCCAGTCTTTGCCTCACTGATTCTGTCTGTTGTATGTGATCTAAACAGACATCTGTGACAGTGACACAGAATGACTAAGGGCAGTTCCTTCTGCCATGAGAAACACCCAGTGTGACAGTGTCTGTCCGCCTGGTGCATGTCTCTTCTCAGGAAGCCTCTGTCTATCTGATCTTTACACTCTTCCTAAAGATCCAAAGTACTTACAGAGGTTGTAGCAATCACCTTAGCAAATGGTCTCATTCAATGCACGTTCCCAGAGGCAACAAATGTTGACTGAAGTACTTGAGTTCTGCCAACCACATGAAGACCTCAATGGAGACCTGGATGGAGGTCTGGGTCTCTTGCTTTGGCCTGGCTCAATCCCTCTTGTGAGCATCTGGAGAGTCAATCAGTGGATGGAAGGTCTCTCTTTTTCTTTCAAATTAAATAAATAAACAAATATCTAAAGGTGAAGGGAAGAATTTGCATTTACTGAGCATATCTTATGCTTCAGGCAAATGTTATGATCCAGCCACTGTGAGAGATGATTTACAGGCCTGAGCCCATTTACTTAACGATTTATTTCATATACTTGAAAGCCAGAGTGACAGAGAAAGAGAGAAAGAGAGACCTTCTCTCCACTAGTTCACTCCCCAAATGTCTGCACGTGGACCAGGCGCCTGGAACATCCAGGTCTCCCACATGGGTGGTCCAAGTAGTGGGGCCATCTTCTGCTGTTGTCCCAGGCACATTAGCAGGTAGCTGGATAGGAAGTAGAGCAGCTGGGACTCGAACTGATGTGCATATGGCTTACTGGCGTCATAGGCAACAGCCTAACCTGTACCATGAGGATGGCCCTCCTGAGCCCATTGAACGTAATCATTTCACTATTCGTGAGATGACTGCTTCTCACGCAGCTGACTCTGCTGAAGAAGAAGATGCTGGTCTCAAATTAAACAATTAGAAAAGAAAAACCACATGTGTATCAAGAGCTTTTTTTTTTTTTTTTTTTTAAAAAGGATAGTTTAAACCCTAATTAAAGAGATTATGATTAAGAGAGCTCATATTAGGCAGGACACTATAAGACAGAAATTGTCATTTGATAAATAAAACATAGTTTTACAAGAGAAAATAACACAATGTTTCCACTTTTTATACAGTTTACCCTCAATATCCTTCAAGATAGAGAAGTTAAAAGGTTGGTGAAACTTCCAGTCTAATAATTTACTGAAAGAATCAGTAAAATAAGACAGATCCCGAACTGTCTACCTCTTGTGCTTAATTAATTTGGACTCTTCAAATATTACATGGTTTGGGAAAACATTTTAAAAAGTCTGAACACACATACACAACCCCACTACAATGCTGAGTCTCAAAATCTTTGAATTGTAAGACAGGTTCCTACCACCTTAGCCTGTAAACCCTCTGATGCATTTCAGCTTTGATATCACAACACAGGTTAGGCATTCCTAAGCCAAAAATTTGAAATCCAAAATCAGAAATGTTTTGAGTGCTGACATGACACAAGTGGAAAATTTCATACCATGAAACTTTTTCTCATGTACAAAATTTTTTAAAATATTATATAAAGGGTAAGTGTTTGGCCCAGCAGTTAAGACACCAGTTAAAACACTTACAGTCTCTGGGGCCAGTGCTGTGGCAATGCAGGCATCCAATATGGGCACTGGTTCGAGTCCCAGCTGCTTTACTTCTGATCCAGCTCTCTGCTATGGCCTGGGATAGCAGTGAAAGATAGCTCAAGTCCTTGGGCCCCTCACCCACGTAGGAGACCCTGAAGAACCTATATTCTACAATTTTGGGTTATCCAGGAAAATGTGCCAGGGAGTTATGAATATATCAAGATTATTAATCATAGAAAAATGTTTGAGATTAAAAAAATTCTACTACAGATGTTCCTCAACTTATGATGGGTTATGCCCCCCAAAAAGCCACTATAGTTTGAAAATACACAAAAATGCATTAAGACGTCATTCATTTTTTTTTAAAGATTTAATTATTATTTGAAAGTCAGAGTTACACAGAGAGAGGAGAGGCAGAGAGAGCGAGAGAGGTCTTCCATCCGATGGTTCACTCCCCAATTTGCCGCAACAGTGGAGCTGTGCTGATCCGAAGCCAGGATGGAGCTGTGCCAATCCGAAGCCAGGAGCCTCCTCCGGTTCTCCCACGTGGGTGCAGGTGCCCAAGGACTTGGGCCATCTTCTACTGCTTTCCCAGGCCATAGCAGAGAACTGGATCAGAAGTGGAGCAGCCGAGTCTCAAACTGGTGCCCACATGAGATGCCGGCGCTTCAGGCGAGGGCGTTAACCCACT
The DNA here is from genome assembly GCF_964237555.1 of Oryctolagus cuniculus. Lineage (NCBI taxonomy): Eukaryota > Metazoa > Chordata > Mammalia > Lagomorpha > Leporidae > Oryctolagus > Oryctolagus cuniculus. The sequence continues at coordinate 66,411,603 of NC_091442.1, forward strand.
GCACCAAAGCGCCGGCCCCAGGATGTCTGTTTCATTTCTATACATTTTTGTAGTCTATATTAACTATCACATATCAGAGAAAACAGATTTAATTTTTTGGGACTGGCTTATTTCACTACACATAATGGTTTCCAGTTGCATTCACTTTGTTGCAAAAGACAGGATTTCATTCTTTTTTTTATGGCTGAATGGTATTCCATGGGGTATATACATTTTCTTTATCCAGACATCAGCTGATGAACATCTGGGTTGATTTCATATCTTAGCTATTGTGAACTGAGCTACAATAACCATGGGGGTACAAATAACTTTCATATGATGATGTTTTTAGCTCTGTTTATACTCCTATGAAACTACAGTCTTTCTACATTTTACTTTTGAGTATTATAGTTAGTGGTGCATTAAGTCTACAATTACATAGTGGCTGAAATTATTTATTTCTAATTTTTATTAATATAAAGTGAACAGATTTCACACATTTCATAGGTACAATTCTAAGAAAATAATCATACTTCCCTCCCTCTCATGTTTTTGCAAAAATTAAAAAAAAAAAAGAAGGAAAGAGGGAAATTGAGGGAGGGAAATACGGATATCTTCTTAGAATTGTACCTAAGAAATACATGGAATCTGTTCTTTTTGTATTAATAAGATATTCTTAAAAATGTATTAAGTGGGGCTGGCGCCGTGACTCACTAGGTTAATCCTCCACCTGTAGCGCCGGCATCCCATATGGGCGCCGGGTTCTAGTCCTGGTTGCTCCTCTTCCAGTCCAGCTCTCTGCTGTGGCCCGGGAAGGCAGTGGAGGATGGGCCAAGTGCTTGGGCCCTGCACCCCGCATGGGAGACTTGGGGGGAAGCACCTGGCTCCTGACTTCGGATCGGCGTAGTTCCAGCTATAGCAGCCATTTGGGGGGTGAACCAATGGAAGGAAGACCTTTCTCTCTGTTTCTCTCTCACTGTCTAAATCTGCCTGTCAAATAATTTTTAAAAAAATGCATTAAGTACCCAGGGCCTAACAAACATAATGGTCTAGCAACACAGCACACTGCAGCATACTGGTTGTTTCCCTTCGTGACAGCAAAGCAAACTGGGAGCTGCACTCATTGCCACAGCCCAGGATTACAAGACAGAATCATTCCACATATTGCCAGCCCAGGGAAAGATCAAACATCAACATTCGCACTACAGTCTCTCCTGAATACACATCACTTTCACATCATTATAAAATCAAATAATCCTAAGTCAAACCATGCTACATCAGGAAGATCTGTACAAATAACACTACTGTTATTTTTCTACTGCTTCAGCCAGAAATCATCAGTTACATCCAATGCTCTCCTTGAAAGGCCATGAATTCCCTGGACAAACCTTCAGAACAAGCTCTTCCATAATATATATTAAAAGTGTTTAAATGTTCAACATTTATTAAAAATGAATGTGAATGCCGAAGCTATTTTTCATCTTCAAGAAGAGCTAAAAACTCAGGCTAACGTTAGTCCACCAAGGCTGAAAGAGGCCAACAGTCTGTAGAAACTGAAAGCAGCATTGTGATGCCTCATTCCCTCATTTCTCAGCTGTGTGCCTTACAACTCACAGTACAGGAGATCTGCTAAATGGTTGAAATCCAAAAACATACACCTACATTGTGAAAGCAAGCTTGGAAGACTCTGCACGCAGAAGATGTGGACAACTCCTGGCAGGGAATAACTATTCTAAAGGAAGGGAAGGGGGGCTGTGGAAAGGCAGGGACCGAGAGACAAAGGAAGGACTTAGGAAGGAAGGCAACAGAAAGGTTTGTGTAGTCCTCTAACCACACAACACCATTTCAGAAACATTTTTTTCTTTCACAAATCCACACCATGGAGTTTCCTTCCAAAAGAAATATGCATGTGAGAAGTTAGCAACCCAACGAAAATAAAACTATACCACGACAATGTGAATGTACTAAACGCCACAGAACTGCACACTTCAAAATGGGTAAATGGTTAAGTTTATGTTATGTATATTTTACAATGATAAAATTGCCCGTAACTGGGGCTGGCATTGTGGCGTAGTGGGTAAGGCCACTGCCTGCAGTGCGAGCTTCCCACATGGACACCAGTTTGAGACCTGGCTGCTCCACTTCTAATCCAGCTCCCTGCTGTGGCCTGGGAAAGCATTAAAAGATGGCCCAAGTGCTTGAGGCCTTGCACCCGCATGGGGGACCTGAAAGAAGCTCCTGGCTTTGGACCAGCCCGGCTCCAGCCATTGTAGCCATCTGGGAAGTGAACCAGCAGATGGAAGGTCTCTCTGTCTCTGCCTCTGCCTCTCTGTACCTCTGCCTTTCAAACAAATAAATAAATCTTTAAAAAGAAAATTCCCTGTAACTTCCTTTTATTTAAAACAATTAGTTTCCTAGTTCTTAGACCAATACCTTAAAAATACAAAGACAAGTCAGCCGCAAGTTTACCCAAGACCTTCCATGGTACAAAGTATTTATATCGGATACAAAATTAAAACTAATACATTTATTAGGAAGGATAAAAATAACAGTTCAAAGGAACAATTCCTTCTAGTTGAAAGACTGTGGGGCCATAGAGGATACAGCGTTTGAGTTGGGCCATGATGCTTGAAGATCCTGAGTACAGGGGCTGGCACTGTGGCGTAGAAGGTAGAGCTACTGCCTGCAATGCTGGCATCCCACGTGGGCGATGGCTCAAGTCCCAGCTGCTCCACTCCTGTTCCAGGTCTCTGCTATGGCTTGGGAGAGTTGTGGGGGATGGCCCAGGTCCTCGGGCCCCTACACTCGCATGGGAGACCCAGAGGAAGCTCCTGGCTCCTGGCTTTGGATTGGCTAAGCTCCAGCCATTGTGGCCATCTGGGGAGTGAACCAATGGTTGGAAGACCTCTCTCTCTGCCTCTGCATCTCTGTACCTACCTCTGTCTTTCAGACAAATACATAAATCTCTAAGAAACAGAAAATATCATGTATATATTAGCCAAGAGGTGAAAGCAACCCCAAATGCTCAAAGATGGATCAGAGCATAAACAAATCCTTAGAAAATACAGAAATACTGCCATATGCCACAACATAGATGAACCTTAAAGACATCATGCTAAGTGAAATAAGCCTATTAGAAAAGACAAATACTCTATGATTCCACTTACATGAGGTATTTAAAGTAGTCAGACCCACAGAAACAAAAGTAGAATGGTTCTTGCCAGAAGCCAGGAGACGGGGAATCTTGCTCAATCGGTTTTGGCTTTCAGTTTTACAATATGAAAACATTTCAAAGTTCTGTTGTACAAGAATATGAATATATTCAGCACTATGGAACTGGATACTTAAAATGTTACGCTGCAGTGGGTGCTTGGCCTAGTGGTCAAGATACCTGCATCCTGTATCAAGAATGCTTGGGGGCCAGCGCCGCAGCTCAATAGGTTAATCCTCTGCCTGCAGCGCCAGCACACAGGGTTCTAGTCCCGGTCGGGGCGCCGGATTCTGTCCCGGTTGCCCCTCTTCCAGGCCAGCTCTCTGCTGTGGCCCGGGAGTGCAGTGGAGGATGGCCCAGGTGCTTGGGCCCTGCACCCCATGGGAGACCAGGAGAAGCACCTGGCTCCTGGCTTCGGATCAGCACGGTGTGCCAGCAGCAGCGCGCCGGCCGCAGCGGCCATTGGAGGGTGAACCAACGGTAAAAAGGAAGACCTTTCTCTCTGTCTCTCTCACTGTCCACTCTGTAAAAAAAAAAAAAAAAAAAAAATGCCTGGGTGGGATTCCAAGCTCCAGCTCCCAACTGAGCCTTCTGCCAATGCAGACTCTGGAAGGTAGCAGTAGCAGTAGCAGTGATGCCCATGTGAGTGGGTTACTGCCACCCACTTGAGAAATCTGGATTGAGCTCCCAGCTTCTGCTGGAACCCAGCCCAGCCTTGGCCATTGTGGGCATCTTGGGGAATGAACTAGTAGACAGGAATTCTATGCCTCTCTGCCTCTCTCTGTCTCCGTGTCTCCATGCCTCTCAAATAAATTTCTCAGAATTTCTTTATATTCTAGCTATAAAAATCACTGAATGGTATGTTATTCCCATATTGGAAGAGATTTTTAAAGCTACCTAGAATACACAGATGACGGCTCCTTCTTTCCTTGAAAAGTATTGTTTTAAATATCTCATTCTTGGTTTAGGAGAGTATTAATTTTCATTTATAATCTATCTTCCAGTTTTGTTTTAACCATGAAACAGAAAGATTATCCAGACTCTTTTTTAAAACTTAAATGTAGGGGCCGGAGCTGTGGCATAGCTGGTAAAGCCATCATCTGCAGTGCCGGCATCCCATATGGGCACCAGTTCGTATCCTGGCTGCTCCACTTCCAATCCAGCTCTCTGCTATGGCCTGGGACAGCAGTAGAAGATGGCCCAAGTCCTTGGGCCCCTGCAACTGCATGGGAGACCCAAAGGAAGCTCCTGGCTTTGGATCAGCGCAGCTCCGGCCACTGCAGCCAATTGGGGAGTGAACCAGAGGATGGAAGCCCCCTCTCCCCCCACCCCCGCCTCTCCTTCTCTCTGTGTTAACTCCGACTTTCAAATAAATAAAAAAAAAAATCTTTAAAAAAAAACTTAAATGTAAAACAAGTTTTACAGAAACAAAGTTCCACCAATGCTTCCATAGGGGAAAAAAAGAAGAAAATGCCCAATTTTTACTTCTCCTCAAAAGTATTCAAGGAATAACAGATACTCTAGTGAAGATGGCCCAAGTACTTGGGCTCCTGCCACACATCTGGGAGACCTGGAAGAGGCTCCTGGCTTCAGCCTGGACATTTCGGCTATTTGGGAAGTGAACCAACAAATGGAAGATCTCTCCAGCTGTCCCTCTCTGTAAATCTTTCAAATAAATAAAAATAATAAATCTTTTTAAAAAGAAAAGCACACACACACATCAGTGAAGTTCAACATCCAGTATATCTTAGTGTTGACATTTTCCTCTCATATACTGCCCCCCCACCTTTAGTTTTTTAACAGACAATGTTTCAGTATCATAGAGAACTTTGAAAATATTGTTCTCTGGGCAAACATCTGGAATTGCTAAATTGTACCCTTGGAAGAGGAGGAGGGGCCCACGAATGGGTATTTTTCTTTTTTTTTTAAGATTTATAGCCGGCGCCGTGGCTCAATAGGCTAATCCTCCACCTTGCGGCGCCGGCACACCGGGTTCTAGTCCCGGTTGGGGCGCCGGATTCTGTCCCGGTTGCCCCTCTTCCAGGCCAGCTCTCTGCTATGGCCAGGGAGTGCAGTGGAGGATGGCCCAGGTGCTTGGGCCCTGCACCCCATGGGAGACCAGGAAAAGCACCTGGCTCCTGGCTCCTGCCAGGATCAGCGCGGTGCGCCGGCTGCAGCGGCGGCCATTGGAGGGTGAACCAGCGGCAAAGGAAGACCTTTCTCTCTCTGTCTCTCTCTCTCACTGTCCACTCTGCCTGTCAAAAAAAAAAAAAAAAAAAAAAAAAAAAAAAAAAAAAAAAAAAAAAAGATTTATTTATTCATTTGAGAGTCAGAGTTACACAGAGAGAGGAGAGGCAGAGAGAGCAAATGAGGTCTTCCATCCGATGGTTCACTCCCCATTGGCCACAACTGCTGGAGCTGCGTCGATCTGAAGCCATGAGATTCTTCCGGGTCTCCCACGTGGGTGCAGGTGCCCAAGGACTTGGGCCATCTTCTACAGCTTTCCCAAGCCATAGCAGAGAGCTGCATCAGAAGTGGAGCAGCAGGGACTCGAACCGGTGCCCATTTGGGATGCCAGCACTTCAGGCCAGGGTATTAACCCGCTGTACCACAGCACCAGCTGGAAATGGGTATTTTTCTTAAGAGTCCTAGAGAGCTCAAACCTCTTTTACATTAGTGTTTGGGAATTACTGCATGAGCTCCACTCATCCTTAGGAATTAATAGCCCCAACTGTACTTCAGTTTGGGGCTTGACTGTAAAAAGCTATTTTATTAAAAGAAAACATATACACTCAGATTCAAGGATGAAATAAAATGTTTCCAAGAATATAAATCAGTAAACGGTACAAAAATAAAATGAAATGTATGTATTTACAGGTACAAACTACGTCTCAGAATGACAGCAAAAATTCACTATCTTAGTTGCCTCTTAAGAGGAGGACTAAGTGGCTAAAGCACAAATGCAGGATGAACACTATTCATGATCTGTTCTTCTGTGCTTTATAAATTCTAAGTCATGTGAATGCATTAACTATTCAATAATACCTAACATTTAACAGATACTATAAAGATCAAAGAGATATGACAACAAAAATAACTATAAAGGGCACTTTGGGGACAACTGGAAAAATCTGAATATGGACTATATACATTATACAGTGGCAGAAAAACAGTGTTGAATTTCTTGAGTGTAAAAACTATGTTATGATCAAATATCATGCTTAGAAGAGAGAATCTGTGTGTTTAGCAGGGAGGTATCATAATGCTTGTGTCTTACTTCCAAAATGCTCAAGGAAATAAAACCATATAAAGCAAGCATGGCAAAATTTTAATAGTATATGACTTAAGGTGAATGATATTTATGTTTACTGCATATTATTTGTTTTTCTAATAAATATTTTACTGGTATTTAATTTATGTACTGCCAAATTCACTGCCTTAAAGTGTAAAATTCACTGAGAAAATACTAAAATTGGTTTTAATATATTCCCAGAACTGCACAACAATTACCACCATTGATTCAGAAGCCTCGTGATTCCCAAAAAAGAAACCCTATGCCCACTGGCAATCACTTCTCCTTCTTCAGTTCCTGGCAACCACTTCCTGTATTTATGAATTGTAATCTACTTTCTGTGTCCATGTCTTCATCCATTCTGGACACTGCACACGCAACACAATGTGTGGTCTGCTTCTTTCACTTAGTGTATGTTTGCATAATACATTAACCAAACTTCTTGTGTTTAGAGAGAATACAAAACTTATGTTTTTATGCAGTATACAGCTTATTCCTAGCAAGGAAATATAGTGTTTGTTATGTTTTCTGAAGAACTGATCTTATTTATTCACTTGCAAAATGATCAACAGAGAGAAATTATTTATCTGGACTAGATAAGAAGCATCATCTCAATTTTTTTTGAAGATTTATTTATTTACCTGCAAGGCAGAGAGTTATAGAGAGGCAGAGGCACAGAGAGAGAGAGAGATGTCTTCCATCTGCTGTTCACTCCCCAGTTGGCCGCAATGACTGGAGCTGTGCCAATCCGAAGCCAGGAGCCAGGAGCTTCCTCTGGGTCTCCAAGCGGGTGCAGGGACCCCTGGGCCGACCTCTACTGCCCGCCCTCCCCCCAACCCCCCTGGCCACAGCAGAGAGCTGGATCAGAAGTGGAGCAGCCAAAACTTGAACCAGCACCCATATGGGATGCTGGCACTGCAGGCAATGGCTTCACCTGCTATGCCACAGCGCCAGCCCCCATCATCTCAATTTTTGATACAAGCAATAATAAATACAGAAGAGTGCATTCTTGTCACCACCTCCTTTCCCACTGTCTTGTAACCAGTATGGCCCCACTACCACCCGTCCACTATCCTAACAGCCTGCTACAGTAACCTTCCCTCCTGTAACCACTCCCTTCACCATCCCATTGCACACATCAGTGCTACATCTTAGCCTGAGATGATGATGAGAACATGATACTCCTCCATTCAAAAGCATTTTATGTTTCCTCACTACTTATATGTACACACTCTCAACCTGGGACACAGCTATTCACTCATTCACTCAACAGACATCTATTGAGCACCTACTGTGTGCTAAACTCTGTTTAGTCTAATAGTTAAGATGTTCAAGCTCCACATCCCCGTAACAGAATATCTGACTTTGATACAGGGCTCTGGCTCCCAATTCCAGCTCCTGCATTCTTCAGGGTCTGCATTCAACTCTGGGAGGCAGCAGTGACAACTCCACCAGTTGGGTTTCTGTCACCCAAGTAGGAGACCTGGATAGTTTCTTGCTTCCCGCTTTAGCAGGCACAGCCCCAGATGTTGCAGGCATTTGGGGAATGAACCAGCCAATGGGAGCTCCTCTGTCTCTAACTCTCAAATAAATTTTAGAAGAATTAAAAATGAGAATCTACTTCTTAAAGGCTCATCTCAGATTCTACCACCTCCATGAAGTCTCTCATTCTCCCTACTAGGTTCCCTCCCTCCATTCCATTCATCACATGGGGATATTCTTCATTTGGGAATGTAAATCAACATACCCACCTTTTCTTTTGAAGCAAACATGTGAACCCATACATCCAAAGGAGTGGTAATCTTCAAGAAACCACTCTCTTCTCAGCCCAAAATACAATCACTGAACACCTACTATATGCAAAGCATTATGCTAAGCTTTGGCAACAAAAATAAAACTGTATCACTCCAATGATGTTCACAAGGCTTCTGAAATTCTGAGTATTCTCTTTTGGGGCTAAGGAACACACAACACATTGTCACCAGTCTCTTCGCCTGGTAAGTAACAATTTCCTTCAAATAAAATCAATTTTCCAGTTGATCAACTTAAAAAAAAAAAACAACACTGAAGCTTGGCTCCAAATATTGGCTATCCATATAAATCTCAAATATGCCATCCTCAAAAGCAGCTGCCAGCCTGCCTCCACTAACGAAATTTAAAACAAAGTCAAACTATGTGCCCCAGACTCTGAAAGTAGTTTTAAGGGTGGGTGTTCCAACAGATTGAGGAACAGCTACATCAGAGGCATGAGCAGATAACTCACTGCAGTGATTACTCTGAAAAGGACAACATTTATTGAAATAGTGTTTTGTTAAAAATCATATTGTTGGGGGCCGGCGCTGTGGCATAGCGGGTTAGGCCATTGCCCATGACGCCGCTATCCCATACAGGCGCCGGTTTGCGTCACAGCTGCTTCACTTCTGACCTAGCTCCCTGCTAACTGCCTAAAAAAGTAGCGGAGGATGGCCTTGCACTCCTGGCTTCGGATCGACCCAGCTCTGGCCATTGCAGCCACCTGGGGAGTGACCCAGCAGAGGGACGATCTCTCTCTCTCTGTAACTCTGCTTTTCAAACAAACAAATAAATGTTTTAAAAAAAAACAACACTGTGTTATATACATTTCTTGTGTTGTGTGAACTCCTTCATATGCAGCAAAATCAACTTGTCAGGAATGCAACATTTAAGGATAACTTCATTCTTGGTCTTTTGTGATCACTTTGATCCAGCGTGGAGTTAACTAAGCACAAAGAAGATGCCAATATATAGCTGTTAATTAATTAATATCTACAAGATGCCATACATTTCTCCTCCCTGCTAAGTGCACTGTAGATTTTCATAGAAGTGGAGAGGCTCCGAGCCAGTGCAGGACTGAGAAGGCTGCTGGGCCCTGTCCGCGCTCCGCCCTCACACTGACCTGGAGCTGTATTTTTTGAGGATGGTGTCCAAAAGGCCAACGAGCTCTTCAGCATTGATGAACTTCTGTGTGCTGAGTGTGTACATCTTCTCATAGAAGTCTGCGATCTCCATGCGGGCCTGGACGAAGAAGCAGAGCTGCTCCGACAGGTGGGAAAGCAGTTCTTCCACGTGAGGCGCCGTCCCGCCCTGGGCACCGCGGCCAGCCACCACCTTCTTCAGCTCGTTGTGCAGGGACGTGTAGATGGTGCGGATGGAATCCTTCCTGCTGAAGAACGACTGGCCTCCTGGCAGGCAAACGACAGAAGCACAGGACAAGTGAGGAAGAGGGATCACGAGTACCAAACACTTCCCAGCAACAAACAGAAAGAACCGGAAGCCACCAAGCCCAGCGAATTTCCATGGAGCATATTCTCTGACGGCCATGACTGGGATACAAATATTTAAAGAGTCATAATTTCACAGAGGAATAATTTGAGGGAGTGCCTGGTACAATTCATTAGTGTGGCAACGGATCCATGTACAATTTTCTTACCAACTCTCCCCCATTCCACTTGAATGAGGATTCCTATTTATTTCAGAGCATAAGTAACTAGCAAATGGCATTACTCTAGTTCCCAAAACCTCCTTTCACATAAATATATTCAAAATAGAACACCCACTACTATAAAACATTGTTGCTATTCCTGCTAAATCAAATATTTTTTGTTCCTGCTTTTGAGTTACATTTTTCTTTGAATCTTATCTTGTAGGGTATACCAGGAAACAGAACACACACACACACACACACACACACACACGTACGCATGTCCCTTTTATATAAGAACACAGAGGAGAGGTATTCCAGGGGGAAACTAGTACTTTAGAACTCCTTACAGGGCTGGCATTCGAGGATACAGCAGAATAAGCACCACATTACAAATCATTAAGGCCAGGAGCCAACGATAAATAACTGCTACTGTAACTCAGGGGTTCCAAAGGAAATCAGCAAAAAAATACGCCTAAATAAATCCTTATGACACTCAAATAAATCCTTATGACACTCAAAAAGCACAGACATCACTCACTTTTGTATTTACCCATGATCAGTTATATTTTTAAGGACACACCCAGCTTCAAAAATGTCTTCAACAATTCTGCACCCCACCAAAGGGCCAGAGGCAAGACATGGGAAGAATGAAAAGAAACAAAGCAGATAAAAATCTAAGAAGTTGGTGACAGTTTAAATATTGTAATAATAAACTGAGAATGTTTTAATGCATTTCTTACTATTCTAATCATATTAATTAGGGATGAAAATTATTTATCAAGGCAAAATAGCCTCTCAATAAATCAACCATTTCTCAATATTATTATTATTTTTGGTAAAAGCACAACGATTTAACTAGCAAGGAAAGCTAAGAATATACAAAGATAAAAATGAAGCAACTAGCAAATTCCTAAAATACCAGCAATTTTTCATTCCGTTTCTTTCCCTTCAGAACTTACTCAATATTATTTTCCAATCCATTTCTTTCTCCAAGAAATGATTCTGACATTCTTACTTCTTAGGCAAACAACTTGTTCCAGTTTACCCAGGACTTTCCTTACTGTTCAAAGTCTGGCTTCCTAGGAAACCCTTAATTCAGATTTTAAAATAAAGTGTCATATCCTGGGAACCCCTCAACCCTGAGCAAACCTGGATGACTGATAACCCTAACTTCCTATTGCCCCAAACTACTCATACTTAAAAAACTGTTTTTTCCACTGCACTGTTTAAACAGACTGAGTAGTATTCACATTATTTCTTCTATTAACAGCAGCAAAAACCTTATGGTACAGGTGGACTGTGATGCCAACATCCCATACAGTGCCTAAGATCCTGTAAGGTCTGCCTTCTTCCTGTACCCACACTGTCTAGTTCTGCTGATTTTTGTCAAGTGATTGGTATGGAATCAGAAGGTCCCTGGGATAAAAGATCTTAACTTAGGAAGGTAATAAGAGTATCATGTAAAACTCAAAAGCTCAGGAAGTTTGAAATATTTGGTTTCAAATCCCAGCTCCCAAATTTGTAAGTTGTGTGATGTGCCTACTATGTCACTACTTTGAGCCTTAGTTGTTGTTGTTAACATAAAAGTAGCAATAAAGAAAACAAAATGAAATAACATTTGGTATGCCACATGCCTAGACAAAGTACATCCTTGATAATGCTAACCTCTTTCTCTTCCACTTATAACTGTTCAAAGAAACTTCTCCCAATAATACATAATTGAGTTTCTGAAACTCTGGCAAATTGGGAGCTTCAAGCACTGTAAAAAGAAGAGTTGGCCGGTGCCGCGGCTCACTTGGCTAATCCTCCGCCTTGCGGCGCCGGCACACCGGGTTCTAGTCCCGGTCGGGGCGCCGGATTCTGTCCCGGTTGCCCCTCTTCCAGGCCAGCTCTCTGGTGTGGCCCGGGAGTGCAGTGGAGGATGGCCCAAGTCCTTGGGCCCTGCACCCGCATGGGAAACCAGGAGAAGTACCTGGCTCCTGCCATCGGATCAGCGCGGTGCGCTGGCCGCGGCGGCCACTGGAGGGTGAACCAACGGCAAAAGGAAGCCCTTTCTCTCTCTCTCTCTCTACTCTGCTTGTCAAAAAATTAAAAAAAAAAAAAAAAAAAGAAGAGTTAATTCATTTGACAGATAGCTAGGTGATTCCAGCAACCCACATGTTCCCTTCCACAAACAGGGTGGCCTTGGTGAAATTTTTCACTTCCTGTCTTAACTACCCTTATCTGAGAAAGTGGAAACACTAAACACAAAGAGCATCTTTAACAGTTTACCAATAATCAAAAACCACCAGGAGGTGAAACCAAGCAAATTGAAAGCACCAAAAGGAAGAGAGAAACCACTGATGCCTTTGTATCAAAGCTCTCAGGGACACAATCCAGGTTGTTTCCAACCTAGGTTTAGAATATCCAGTGGGGATTACCTTCCTTCATTCTGGGGAAAAAAAATCAGAAACACTCATCTGCCTTCTCTTTTCAATATTTTGAATTTATAAAATATGAGTTACTTTCAGAAAGTTCTAGCTATGAATGCTATTTCTCAAAAGTTCAACAGTTTTATCTCACATCATGAAATTTCCAGTACATTAAAGAAGCATATAAAACATCTTGGGCTTTTTACTGTAAAACTACTTGGTAGTGATCATTTTTAAACATCTGATCTCAAGTCATTTTCTATTATGCCAAATTTAAGCAACTTGAGGCTGAAGAAACTTTCCAGTAGTGAAAAACAAAGGGGAGAAAAGTAAGTCTGACCTTCTCAAATCCTCAGGCATCCTTCCCCCAAACAGAATTATTCTCCCCTTAAAATAAAAGGCAGGCTTCAAGAGAAGAGCCCTGTCCAGAGTCTGTCAGTAACAGGGCCAAACAGAAACACAAGGCTCCCTGTCAGGTCTGTTGCGGCTCTGAGGCCCACACTTGTATCTGTAAACAGGATTCACTGCTAAGGCTCTCTAACACCAGCTTCAGCACTGAGTTGAAAATGATTCACTTTTTACCTGAAATTTCCTAAGAGGGGGATAGTAAGTGTTTCTTAAAAAAAGAAAGAAGTGGAGCCGGCGCCGTGGCTCAATAGGCTAATCCTCCACCTTGCGGCGCCGGCACACCGGGTTCTAGTCCCGGTTGGGGCGCCGGATTCTGTCCCGGTTGCCCCTCTTCCAGGCCAGCTCTCTGCTATGGCCAGGGAGTGCAGTGGAGGATGGCCCAGGTGCTTGGGCCCTGCACCCCATGGGAGACCAGGAAAAGCACCTGGCTCCTGGCTCCTGCCAGGATCAGCGCGGTTCGCCGGCTGCAGCGGCGGCCATTGGAGGGTGAACCAGCGGCAAAGGAAGACCTTTCTCTCTCTGTCTCTCTCTCTCACTGTCCACTCTGCCTGTCAAAAAAAAAAAAAAAAAAAAAAGAAAGAAGTGGGGAGGGGGAGAGAAACAAGAAACTGAGGTAATGGATATGTTCATTAGTTTTACTGTGGTGATCTTTTCACGATGTATATCAAAACATCAAGTTGTACAGCTTAAATAATTTTTATTTGTCAATTATACCTCAATAAAACTATGTTTAAAATTTCTTGAAAGTATGCAGAAAATTTTTGTTTTGCTTTTTTTAAAGAAAATCACATACACATTCTAATTAGCAAAATAGTTGGGAGAACATGGGAATGTTTTTAATGGCAACACAAAAGTTTTTTCCCAAGTTTGTAAGAAAAAGGACCATCAACGTGGTAATAGTGAAGTCATAGTGTAAGCATACTGATGTCCCACATGTTCCAGAACCAAACAACTTAAGATATTTGCAAAGCTAAAGTTTAAATTCTAGAACTGTACGTGTCAATGAGATAAGAAACATTAAACACAACATTTTCAGAAAGTTCACTGGGAAGTCAGGAGGTATCTGGGAGTCAAACAGTGCCTGGGCATGTTTCACAGTGTGAACTGTTGTGTGGGTCAATTTCAAGGCACAGCCCTCAGGCTCACCCAGGCCAGCTGGGGTTCAAGCAGAACTAATCCTGTTAGAGCAGTTGGAGCCACTTCACCAGGCACTCTTACACACCAGGCAGTCAGTTCTGCTTACATAAAAACCTGGCTCATACAATCTAAAACTGGAGTAGCAGATTTTTAAAGTGGAGTTCATTAATAATTCTTTAGGAAATCCAACTGAACTTTCTCAGTGTAGACGCAAAAGTGTGTGTACACCTCTATTTGAGGAGTAAATCCACAGCTTTCATCAAACTCCCATGAGTGAAAAAAAAAAAAAAAAAAAAGCTAAGAATCACGGCATTTGGAATAATATGGGGTTAAGTCCAGAACAACCAAACTGTCCAATATGCCCATTTTCAATATTACAGCTAGAATCCTTTCTTCATTTATATATATAAAACACATATATCATATACAGCACTATCATATTTTATGCAAATGATAATCATGTACCTATACTTAATAAATTACATGGATACAGACTCAGTCTGACAGTTCAAAGGAAGGTATTCTGGTTTGGGATCCACCCACACAACTATATAGGAGTTACTGATCTTCAAAAGCAATAACAGCAATTGCACACTTGTGAGAAGTTTCCCACTGGCAAAAGGGAACAGCATTCATGCCTATCTGACTGGTTTCTGCCACTAAATCAACACACTAAATAACAAGTCATTATCTGAACAGCCAGGCAGAAGCTGGGCTCTCTGAAAGCCCTACCCCTCGGGTTAGCGTTCAAAGAGCAAGGGGATGCGAAGGGTCAACGCAAGGAGCGGAGAGATGAGAATGTAACCTCCATCCAGGTTTATATTTCTAGTCTCTGAACTGTATGTGTGCGTTCTTCATTCACACCAGACCCCGGGCCTCTGACAAAATTAAAAGGTCTAAAACAGGCCAAAGGCATTCAAACGACTCTCAAAGTTCTGGGATCCGGACACATTTGTTTGCATTACTGTAAGCAGTAATACTTTGTATGCACAACTCTTGGCTCCTCCTCCTCCACTCATGCCAATTGTTTCTAGCACGGAAAATCAGTTGAATCGGGTCTTGCATCTTATTTTTCAGGGGCAAGACTGACATGGGGTGCTGAGTATTTACCATTTTCCCCTTTATGTCTAGCGTTAGGCGTATTTCCTGCCTTTCCTGCCCAACATTCAATGACTCCTTCGTTCATTAAGTCTGTATGGAGGGGCCCGACTCCATCTGCAACTCGCAGTGGCTTTCACCTCGGAAGGCCAGCCAGACCACCGTACTCATTAAACACAACCAGGTGGTACCGCCCAGCTGTGCTTCTCCGGTGGCGGCGTCGCTAGTTAGAAGGAAGAGGACACGGACTGTGCTTAACTTCTCACTCCGGCACCAAGCAAGGCCCGAGGCGAGACGGTAAATCGCGCGGCACGGCCCCGCAAGCAGCCTTCACCCGGCCGACCCATCTATCCGCAGCGAGCCGGCGGCCCGGAGAGGCAGACACAGGAGCCCCAAGCCGCGCCGACCGGGGAACCGAACCCCCTTTCCTTCCTCCTCGGGGGTACGGGGGGCGGGCGGAGGTACCTAGTTTCTGCCCCAGGTAGGTGAGGCTGTGATAGACCTTCTCGGCCGCGGCCAGGTGCGCCAAGGCCGCCAGCAGCGACAGCCAGCTGGCGCCCGCGCTCTTGTTGGCCTCGCGTTCCTTCTCCACATTGTCCTTGGCCTTGTCGTAAGAGAAGATACCCAGGTGAGAGAAGAACGTCTCCAGCACGGCCTGTTCCACCGGGACCGGGGCGGCCAGCGGGATTGCCTCCCCCATGCGCGCTGCGCTCCAGCTCCACCCACGTGGCCCGCTCTCCCTCGCACTTCCGGGTTCGGAGGGAGCGCGCGGGCGCACGGCCCTGCGTGCGCGTGACCGCCTCAAGCGGCGAGCTCCGGAGCGCGCCCCCGCAGAGGCGGCGCCAGGGCCTCCCGGGAGACGCAGATAGGAGCGAGGGCAAGGGAGGAGGTAACCGTTCCCGGGCTCCTTCAGCCGTCGGCTCCAGCAGCTCTAACCATTCGAACCCCAACCGTGGGAAGCCTCCGTGCAGCTGACCGCGGTCTGGGATAAGCGAGGGAGCCCCTCCCGGTGAGACTGCGTTAGTGCCGATGACGTCACGCCTGCATGACGTCAGTTCTTGCGTTGACGTCTGGCCGGGGCTTGATGGGCCAAGCTAGAAGAGGCGGCTGGCAATTGCCTTCCGCTCTCCCAAGAAGGGCTGTGAGAGCTCTTAAGTCAATGCAAGTAAACGGTTTATGACTGGAAATCTGACAGATAAAGGTTTACCTTGTTTCTCCATTGCGTAATTTGTATGCCGCTGCACACCGTCAATTAACTGTCTCCTGTGTCCCGTTCTAGTCGTCTCTGGTCTGCGCACTCCATAGAGCTTCCAAGCCGAGCGCCCGGGCACGTTGGCTCCGTGCTCATCCACCCCAACTACAGGAAGCTCCCCTTAAAATTCATGTCAGCCGCTCGTGCCGTGTCCGCCCCTTTGAAGCAAGGCCTGCTGCTTGCTAAGCTGGGTTTTTCCTTGCTGCTTCCTTGTAGGAGCTGCTGCTTTGTGGTTTCTGCCCCTCCCCTATTAGCCTGTGGGCTCCCTAGACCCGGGGACTAGGGTTCACTACAATCTTTTAAAAAATTGCATTCACATAAAGAGAACAGATTTCATGTATTTCATGCCTACACTTCTCAGATAACCATACTTCCCTCCTTGTCTCCCTCCCTCGAGCACAGCCTTTCTGTAATGAACAGCACAGTGATGCTTACTGAGAGACGGCCTGCTTTCCTTTTAACTGGAGCTCTTCTGGGGTCGCTGCCTTGCAGTGCAAATCCCACGAATCTAATTTGAATGAGTATGGATTATACTCTTGTTCCTTGTCCTCAAGTATAATTCAGATCAACCAGGTTAACTGTGATACAGGGCAGGATCTTATATGTGATGAAGATGAAAAAGAGAGGTACAGTAATAGCTTCCAAAGAACTGGAAAGGCCTTCTGGAGTGTAGGGGTCGTTGATGAGTGAATGGAAGCTAATAACTTAAAAAAAAGTCTAATACCAGCACGAAACGGACACTGAAAGAGATTATTAAACTCACAAATATACCCGTTATGTAAGAATTCCTTAGATAATAACGGTGATATTATTAAAAAGTGCAGAAAATAAATTTTCAGTAACAGTAAAGGGGACATGAATAAATGCAAAATAGCTGTCAC
Source organism: Oryctolagus cuniculus (assembly GCF_964237555.1). Taxonomy (NCBI): domain Eukaryota; kingdom Metazoa; phylum Chordata; class Mammalia; order Lagomorpha; family Leporidae; genus Oryctolagus; species Oryctolagus cuniculus. The sequence continues at coordinate 66,428,714 of NC_091442.1, forward strand.
CTTGTTTCTTGTTAACCAAAAAAAGGTATAAAACATAAGAGCATGGACAAACTAGAAAAGGTGACTATGTCATGCATCCAGAGATAGTGAAGAACCCTGTAATCCTAAAAGAACTGGAAGGATTTACAAAGGAAGATATGGACGTGCCTATATAACAAAGCATTTTTACATGTCCACAAAGTACAACGCCAATCTGAGGGAAGTATTTGTAAACTATGTCAGACAAAGGTTTAATGTGCTTAACATACTAATACTTCTTACTAGTATGAATAAAAAGACGTGAGTACACAAGTTTCAAAAGAAATATAAAATGTTGGGGCAGGCACTATGGCGCAGTGGGTTAATCCTCTGCTTGTAGCGCCGGCATCCCATTTGGATGCTGGTTCAAGTCCTGGCCACTCCTCTTCCAATCCAGCTCTCTGCTGTGGCCTGGGAAAGCAGTAGAAGATGGCCCAAGTCCTTGGGCCCCTGCACCCGCGTGGGAGACCTGGAAGAAGCTCCTGGCTCCTGGATCAGATCAGCCCAGCTCCAGCCATTGCAGCCATCTGGGGAGCGAAACAGCAGATGGAAGACCTTTCTCTCTATCTCTCCCTTTCTCTTTCTGTAACTCTGCCTTGCAAATAAATACTAAATAAAATCTTTTTTAAAAAGAAATATAAAATGCTAATAATCATTTGTTTTAAATATCTAACCTCACTAGTAATCAAAGAAATGTAGATCCAATTGTTATATCCAGTTTTTCATCTATCTGATTAACAAGAGACTTAAAGTATCGATAAACATGCAGAATTGTACACTGCAGGTGTGAATATATGGCCTTTCTGGATAACATGTGGTGATGTATATCAATAATAAATTAGAATATATGGAGGTGTCTAAAATAGTGTCTGAGACAAAACACTTGTTAATACATCATTAATAATGTTACCATTAACGTTGGCACATACCTTTTATTCAACAGAGCACCAAAAAATCCATTTAGTTAACACTTCCATCACCTCATAGAGTTACCTCAGGAACATAGAGTTACCTCAGGCAGAGTTAACAGAGAGGCAGAGAGAGAGAGAGAGAGAGAGAGAGAAAGAATCTTCCACCTGCTGGCTCACTCCCCAGATGGCCGCAATGGCTGGAGCTGCACGGATCCAAAGCCAGGAGCTGGAAATTTATTTCGGGTCTCCCAGGTGGGTGCAGGGTCCCAAGGGTTCTACCCCTTCCCAGGCCATAGCAGAGAGCTGGATAGGAAGTGGAGTAGCCAGGATTCAAAACGGCATCTTTATGGGATGCCAGCACCGCAGCCAGTGGCTTTACCCGCTGTGCCACAGCGCTGGCCCCACAATATAGTATTATTAACAATTATCATCAAGATGTCCATTAACTCAGCAGAACATACTCATTTGGTACTGACCCAACACTCCCCATTTCCCCTCCCCCCCAGTCCCTAACTTTCACCTATCTACCGCCATATTATGAGTATGATTTTTTGAATTCCACATATAAGTCGAAGCATACACAGTTTGTCTTTCTGTGTCTGGCCTACTTAACCTAATTTCCTCTGGGTTCATTCATGTTGTCACAAATGGCAAGATTTCCTTCTTTTCTTGTGGCTGAATGGTATTCTGTTGTGTGTATGTATCCCATCTGTTTGCTGTGGACAAACGCGTCAATTGTTTCCACATCTTGACCATTGTGAGTACTGCTGCAATAAACATGGGTACAGATATCTTGCATTTCCTTTGGATAGTTACGCAGAAGTGAGATTGCTGGCTCACAGGATAGTTCTTTTTCAATTTTTTTAGGTACCTCCATACAATTTTCCATAATGACTGTAACCAATTTACTTCCCATGAATACAAGATTTCCTTTTCTCTACAACCTTATCTCTTATCTTTTAATAATACAAATAGTCATCCTAACAAGGTGTGAGATATTGTAATTTTGATTGGCATTTTCCTGATGATTAGTAATGTTGAGCATGTTTTCATATATCTGTTGGCCATTTGTATATGTTGTTTCAAAAATTTTTCCCATTTTACAATCAGGTTATTTTATTTTTATTAATAAATTGTATGAGTTCCTTATATATTTTGGATATTAATCCTTATCTGATATGTAATTTGCAAATATATTCTCCCGTTCCATAAATTGCCTTTTCATTTTGCTGATGATTTCTTTTTTTTTTTTTTTTTTTTTTTTTTACAGGCAGAGTGGACAGTGAGAGAGAGAGAGAGACAGAGAGAAAGGTCTTCCTTTGCCGCTGGTTCACCCTCCAATGGCTGCCGCGGCAGGCGCACCGCGCTGATCCGATGGCAGGAGCCAGGTGCTTCTCCTCGTCTCCTATAGGGTGCGGGGCCCTAGCACTTGGGCCATCCTCCACTGCACTCCCTGGCTGTCGCTCCCCCTCTTCGTGGAGGAACGACACAGGACCCTGCGCTGTTCTTTCGTCTGCTCGGCCCTCCCCGGGTTTGCTGCTGGTTCTTCCCGGGTTGGCTACTATCCCTTCCACCTCCGTGGAAGGGCGGTTCCCCCGGCCACATTCCCCACTTCCGCAGGGGAGCGGCACACCGCCGGCCGGCTTTCTGGGGGCTGCACAGGCGTTCCTTCAGATGTTCCCCTTAGATGTTCCCCATAGATGTTCCCGGTGCATGCCGTCTCTCTCCTCCTTTATAGTCCTTCTCTGCCAATCCCAACTCGGCTGCCCACACGCCGAGTACGCTGCTCTCCTCCAATCAGGAGCAAGTCCTACAGTTTATTGGTTGAACTGGAGGCAGCTGTGCAGAAGCTGTTTACTTCTCTCCCAGCGCCATATTGTGGGAGAGCAGATGCATAGAATAAGTCTTAATTCCAGTAACTCAGTCTAGTCCGGATTGCTCCCCACAGATCCCCCTTTCTTTTTATTTTTGGCGTTGATACGCGCCTGTCTTCGGTTGTGAGGAGGTTTTTAGGCGCTGATGCGTGCCTGTGTTCGGTGCCCTGCAGTGCATGCTCTGCTCTGCCTGCAGGGGCTTACAAGCCCTATCAGGCAAACTGAATCCAAGCCTTCTCATTGCCATATTGTGGGGAGGCTTATTGGTGTTGATTCGTGCCTATCTTCGGTGACCTGCAGCTCATACTCTGGTCGAGCTGCTTGCTGGCGCTTACCGCCTTAATCAGGCAGACCCAATCCAAGCTTTCTCATTGTTACTGATGTTAATTCGTGCCTGTCTTCGGTGACCTGCGGCGCATAAGCTGCTAGCCGCCGCAGGTGCTCATCGCCTCACTTAATCGGGCAGACCGAATCCAAGCCCTCACATTGCAGTGTTGTAGGGAGGCCTTTCTATTTCTCTATTTCTCTATCTCCGGGCATTCCTATTTCTCCCATTTTACTTCTATCTTCCAGCATTCCTATTTCTCTCATCTTACTTCTAAACTTCTGTTTCTCTTATCCCTGCGGCTTCCCGGCGCCTCGCCCTGCCAGCAGGCTCCGCCCCGAGGCTATTTCTCGGCGGCTTTCCGGCTGAGCCGCTTCAGCCCGCGTCTCTCTCATCTGCGCGGCTCGGCTTTGCGCGCACCGCGGTCTCCACGCCCTTCGCGTCTGCACCACGGCCTCGCGCCAGCCCCGTTCCCTATCTACTTGTGCCCCGCACGCTCTCTCTGCGCACGGCAGCCTCCGCGAGTCACACAGCGTAGCTTACGTGTCCGCCACTAGCATTCAATCTAAGTTCCCCGGGCTAGCCTGGCGAATTCAACCCAGCTTACGTCTCCGCCCCACGATCTGGCTTCCCGTCCTTTGCTCCCCGGGCTAATCAGACGGATCCCAATCTGGCTTACGTTTCAGCTTCTGGTTTCAACTTTTCGCCCCCTATTCCCGGGCTAACTTGAGAATCCCAAAGTGGCTTTCGTATCCGCCTCGGCCTGCCCCCCGCGGCTTCAATTTCCCTAACATTTTTCTCTACCCGGTATGTTTCCCCAAGCTTTCTTCCAACAATATTCCTCCCTCATTTCTCCTGGCCTCTCCCCACAGTCCGCATCCGAGTCTGTTTGTTCTAGCTTTCACTTTCGCTTTCGACCTTAGAGATTTCTCCCAGCTTCCCCCCGTAGTCCGTATCTGAGTCTATGCCTAGGCTTTCAATAGCTTCTTCCGGCACCTTTTTCGTCCGGCTTTTCCCTAGGCTGTTTGCTAGTCTCTCTCTCTGGTAATTTTCCCATTTCTTCCCGGTCTTCCCTCCTAAGTTTCCTATCCGTCCTAGGTTTCCTATCCGAGTCACGGCACCATTATGTCGCTCCCCCTCTTCGTGGAGGAACGACACAGGACCCTGCGCTGTTCTTTCGTCTGCTCGGCCCTCCCCGGGTTTGCTGCTGGTTCTTCCCGGGTTGGCTACTATCCCTTCCACCTCCGTGGAAGGGCGGTTCCCCCGGCCACATTCCCCACTTCCGCAGGGGAGCGGCACACCGCCGGCCGGCTTTCTGGGGGCTGCACAGGCGTTCCTTCAGATGTTCCCCTTAGATGTTCCCCATAGATGTTCCCGGTGCATGCCGTCTCTCTCCTCCTTTATAGTCCTTCTCTGCCAATCCCAACTCGGCTGCCCACACGCCGAGTACGCTGCTCTCCTCCAATCAGGAGCAAGTCCTACAGTTTATTGGTTGAACTGGAGGCAGCTGTGCAGAAGCTGTTTACTTCTCTCCCAGCGCCATATTGTGGGAGAGCAGATGCATAGAATAAGTCTTAATTCCAGTAACTCAGTCTAGTCCGGATTGCTCCCCACACCTGGCCACAGCAGAGAGCTGGCCTGGAAGAGGGTCAACTGGGACAGAATCCGGTGCCCCGACTGGGACTAGAACCCGGTGTGCCGGCGCCGCAAGGCGGAGGATTAGCCTAGTGAGCCGCGGCAACAGCCTTGATGATTTCTTTTGCTTCACAGAAGCTTTTTTAATTTGAAAACGGTTTAGCTCTTTTCTTTTTTTCAAATTTTATTTCAGGTATGCAAACTTCATGCATTTCATGTATACAGATTTAGGAACATAGTGATACTTCCCACCCTACCGTCTCTCCTTCCCATGCTACCATACTTCCTCCTCTTTCCTCTTATTCCCTCCCTTAATTTTTACAGTGATCTACTTTCAGTTTACTTTATACTCATAAGATTAACCCTACAACAAGTAAAGAGTTCAACAGATCGTAAGAAAAAGCACTGTTCCTCAACAGTAGACACAGGCCTGTAAACAATAATCAAATCTCAAAATGTCAATTTCACCCCTATATATTACATTTTTGGTACTCTTAGTAACCACAGATCAGGGAAAACATTATATCTGCCTTTTGGGGACTGGTTTATTTCACTGAGCATAATGGTTTCCAGTTGCATCCATTTTGTTGCAAAAGGCAAGATTTCATTCTTTTTTACAGCTGAGTACTATTCCACATAAACATAAACAGCTGAGTACTATTCCACATAAACATAATTTCTTTATCCAGCCATCAGTTGATGGTCCTCAGGGTTGATTCCATATCTTAGCTGTTGTGAATTGAGCTGCAATAAATTTAGAAGCTTTTTAGTATGATGTAGTTGGACTTCTTTTACTTTTGTTGTCATTTCCAAATAGTTCCAAGAGCAAAGTCAAAGTGCTTTTTCTGATAAATATTAATTGATCATGTGTGTTTATTTCTACCCTCTCTATTCTGTTAAATTGGTCTATGTGTCTGTTTTTATGCCAACACCACACTGTGCTTTTTTAAAGATTTATTTATGTATGTATTTGAAAGGTAGGATAACAGAGAAGAGACAAAGAAACAGATCTTCCGTCCAATGATTCACTTCCCAAATGCCTGCAAAAGCCAAGGCTGGGCCAGGCTGAAGCTAGGAGCCAGGAACTCCACCCTGGTCTCCCACATGGGTGGCAGGGGCTCAGTCCTGGGCCCATTATCTGCCACCTTCCCAGATACACTAGCAGGAAGCTGGACCAGAAGCAGAGGAGCTGGGACTCTGTTCCAAGATGCAGTTTAACCTATTGTGCCACAACACTAACCCAGTACCATACTGTTTTGATTTTATTTTTTTATTTGAGAGGTAGAGTTACAGACAGTGAGAGGGAGCAACAGAGAGAAAGTTCTTCCTGCTGTTGGTTCACTCCCCAGATGGCAGAAACAGCTGGAGCTGTGCCGATCCGAAGCCAGGAGGCAAGTGATTCTTCCTGGTCTCCCGTGCAGGTGCAGGGGCCCAAGCACTTGGGCCATCTTCTACTGCTTTCCCAGGCCATAGCAGAGAGCTGGATTGGAAGAGGAGCAACCAGGACTAGAACCGGTGCCCATATGGGATGGAGAATGTCCATATGCAGGTGGAGAATTAACCTACTGAGCCACGGCACCAGCCCCTGTAATACTATTTGAAATCAAGAAAGGTGATGAGTCCAGCGTTGTTCTTTCTCAATATTGCTTTGGTTATTAAAGGTCTTTTGTTGTTCTGTAGAAATTTTAGGATTCTTTTTTTTATTTCTGAAAGAAAATGCCACTAGTATTTTGATAGGGATTGCACTGAACCTAGGAATTGTTTTGGATAGTATTGAAATTTTATGTTAATTCTTCCTGTCTATGAACATGGGATATTTTTTCATTTATTTGTGTGTATATCAATTTCTTTCACCAATGTCTTCTAGTTTTTTAGTGTGCATATCTTTCACTCCCTTGGTTAAATCTATTTAACTATTGTCTTTGATTATTGTAAATTAATTGTTTTCTTGATTTCTTATTCAGATAGTTCATTGCTAGTGTGTAGAAATGCAACTCAATTTCTGTATGTTAATTTTTTTATCCTGAACTTTATCAAATTAATTTATTAGTTCTATCAGTTTTGGAGTGGCATCTTTAGGGTTTTTTACCTATAAGATCATGTCATCTGTAGAGATAATTTAACTTCTCTTTGATTTGAGTAACATTTAATTCTTTTTCTTACCTAATTACTCTGGTACATTTCTTCTATACATAAAATGGTGAGAGTTTTATCATGAAAAAATATTGAATATCATTAAATGCATTTCCTGTGTCTATTGAATTTTTAAACAAACGATTTTTATCCCTTATTCTGTTAAAGTGATGTATCATGTGTATTGATATGCGTATGTTGAACCAACCTTTCATCTTAGGGTTAAATCCCACTTGATCACAGTGTATGATCCTTTTATTGTGTTGTTGAATTTAGTTTGCTAGTATTCTGTTGAGGAATTTTGCAACCCTGCTCATCACAGATATTGGCCTGTAATTTTCTTTTCTTATAGTGTACTTATTTGGCTTTGATATGAGGGTAGAGCTGACCTTGTAAAATTAGTCTGGAAGCGTTTGCTCCAATTTTTGGAAGTTTGAGAAGGACTGGCATTACTTCTTTAAATGCTTGGCAGAATTCACCTGTGAAGCCATTTGTTCCCATTCTTTTCTTTGCTTGGAGGTTTTTGATTACTGCTCAGTCTCCTTCCTCTTTACTGATCTTTTGTTTATTCATGACTGAGTCTTGGAAGGTTATATATTTTTAGAAACTAGAAAAATACTGTGAACTTAATTGATAGTCATTAAATATTTGATTGACTGATTCTTGCTTTAAAAAAAGATTTTATGGGTCTGGCGCCATGGCTCACTTGGTTAATCCTCCACCTGCGGTGCTGGCATCCCATATGGGCGCCGGGTTCTAGTCCCGGTTGCTCCTCTTCCAGACCAGCTCTCTGCTGGGGCTCGGGAAGGCAGTGGAGGATGGCCCAAGTCCTTGGGCCCTGTACCCACATGGGAGACCAGGAGGAAGCACCTGGCTCCAGGCTTCGGATCAGCGCAGCACCGGCCATACCAGCCATTTGGGGGGTGAACCAACGGAAGGAAGACCTTTCTCACTGTCTCTCTCTCACTGTCTGTAACTCTACCTATCAAATAAATAAATAAATAATCTTAAAAAAAAAGATTTTATTTGAAAGGCAGAGTGACACAGAGCGAGGAAGAGACAAAGACAAAGAGACTTTCATTGGCTGGTTCATTCCCCCAACGGCTGCCAACAGCCAGGTCTGGTCTGGGCCATCCCACCATCCTGGTATCCTACGTGGGTAGCAGGGCCCCAAGCACTTGAGTCATCTTCCTCTGCCTTCCTAGGTTCATTAGCAAGGAGCTGGATCAGAAGCAAAGCAGCTGAGACTTAAACTGGCACTCCAATACCAATGCCAGCATTGTAAGCAGGGGCTTAACCTGCTGCACCCCTGATTCTTGTTATCTCTTGAGAGTATAATGAAAAAAAAATGATGTGTCAAACTGTTGAAACAGTAAAGTTAGAAAACAGGAAGTTACCTTGAATGATGTCATGGTTCAATCCATAAGCAGGATATTTTATATAGTAGTAATAAATACTTGCTTTGATTATGTGTTAAGTATCTACTTCTGTGTAACAACCCCAAAACTCAGTGTCTTAACGAAACAGAAGTCTCCAGTCATCTCACAGTTTCTGTGAGACAAGAATGCAAGAGCAGCTCAGCTGGGCAGTTCTGTCTCAGTCTCACATGCGGTTGTAGTCAGAAGTTGGCAAGGGCTGACGTCATCTGAAGGCTGGAGCAGGAGAATCCACACTCACAAGTGTCTGGAAGGTTTGCACAGTCTGTACACAGGGTTGCCTGGGTGATGCCTAGGAGTCCTCACAGCATGGCAACTCTGGCTTGTCCTAGAGCAAGTGATAGGAGACCAAGGCAGAAGCTGCAGTGGAATTCACAAATCACTTCTGCATATTCAGGGCCACTCATAACTGAATTTGAATGAGAGACTAAGGAAGGCCATAAATGCTAGGAAGCAGGGTCACTGGAAGCTACTCAAGGCTGTCTACCACCACTGATGGAATTTCCAGCGTGGAGAATTCCCTCTCTTCTTAGAAGTATCCAAGGATACAAGCCCGTAACTGCTCCTTCATTAATATTTTATTGCTTACGACGTTTCACTGGGATGGGTACTGTGGCATAGTGGGTAGAGCCACCACCTGTGGCGCTGGCATCCCATATGGGTGCCAGTTTGAGTCCCAGCTGCTCCACTTCTGATCCAACTCCCTGATAATGTGCCTGGGATAGCAGTGGAAGATGGCCCAAGTCCCTGGACAAATGCACCACATGGGAGTCTCAGATGAAGCTCCTGGCTCCTGGCTGCAGATCAGCACAGCTCCAGGAGGTACAGCCATTTGGGGAGTGAATCAGCAGATAGAAGATTCTCATTCCTTCTCTCTCTCTCTCTCTCTCTCTGCAAACTCCACTTTTCAAATAAATAAATAAATAAATGTTTTTTATAAAGAAATTGTTTCCTAATTCATCATAATGTGCATTAAATCTGAAAAAGAAAAACCACAAGACCATTGATTTGATATTGCTCTTTACAGATCTTTGAAAATATACCTAGTGACAATGCCAGTGACAAAACCATTTCTTAGGACAACCTATTTCGGGGGCTAAAGGATATTCATTCTTTCATTATTCAATTCATAGTAGACTAAATTTTGTGGTGATATAAACAAAGCAATATACAAAAATAATTTTACAATTTAGTGATTATGCCAGTTAATTACCAACCAAATTTTACATTACTTGGGCTTACTTCCCTTTTCCTGATCCATTTCCTGGACATATTACTAACAATAATAAAACTACCTTTCATTTAGCATTAGTGACGTACATCACTAATCATCCCACAAGTCTTCAAGGTAGGTGTGATTTATCTGCATTTGTGGAAAGAAGAGGCTATGAAAGAGTGAGTGACACAACCAGCACTTGGCAGTGCTGAGTTGCAAGCCTAGCTTTGCTTCTTGAACAGATAATGCTCCTGTTAGAGAGTTACTCCCACAAAGGTGGCCTCTTAGCTCTTAGTAAGAGACTTCCACATTTATGCATTTGTAAACTGTTTCTGCAGTTATGTCCCCGACTGTATTGACAGTGTCATCGAAAGAATTTATGTGAGACGACCCTTTTCATTTTCTTTTCGGATTATTTTCTTAAAATACCACACATTTGCAGGTCAGGCAACTGTGAAGGGACTTTCCAAGGATCAGTGCCCAGCATGGGGGCATTTGGTAGACTGCCTTAATGATTCTGTATGCTGCATAGATTGGGGATGGTCCCAAGGTTACCCTGTGGGCAGGATGGCAGTAAATATGTGTACATATATATTTACCTTAGTGCTCGATACATTTACCTATGATTATTTTGTACTTAGAAATATTTCAGATCCAATCATTCCTTTCTAATTACAAAATAATCAGGTAGACAGACTTACTGAGCACTTAATGAATCCCAGAAATTGTGCTAAGTGCTTTACATGAATCAATTCAATTAATCCTTGGAAAAATGCTAGGCTCATTGTGGAAAACTTAGAAAAAAATTAAATATACAAGCCACCCTTTATTCCCAAACCCAGAAATCATTGTTGATATGTCTAGTGGATGCTGTGGTGCACTGCCCCGGCTCCTAAGGTAAAACTGTTAGCTATGGCTCAAAGTTGAATTCCTCTACAAAGTTACCTTCAAAGTTATATCTCCTCCCTGAGAGCAACTCAAATCCAGTGACTGTCCAGTTGTGGAGGTGCAGAAGTACAGCCCATAGCTGGGACATCCCGTCTTTAGACTTCCCATGAGGCCAGTTAAAGCTTCTATGGCAACTGTCCTGTAATCCACCTCCTCCCTCTGGTTAGTCTTGCTTCTCCTTAAAGGTGGAAGCACTGAGAGCACTTTCCAGCAACCCACCTGCCTGCAAATCTCTGCCTCAGAGTCTGTTTCCTGAAAACCCAACCAAAGTCAACATTTTGTAAACAAATTTAGAATTTTTACATTTATTTTACTCCAACCAATTTGAAATGTTTTCATCCATTGTTTTGTCACTTAATTTTTTGTTGATACTATTTAATTAAAAATTGTACAACAGAATTTATAACAGCCACCTGGGATTGATTTGGCACATCATACCCAGCTGATCTCGCATGATTGGTTACTGGTTCTCACTGTGGCAGACCCTAAAACTTAGCATACAGACACTCATTCTCAACCTCCTCCTCACTTGCCTCCCTCCAGAATGGGAAAAGCAAATGTTCCCAAATGTTTAGTTTTCCTAACCTCCCTTACAAGTGCCAGCCACTGAGAAGTAAGCTGAAGTTTTCTCAGGGTTGAGGGAGAAAGTCCTAGGAAGTCATTTGCCTTCCAAGTAAAATGGTACAGCAAAAGACGGTATCATTTCTTACCTGTTGTTTCTGCTTGGTAAGGAAGAAGAGGGCTAAAGCTGTAGTGCTCATCTTTCATCCATGAGGGAAGTCAAGAAGGTTAGAGACAGCCTCAACTAGATCATCCAACATTTAAACCAGTGCCACCATCAGCCTATCTCTGGATTTTATGTTAGGATAAATAAAATGAGTACTTTCCTAACAGGCTTGGTTTAGATTTTCTGTTTGCAACTTGAATGTCACTATTCCCCGACATGTATTATTAGAAGTCAGTCAGTGGTGAATATGGTTGTATGTAATTGTTTGACCAGCAACCACTTAGGGAGGGAAAGGATTAGGTCTTACATTTTCAACATTTCTTGACCTTAGGCAGCTCTGCCCTTAACCTTCCCCTTTTCTTTTTATTGGGACCAGAAAAATAATGCCCATAGGCTTCCTCGACTTTTCTATTTCCACATCCATCTTTGATAGATTACAATTTATCATTGTGCTAAATCTGGATGAGAATAAGAATATGAACAGTCATTTTATAGAAATCTCTTTCAGACTTCAGCCAATACATGTAAGGAACACATACAATAGCAAAAATGTCATCTTCTCCAATGGCATACTTCCAAAAGGCAGTAGTTGTGGAAGACAACATAGACCCTTCATACATCAGAACCTTTTCTTTGAATAGGTTATTTTAGTAAGGATAGCACATCTACTAGTACAGGATCAGAGAGGCTTTTTTGAAGCAAATATTGTATGAATGGGTTGTATTCTAATCTAAGCCATGAAGTAACTATACATTTGCCTGGAAATCATTAAGAACTCGGAGTTGAGGTGTTTTATTTTCTCAGAGTAAATGTGTAGAATTCCAGAGTCTGAACTGAACTGCCATTTGAGGTTAAAAAGCAAAAACAAAAACACAATGTTGAATTGAAAAATAGACATTGAAATCATGTTTAATTTCAGCTTTGTAATGGCAAATTTGCATTTGATAATGCAAAATCCAAATTTATTTATATATTTAAAATTTATTTTATTTATTTGAAAGGCAGAGTTACAGAAAGAGAGAAAGAGACAGAGAAAAAGAGGTCTCTCATTTGCTGGTTCATTCCCCAAATGGCCACAGAAACAGTAGCTGGTCCAGGCTGAAGCCAGGAGACAGGAGCTTCTCTGCATCTCCCATGTTGCTGCAGGGGCCCACACACTTGGACCATCTTCCACTGCTTTCCCAGGTACATTAGCAGATAGCTAGATTGGAAGTAGAGCAGCTGGGACTCAAATTGGCATCCATATGGGATGCCGGTGCTGCAGGTAGTGGCTTAACCTGCTATGCCACAGCACCAGCCCCACAAAACCTGAATTTAGTGAGCCCACCTCCAAACCCTCCACCTACTCACCCAGTCTTTAACCTGCAGTCTCAGAAGTCTTGGGTTGCATGGTTCTGACTAAAACAAAGGCATGGGATGCTATTGGATATTGTAGGGTATCAGGATCCCTATAATATCCAAGATAAAGCTGCTTCGGGGCTCATTCCTACTGGCTCATTTCTACTTTAGTACAGGAGAGGGATCCAGACCTGGCCAGACTGTCAGCAAGTTGCTCCATATTGGACTTTCATTCATGGGCACAGATTGAAACTCAGTTAGCACAGGGGTAGGTGTTTGGTGCAGCAGTTAAGATGCTGCCTGGGACGCCATATCCCCTATTTGAGTGCCTCAGTTTGAGTTTCCATTCAACTTGTGATTTCAGCTTCATGCTAATGTGCGCCCTAGGAGGCAGCAGGTGATGGCTCAAGTAGTTGAGTCCCTACCACCCACATAGGAGACCAAGATTGAGTTCTGGGCTCCCAGATACAGCCTGGACCAACCCCAGCCACTATGGCATTCAGGAAAGGAATCAGTGGATGGAAGATACCTGTCTGTCTCTGTTTTTGTCTTTTTTTTTTTTTTGACAGGCAGAGTGGACAGTGAGAGAGAGAGAGAGAGAGAGAGAAAGGTCTTCCTTTGCCGTTGGTTCACCCTCCAATGGCTGCCGCGGCCGGCGCGCCGGTGCACTGCACTGATCCGATGGCAGGAGCCAGGAGCCAGGTGCTTTTCCTGGTCTCCCATGGGGTGCAGGGACCAAGCACTTGGGCCATCCTCCACTGCACTCCCTGGCCACAGCAGAGAGCTGGCCTGGAAGAGGGGCAACCGGGACAGAATCCGGCGCCCCGACCGGGACTAGAACCCGGTGTGCCGGCGCCGCAAGGCGGAGGATTAGCCTAGTGAGCCGCGGCGCCGGCCTCCTTCAATATTTTAACTGTTCAACATTTCATACTGCTCTCAGCACTAGGCGGCATCAGCAAACTATAGCTATGGACTGAATCTGACTTGCAAGCTTTAAGGATGGTTTTTATATTCCTGAAGGGTAAAGAGGAGGAAGAAGGAGAAGAAATCATATATAGCCACACAAAGCTTCAGATATTTACTATCTTGGCTTTTTGCAGAAAAGTTTGCTTATTTTCAAACAATATTCACAGTACCTTTTGTGTTTTTGTATTGTAATGTATTAGGTGCCTATAGCAACCATTCAGACTATTTTCAGTAGAAAGGGATTTAATACAGGGCATCAGAAGTTTACAGAATTAGAAAGTCTATAGGAATGGTCACTTAGGCCTCCAGGAATGATTCCTAGGACAACACTGCTGGGAAGGGGAGCCAATTCCTCTGCAGTAATCAGAAAGGCAGGGACTAGGCACTGGACTGCTGAGTTCAAGGACACATTTCTGTAGCCATGATCCAAGGATTAGGAGGCCACTGATGCCCTTGCAACTACCTCTCAACACCCACAGCTAGTGCCTACACTGAAATACTGCTGCAGAAAAGCCCAGTGTGTGCACAGCAGAGTTTGCCAGCAGAAACAAAACAGATGGCTGCAGCCTGGGTTCCACCTTCCAAGCACAGCTAATTGGCAGCAGCAGAGCCCTCACTGCAGGGAGATGGGGGAAGTATGGTGTTTCCTTCTTTAGCCTCTGCAGAGTAAGAAAATACACTAAAAGATTGGAATGACTGCTGTGAGCCAGAAACGGTTCAAACTATCTACAAATGTTGGTCTATGGCTTTAGGCTCTTTTAAACTCTCTCATCTTTGGCCATCTTCTTTTTCATTTGAGAAATCTTCCCTGACACTGTCTTGCTTACCTCCACCCTTACTGGACTGGATGCCCTTTTGTGAGTTTCCATAGCTCTTTGCCCTAGTTCTGTAATGTGCATGGCATTCCATATGGCAGTAACCTGGTTTCTTGCCGCTTCCTCTACTACAATGGCTTCTTGAAAGCAGAAACTTAATCTTATACTCATCATTGTGTAGGTAATCAGCTCATATTTGTGGAGGATGAAATAATTCCTGTGCTTTAATATCCAAATGGCTTTTCTTTGTTCTATACTGTTGGGTGCTGATATCTGTATACAGTGAAAGCTCAGTAATGTTAACTGTCCATCTTCCTTTCTGGCATGGCTAAGAGAAGTTCTACCAGGACTCTGTGTGTGTGTGTCTTTGACTCTCTGTATGTCTATATATGTTAGTAAATGCTATAGAACAGCTAATGTTTGAAGAGTTTCAGTATACTAGTAATGCACTAAGTATATTATCTCATTTACTTCTCATAACCTATTAAGTAGAAACTATTTTTATTCCCATATTGAAGAAACTGGGACCGAGTAGGTAAATAGTTTATCTACAGTCCCATTCATTGTAAGTGACAGGACTGGGACTCACAACCAGTTCTAGCTAATACCAAAATTTGTAATCTCTGCCATTATGATGACCATGATTATAACAGTGATGGCAGTGAATGATCCAGACATTGCTCTGTATTTTTTTCATAGAATTGATGGTCAATAGTTGTTACATATGAAGAGACAGACAAAGTTCTTGATCCCTGTGGTCTGTTCCTGGCTGTGCCACTAATTCACTGGGTGACTCTGGTAAACTAACCCTTCTGGGCTCCAGCTGCCTACTCCATCAAACAGAGAACAGTCTCCAACATACTTCTGGTTCTGGAGTCTCAGAACTCCGTGAATGGATTCTACTTTGTTTATCATTCCAGGGTTGTTAATTCTGTACAGTAAGACATCACTCTAAATTCCTAGCTTCTGTAGGAGCTCAAATTTGTCTTTTAGTTTTGTTACAACTTCTATGGTATCTAGTTCAGAGTTCTGCATAGTATATAACAGGCTCATCACAGGGCCATGACAGGTGTGTGTACACAGATACACACAGATAAAAATCTGCCCAGGGAGAAATGAGCCATCCTCACAAGACACTGTGCTTATTATATGTTACCTTCCTTTGGCATGACATTCAAATGTAATTTAGGGCTGCCAAAGAGAAATCAGTCCTTGGTACCTTTGGGAATGTTTTTTTCTGTGGTCACAAATAAGATTCTTATCCTTTACAGAGCTATGGTCACTGTCCAAGCAGTTATTCCTATGACTGAATATAGAAAGGTTTCTTTCATCAAAATTATGCTGAGTGCATGTTAAAAGGGTCTTGGCCTGTGGGTAATGGCAGGCACAATATGGAGTTTTATGCAAGGAACCAGTCCTTATTAAACTCCCTGTCTCTCTCACTTATAGAGCAGTGCACGACAAATCATTCCATAGCTTCTCCAGAGTATACATGAAGGCTTAAAGCCTGAACTCTGAGCAAGAAAAAAATGCCAAAATTAAATTATGTAGGGGGAGCCTGGCTGATGGTCTAGTTTTCTTTAAAGATTTGATTACAGAAAACCCACAAAGAAAATTGGAAATGGATATTAAGAAAGCTTCACCTGACTGAAAATACTACATGCAAAAAAAAAAAAAAAAAAGCAGAATTCCATCACCTGTTCATATGTGTATCTATGCATTTCTTAGTGACTGTCACCATGGTAGCAAGGCAATTTGACTTTTGAGCACAGTCCCCACAAAGGAGAGGATTAACAGCTCATCATGTGCTATTTCATCCCATTCTTTCTTTAATTGTGTTGGTCCTATATTCTTAGCTATTAGCCACTGAACTCTATGAATGAGCACAGTGGAACATGGTAGGCACTCCAGTCTACATAGTTAGTGCCTGAATTAACTGAATGGTATTTCTACTGTATCTTCCTTTTAAAGCTACAGAGAAAATCACCAAGGCAGAAATTTTATTTAACGAAAACGACTCCTAATACACTGGAGAGGAGAGGGCCTTAAAGCTAGGCCATTTTCGCGATTGGGCTGACCCAACACGGATTTCAGGTGGAGGAGGTAAAAGGGGAACATTTAGGTACTCTGAGATGTTGTCTGATCAGAAGACCAACATAGGAGTGGGAAGTGGAATAGTAACCAAATCCACATTCATCAGGCAGGCTTTTCATGGCCCAGCAGCTTTGTGTAAAGACTTGCAGTGAAAAGTTTGGCAGCACTTTCTGAAGCATTTAATGTCAGACCTGAGTTAAAACTCAGAGGACAAAGAGTTCCACCACTCAGGCTTCAAACTAAGAAAGCTTGTTAAGCCCCTGCCTCCACCTTATATCCTTTTAATGCTCAGCCCGGGAAGCCTCCTTATTCTCACTCCTTGAGTTAATGATAATCTTTTATTATAGCCTTTCCCCTAAAGTATTCTTTCATTTCACTTTAATTGTCAGGCATATAATTGCTCTTCATGTCAGTGACTTCCAGTTCTATTTTTAATGTTTTGTGATTTCACATTTTTAATTTGACGAGCTTAAACACAGACATACCTTCTTTGTTTTAATAGCCAGCACAGCCATATCTGCCACTTTAGAATCCGAGCTCCTGCAGTTTGAACAGGTCATCCAGGTATGCCACCTCCAGTTTTTAGATTGATATTCTAGTCATGTTCAAGGCCGAAAACAGCTGCAAGAATTCATCTTTGGGATTCTTCGGCAGTAGCTTCGGCTGCTAAGACTAAATTTGGCTAGTCTGGTGGACCAGCCACTGGGATACGATCATTACCATACTATACCCCTAAGATGAACTATACAGGACCAGTCTCTTGCAGAACACGTTGTAGAAGTCACTCTCCCAGGAAAAGAACAGGGTAAATTCTTCCAAACCTGCTAAGGCATTTGACCTAGTTGGTTGAATCTGGAATATAACTTGAAAGTGTAATTGGTTGCAAATATTTTTCTTTCCCTTTAGAATTACTTGAACTCGGAAGAGATGTTTCTCTTCACAGGGACTCAGACCATCACTCAGTACGTTTGACTCATTAGGTATGAAAGCTGAGGAGCAAATAATAGGACTTCATTTTATCCCAAGAATCTTTAAACCTCCAGTTGTGAGAGTCTGTGGTTACACAGTTGTGGTTATAGCATGCAAGGCCCCATCTCTTTGTTTCCATGTCTTGTCACCGTGTTGAACACAATGCCAGGCATAAAAGTTTGGTGAGTGTTGAGTGAGTGAACACTGTTTGACTCCTACCTACTTTTCCCACTGCAGCTCCTTCTGCCTCCCTTCCCAAACACATACAGTTTATACTTCGGCAAAACACTGAGTTTCCTAAAAATCCCTCCTGCTTTCCCACTTTCTGTATCTTTGCTGTTGCTGTACTCACTACCTGAAATGCTCATCCTTCATATCCCAGACTATGCATGAGTAACTATTTTTAAAATAGTATTATGTATTTACTTTTAAACAGCTGCTTTTTTTTTTTTAGTGATCTGCTCAGTGCCATTGCTTCTTCTTCCTTTTTTTTTTAAAGATTTATTTATTTATTTGAAAGTCAGAGTTACACAGAGAGAGGAGAGGCAGAGAGAGAGAGAGAGAGAGAGGTCTTCCATCTGATGGTTCACTCTCCAATTGGCTGCAACGGCCGGAGCTGCGCCAATCCGAAGCCAGGAGCCAGAAGCTTCTTCCAGGTCTCCCATGCGGGTTCAGGGGCCCAAGGACTTGGGCCATCATCTACTGCTTTCCCAGGCCACAGCAGAGAGCTGGATTGGAAGTGGAGCAGCCAGGTCTCAAACCAGTGCCCATATGGGATGCTGGTGCTGCAGGCCAGGGCATTAACCTGCTGCGCCACAGCGCCGACCCCATTTGCTTCTTTTTATTAAATTTATTTTATTTATTTGAAAGGCAGAGAGAGAGAAAGATCTCATTCACCAGTTCATTCCCCAATGTCCACAATGGCCAGGGGACAAAGCCAGGAGCCAGGAACTCAATCTGGGTCTCCCATATGGGTGGCAAGAGCCCAGTTACTTGTGCCATCAATGCCGCTTTCCAGGTCTGCATTAGCAGGAAGCTGGAATCAGGAGCCAGAGCTGAGAATGAAACACTCGTACTCCGATTTGGGATGTGGGTGTCCTACCTGCTGTCTTTTTTTTTTTTTTAATTTGTTTATTTATTTGAAAGGCAGAGCAACAGTTAGAGAAGGAGATACACACACAGAGAGAGAGAGAGAGAGGAGAGAGAGAAAGAATCTTCCATCCACTAGTTTACTCTCCAAATGGCTGCAACAGACAGGGCTGGACCAGGCTGAGTCCAGGAGTTAGGAACTCCATCCTCTTTTCCCACAGGGATGTCAAGGGCCCAAGTGCTAATGCCAACTTCTGCTGCCTATTCAGGCACATTAGTAGGAAGCTGAATTGGAAGCAGGGCTGCCAGGATGCCAATGGCCACTCTGATATGGGATGCTGGCATGGTAAGCAACTCCCTAATCCTCTGTACCACAACCCCAACCCCATGTTATCTTAACTGCAGGGCTTAACACCTACCCCTGTAATCTGTTATTGTTTATTTTTTGATTTTTTTTTTTTTTTTGACAGGCAGAGTGGACAGTGAGAGAGAGAGACAGAGAGAGAAAGGTCTTCCTTTGCCGCTGGTTCACCCTCCAATGGCCGCCGCTGCAGCCGGCGCACCGCGCTGATCCTGGCAGGAGCCAGGAGCCAGGTGCTTTTCCTGGTCTCCCATGGGGTGCAGGGCCCAAGCACCTGGGCCATCCTCCACTGCACTCCCTGGCCATAGCAGAGAGCTGGCCTGGAAGAGGGGCAACCGGGACAGAATCCGGCACCCCAACCGGGACTAGAACCCGGTGTGCCGGCGCCGCAAGGTGGAGGATTAGCCTATTGAGCCACGGCGCCGGCTCTGTTATTGTTTATTTTTTAACAGCATTATTTTTTAAAAAGATGCATTTACTTATTTGAAAGTCAAAGTTACAGAGATGGGGGAGAGAGCAAAAACGAGAATGAGAGAGAGATCTTCCATCTACTGATTCACTACCCTAGACAGCCGCAGCAGCCAGGGCTGGGCCAGGCCAAAAGCCAGGAGCCAGAAACTTTTTCCAGGTCTCTGCCTTTACCTCATATACCACAAAGCTGGCCCCTTTAATAGAATTACTGAGATATAACACATACTCTGTAATTCACCCTTTTACAGTAGATAAATTGGGTTTTAATATATTCACTTCAATCTATTCTATAACATTTTTTTTTTTTTGAGGTAGAGTTGGACAGTGAGAGAGAGAGAGAGAGACAGAGCGAAAGGTCTTCCTTTTCCCGTTGGTTCACCCCACAAATGGCCACGACGGCCGGCGTGATGCAGCCGGCACACCGCGCTGATCCGAAGCCAGGAGCCAGGTGCTTCTCCTAGTCTCCCATGGGGTGCAGGGTCCAAGCACTTGGGCCATCCTCCACTGCCTTCCCAAGCCACAGCAGAGAGCTGGACTGGAAGAGGAGCAACCAGGACAGAATCCAGCACCCCAACCGGGACTAGAACCCGGTGTGCCGGCGCCATAGGCAGAGGATTAGCCAAGTGAGCCGCGCCACGGCACCGGCCTCTGTAACATTTTAATTGCATGCCTCCAAAACAACTTCACACCCATTAGCTGTCATTCCCCTGTCTTGACACCCGCCCAGCCCTAGGTAATTCTGTTCTACTCTCTTGTTTATAAATTTGCCTATTCTGGACACCTTACGTAAATGGAATCATGCAATACTTATTTATGGTCTTTTGTGGTTGCTTATTTTACTTAGCATATTATTTCCAGGATACATCAATGCTTCATTCCTTTTTACTGTCAAATACAAAGACTATTCCATTAAATGCATACACTATGTTTCCTTTATCAGCTCATCAGTGGATGACTATTTGAATCATTTCCAGTCTTCGGTTATCATGAGAATGTTGCTGTCAACATTTGTGTACAAGTTTTCCTGTGTCCATGTTTTCACTTCTCCTGGGAGAATACCTAGGCATGGAGTTGCTAGAGCATATGATAACTCTGTGTTTAACTGTTTGAGGAGCTTTCTGCATTCTCACCAGTAATGTGTGATGGTTCCAATTTCTCCCAATTCTTGCCAACACTTGTTAGTACCCATCTTTTTGATGATAGTCATTCTGAGGGGTGAAAGCTGTATCTCATTGTAGTTTTGTGTTACATCAAATTTGTGATTCACAAGATCTTTAGAAAATATTTATGTATTTATTTAAAAGGCAGACTGACTGAGAGAGGGAGAGACACAGAGATCTTGCACCTGCTAGTTCATTCCCCCAAATGCCTGCAACAGCTGGGACTGAGCCAGTTTGAAGCTGGGAGCCAGGAACTCCATCAAGAACTTCCAAGTAGATGGCAGGGACCCAAGGACCTGGGTCCTCATCTGCTGCCTGCTGGGCACATTAGCAGAGAGCTGGATGGGAAGGTAGAGGCAGGACTCAGTCCCAGGCGCTCTGACGGGATGCGTGCATCACAAGAGACAGCTTAACCCTCCTTACCACAATGCCTGGCTTCCCCCTAGATATTTTCTAGGACAAGCCTAAGGTAGGTAGAGAGAATGGAAAGTTTTTGAATAAATGATGTTAGAGGTAGGGAGAGATATTGGAAAATTATTGAATAAATGGTGTTGGAGAAATATTGAGAAAATAATAGTATAGATGATAGGGCAAAGATTTAGAAGGTTTAACTCAAATAATTCAGCACAGGAAACTTAGCTTACTAGAATTTAAATCCTTGACAACAGAGATCCAGTTTATTTTTGCATACAAACTCAAGATATATGCTTATTGAACTGAACTGAATTGATGGGGACAATGAGATCTTTGAAAATCATGTGCAACTTCCTAAACCTGAGAGACACCTTTGAAGACATTTTCCCCACACTGCGTGCCCACACCAGGGGCAGATGGTACATTTTTACTACTTGCTTCCTTGTCCGTTATAACATAAGTCACCCTGGTTGGGACTTGATTCATATGAACTAATGCGAGTAACAGTCAGCCTCTGAAAGAATGAGGACCTGAGCTTGCCCAAGTGCTCTCATCAGTTTTACTCCGATTTTTCAATCTGTGTACCACTTTGTTCTTGGATCTGGTCCAGTACACATACCCACACACACACTTTCTCTCAGAGCACTTCATATATATATATATAGAGAGAGAGAGAGAGAGAGAGAGAATCTTAATATTCTTAAAAATCACTATTGATACCGTCTTTTCCTTATTGTTAACACTGAACTTCTGAAGGCATGTTGGCCACTGAATTCAGTCTTGAAACTTGGCACTGAGGAGTCATTTTGTTGTGTAGCAACCCCTATCCACAATGTCAGCCAATTTATGTCATATGGTTACAAAACTGCTGTCCTGTCTTCCAGCTTTTCTGAGTTAGTGTGACCTTCCAGAACTTTCTCTCCTCCTCCTCTGAAATGACCTTACATGCTCTCGGACAGGACAGGAACCTAATTGCAATGAAAGCTTTCACTGTGTTTCCTTTCCTACAGCCTAGGTTTTGCGGTGGTGGTTTTGGGAGAACCAGTGAGGTCTCTGTGTCACAACAGGAGATCAGAACAACATGTCTGAAGTCTAACCCCTAAAACTCCACCCCTTTTGGCCTACATATACTTCCTGAGGGAAGACTATGAAACTTCTGTAAATGACAATGATATCTGTTTCCCAACTCTCACTGTGAAGGCACAGACCTTGCCTAATCTTAATACCCTAGAAGAGGTCCAGCTCATAAGCACATGCATAATCTTATATAGTACTTTCTTATCCAAATGAAGACACTTTTGGCATGGAAAGGAAGTGCTGGGGAAAGGGGCATAAACCACAGCCTTCACTGGCAAACGTGGCATGGGGTCATGATACCTAACACACTTGGAGCCCCTTATCCTCTATTAGCAGAACCTTTCCTATTGGATACCCCAAATTTCATCTTGAAATTCTATGTGGTTGGGGCCAGCGTTGTGGCATGGGGATAAAGACGCCATCTGCAGTGCCAGCATCCCATATGGGCACCGGTTCAAGTCCCAGCTACTCCACTTCCAATCCTGCTCTCTCTTATTGCCTGGGAAAGCAGTAGAAGATGGCTCAAATCCTTGGGAGACCCAGAAGAAACTCCTGGCTCCTGGCTTCAAATCAGCTCCAGCTCTTGCAGCCATTTGGGGAATGAACCAGCAGATGGAAGACTCTCTCTCTCTCTCTCTCTCTCTCTCTCTCTTTCCCTCCCTCCCTCCCTTCCCCTCTCCCTCCCTCTCCTCTCCTCTGTCTCTCTCTCTCTCTCCCTCCCTCTCTGTAATTCTGCCTTTCAAACAAATAAATAAAATCCTTAAAAAAAAGTAAGTCTGTGTGGCTTATTGAAGAATTTAGGTGCTTTTTTCCCCTATTTCACTGAAATGCCTATTGATTTCAGTGTCTATGTTTGCATTGTTTACATGGCTCCAATGTTTTCCTGTAAATAGGAAAACTTTAATTGTTCCTGACCAAAAAGAGAACAGAAGTAGACTTCACACATAACAAAATTTCAAGCAAAAGCCAAAAAGCAGCATGGCCTTGGTAATGGTTCTGCAAGAAAAAAGTGAAAAGTGATCACAAGGGGCCGGCGCCATGGCGCAGTAGGTTAATCCTCCGTCTGCAGCGCCGGCATCCCAGATGGATGCCAGTTTGAGTCCCAGCTGCTCCTCTTCCAATCCCGCTCTCCGCTGTGGCCTGGGAAAGCAGTAGAAGATGGCCCAAGTGGGCCCCTGCACCCACATGGGGGACTGGGAAGAAGCTCTTGGCTCCTGATTTGGATCAGCGCAGCTCTGGCTGTTGGGGCCATTTGGGGAGTGAACCAGCGGATGGAAGACTTCTCTGTCTGTCTCTCCCTCTCACTTTGCAAGAATCCATAAAGCTTCAACAAAGCATCATACAATATATTTATACTAATTTGAACTTAGTTTTATTATAACATTTAAGTTAAAGTTTGTCTTGGTTTTATAAGCACATAGCTATCTTACACCTATAGTTATGTGAGAACATATTAAGAACATGACTGATACTTTTTAAGATTTCCAAGAATATTTAAAACGTTAAAAACCAATGCTGGGCCGGCGCCGCAGCTCACTAGGCTAATCCTCCGCTTTGCGGCGCCGGCACACCGGGTTCTAGTCCCAGTCGGGGCACCGGATTCTGTCCCTGTTGCCCCTCTTCCTGGCCAGCTCTCTGCTGTGGCCAGGGAGTGCAGTGGAGGATGGCCCAAGTACTTGGGCCCTGCACCCGCATGGGAGACCAGGATAAGTACCTGGCTCCTGCCATCGGATCAGCGCGGTGTACCAGCCGCAGCACGCTGGCCACGGCGGCCATTGGAGGGTGAACCAACGGGAAAAGGAAGACCTTTCTCTCTGTCTCTCTCTCTCACTGTCCACTCTGCCTGTCAAAAACAAAAACAAAAACAAAACAAAAAACCAATGCTGATATGATACCAAAAGCATGGACAACAAAAGCATAAACTGACAAATGAGATATCAAAGGAAACAGTCATCAAAGAGAATAGGCAACCTACAAAATGGGAGAAAATATTTACAAACTATACATATGATAAAGGGTTAACAGCCAATACATGTAAGGAACACATACAAGAGCAAAAATGTCAAAAACCTGATTAGAAGTGGACAAAGAATATGAATAGACATTTTTCCAAAGTGGACATACAAATGTCAATGAAAAGATGCCCAACACTGTTAATCACCAAGGAGATACAAATCAAAACCACAATGAGATATCACCTCATACTTGTTAGGATGGCCATTATAAAAAAGCCAAAAAATAGCAAGTATTGAGGAGAATTTGAAGAAATTGGAAGTCTGTGCTCTGCTGAAGGGAATGTAAAGTAGTGTAGCCATTATGGAACAGTATAAAGTTTCCTCAGAAAGCAAAAACTGAACTGCCACGTAGCCCAGCAATACCACTTCTGTGTATTTATCCAAAATAATTGAATACAGGATCTTGAAAAGATGCTTGCAGTCCCATGCTCACTGCAGCATTATCCACAATAGCCAAGATGTGGAAAGAACCAGAATATCCAACAACAGACGGATAAAGAACGTGTGGTACATGCATATTATGGAATATTATTGAATTTTTTAAAAAGGTGAGGAGGACATTTGGCCTACTGATGCCACTTTAGACACTGGCATCACATACCTGAATGCCTAGATTTGAGTCCTGGCTCTGCTCCCTGTTCCAGCTTCCTGCTAATGTAGACCCTAGGAAGTAGCAGTTGACAGCTCAGAGTTGGGTCCCTGACACCCATGTGTGAGACCTGGATTGAGTCCCTGGCTTCCATCTTTGGCCTTCCCAGGCCCAGCCATTGTGAACATTTAGGGAGTGAGTCAGTGGATGAGATGCTCCCTCATCTCTCTGCTTTACAAATTAATTATTTTTTAAAAAGGAGATCCTGTCACATGCTGTAACATCGAGTTTGAGGACATTATGCTAAGTGAAATAAGCTAGTCACAAAAAAGGCAATGATTCTAAAGTAGACAAACTCATAGAAGCAAAAAGTACTTGGAGCCAGGGACTGCAGGATGTGAGAAATCAGTTGCTGTTGAGTGGGTGCAGGGTTTTAGTCATGCAAGATGAAAACATTCTAGAGATCTTTCGTGCAAAATGTACATATAGCTAATAACACTGTACATGTAAAATTTGTTAAATCTTATGGTTTTTACAAGACTAGTGTCTGCTAATACTAACTGATAGAATCAAAAAGGGAGAGAACGATCCAACATGGGAAGCAGATACAAAGTAGACTCACAGAATGGCAGATGTCCTAAATAGCACTCTGGCCTCAGAATCAGCCCTTAAGGCATTCGGATATGGCTGAAGAGCCCATGAGAGTATTTTAGGCATGGAAAGCCAAGACACTCTTGGGCGGGGGGGAGAAGACCTAAATGAAAGATCTCTGCGAGTGAGATCCCAGTGGAAAGAATGGGGCCATCAAAGAAGGAGGTACCTTTCTCTGAAGGGAGGAGAGAATTTCCACTTTGACTATGACCCTGTCGGAATAAGATCGAAGTCGGTGAACCCAAAAGGCTTCCATAGCCTTGGTAACTCATGACTAGAGCCTAGGGAGATTACTGACACCATACACAAGAGTGTCAAATTGTTAAGTCAACAACAGGAGTCACTGTGTACTTACTTCTCATGTGGGATCTGTCCTTAATGTGTTGTCCAATGTGAAGTAATGCTATAACTAGTACTGAAACAGTATTTTTACACTTTGTGTTTCTATGTGGGTGCAAACTGATGAAATCTTTACTTAATATATACTGAATTGATCTTCTGTATATAAAGATAATTAAAAATGAATCTTGATGTAAATGGAGTGGGAGCGGGAGATGGGAGGGTTGCAAGTGGGAGGGAAATTATGGGGGGGGGGAGCCAATGTAATCCATAAACTTTACTTTGGACATTTATATTTACTAAATAAAAAAAAATCTTGTGGTTTTTAAAGAAAATGTACTCCTTTTTTCTTTCTTTGAATAGCAGTGAGACAGACAGACTGACAGACAGATCCCCCATGCACTGGTTCACTCCCCAACAACAAATGGAGCTGGGGCATGCTGACTAGGAGCCAGGAGCTCATCCTGGGTCTCCCATGTGAACAGCAGGGTCCCAGCTACTTGATTCATCATTACAGCTGCCTCCCAGGGTCCACACTGGCAGGAAGCTGGGGACAAGAACACCAACAAGGGCTTGAACACAGGCAATCCAAGACGGATGCAGACATCCCAACTGATGACTTAACCACTATGCTCAATGCCTGCCCTCTACCTTTTAAATAAATGTTAGGATATAAGGTATGCACGCTGATGCTACAAAATCTTTATGTATGTGTGTATGTATGTATACAACAATGGATCAGGTGAGCATATTAATCATTACATGTCTTTTACAATTAAAAAAAAATCAGTGCTTTGCCTTGATTTCTCTCTAATCCAACTGTGCCCTCTGGTGGGCATAATAGTTGTTAATAGATGTCAAATAGTCTGCTCCCTTTATAAATGTGACCTTTCCAAATTTATCTGTATGTCAGCTGATGGAAGACAATAATTTCTCTGTAGAAACAATGATATAAATAGTGGCAGATATTGCAGAACAGCCACCAAAACCCACATAAATAGTACTTGAAATGGTACTGATGGAAGCCCTATGTCACTTGATCCACACCCTCTTTTTCCTCCACCATCGGCCTCCTTGCTAGTAAAACAAACAAAACCCTGTACACCCAGTCATTGCTACCACTACTACTGCTGTGTCCTCATCACCACCAGAAGTAGAAAGCGAAGAGAGAAAAATCTAACACCTTTATTAGTGGGCATCCTCTTTTCCCTGGGCCTCCAAGGAAGTGGACCAGCTAGAAAGAAATTTAAAAGGTCCTTTTTTCCCCTTTCAGAATCTTGGGGGGCATATATTTTTAAAAATCCTTTCCTCTTGCTCCACACATATTCTCTCTTAGCTCTCCACAGCCAGGGTCACCTTCCAAGTTGAAGGCAACAAGAAAAGGAAGGGAGGACAGGAAAAAAAAAAATAGAGAGAGAGAGAAAACCCTTTGACCCCAGGTGTCCTCATATCCAGAAGCCAGAATCGCTCATCTGTATAACAGACCTTGCCTCTTCCACAGACCTTACCTCTTCCCAGCTTTGTAAAACTTCGCCTCACTAGTCCCTGCTAGGGGCCAGGTGGAAAAAGGCAGGGCTGAGGGAAGAAACTGTCTGGGTGATGTCCACCATAGGAGGAACTATCAAAAAGTTCATGGAAAATGACTATTATGAAAACATTATGAATGATTTCAACATCTTGCCCACATTTAAAACTTTATTTCCCTTTCCATGAACTTTTTGAAGTTCCTTCATATACCATCAACACTTACTTGATGTGGTCAGCTTCATTTTTTGCTGTGTAATTCCCAGAGCCCCTCTCTAGAAAGGGAGCAATCCAGAAAGTGAATGACATGGACTCCACTGTCTAAACAGATATTTTAAAAATTCCATTATAGAGGAACTAGAAAATTCTGTGGAATATCATCAAACCCACTCAAAGTGGCAAAAGAGAAAATTATGATTTTAGTAAAGTAGGAATAACAAGGAACTGGAAGAGCATATAGACAAGTAAAACACTTGGATTGGTTAGGATCTAATGGTGGTGAATTATTTAATTTGGAATCACCGTAACATATCTACAATGTATAGTTTTAATAACAAATACAATCAGGATTGAGTGTTTAGCCTAGCAGTTGAGATGCCTGTATCCCACATTGGAGTACTTGGGTTTGAGTCTTGGCTCTGGCTCCTGACTCCTCCAGAACAAGGACTTCTCTTTCTTTGTCATTTTGCCTTTCAAATACATAAATCTTTTTTTTTTAAATTGCCATCAAATTTATCTCTTCAAGACATTTCCAGGGCTGGCGCTGTGGTGCAGCAAGTTAAAGCCCAGTCTGCAGTGCTTGCATCCCATATGGCGCCAGTTCAAGTTCCAGATGCTCCACTTCCAATTCAGCTCCCTGCTAGTACACTTGGGAAAGCAGCAGAGGATGGCCCAAGTCCTTGGGCCCCTGCACCCACATGGGAGACAGGAAGAAGCTCCTGGCTCCAGGCTTCAGATCAGCTCAGCTCTGGCCATTGTGGCCATTTGGGAAGTGAACCAGTGGTTGGAAGATTCCTCTCTCTCTCTCTCTCTCTCTCTGTGTGTGTGTGTGTCTCCCTCGCTCTCTGTAACTCTGCCTTTCAAATAAATTTTAAAAATCTTTTATAAAAGATAATGTACTCACAAGTATTCCTATGCACAGTTACACATGGTATTAATTACCAGTGAGTGAGATTAGATATGGAAATATACTATCAACTATAGGCACTTCAGGCTCTTTCCCTTTACATAATATGTAGAATATCTAGATTTCAATAAAACTAAGAAGCTTTTCATTTATTTCCTCTAGCACTTACCTGTGAAGCAATTAGGAACTTTAAGTATAAAATAGCTATTAGTTAGCAATTAGCAGTTAGCAATTATAGTTCAAATCAAAGGCTAAAAAAACATTCTGTTTACCCTTGGAAAGAGTATTTCCCACACAGAACTTGTATTTATGGTGCTGATTACAGCCAACTATCCTTCATGGTCGTAGACAGTAGAAACCGTCACTTGTCAATTAATGACATTTGTGGTAACACACAGTTGGATTTTCAATTTAATATTCAAATCAATCTGTTCTCCAGTGCCATAAAGATCAGGAGCTCTTTGAGTATAGTGGCTAGTCCCAGTAGTGCTCTAAAAGGTAAGGCGAGGAAAGGAATCCTTATTAATGTCTAAATATTCAATCACCTTTGGTATTATTTTAATAATAACAAAAAAATACCATTAGTGAGTCCTTACAACATGCCAGACACAGCAAATTTTTTCAACAACTGTTCATTTAAATCTCTCAGCAGCCACAGACTGTAGATTATATACAGTACCTTTACTTAGAGAGGTTACTTCCCAAGATCCAAAACTAGCACAGAACTGGGATTTAAACTCAAGTATTTTGGTCCAAAAACTGCTGATCTCATGGTGTACTTTTATATGTACATATATAATTTTTAAATTATATTATATGGGCATATATATATATAATTTCTTAAATAGTAGAATGGATAACTATAGAAGTATGTGGGAATGGTAAATGGTCATGTTTATTCTGTAAAGGGTGTAGAATCTTCAACTCAACCTGAAAACTGGCTATGTGTATTTGTTTTTGTAGGTTCTTTATAACCTTAAAAAGTGATTTATGTGGATTTCATATTCAAGATTTTTCTACAATTAGACTTCCTAAAGAATAATTACTTTGTGGTTGAGGTCAATATTTAGCTAAAATGTTAGAGATGTATGACCAGTAATACAGATGGGATATTTAATTATTTTCTCACAAAATCACATAGCAGAAAAGAATTGTGATAGGCTAACACTTCAAACTGTTAATTTCTGGTTCCTTCACCACCACCCCCCAACTGTGCAAATGAATAGACATGAGTCATACAGAGTAAACTGAAGAAAATCAAGGTGGCAAATATTCAACCATTAACTCAAGAAAAGCCTCTGACTTGGGCCTTATATGGAAAGATTGCAGGTACATTCTGAGAGAGCTTTCACTCCTAGAGATAAAATATGATCTCAGGGCTGAGAGGAAAAGTAATATGGACACGCAAGCACATGAAAGAGAGACCCCAAGTACTCGCCAGTGCCTGGACTCACCAGCCCAGAGCCAGGGTGCTGCTTAGAAAC
Organism: Oryctolagus cuniculus; assembly: GCF_964237555.1. Taxonomy (NCBI): domain Eukaryota; kingdom Metazoa; phylum Chordata; class Mammalia; order Lagomorpha; family Leporidae; genus Oryctolagus; species Oryctolagus cuniculus. The sequence continues at coordinate 66,458,419 of NC_091442.1, forward strand.
TGAGGCAGAGCTGAGCTGATCCCCTCAGTGTCATCCTCTGGCTTCCACCACTCACCAGTATTCACGGGTCCTATTTAAGTGAAGTTTGCCTATGTTCCAAGAAGCTCTCCATGTTCCTCTGACTGACCCTCTCTTGGGAGTAACCCCCATGTAACAGGCGGTTTTGCACTCCTCTCTGTCCCCAAAGTGGAGGGTAGAAGGCTTGGACTCTGTATTGAGGTTGGAGAAGGTTTAGAGACTCTGTTGGGTGAAGCTGGTGAGGGCTGAAAGAAATGGTTTGGGTCCAAAGAAAGCAGGTTATTTGCAATCAGTGTGAAATCATCTACTGAGCCAGGATAGCCGAGGAACACTCTCTCCCATTTCCAAGTGTTAAGTAGCACATTGTACAGGTAGAGAAAGTTACAGCTGGAAGAGAACTTAGAGAACATGTAGTCCCACCCTGCCACCTGACAGAGGAAGCCCAGCAAGAAGCAGAATTGGGCTGGAAAGGGGACCTGGGCTTCAAGTCAAACAACTGCTGATTTGACTTACTTAGGACCAGAAATAAAATGTCCTGAGCATTCTCTTCACGATACCACAGACAAATCTGGCTTGGGAGATCTTTCTTTGGAGGTAGATTTTTCTCTGATATTTGCTCGTCATGATCAATGTAACAGAAATCCCAGATCCTAGGTTCTTACAAGTCCAAAATATTAGCTCAGTGTGATAAAGTTAAGTATTTGTTAAATACTTTGGCTTACTGCTGTAAGATAGGAGATTGAAGACATTTTTTAAATGGAGAGTTGTATCTGCTCATGGGTCACTTCCAAGATACTTTTCCACGAATCTCTATGGAACTGCTCAGATTAGTCCACAGGTGCCTTTAACAGAGTAGTAGGATGCACTGCATTTTATTAGAAGAGTCCAAGCTTCTTTCCCCGTGATACGTAAGGAACTGACATTCTGTGCAGTTATGCCTGTGTTCCACTGCCCATTATTCCATGAATACTTCCGCACTAGGATTTTCATAGGTGGAGAAGGCAGGTGTCAACCTGTTGCTCAGCACTTCTCTAATGTTCACTTTTTTGTAAAGATTTATTTATTGAAAGAGTTACAGAGAGGCAGAGGCAGAGAGAGAGGGAGGTCTTCCATCCACTGGTTCACTCCCCAGATGGTCACGATGGCCAGAGCTGCGCTGATCAGGAGCCAGGAGCTTCTTCTGGGTCTTCCACACGGATAAAGGGACCCAAGGACTTGCGTCATCCTCTACTGCTTTCCCAGGCCATAGCAGAGAGCTGGATAGGAAGTGGAGCAGCTGGGACTCAAACCAGCACCCATACGGGATGCTGGCACTGCAGGCAGCAGCTTTACCCACTATGCCACAGCGCCGGCCCCTCTAATATTCACTTTGAGGTGTGTACACCTGCAGTTTCTCTGGATGTTTCCATGGCTTCACATCACTCAACATTATCACACCAACAAAGCCCATCCTATTACATTGCATTTGTTCTCCATGAGCTCCCACTTCCTTTTCAGGTTTTGTGTCTTAGAAAACTTTTTTTTTCTCTGAAGAAACACTAGATTTTAGCACCACCTTATGTATGTCAGAAGGGATTTAATAGGTTTTTTTGAGGGATAGCAGATCAAAAATTTGAAGACTTCTCTTAGAGAAGTGTTGATGTAACATTCAAAAACTTCATTGACAAGGTACACAGATAGCCAGATGTTAAATAAATCAAAAATGGTTCTCATAAATTTTAAAGCTGATTCCTTGTTGGCATTTTACACTCTTACTAATATTTTACACATTGTTTCTGTTCAATCAATTGCAGAACTTCATGAAAAAGTTGAGTGGTAGGTTGGGTAATAGGGTAACACAACGGGAGTCTTTTTTTCAAGGCTGGCATGTGAATAAAGTACCTGCAAATCACAAAAAGAAAACAGTTTTACAAAACAAGTATTTTCACATTGGTGACTTCAGTACATTCACATTCACTGCTGTAGTGTTTTTGGGTGTGGGTATCCAAGTCCCAAGATGTAGTCAGTATTGTGAGCTTCCAAACCTCCTCCATTTGTGACCTATAAAATCTCTGATGTGGGTGCCTTTCAGCTCACCGAAGTGCTTAAGCAGAGAAGTGTAATTCATTAATAATGTACTGGTCATTAAAGAATTAATAAGGAAGTTGGGACTGTCCTCACCACAGTCTGAGATGGGACTTCTGCTTCTTGGTTTCTCAGGCCATGCATGCACTGTGGGAGCTGAAACGAAAGGTTCAGGCTGAGGCGATCATTAAGGCCACCTCAAGAGGGGAGGAAGGTTCATCTCCATAGACTTAGTAAAAGTCTAGGGGAGGCCAACTGGAGACACAAACATGAGAAGGCTGTTAGTGATCCCTTTGGATGACCTAGAGAATGGCTCTCAACTGCGTGTACATCAGAATCACCTACCACTGACCCGGGCTCACTTGGAAAAACTGAAACAACTTCTGCTTTTGAGACCTGGTTAGGAGTATTTTAAAATAGTTACCCAGGTGATTCAAATGCAAAGTGAGTTGAAAATCACCAGTTTAAAACAAGGACCACAAATCTAAATGCCCGAAAATAACATGAGGGGCCAGCACTGTAAGTATGGGCACTGGTTTGAGTCCCAGCTGTTCCTCTTCTGATCCAGGTCTCTGCTGTGGCCTGGGAGAGCAGTAGAGGATGGCTCAAGTGCTTGGACCCCTGCACCCACATGGGAGACCTGGAAGAACCTCCTGGCTCCTGGCTTTGGATTGGCCCAGCTCCAGACATCGCAGCCATTTGGGGAATGAACCAATGGATATAAGACTTTTCTCTCCCTCTATAACTCTACCTCTCAAATAAATAAAATCTTAAAAAAAAAAGCAACATGAATTAGGGAGTTAGGGTAAAAGTAAGCAAGAGAGAGAGAGAGAGAGACTGTGTTAAGCTAAACAAACACGATTCACTGTGGGGCAGCTGTAGTGAGTTCCAGCCAACTATTGTCATCTATTTGTGTGATATCATTTTTGCTGGTGGTCCTGCTTTTTAAATGTTCATAAATAAGTTTTTAAAGTTGGGTTGTAGGGACTGGAGCTGTGGCGCAGCAGGTTAATGCCCTGGCCTGAAGCGCCGGCATCCCATATGGGCGCTGGTTCAAGACCCGGCTGCTCCACTGCCAATCCAGCTCTCTGCTATGGCCTGGGAAAGCAGTAGATGATGGCCCAAGTCCTTGGGCCCCTGCACCCATGTGGGAGAGACCAGTAAGAAGCTCCTGGCTCCTGGCTTCAGATAGGCGGAGCTCTGGCCATTGCGGTCAATTGGGGAGTGAACCATTGGATGGAAGACCTCTCTCTCTCTCTCTCTCTCTCTCTCTCTGCCTCTCCTCTCTCTCTGTAACTGACTTCCAAATAAAAAAATAAAAATAAATCTTTTTAAAAAATTGGGTTGTGTGATATGTGCTACAACATGGATGAACTTTGTAAACATTATAGTAAGTGAAAGCCCAACACAAAAAACTACATGTGGTATGATCCCATTTAGATTTCTGCATGAAATCTCCAGTATAAGCAAGTTCACCAAGACATATTCTATTAGTGATTGCAAGGGGCTGGGGGCTTTGGAGAGAATGCAGTGTGATTATGAATGGGTACTGAGTTAGCTTTGGGATGATGAAAATGTTCTGCAATTAAATAACAGTGATGGTTACTAAGCATTATGAAACAGAGTAAAAACTACGGAGTTATACAGTTCAAAAATGCTAATTTCATGCTATGTGAATTTTACCTTAAAAAAAAAAAGAAGGGGGAGGGGCTGAAATTGGATTTTTTGGACCAACTCAGCAAAAAATAAATTCCTTTAATGAGCGCCAGAATGGAACCTATGGTATAATACCACATGGGGTGTGGTGGGGGGACGAAGTCTACAAACTGGGCCCAACATTTTTAAAAAACCCACTCTAAGGCCAGAATGTAAACCTCCACATCCTTTAATATCTCTATTCAGACTAGTGACAAAGCTACGCCCACTGCACCCTTTTCATCTTAAGTCAAATGCAACCTGGTTTTTTCCTTAATAGGTGCTAATGCCGGTCTGTACTGCTAAGTGCACTTGGCTTCGCCAGCCTATAAATAGAAGTGCAACCCCTGAGGTGCAGAACAAGCTAGCTGATGAAACAATGCTGGCTACTGCACTTTCTTACTGTTCTGCTACTGAGCATAAGAGAGGGGTAAATGAAACATACAGACAAAACTTAATAACACCATTATTAGCTGTTCAATTGTGTCTTTCCAATGACTGAGTTGAGCTCACAGTCCATAATTTATCACCCTTTTAATGGGATTTGTTACTCTAATTACTCACAGCAGGTGAAAATTATTACTACTTCCATAAGACACAGGATGCAGTAAAGAGAAAGAGCAGGAAACAGTTCTTCAAAGAGAAAGGATGTCTTACTAGTCTTTTTTGGCCTGAGAACATACTTCAAGTGGCAGTGGTTCTCAGAACTCCCCCAAATCCTACTTTACTTCAAATCAAGGTGAAACATTATTAAAACTAAAAATAGAGTTTTCTGTTTTTACCTAATCTTGTAAGTGCTGGGCCATGTTGCAGGTTTGCGTGAAAATTAGAAATGAATGGTGTTCTGCAGATTCTGTTCATTATTTTTTTCTTACCTGAATTCTTCTCTGTAGTCATTCCTAATATACTCAGCTAGGGTCTTGCTGTACTGCAGGCAGCTCTTGAGGATATAAAACTGCTGGTACAACAGAACTGCTTGGCATGGACTTAGCAGCTGCAATGAAGCTGAAAGCCCCTTCACCACTTGTTTCACAATACTGGCCACAAAAGTAACCTAGACAAGGGAAAAGCAGTTATCTGGAGGCTGCCAGCTGCCCACAGAAGCACCTACTTCAGCTGCAGCCTCATTGACCAATCTAGGCTGAAGCCCTCACCACCCTTCTGTCAATGCCTTTGCCCTACTTCTCGCCAAAATGTTACTCAGTACTAGGACACAGTCCACCTGAGGATTCAATTTGCAACTTCTTTAGCACCTTGTTCTAAGCAAGTGAAACAATCAGAGCAATTGACATGCAGGTGCATTCAATGATCCTGACAGTGTCTTTGCTCCGAAATTTCTCTCACCTGGTCTGTTTCTGCTCATCTGGTCTAGAGCTGGGCTAACTGAAGCTTTCAGCAATGCTAACAGTCTTTCTGCCTTTTGCCAACTTTCATCCTGGCAGGCTTCATGGTCACACTGGCCTCAAATTCAGCTCAGGTCCTCTGGTGAATCAACTTTAGAGGTTGCTAAAGAAACTTCTCTATTGCTTGGAACCCTTGGGACCCCAGATTTCCACATATCATTTCAGATGATGGGGTCTGCACCCATTGCACAGAATAAGCAAGGGGATTGCATCTTGCTGAGATGAGCCTCCATTGCTGTTAGTGATTAACATTATGACACTCTTTGAGGTGGGTCTGTAGACCAGCTAGGGTCTGTGTGCTGCTGAAGGAGCCAAGCTTAAGGGCTCAATCTCTGAATAAGGTAGTTGGCTGTTCTACGAACAAGTGTACCTTCTTGTCACCCTTGTCCTAAATGTTGTAGGGACCTGAGAAGGAGAATCTAGAAAAAAAAAAAAAAAAAAACAACCCAGCCCAAAGCCAGGAACTACTGATGATTACCTCATGTCAAGTCACCATTATTAATGAATATTTAATGTGAATATTTCCTATTAAAATATGTGTTGATTGAATATGCATGAATAAATAAAAGGAAACCAAGTTTGAGGAGTTAAGAAGATATTAAAGGATAGAGCCTTTATTAGAATTTATTCAGCAGATATTTTATTAAGCATCTATTATGTAACTAGCACAACAGACATAGCTCCCACCCTCATGGCACCAACAGTTGGTTGGGAGAGAGACACATGGTAATCATCATAATGGACTAGGTTCTGCTGGGGTAACAAACCTCCCTATGTACGATTAATTGCTTTGCATAAAACAACAGAGGTTCATTATCAGTTTACACTGTATGTCCCTCATGGGTTGGTAAGTGACGCTGCTCGTTGTAGGCACTCAGGGCCATCAGATGGCAGGGTAACCACCATGTAGAACATCACCAGTTCCCATGCCAGAAGGAAAAGAGAAAGCAGGGAAGCATGACTGGCTCCTCTTAAAGCTTTTGTCAAGAGATCACAGAGGCCACTGGGCACGTCTGACCTGGTCAGAGGGGTCAGAGAATCATCCTCTGCTGCACCATGAATAGGGACCAGCTAGGTGGAGAAAGGAACAAAAAGCACTTGGAGCCAGACATACTGTGTGGTTTCAATGTGTCCTCCAAGTTTATGTGTCGGAAATTGAATCTCCAGTGCCACAGTGTTGGGAGAAGGAAGCTAGCAGGGGTGCATTAGGTCACAGTGGCTCTGCCCTCATGAATGGATTAAAGCTGTTATCTACGTGGACACTCACTGGAGTGGGTTCATTATCACAGAGTCAGTTTTTTATCAGTGAGTTTGCTCTGCCCTTCTGCCTTCTGCTGTGGGATAGCAGGAGGCCCTTACCTGATGCAGCCCTTTAATCACGGGCTTTCTATCAGAACCATGAGCCAAATAAATATCTGTTCTTTCTAAATTACCCATTCTGTGGCATTCTGTTATAGCAAACACAAAACAGACTGAGACAGGGGCCATCGTAAAAACTCTGCGATGGAGTTGTTAGGGGAAGAGATGCTGTCAGTGTGTTAGAAACCCACAGAGCCAAGTAATGAGGCTGCAGGGCCATAACCCTTGGGCCTTAGAGGTCCTATCAGTGAGTTTAGTTTTTATTAAAAGCAGAAATCTGATAAGAGATTTAAAGCAAGAGATGATTTTTACTTTAAATAGCTCCCTCTGGCTGTAATCTGGTGTGAAGATAGACAGACCATTTAGAAGCAAGTGTAACATCAAGGTCAGAAATGGTGCTAGTGTGGACTAGGGTGGTATCTTCCAGGACAGGTGCACAGATGACCCAGATGTTATATTCATATTATTTAAGTGAAACGTTAATCTTTTTACTTAATTACAAAGTCAATAATTTGATACTATGTTTTTTGCACATATCCTAGAGTCTTTCATGAAATAAAGATCATTTTTGATACTATTTCAGTAAACAATCAAGTCTCGATGTAAAAACATTCTATTTCAATTAAATAATGATCAAATTTACATTTTTTGTTTCTGTTTTACAGACGTGACTCTGTCACAGAGAAAATCTGTGTTTTAGTAACTAAGCACAAGGGCATCTCTTGGATGGTTTTGTTTTCCTAATAGATACTTACTATGGGAGGACAGTTTTGTAGAAAGGACATCATCCAGCTAATGGCAAACTTTGTGGATCCCAATCCAAGATTCCCCTCAAAAATCAAGGAAATAAACAAGATACAATCATGAAGCTCAAGTTCTACTGAAAAGGACAGCCTCAAATACATTTTTATCCTGACTAATAAAATAGTTAAAATTAGTGTTTAGTTAAATAAGCCAGCTGAGCACTTCATAGCAAAAGTAGTATTTGAATGAAATAATTCTAGTTCATTATTAATAACACAATTTTATATATGTAACATAATAGTTAAGTCATATAATACACAATAAAATGTACCTGTTGAAAGACAAGAAGTATCTCATATAAAAGTGCTGTAGCTGTATCTGTATATTCCAGGATAAGCTTCTGTAACTAGAATTTTCAAGAGTAATCAATGCAAAATTATAGGTCAAGCTGGAAAATAATAATTTCTCTTAATTCCCTGTAAGTTCTTATACTCAGTCAAAAGAATTATTGATTAACTGAGAATATAATTAGTGTAGACCACTTTTCTGTTCCATTTGGTTTGTTCATTCTCAAGAAAGCAGTTCTCATAAAAAGACCACACATTTAATAGTGGCTCAAAAAGCAAGACAAGGAAAGAAGGTAACAATGACCCACAGAAAACTAACACAAAAAACTGCAGAATTGTTTGGCAAAATCAAGCAGATCAACAACCCTACTTCCTTTCAAGAATGTTAGAAATATGCTCCCAAGAATGGAGGTGGGAGATTCTCTGGGAAATTGGGGCTTATTCCTGACATGTAGTTAAGATTTCTCCTGTGGTGCGAGTATATATAAAGCTCAGAGACATTTTGTTGTTCTCAAAAACTCCAGCACTTGGTGACGCTGTCTTCTGCTCCATAAACTACTTAAGGCATGAGAACTGTCTGTAGGCAAGATACCAGCCAACACATTATCCCCAGCCATGTTCTTGCAAGGCAGGGCTCTCTTTGACATCTCACTCTATTAGACCTTGGAACCAAAATGTATATTACCTGTTGATGGCCACACTAATAGCCAGGTGCAACACATCAGCAAATCCCAAAATAGGAAAACATGAAGTTGAGACCTATTCATTCTTCCTACTTGATATTTTCATATGGAAATACCATAGGAAAATCAAATCAATCCAAAACCAACTCAACATCTCCCACTTTGAACCTACTCTTCTGGCTGTAATTCTTACCTGACTCTCAAAACAAAACCTAAAAGTCATCTTCTAATCTTCACATTTTATTTTCACATCAACTTATCAACCCAATTTCCTAAAAATTCTGGAATCCACCTCTTTACTACCATCCTCTTCTTTTTAACTCATTCAACAACTATGCATCAGACACTGTGCTAGGTGCTGAGGATAAAATGGCAAACACACACAGTTCCTACTCTCAAGGAATGGAAGACCCAGTTGGGGACCAGACATCAATGTAACAATCAAATAAACAAAGACATAGTTATAAACTGAGACAAGGGCTGGAATCAAACAGAAGAGCCCCCAAAGAAAACTAGTTTGGGGTATTAAAGAAGGCTTCCTTCTGGCCACATCATCTGTCACCTCTACTACTTCATTAGCTTCTAGCTTCTGTGTTTGTTTTAAGACTTATTTATGGGACTGGCACTGTGGCCTAGTGGGTAAAGCAGCCGCCTGAAGTGCCGGCATCCCATATGGGTGCTGGTTCGCATCCCAGCTACTCCATTTCTGATCCCGCTCTCTGCTAATGTGCCTGGAAAAGCAACAGAAGATGGCCTAAGGACTTAGGCTCCTGAACCCACGTGGGAGACCCAGAAGAAACTCCTGGTTTCGGATCACCCCAGCTCCAGTAGTTGCGGCCATTTGAGGTATGAACCAGCAGATGGAAGATCTCTCTTTCTCTCTCTCTGCAACTCTGCCTTTCAAATAAATAAATAAATCTTAAAAAAAAAAAGTATACAATACCAGCCCCTGCATTAGCTTCTTAACAGCTCTGCCCATCTGAGTCTTGCTTCTGTCCCTCTCTCTCATCCCTGATCCACTCAATCATTGAAAGCAGTACTGTAGACACTGTATTACATGTAGATGCTCCATTACAGACTGAAGTCTTTTTTTTTAATTTTTTTTTTTTTTTTGACAGGCAGAGTGGACAGTGAGAGAGAGAAACAGAGAGAAAGGTCTTCCTTTGCCATTGGTTCACCCTCCAATGGCCGTCGCGGCTGGCGTGCTGCGGCCAGCGCACCGCGCTGATCCGATGGCAGGAGCCAGGTACCTATTCTGGTCTCCCATGGGGTGCAGGGCCCAGACACTTGGGCCATCCTCCACTGTACTCCCTGGCCACAGCAGAGAGCTGGCCTGGAAGAGGGGCAACCGGGACAGAACCCGGCGCCCCAACCGGGACTAGAACCCGGTGTGCCGGCGCCGCAAGGCGGAAGATTAGCCTATTGAGCCATGGCGCCGGCCTGAAGTCTTACTCATATATTCACAAGTGTTTTCTTCTTCCCCATCATATTATCAACTGATGAAAGCTGAGGTTGAGGGGCTGGCACTGTGGTGCAGCAGATTAAAGCCCTGTCCTGAAGCTCCAGCAAACCATATGGGAGCTGGTTCTAGTCCCGGAGGCTCCGCTTCTGATACAGCTCTCTGCTATGGCCTGGGATAGCAGTAGAAGATGGCCCAAGTCCTTGGGTCCCTGCACCCACGTGGGAGACCCAGAAGAAACTCTTGGCTCCTGGCTTCAGATTGGCGCAGCTCCAGCAATTGGGGCCATCTGGGGAGTGAACCAGCAGATGGAAGACCTCTCTCTCTGTCTCTGCTTCTCTCTGTAACTCTGTCTTTCAAATAAAATAAAATAAATCTTAAAAAAAAGAGACTGAGTCTGTTTTACGTGTTGCTGGACACCACTGCCTAGCACACTGTTTGTTCATAATAGATGCTGACTAATATTTACTGAGTGAATGAGTAAATGAGAGTTGTCTAAAACGACTCTGCCTCAATGTTTAATAATGATCAAAACATGTCCCATTCTTGAAAAAAATTCTGAGTGACCTGGCTGAAAATAAACTAAAAACAAACTGATTCATTTTCTCAGAATACATGCTTTCTAGGCAGTCTGATATTTCTGATGTTTTAGTACAGCCTTAAAAAACAAATAACTCCCACTGAAAGTTTTCACTGCTCATTCAAGTAAAGAGATGGTAAATTAAAGCATGAGAGTTAGCTCTACATGTTTTTTAAGATTTTATTTATTTGAGAGGCAGAGTTACAGAGAGAGAGAGAGAGAAAGGTCTTCCATCCGCTAATGGCCGCAACGGCCAAAGCTGGGCTGATCTGAAGCCGGGAGTTTCTTCTGGGACTCGCACATGGTGTAGGGGCCCAAGCACTTGGACCATCTTCCACTGCCTTCCTAGGCCATTAGCAGAGAGCTGGATCTGAAGTGGAACAGCTGGGACATGAACCATTGCCCATATGAGATGCTGGAGCCACATGTGGAGGCTTAGCCTACCATGCCACATAGCTGGTCCCAGCTCTAAAATTTCTAAGACAGTGTGTTTCTTTTTAACTCATCAGACTTCTACTATGAAATTACATATACATCAATCTTGTATTCAGAGACAGACATAAACTGCATTATCTACTTTAGAAAGAATGCTAATTATTTTCTGTGGTATGTGTATATAGCTTAAAACATATCAAATATATATAGAGAGAGCTTAAATATATAGCTTAACATATATAAAATAGGTATATTAGTATTGACTCAATAGTTATCTGAGTTTTTACATTAAAGACAAAGCCTCTACTCTTTAATTATATTCTATATCCTACAATATCATGGTCTACATTAAAAGACAGAAACCCAAGATCTCTTAGAATTATCTTTGGCCTGTCACCATAATTCTCATCTTACCTCAGCATCAAAAGGCATTTCAACTAAAGTCGCATCAGCCAACTGGATATCAAACACAGGACAAGATTTTGGAATCTGAGGCTTGCTAATCAAAATTTCCAAGAGATTAGATAGTGTTCCCCTGGGAAATAAATAAATAAAAAACAATTAATGGCAAAATTTTAAAAAGAAAAATTCCCAAGCTTTCACACACTGGATTTAATTACATTTTTAAAAGATGAAACGGTGGGCACGTAGCACCGTGATTAAGATGCCACTTAGGATACCCACCTCCAGTATCAGAGTGCCCTGAGTTTGTATCCTGGCTCTGCTCCCAATTCCAGCTTTCTATTAATGTACACTTGTGAAGCAGCAGGTGATCGTTCAAGTACTTGGATCCCTGCCACCCACCTAGGAGACCCAGACTGAGTTCCTGATTCCTGGCTTTGGCCTGGCCCAAGCCTGGCTATTGTTGAGTATTTGAGGAGTGAACCAACAGATGGCAGTGTGCGCTCTCTTGCTCTTTGTCTTTCAAATATGAAGCACTGTAGACCATTTTGGACTGAACTTCTGGACACTTGCACATGCACATGAATATCTAGATACAAGAAATTTAAATGAAAATTTAATTTCTTGGTCTTTTGAATCAGCCAAAGGATAGTTCTAGAAGTTCACATAGCTTGTAAAGCACAGGACATCTGGATTTAAGGGAGATTTGAGTGACTTCAATTATAGCAGTGTTTTCCAGAGGGCTTTTTATGGATTACTAATTACAAGCAATATTATAATCAAATAGATTCTGTAGTTAAATTACATTAGGGAGATAATGGTTAACCCAAGTTCACTGAGAATCTTCATACGAAGACTTCTCAGAGGCCCTACCATGCTAACATGTCCCGTGTGTCTCTGAGACCATGAAACAGTATGCAACATTTTTTAAAAGTTTTTTTAATTGGGCCAGCGCTGCGGCTCACTAGGCTAATCCTCCGCCTGTGGCGCTGGCACGCAAGGTTCTAGTCCCGGTCGGGGCGCCAGATTCTGTCCCAGTTGCCCCTCTTCCAGGCCAGCTCTCTGCTGTGGCCAGGGAGTGCAGTGGAGGATGGCCCAAGTGCTTGGGCCCTGCACCCCATGGGAGACCAGGAGAAGCACCTGGCTCCTGGCTTCGGATCAGCATGGTGCACTGGCCGCAGTGTGCCAGCCGTGGCGGCCATTGGAGGGTGAACCAACGGCAAAAGGAAGACCTTTCTCTCTGTCTCTCTCTCACTGTCCACTCTGCCTGTCAAAAAAAAGTTTTTTTAATTGGCAAAAATTGCACATATTTATAGAATACAATATGATGTTTTAAAATATCTATACATTATGGAATGGTTAAACCGAACTAATTAGCATGAATTCCTTCGTGTGTCATTTTTTGGTAGTGAGAACATTTAACATCTGCTCTTGGCTGGGGCTGGTGCTATGGCTCAGCAGGTTAAAGCCCTGGCCTGAAGTGCCCCCATCCCATATGGGCGCTGGTTCTAGTCCTGGCTGCTCCTCTTCCAATCCAGCTCTCTGCTATGGCCTGCTATAGTGAAGGATAGCCCAGGCCCTTGGGCCCCTGCACCCAAGTGGTAGACCAGGAGGAAGCTCCTGGCTCCCGGTTTCGGATCGGCGCAGCTCTGGCCGTTGGGACCGTCTGGGGAGTGAACCAGTGGATGGAAGACCTCTCTCTCTGTCTCTATCTCTTTGTAACTCTTCCAAATAAATAAAATAAATCTTTTTAAAAAAAATCTGCTCTTGGGTGAATTTCAAGTATGCAGTACATCGTTATTGATTATAGTTGCCATGTTGTGCAATAGATCTCTTGAACTTATTTCTCCTATCTGACTGAAATTTGTACCCTTAGTTCAACACCTTCCAATCCCACCCACTCCCAGGCAACCACCATTCTTTACTTTCTGGGGGTTTAATTATCTTCACATTCCACATTTAGCTGAGATCCTGTGATGTTTGCCTTTTTACACCCAGCTTATTTCACTTAGCATAATACCCTCTAGGTTCATCCATTTTTGTCACTAACAGGATTTCCTAATATTTTAAGGCTGAATAATATTCTGTCCATTTTGGTCACATTGTCTTTATCCATTCATCTGTTGCTGGGCATTTAGGTTGATTCCATATCCTGGCTGTTATAAATAATGTGTAGCATTTATTAAAATGTTTATCCCAAGGTTTTTTGTTTTTGTTATTTCAGAGCCCTTGTTTTTTAAAAAAATTGTATTTGTTTATTTGAAAGTCAGAATTACAGAGGAGGGCAAAACGAGAGCAAGAGCAAGAGCGAGAGCGAGAGAGAATGCTTCCATCTGCTGGTTCATTCTCCAGAGGGCCACAACAGCTAGGGCTACACCAGGTCAAAGCCAGAAGCTTCTTCCAGGTCCCCTACATGGGTGACAGGGACCCAAATACTTGGACCATCTTCCATGGCTTTTCCCAGGCTATCAGCTTGGAGTTGGAATCAAAGTGGAGCAGCCAGGCTTGAACCGGCTCCCATATGGGATGTCGCGGGGGCAGCTTTACAAATGCCGGCCCCCTTCAGAGCCCTTTATTAAAACAGCATTTCAGGGCCTTACTGCTCTACTGAACACCATTAGCTATTAGTTAATAAAACTAGTATTAAACTTCAGGTCTTTTGCTTTCAAATGCTGTACTGTCTATTGTACTTTCAAGTGTACTGTCTATTAATCTGCAGGAACAAATTACTTAAATGCCATTACATGTCTGAATAATATGCCCTTCTATTTGAAAATAAAAAGACCAAACAAAAATCACAATTCAAAATGTGCAGCTGAGGAGTTGAGTTAGTAGCATCATCCTTTTTTTTTTTTTTTTTTTTTTTTTTTTTGACAGGCAGAGTGGACAGTGAGAGAGAGAGAGAGAGAGAGAGAAAGGTCTTCCTTTTGCCGTTGGTTCACCCTCCAATGGCCGCCACGGCTGGCACGCTGCGGCCAGTGCACCACGCTGATCCGAAGCCAGGAGCCAGGTGCTTCTCCTGGTCTCCCATGGGGTGCAGGGCCCAAGCACTTGGGCCATCCTCCACTGCCTTCCCAGGCCACAGCAGAGAGCTGGCCTGGAAGAGGGGCAACCGGGAAAGAATCCAGCGCCCCGACCGGGACTAGAACCCGGTGTGCCGGCGCCGCTAAGTGGAGGATTAGCCTATTGAGCCGCAACATTGGCCAGCATCATCTTCATATGTCAAGTACAGTCCCTGTTTGGTTGAAAAGTAACTGGAAACAGACCACAAGAAAAGTCAATTGTCTAATTGAAGACAATATCAGAATAGGCTTGAAGGATGGAGTAGTGAAAGAATTCAAGATATGACCATACAAAAATGCTCTGTAACCATAAGCATTCCTTTCCTACTGGAATAAAGGAAACTATAAACTGTCCTAGATTAGTAATATTTGAGGGTTCCTAATCTTACAATCATTTCAGTCATTGTTGCGATGAGCAGCTAATGATTAACCAAAATTCTAATAAAAATACAATTTCCTTCCTTTTTCCAACTCAAAAAGTAACTCTAGAAAGCTCTGTGTCAATTTCTCAACAAAAGCAGGATATATCATACAGAGTATTTATTCAGGCTACTTTAAAAGGCCAATTTTACTTTTGAAGACCCTTCCAAAATCAACAGAGCACTCCTTTTAGAAGCCTTTCCTGATACTAAGTTTGAAGTGACATTCTATTAACCATTATATTTAATTACAGTCTTTTATTTCCACCAACAGCTTCTTTCCAAAGCTAAGGTCACTTACTGTGATAATATATGAATTCAACCATAACAGTACTAAAATATGAAAGGATATTTCACATTTCAAGAAGAATACAGCAAAAAGGGTTGAACTAATAAAACCTCCATTTATGAAAATAATAAAGAGGGGAATGCTGAAATGAATAACTGCGTTTTTATTTGCTCAAAGGGAATTTAATTTGAAACACACCCCTTCTGCCAACTCACTTCATTTAAAATCCATTAAATCAATAATGGACAGAAGGAATTTTAATCAAAATGGTAGTTTCATCCTGAAAATATTGACTTACTATAAGATTGACAGCTCAGCCTTAAAAACAATCCCAACTATTTAATACGTTCATTGTTCAGATGTTATTATTTCTAACACTTGAAGTTTTAATGCACTATAATATCTTTTAAAACAGACTTTGAAGGGCAAACTCACATCCTCCTAAGTCAGTGGGTGTTAAGATTCTAACATGACTTCCAAGACACCCACCTCCCTGCTACACATACTCTATTTAAGTTCCTTCGCCTTAAGTATGGGCTGGACCTGTGAATATGTTTGATGACCACTCTTGTGATTATATTAGGTGGAGAGGGTGAAGGGGTTTTGCAAATATAATTAAGGCCCCCAGTTAGCTATTTTTGAGGTTAGCAAAGGGAGATTCTCCTAAGTGGGCAGGATCTAACCAGGTGAGCCCTATAAAAGAATGCTTAGTCCTTCCCTGAACTCACAGAATGCTCCTGCTAAGAAACAAGCCTTCATGGGTTCTGCAGCTCAAAGGAAATTATTTCCACCAATAATTACGAAAATGGGCCGGTGCCGCGGCTCACTAGGCTAATCCTCCGCCTAGCGGCGCCGGCACACCGGGTTCTAGTCCCGGTCGGGGCGCCAGATTCTGTCCCGGTTGCCCCTCTTCCAGGCCAGCTCTCTGCTGTGGCCAGGGAGTGCAGTGGAGGATGGCCCAGGTGCTTGGGCCCTGCACCCCATGGGAGACCAGGAAAAGCACCTGGCTCCTGGCTCCTGCCATCGGATCAGCGCGGTGCGCCGGCCGCAGCGCGCTGGCCGCGGCGGCCATTGGAGGGTGAACCAACGGCAAAGGAAGACCTTTCTCTCTGTCTCTCTCTCTCTCTCACTGTCCACTCTGCCTGTCAAAAAAATAAAAATAAAAATAAATAATTACCAAAATGAGCTTGGAAGAGAACCCCAGGCCTCAGACAAGACTGTGGCCCCAGCTAACACCTTACTTGAAGCCTTATGAAACCCTGAGCAGAGGATGCAGTTAAGCAATACCCAGATCCCTGATCCACAGAAACTGTGAGATAATAAACATATGTTGTTTTAAGCCACTACACTTGTGGTAATTTGGTACTGGCAATAAAAGACTACTACCACTATATTGGACATTTACTGTGCTAGGTAATGCTGAGTCATGTGACTTGACCCAATGCTTATCAAAATTGGCTGAAAACAGTCTCTGCTACAGCAATTCAATGCTCTTGTATTGAAGGACATAAAAAAAGTCATATCAGGTAAGAGGTTTGATATAGTGAAACTGATATAGTAAAAACAAATTCAAAATAAATATCAAAAGCAATACTTTGCTACAGAGGTAAGGGTGATTTTTTTTTCAACTTGATTAGAAAAAGGTAGGGAATGAGCCGGCGCCGTGGCTCAATAGGCTAATCCTCCACCTTGCGGCGCCGGCACACCGGGTTCTAGTCCCGGTCGGGGCGCCGGATTCTGTCCCGGTTGCCCCTCTTCCAGGCCAGCCCTCTGCTATGGCCAGGGAGTGCAGTGGAGGATGGCCCAGGTGCTTGGGCCCTGCACCCCATGGGAGACCAGGAAAAAGCACCTGGATCCTGGCTCCTGCCATCGGATCAGCGCGGTGCGCCGGCTGCAGCGGCGGCCATTGGAGGGTGAACCAACGGCAAAGGAAGACCTTTCTCTCTCTGTCTCTCTCTCTGTCCACTCTGCCTATCAAAAATGAAAAAAAAAAAAAAAAAAAAAAAAAAAAAGGTAGGGACTAAAAGGTAGAGAAAAAGAATAACAAGCTTTACTAATAATTTTCAAAATAGTCTTGAGGGGCTAGCACCGTGGCTTAGCAGGTTACGCTGCCGCCTATGATGCCACATCCCAGATGGGTACCGGTTCAAGACCTGGTTGCTCCACTTCTGATCCAGCTCCCTGCTAACACTCCTGGGAAAGCAGTGGAGGATGGCACAAGTGCTTGGGCCCCTGCACCCACATGGGAAACCCAGAATAAGCTCCTGGCTTCAGCCTGGCCCAGCCCAGGTTGTTGCAGCCATTTGGGGAGTGAAACAGAGGATGGAAGATCTGTCTCTCCCTCTCTCTCAGTAACTCTGCCTTTCAAATAAATAAAATAAATCTTAAAAAAAAAGTTTTAAATCTCCATTTTGGACATTGAGGAAGAGTGGCAGTGCTACCAACTACATAACGAAGTAGGCAGAGAACATAATTAACTGTATTGTCCTTGTTTGCTGTATAGCAGTGATCAGCAAATTATAGCCTGCTGGCCAGATTCAGTCCACAGCCTGTTTTTGTATATAAAGCTTTACTGGAACATAGCTGTGCCCATTCATTTATGTACTATAGTTGCTTTTGTGCTACAATGACAAAGTAAAGTAGGTGCAACAGAGGCTGTATGGCTTAAAAAGCCAAAAATATTTGCTGTATGGCAATTTACATAAATGTTCGCCTACTTCTGCTATAAAGCATAGTACGCCCATAATCCTTAGCACATAGCCAGTTGCTTAAGAAACACAAATGAACAGCATCATTAACATTTATCTTTAAAGGACATTAATAAATAGCCTAGGGAAATGCTACCAAAAGTTCTTATCCTTCTCCATGATTCATGTCTTCATCCTTCTGAATTCAGGTAAATAATTGATGAGGGTAGAAAAAAATTAAGATTTTTGGGCAAAGTTGTATAAATACGTATTAAAAATCAAGCAGATAATTCAAAGCATGCAAACACAAACTTTCTGTAGCAAAGATGCCATTGTCCTCCACTAAACATTTTTCCATTCTTCCTTGTAATGACAGATGCCCTTATCACCATCCAAAGTTTAGCTAGACACATAGCTGTCCAACTACAGACATATTTCCTAGCTCTCTTGAGTTCTCACCAACAGAACAGAGCAGAAGTGTTATATGCCTTGATTAAAAAGGAAATGTGTTTGCCCTCTACCTCTCTTTGTGCTTCCCACAGTCTAATGAAGGCATGAAGAGCAGCCTGCTCAACCACAGGACAAGGACAGCATGACAGAAGATGGCAGAGGCACAGGAGGTGGCTGGCGGATGTGGGGGAAAGCTTGACTGTCTACTCTGGACTGTTATATGAGAAAGATTATCAATTTCTGTCTTCTTTGGATCACATATTTTAAGAGTGGCTTTATTACAGCTGCTCATCTAATATGTGTATAAATCCCCAGGTCATTCACTGTGAGGTCACATAATTACAGTCACGTGCCACATAATGACACATTCATCAACAAAGAACTGCATATATGATGGTGGTCTCATAAGATTACAATGATGCTGAAAAATTCCTACCCTCTAGTGATGCTGTAGCCATCCTCACATTGTAGCACCACACATTACTCACATGTATGTCTATTGCTGTGCTGTCAGTCATATAAAAGCATAGCACATACAATTATGTACCAAAAAAGTCTGTGGGAAAATGGAATTAAAATGTTTATTTAAGTGCAAATAATTTTGAAATCCATGCACAGCTTTTTCATAACCCACATTTTAACATTTTAAAGAGCCCTCATATGCATTGATTTCCAAAACTTTTTGTACCAAAGTAAACTTATCTTTTAATTCAACTTTTCTATGAGCTTTTAGAAGTATCCTTGTGTGTATTTATATGTGTGTATATATGAAGTTATGCCATTTAGGCTAGTGCAAGTTTACTCCATATTTTCACAATGATGAAATTGCCTAACAGTACATTTCTCAGAACACGTCCCAATCCCTAAACAAAGCCTGACTGTACATAGTAAGTACGGCTACTTATAACTCCTGCCTTTACAGTGTAGTTTTTCTGTTATGTAAATATAAACGTACTCTGGAAAATTTCTAATAGAGACCTCCTGGCTTTTAATATAGGATGGGCCATTTGGTCTTTTTCAAGTTCACCAGACTAGCACAAAAGATGAAATTATGCTAAGAAAATCTTTGTACTCTTAACAATCCAGGGGAGCAGAGAGGACTCAGCATGTGCCAATTAATGTGATCATCACAGAAGGAAGTGAAGAGACAAGAGTGTATTATACTTTCAAGGGGATTGAACAGAAAATGAGCGATTCAAGTTTTGAAAGACACTCAACAAGAGTAGTTAATGGATTCCAACTACAAGGTCCCAGTGTTTTCCAAAACACTTTACTTCTTAGCTGCCAGTGTGTTCAGACGTGATGATTCAGTTTCTGTTTCTCTGAACATCAGTCCTAGGGTCTGCAGAATTTCAATGCATACCCTAGAGAACAAACAGAAAAGAAGTATGGGAATGGCATGATTTCATTAGATATTCAGAATTCCACAAATGTAGATAACCTTGCTAGAAATGCTTTCAGATAGATATAAAAATGCAAAGGCAGGACATTCTGTACATGAAACTGCCAACATTGGTTGAGTGCCTCTCTGATTGCTACATTCAAAATTATCTGTTGAATAAGTAACTGGATGGTCACAATTAAGTCATTTTCATATTTTTATATGTTTTTCAACAGTTTTTAGGATAATCACACACTATTTTAAAAGCATTTTTTAAAATTTAGAGTTTTTTTCAAATAGGTTATAATTGGCCCAAAACATCAAGAGTAGGACAGGTGTTTGGCCAAGAAGTTAGGAAACCTGTATCCAAGCAGCTGGGTTCAATTACCAGCTCTGCTTCCCATTCCAGTTTCTTGTTCACGCACACCTTGGGAGGCAGCAAATGATGATTTGCGTACTTGGTTCCCTGACACCTATGTAGGAGATCTGGAGTAAGCTCTTCGCTACTGGCTTCAACCTGACCTTGCCCTGGCTGTTGCGAGCATTTACAGAGTGAACTAGCAGAAGGGAGTTCTCTCTCAATTACATTAAATTGATTAATACATTTTAAAATCTCATAGGTAAAAACCAGAATACAGGAAGAGGTGTCTTTCCTCCAGACATCCATTTCTCCCATTAAAATTAGAACAAAATGAATGCTATTTTAAAAAATTCATGTGAAGCAAAACTTGCAGCACCATTAATCATTAATACCACATATGTGTCATCCAGTGCCTTCAATTTTTCTTAAACACCCTGGTGGGGGGTGATCTATGATTACCTACTTAATACTTACACCAGCTCATCAGCCCTTTGGCTTTTATTTTGGCGTGCATTCTTATCCCTAGACTCTGGCAAATATTCATGAAGTTTGTTCACTAGGAAATAGAAAAGGTCACTGGTCTGTGAAAACAAATGGAAAAGAAGATGGTAATTAAGAGTTCAGTTGTCAGAACTTGCTATCCTTACATTAAAGTATGAGGAAATGACTTGTTCTTTGGTGAGATAACTGAGTAATAATGTCTCTCATTAAAACTAGAATCACCCAAATTGACAACACACTGTATACATGGAACTGGGCGATCGCCAGCGTGGAGCACAGAGAAGGAGCTAGGGAGGGATGCCAGGGCGATGTTATTGAAGCCTGGCTTGGTTATTAATATTGAAGATCCTCTAGGAATAGGTATGCAATATCAGGCAAGTCAGTCACTTTGGAAAATAGGGTTACTATAATTCCTGCCTTCCCAAAGTAATCTAGGCTTTGTTAAGGTATAACAAAATAATGGATAGGAATACTGGCATTTAAAAATACTGACTAACACAATGATACATGTATGGTATAGCCCTTAACAATGGTGCAAAACGATGTGAATACTTCTGGCAATGAAGCAGAAAGGCAGATTTCCATTTCAGTCTAAATAAACACAGACTTAAGAATTGGGGAACTAATATATTTGTGCTCCTATTCAGTCTCATGAAGTAAATTGAGCATGATAATAGGCACTGGTCCATGAAATCAGGCAGTTGGTACTAATGAGAAATATAATGGAATTGCTTTTCTGTTCCTGTATTGTTCATTGTTTCTCCAGGATTTCTGATGACTATTGACAACCAAGACTCTTTGCTTAGGCACTTATCTGTGTGCTTCTATTTAGGTGGCATACCACCAGAAGAGACTGAGGATGACAGTGTAGAAAGAGAAAGAGGAGCAGGAGTGGGACATATTCCAGCAACTGTCAAAAGTGCTTTGCTTATTTAGAACCTGAAAAATTAGTGGGGCTGGTGTTGTCACTTAGCGGGTTAAGCCACAACCTATGGCACAAGAAAAGTGGAATAGCAGGTCAGCCTAGTCTCATCATCCTACATGTGAAGCAGGTAGAATCTAAGAAATAGCGAGACCTGCCTTGAACTGTGGGAAATTGTGTACTTCTGCACTGCTCAGTGAAGTGTGGCTGCAGGGTGGGTGTTTGGCCTGGCAGTTAAGATGCCAGTTGGGATGGTCACATTCCATAATGATATGGCTTGGGTTGAGTTCTAGCTCAACTCCTAATTTCAGCTTCCTGCTAATGCACACTCTGGGAGGCAGCACATGGTGGCTCAGGGACTAGGGTCCCTGCCAGCCACATGGGAAACCTA
Organism: Oryctolagus cuniculus; assembly: GCF_964237555.1. Classification (NCBI taxonomy): domain Eukaryota; kingdom Metazoa; phylum Chordata; class Mammalia; order Lagomorpha; family Leporidae; genus Oryctolagus; species Oryctolagus cuniculus. The sequence continues at coordinate 66,480,071 of NC_091442.1, forward strand.
GACTGAGTTCCAAGCTCCTTGGTTCAGCTTGGCCCAGCCCTGACCTTGTGGGCATTTGAGGGAGCAGATAAGGGAGCACTTTTTCTCTCTCCTCAGCAAATAAATAAATAAATAAATAAAATGGTAGTAGCTATAAATGAGGCCACTGGCCAGAATTAGGATTCAACAGAGAAACATCAACATGAACTCAGCCCTAGGCAAGGCTCACCTCCTCACCTGGGCCTCATTAGCACCACACCATTTGTTTTGGCATTTCCTTTTCTTTTTGTTTAGAGCCTGCCAGCTCCTCCTTGAATTTTTTATATAGGATATAATTTACTGTGAACTATAGTTGCCCCAATGGGCAGTTCACTTGAGCTCCTTAATGCCCTCGCCTGAAACTGAAAATGAAGTCTGTCACTTACTAAGTGAGAACTAGGTTGCCTTGACTTCCCAGGGGTCGTACTTTATAAAATATCAGTCTTACACTTGTAAGTCAGTTGTAAAAATTATTTGTGTTATACGGGAAGCTACACTGAACAACTTCATGAAATCTACTTTCCCATCTCACCGTCTATACCGATATGTGCATCTCGCACGCCAAAAGTTTCCCCTCTTACCTTGATATTCTGTGACTCTACTAACCCAACCAAGGGGCTACTATTTTGCTATCAACCCCTCCCTACCACCCCAGTGCACATTTTTGATAACACCACAAATTTGCAGGTGCTAAGGTGTGGCTGTACTAAACTTAATCAGTGGGCCAGCATTGTGGTGTAATGGCTTAGCCTCCACCTCTGGCACCAGAATCCCATATGGGCACTAGTTCAAGTCCCAGCTGCTCCTCTTCCGATCCAGCTCTCTGCTATGGTCTGGGAAAATAGCAGAAGATGGCCCAAGTCCTATGGCCCCTGCACCAGAGTGGGAGACCTGGTAGAAGCTTCTGGCTCCTGGCTTCGGATTGGCTCAGGTCCAGCTATTGTGGCCATCCGCAGAGTGAACCAGCGAATGGAAGACCATTCTGTCTGTCTCTCCTTCTCTCTGTAACACTTCCTTTCAAATAAATAAATAAAATCTTTCAAAAAATGTAATTACAAATAACCAAATCTTTAAAGAATTAATCATCCTTTTAAAATACAGCATCAGCATAAAAGACATTTTTATATTTTAATTTATGCCTGAATTTAATAAACAGGTGAAACAATTAGAAAAGGTTAAAAATAAAAGAAAACACTTACTTTCCAGAAGAGCTTTTTCAGGATGAAGTTTTTCCGGGCTGCTGCTTTAAGCTCCATAATTAAACAAAGTATCTTGCTCAGAGTATTGTCTTTAAGAAAAAGTTCAGATTTAAGTTGACTGAAGTGCTTAATTTTCTCCTCAGATCTACAGAAGTGTGAGAAATTTTTCCATGAGAAAATTATAAGAAACAGCAGGTTAGGAATACCAACAATTATTGACAGATTCGTACAACTTTGTTAGCAACGTAATTTTAATATAGTTTTGTACTTTCAGCCTTTACTCATCAGTAGTGAAACTTGCTCCCCAAATGCAAACTGGTAAAACCGCTATGGAAGACAGTTTGGAGATTCCTCGGAAACCTGAATATAGCCCTACCACATGGCCCAGCCATCACACTCCTTGGAATTTACTCAAAGGAAATTAAATTGGCAAATAAAAGAACTGTCTGCACCTCACTGTTTATTGAAGCTCAATTCACAATAGCTAAGACATGGAATAAACCTAAATGCCCATCAACAGAAGACTGGATAAAGAAATTATGGGATATATACTCTATAGAATACTATACAGCAGTAAAAAATGAAATCTGGCCATTTGCAACAAAATGAAGGAATCTGGAAAACATCATGCTGAGTGAGATAAGCCAGTCCCAAAGGGACAAATATCATATGTTCTCCCTGATCAACTAACTGAGCACTTAAAAGGAAACCTGTTGAAGTGAAATGGACACTGTGAGAAACAATGACTTGATCAGCCCTTGTCCTGACTGTTGAGGAACAACTTTCTATTTTATTCTTTTTGGTGTTTTTTTGTTCTGCTTAACACCATTGGTTTAACTCTTTGATTAACACACAATTATTCTTAGTCATTTAAATTTGACTGAAAAGTGATCCCTGTTGAATGTGGGAGTGGGAATAAGAGAGGGAGGAGATGTACAGTTCAGCACACACTCACTCGGACTTACCCCTAATGGTAGAGCTACAGATGTGCCAGGGGATTCCAATTCAATCCCATCAAGGTGGCGTGTACCAATGCCATCTTACTTGTTGGAGTGATCAGTTTAGGTTCATGGTTGATTGGGGGGATGGAATTGAGTGTCAAGGGGATTGCATGGATGGGACCAGTGTCTGCAAATAATTTATAGAATTAAAAAGGAGAGAATGATCCTACATGGGAAGCAGGATACACAGTAGACTCACAGAATGGCAAAAGCCCTAAACAGCACTCTGGCCTCAGAATCAGCCCTTAAGGCATTTGGATCTGGCTAAAAAGCCCATGAAAGTTTCTCAGGCATGGAAAGCCAAGACATTGTGGCAAAAAAAAAAAAAAAATGACCTAAATGAAAGATCTCTGTGAGTGAGATCCCAGTGGAAAGAACGGGCCATCAAAGAAGGAGGTACCTTTCTCTGAAGGGAGGAGAGAACTTCCACTTTGCTTATGGCCCTGTCTAAATAAGATCAGAGTTGGTGAACTCAATAGGCTTCCATAGCCTTGGTGGCTAATGACAAGAGCCTCAAGTGATTACTGACATCATAAATAAGAGTGTCAAATTGTTAAGTCAACAACAGGAGTCACTGTGCACCTGCTCCCCATGTAGGACCTCTGCCCTTAATGTGCTGTACTTTGTACACTATGAGAATTAATGGTAAAACTACTACTCAAACAGTACTCTATACTTTGTGTGTCTGTGTGGGTGTAGTCTGTTGAAATCTTTACTTAGTATATACTAAGTTGATCTTCTGTATAAAGGTAATTGAAAATGAATCATGATGAAGAATGGGGTGGGAGATGGGATGGTTGCGGGTGGGCGGGAGGTTATGGGGGGGAAACCTGCTGTAATTCAAAAGTTGTATTTTGGAAATTTATATTTAAAATAAAAGTTGAAAAGAAAAAAAAGAAACTTGCTCCCCTAAAATGGGCCTGTTTATTACTCTCAAATACATTTTTGCCCATGTCCCTTTACTCAAGTTGTACCATACTAGGAATACTCACAGTCCCTAGTAAACTGTCCCTTTTTCAGAATTTAGCCAATACCATTTACCATCATCCATGACACATATGTAACACTAGCTTAATGTGTTTTCTTTCAATCAACTCACTTTTCTGCTACAGAATATATTACATTGGTGTTAAGATGCCATTAGGGCACTCACATCTCACATTGGAGTGCTGAGGTTTAATTCCCACTTCCACTTCAATCCAGCTTCCTGCTAATGGGCATCCTGGGAGGCAACAAGTGATGGCTCAAGTACTTGGGTTCTTACCATCCACCTGGAAAACTTGAAAACTTAAATTGAGTTCCAGGATCCTCAGCATTTGGGGTCTGAACCAGTGAATGGGAGCTAGCTTGCTCTCTCTGCCTTTCAAAAAAAAAAAAAAATTTTAAGGGGTCGGCGCTATGGCTCACTTGGCTAATCCTCCGCCTGCGGTGCCAGCATCCCATATGGATGCCAGATTCTGTCCTGTTTGCTCCTCTTCTAGTCCAGCTCTCTGCTGTGGTCCGGGAAGGCAGTGGAGGATGGCCCAAGTGCTTGGGCACCTGCACCCGCGTGGGAGACCAGGAGAAGCACCTGGCTCCTGGCTTCGGATCAGCGTAGCTCCGGCTGTAGCGACCATTTGAGGGGTGAACCAACGGAAGGAAGACCTTTCTTTCTGTCTCTCCCTCTCACTGTCTGTAACTCTACCTCTCAAATAAATAAATAAATAAATAAAATCTTTAAAAAAATTTTAAGTATGTTTACAAAGAAAACTTCGCATCACTTGGCATAGCAGGTAACTATAAAAACAGCATGAAAGTAACACAAATTGTCAGGAGCTGCTCCATATTCTGAGCCTGAGGGCTGCTCTCTCTGACTATAAGGCAGGTGAGTGTGGGTTAGAGCTGTCCCTATTGACACCAAGCTGAGAAGTTCTCCCTGATGAGATCAGACTAGCTGGAAAAAGGTACATTTTTCCACTGTGCAATTCAGTTATTTCATGCTAGGTCAAAGCACTACCTGAAATCATCTCCTATCATTGATCCACGTGCATCCCACACTTCAGAGAACACTGGCTTAAATGAAAAAACTGACACCTCCTTAGATCTTTCCCTAATTCCACCAACAAAGGTGACCCCTCTCCCACTGCAGTTTTTCATACTTCTAATTTCACACTAATTCTACTTCACCTCACTGTGGTTATTTGTGTATGCATCCTGGCCAGTTAGCTGATTTTTATCAACTTGAAAAATTATTGAGTTAAATATTGTCTGTATGTCCCACAGTGCTCAATAATAACTTGCATTTCACTGGGCACTGACCATGTGGCAGGTCCTGCCCTTAGTACTTTTCATAGATGAGATCATCCACTGAGTTTGCTCCCACTGAGGGATCTGAGCTGGGAATTATTATCACAATTTGTAGGATGTTAGAGGGGTCATCTAACCTGTCAAGGCTCACACAATTAGTGATTCAGAAAGTCAAGGAGCAAAATACAGTGGGAAGAATATTTCACATCTGCACAGGCTGATGGAATCTTAGAATTTTTTTTTTAATTTATTTGACAGATAGAGTTAGACAGTGAGAGAGAGAGAGACAGAGAGAAAGGTCTTCCTTCCACTGGTTCACCCCCCAAATGGCCACTACAGCCAGCGCTACACTGATCCGAAGCCAGGAGCCAGGTGCTTCCTCCTGGTCTCCCATGTGGGTGCAGGGGCCCAAGCACTTGGGCCATCTTCTGCTTTTCCAGGCCATAGCAGAGAGCTGGACTGGAAGAGGAGCAACTGGGACTAGAACCTGGCGCCCATATGGGATGCAGGCGCCGCAGGCGGAGGATTAACCAAGTGAGCCACGGCGCTGGCCCCGAATCTTAGAATTTCTAGCATGAACTAAAAACACTTTTGCTACCTGCTCTAGAAACCTGTGATACTAGCCATTTATCCCAGAACTGCTACATAGAATGTTGGGCCTTTTTTCTTCAAAAAAAATTTGTGTGTATGTACAAAGGCAGAGAGAGAGATCCATCCTCTATCTGCTGGTTGACTCCCCAAATGCCTGCAACAGCCAGGGCTGGGCCAAACCCAAGCCAGGATCCAGGAACTCTATCCTTGTTTCCCACATGGTGGCAGAGGCCCAAATACCAGGGCCATCACCTGCTGCCTTCCCAGGAACATTAGCAGGGAGCTGGATTAGAAGCAGATGCGGAGCAGGCAGGACTCAAACCAGCACATGGAAATGGGATGCCAGCAATGCAACTGGCAGCTTAACCCACTGTGCCACAATGTCAGCCCCTGGAATGCTGGATCTTACCCACTACCTCCCCTCTTTATTTAAAATATATATATATCTAAAATGTTTTCCTCTCTCCAATCAATAAGCCTTCTTGCTGATACCAAAATTAAGATTTTCTGAGAAAATGGTCCCTTTTAATAGAGATGCTGGAGGAAAAATCATCAGGAAATCAGCAATAGCAGTCACTGAGGTAGAAGAACAAAATGATTATGAGCATGAGGGCTGAGGCAGGATCCTAGACCTGTCCCAACATGGCTAAGTAATTACCGTGGGCAAACTGCATAGTCTTTCTGTGCCTCCATTTCCTCATCTGTAATGCAGGTGATGACTGTATGTCTGTGGCGCTTGCTGTTTCCATAATTAGTTAATGTATCCACTTAGCATACAGTAAATGTTTAATAAACATTCTCAAAAAAGGAATAAAGCAGGTTGTGCTTCGTATATACCCACTTCTAATCTCTAACACATTTCATTTTTAAAAAACTATAAAATCCCTCTACTCTTTGAGAATTCTTAAAAACAGCAAAAAATATAGTTTTCACAAATAAATAAGCTTAGAAAAACAAAAGCTCAGGTAAAATACAATGTCAACAGAATTATTCAAAATTGATTTTCCAGTTTTCCCCCTGAGGTGTCAGCAATTTGCTAAGATCTATAAGAGAGACAAACTGCTTTTAATCCTTTGCCATCAATGATAAAAGATGATAAAGTCAAACTAATTTCTTAAAGCCTAAACATTTTTCATTGGAAATTGCACACTAGTCTTTTATACTAAAATTAATTCATATATAAATTGAGGTTTCATATGCACAATAAATTCAAGTTAGATCAGTCATTCTATATTACTATTACAGTTAAGTTATCAAAATTATGATTTCTTTGGACACTTAAGGAATATTTGCTTTTATATAAGTGACAAACTTCATTTGCCCAAATAAGAAAAAGTCTAGTGCCAGAAGACTACATTATTCAGTTTAGGAATATGAGGGAAATTTATATTAATAGTAACAGATACTCTATATTTTCATCAACTAGAAGACATAAATTTACCAAAATAATGTTGCAAGAAGGATTCTTATTAAATGATGTTCTATTTTTCCTGTATTTTTTTCATTTTTCAGACATTTAATATAAATAGTACTCTACATTTACATCATGCTTTCCAGCTGGAAAATCTTTTCCTATATTAAATGAGAGTCTAATTTGTATTTGTTTCCTTCGAAATTGAAGGTGCCTTGTAGGCAGAGATCATTTGTTGTGTACCAATATATCCTTCAGTGCATTTTAAATACGTATGCTGCCTTCAGGAATTAGCTTTGTAATAAAGGCTCTTTTCGGGGCCAGTGCTGTGGCTCACTTGGTTAATCCTCCGCCTGCATCGCCGGCATCCCATGTGGGCACCAGGTTCTAGTCCCGGTTGCTCCTCTTCCAGTCCAGCTCTCTGCTGTGGCCCGGGAGGGCAGTGGAGGATGGCCCAAGTGCTTAGGCCCTGCACCCGCATGGGAGACCAGGAGGAAGCACCTGGCTCCTGATCGGCGCAGTTCCGGTCGTGGCGGCTATTTGGGGAGTGAACCAGCAGAAGGAAGACCTTTCTCTTTGTCTCCCTCTCTCACTGTCTATAACTCTACCTGTCAAATAAATTAAAAAAAAAATTCCTATTCTTATAAGGCACTCACACTTTTTTTTAAAGACAATATTTCTTTTTTTTAATATTTATTTATTTTACTTGAAAGTCAGAGTTACACAGAGAGAGAAGGAGAGGCAGAGAGAGAAAGAGAGATCTTCCATCCTCTGGTTCACTCCTCAATTGGCCACAATGGCCGGAGCTTCGCCAATCCAAAGCTAGGAGCCAGGAGCTTCTTCCAGGTCTCCCACTCTGGTGCAGGGGCCGTAGGATTTGGGCCATCTTCTACTGCTTTCCCAGACCATAGCAGACAGCTGGATTGGAAGTGGAGCAGCCGGGACTCAAACTGGCACCCATATGGGATGCCGGCACGGCAGGCTGCAGCTTTACCCCACTACACCACAGCAGCAGCCCTGGCACTCACACTTTTAAATCAGACTCATTTTTAACTGTTTTAATAAAAGCACTCCATCAGTGATACTATTCCATATTAAAGCAAATATAATGAGGCACAAAAAAGTCTGGTTGTCTCACTTAAGTGACACTATTTCTGATCAAAGGATTTAGTCAGTTACAACATGATCCCTCTGTTTTGAAGTTTCACTTTGCCTTTCCAGCTAATGCTTTCAGACACTGAGAACAGGTGCATGAATATCTTTATTCATTAGATGCTGCAAAATGGTAATGTTCTAATACTAAGCCTCTTGTATTCATTAGCAAGAATTCTGTAAAATGGAATTTACCCTCATCACTTGGGACACCTTGCTCATCCTGAACAGGTTACAATTCATGCAGAAAAGGCAGGATGATTCTTTCCATCTGTTTGCTATTTTTACAGAGTAAGGGATTGGTGCCCTAAGTTTCTTCCAATGTTCAGTATCTCCTATTTCTTCTGAAGATGGTGGGACAGGGAGTGACTTCTTTCTATGAGGCACTGCTACACACCTCTGAATTTTTATATATTCATTGTGCTCAAACACCTCACTCCTTATTTATTCTGATGTTCGAGTTGTCCCACCTTTGTCAAATGGGAGCCTGTCGCTCCCCCTCTTCGTGGAGGAACGACACAGGACCCTGCGCTGTTCTTTTGTCTGCTCGGCCCTCCCCGGGTTTGCTGCTGGTTCTTCCCGGGTTGGCTGCCGTCCCTTCCACCTCAGTGGAAGGGCGATTCCCCCTAGCCACTTTCCCCACTTCCGCAGGGGAGCGGCACACCGCCGGCCGGCTCTCTCGGGGGCTGCACAGGTGTTCCTTCAGATAGATGTTCCTGGTGCATGTTGTCTCTCTCCTCCTTTATGGTCCTCTTCCGCCAATCCTAACTCGGCTGCCCACACGCCGAGTACGCTGCTCTCCTCCAATCAGGAGCAGGATCAGCTCCTGGAGGTCATCACTCAAGTTGGCAAGAGGCAGCTGCGTAGAAGCTGTTTTCTCCTCTCCCAGCGCCATATTGTGGGAGAGCAGATGCATAGAATAAGTCTTAATTCCAGTAACTCAGTCCAGTCCGGGTTGCTCCCCACAGGAGCCTCTTCACGTGGATAGCTAAATCTCTTTAGTTAGGACCTCTTTTTCTAGGATTCTATTTCAGATTCATTTGATATATTTTTTGCCTCAGAACTAGAATTCTTCTGAAAACTTGGAGTTTTCAATCCCCCCTTTTAGTGGGAAACAAAAATGCGTCTTTTAAAATTAACTTAGTCTTAACTCATTTACTTGACCCATCCAAACTTCACTATCATACTATCATAAGCCTCTCAAAACTCGCCTATGACTTACTTGGTAACTGCTATAATCCAAAAGTTGTACTTTTGAAATTTATTAAATAAAAGTTTTCTAAAAAATTTTAAAAGATCAATGACATTAACTCACCAAGTGCTTATGATGTGCAAAGAACTGTTTTAAGTAAGAAACATACTAAGATTTATATAAGGGATCTTTAAAAATTCATGGAAATGTATTTAATGAAAAATTGATGCACAGGTTACATAATTTGTTGACTACAATAAACATGTTTAAATTCCATTTTTATATAAACATCTTAAAACACCCTTATAGGATTTTTCCATACCCTCCAAATACATATAACTTACCTTACTCACAATCTAGTAGGGAGATAGTCACATCACAAAGAACTACCACAATATAAGACTGACTGTGATAAGAACAGGAGAGAACGCTAAAGTCTGAATAAAACCCAAACTCCTTAGCCTCACATATAAGATCTTTTATGATCAGATCTCAGCCTCTGTCTCATCTCAGTTACTCATTCATTGAATACTGCATAACAACAAATAACGAAGCTAGTAATCATAATACAGGCTGGTAAGTCCTAAGTAGAGGCATGAATTGAGGCATCTCCTTCATGAGTTAGTTTTGAGAGGTGAAGGAAAGATTTCTAAAGGACGAATAAGCTAAGCCTTGAAAAGTTGAAGTTATTGAGGAAGGGGGAAAGAGAGTAGAGTTGATGCATTCAGTGCAGGAGCTTAGGGCCAGAGTAAAGGGGAATACGATAATTGAGAATGGGAAAATTAGGAGAGACATGAACTTCTTCATAAGCTGTTACAGTCTAGACTTTCCTCTATGGGCAATGGGGAGCCATTCAAAAGCCTTCAGGAAGGAGTTTCAGGATCAGATTTGTAATGGAGAACAGGCAAGAGAGGGGAAAGAATAAAAGGCAGAGACCAGCTAGGAAAGTACTGTAGGCCCAGAAGGGAGATCACTGGGCCTGCACAAGGGGCAGAGGAAAGAAGTAGATGTTATCCAGACACATTAAAAGCATATGGTGACTGGCTAGATGCAGGGAAACGGGACTCTAGTGCAGGTGATCTGAGGATAACAACATCCTTCTGTGTACTAGGAAGCACAAGAGGAAGGTCAGTTCACAGATGGAAGATGTTGAGTTCTCTCTCGAATGTACTTTCCGGCTGTTTGAGATACAGGAGAAGTAACTAATATCCAGCAGCTGCCTGGGTTTGCAGGCCTAACTCAGGGAGGAGGGCGGCAATAGAGGCACAAATGTGATGGCCACACATAGTACAGTTAGGAGAGGTGAAGAGAAAAGAAAAACACCCCAATGCAATTCTCTCATCCCTTCACACCTTACCTATATGGCTTCTGACTTCCAATAGCAGGAATGAGCTCACTAGCGTATATGGGATCTTGTAAAAGAGTAGCTTTCTGCAAGAGGATCAAAAGGGAAGCTTTAGAATCTTTGCTTACTGACAATCAATTTCCCCTGCCTTTAGTTAATATCATATACAAGGGTAGAAGGCTCAAGACAGGGGCTGGTGTTGTGGCACAGCAGGTTAAGCCACTTCCTGTGATACTGGTATCCCTTTTGAGCACCACCTGACTTTGTCCTGGCCGTGCCGTGGCCATTGTGGCCATTTGTTGAGTGAACCAGCTGAGGGGTGCTCTCTGCCTACTATCTGTCTCAGTCTCTCTTTCAAATAAAAAATTATAAATTTGTTAAAATATGTTTATTTTGGTGCAAAAAATTTTGAAATCCACACCTACTGGGGTCTTTGAAAACTTTATGAGGAAAAATACTATGCATGGATTTCAAAATCTTTTGCATTAAAATAAACTTATCTTTTAATTCTATTTTCATGAACTTTTTGAAGTATCCGCCTGGGAGGACAGCAGAAGAGGGCACAAGTATTTGGGTATCTGCCACCCATGTGGGAGACCCATATGAAGTTCCTGGCTCTTAGGTTGGGACTGGCCCAGCCCAGGCTGTTGTGGCCATTTGGGGAGTGAACAAGCAGATGGAAGACTTCTCTGTCTGTCTCTTTCAGTTAGTCTGCCCTTCAAATAATACACAAAATAAGCCTTTAAAAATTGTTGTGTTTCAGTCTCCGCATTTTATAAACCAAGGAACTTAAACTAGTTACCTCTAGATAAAGTTATCTGCTCCTATAACAATGACTTCCATTAGCCTACTGTTGGTAGTACAGCTAAGAAATACAAAACACACTGACAACTAGAAATTTGAAATTTCCCTGCAGAAGACATCCTGCTCACAAATGTTCCACAGTCTGTCTCCATCTTCCTGATGACTCCCATGAGACACACTATGGCCATCTTGTCTTCCTGCCTCTTCAAAACCCCACTCCCGGCTGTGCTGCGGCTCACTAGGCTAATCCTCCACCTGTGGCGCCAGCACCCCGGGTTCTGGTCCCGGTTGGGGCGCCGGATTCTGTCCTGGTTGCTCTTCTTCCAGTCCAGCTCTCTACTGTGGCCTGGGAAGGCAGTGGAGGATGGCCCAAGTGCTTGGGCCCCTGCACCCACACGGGAGACCAGGAGGAAGCACCTGGCTCCTGGCTTCGGATCGGTGCAGCGCGCCGGCTGTAGTGGCCATTTTGGGGGTGAACCAACGGAAGGAAGATCTTTCTCTCTGTCTCTCTCTCTTTCACTGTCTAACAACTCTGCCTGTAAAAAAACCAAAAACCAAAAAACAAAACAAAAAAAAACACTCCCTGTTAATGCGCATTTTCTCTATTTTGCGATAGCCTGAATAAAACCAAACCCATAATTGCCCAATGCATTTTGTCTTTCACAATATTATTAAAGCTCAAGACTAAATTTCCAAAATGGGGAAGTTGAGCAGGAAAGACATGTTTGTCATTAAACAAAACAAAAACTCAGTTCAAGGCTAACTTATGAAGGCACTTACAATAATATAATTGTTCCATGAACTTTTTAAGTGGAGAAAGATAGATGAGGTGGTAGAAATAATGTACAAATGAAGTTCCAACTCCTTTTTCTCCAGGTTTGTGCTGCTCTGTAAAGGGGATGTTAGGAGGGAATTTTCTAAATAAAACTCATTTTTGTTCCCATTGCACTTGAAAGGGACTTCACATAGAGAATCTTTGTGAGCTGCAAAGTCTTGGGGTTTTTTTGTGTTTGTGGTGCAAGAAGTCTTGCTGATGGCCTTGCCAGTAGCTGGTGTGGACTGACAGCTCCTCCTGGAGGGAGAAGGCAAAGGTTGAAAGGCACCTTGGCCATGGAGGGACAGCTTCTTGAAGTTTGGGGAAGGACAGAGAGTTGAGTCCTTGGTCGGTGCGCTGCTCTCCAGGCAGTACCTGTCAGGTAGACATTAGTGTTAAACATGACATTTAGAATTGAACAGTAAGGAGCAGAGAGCCCCATAACCCAGTGCAGCAGTTTCAGACTCTGAAAGCAAATGTTTTCACATACTTGTAAATGGAATGCTTGTCAAGAGAAGGGAGTGATTTAACCTCACTTGCTACTACCCACTGACTAGGAAAGGTATGGCACGGCAATCCTCCAGAATGTATTTTTTTCTTTCAAAAATAAAACTCTACTCAATGTCATATGAAGAAGCACTTTTCATTTTGGAAGCATGATGCAATCCTTCATAGAGCCCCAATATTTCCAAAGAAAGGACTTTTCAGTCCAATTTTGAAATCAGGTTGCCCTTCCATTGTGTAACTGCTATTAGATACTATTAAGAAAAAAATGTTCATAGATATATAGGGGTGGGCACTGTGGTACAGCAGTTAAGCTACCAATTAAGACACCTATATCCTATACTGGAGTGCCAGGATTTGAGTCCCATGTACACTTCTGATCCAGTTTCTAGCTGATGCACACCCTGAGTGGCTGCAGATGGTGGTTCAAGTACTTAGGTCCTTGCCACCCAAGTGAGAGACCATGATGGAGTTCTGGGCTCCTGGCTTTGACCTGGCCTACACCTAGCCATCATGGGCATTTGGAGAGTAAACCAGCAAATGGAAGATTTCTCTCTCCCTCTGTTGCTCTGCTTTCAAATAAATGAAAAAGTTTTTAAAGATATAAAAAGAGGTGCTTAAATGGTATTTTCTTCAACCTCTAGTTAATTATCTAATGTTCCCCATATCATCCCAATAGCACTGGCACTTTTCCTAGAATCAATGCTGTGTCGCATCTCTTTAGCATCTCTTCTCTTCAGCTCAGTAAGTCTATTTTCTATTTTGCTGTACAGGAAGCAAGGTAGTGAAGCTAAAACACTGCAGAGCTGGATCAGATCCAAATTCCTATCTTTGCCCTGGTAGGTATGTGACCTTTGTTAAATAAAGTTTATGGAGGCCATTACCTTGGACCAGCCGACTGCACTAGACCCTAACAACGAGACCACACCACACCACACCACAACACAACACTAAGGTGTCACTTAAGCTAATGCCACCAATCAGGCTGAAATTTGAACTGGGTTAGTTTCCAAAAAACAAAAACAAAACAGGAGATATCAGTCAACCTGAGTTGGAATAAGGAGAAAATCCACTATACTTTAACCATACAAGGAAAGCACTTTGAAATGACCAATTCATTTTCTGTCTCTGTTTCTGCTTTCGGTCTATAAATCTAACCTCATCTGATCAGATCATCAGAACATCCATGCTATTCTACAGAATGAAGCATTGCCTGATTTTAGAATCACAAACATTCTAGAATCACCTATAAACCCAATTAGGTTTGTTCAAAGAAGAACCTTAGACAAGTTAAATTTAACACAGTTTAACTGAGCAAAGAACAATTTGCAAATTGGGACGCTTGGAGAACCAGCGCAGGTTCAGAGAACTCTGACCTGTGATGTGGTCAGGCAGCAAGCAAGGACAGAAGGTGGAGGGTGAAGATAGCTTGGTGAATTACAGCTGGGCATCTTGCCTTATGTGACTTCACTTGGCTGCCTGTGATTGATGGAGGCTCAGCTGCTGCAAGATTAGGTTATTTATTAGACAAGAATATATTCTGAGGATAGGCTTTCAGTTTATATACTGGATTAGGCTGTAGTTCATTAGGTAAGAACTCAAGTATAAAAGCACCCTTGGGTCAAATTTAATTTAACTTAACAGACATCTAAACTAAGTTTGTGTTAATTTTGTCTTTTGACACCTTACTTGACCTAAACCTTGATTTCTTCATTTAAAAATAGGAATGATCATAGCACCAATCTCAGAGTTTCTGTAAAGACTGAAGAAAATACAAGGAATGTGTATGTAATTCTGGAAACAATAGGAACTAACTAGCTACTGCTATTACCCTATATTGCCTTGAGTTGAGGTTCCATAAGATTAGAAGTTCCATTTGGCTTTTATTACCCCTTCAGTTAATTTTAAATAAACATAAAATTCATGTACTATCTGCACAGCGCTATCAAAAATGCTGAATTCCCATCTCCAATTCCCTCCTCCACTGACCTTCCAGTTGTGTGCACACACACGCACTCACACAGAGCAGTGGTCACCCCGGGTCTCTCATCCAAGTTCTCCCTTCCCCCTTGCTAAGCCCTCAGGCTTAGGAGTGCACTATGCAAGCTGACATTGTGGTTTTTTTTTTTTTTTTTTTTTTTTTTTTTTTTTTTTGACAGATAGAGTTAGACAGTGAGAGAGAGACAGAGAGAAAAAGACAGAGAGAAATTTCTCTCCGTTGGTTCACCCCCAAATGGCTGCTTCGGCCGGCGCTGTGCCAATCCGAAGCCAGGAGCCAGGTGCTTCTTCCCAGTCTCCCGGGCGGGTGCAGGGGCCCAAGCACTTGGGCCATCCTCCACTGCTCTCCCGGGCACAGCAGAGAGCTGGACTGGAAGAGAAGCAACCGGGACTAGAACCTGGTGCCCATATGGGATGCCGGTGCGGCAGGCGGAGGGTTAACTGAGGGAGCCACGGCGCCGGCCCCAACATTGTGGTTTTAGACTGTAGTCTAGGAGAGAAACACAGGACCTGTGGGATGACACATGGCATAGCCAGGTATTAGCATGTGACTGGATGTATTATTGTTTATAACGCACAATAATTACTGAATATCAATTAGTTCATAAGGTTCTACATGTACAGTGTCATTAAAGTGTCTAAGAATATAGGATGCTTACACTAGGATTTTTAGATAAATGGATATTATAGACTGAATGCTTGTGTCGCCTCCAAATTCAGATTTCATATCCTAACCTCTAATGTGTTGGTGTTAGAAGGTAGGCTTTTGAGAAGGATTAGGGCCCTTATAAAGGAGACTTCAGATACTTCCCTTACCCTCTTTCTGTTATGTGAGATATAACAAGAACTTGGCAGTCTGCAACCCAGAAAAGGGTCCTCACCAGAACTTGACCACACTGGCATTCTAATCTCGGACTTCCATCCTCCAGAACTGTGACGAATAAATTTCTGTTGTTCATGAGCCACCCAGGCTGTGGTGTTATATTAGCCTGAACTGACTAACACAGTTAATATGTCTAGATCAGAAACGAATGAAAATACCTCTTTGAAAAAATACATTTATTTTTATTCTTGCAGATGATACTTTCTAGAATTTTCTCTATGTAAATTGAAGAAAATTAAATAACTATGTGGGGAGCAACCCGGACTAGACTGTTACTGGAATTAAGACTTATTCTATGCATCTGCTCTCCCACAATATGGTGCTGGGAGAGGAGAAAACAGTTTCTACACAGCTGCCTCCAGTTCAGCCAACAAACTGTAGGACTTGCTCCTGATTGGAGGAGAGCAGCGTACTTGGCGTGTGGGCAGCCGAGTTAGGATTTGCGGAGGAGGACTATAAAGGAGGAGAGAGACGGCATGCACCAGGAACATCTAAGGGGAACATCTAAGGGAACACCTGTGCAGCCCCCGAGAGAGCCGGCCGGCGGTGTGCCACTCCCCTGCGGAAGTGGGGAATGTGGCCAGGGGGAACTGCCCTTCCACGGAGGTGGAAGGGACAGTAGCCAACCCGGGAAGAACCAGCAGCAAACCCGGGGAGGGCCGAGCAGACGAAAGAACAGCGCAGGGTCCTGTGTCGTTCCTCCGCGACGAGGGGGAGCGACAAACTAGAGTGCACAGATAATGATATGTGATGTTACGGATTTATGTTAAAGTGTTCTATACAGAATATGTTTCATATGAAAGTTCAGTGAGAATGATTTCAGGAAATGTTAAAGTCTCACTATAAGTAACTTTTATTTTCTCCGTTGTGCCAAAAAAATTATTTTGGAGAGTTAAAAATTGCTTGGGGCCAGTCCTGTGGCAATGTAAGTAAAGCTGCTTCCTGCAGTGCCAGCATCCCATATGGGTCCCAGTTCAAGTCCAAGCTGCTCCACTTCTGATCCAGCTCCCTGATAATGTGCCTGGGAAAGCAGCAGAAGATGGCCCAAGTCCTTGGGCCTTTGTACCCACGTGGGAAACCCAGAAGAAGCTCCTGGCTCCTAGCTTCGGATTATCTCAGTGTTCAATTGGAGAATGAACCAGAGGATGGAAGATCTCCCTCTTTCTCTCTGCCTCTGCCTCTCTGTAATTCTTCCTTTCAAATAGATAAATAAATAAACATTTTTAAAAGGGGGAGGGGTTTCTTCTCACTGTATACAACATATAAAAATATTAGGTAATATATTTTGCTAATTAGCTAGATTTAGCCATTCTATGATGTATACATATTTCAAAACATCATGTTATATACCATACATATGCATAATTTTATGTCAACTTGAAAAGATAAATAAAATCTTTTTAAAAACAAGTTTCTAAAATGGATTTTTTGACAGCATGAATGAATATATCACGAGCATTATATCTTCCCCATTTAAACAAGGGAACTCATTAAACTGCTTTCTTAAGGTGAAAATCAATACTTCCTTTATTGTCCAATTAAAAAACAAGAGTTTCAAAATAATGAATTTGCACATTTGCAAACTTCATATTTACAGGACTAAGTTGCTCAAAGTCAAGTGGTTCTCTAACAAGCTAGTCACTATTTCTAAGGAAAATCAAGCCACAAAGGAGAAAAGAGAAGCTAGAAAGAGAACACAAGAAATCAAAAGTGGGGGCCAGCGCTGTTAGGAAAGTTAAGCCTCCACCTGCAGTGCTGGCATCCCATATGGGCAGCTGTTTGGGTCCTGGCTGTTCCACTTCCAATCCAGCTCGCTGCTAATGTGCCTGGGAAAGCAACAGAAGATGGCCCAAGTGCCTGGGCCCCTGTACCCACATGGGAGACCTAGAAGAAATTCCTGGTTGAAACAGAACATTATTTGTTTGAAATTCAGGCAGCAACCATTTTAAAATATGTTATTTGAAAGACAGAGATCTCCTATCTGCTGGTTCACTTCCCAAACGAGCTCAAAAGCCAGAACTGGACCCAGATAAAGGAACTCAATCCAGGTCTCACAAGGGGATGGAAGGACCCACCTCTCTGATCCATCACCTGCTGCTTCCCAGGGTGCACATTCGCAGGAAGCTGACATCTGGAGATCTGGGACTTGAACCCAGGTACTCTAACATGGGATGTGGGGATCCACAGTAGGGCCTTAACTGTTGTACCCAGAAACCATTTTTAACTTACTAATAATACACACACGGCAGTTATGATGTCATTACAAAACAATTTCTCTTAGGTAATAGTGGAGACACTGTAAATACTCAACACTGTATACAGGGCGTTAATCTCCCAGGTAGGGGTTACAATAAATATCATAAGCATGCTCTCAAGTAAGCAAACATTAACTCCTTGGAGAATACTTGGCATTAATGTAGTAACTGGATTCTACCTAAGACCTTGTCCTGTTACTAAACAATTATTTATTATCTATCTTCTGAATTTTTATACACATCATAGATTGCCCCATTGTTATAGAGATGTGGTACTTATAAAAGAAAGAAAATCCCCATCCTTACCCAGAATGTTTATAATTATTGGAAACAATTAGAAAAAAAAGAACTTATATTTTAGTCCAATTTGTACTTCCACACTGGGTGTGTTTTTGTTATTGTTTTTCATCTGAAAAGCAGAAGGCACAGAGGAGAAGGAACAAAGAAACACAATGAGAGAGCTACTATCCACTGGTTCACTATCAAAATGCCTGCAACAGTTGAGATTGGGCCAGGCAAGGCCAGGAACCAGAAACTCCATTCACATTTTCCATGTGGTTGGCTGGAACCCTGTTGTTCAGGCCACTACCACTGCTTTCCAACGTCTGCACTGGCACAAAGCAGAAATTGGAAGCTGGAGCCAGGTATGAAGCCCAGGCAGACCCACATAAGACACGGGTATCTTAACTGGTACCTTAACTGCTAGGTTAAATGCCTGCCCCAGACTGGGGAACTTATAAAGAACAGAAATTTATTATCTCATACTTTCAGAGGCTGAGAAGTTCAAGACCAAGGCACTGCTGGTTCCTGTCTCTGTCCCAAGATGGTACCTTGGGCTGGCACCGTGGCTCACTAGGCTAATCCTCCGCCTGCAGTGCCGACACCCCAGGTTCTAGTGCCGGTCGGGGCGCTGGATTCTGTCCTGGTTCCTCCTCTTCCAGTCCAGCTCTCTGCTGTGGCCCAGGAGGGCAGTGGAGGATGGTGCAAGTGCTTGGGCCCCTGCACCCACGTGGGAGACCAAGAGGAAGCACCTGGCTCCTGGCTTCGGATCTGCACAGCACGCCAGCCGTAGTGGCCATTTTGGGGGTGAACCAGTGGAAGGAAGACCTTTCTCTCTGTCTCTCTCTCACTAACTCTACCTGTCAAAAAAAAAAAAAAAGAGAGAGAGAGATGGTACCTTGTTGCTCTTCTCTGTTTCTGATCCAGCTTCCTGCTACTATACCTGGAAGGCAGCAGATGATGGCTCAAATACTCTTCCCCCATTGGAGACAGGGATAGAGTTCTGGCTCCTGGCTTTGGGCTGGCCAGCCCCAGCTATTGAGGCATTTGGAGAATGAACTAGCATATGGAAGACCTCTTTCTCTGTCTCCCTCTTTCTGTCACTCTGCCTTTCAAATAAATAAATAAATCTAAAAAACAACAACAGCAACAAAAAGAAAACGTTGGAGATCTTGAATCTTTTCTCTTGAATTTCTAAACACCCTGGATTCATGTGCTTATACACATTGTATATTTATGTAAACATAGGACTTGCTTCTCTAATAGAATTAGAACAACCCACTGCATAAGAATTTCTTAGAGGGGCCAGAGCTATGTTGTAGCATGTGGAGACGCCGTCTACAGTGCTGGCACCCCATGTTGGCCCTGATTCGAGTACCAGCTGCTCTACTTCCAATCCATCTCTCTGCTATGACCTGGGAAAGCAGTGAAAGATGGCCCAGAACCTTGGGCCCCTTCACCAGCATGAGAGACCCAGAAGAAGCTCCTGGCTCCTGGCTCCGGATCGGCACAGCTCCAGACATTGTGGCCATCTGGGGAGTGAGCCAGCAGATGGAAGACCTCTCTCTCTCTTTGCCTCTGCCTCTCTGTAACTCTGCCTTTCAAATAAAGAAATACATCTTTTAAAAAATTCTTAGAAAACTAATACAGGTGGCACCTTATGCCATATTATTGCACAACAGCATATTTCTTTAAGTAGTATAGTGATTTTTTTAACAAAAATATTTATTTATTTATTTATTTTGAAAGTCAGAGTTAGAGAGACAAATTTTCCATCCACTGGTTCACTCCCTGGATGGCTACAATGGCCTGGGCTGGGCCTAGTGGAAGCCAGGAGCCAGGAGCTTCATCCAGGTATCCCACGTGGGTGGCAAGGGCCCAAGCACTTGGACTATCCTCTGCTGCTTTTCCCAGGCCATTAGCAGGGGGCTGGACTGGAAGTGGAGCAGCCAGGACACGAACTGGCACGCATACAGCATGGTGGAGTTGCAGACAGTGGTTCTACCTGCTATGCCAGCCCCCAATACTAAGTGAGAGTAGAAAACGAGGATAGTCAATCTACCCCAGGCCTTGATTCTAAGGATGCTGACTCGGTGACTGTCTTATCAGTAATCAACAGTAACAGAAGAACTGAGATTCAGTAAGGTGTCATTAAATGCTGCATAGAGTGTAAGCACTTTACATCTACATGAGTGAGCCCTTATGTATCACCCTGTCTGGTAGGTATTACTATGAGCTACATCCCACCTATGAAAAAGAGAAGCCTGGGAAAATAGTTACCACATAGCAGTCAGGATTCAAAAGTCAGTCAGTGTGGCTCCAGAGCCTGCATGTGTACTTACTATGTAGAGAAAAATATCACAGCTCTCTTTTCCTACATTCAACCAAGAAATCCATCTTGTTAGAGAAAAATGTAAGCTTCACTTTCTTAGGTTTTTTTTTCCTTCCATTTTTCTAAGATGTACAAATAAGTGTATACATTCGAAGTTCTTAAGAATACCAAGTTGGTCAGCTCTAAGTTCTGTTTATTTAAGAGATCAGCTGGGGTGGTCACTGTAGCACAGTGTGTTATGCCACCACTTGGGACACCCACATCCCATGTCAGAGTAAAGTTTTTAGTCTTGGCTCCTCTACTTCCAGTCCAGCTTTCTGCTAATGTGCCTGGGAAACAGTGGACAATGGTCCAAGTACTTATATTCTTGCCATCCATGTAGGAGAACCAGATGGAATTCTGGATTCCAGGATTCCTGTCTTCAGCCTGGCCCACCCCAGGCTGTTACAGGCATTTCAGGAGTAAACCAGTGGATGAACGATAGTGTGTGCACTCTCTCTCTCTCTCTTACTTGGCCTTTCAAATAAATAAATAAACCTTAAAAAATTAAACAAAGACCTTTCCACAAGTTTATCTCTGTATTTGCCATGTGCTGTGTTTAGAAAACCTACTTTCAGGAAGGGGCTGGAGTTGTGGTTCAACAGGTTAAGCTGCCTGTGACACTGTATCCCATGAGTGCCACTTTGACTCCAGCTTCCTTTTAATATGCCTAGGAAGGCAGCAGAAGATGGTCCAAGGGCTTGGATCCCTGCCACACCTTTGGGAGACCTGGATGGAGTTCCAGGCTCCTGGCTTTGGCTTGGCCTAGCCAAGCCATTGCAGGCATTTAGGGAGTAAACCAATGGATCTCTCCCCACCTTTTAAATAAATAAAAATGAATAAATAAAATGGAAAGTAAAGTAATTGTTTTAAAAATAAATAAAAGCAATAGTATCTTTTAAAAAATTCAACCTAGAAAATATGGACTTAGCAGACCCAGACTAAAGCTAAGCATTGTCACTTCACATTCTGGCCATTTAGTGAGTGAAGTGAACCAGCAGATGGACACACACACACATTCACACACCCCTATGTATATATACATAAAATATATATTTCTCATACATACGAATTTCTCGCTCTATATATAAATATATATAAACTACTTTGAAACTTTCTTTAGCTAATTACCATTAAGGACTACAGATTCACATAAATTAAGATCAAAATCTACACTGGGGGGTAGGCATTTGGTGCAGATACCACATGGGGTCTCAGATCTTCTATCAAAATGTTTGGGTTCAGGCCAGTGCCGCGGCTCAATAGGCTAATCCTCTGCCTGCGGCGCTGGCACACCGGGTTCTAGTCCTGGTCGCAGCGCCGGATTCTGTCCCAGTTGCTCCTCTTCCAGTCCAGCTCTCTGCTGTGGCCCGGGAGGGCAGTGGAGGATGATCCAAGTGGTTGGGCCCTGCACCCACATGGGAGACCAGGAGGAAGCACTTGGCTCCTGGCTTCGGATCAGCGCGGCACGCTGGCCACAGTGGCCATTGCGGGTGAACCAATGGAAAAAGGAAGACCTTTCTCTCTGTCTTTCTCTCTCACTGTCCACTCTGCCTGTCAAAAAAAAAAAAAAAAAAAAAAAAAAAAAAAAAAAAAAAAAAAAAAAAGTCTGGGTTCAAATCTCAGTACTGGTTCCAATGCTAGCTTCCTTCCAGTGTGTACCTTGGGAAGCAGCAGGTGACAGCTCAACTATCTGGGACTCTGCCACCCATGTGGGAGACTTAGATGGAGTTCCCAGCTCCTGGCTTTGGCCTGACCTGGCTCCAGTCATTGCAGGCATTTAGGGAGTAAACCAATGGATGAAAGATCTCCGCCCTACCTTTTAAATAAATAAGTAAAATGGAAAGTAAAATAATTGTTTTAAAAATAAACAAAAGCAATAGTATCTTTTAAAAAATTCAATCTAGAAAATATGGACTTAGCAGATCCAGACTAAAGCTAAGCATTGTCACTGTTATTTTTCCCCTTGTATTATTCAAAGTGAAGTTAATTAAATTTATACAGTGCTGGCACTACTGGTCTCAATATTCCTCTATATTTTTAATACTCTCAAACAGTACCTTTAGGAAACTCTTAAGTCACAAGACATTTTCTCCTAAAAAATTAGTTTGTTGAAATACCCACTTGTGTTTCCTCCTATGAAATGTCTATGAATACACAAAACTGTGCACTAATGAAGAGCTACCCTAAAGAGAGACAGACATAAATACTGATCTCATTATCAGCGATCACTGGTCTGTTTCCTATCCCTCAGGTGTTTCAAGCCCTGTTGTTTACTACTACCCTGAAAAGTAAGCATACTTATGTAAGTCTGATGTCCCAAGATAACAGCATCCTCCTTATGACCTGGAGCTTCTCATAATTAGGCCTAAAACTTCACACCTAGGAGGTGTTTCAAAGCTCTGTATATGACAGCACACTTTCATCCTTTAATTAGTGTTTTCTATCCCAGCCTGACTTTGGTTTAGAATTCTGATTCAAATGTTTAATTATACAGACGACAGTGCTTGAAAACTGTGAGAGTTCCCTCCTTACCTTTATTTGTTAGCTACTCCTCCCCTCCCTTCTGTGTGGAACACACAGAGGCTGCCCTGTTTTTAAAGCCCCTGATGCTTTGGCAGTGGTGAATGTTGTTCATTAGTGAACCATTTATTCAAGCTGGGAAGTCAGAGGCCTTCTCCAGGATTTTTAAAATTTGATGTAAGAAAGTGTTTCAGTTAGCCTTTGTCTAGGGGTTGGAGCTGTAAAATGTGACTTTGAGACAAGTGGAGACTGTCTGCCATACCCTGGAGGATGCAGGATTCAATGACAGAAAATGAAGCTGACACACAAGTATCAGAAACAGAGTTCCCTGACACTCAGGCCCCTGGTTCCTAACCTCATTCTTACCATTTCTACATTCTCGTGGTTTAGTCTTGCTCACCATGGTACAACCTCAAATGGAGCCCAGAGCCCAGGGATCACAGTATGCCAGATGAGGTAGATAGTTAGATTGACATCTATCTCTGTATCAGTCTATCCATCTGTTGAATGGCATGCCTTAGTAATTTCAATAAATTCCCCATTTACCCTAAGCTAGATTTCAACATATTTTCACAGAGTTCTAACTTCCAACAATAACCAAAATAACTACTGAAAACATTCATTAGAAAACTCCTTTACTTTTCTAAATTGTAGGAAAACAATGAGATCATCGGAGCATGCTGGAAGATTCTGGTAATTATATGCCAAAATGTGCAATGAAGACTAGTAAGTCTGGAAGCATGCAGATGGCTATCACTGGAGCTGCCTTTCTCTCAAAGCTCCTACCAAGGCAGAGAATCCTCCTCCAAGAAGTTCATAAACCACAACAGTGAAAGTAAATCAGCCTCTTCAAAACATGGTTTATTATTATATAGATTCAGAGCAATTCACACTCTTGTAAGCCTACACAATGCAAGCCAGCCTAAGTTGTAAAGAATGCTACTTATTCAACACATAGTAAACACCTATTATGTCCCAGGCTCTGGGCCAACACTAGAAATTTATCAGCATGCAAAAATATCTAGGTCTTATATTCTAATGGGAAGGCAGGCTACAAACAACAAATGTGTAATCAAAGCTAACAAAAGTGCTATGAAGGAGCCAACGTTGTAGTGGGTAAAACTGCTGCCTGAGACATCATCATCCCATATGACCACTGGTTCACTTCCAATCCAGCTCCCTGCTAAGGGCCTGAGAAAAGCAGCGGAAGATGGCCCAAGTGCTTTAGCCCCTGCCACCAATATGGGAGACCTGGATGAGGATCCTGGTTCCTGGCTTCGCCTGGTTCTGCCTCGGCCTTTGCAGCCAACTGGGGCGTAAACCAGCATATGGGAGATGAGTGAAAGGTGAACTGGCATGAGATAAAGCTGCAGCAGTAAGCAAAGGGCAGGCCTTGCGGGGATGGACAGACACAGTAAAAGGTTTTATTTGCTGTGCAATGGAGCACCACTGAATTTTTTTCTTTTGGAGAGGGAGAGGGAGAGGGAGAGGGGGGAGAGGGGGAGAGGTGAGGGAGGGGGAGACGTTGAAAGGTTTTAAGAAGGGAACATTTTTAAAAGATCACTTTGATTTTAGGATGGATAATAGATGGGTGGGGAGATAGGTGGTGGAGAGGTACTGGAAATGGAATTGGGGAGGGTGGTCAGAGGTACAGGAGTTCAGGTGACAATCACAGTGGCTTGTACTGAGTGTACTGGTAGTAGAAACTGAGAGAAGCTAGCAATTGGGATAGATTATGGGTATAGACCTCAAGGGTCTCAAGAATCCAGGAGAAGACCAAAGTCAGTGGAGAAAATCTAAACTAGTAACTCCCAAACCTTGGTAGCCAACTAGCAGAACCATCTAAGAAATGACCAAAAACGAATTGCTGAGCTCATCTCTGAAGATGGGGATTCAGTAGTCTGGAGCATAGTCTAGGAGTCAGTACTCTCCACCAGTGCTTGAGAAACTCTGATACATGGCCAGTCTTGAAAACTGAACCTTTGCTGTTACTCTAGGTCATCTTTATTCCCACTCCTCCCCCTAAGCTGGGCTGACTCCTCACATGGCCCACCTAGTCAGCACATGTCAAGATCGTAATTAAGCAACACTACCACATTAGGAAGCAGCAGTGGGTGTTTCAGATTTTGGACTTCTGGCCAGCAAATTCAAGTCCCTGAGACCAATCTAATTCCAAACAGCAAGAGTTCTTGGGGATCAATGGGCTTTTGTGTTCAGTTGGTTTATCTAACCAACTTTGTTGTGGATAGTGAACTCTGTTAAGATTTTCTAACAATGTGTGTGGCTTTTTGTTTTTGTAGAAGTAAAAATCTCAGGCATTCATGAATATTTGATAATCAGGGTCCTTCTAAGCTTCCAAATTATCTTTATTAACCTAGTCCAGAACTGGAATTGTTGAGTAGGTCTGAAACAGCAGGTTCCAAGAACAGAAGCCAAGGCACAGGGTTGTACACTGCCCCTCACCCTCTAGGATCTCCAACAGTCATCCCTCACGTGAACCAGCACAAATAAATATATGTGCTACATAAAAACAATGCAGCTGTACCTGCCAAGGGAAAAGGAGTCTCCAGCCACCCTGAATAAGTATACAGTCTAAATAAATGCGTTCCCTCAACTCCTCTACTCTTGCCCCAAAGATCCTCTTTTAGAAATTCCAGAATCATCACTGTTTCCAAGAGGAATCTAATACCAAGCCAAATTCTTGTCCATATATACTGAGTTAAGTGTCAAACTGTACCGGTGTTCTTCCACTTGCAGCCAAGATGGAGTAGTACAAACCAAACATACCCTCCCACCTGATACAATCAAAAAACTGGACAAAATACACAAGTAGGAAAAAATAGGTTAAGACATCAGGAAAAGAAAAAAAAAAACACACTGAGCTTTGAGAAACAGGAAGCAATTCATGGTGAAACCCAACAGTTGCCCCAGTTTATCACCTTGAAAAATTTCCAGGCCCCAGTGTAGGGAGAACATACAGGTATAATTTACTGTGTGTCAATTATACGTCAATAAAGCTGCTAAAATTCTACTAATAGAGATTCTTTCCTAGGGATGCTGGCTTTGATGTTTGTTAAAATGGAAGTCCCACAGAGGGGTAACCATTCAAAATCAGCATTGAGCTATCACACTACAATAAAAACCCGAACCCAAACAATAAAACCAATAAAAACACAAAATTTTGTGCTTACCAGAGAAGGCTAGAGATAGGACCACACATGGAAGGGAGAAAGAACACAGGATGGGGGAAATGGAAACCAACTGGACCACCTGACAGGTGTGCTGAGTACTGGGACCACTGGGGTGGTTCACAAGAAATGCAGAGCAATGTTTCTAGTTGCCACAATAAATAGCAAATATTACTGGTACTTAGTGGATACTAGCAAGGGAAGCTCAACTCCCACAAAGTGTAGAATTGTTCCACAGGACGATGAATGGTGCCCTACAAAATGTCAATAGCACCCTACTGGGAAACGCTGGTGGAAGAACCCAACTGTACAGGCTGTTGGTCTCCTCCTCAATACCAGCATTAGAAAGGGACCTGGGTGCACATTTAGAGCTAGGAGGGGGCTTCAAAAGGATCATGGGAAAACAATTTAAAACAACAAGTGTTTTTTCATGTAAGAAATGATTGAGAGGCCTGCGTGTAGCACACCAGGTTAAGTCACTGCTTGAAACACTCGGATCCCATTTAGGTGTCAGTTTGAGTCCCAGCTGCTCTACTTCTCATCCAGCTTCCTGCTTGTGCATGTGGAAAAAGCAGTAGAATATGGGCCTCTGCCACTCATGTGGGAGACAACGATAGAGTTCAGTCTCCTGACTGTTGTAGCCATTTGGGGAGTAAATCAACAGATGGAAAATCAATCAATCTCTCCTCCCCCAACCCCCATCACTCTACCTTTCAAATAAATAAGTAAATATTTTTAAAAGAGAGAAATGGGGGGGGGGGTGGCACCATGGTGCAGTAGGTTAATCCTTCGCCTGCGACGCCGGCATCCCATATGGGTACTGGTTCTGCTCCCAGCTGCTCCTCTTCCAATCCAGCTCTCTACTGTGGCCTGGGAAAGCAGTAAAAGATGGCCCCGGGTCCTTGGGCCCCTGCACCCATGTGTAAGACCGGGAAGAAGCTCCTGGCTCCTGGCTTCAGATTGGTGCAGTCCCGGCCGTGGCGGCCATTTGTGGAGTGAACCAATGGAAGGAAGACCCTTCTCTCTGTCTCTCCCTCTTACTGTCTGTAGCTCTACCTCTCAAATAAATAAATAAAATCTTTAAAAATTAGAGAGAGAGAAATAGGAGCCAACACTGTGACATAGTAGGTAAAGTATCCGCCTGCAATGCCAGCATCCCACATGGAGTCCAGGATGTTCCACTTCTGATGCAGCTCCCTGCTGATGGCTTGGAAAAGTAGCAGAGGATGGCCCAAGTACTTGGGCCCTTGCACCTTCGTGGGAGACCCGGAAGAAGCTCCTGGCTCCTGGCTTCGGATCAGCCCAGCTCTGGCTGTTGCAGCCATTTGGGGAGTGAACCAGCGGATGGAGGACCTCTCTGTCTCTCTCTGTCTCTGTCTCTGTCTCTCTCTACCTGTAACTCTGCCTCTCCGTAGTGGGTAAAGCCACTGTCTGCAATGCTGGCATCCCATATGGGTGCCAGTTAATGTCCTGGCTGCTCCACTTTCTATCCAGCTCCCTGCTGGTGGCCTGAGAAGGCAGCAGAGGATGGCCCAAGCGCTTGGGCCCCTGCACCCATGTGAGAGACCAGGGAGAAGTTCCTGACTTCTGGCTTCAGTCAGGCCTAGCCCCAGCCATTGAGGCCATTTGAGGAGTGAACCAGTGGACAGAAGATCTCTCTGTGTCTCACTCTCACTCTCCATAACTCTGTATTTCAAATAAATAAAATAAATCTTTAAAAAGAGAGAAATGGTTAAAATTCTGTAAAACAAATTGAGATGTGTTCCCAATAGGGGGAAAAAAGACTTCCTAAACCAGTTTTGGGTTTTGAAGGAAAGGAGATTATAATACTGACTGTGGTCCTGTTGTGCAAACCATGAGAAAAGATGAGAAGGAGGAAGGCGCGATATGAGAAGGCCCCTTCCCAGCAGCCTAAGCAGAGCAGCGTGTCACCCCACAGGTGTCTGAATCCTCCCCACGCTGGCCTCACTTCTCCCAGACAGCATTTACAATGCTTCTCTAACTTGGACATTTCCCATCGGCCATAATCTGTTTTTCAGGGCCCACAACACATATTAATTTTCTTGTATTATTATTTATTTGAGAGACAGAGGGTAAGACAGAGACAGAGAGACAAAGAGAAATACAGACAGAAAAGGGTTCCCATGGGAACTACCCAAATGCCTACAACAGCTTGGGCTAGGACAGTCGAAGTCAGGTGTTTGGGGACTCAATCTGGCTCTTCCATGTTGATGGCAGAGACACAACTACTTAAGCCATTACCTGCTTCCTCCCAGGGTGCACATTAATAGGAAGCTGAAATTGGGAATGGAGTCAGGACTTAGACCCACGGCTCTAATATGGAATATGGCATCATTACTCTAGGTCAAATGCCTGTTCTCACATTAATTTTCCCTCTGCCTATATGTCCATTCACAGGCAGCTCTTAGAATCCTAAGTTCCCCCTCTTTCTAATATAGAGGTACTTAAAGTATATAATAGTATCATACTTCAACCTTGGAAATTCCTCTTTAAATTTACCAAAAAATGTCACTCTTACTTCCAGACTGAAATTGCAACTGCCCAATCAAACTGTCCCCAGAAAAGGCCCACCAGGACCTCAGGATCAACCTGTCTAACCCAGTACCCAGGCTTGCTCCTACCTGACATGCTTACTTCTTTGAAGGGCATCACCGTTCAATGACATCTGTAAAAAACCAGAAACTCCAATATGGGTGGTAAAAGTCTTTTTTTCAAAGATTGGTTGACTGACTGATTTGAAAGGCAGCATGACAGAGAGAGAGATCTTCCACCCACTGGTTCACTCGCCAAATGGCTGCAAAAGCCAGATCCAAGCCAGGCCAAGGCCAGGAGCCAGGAACTCCATCCTGGTCTCCCACATGTGTGGCAGATCCTCAAGCACCTAGACCATCTTCTGCTGCTTTCCCAGGTGCATCAGCAAGAAGCTGGATAAGAAGCAGAACAGCCAGAATTTGAACCAGCACTCTGATAAGGAATGCAGGCATCACAAGAGGTGGCTTAACCTACTGTGCCACAGGACAGCCCCAGAGGTAGGCTTCTTAATTTCCATGCCAAATACCTACAAGTAAATTTAAATTTAATCAATTATTTATAGCGTAACTTTTATATATGCAGTTGAAATGAGAAAAATTACGGTTTACTATTTAACTAACTGGATTTCAATTTAGGAGAAAGTTCTCTCAACATACCTTCTTCATTATTGCATATTGAGAAAACAGAACTCAATCCAAAGCCATTAGTAGAAGAAAAGCATGGGGGCCGGCACCATGGCTCACTTGATTAATCCTCCACCTGCAGTGCCAGCATCCCATATGGGCGCCGGGTTCTAGTCCTGGTTGCTCCTCTTCCAGTCAAGCTCTCTGCTGTGGCCTGGGAGGGCAGTGGAGGATGGCCCGAGTGCTTGGGCCCTGCACCCGCATGGGAGACCAGGAAGAAGCACCTAGCTCCTGGCTTCAGATCGACATACCTTCAGCCATAGCAGCCATTTGGGGGGATGAACCAACAGAAGGAAGACCTTTCTCGGCCAGCACCGTAGCTCAATAGGCTAATCCTCCACCTGCGGCGCCGGCACACTGGGTTCTAGTTCCGGTCAGGGCGCCGGATTCTGTCCTGGTTGCTCCTCTTCCAGGCCAGCTCTCTGCTGTGGCCAGGGAGTGCAGTGGAGGATGGCTCAAGTGCTTGGGCCCTGCACCCGCATGAGAGACCAGGAGGAAGCACCTGACTCTTGGCTTAGGATCAGCACAGTGCGCCGGCCGCAGCATGCCAGCCGTGGCAGCCGTTGGAGGGTGAACCAACAGCAAAGGAAGCCTTTCTCTCTGTCTCTCTCTCACTCTGCCTGTCAACAACAACAACAACAAAAAAGACCTTTCTCTCTGTCTCTCTCTCACACTGTCTGTAACTCTATCTGTCAAATAAATAAATAAATAAGGAAAGCGTGAATAAAAACAAATTGTCATATAAAATATCTTTTGGCTAACACATTACAAACATATTCCAAACAACAATCTCACCTGAGAGAGGATTCATTCGGACTTCTAGGCTCTTTGCTTTTCCAAAAGACAGGGCCATTATTCTCTTCCTTAACTTTAAAAAAAAAGTTATTTGGCCATTAATTAAAAAATTTTATTGAGTATATGAAGAAGACATATTCACATGTACTGATTTAATGATAGTTCAGAATTCTCAAAAAAACTTACAAGTCCAAAATTATAAGCCTGACAGCATGATGGAGAAAAAAGAACATGGGTTTAGATGCTAAAACATGTGCTCAAGTTCAGACTCTTCCAATAAACATGTGTGTGAACTTCACGAGTTCCGATTTTCTTCTGGCTTTAATATCTTAATTTGCAAAAATGAAGATGGGGGCCAGTGTTGTAGAATAGTGGGTAAAGTCACTGCCTGTGACACCGGCATCTGGGCACTGGTTCGTGTCCTAGCTGTTCCACTTCCAATTCAGCTTGCTGCTAATGGCCTGGGAAAGGCAGTGGAAGATGGCTCAAGTATTTGGGTCCCTGCCACAAAGTGGGAGATCTGGATGAAACTCCTGGTTCCTGGCTTTGGCATGGCCCAACACTGGCTACTACAGCTACCTGGGAAATGAACCAGTGGATGGAAGCATTCTCTCTCTCTCTCTCTCTCTCTCTCTCTCTCTCTCTCTCTCTCTTTCTGTAACTCTGACTTTCAACACAAATAAAATATACCTTTTTTAAAAATAAAAATGAATATGGCAATTTTGTGAATGAAAATGAGATAATATGTATAAAAATGACTTAGTTGCATGATGCCTGGTGGAGTGGGTGCAAAATAAATATTAGCTTCATTTAAAGTAAAAGCTGCCCCTCTGCTGATCCAGCTGTCTGCTAATGGCGTAGGAAAGCAATGGACCAAGTGCTTGGGCCCCTGCATCCATGTGGGAGACCTGGAAAAAGCTCCTGGCTCCTAGCTTTGGATCAGCCCAGCTCTTGGCTGTTGCAGCCATTTGGGGAGTGAATGAGAGGATGAAAGACCTTTCTCTCTGTCTCTCCCTCTCTCTGTAACTCTGCCTCTCAAATAAAAAAATAAAATAAAACAAAATCTTAAAAACTTATTTTAAAGTAAAATCAAAGAACCAATCATAATTGACATCAAGAAAGCTGTCACGTCATCCTCATTATGTGGGTGTATCTTGGTTAGGAGTAGTCTTATCTCTGGGTATTCTGAACAAGAACTGAATTCACATTTCCATAAACTACTGCATGCAGTCAATATTGGCTATGCATTCAACCTCCAATGGAAACCCAGCATTCCCTGTCTGACCTCCTCCCCTTCCCTAAGGAAGAAGAGAGACTGAGTCCAGGATGCAAGAGCCAACCATAGCACTAGGGCAGGAAAGGCGGGAAGCCCTTGATCCCACAGAGAATTCTTGACCAGGGTTTCCCTGGCTCTCTTAGCTGTGCCTTCCCTTAGTGCACTTGTTTCCATTTCCTCCCCGACTTTCCCTTCCTTTTTTCAGTTAATTTTTCTTTTGAGGTAAAATCTGAGAAGATGAATGCAAAATCTTGAGTGTATTTTCACTGACTTTGGCTATTTCCTTGTGAACGGCTCTGAACAGCTCTTCTGTCTCATTTATGTGTGTCTGAGAGACCAAGACACCTCAAACTTGAGAGAAAGAACTCCCGCACTTCAGAGGGCCAGAGACAGTGTAGGAAGGGATCTACAGAGACATGGAATACACAGGTCACTACAGCTTGCTCTGGTCCAGGCATGAGAAGACAACCCAGAAATCAAAGACAACCGGGGGATTTGAGACAAAGGCCAGATGAAGACAACATTCTTAAGGAACCTACAGCTGTAAAAGATAATGTTGGAAGAGTCAAGGTGTCGTCGTGGTTGGTGTGGGCTACATGTATGTGAATCCCTACAACTCATATATTAGAACGTTAACACCCAATGTGATGGAGGGTGAACCAACAGCAAAGGAAGACCTTTCTCTCTGTCTCTCTCTCACTGTCCACTCTGCCTGTCAAAAAAAAAAAAAAAAAAAAAAAAAAAAAAAAAAAAACCACACACCCAATGTGATACTATTAAGAGGTAAGGTCTTTGGGGAAGTGATTAAACTATGAGAGACCTGCCCTTATGACTAGGATTAGCGCCCTTATAGAAGAGGCTGACAGGAGCAGCTGAGTCCATTCGACTCCTTCACTATGTGAGACACAAGTTCGTATGGAGTCCCTCAGTCCTTTAGTACAATCTGTATCAGATGGAACGTCAGTAGTGCTGATCTACTGAGGGACGTTTTTCACAAGGGACACTACAAAAATGATACGTCTGCTTTCTCAGTTGGAAGAAGTTTTATTACACTTATCAGAATCCTATTCCTGTAGAAAAGACTTTCAAGCTTCCAGTTATAAAAACAAAACAACAACAACAAAAAACTGTCTACTAAACCTGAGAGAATTGTCAGCGCCTTGTGATTCTTGTCTCAGGACACGTCATTGGTTTTAGAAAAAGCGTAGGTTTTAGTTTACACATGCATACACACACACACACACACACACACACACACAGCTTGTGGACAAATGGAATTAAAATGCAAGCTTATGGGCAGGGCATCTGACCTAGAGGTAAAGATATCAGTTAGGACACCTGCATTCCATATCAGAGTACCTAGCAATGTCTGACTCTGACTTCAGTTTCCTGGAGTTTCCTGCTAATGCAGATCCTGGGATGCAGTGGTGATGGCTCAAGTAGTTCGGTCTCTGCTGCCCAGAAACGAGACCTTAACTGGGTTCCTGGCTCCTGGCTTTAGCCCCAGCCCAACCACACTCATTGTGGGCATCTGGGGACAAACCAGCAGATGAGAGCTCTCTTTCTTATCTGTCTGTCTGTCTCTCCTAAGTAAATGATTTCTTTAAATAAAAAATTTTAAATCATCAATAGTTTTGTTCATAATATGCATTTTTATGAATTTTTAAGAACCCCCATGTATGGATTTCAAAATTTTTTGTACCAAAATTATCTTTGTTTCATTGTGAAAAATAAATATTTTTAATTCAATTTCAATAAACTTTTAAAAAATATTTATTTATTTATTTATTTGAGGGGCAGAGTTACAGACAGAGGGGGTGACAGGGAGAGAGATCTTCCATTCACTGGTTCACTCCCCAAATGGCTGTTAACAGCCGGAAATGAGCTGATCAAAAGCTAGGAGCCAGGAGCTTCTTCTGGGTTCCCCACATGGGTGCAGGGGCCCAAGTGCTAGGACCATCTTCCACTGCTTTCCCAGGCCATTAGCAGGGAGCTGGATTGGAAATGGAGCAGCCAGGACTTAAGCTGGTACCCATATGGGATGCCAGCACTGCAGGCAGAGACTTAACCTACTATGCCATGGTGCTGGCCCCTTCCATAAACTTTAAAAAAAAAGGCAAGAAACAAAGAAAAAAGATTTATTTGAAAGGCAAAGTGACAGAGAAAAGAAGAAAAAGTAAGAGAGGGAAACAGAGAGAGATCTCTCATCTGCTGGTTCACTTCCAAAATGCCGGCAATAGACAGGGTTCGACCATGCTGAAGCCAGGAGCCTGGAACTCTTTCAGGGTCTCCAGCATGGGTGGCAGGAACCCAGGTACTTGAGTCACCATCCACTTCATTCCAGGCACACAGCAAGAATATGGATTGGAAGGGTGGAGTAGCCTGGAATGGATGTGTCTCATATTAAGGTGGCTTAACCTGTTGGACCTCAATGTCCAATGCCCCTCCACCCACAAACCTTTTAAAGTACCTGTGTGGGGGGCCAGCGCTGTGGTGCAGCAGGTTAAAGCCCTGGCTTGCAGTGCCAGCATCCCATATGGGTGCCAGTTTGATTCCTAGCTACTCAATTTCTGATTCAGCTTGCTGCTAATGCACCTGGGAAAGCAGCGGAGGACGGTCCAAGTTCTTGGGCTCCTGCACTCACATGGGAGACCCGGAAGAAGCTCCCGGCTCTTGGCTTCAGATAGGCTCAGCTCCAGCTGTTGTGGCCATTTGGGGAGTGAGTGAGCAGATGGAGGACCTCTCTCCCTCCCTCCCTCTCTCTCTCTCTCGGTAACTCTTTCAAATAAATAAAATAAATTTTAATAAGAAAATAAATAAAGTACCTGTGTGTGTGTGTGCGTGTGTGTGTGTATAAAACCTTGATTCAGTTTACAGTTCATTAAGCTGTTTCATGCACGTTTGGAAGTTGGTTGATTTCATTTCCTGCCTATATCTCAAAATATACCATTAAAGCTTTAAGGTCTTTTCTGATTCTAGACTTATGGTGAACATTTAGTAGTCACTAACCATCTGAGAGTATTTAGATTTAATTTAAAATTGATTCAGTTACCCATATTTCAAGTGTTAAATGGCCATGGTAGCCTATGTCTACTGTAATAGACATAATCAGACCAGATCTAGAATATCTCCATTATTGCAGAAAGTTCTATGGATAGTTCTGTTCTAGAACATATCTGAAACTAAATCATAATAACCCAATCTATTCAAGAGCTTTAGCTACTAATGCAATTCACTACTGTCACTCTATTCTCATCAACATTGTTTAATTACCATTTTCTTCCCTCTAAATGTGAAAAGTATGATTCAAAATGCTAACTGTGGCCCATATAAGGCCACATATATACTACAGACAAAAGACTCTTTCTCTATATCTCCAGAAAAGTTGGGCCTCATAAGGAATCCTGTTAAAAGCGTTTTTACTATAAATGATGGGCAGTTTTGAGTTTGTTCAGATGATCAAGCTGATTAGAGTGTGGGCACCTCTGCCACATGACAAAAATATTCCCTAGGCTTTTACCCAAGAGGTTTGGACTCCGTTCTAATAATTACCTGTATTTAAGTGTACAGTGGCTAATACACACTGCTTCTCTAGGTATGACATCATCATTAACATTAAAGACTCTAGTAAAGACTATTTTTAAATGGATGGTCAGACGGGTTGTAGCCTATATATTCCTTCAGGACCATGTATCACAGAATGTATGGCAGGTGAAGCACTAGGATATATACAGCAACATCTAATCCAAGAAACAAGTAGCTTGGAGGAAAGAGAATGTTCCCATCCTGAAATGTACTGTGACTCTGTGTGACAGTGACCATTTTGTTTTCAAAATCCTCTATGCAAAAGGGTCAGATGGTTGGGCATGAGAGTAAAGAACAAGCTGAGGTAATGTTATGACCAGCCAGGCACACAAAAACTCTTCACTGCTTCAACACCATTTGAAAAGCCTCTAGGCGTTTAAATTTCATAGAACTTCAACTTGCTTTATTATTCTTTTCACATCTGTTTTCATCTTCCTACATATGTTGGGGACAAAAAGCCAAGAATAATTACACTCATGGACAAGGATAAATATGCATTTAAGGCAAACACCACCAGTTAGATGCCTTAATTAGTGTGACAAGAGACCTGGTGAGCAACCAGGGATTTAATAAGCCTCCTAATTACAACGACTTCTTCAAAGTTTCCATGCTCATAGTGTGTTAGTGTGGAAAGGTGTTCATCCATGAAAACGTACAAACACACCAGATAACCGCCTCATACTTGTAGCTATCCAATGCTCCAAGAGGCTCTACTCTGACTTGGAGACCCAGTGGAATAGCTGGCATGGGCTAGTCCAGTCACACTGACCGGATGCCAGATGTGGAAAGGCTTATCCAGGAGCCACCTTGGACCTTTACCCTTCCCTTCTCCTAGCAAAGGATGCAATCTTAATGACCGACCGCATTAAGTCAGCCATCCCAGTTGTGTGCCCAGTACTGCACACACTGTTTCATGTTAACACAGTTCTGTGAAGCTAGTGATAGAGGTGAGGAAATTGAGGCTCACAAAGGTTAAGTAACTTGAAGAAGGTTTCTTAGCCAAACCTGGGCTTAGCTAAGTCCAGGGTTCACATTCTTTATCCCTGCTTTTCATCAGCCCTCCATTACAGGGACAGATGCCTTACAGAGCTCATATATCTACACAGGTATAGCTATGTCTACAGATCTCTATCTCTGTAGACCTGAGCTGGTTTTACTCACAACATGTCTGACAGCAAATATATGGGATTTCTCCTCCACCCCAAAACCAATTTTCTACTTCTCCAGACACCAACTAGGTATTCTACAATTCAGTTCAATTCTGACACTACCAGGAATTAGCGTAGACCCACAGGTAAAGGTTTTAGCCCCACAAGACTGCCCCAACTTCAGGCACCAGTTGTCAAATCCTAGGTTTCCATCTGTAGTCTGCCCTCCTAAAGAGGATCAGTAGATGTAGCCCTGAAAGATGTCACTTTTTTTTTTTTTTTTTTGACAGGCAGAGTGGACAGTGAGAGAGAGAGAGACAGAAAGATAGGTCTTCCTTTGCCGTTGGTTCACCCTCCAATGGCTGCCACAGCCAGTGCGCTGAGGCCGGCGTACCACGCTGATCCGATGGCAGGAGCCAGGTGCTTTTCCTGGTCTCCCATGGAGTGCAGGGCCCAAGCACTTGGGCCATCCTCCACTGTACTCCCTGGCCACAGCAGACAGCTGGCCTGGAAGAGGGGCAACCGGGACAGAATCCGGTGCCCTGACCGGGACTAGAACCTGGTGTGCCGGCGCCGCAAGGCAGAGGATTAGCCTAGTGAGCTGCAGCGCCAGCCGAAAGATGCCACTCTGATGTGCTGGTTATTTTGAGCTGAAGGCACTTGAGAAAGAGCATATGCAGGAAGGGCTCTCTGTCCTTTCTACCTAAAAGATAGGCATAAATTTCCCATGAAAAAAATGTGACCTCTCTGTGCCAAGAAGAGGAGAGCACTGTCATTACCAGAGACAATGAGTTAATGTAAAGATATGTAATAACTCTTATCATTCGTTAATGTCCCCACATTATTTCCTAGCCATCTCTCCTCTATGAGGGCCTCCATACCATGTGAAAATGTTAACATTTGGGTGTTAGTATTGCATTACAGTGGGTTAAGCTGCCACTTGCAATGTCAGCATCCCACACCAGAGTGCCAGTTCAAGTCCTAGCTGCTTTGCTTCTGATCCAGCTCCCTGCTAATGTGCCTGAGAGAGCAACAGATAATAGTGTAAGTGCTTGGGCCCCTGCCACCCACATGAGAATCCAGGTGGTATTCTAGGTTCCTGGTTTCAGCGTGGTCTGGCACTGGCCATTGTGGCCACTTGGAGAGTGAACCAACAGATGGAGGATCAATGTCTCCCTCTGTCTCTCCCTCTCTCTCTCCCTGTCACTCTGGCTTCCAAAACAAATAAACCTTTTTTAAAAATTGTTAACATTTAATCGAATATGTATGTCTTTTCCCTGTTAATCTGCCTTTTGTCAGTTTAATCCTCCAGCCCATCCACACAAGCGAACAGGGCAGAGGAAAAGTCGCTCCTTCCCTGGACCCCAACCCCATCCTCAGGCTCCATAATTTGCAAGAACAGCTCACAGAACTGAACACAGTGCTTTACTTACTATACTCCCAGTCAGTTATAAAGGGGACCACTCAGGAACAGCCAAATGGAAAAGACAGATAGGGCAAGGAGTCTGGGACAGGTGCCCTCTCCCAGTGCAGCATCCTCTCCAAAAGTCTTCGTGTCTACCAACCCAGGAACTCTCCAAGCCCCAACCCTGAGGAGGTTTTCTGGAGGTTTAAATGGGCATGATTGTTTACAACATTGGTCACTGGGAATTCACTTGATCTCCAGCCTCTCTTCCTTTCCTGAGGGTGGAAGAGGACTGAGAGTTCCTACTCTCTGCTCCCCTGTCA
This sequence comes from Oryctolagus cuniculus, assembly GCF_964237555.1. Lineage (NCBI taxonomy): Eukaryota > Metazoa > Chordata > Mammalia > Lagomorpha > Leporidae > Oryctolagus > Oryctolagus cuniculus. The sequence continues at coordinate 66,517,653 of NC_091442.1, forward strand.
AAGGAACCAACCCTCCACCTGAGGCTACCCAGTGGCTCACCAACGGTGACTCCATTAGCACAGACTCAGGTCTGGTAAAAAAGGAGCTTGTTATGAATAACAAACAAATTCTCATCACACCTATCACTCAGAATATTCCAAGGTTTTAGAAGTTTTGTGTCAGGAGCCTGGGACAAATACATATTTTAATTGTATAACAATATATAAATAAATTACATATAATATATACTAAAATATATAATAAATAGTAAATTGCTGACGTACATATGATATTACATGGATAATTATATTTTTACCCATTTGTCTGTGGATTTTTAAAACTTCTTCACAGGAGAAAAGCCTGGGAAAAGCCTAACAAGTGAAACATACAGGCAAAGCAGTTTTGGTTGAGTCAGGAGGGTGCTAGGACCCCTGGCTCCTCGCCCTTCTCCTATCCCCACCCCACTGTGGATCTTCCAGATCTCCATGGGCTCAGCAGGAAAATCACCTGCATCAGATGCTGAGCTCTCCAAGAACGGGATCTAAGGTGACTTTTCATCTTTGTATCTAGGTGTGTGTTGCAGTTCTTAGGTGGTGACAAAGATTCTCTCCTTGGTCAACCTTACATCATGCTCGCCTAAGCTTTTCCATTAGGCTTTAACTCTTGGACTTGTCTGCACTGTCCAGTTTTAGCAAAAGGTCTGCTAAGTTGGTTTAGCCAGCAACCCCCAACCTCCATATACAATTATTCTTTACCTCTCATAGGGTTTCTCCTTGTTTACATCCCCCAGGTGATGTCAGATCACCCTGATCTGCCTTCAGCTAGGATACTATTAGGTCAGAATTCCCCATGTACCTCACTCCAAGGTTTTCTTGTGGTAATTTTCTTTCTTTCTTTCTTTCTTTTTTTTTTGACAGGCAGAGTTAGACAGTGAGAGATCCAAAGCCAGGAGCCAGGTGTTTCCTCCTGGTCTCCCATGCAGGTGCACGGCCCAAGCACTTGGGCCATCCTCCACTGCACTCCCGGGCCACCGCAGAGAGCTGGACTGGAAGAGGAGCAACCGGGACAGAATCCAGCACCACTGGACAGAATTCGGGACTAGAACCTGGGGTGCTGGTATTGCAGGTGGAGGATTAGCCTAGTGAGCCGCGGCGCCGGCCACTTGTGGTAATTTTCTATCCAACAACCCATCCTGTTCCTTGGCTACAAATCCCCACTTGTCCTTACTGTATTCAGAATGGAGCCAGGGTCTGCACTGAGGTCTCTTTTTTTCTATTGCAACAATCCTGAGTAAAAATCTGTTTTTCCCACTTTACTATCCAGTTCTAATTTTTGTTGACAGATTCCCAACAAATATTTTTGCATAAAGAGTGACTGCTGTTAACAACTATAACTATCGGAAAATGAGCTGATGGCTTCCCTGTTTGGTGAGAGGCCCAAGGCTCATTTCTATAAAGCCAAATTCAAATTATTTCTGGTTACCTGACTGTACTTCTTTTCCAGGTTTTAGGTTAAAATTTTTAGATGTTAATAAGATTATTAAGATAAAACAAGAACTGACCACATGGAATCATGATCCTAACTTTATTGAAAACTAGGATGTAGTGAATAAAGTTCTTTCTCTCTTTTCCTTTCTTTCCCTTTCCTTCTGTTTTTATTTATTTTCATTTTATTTGAAAAGCTGGAAAACAGAATGAGACTAACAGAGATCTTCAATTGGCTAGTTCACCATCAAACAGCCAGGGCTGGGTCTGGCCAAAACCAGGAACGCAGAACTCAACCTGGGTCTCTCATGTAGGTGGCAGGGACCCAAATATTGCTCCCCAGGGTGTGTATTAGCAGGAAGCTGGACTGGACGCACAATAGCCAGGACTCAAATCAAGTACTCTGATACAAAATGGGGCATCCCAAGTAGAAACTTAACAGCTGCACCAAACGCTCAACACCCTCCCATTCTAAACACCGGTATTCATGGCAAACTTTGTCCAGCCACTGTGCTACTGATAATGGACTGGTCAGCTCAGCTTTGGTGTAAAGAATGTTAGGATTTTTTTTTATCTCATAAAGAAACATCTTTTGTTATATAATTTTAAGAAATATATTACATACCTTTTTTATTGTTAGCATTGGCATGATGAAATGGAAACAGGAATTTCCCAAGACCTTTTGACTTTTCACATTCTTTTTTAACAGTTGAAGAATAGATGATACGAATATGTTGGTTGACTTCTCTATCAGGTGAATTCAAAAATTCTGGGTAATCATCAATCTGAAAAAAAGTAATTTAACTCATTGAAGATAAATATGACTGCTTACCTATTCTGGAATAATAAATCTCCCAAAGCTGGTAGCAAGTTTAAACTGGTTTATTTCTTTTTTTATTTTCTCCACTAGGACATCTTTCTTCTTCTTTTTCAGTTTCTCAATTCTTCCACTATGGGAGAAAATGTGCTGAAAATGGGCTCAGCAGCAGAACCCAAGAAACTACTGACTCTCTAGGATTGTTAAATAGTAACAATGTTTTTATTTACTAAATGTATCCCTCTCTATTTCCATTTTGTTGTTTGTTTTCTTTCAAGTTTCTTTTTCTTAATAACTTGATTTTTTAAATTTATTTTATTTTATTTGAAAGATTGGAGAGAGAGAAAAGAGAAAGATTGTTCCATTCAATGATTCACTTCACAAATGCCCCAACAGCCAGGGCTGGACCTGGCCAAAGCCAGGAGTCAGCAACTTTACCTGGGTCTCCCACATGGGTAGCAGGGACCCAAGTACTCCAGCCATCACCTGCTATCCCCCAGGGTGTGCCTACATCATCAGGAAGCTGGAACTGGAAGAGAAGCTGGGACTCAAACCCAAGCACTACCCTGATACGTGCTGCCAAGCATCTTCTGAACTGCTGCACCAAATGTTTGCTCTTTCATTTCCAATTTGAAAAACAGATTAAGAAAAAAAGATTTTTAAAATGTACAATGAATGGGTTTAACTTAGGATTTTTCTATGGAGGATGCAATGTCCTACAATAGGCTCTGTAAATACAAACATTCAGAGCTGAACTATGGGAAATGCTTCCTCTCCAACATGCTTGGTTTTCTGTTCTTGATTAAGAGGGAAAAGGCGGGTCGGCACTGTGGCACAGCAGGTTAAAGCCCTAGCATGCAGGGTTGGTATCCCATATGGGTGCCAGTTCGAGTCCTGGCTACTCTACTTCAGATCCAGCTACCTGCTAATGTGCCTAGGAAAGCAGTGGAGGATGGCTCAAGTTCTCGGGCTCTTGTTCCCACGTGGGAGCCCCAGAAGAAGCTCCTGGCTCCTGGCTCCGGATCAGCTTAGCTCTGGCCATTGCAGCCATTTGGGGAGTGAACCAGTAGATGAAGATCTCTCTCTTTCTCTCTAACTCTCTCTGTAACTCTGTCTCTCAAATAAATGAAATAAATCATATATGTGGGGAAAAGATCTTAATAAATACTTAGGACTTTTAAATCTTGTCTTTAATAAGCTAACTTCTCTTTTTATGACATGCAACAAAGCATCTGATTGAAAAGAATAAAAGCCAGAGAATCATTAGAGGGATATCTAAAACCATTAATTCAAGAATCAGCAGGGGTTCCTCTATAGACTTTTTGTAAGTTCTAAGAAATTGCAAAATTCTATGATCATGTAGTTTCATCTTTCTCTTTTCACAAATATAAGAAAATGTCAAGTAATAATAACATTTAGAAAATCTAACTCAAAGTAGTTGAAGATAGGAAATGGATTAATGAACTCAGTCTTTAAAATCAAAGGCTGCTTGGGATGCCCACATCATAGGTTCAAGTCCCAGCTCTGGCTCCCAATTCCAGCTTGCTGCTAATGTGCACCGTGGGAAGCAGCATACAACGCTCTAGCACTTGGGATCCTGCAACCCAGGTCAGAGTTGTAGACTGAATTCCAGGTTCCCAGCTTCGGTCTCACCCAGCCCTGGCTGTAGTGGGCATTTAGGAAGTGACCCAGCAGATAGGAGATATCTGTCTCTCTGCATTTTTTTTTTTTTTGACAGGCAGAGTTAGACAGTGAGAGAGAGAGACAGAGAGAAAGGTCTTCCTTTCCGTTGGGTCACCCCCCAAATAGCCGCTACAGCCAGTGCTGCGCCGATCTGAAGCCAGGAGCCAGGTGCTTCCTCCTGGTCTCCCATGCGGGTGCAGGGCCCAAGCGCTTGGGCCATCCTCCAATGCCTTCCTGGACCACAGCAGAGAGCTGGACTGGAAGAGGAGCAGCCGGGACAGAATTCGGCACCCCAACCGAGACTAGAACCCGGGGTGCCGGCACCGCTGGTGGAGGATTAGCCAAGTGAGCCACAGTGCCGGCCCAAATAAAATAAATCTTAAAAAAAAAAAAAAAAAGTTGCCTCAGGTATTTCGCTATAGTAATGAGAAGTTGATAAATACAAATGGCTTTATCATCTTTGTTCTGCAGGCCACAGGAACATAGACAGTTCTTGTCAGTTGCTTTATTCTTACCATGAGCTTTCATCCATCCTTTCACAACTGAGAGTCCTCAGTAATAAACTACTCATAGCCAGCTGAAGTCTCTTATTTTACTCTGGGATTCTGGTGCTCCCCTGAAGGTTCTACTACAATCTAAAAGTCAGTCCATATCTTCAACAAAAAAGGACAATCTCAGAGGCTCCTCCAAAAGGACTGCACAAAACCTCTCAAACTATTTAGTGTCCCGTCAAGGGTGAGCCGACATTGCTTAGCTAACTCTGAAGTCACAGCAGTGGACTGAGGATTTTCAGGACTCCATGAGGTCAAACAGACATTTTCATGAGACTTTAACTCAAGATTCAGACAAGTAAGAATCAACATCCCAGGTCTGAATGCAATTGAGAAGGAAAACTTTATTGTGGCTATTCTGTTTTCTATACCATGGGTGTGGTTTGAATACTCTGTTTTATGGACATATAAGAAAGCCATTTCTGTTTTTTCCTAAATCACAAGTCATGTGCAACTTGCAACAATTTTGTAAATTCTCTTTTTGTAAGCTGAAAGGTCATAAACATCTGATTTTCACTGACTCTTCCAGAATTCAGAAAGTCTTCCTATATTCAGAGAATCTGCCTTCTTTTGTACCAGGATATAATTAGACACACTGAATCTACAACCAAAGGTGTGCATGAGTGTCATATTTAAGGGGAGTGTTCATTTAGACAGGAAGGGCAAGCCATGTTAGAACTGAAGGCTGGTTGCACTTACAGAACCAATGTTTACAAAACTCTCCCAGGAAAGCCGGCCTGCATCTGGTTTACAGGACCCCAGCTATAGTACTAAAAGAATTTGCAGAACCTCTAAAAGAAGATTTTAGTACCTCAAAATTCACTCAAATTTGTGGCTACTGCAACAGAAATCTGATGGAGAGCTTCTCTGGGTTGGTTTTCTAGAGCTGTTAGAAAGTCTAACCCAACATTGATTATGAAATCTTCTAGAAGAAGTTAATTTTATGTCTGCAATAGATGGTGGGGGCTGGGAGGAACCATCAGAAAAAACTGTGAAGAACTCTGAATTGGACTGGAACGGAAGATGAGCTTGTGTTGCCTATTTTAGTTCAGACAGCCAGATTATCAATGCTTTTCACTATCTTTGAGCTATTCTACAATGCTACAATTTGTATAAAATGTTTTTGTGTTTTGTAAAAACATAGAGAAATTTAAATTATCTATGTGGCAAATCTATCAACTTTCTCTTTATTATTTCTTCCTTTGATTTATGCTTAGAAATGCCTCTACACCTTGACATCAGATAAATATTCACCCCTTTTATTTCACTGCATTTTATAGCTTCCTCTTTTCCTCTACTCCTTCTTAAATCTATAGGAAGAATGCAGGTTTAACAGCAGGTTAAAGCCCTGGCCTGAAGCGCTGGCATCCCATATGAGAGCTGGTTCGAGACCCAGCTGCTCCTCTTCTGATCCACCTCTCAGCTGTGGCCTGGGAAAGCAGTAGAAGATGGCCCAAGTCCTTGGGCACTTGCACCCACATGGGAGGCTCAGAAGAAGCTCCTGGCTCCTGGCTCCTGGCTTTAGATTGGCGCAGCTTCGGCTGTTGCGGCTACCTGGGGAGTGAACCAGCAGATGGAAAACCTCTCTCTCTGTCTCTACCTCTCTCTTAACTCTGTCTTTCAAATAAATAAAATAAATCTTTAAAAAATAATTTGAATAATAATTTATGGAACACAGAACAAAGATGATCTTATATAATCCTCACAAAAACCTATGAGGCAGTTATTAGTAACCCCCTGTTACAAATGAGGGAAGTGACATTAAGAGAGAGTTAAAGTTTACAAAAATAATAAATGGTAGAACTGAAATTATAAGACAGAACTACAATTACAAGACAATTTGTCTGCAAAGACAATTTTATGAAAACAACTAATGTTTAAGAGCAGAGCCCTACTAGTGGCCAGGGGTGGGAATCCAAACGGTAACCAAGCAGCTGGACTCACTATTTTGTCAGGGCTTCAATCACATTATGTTAATCCCTTTATTTTGGAGGAAGTTGAGCCAGACCTCTTTCAGTTGCTGTTATCATTGAATTTGGTTTGCTTTGTCATTCAAGAATACTTTCCTTAAACAAACTATGACAGAATTCATATAAAAACATCTGTGTAACTTTTTTCTATATTCATTGGCACAGAAAAATATCCACCATATGCTGTAAAGGGAAAATAACATATTATAAAACATTATGTGGAGTATGGTTCTGTGTGTGTGTGTGAATGCAGAGAAAACAGTTTGGAATGTTGTATATCAAATTTTCCTGTGTATGTTATTAGACGTGGTCATCCCTGGATGGTGGAATTATAGGTATTTATATTTATTTTCTTAAATTTTAACTCAAAGAATAATCTAGATAATATTATAGAGACAATTATTTAGCTGATTTTTGTTGCTCTTTTTAATATTTCAACTGGTGGTCTTGTCATCTCATAATCATAAAATACAAACTTGTGCATTCTTCCCTGAAAATGTGTCACAAAGAATGGGGGAGTAAGGGAGTAAGGATAACATCTAACGTGACTCATGAAGAAAGTATTGTTATAGTAACCTCACTTTTAAAAAGCAATTTCCATGCACCCTACAAGGCCTCCATCTCTGCCAGGAAGTGATAGATGATTACACTGATGGCTGTCACACACCAAGGGGAAATGCATATATAAAAAGGATGTTGACCAATGTGATAAAAAGAGAGTAATCAGGAATAGTGGTAGTGGCTGAATGATCTACTGCTTTTCACCTCTCCCATTCTCTTTTTTTTTTTTTTTTTTTTTTTTTTTTTTTTTTTGACAGGCAGAGTGGACAGTGAGAGAGAGAGACAGAGAGAAAGGTCTTCCTTTTGCCGTTGGTTCACCCTCCAATGGCCGCCGCGGCCGGCGCACTGCGCTGATCCGATGGCAGGAGCCAGGAGCCAGGTGCTTTTCCTGGTCTCCCATGGGGTGCAGGGCCCAAGCACCTGGGCCATCCTCCACTGCACTCCCTGGCCACAGCAGAGGGCTGGCCTGGAAGAGGGGCAACTGGGATAGAATCCGGCGCCCCGACCGGGACTAGAACCCGGTGTGCCGGCGCCGCTAGGCGGAGGATTAGCCTAGTGAGCCGCGGCGCCGGCCTCTCCCATTCTCTTACTGGTTCACTTAACAAGCACAGTGTTAATTGCAATGCCTATGGCCACAAAATTAGATACAGAACAAAACTCTGCCAGAAGCATTTAAGTCAGCTTGAACTTGAATGACATAGATGAAATATTAATGTAAGGAGGGTCGTTGTTTTCTCTCTTTTTCATTTGCTTTGATGGAGTTCAGGATATACTGCCCCAACATATGAATATAATATGCCAAAATCACGCCATATTGAATATTCTGTGCTTATTAAATACAATTTATAGGAGGCCATTGGGTTGGACTGAGCTCCTGCACTACGCCTAACAGACTAATGGAGAGGCAGTTCCTCCTGCTGAAGGTCCACACCACCTAGCCGAAACTAAATTGTTTAATCTGACCTTCCAGTATATCAGCAGAGAGCACAGGCAAATCCCCAACAAGACAGTTTTAGCCAGCACAATAAGGAAGTTCCCTCAGCTTTAACCCTTACACAAAAGTAACCTGATGTTCACCAGTCATCCTTATTGCTATTGTCCTGCGTCCTGCTTCTCACTGCGCAAAATCCTCGTTCTGCTATTACCCAGTGGGACTCTCATGCCATTTTGTAGAACTGAAGCTGCCGTGATCCATGAGTCACAAATAAAGATCTACTAAATCCGTTGCAATTTGTTTTCTGACAAGCTAAGGGAACCTGAGGAATGACACGGGCAGGAAGGACTTTCTGACTTTTCCCTGAAGCATGTCATAAAGTCCAGGAAGGCTTTTCTGAATCTCTGCTAAAACAGGTTATGAGACCACTAGTTGGAAAGCACCCTTCCTATTCCCAGAGTAGAGGAGCATTCTAATCTCTGAAGACAACACAGAAGAATCTGAACAAACAGGCCTTGCTATACTTCCACCAGTTTCATACTTTATCTTATCATACTTCTCCAGGACTTTCTACTCTTCAACAAACCTAGCATAAAACATACAGGTTTGGTGCCGGCGCTGTGGCACAGTAGGTTAACGCCCTGGCCTGAAGTGCTGGCATCCCATATGGGCGCTGGTTCGAGTCCCAGCTGCTCCACTTCCAATACAGCTCTCTGCTATCGCCTGGGAAAGCAGTAGAGGATGTCCCAGGTCCTTGGGCCCCTGCACCCATGTGGGAGACCTGGAAGAAGCTCCTGGCTCCTGGCTTCGGATCAACGCAGCTCTGGCCATTGCGGCCAACTGGGGAGTAACCAGTGGATGGAAGACCTTTCTCTCTCTCTCTGCCTCTCTTCTCTCTGTGTAACTCTGACTTTCAAATAAATAAATAAATCTTTAACAAAAAAAATACAGGTTTAACTACTTCCTCAGGTCTTCATTTCTGTGCCATGTAAAACTTTTTTAAAAATTGAATTATTGTTTATTTGAAAGGCAGATGGGAGAGAGAGACAGAGAGAGAGAGAGCTCAATCTTCCATCCATTGGTACACTCCCCAAATGGCCACAAAAGCTGGGCCTGGGCCAGGCCAAAGCCTGGTTCCTGGAACTCCATCTGGGTCTCCCAAATGGGTGGCAGGGGCCCAACCACCTGGGCCATCTATTGCTGCTTTCCCAGGTGCATTAGCAGGAAGCTGGATCAGAAGCAAAGCAGCCAGAACTCAACCCAGTGCTTTATAGAATGCCAACATTGCAGGCAGTGGTTTCAGGCACTGTGCCACATAGCCAGCCTCCACTTAAACTTATAATGAGTAAGTTTGTACACTTTTCTCTTTTGTTCCATGAGTCCCAGCCAATGAGCCCAATCTGAGTAGAAAGAAATTTTTCCTTCCGTTAACACTTTTAAAAATAAAACAAAAAACTTCAAAATTCAAAACCTTTTTGAAAATAACATGTTTGTGAAGGATGAGAGGAATAATCAAGAGCTAAGCAAACCAAATTTATACATCCATGGGGGCTAAAGAATTTTCCAAAAATTTCTCCACTATGAGCACTGAATATGGCAAGAAGGCTTAGTCTGGGGCCTTCACTGTGGCGTAGCTGGTAAAGCCACCTCCTGCAATGCCAGCATCCCATATAGGCACCAGTTTGCGTCCCAGCTACTCCACTTCTGATCAGCTAATGTGCCTAGGAAAGCAGTGGAAGATGGCCCAAGTGCTTGAACACCCACATGAGAGATCTGGATGAAGCTCCAGGCTCCTGACATCACCCCGGCCCAACCCTATCTGTTGCAGCCTTTGGGGAGTGAACCAACGGACAGATCTCTTTCTGTCCCTCTCTTTCTCTCTGTAACTCAACTTTCAAATAAATAAATAAATCTTTATTTAAAAAAGAAAAAAAAGACTACTTAGCCAAAACAACATATTGTCTATGCCCAAAAGGAAGACAAGAAAGCTCTGAAAGAGATAGAGCTGGATTCAGTCTCTTGCTCAGAATTTATTTTAGATATGGTGTTATTCTTTTTTAAAAATGTTTTTGCATTTACATTAGAGAGATCATTAGAAAATTTAAAAGCCAAAACTTTTACTTCACCCCAAAGTATGAAAAGATCAGTAGATAACAGGTAGGTAGATAGATAAGATAAATAGCTAGATAATTATAATGGTCCCACTGAATTATTATATCTAAAATTTTTCTACTTTATTTAATAAAATGAACTATAAATGCTATAATTAAAATTGTATTTTATAAATGGATACTTAAACATTTAGGCAGGAAAAGAGCTAATATTGTACATTTTTTCCATACAGCATTGAATTTGTTTTAGGACTGCTTATCAAATTTGAGAGAACTTTTATCAGACACATGACAGCACAGGTGACAGTATCTGCATAATATCTGATTAGTCCTTTGTTGTTGTTACTATTAAAGAATACCTGAGACAGGCTAATCTTATAAGAGGTTTATTTTGGCTCATGGTTCTGTAGGTTCACAGCCCAAGATCAGGCAGATCCCATTGGTTTGGCCTCTGGTGACGGTGCTCCCCTGAGGTGGCAGAGAGCATCAGGTGGCAACAGATGGGGACTGTGCCTGTCTGCTCATATGTGTGTCCCAGTTCTTACAAAGTCCCCAGGACTCAGTTATGAGGGCTCCACCCTAAAGAGCTAATCCAATCCCAATCCTCACTCATAGTGTCCATCCCTAAACAACACAGATTAAATTTCCTTCCCCTCTTAATATCATTAACATAGGACTCTGGAGATTAAATTCCTGCATGAGTTGGGACGGACAAATTATATTCAAACCATAGCAATATCAGCATAGAAATAAATAAAAATAACTTTAAAGTCCAAATCAGGGCACATAACAGATTCTTTTCTATGAATTACTGACCAAAAGTGCTCTTATATAGCTAGTAAATCATATTATTCACATATATTTGATAGATTGCCTCTTTTTAAATATAATTACATAAAATGATTACTGGTTCAGTATTGTACTTAGAGTGCCCACTAATCCAATCTAAATGGTAACTGTGTCATTTTTTTTAAGATTTATTATTTATTTTAAAGTCAGAGTTATAGGGAGAGAGGAAGAGACACAGAGAATGATCTTCCAACAGCTGATTCACTCCCCTAGATGGTCACAATGACTGGGGCTGGGCCAGGCCAAAGCCAGGAGGCAGAAGTTTCTTCCAAATCTCCCTGGTGGGTAGCAGGGTCCAAGTATGTGGGTCATCCTCCACTGCTTTTCCCAGATCGTAAGCAGGGATTTGGATCCGAAGTGGAGCAGCCAGCACATGAACTAATGCCCATAAGGGAAGCGGGCACTGCAGGCAGTGGCTTTACCCGCTACGCCACAGCACTGGCCCTGTCTTCTCTCATTAGAAACTGAGACAGGGGAACTTGAAGTTATTTGCCTTTGGCCTCCTAAATTTTTAGTCCCAGCCATTATCAATGAAAACACTCTAAGACCATTCTTCATCTACAGCACTTTTCAGTATCTGATTTGACTTTGTTTACCTGAGGAAGGTGCCTGCTATCAGGGTACTTTAAAAAGTTTGTGGAAATGAAATTAAAAGTTTATTTTGGTACAAAAGATTTTGAAGTCCATGCATATGACTGGCCTTCAAAAAGTTCATTGAAAAAACTACATGGATTTCAAAACTTTTTGAACCAAAAAAAAAAAAAAAAAAAAAAAAAAAAAAAAAAACTTAAAAATCCATTTAGTCTAGTGCTCACATAACTTTTATCACTGGTGGTTTGGTGCCAAATGGTGCACCAACTCTATTCTCCTAGTAAATCTAGGCCTTGGGAAAAATCTAAACAACCAGGCCCCTGTGTGAAGGGAAAAGCATGTTGGCACACTAGCCATGTGCACCTTCTCTCAATTTTGAAGTTGCAAGGACAGGTAAGTATGCAGGGAAGGGTTAACTCGGCAGGTGTGAGCTGCTCAAACACTGCACATTTCAAAGACAGGTCTGTCTTCAGGACTGGCCTTGCGCCACTCTGGGTAGATAATCTCTGGGCTTTAATATATTCTGCTCAATTAGAGTGATTTTATATGAATAAGAATTTGGGCTATGCTGCATCAGTTTATCCAGATAAGTTTATCCTGGCAATGAGATTTATGGGAAACACTTGTTTTTGCTCAAGAGGTGGGAAGGGGAAGCATGAATAGCTGAAGTCAGTCACTCATGCAGGCCCTGCGTGCCCTTCCAACTGACCCTCAATAAGAACTCTGCACACTGAGGCTCAGGTGAGCTTCCCTGGTTGGCAACACTCTGCACATGTCATTACATGCTGCAGGGAGAATTAAGCATGTCTGGGCTACTCAGCCAGGAGAAGCATGCACCTGGTTTCCACTGGATCTCATCCCAGTTGACTTCAATCTTCACCCATTCACTGTAATAAATGTCACTGTGATTATAACAGCTCTTCTGAGTCCTGTGAGTCCTTCCAGTGAATCGTCAAGCAGGAGGTGGGCTTGAAGACCCCCTACACAGTAGGACAACAATACCCAGGTGTATGGCTGCTAGCTGCCTAGACTCTGGATCCCCTGGGCTCCATGCAGCCTTGCATGTCCCAGGCTGTAAGTCGGAGACAGGCCAGCCCACTTTCCCGTCCTTCCTCTCCAAAGGATTTTGATCCTTGTGGCCGCATTCTCCTCAGCATGAAGGTAAACAAAAGAGAAAATAAATGTTCAAACAATTTCACATAGATTATAATAAGAACCAACATGTTCTGAGCACTCATTACATCCTCTTTTAGGAGTTTTGTAGGTATTATCTCACTGACTCCTCATACAACTCCATGTGTTTTTAAAACTGTTCCCATTTATAAGGGAATACAAGGAGCCTAAGGCTTGGGAGTTAAGTTACTTGCCCAAGGTTCCACTGCGTGGAATACTAATAAATGTCAGATTAGATTCAAAATGAAGCCTCTACCCTTAACTTACACAGAACGACGAATGAAATTCAATACACACAGGGGCAGGTGCAGTGGCACAGTGGGTTAACACCCTGGCCTGAAGTGCCAGCATCCCATATGGGTGCCGGTTTGAGTCCCGCTGCTCCACTTCCAAACCAGCTCTCTGCTATGGCCTGTGAAAGCAGTGGAAGATGGCCCAAGTTCTTGGGCCCCTGCACCCGCATGGGAGATCCAAAAGAAGCTCCTGGCTTCAATTGATGCAGCTCCATCCACTGCGGCCAACTGGGGAGTGAATCATCAGATGAAAGACCCTCTCTCTTTCTGCCTCTCCTCTTTCTGTGTAACTCTGCCTTTCAAATAAATAAATAAATCTTAAAAAAAAAAAAAAGAAAGAAATACAACACATACAGATAGGAAGGAACTAAAATACTGTGAGTCTAAAAATAAAATTGCTACCATTATGAGACAGAATAATGTTAAAATGAATTGAGTTTTTCTATTCTCATGGTAAGACAATGTTTAAAGAGAAGCAATCTACTACCATACATGATTGATATGGTAACCACAAATGTCACAACAACTCTCAAAAAGTCCAAATTCACTGATAACCGAATCGACCCATTTTGCTCTGGTGGCTTTCAATTCTTATGCATTCTCATGAACAGCCCACAGAGTTCCTATCAAAGACCTGACATCAAAGCGGGATTGAAATATGAGCGAGATCCTCAGACTATGAAAGCCTAAAAATTGAATTTGTAAAATAATGTACAAGGATCAGGATCAAAATCACATGGAAATCAGACTTCTGAGCGGACAGTATCAAAGTGTTCCAACAGAAATCCATTAGGCAGACAGCAACCTAATTAACTTGTATAAATTATTCTAATTAAATTCTTATGGAATAATTCATTGTTTGGGGCCCTAATAATTTATCATCAAACTAGGTAATCATAGTTGACATCTTGACAGAAATTTGGAATGATGGGGAAACACCATGAATTAGCAGTCAGGAAATCTGATTTCTAGTGTGCCCTCTACTAAGAAATAGTGTCATGACTTTGGTCAAGTTGCTTAATCTCTTTTTTTTTTTTAAGATTTATTTATTTATTTGAAAGGCACAATTACAGAGAGGCAGAGAGAGCTCTGGAATACTATCACTATGATACTAAATACATATGTAATCTGTATGTAGTGTATATGTAGTGTAATCTGCATGTACATAGTGTATGTATTACACTATGACACTAAATACAGAGAGGCAGAGAGAGATCTTCCACCCAGTAGTTCACTTCCCAGATGGCCGCAATGGCCAGAGCTAGGCCAATCTGAAGCCAGGATCCAGGAGCTTCTTCTGGGCCTCCTACATGGGTGCAGGGGCCCAGGCACTTGGGGCATCTTCTATCTTTTTTTATATATATTTATTTTATTTATTTTAAAGAGTTACAGAGAGATGCTGAGACAGAGAAAGACAAAGAGACACAGAGAGAGAGAGAGAGAGAGAGAGAGAGGTCCTCCATCCGCTGGTTTACTCCACAATGGCTTGAGCTGAGCCGATCCAAAGGCAAGAGCCAGGAGCTGCTTCCAGGTCTCCCACTTGGGTGCAGGGGCCCAAGGACCATCCTCCACTGCTTTCCCAGGCACTTTAGCAGGGAGCTGAATTGTACAGTTGGCACTGTATTTGCTTACACATGGGATGCCAGCACTACAGGCCAAGACTTTCACCAACTATGCCACAGCATTGGTGGGACACCTTCTACTGCTTTCCCAGGCCACACCAGAGAGCTGGATCAGAAAAGGAGCAGCTGGGACTTGAACCCACACCCATATGGGATGTTGGCATGCAGGCAGCAGCTTTACTTGCTACACCATAGCCCCACTTAATCCCTTTTGCCTTTGATGTCCTCATGTGTAAAATGAGAACTATGGAATAAGTTTAAGGCCTTATTCAGCTTAAACGAGTTTTTAAATATATATGTATGGGGCTGGCGCTGAGGTGTAGTGGGTAAAGCCGCCGCCTGCAGTGCCGGCATCCCATAGGGGCACCAGTTTGTGTCCTTGCTGCTCCACTTCCAATCCAGCTCTCTGTTATGGCCTGGGAAAGCAGTAGAAGATGGCCTAAGTGCTTAGGCTCCTGCACCCACATGGGAGACTTGGAAGAAGCTCCTGGCTCCTGGCTTTGGATCGGTGCAGTTCCAGCGGTTGCGGTCAGTTGGGGAGTGAAGCAGTGGATGGAAGACCTCTCTCTCTCTCTCTTCCTCTCCTTCTCTCTCTGTGTAACTCTGACTTTCAAATAAATAGATAAATATTTTAAAATATATATATGTATATATAACTATATTATAACTTTACAATATTGAAACTTTCTGTTAATGATTATGTTTCAGGAAATGTACTTATAAAGATGCAAGCAAAGAGCATCTATAGAGCTTCATTTTAAGGAGAAGAGCGTTTTTGTAAATATGTAATCATTTACATACCTCACATATAGAATATTCCTTATAAAGAAACATACACATGTGAATATATGTTTATATATGTATGTATACATATATCTATAAAAATAATCTATATTTTGTAAAAGATATTGGCACTAGCAAACCTACAACACAAACTTAAGGGAATACTTAAGGCTGAAATAAAAAGACCTAAAGAGTAACTCAAAGACAAATAAAGAAATAAGGAACATGCTGAAAGATAACTACATAGGTGAAAATAAAAGATAGTATACATGTATCATTTGTTGGTAACTCTTTCTCTGATGTAATTTAAAAGACAACAGCATAAATATTATTTATGGAAAACAATGTATAAAATGTCACTTGTATGGTGATAACAGCACAAAGGAGGGAGAGAAAATGGAGTTAAAAAGAAGCAGAATTTTTATTTAGTACTAATATTAAGCTGGTAATAATCTAAACTAGGGTTTTTTTTTACATATTAAGATATTACTTGTAACAATTCTAAAATTCACACAGAATCACAAGAGACCCATGATAACCAAAACAATATTGAGAAAGAACAAAGCTGGAGACATCATATTTCTTGATTTCAAAATATATGACAAAGCTACATCATTAAACAGTAGGGTACTAGTATATAAATAGACATATAGAACAATGGAATAGAATAGAGAGCCAAGGAATAAACTCACACACATATGGTCAACTGATCTACAGCAGGGATGCCAAGAATAAAAATGGAAAACAAAGAGTCTCTTCAACAAATGATATTAGGAAAACTGAATGCGCACAAGCAAAAAAAAAAAAACAAACCTGGTTTCTTATAGCATACACAAAAATCAACTCAAAATGGATTAAAGACTTAAAAACTAAGACCTGAAAATGTAAGCCCCTAAAAGGAAATATAAATGGAAAGTGTCATGACATTAGTCTTCAGAATGATTTCATGGATATAGCAACAAAAGTAAAAATAGGTAAGGGGAACTACATCAAATGGAAAATCTCTGCACAACAAAGGAAACAACTGAGTGAAAGGCAATATAATGAACGGAAGAAAACATTCTGAAACATTCGAATGACAAGGGGTTAATACTCATAAACATAAGGAATTTCTATAAATAACTGAAAAAATATATATCTTTTATGGTAAAAGACTTGAATTTCTCCAAAAAAGACATACAAATGTTCAACAAGTATGTGAAAAGATGCTCAATGTCATTAATCTACAGGGCAATACAAATCACTAAAAGGGAATGCTATGAACAATTGTATACCAACAAATTACATTGTCTTTTATTTATTTATTTATTTTTGACAGGCAGAGTGGACAGTGAGAGAGAGAGAGACAGAGAGAAAGGTCTTCCTTTGCCGGTGGTTCACCCTCCAATGGCTGCCGTGGCTGGCACACCGCGCTGATCCGATGGCAGGAGCCAGGTGCTTTTCCTGGTCTCCCATGGGGTGCAGGGCCCAAGCACTTGGGCCATCCTCCACTGCACTCCCTGGCCACAGCAGAGAGCTGGCCTGGAAGAGGGGCAACCGGGACAGAATCCGGCGCCCCGACCGGGACTAGAACCCGGTGTGCCGGCGCCGTGGCTCACTAGGCTAATCCTCCGCCTGCGGCGCTAAGTTCTTTTATAAAACACTGCATAGGCCGGCTAATCCTCTGCCTGCGGTGCCAGCACCCCGGGTTCTAGTCCCGGGCCGGGCGCCAAATTCTGTCCCGGTTGCGCTTTTTCCAGTCCAGCTCTCTGCTGTGGCCTGGGAAGGCAGTGGAAGATGGCCCAAGTCCTTGGGCCCTGCACCCGCACAGGAGACCAGGAGGAAGCACCTAGCTCCTGGCTTAGGATCGGCATAGTGCGCCGGCCATAGCAGCCATTTGGGGGGTGAACCAACAGAAGGAAGACCTTTCTCTCTGTCTTTCTCTCTCTCACTGTCTAACTCTGCCTGTAAAAAAAAAAAAAAAAAAAAAAAAAAAAAAAAACCAAACCAAACAAAAAAACCAAACCAAACCAAACAAAAAAAAAAAACACTGCATAGAAAATCCAGAAACATATAATACATATTATAAGGTTCTGGAGTTTGAGAATTGTAGATAAACTACCCTAACACACATACTTAGCCATTTCAATTACCTCCCTGTTTAAAAAAAAAATCGCAATGAATAAGAAGGATGTGATGAAACCTGACTTTCATTATGTGAATATCTTCCAGTAGAAAATATGAAGTTATTATGAGAGCAACCTGAGAGATCATTATTATAATTGCTTTGATACCTTCAATTGCCACCTCACCTATACCACACTTAGTAAAAGTGTGTGTGTGTGTGTGTGTGTGCACAAGCTCTTGGTTAATGATCAGATCTGATCAAAATATGTGTTCTCAAGTAAAACAGAACCATGAGGAAATCATTAGCAAATCTAGGAGAAAAAACATCTTATGAAAATCTAAGTCATACATCCAATAAATCATGTAAAAATCTAGAGGGCTAACAGCTCTAGTTTTAAAAGAGACCCAGCAGACATAACTACCTACAAATCAATCTGACCATCACAAAAAGAAAGGCAAAAGACGGGATGACTACTGCTGGAGAGAAACAGAAAGTACCAGCCCTGAGTATTCCTGCCCTCAAAAACTGAACCTGCTTCCTACCACCCCAGTTTATAAGAAACAGGACAGAGAAACAGGTTAACAGCTTTTATAGAGATGCAATCAGGCAGATCCAGAATGTGGAAAACTTCCAGGGCAAGTGACCTGGTTTCTCTAGCAAATAAATGATTAGTGGAAAAGAAAAGAGGGAGGAAGAACAAAAGGGATTAAACAACCCTTTACTATGAGAGAAGGCATCCCAGATGGAGACTTAACCTGATGTGCCACAAAGCTGCGCTTCATTATATTATTAATTCTAGTTTGTTTGTCTGGAATCTTCCATAAGAAAAAGCTAACAAAAGATAGAGATAACAATAAAATGTAATGTGTGCTTTCTGATTGGGTCCCTGTTTGAACAAACCATCTATAAACAAATTCTAGAAAGAGAAATTCCATATGGCCTCCACTGAAACATGATTCTACTTGGCTCTACTGCTTTGGGTTTAGACATACTGTAGAGGGGACTGGCATTGTGGCATGATGGGTTAAGTCACCACCTGCAATACAGGCATCCCATATGGATGCTGGTTCAAGTCCTGGCTGCTCCACATTGGATCCAGCTCCTTGCTAATGCACCTGGGAAACCAGCAGAGGACGGCCCAAGTCCTCGGGGGCCCTGTACCCATGTGGGAGACAGGGATGAAACTCCAGGCTCCTGGTTTTGGCCCGGCCCAGTCTGGCTGTTGTGGCCATTTGAGGAGTGAACCAGCAGATGGAAGATCTCTCTATTGCTCCCTCTTAAAAAGACGCACTGTAGAGGGCTGATGGGGTACGTGCTATTCCCTCCTTCTGGAATACGCTTGTTCTTTATCTCTGCCTAGAAAAGTCTATTTATCACTGAGAACCAACCTTTTCACTTCCTTGGTGAAACTACCTATGTCATTTCCTTTGATAGAATGTCACTCCCTCTTCAGGATTCCTACAATACTTGTATTCTATGTTTTCATTCTTCAGTATAATTATCTGCTTGTAACTATTTTTCTATTTTTTCATTTGCTTGCCTCCCTTTCCAAATTATGAGATGCTCAAAAGCAGGTACCCTTTTAAAATTTTTTATATAGTTTCTGGTAATTCAAAACATGGGTAGAATGTTATATGTAAAAAATCTTAGGGCTGGCGCCGCGGCTCAATAGGC
Organism: Oryctolagus cuniculus; assembly: GCF_964237555.1. Lineage (NCBI taxonomy): Eukaryota > Metazoa > Chordata > Mammalia > Lagomorpha > Leporidae > Oryctolagus > Oryctolagus cuniculus. The sequence continues at coordinate 66,536,836 of NC_091442.1, forward strand.
TAATCCTCCGTCTAGCGGCGCCGGCACACTGGGTTCTAGTCCCGGTCGGGGTGCCAGATTCTGTCCCGGTTGCTCCTCTTCCAGTCCAGCTCTCTGCTGTGGCCCGGGAAGGCAGTGGAGGATGGCCCAAGTACTTGGGCCCTGCACCCCATGGGAGACCAGGAGAAGCACCTGGCTCCTGCCACCGGCTGCAGCGCACCAGCTGTGGCGGCCATTGGAGGGTGAACCAACAGCAAAAGGAAGACCTTTCTCTCTGTCTCTGTCTCTCACTGTCCACTCTGCCTGTCAAAAAAAAAAAAAAATCTTAACATCCATTCAACAGAAGTGTAAAGCACAGAGGAAAGTTGGTCTATTAACTGGGCCTAGCTGGGAGATCACTTCATTTAATGTAGTGGAAGTCGGGCCCAGCAAGGGCTAAACTGAGAGATGTCCTTCAAATTCCATGGTCCTTTCAGGACCTAACTTCCTCTCTGGGCAGTAAGCTCTAACTCTCCAGTCTCCAATAAAGGAAAGAAAGCAAGGTTAATTAATTACAGTTAAATGAGTTGCTGGTTCCAAGAATATTTCAGAGAGAATATTAAGAATAACCAATGCAAACCCAAAGGATTGAATCTATTAGTAAAATTCAAAAATTCAAGTGGATTTTCCTCACAATAAATCAGACAAGCAATTAATTGTGTTACATGTACATAAGTTTAGTCCCAAGTAGAAGTTATTTTTACATTTGGAACATGGCAAATCTTCCCACTGTCATAATTAACAAACTTACTGCAGTCTCCACCAGGTGGTTTTTTTCCCATTATATTCTACCTGGGCTTTAGTGTACCAATCCCTAAGGAAATCTGAGTAGCAGAATTGTTTTTGGAATCTATGAATATTGCTGGCATGAATGATCCACCAACATATTCCCACAGGAATCACCAACTGTGAACCTGGCAGTGCCCCATCTAATAGTGAAGACTCCCTAGATTATTTCAATGTTAGGCTTTGTATTAGTTGGCTTTTTGTTATGACAACTAAGATACCTGAGAGGAGTTACTTAGGTATGAAGAAGGTTTACTCCTGTTAACAGTTTTTAGCAGTTCACAGTCCAAGATCCAGCGGCTGCATTAGTTTGGCCTCTTTTGGAATAGGGTGGTGGATGGTGGGATGTGTACAGAGGGAGGATCATGTGGTTAAGTCAAGAAGCACAGACAGGGGCTGGATCCAACTCAGCAAATGTAACCACCCCTCTCAGGAGAACTACCGTCAGAGGACATGCCCCCAGTGACCAAACACCTCTCCCTAGGCCCACCTCCTAGGCCAATTCTCCAGACTTAATGCATTAACCAGCAACATTAACCCATTAACCTAAGACTTTGGGGACCAAGTCCCCAATACACAGGCATTTGGTGGCTCAAATTGTTACCTGACCCATAACAGGCTTTAAAAAGTCCTGCCTCATGACCAAGGGCCACAGCTAAGGAAGACAAAGTGAAAAACAGTTTCTCAAGTCTTGGTTCTGTGAAAAGGTTGCCACTTAGGGGACAGCATTGTGATGCAGCAGGTTAAGCTACCACCTTGATGATGTGGGCAACCAATATGGGTGCCAGTTCATGTCCTGGCTGCTCCACTTCCAATTCAGATTCCTGCTAATGTGCCTGGGAAAGCAGTGGAGAACAGCCCAACTATTTGGGCCCCTACCACCTATGTAGAGACCTGAAAAACTGCTGGATTTGGCCTGGCCCAGCCTTGGCTGTTGTGGCTATCTGGGGAGTTAACCAGTGGATGGAAGAGCTTTCTTTCTGTCTCTCTCTCTCCCTCTCTCCCTCTCTGTCTGTAACTCTGCTTTTCAACTAAATAAACAAATCAAATAAATCTTGAAAAGAAAAGAAAATGATGTTACATTCCACCTGGATCTTTTCAGTCAAACCTATCTTGAGCTCCATGAGCCAAAATACTGACACCAGCTTTGAAGGACAACAGTTTTGACTAGAGAGCTGTGGGGGAATGCAAGAGTTGTTTCACTTACAACTTTATCCCTTGACAACCAACGCCCAGAAACTCACATAATTTGCATTCTGTGGCTAACTGTGTTATCCCTATTGCAAAACTTATAAACTGCTAGAGAAACATCATTAATTTACAGGCAGCCAAATGTTGCTATGTGGATAGTAAAGAATGCTGGCTCTGAGTCAAAGGGCCTGAGTTCACAATCCAGCTCAGATGTCTTCTGATTACATGACCTTGTGCAAGTATTTACCCCTGCTCTGCCTCAGTTTCTCCATCTGTAAAAGACACATAATATTGCTTTCTTTATAAAGTTCATAAAATTAAATAAGGTGATTAATGAGTGCTTTGCACAAGGCTGGCACATAATTTTTGTTACTATTCATGACATTTCCTTGTTGACAAGAACCTCAATAATGCAACACTGAGTCACATTAATGGTCCATTCAGCCCAGGATTTTTCTCCAATGAGGGCAGAAAGGGGCATTTTGGGAAAAAACAGAGTACGATATTATTATTACAAGAGAATAAGATACATAGAAATGATTTTCACTGGAAAATATCCCTTACTTGTTTGACTAAATCTGAGCATGTATCAACATTATTTTTACTTTATTTATACATGTAACTAGTATTTATTTCTCTTAATTATATTAAAATACTTCCCTCAAAAAAGATATACCTCTTGTTTCTTGGTTTCTGATATTTTATAAATAAATCCATCTTTGCCTTATCCCTCAGTTTTGATTTCACAACCTTGACTCAGACTTCATTTACTCTTAATTTCAGAGGGAAAAAGAGACCCTCTAAACTTTCAGCAGCTGATTATCTAGTTTTTAATTTATTCAATTCTATTCATTATAGATATTTTTGAATCTGTGTGGGAAAGTTCAAAATTAAAATATATAAAATGTAAGTCAAATTTCTGTTTTCACAAGCTTAGAGTCTTGTGGGGATTCATCAACAACAAAAAAAGACTTTTTTTTTTTAAACAACTATGTACTGAAGCAACTATAGAGATTAAGAGAACTGATTCTGGAGTCACGTTATATGGGCATTATCTGGAGTTCAAATTCTGCTACTGCCATGTAGTAGACAACCTTTGGCAAATTGCTTAAACTCTGTTATTGGCTGGCACCACAGCTCAATAGGCTAATCCTCCACCTGCGGCACCGGCACCCCGAGTTCTAGTCCCGGTCGGGGCGCTGGATTCTGTCCCGGCTGTCCCAGTTGCCCCTCTTCCAGTCCAGCTCTCTGCTGTGGCCCGAGAATGCAGTGGAAGATGGCCCAAGTCCTTGGGCCCTGCACCCGCATGGGAGACCAGGAGAAGCACCTGGCTCCTGGCTTTGGATCAGAGCGGTGCACCGGCTGTAGCGCACCAACCGCAGCAGCCATTGGAGGGTGAACCAATGGTAAAGGAAGACCTTTGTCTCTCTCTCTCTCCCTCTCCACTCTGCCTGTCAAAAAATAAATAAATAAATAAACTCTCTGTTATTTAGGTTCCTTATCTGTAAAACTGAGCTACCAATATTATCTGGAGTTGTTATGAGGCCAAGGAAGTTCCAAATGAAGCACTCAGAACAGCAGCTAAATGTCATACAGTACGCACTCAATAAATGTCAGTAATTTGAGGTTGGCATTACGGCTGCTTGTAATTATTCCCATTCTCCTTTTCTTGACAGGCAGAGTGGACAGTGAGAGACAGAGACAGAGAGAAAGGTCTTCCTTTTGCCGTTGTTTCACCCTCCAATGGCCGCCGCGGCCGGCGCGCTGCGGCCGGCGCACCGCGCTGCTCCGATGGCAGGAGCCAGGCACTTATCCTGGTCTCCCATGGGGTGCAGGGCCCAAGCACTTGGGCCATCCTCCACTGCACTCCCTGGCCACAGCAGAGAGCTGGCCTGGAAGAGGGGCAACTGGGACAGAATCCGGCGCCCCGACCGGGACTAGAACCCGGTGTGCCGGCACCGCAAGGAGGAGGATTAGCCTAGTGAGCCGCGGTACCGGCCCCGTTCTCCTTTTCTTCCAGATCTGTAGACGGATCATATTTTCCTGTCCCCTTCTAAGTCAGGCATGGCCACAATCCTAATTCCAGTTAATGGAATGTGAGAAAAGCTGTTATGTGTCACTTCTAGGTTGAAGCTTAAAAACCAGTATATAATTTGCCAAGTTAATTTCTTCTGCCATGGTGCTTAAGCAAGCATGCACTGAGATGGAACCTCTAACACTAAGACGTGTGACTAAGTTATTGCATATCTTATGTTGAAAATGAATAGAACCTCTTGCTAATCCACTATGGGCAAGTGGTTTAAATGAGACACACTTCATGCTGTATAAAGCACTGAGACTCTGGGGTATTTTACTGAGACTCTGGGGTATTTTACCTTACTCTATCTTGGTTGATACATTATCACTACAGTCACTAAGGATACAGCTGAGAACCAAACTGTCTTGAATATTCCAAAGTATTCTGTTCAAACTATTAAGAAGCTGGAATGACCAATGTGAGTTTAACCATTTCCTTCTGCTTCCCACAACGAGAGCTCTGAAATGCTCTAAAGAAGTCAAAATAGTCAAAATAGAGGAAAACGAAAAGAAAAGAAGCATTGAGGAAGGTGTCACAGCACAGCTGGGTAAGCCATTGCTTGGGATGCTCGCAGCCCATATCACAGTGCTGGTTTGAGTTGTGGCTGTCCTGTTTCTAACCCAGCTACCTGCTAACATGCCTGAGAAGGTGGAGGGGGATGGCCCAAGTACTGGGGTTCCTGTCATACATATGGGAGACCTGGATGGCATTCTTGGCTCCTTGCTTCAGCCTGGCCCAGTATCTGTTATTGTAGGCATTTGGAGAGTGAACCAGTGGATGGAAGCTGTGTGTGTGCGTGTGTGTGTGTGTGTGTGTATGTGTGTTTGTATGTACCTGTGTGTCCTCTCTGTCACTCTGCCTTTTTCAAATACATAAGTAAATCCTTTTTTAAAAAAATCCATAATAAACTTCATCTTTTCATCTTACATAACTACCGATCAAAATGCATGAAGCAGCTAAGCAACAGCCTGCTCATCTCATACCAACACAAAGGAAAGTGAGGAGAGCTGGACGTGAGCATCGTGAGACCTGAGAGATCTTACAATGGCTCTACCACTGACTGTGTAATCCTGGCCAATATACGTAGCCAGTCCCCCAGGCCCCTTGACTCTTCTAAATAAGGTATGAACTCCTCTAAGAGGTAAATTATAGCATAGGTCTTGAAGTAGCCCCCTGACAGTAGGGACTCCATTTTGGAGTCCTTGAGACTCCAACACCCCCCCCCCCACCGTGAGACTCTGGTCTGAAACTATGGTTTCAAATAGTCAAACAATAGCAGTACACTATATCACCCTTGGCAGAGCACAAAAACCCCCTAGCATGATTGCTCAAGCTTACAAGCACAAAAAGTTGCCCCTGGGTTACCTGGGTTCATAATGAAGATGTGATTTGTCTGTGTCTTACATTAATGTCAAGTCCTAATTGCTAATTGTAAGATTGTAACTAGTATTGTCAAGATTATGATAAATATTAATTTCACTTAGGTTTTAGGTTATGTTGACCCCAGTAACCATATACTCTTTTGATTCTCCTTTGGTCTTAACAATTGTGTATAGCAACCATGTATAGCAACCATGTATTCCCCCCTCCCCAGTTTTGTGGTTTTTGCCTTTATAAACCCTAACCTTTGGTTATTCAGGGCTGCTCTGTTCATGTATGATCAGACAGCCCCAGCATGCTGGATAATCAATAAAACTTCCCCGTGCTGTTTGCATAAGAGACGTGTCTCTTGGTGACGTTTTTCGGGTGGTCGACTCTAACAGTCTGAGCACTCATTCATTTTTCCAATTAACAATTGGTGACCATCTACGCTATCCCAGGGATTGTAAAGCACAGTGATATGGAGGTGAAAAGGACAAGTAAGGGGCAGGCACTGTGGCACAGAGGATTAAATGCTCAGTCTACAGCACTGGCATCCCATATGGGCGCTGATTCAAATCTTGGCTGTTCCATTTCCAATCCAGCTCCCTGCTAATGTGCCTGGGAAAGCAGCAGAGGATGGCCCTAGGGCTTGGGCCCCTGCACCCGGGTGGGAGACCTGGAAGAAGCTCCTGGCTCCTGGCTCCTGGCTCCTGGCTCCTGGCTTCAGCATGGCCCAGCCCCAGTCATTGCAACCATCTGAAGAATGAACCAGTGGATAGAAGACTTTTCTCTGTCTACTGCTCTCTGTAACTCTTTCAAATAAAATAAAATAAAATTTAAAAAAATATTATGTATTTTCCATAAACTATATGAAGAACACTTGCATAGGAATTTCAAAAAAATTTTTCACCAAAATAAACTTGTCTTTTAATTCCACTTCCCATGAACTTTAAAAAAATTATTTATTTGAAAAGGAGAGTGACAAAGGTACAGAGAAAGAATATCCTCCATCCACTGATGTACTCCCAAATGGCCGCCAATGGCCACCAATGGCCACTGCTGGTCCAGGCCTAAGCCAGGAGCCCAGAGCTCCATCTGGGTCTCCCATGTGAGTGGCAGGGACCCTAGTACTGGAGCCATTTTCCACTGCCTCCCCAGGAGCATTAGCAAGAAGCTGAGTAGACACGATTTGAACAAGCATTCTGATATAGGATTACTAGTGTTACAGGCAGTGACTTAACCCACTGCACCATAATGCCAGCCCCAAGAACATACTTAATCAAGACTGAAAGAGTTGGGGGCTGGCACTGTGGCGCAGTGGGTTAATGCCCTAGCCTGAAGTGCCGGCATACAATATGAGCGCCAGTTCGAGACCCGGCTGCTCCACTTCCAATCCAGCTCTCTGCTATGACCTGGTATGGCAGTAGAAGATGGCCCAAGTCCTTGGACCCCTGCACCCACGTGGGAGATGCAGAAGAAGCTCCTGGCTCTTGGCTTCGGATTGGTGCAGCTCTGGCCATTGTGGCCAATTGGGGAGTGAACCATCTGATGGAAGACCTCTCTCTCTCTCTCTCTCTCTGCTTCTCCTCTCTCTGTGTAACTCTGATTTTCAAAGAAATAAATAAATCTTAAAAAAAAAAGATTGAAAGAGTTAACCTATGTGAGGTGCTTAGAACAGCATGTAGCACACAGCAGGTGCTCAATAACTGTTAGCTATAATTAGTTAACTTGTTTATTTTTACATAATTTTTTATTTGAGAGGTCGAGACACAGAGAGTGCTCCCATCCATTATTTCACTCCCCAAATGCCCACAACACCTAGGACCAATCTAGGCCCAAGTCAGGACCCAGAAATACAATCTAGGTGTCCCACATGACTGTCAGGGACCCAATCACTTGAACCATTATCAGCTGCCTCCCAGGGTCCACATTAGCAGGAAGCAGGAGTCAGGCACTGGCACCCAGAATCAAACCCAGACACTCAGATATGGGATGTGGGCATATAAACCACTAGGGTAAACACCTACTACCCCATTACATATTTTTTAAGTGCCTATTATGTATTGAGCCCTGTGCTGTATGCTGGAGAAATGGTTCAAATCCTCTAGGGGTTCACAAATTAGTGGGAAGGTGGACAAGCCAACACACTAACAGAAGAAAGAGTAAGGATGAGAAGTGCTGTGTGTGACCTGCTGTGGGGGTGGGAGTATCTGCGAGGATCAGGGTGATTAAGTGACAGGAGATGAGAGGGAGAGAGGCAGGTTACAGCAAAGGGAAGGGCTTTCGCAAAAGTCCAGAGAAAAGTGAGCTTGTCACAGACAAAAGGTTCTTTCTTGTGGCTGAAGTACAGAGGGAAACCGGATGGAGCTGCAATTAGAGCAGGGGGTGGATGGTGAAGAACCTGGGCCACCAATTAAGATGTTTGGACTTTAATCCTGAGGACAATGAGGGACCACTGAAGGGTTAAGAACACTATCTTATCAGATTCATGAACTGCATGAAAAAAATTCCATTTTCTCGGCAACTCTAAGCTGGTGCCATTATTTGACTATAAATGTCATATTCAGCTCTAGTGACTGTTCTCACTTTAGCATTTATTCACTTCTTGACATCTTCCCTTCTGGTCTCCACTCTCCTGTTTGGTCTGTACTGACTTGCTTCGTAAAAGCATCATTAGAAGATGTTAGGGAGAATGTTGTAGTGCCGTGGGTTAAGCAGCTGCCTGCAATACCATCATCCCATATGGGTGCCAGCTCCAGTCCCAGCTGCTCCACTTCCGATCCAGCTCTCTGCTAATGCTCCTGGGAAAGCAGTGGAAGATGGCCCAAGTGCTTGGGCCCCTGCCACCAACATGACAGACCCAGAAGAAGCTCCTGGCTCCTGGCTTCGGTCCAGCCCAGCCCTGGCCATTGCGAGCATTTGGGGAACGAGCCAGTGTATAGAAGATTCTCTCTGCCCAGCCCTGGCTGTTGCAGCCATTTGAGAAGTAAAAAAGCAGATAGAAATTCTCTCATTCTCTTTCTCTCTCTCATTCTCTCCTTCTCTCTCTCTCTCCTTTCAAACCTCCCCCTTTCTCTTTGTCATTCTTTCCAATAAATGACCTTAACAAAGAAAAATTGTGCAGAGAATGTAATGAACACACTTGCACCTCTACCCAGCAAATACTTCAGCATATGTACTTCAGACATTTTTTTTAAGTCAGTCCCTTATGCTCCCTTTCCTGAACTCACCTCCTCTCCCCAGAGGTAGCCACTCTCTTTAATGTAAATCAATACCTTTAATGTCTTCAGACTGTTATCCAATATATAGGCATCCCTAAACCATACAGTATTTTGGTCTACATTTATGTCAATGGCACCATACTATATATAACTTTCTACAACATTTTTTTCAAATCTTCATTATATATTGAGATATATCTATAGAGCTATCAACAGATCTAAGTCATTCCTTTTAGTACTATATGGTATTTATTTGCCCATTCAATTATCAATATACATTTCAATTTGCTGCTACTATAAACACTGCTGTTTGGGCCGAAGCTGTGGCGCAGCGGGTTAACGCCCTGGCCTGAAGCGCTGGCATCCCATATGGGAGCTGATTGGAGACCCGGCTGCTCCACTTCTGCTATGGCCTGGGAAAGCAGTTGGGGATGTCCCAGGTCCTTGGGCCCCTGCACCCATGTTGGAGACCCGGAAGAAGCTCCTGGCTCCTGGCTTCAGATTGGCACAGCTCCAGGCATTGCAGCCAATTGGGGAGTGAGTCATTGGATGGAGGACCTCTCTCTCTCTCTGCCTCTCCTCTCTCTGTGTAACTCTGACTCTCAAATAAATAAATAAATAACAAACCATTTAGCCATGGCTTACTTGGCTAATCCTCCGCCTGTGGCGCTGCCATCCCATATGGGCTGGGTTCTAGTCCCGGTTGCCCCTCTTCCAGTCCAGCTCTCTGCTGTGGCCCGGGAGGGCAGTGGAGGATGGCCCATGTGCTTGGGCCCCTGCACCCGCATGGGAAACCAGGAAGAAGCACCTGGCTCCTGGCTTCGGATCGGTGCAGCGCTGGCCGTGGCGGCCATTAGGGGAGTGAACCAACGGAAGGAAGATCTTTCTCTCTGTCTCTCTCACTGTCTATAACTCTACCTGTCAAATAAATTTTAAAAATAATAATAATAAACATTGCTGTTAAAATGTTCTTGAGCATAATATTTTGAAATTACATACATTTGAGGCATAAACTAAGAATGGAATTGCCTGTAACACGAGCATCCCATATGAGCGCTGGTCTGAGTCCCAGCTGCTCCACTTCTGATTCAGCTCACCACTAATGTGCCTGGGAAAGGCAGCAGCAGATGACCAATTACTTGGGTCCCTGCACCCAGGAAGGAAACCAGGATGGAGTTCCTGATTCCTGGCTTCATCTTGGCCCAGCCTAAGCTGCTGTAGCCATTTTGGGGGTGAACCAGTATTGGAACATTCATTCTCTCTCTCTCTCTTTCTCTCTCCCTCTCTAACTCTGCCTTTCAAATAAATGAATGAATCTTTTTAAAAATGCATGACTTCAAAACCTTCACACAAAAATAAACTTGTCCATTTTTCTTGAACTTTCTGAAGTACCCTCTTAGCAAGCAGTGAGTTAAATGCTGTAATGGATGAAAATTCATAATAATGGATGAAAATGGCATTTGTCCTTCAAGAATCCTTTTTGCTTCTATAAATACCAACTAGCACTGATTGCTCACTTTGCCCTATTCACTGTGCTAAATGCATCACATGATCTCACTTGATCTACACAATGACCCTAAGAGGAGTTACATTATTTTCCCCATTTCACAAATGAAGAAACTGAGACACAGTCTTTTCAAGATGGTATCGGAACTGGGATTTGAAGCCAGGCCATCTGACTCCAGGGCTTGTGTTCTTGGGCACCTTATACTACTCTGTTTGCTTAATCCAGATCCTCCCACCCCCTCCTCCTCCAGCAACATCAGAGGATACTACTTTGTAATCTCACAGCATCCTAGGAATATATCTGTGGAACAAGTCATTGCTTTGAATTTTTTAAGATTTAATTGTTTATTTATTTGATACAGCAACAGAGACAAAGAAAGAGAAGAGAAAGAGAGAGAGAGAAGGAGAGAGAGAGAGAGAATATCTTCCATCTACTGGTTCACTTCCCAAATGGCTGCAATGGTCTGAGCTGGGTCAGGCCAAAGTCAGGAGCCAGAAACTCTATCCAGGTCTCCCATGTGGGTGGCAGGGGTCCAAGCACTTGAGCCATCTTCTGCTGCCTTCCCAGGTGCATTAGCAACAAACTGGATCAGAAGCAGAGCAACCAGGACCCCAAATGGCACTCTGATATGAAATGCCAGAGTTGAATGTGGTGGCCCCAGCCCATGGCTTAAATAAGTATGTTCAAATGTTTCTTTTTTTTTAAAGATTTATTTATGTATTTGAAAGTCAGAGTTACACACAGAGAGAAGGAGAGGCAGAGAGAGAAAGAGGTCTTCCATCTGCTGGCTCACTGCCCAACTGGCCGCAATGGCCAGAGCTGCATCAATCCAAAGCCAGGAGCCAGGAGTGTCTTCTGGGTCTCCCCTGCAGGTGCAGGGGCCTAAGGAGTTGGGCCACATTCCACTGCTTTCCCAGGCTATAGCAGAGAGCTGGATCAGAAGTGGAGCAGCTGGGACTCGAACCAATGCCTATACGGAATGCTGGCACTACAGATGGCGGCTTTATCCGCTACACCACAGTGCTGGCCCCAAGTGTTTCTTTTTTTTTTTTTTTTTTTTTTAAGATTTATTTATGATTTTGAAAGAGTTACAGAGAGAGAGAGAGAAAAAAAAAAACCTTCCATCTGCTGTTTCACTTCCCAGATGGCTTCAACAGCCAGGATTGGGCCAGGACAAAACCAGATGCAATGTGCTTCATCCAAATCTCCCATGTGGGTGGCAGAGGCCCAAACACTTGGTCATCTTCCACTGCTTTTCCCAGGCAATTAGCAGGGTGCTGGATAGGAAGTGGAGCAGCCGAGACTTGAACCAGTGCCCACATGGGATACCGGTGTCACAGGTGGTAGCTTTAACCACTATGCCAAAACGCCAGCCCCAAAATATCTGTTTCTTTTAAAAGAGGATTCTATTATTCTTTATAGACTGTATCACACAAAGTAATCATTCAATAATACATCTTAGTGAATAAATGAATGCTACAGAATCACCAAGGATGAAACAACTGATTATAAAATGTGGTGATCTTCTCTGGCAAAAAAAAAAAAAAACTAAATGAAAGATCTCTGCGAGTGAGATTCCAGTAGAAAGAATGGGCCATCAAAGAAGGAGGTACCTTTCTCTGAAGGGAGGAGAGAACTTCCACTTTGACTATGACCTTGTCTTAATATGATCAGAGTCGGTGAACTCAAAAGGCTTCCATAGCCTTGGCAACTCACGACTAGAGCCTAGGGAGATTACTGACACCATAAACAAGAGTGTCAAATTGTTAAGTCAACAACAGGAGTCACTGTGTACTTACTCCTCATGTAGGATCTCTGTCCTTAATGTGTTGCTCAATGTGAATTAATGCTATAACTAGTACTGAAACAGTATTTTACACTTTATGTTCTGTGTGGGTGCAAACTGATGAAATCTTTACTTAATATATACTAAATCGATCTTCTGTATATAAAGATAATTGAAAATGTAAAAAACAAAAAAAAAAAGTGGCGTTCTTAACTATCTTGAGAAAAGAAGTACATGGTAAGAAAATGGACCAGGTTGTGAAAGGTACAGTTGTTACCCATATAAGAAGCCTCATGGAGGGGGCCAGCACTGTGGTGTAATAGGTTAAGCCTCTACCTGTTGTGTCAGCAGTCCTGGCTGCTCCACTTCCAATCTAACACCGTGCTAATTGCGTGGGAAAGCAGTGGAGGATGGCCCAGGTGCTTGGGCCCCTGCACCCTAGTGGGAGACCTGGAAGAAGCTCCTGGTTCCTGGTGACTTGCTGCCATTTGGAGAGTGAACCAGCAGATGGAAGACTTCTCTTTGTGGCTCTCCCTCTATCTGTAATTCTGCCTCTCAAATACATAAATACACGTGGAGGAGCAGGTATTTAGCATGGAAGTTAAGAGGCCCCCATCCTACACTTGAGTACCAGAGTTTGATTTCCAGCAGTAGCTCCTGACTCCAAATTCCTACTAAGGTAGCCTCTGGGAGTCAGCAGTGATGGCACAAGTGACTGGGTTTCAGTCACTCATGTGGAAGATACTCATTCCAGCTCTAACCCAGCCCTGGTCATTGCAGGCATTTAAGAAGTTACTCAGTAGATGGGAGCTCTCTGCCAGCCTCTGTCTCTTTCTCTTTCTGCCTCTCAATAAAGAAAAAAAGGAACAGAAGGAGGAGGAGGAGGAAGAAGAAGCAACAGCAGAAGAAGCAGAAGCAACATAAGTAGAAGAAAGAAGCTGCCAGCCTTATGGAGCCAGGCTTGGCTGGCGAGCAGTTGTTTTCTGGGAGGAAAGCAGGAAGGACTCCAGTGCCTTACTGAAGACCTGTAAGCCTATGACCAAAAGAACGAAGGCATAATGGAAACTTGAGCCAAGTGAAAGTTAAATCACAAGGAAAACTTATATAGTATAAAGAGAAAACTGTTGAGAATGGAAAGGGATGTCTCAAGAGTTGACCTTAGAAAGGGCACAGCATCCTAGCAGAAAAGGAGATTAAACAGTTTATCTTTCAAAGGAGAAACTGGTTCTAAAAAACAAAGCTGCACTGAAGGAACAAGTTAGCACAGACAGGAAGATGACTGTACATGATAAAACACAGAAATAAGGAAAATTCTAAGTTGTGGCATTGAGTAAGGACCTCGTATTCATAGAGAATGACTAGTCAATTACATCTATGGTTATTAATTGGTACCATGCAAGGAATTATGTGACACTCATTTTTTTGCACACACTACAGAGCTTAGTACAAAGTCACCAAACTATAATAACCAGAAAACTCAGAAAAGGAGTGGGCATTGTGGTACAGTGGGTTAACGTGGTTAGAATGCCTGCATACCAAAAAAAGTGTCTGGGATTGAGACCTATCTCCACTTCCAATCCAGCTTCCTGCTAATATGCCTGGGAGGCAATGGAAGATGGTCCAAAATCTTGGGTTCCTGCGACCCACACAGGAAACCTGGATAGAGTACCAAGCTCCAGGCTTCAGTGCCCAGTCCTAGCTACAGCAGGCATTTGGAGAGTACACCAGCAGATGGAAGATCTTTCTCTCTGTCTTTCCCTCTGTCTCTGTCACTTGGCCTATCAAATAGATAAATTAAATAAATCTGTTTTAAAAAATCAAGAAAAGGAAGACTAATGCATTTGTGCTTGGCACAAATATACTTATTTCTTATTAAAATGATAATTAAAAAAGATTACAATAACTAGAAATATTTCTGTTTTTGCTATGGCTACTGTAGGAAATTACCACAAACCTGGTGGCTTTTTTTTTTTTTTTGGAAAGATTTATTTTATTAATTTGAAAGACAGAGTTACTAGTTCACTCCTCAAATGGCTGCAATGGCTGGAACTGGGCAGATCCAAAGCCAAGAGCCAGGAGCTTCTTCCAGGACTCCAACGTGGTTGCAGGGGCCCAAGAGGTTGGGCCTTCTCTGCTTTCCCAGGCACATTAGCAGGGAGCTGGATTGGAAGTGGGGCAGCCAGGCCGGCACCGCGGCTCACTAGGCTAATCCTCCGCCTTGCGGCGCCGGCACACCAGGTTCTAGTCCCGGTCGGGGTGCCGGATTCTGTCCCGATTGCCCCTCTTCCAGTCCAGCTCTCTGCTGTGGCCCGGGAGTGCAGTGGAGGATGGCCCAAGTCCTTGGGCCCTGCACCCGCATGGGAGACCAGGAGAAGCACCTGGCTCCTGCCATCGGAGCAGCGCGGTGCGCCTGCCCGCACCCTCCGCGGCGGCCATTGGAGGGTGAACTAACGGCAAAAGGAACACCTTTCTCTCTGTCTCTCTCTCTCTCTCACTGTCCACTCTGCCTGTCAAAAAAAAAAAAAAAAAAAAAAAGGAAGTGGGGCAGCCAGCACTCAAAATGGTGCCCATATGAGATGCCAATCATAGGCAGCAGCTTTTGTGGCTACGCCACAATGCTGGCCCCAACCTGGCAGCATTAAACAACCCAAATTTATTCTCTAATAGTTCTGAGGGTCAAAAGTCGAAAATGGGTCTCACTGTTCAGAAATCCAAAATAGGTTTCTAAAATAAATGACAAGCCAGTGCCACGGCTCACTAGGCTAATTCTCCACCTTGCGGCGCCAGCACACTGGGTTCTAGTCCCGGTCGGGGCGCCGGATTCTGTCCCGGTTGCCACTCTTCCAGTCCAGCTCTCTGCTGTGGCCGGGGAGTGCAGTGGAGGATGGCCCAAGTGCTTGGGCCCTGCACCCCATGGGAGACCAGGAGAAGTACCTGGCTCCTGCCATCGGAGCAGCGCGGTGCTCCTGCCGCAGCCTGCCGTGGCGGCCATTGGAGGGTGAACCAACGGCAAAAGGAACACCTTTCTCTCTCTGTCTCTCTCTCTCTCACTGTCCACTCTGCCTGTCAAAAATAAATAAATAAATAAATAAATAAATAAATAAAAATTAAAAATAAAATAAAATAAAATAAATGACAGCAGAACTTCACACTTGTCAAGGATTTTAGGGAAAATTTGTTCCCTGCCTTGCTAGCTCCAGGTGCTGCCCACACTTCCTGGCTCATGGCCCCCTCCCACCTTCAAAACTAGCAACAGGTGGTAGAGACTTTCTTATGCTTCATCACACTATCACTGACTCTTCTGCCTCCCTCTGACACTTTTTTTTTTTTTTTAAGAGTTTATCTAGGGGCCGGCGCCGTGGCACACTAGGTTAATCCTCCACCTGCAGCGCTGGCATTCCATATGGATGCCGGTTCAAGTCCCAGTTGCTCCTCTTACAGTCCAGCTCTCTGCTGTGGCCAGGGAAAGCAGTGGAAGATGGCCTAAGTGCTTGAGCCCCCTCACCCTCATGGGAAACCAGGAAGAAGCACCTGGCTCCTGGCTTCGCACAAATGGCACAGCTCCAGCCGTTGCAGCCATTTGGGGAGTGAACCAACAGAAGGAAGACCTTTCTCTCTCTCACTGTCTGTAACTCTACCTGTCAAATAAATAAATAAAATCTTTTAAAAAAAGAGTTTATCTATTTGAAAAGCAAAGTTAGAGAGAAGGAGAGACAGAGAGAGATCTTCCATTTGCTGTTTCACTCCCCAAATGGAGCAATGGCAAGGCTGGGAAAGGCTCAAACCAGGAGCCTAGAACTCCATCTGGGTCTCCCACACAGGTGGCAGGGACCCAAGCATTTGGGCTATCTTCTGCTACTTTCTCACGGATATTAGCAGTGAGCTGGATTAGAAGTGGGGCAGCCGGAACTCAAACCGGCACACATATGGGATGCCACTGTCAGAGGTGGACACTTAACATGCTATACTGCAACATCAGGCCTCTCCGCCACTTCTGAAGAAGTGATTGCACTGAGCCCCCCCCCCCCAGATAATCCACATTAATTTCCCTATCTTAGATCAACTGATTGGGGCCAGTGCTGTGGCATAGCGGGTAAAGTTGCCGCGTGTAGTGCCGGCATCCCATATGGGCACCACTTTGAGTCCCAGCTGTTCCACTCCCAATCCAACTCTCTGCTGTGGCCTGGGAAAGCAGTGGAAGATGGCTGAAGTCCTTGGCCCCCTGCACCTGCATGGGAGATCTGGAAGAAACTCCTGACTCCTGGCTTTGGATGGGTACAGCTCTGGCTGTTGCGGCCAATTGAGCAGTGAAGCAGCGGATGGAAGACCTCTCTCTCTTTCTGCCTCTCCTTCTCTCTCTGTGTAACTCTGACTTTCAAATAAATATATAAATCTTAAAAAAAAAAAAAGATCAACTGATTAACAACTTACACCCCATTTATAATTTTAATCCTCCTTTGCTATGTAATCTAACATATAGGGTTCTCTTTTGGAAGTATTGTGTCTACCATAACTTCCAAAGTTAAACTACCTTGTACAATATGAACATTCAATAATTCTTTCAATAATGTTGACATCCTGGAGTTGTTCAGCATATTTATAGACATTACACAGTCTTCTATATGCCAAAAGGTAAGTCCTGTACATTAAAAAAGAATGACCAAAGAAATTACCAAGCCTTGTTTGTAGGAATTGTGGCTTAGCCTTGATCAATTGAGTTTTTTGGTTGTTGTTTTTTTTTTTTTTTTTTTTTTTTTTTTTTTTTTTTTTTGACAGGCAGAGTGGACAGTGAGAGAGAGAGACAGAGAGAAAGGTCTTCCTTTGCCGTTGGTTCACCATCCAATGGCCACCACAGCCAGCGCACTGCTGTCAGCACACAGCACTGATCCAAAGGCAGGAGCCAGGTGCTTCTCCTGGTCTCCCATGGGGTGCAGGGCCCAAGCACTTGGGCCATCCTCCACTGCACTCCCTGGCCACAGCAGAGAGCTGGCCTGGAAGAGGGGCAACCGGGACAGAATCCGGTGCCCCGACCGGGACTAGAACCCAGGGTGCTGGCGCCGCAGGCGGAGGATTAGCCCATTGAGCCGCGGCGCCGGCCAATCAATTGAGTTTTATCATCAAACTTTTCAGTTTCTGACAGCTTATAACAACTATATATATATATATATATATATACTGTCTCTTTTTGGGGAGAGTAACAATATCCTAACATCGTTATTTTTTGGCAAAACAATAAATGCTTGCACTGGAGATAGCAGAAAAGCCTGAGCATTTAAAGCTTTTAAAGATATTTAATAAAGGAAATTTTAAATTTTTAAATTTTAGTTTAAGAAAATAGAAATAGCAGTGAGGAAAAAGGCAAACTATCACTTCTAACCTTTACGCAAAAAAGAAGCAAACAAACTTGCACAGTGATATTACACCTCAGGGAAATTTTGAATATAAAAATATCCTGCTTTTCATTTATTTTTTTCTTTTTTTACAGACACATTCAAAACAAGTTATGATTCCCTCCAGCAAAATTGCTCCATCCAGGGTTTCGCCAACCTCTCCCTTTCGAACATCAACCTCTCCCTTGCGGGTGGGCGGTAAAGCAAGAGAAAGAAAGAGGCTAGACACCTGTCCCCAGTGGAAAAAGGAAGCACACACCTGGAGAGCAGCTCAGACAAAGGGAGCCAACGGGGAAAAACAGTAATTGGAGGAGACTGTGCTTCCAATCTGCTGCTGGTTTATAAAGTAAATCTACTCTCAGGGGACAGGGATACAGTAGTAGCATACCAAAAACTGGGACAAGACAGGCTGTGCCAGATTCCATCTCCTGCAAGGCTCCACTCTCCTTCCCGGCGGTCCACCTAGCGTGGATCAAGAGGCCCTCCCGACATCACCAGGCATCCCGTGAACTTCTCATAAAAGCATGCAAGCATTCATTTATTCAGTCACTGTGCACCTAACATGCTCTACGCACTTGGGACAAAAAAATAAATAAAAAAGTATACATGGAATAGGGATGCTTAACACTTGGAATTAGTAGCTCTGGCGTTGATTTTCTGTCCCCACCCACTCACAACCGCTTCTAAGAAAGGGCTCTGTTTCGTTTTGTAAGTTGCTTTTGTTTTGCTGTGTTTTGTTCTTCCCTGTCATCCTCCGGATAGAGCACAATGCCTGGCACAGACTAAGTACTTATTGAACTGAGGAGTGACTTCAGAGCGTATTTTTGATAGGAAGCTACGTTCTCAAATCTGTAGCCCCGCGGGTAGACACGATACGAATGGGACAAGCAACCTTTCCTGGCCGAGTTCAGGGCGGGGAGTCCAGGGCGGGATGCCGGAGGGCCGGGATTGCGGAGCTCCGGACCCAGGTGCTCGCTGCGCGCCCAAGCCCGCCCGCGCGCCTCACCAGCTCAATGGCCACCACGTCCCGCAGCGCCACGGCTCGCCGGATGGACTTGGGCGGGTTCTCGGTCAGGTAGATGAGACGGTCGCTGAGCACCACGTACTTGAAAGTGTGGTTCTCCGAGTCGGACACCACAACACACGGCTCGTAGGCGCGGATGGCGTCGTAGACCTCGGGCGCCAGACGCCTCCGCAGGAACGCATCCAGGCGGCTGTTCATGCGCGCGGGGAAGCCGGACCGCGCCGGGCTGCCCATGCTCGGCGCGCGCCGGGCCAAGTGCAGGGGGCGACTGGCCCCCAGCCCCGCCCGCCTCCGCGCCACTGGCGGTGGAACCCCTGCCGCCACAAAGCCGCCCACTCCACCGCGTTTCCCCCAGGGCGCGGAAGAGCCAAAGCCAACTTCAGGGGGTTCTGCCTCCAATCTTTGTCCTAACCGCAGACAACGATGGGCGGGGCAAGACGCTGGTCCTTAGGGCTGGGCTGACGGGCAACCAGGTTAATCGCGACAGAGTGCCCTGCGAATTTAGGGGCCCTCTAGGCCCACCCCTCACCCTGCCCCAGCCCTGCCTACTCCAATTTTTGGGGACCGCTCTACCCTATACTAACTTTATCCATAAAGGAATTCAGCTTTATTGTGGTCTCTCTTTAAAATATTTGAAAATGTTTATTTATTTTTTTAAACATTTATTTATTTGAAAGTTACAGAGAGAGAGAGATTGCGAGAGATCTTCCATCTTCTGGTTCACTCCCTAGAGGGCCACATCATGGCCAGGGCTGGGCCAAGCCTAAGCCAGGAAACAGGAGCTGCTTCTAATTCTCCCATGTGGGAAATAGGGGCCCAGGCACTTGGGCCATGGTCCACTCTTTTCCCAGGCCATTAGCAGGGAGTTGGATTGGAAATGGATCAGCCAGGACATGAACCAGCACCCATAAGGGATACCAGGGTTGCAGGCAGTGGTTTTACCCACTATGCCACAAAGCTGGCCCCTATTCTGGTCTCTCTTTTTTTTTTTTTTTTTTTTTTTTTTTTTTTTTTTTTTGGGAGAGACTTTTCTTCTTTTTTTTTTTTTTTTTTTTTTTTTTTTTTTTTAAACTTTTATTTAATGCATATAAATTTCCAAAGTACGACTTATGGATTACAATGGCTTTCCCCCCATACCGTCCCTCCCACCCACAACCCTCCCCTTTCCCACTCCCTCTCCCCTTCCATTCACATCAAGATTCATTTTCGATTATCTTAATATACAGAAGATCAGCTTAGTATACATTAAGTATGGATTTCAACAGTTTGCTCCCACACAGAAACATAAAGTGAAAAATAATAGATGATTTTTTTAAATGATGATGAAATCAGAGCAGACCTATTGTCATGTTTAATCCCAGTGAGAGTCAAGTTGGGAATTGATAATTTCTTTTTTTTTTTTTTTTTTTTTTTTTTTTTTTTTTTACACAGAGGATCAGTTTAGTATGCATTGAGTAAGGATTTCAACAGTTTGCACCCCCATAGAAACACAAAGTGAAATATATTGTTTGAGTACTCGTTATAGCATTAAATCTCAATGTACAGCACATTAAGGACAGAGATCCTACATGAGGAGTAAGTGCACAGTGACTCCTGTTGTTGACTTTACCAATTGACACTCCTGTCTATGGCATCAGTAATCTCCCTATGCTCCAGTCATGAGTTTCCAAGGCTATGGAAGCCCTTTTAATTCCTATTCTGGTCTCTTAAGAGAGAAACTTGAAAGAGATGGAATTTAACAATGTATTTTGAACCCTAGAATCCTATTAAGACATAGATTTAGCATTTGATTATAACATTGTCTGGTCTACTTCTGTAGTTCTGTTAAGTTAAATGTTGGTCTTCTTTTCTCCAACTAGTTAAAAGCTCTGTGAGAGTTGGGATTCTTGCAAGTTGACTTAGACACAGTCAAGCCTACCTAAGGAATATGCCGTGTCCCCGTGCCCTGGATGATCTAGGTAGGATGAAGGAGATGGCGAGGTGGACGTCTTAAACAGCTGGAGCTGATTGGCTGAGAATGCTGATCACACGGGCATCAGACTGCAGTAGTGAAAGTAGTGCTGAGCTTTTACAGGCCAGGAGTCATTTACAAATTAGGAGAGAGATGAGAGGAACACCACAGAAACTTGGCCTAGGTGAGAGCTTCCGTTTTTATTTCAAATCCTAGAAAGTCATTCATTCCCCTGCTTCCTTCACCCAAAGACCTGATCATGGAAAACACGGTGGTTCAGCTACATACATCCTGAATCCAATTATACATACTTTGTTGTAATTTACAGTCTCCTTTTCTTCCTATCCTACTATTGTGTACTGAATGTTATAAATAATTTCAATATACACTATTTCTTTTCTTGGAGAGACTGTATTTCGAGAGCAAGGAGAGAAGTGCCATCTGCTGGCAGAATCTTATTGACCCAGCACTTAGTGTTTTCTTAGGATCTGATCATACATCTGACCCCTCACAACTTCAACACTGGATGAAAGGAGAACACCATCCCTTATGAACTTGATTGATAAAGGAAGCCTCCTTATTGGAAGTAAAGGCGATTCCTTATCTAAAGCACTCCACAAACCAACAGAAAGGCAAAGGCCCTTCACCTCTGCAGAAGAGCCTCACCCGGGAGTGCAGCTGAGAAGCAAATGACTGTATCAGAGGTGGAAAATGAGACTTGAGTAGGGGAAAAGCCCTCACCCCATGCTGCTGTTCTGGGTTCCCCAGGCCTCCTGCTTCACACTCACTTCACAGGACTAAGAAAAAGAATGGCTGGACCAGGACTAGAAAAGACAGATACCTGATTTATCTGCCAGGAAGCCCATCATGAATACACTTAACAAAGATTAGGATGAAGCACACAAAGAAAAATATTTGACACAGGGATTGGTGATTAAGATGATTGTAGTTAAACTGTTAACTTTGGGGCACACAGAGGGGGCAGAATTGGAGTTTCCAGGCACTCCGTGTTCTACACCACCGTTGCCAAGGTAACAGCAAAGTTCAGTCTGCCGTAAAGGGATTACATATAATGGAAAGAGCAGTAGATTTAGGAGAGCTCACTAAGAGTGCTAGCCCTGTTGCCCACTATCCGTGAGATTTTTGATAAGTGACTTAACCTTTCTGAGTCTCAGTTTCATCATCTGTAAAATTCAACTATTACTGCTTGCTCTGCTGCCCTTCAAGAGTTGGTGTAAGGATAAATGTGATGAATTATGGGCATCACAACTACATGGAGTGTTCATGTTTCCTTACCTTTTGGAAAGCTTTTCATGAATAGTTAACCCAAATGCACCAAGACAGGCACTAAGTCAAGAAGCATTTGATACAGATCCGATGCAATCAGGCACTTAACAGATGTTTCTTGATAAAACTATCAAAAGAAATTAAACATTACTTACTTGAAATTAATTCTCAAGGCACTTTCCTTGACTTTCACCAGAACAGAGCAATCTTGGGTCCATAGTTGGTTGACCAATTCAACTGTAGTAGTTGATAGTAGTTATGAGCATCGAAGGCTAAATGACCTCGGGCAAATTACTCTCCACCTCAGTTTCTCTACTTGTGAAATAGGGCTAATAGTACCAACCCCAAATGGTTATTATGAGGATTAACAAAGCTTCAAAAATATTTAGAGTAAGTACCTGGGACAGAGTAAGTGTAAGTGCTCAAAGGAAGAATCAGTTCACCAAGTCTGTGACCGCCTGTTGTAGCTGTGGTCACTCTGCCCCTCATTTACAGCCATGCCGGACTGTCCTTCACTTCATGCTGGTCTCATCTCTTGTTACTTCCAACTTGGGCTCAAAGCAAGAATCTAATCCAATGCAGAGAGAGAGAGAGAGACAGAAAGAGAGAGAGAGACAGAAAGAGAGAGAGAGAGAATAGCAGTTTTACTCTTTTTTTAAGTCTTTTTTTAAAGTCAATGAGTCTAAGGATCCCAAGCATTCCCATTCCCCCAATATGAAACCAAAGAAAGCATGCATAGAAGGATACTTGGGGAGCCGGTGCTGTGGCGTAGTAGGCCATCTGGGGAGTCAGCCAGGGGATGGAAGACCTCTCTCTCTCTCTCTGCCTCTGCCTCTCTGTAACTCTGCCTTTCAAATAAATAAATAAACTTTTTTAGAAAAGGATACTTAGAATGTGTAGTAGATAAACAGAACTTAAATTTTTAAAGGTGTCCAATCAAGAAACTGGTAGCTTTGGGATCCGCAAGGAGAGAAGGCCTATACTTCTGGGAATGGAGAGTCCCTACCTGTACTTCCAGGGAAGAAAAGTCCTTGTCAAGGTCCCCCGGGTGCCTAAAGGTCAACCAATGAGGATCAGACCTGCCTCAACCTTTAACCCCCGCGCCCTTATCTATAAAAGGAGCCCTCCCAACCTCTGACGCACGATTTCCCCGCCCCCACTCTGTTGGGACCGGGAACCTCTCCCGGGAGCATAATCCCAATAAAAGCTTGTGAATTAATTGATTCATCTGCCTGGGAAGATTTGTTACACGCTGGACACCTTGCAGAAACCTCTTAGTGCTTTAACTTGCTGTTAATAGTATAGGCCTGGTGTTATGGTACAGTGGGTTAAGCTGCTGCTGCCCACAATACTGGCATCCCATATCAGTGCTGATTCCACTTCCAATTCAGCTCCCTGCTTATGTGCCTAGGAAAGCAGGAGATTGGGCCTCTGCCACCCAAATGGGAGACATGGCTCCTGGCTTCCATCTGGCCCAGCCCTGGCTGTTGTGGCCAAATGGGGATTGCACCAGCAGATGAAAGATATATCCCTGCCTCTCTGTCTCTAACTCTGCCTTTCAAATAAATAAATCTCTTAAAAATATATTAATAGGCAGTAACCATTTAAATATTTACAACAATTAGAATCTGAAGATATACAGAACAATGTCATCAAAATAAAGTCTAAGGAATCATGCAAATGATTTGAATTTTTAAAAACCTGTTTTCTTTGACTGAATAATGCTTCAATGCCCTATTCTGCCCTGCAGGCTTCCTACCACAGCACACATGCACTTCCTCTAAAAACAAAACAAAACACCATGACTGGACTAGGACCAGTAAACACAGCACAACTGACCTCTTTTCTGACTTCGTCTCTGCCAGGAAAACCATCATGAATTAGCTTTTTGTGATATTAGGTTTAACAAACATTGAGATGAAGCACATGAAAAAGAGAATCTGACATACAACTTAGTGGTTACAGGCTCACAATTATATTATTTTTGGATCAACTCAAGACATTACACAAATATTTACTGAGAAATTATTATCTCTAAGCATAAACAAAATAATACTTTCAGTATTTAAGAACTACCTAATAGGTAAGATAATCACACAACATTTAATACAAAACAAAAGCATAGTAAAATATGTTATTGACATAGGATTTAAACTTGTGAACATTAATGAAATGATCAAGCACAAAGCTGGCTGAGGAAATCTGGAACAACTTCATGAAGGAAGTAGCACTCAATAAATATTCAAAGAGGGAATGAGACAGTTTTCCTTTTATTATTGTCAAGTTACTTTGGTTTCTGATTATGTAAGTAGCACATGGTTACTGTGGAGATTTTTTTTTAATCCAAAAAATTTACAAGGAAGAAAACAAAAATCATCTGCAACCCCACTACCTAGAGATAACCATTTCAAGTGATGTATTTATATTTCCCTATTGAACTCAGTAAGTCTAGGAAAGAAGTCTTGATGGTCTAATCTAAGGGTAGAGGGGCATGTATTTGGCAGTGGTTAACATGCCTGCATCTTATATCACAGTGACTGGGTTGGAGTCACAGCTCTGCACCAGATTCTAGTTTCCCGCTAAAGTGCATCTTGGGGGGCAGCAGGTGATGGCTCAGGATGTTGGGTCTCTGCCACTCACACGGGAGACTTGGATTGAGTTCCTGGCTCCCAGCTGTAGCCTGGCCCAGATCCGGCTAGTGCGGGTATTCAGGGACTGACTCAGCAGGTAAAAGACCTCTCTGTGTTACTGCCTTACACTTATTTATTTGAAAGACATAGTGATGGAGAGAGGAGAGAGAGAGAAATATTCTGACTGCTTGTTCATTCCCGAAATGGCCACAACAGCTAGAGCTAGGCCAGGCTGAAGTCAGAAGGCAGGAATTCCATCTGGTCTCCTATGCAGGTGGCAGGGACTCAAGTATTTGAGCAACTATCTTCTGCTCTCAAGCATATTAGCAGGGAGCTGGGTCAAAAGAGGAGTAGCCAGAACTGGAACTGGCACTCTGGTATGGGATGTGGGTGTCCCAAGGGCCACCTAACCCACTGTGCCACAGTACCCATTTTACACACACACACACACACACACACACACACACATTTTAAAAAGGGGTAGAGAAAGAAAGATATGGAATAGAACAGATGTGATAGACAATGCTATGACGAAATAGTACTGGGACACTGAACATCAAGGAGACAAAGGTGACACCGCAGACCTTGAGTTATATTGAGAGGTTCATTAAGAGGAAGTTATTTTTGGGAGGAAGATCATGACTTTGGTCTTAGTCAGTTTGGGGTGCTATAACAAACTTTCATAGCCTGGATAACTTAAATAACAATCTATTTCAAGATCCAGCATCTAGTAAGGACCTGCTTCCTGTTTTACAAATGGCTTTCTTCTCCTCGTACCTTGTACCTTCACATGGCAAAAAGAAAGATAGCTATCTCTTTAGCACTTCTTCTAAGGGCACTAATCCCATTCACGAGGGCTCTACTTCATTACTTAACTACCTCCAAAGACCTCACCTCTGAATACCATCATCTTGGGATTAGGTTCAACATATGAATTTGGGGGTACACAAACTTTCAGTCCACTGACAATATTTTAGAGTTGAGGAGCTGGTGAGACATGTAGGTATCTGGGAACGCAAGACAGTACAGAATACTGGAAGCAGAAGTATAGAACTAGAGGTCATCTTCCTAGATTAAATATTGAAACTGTGGAAAGAGGTAACTTCTGAAGGGGCAAGTGTAGGCAAAAGAAAACCAGATGGCTAAGATCATAAACATGTCAAGGGAGCAGAAGTAGGCATGTGGAGAAGACAGAGAGGAGGGCTTAAAATGTAACAGGAACTTAAGAATACTATAGGGTCAGAAGCCAAGAGAGTAGAGAATTTCAAGGAGAAAGGAAATAGTCAACAGAGAAGTTGAAAGAAATGAATAAAAGTGGTCATAATGTCAGACAGTGTGTAAGAGCTCAGTAGTGATTCAGGAGAATACAGATGACAAAAGCCAAGAGAAGCAAAGGAACTGTGGGCAATAAACATGGTGTGCTGGAGACAAGAAATCGCCAATCAAGTCCAGGGTTACAGCTAACCATTTACCAGCAGGACACACTACTTATAATAGATCTACCTTGGTTTCCTCATGAAAGGACAGTGACGACAACGATGATGATACCTACTCTGTCCCTGCAATGTTAAGTGGAACGCAGTAGGAAAGATATATGGAATAACAGTATGATGAAATAAACCTAGATGTTACCTACTGGCGTTCTCTGAAATTGAAAGAAAAGGGAGATTTGGGACAGGAACATATAAAATGTTGTTTAAACAACAAAACAAGAGGGTACCAGAGTACATTATAGGACCAGGAACTGACACACTGCTGCTTTACAATGTCATCAGTCTTAACTGACCTTTATTTCAGAGACAGGGATTAGGTGCACAGACTCTGCAGGAAGGCATGGGGAACCTTTCCTCTGCCAAGTGTCATTCAGATATTTACCATTTGTGTGCCACACCAAATGATCAAATTAAAAATTAACTCGCTATAGATGTATTGAATTCTAAATCCCGCCTACGGTTGCCATGGCAGGGCTAGATCAAATAATTTCACAGGCCTTACAGGACCCCCAGGTCCGATGTTCTGTACCCCTCTTCTAGAATCAAACTATGTAGGTTTGAATCCCAGTTTGGCTGACTTCTATGCACTTCAGGTTTCTCAAGTACAAAATGGGAGTAATGTTAATAGTAACAACTCCCTAGTTGTTCTGAGAATTAATGTGTGAACTCCTAGAACAGTGTCTAGCACTCAAGAAATGCTCAAAAATGTTGACAAGTAATACATAAAAGCACTGCCACATGCAAACATCCATGCCTTATGTTAAAATAGCAACAGTGGCATATATCAAAACTTTGATAACTGGCATTTTATGTTAATCTGAGATGAGAAACTGTACATTCCTTCATGGGACTGGACAGAATATGGAATGATCAAATTTAATACCTTTTTTAGATCCTCTTTGGTTGTATTCCACCAAGTAGTTCCTTATTCGTTCCGAAATAACGTGAGCTTACAAAATTGAAAGGCTTTCTTTTCTTTTTAAAAAAGATTTATTTATTTATTTGACAGTCAAAGTCAAGAAAGAAAGGGAGAGACAGAGAGAGGTCTTCCATCCACTGGTTCACTCCCCAAATGGCCACAATGGCCAGGCCTGGGCCAGGCCCAAGCCAGGCCCAAGCCAGGAGCTTCTTCCAGGCCTCCCACGTGGATGCAGGGACCCTAATACTTGGGCCATCTTCCACTGTTTTACCCAGGCCATTAGCAGGGAGCTGGATCATAAATGGAGCAGTTGGAACATGAACCGGATAAGGACACTGGTGCCACAGGCAGCAGCTTTATCTGCTGTGCCACAACACCGGCCCCAACTGAAAGATATTTACAATCCTAGGTATTTGAACTACCATGAAGGAAAGGCCAGTCACCAAATTATAGATAAGCTACAGATACTAGATAAGCTATATAAACTTTGTATGATATTTAACATATGAAGTATGTATAAAATCCATGTACAAAGTAAAAAAAAAAAGGCAAGGAAATCCAGTTACAAAACAACATAGTGAATTCTTTTAAGATGAGACAGTGAAATATGCTAAACATATCACACAATGCAAAGCCACTTGAACCAGGATTATTACCGAGCTTCCACAGTCCATAGCTGACCATCACAGCTAATGGAATAATTCATGCAACTCATTTATTGAGTTGTAACTACAGATTGGCACCGGTGTTGGCTCTAAGGGATACACTGAAACACACAGGACAGGAATCCTAGCCCAACATTTTAAACAGTAAGTTAGACATGTGATGCAAAAGTGATTAAAAATATTTTATATATGAGTTGCCTAATGCAGTATCATGCACACGGGATGACTAAATAAATGTAGTTGTAACATTAGTTTTATTCCATTTCTCTCCCTTCCAATTCATACTGTATAGTCAACAATGAGACCTAGAGACTGAGCATTACAGTGTGCCAAACACGTGCATTAGCTCAATTCTCACAGCTCTTGGAACCTGGAACTGAGAAGACCTCAAAAGGTTTGTGTAAAACAGAAGGTTTATTTTGGTGCAAAAGTTTTTTGAAATCCACGCATACTCCCTTCACTAGTACCCCCATTTTAGATATGCAAGTTAAGGAATGCGCCTAAGGGCAACTATGAGGCGGGGCCTGGGACTCAATTCCGTGGAGCTGGAGACTCAGTACCTCTGCGCTGCACTAACATATTAAAAAACTGGACATTTGGTGCCACCAAGAGAACTTAGGAGTCGGGCTTCCTAGGAGTACTCTGCTCCCTTCCCCGTACAATTTAAAACGACGTGCAAAACTTGTCAGCACTCAGCGGATGCTCACACCCCTGAACTCGGGTCACGTGGGACCACACGAAAGGAATTAAACTTCTGCCTCACACGTGATTTGAACCACGTCGCCGACGTTTCCGAAACTCTGTTCTCTAACCTACCAACTGCTGCACGAAGCCTTCACCGAACGCTCGGAGACAACCGGACCGCACGGCTCAAAGGCCTGCCAGGACCCGGGAAGAGCCCTGAGCGTCTCGGGGCCAGATGCTTCGTCCCGGCATGCACCACACAGGCCCGGGCGACCACGCCGCCCGGAAGCGCCGCCTGCCCGTTGCATGCTGGGAGTTGTAGGCCCCCGGCCGCAGCCCGCGGGCGGCCGTCTGTACTCTCCATGAGGCTGCTGGCGCTAGCCCGCGCGGCACCGACGCGGGGAGCGCGCCTCGCGCTGACTCAGCGGCAGCGGCGGCGTTAGCCGGCCCTCGCGCTCTTTCCTTTCCTGGGGCGCCGACCCCGCCCGCCTGCTCGCTGGCTTGCCTGCCCCGCGCCACGCAGGAGAAGGCGACAGGGTACGCGACGCGGTGAGAGGCGCGCGGCCGGCTCGGTCCCCGGCGTTGGCTCTGCTGTCGTGGCGGAGGACTACGGCGACAAGGACGAGGGCCGCTTTCCCTGCGCCCTGCGTGCAGCGCCGCTCCGCTCGGCTCACCGGCCCTGGGCAGTGCAGGCGGACTGGCGAGATGGAGTGATAGGGAAGGTGACTTGGGGCTCGGGGGGCAGTGGGACATGGCTCCGACTGGGTCCGCGCGTGGCTGCGAGGAAGTTGGCCAGGGCGGCCCGGCCCGGGGGAGCCCCGACGCCTGGGAGGGGTGCAGGCCGGGGACCCTCCATGGCGGTGCTGCTTGGGGCCGGGCGGACCAGGTGGGGGCGGGTACGAGCCGTGGCCGCCCGAGGCCGGCTGTTTCATCACCCGAGTTGCCACGAGGCTTCCTTTTGGGGAGAGATCCAGGGAACGGATGAAGACCAGGCCTGCCGACGAGGGTCGGCATCGCCTGTGGCCCCCACCCCAATCATGGTAGTTGGAGCCTGTCCCGCCCATTTCAACGCAAAGACCTCAAACTTGATAAGGTCCTCCCGCCCGCTCTGGGGGAAAGGAGGTAAAGGGTTTTTTCTGCGTAGTAATTTGCCAGCAGGACGCTCCATATCTTCTGCTCCCTTCCTCCCAGTCCTGCAAGAGGAGAGAAGCGTGATGCTTCCCCGTAACCAGAAAAACGAGTACTTTTTGAGAGCGCTAATTAGTGGTTACTGGGGGAAGTTGCGTTTTATGAAAGCGACTTGGCATGGTGTTAAAAGGCTGGAACGATGAACGCCTGGCTTTTGAACCGGTCTTCGGTGGGTGTGGAGGAATTTTCCCGAACTGTTGGATGCCCAGTAGCCGTCCAGAAAAAAAAAAAAAAAAAGTTAGGGTTTAGTAGTTGTGTTGCTGGCCTGCACCTCGGAGAGGTGCCCGATTGAGACCACGCTGTTAACCGGTGTTAGCGGCTGCACAGCCAGGTGTGGCGGTCGAGGGTAGGTGCTCCTGCATAGCCTTGTCTGGGAAGCTTGTCGCTCCTTCTCGCCAAGTGCAGCTTGGCGGTTGTTGGCGCACATGTAGGTGATTGACCACGTTCCGTTGCCTGTGGTTATCCAGGTGCCTTTCCTGTGGCGATTGCTGTGGAACGGACAACTGTAACGAGTTTGTTTCCTTACTTTGTTTATTGGCTGAGTTTTCCTTAGCACCACTGTTAAGTTTCGGGGTGCTTGGATCAAGTCCAGCAGTTTTCCCTAAAGCCTTGGCAAATGCAAGGAAGCTCTTCCAGGAATTTTCAATCTGGTGCTCATGGAAGCTCTGAAATTGTCGTCTTGTCGTTTTTGGACAAGAGAACTTGCCTTTTCCCCTCCTACGTCCCCCCCCCCCCCCAATCAAAATGCTCATCTAGAATGTCTGAGTACTTCCTGTCCCCCTTGTGCCTACCTTGGGTTATAAATCACCTACTGAGGTTCCACTGTGTACTAGGCCTGCTGTGCATACCTTATCTCATTGAAGCATTTACCAGATGACCAGATGGTCTGTTTCCCATTTCATAGTAAGGGCTGTCTCTCTCACATTTTGTTAAGTTGTCCACATGGCCTCAGTTTAAACATGACAAGACTGGAATACAAGCCCGGGTCTTTCCAAGTCCAAAACTAGTGTTCTGCTTCCCAGGGACAGTGATGAATATTCAAGGCAGTCATTGTCCTTAAAGTTAATGAGAGAAAACTGGTAAACCGGCAGTGACCACGCAGAGGTGCTTAGGAGGGGGTATCTAATCCAATTAGGGAGGCTTGGACAATACGGGTCAAAGTAGTATTCTTGAAAGTGGTGACCTTTAAGTTGAATTTTGAAGGACAAGCAGGGGTTAACCAAGTAACAAAAAGAGCAGTGAGTGTGTGCAAAGATGAAAGGCAGAATACCCCTGGAGAAGGGCCATGTGGTTGGGCATCACTGGCCGTCCTGATTTGGGCTGCAGAATGTCGAGTTTCTCTGAAGTGTCCCGAGGTCAGTGGGGAGTTACACTGCCTTGCTGTGGTCTGCAGGTATGCTGTAAACCCTAAGGGGCTGAGCTTCCTGATCCAAGGGGCTCAGCCCACACCCTGATTTACCATTTTTCTAGCAGGCTCAGGGGAAGCAAGAAGAGCACATTGTGAGACAGGCCATGTTGTGTAGATCTAATCCTGGCCTCACCATTCCTAAAAGACCCTCTCCCCACTACCTCCCACTCAGGCTCTTGGCTTCTTGAGGTTCTCTTTGGGTAATTTACAGAACCGCCCCCCAGCCTTATTGGGAATAGTAAGGCCTGGTCTCTTGTACCTTATAGGAATTAATGCAATTTTCACATCATTTAGGGTTTTCTCAAATTAATATACATTCTTTGAAACCATAAACTGCCTTTGGGGGCCTTATCATGTTCTGTTAGACCCTATATTGTGAAGAAGTAAATTATTTCTCAGAGTTTAAAAAAAGTTTTTAAAAGTAGTAACAAGTCATTTTTGAATTTTTGCATCTACTATTAAAAAAGAATGTTTAAAAGGCATTTCTAGAATTGCTGGCAAGAGCAGAGATCTGTAAAAGGCAGAACTAGTCCATTGTTCATAAGCCAAATGACTGATTTTTCACTCTCCTACTCCTTTTATTTGACTTCTGTTGTATTTTGTAAACACTCCAGTACAGATATTGAACTCTGAGGTCAGTCATTCTCATTTAAAAAAAAAAAAAAGATTTGTGATGTTGGCATCTGGAAATAACTACAATAAGATAATCTGGGCTTGTCATTTCTCTACTTAATACAGTTGCACTTAAGAAGTAACAACAGTGCATAAATTAGATGCCTCTGTTATTTAAAGTAGAAAATAGTTACTTTCTGTACTTTATTGAAGATTTTGAAGAAAAAGAAAACTTGAACACCTGAATTGCACACCACTTTAGATTTTTATAACTTTCTTTTTTGTGGAGTACTTAACAGGACCCATTCTTCTGAGACTTAAAGTGTCTTTCAGTTGTTATTTGGATAAGTTTCCAAAGAAGTCTTTTAAACACTTAAGCCTTGTTATACAATTTCATCCACTTGTTACAGTATTCTAGATAAGCACTTATTTTTTTATCAAGTATTGTTTACTGTCAACTTTGTTTTCGTGTGCAGATGTTTATGGATTCTTCTCTGGGATCAGAGGGCACGCCTGTTGTAATCAGGAAACTCCAAGTATAGCAGCAGGGATGGATGAACAGGCTCTGTTAGGGCTAAATCCAAATGCTGATTCAGACTTCAGACAAAGGGTAAGTCGCTTTGCTTAATGATTTTTGAAAGCATGCTTCTACCGATTTGCGCTAGGGGACTTGAATAAAAACTACATCTGATGACGAAGATCTAATTTAGGGAGAAGTGGCTTGAAACAAATTAGAGGTGAGTATAACCTGAAAGTTTGTGATTTTCTATTTAGTTGGTTGAACAGAAGTATTAAAATCTCATGTGCTTAAAGGTAGATCTTTATGCAACATTAATCGTTATTTCTAATTATTTAAAAGTAGTAATGCAGAGGATTGTTCAAAGGAATTTCCATCTGGTACACATGCATATTTATTTTCATGTTGCTTGACTTGCTCTGTAGAAGTTGTTTAACCCCTGTGTTAGTGTTAATTAACATCTGTGTTGTTTAGTCCAGACAGACATACAGATAAGCAGTTAGGACGAGGCATGTCTTAAACTATACAGAATGATTATGTGACAGGGATTCTATTATGTGGTACTAGGATATGTGGGTAAATGTAAACAATTAACTATAATGTATCCTACAACTATTATCATAACTATAGCTGAACTATAAAAAGAATCTAAAGAACAAACCTATAATTAATTTTCTGAAAGACATGGATGTTCTGAAGTGTGGAAGTGGAAAAAGAGGCATTTTCTATTTCTCATAGCAAAAATTTTTTTTAAATGAGCTAAACAAGGTTAACAATCTAACTTCATACAGAATCACAAGTCCAGAACCTTTCATATTCCTGATGGCTATAAAATTAAGGGCTCTTGGTACTCCTTCCTCATGGTTGATAATTTGCTAGTATGGCCAACAGAACTCAGGAGAAGTTTACTTACTATTTCCAGTTTGTTATGAAGGATACAACTCTGGAACAGCTGATTGGAAAAGGCACAAGGTAGGGCAGTATAGGAAGGGACACAGAGCTTTTCTTGCCCACTCCTTTTTTTTAAAGATTTATTTATTTATTTGAAAGGCAAAGAGAGAGATCTTCCATCTGCTGGTTTACTTCCCAAATGACTACAACGGCCAGGGTTGGTCTGAAGCCAGGAGCTTCGAGCTTCTTTCAGGTCTACAACATGGGTTTAGGGGCCCAAACACTTGGATCATCCTCAGCTGCTTTCCCAGGCATGTTAGCAGGAAGCTGGATTGGAAGTGGAGCAGCCAGGACTCAAACTGGCACCCATCTGTGATTCTAGCATCTCAGGCT
Organism: Oryctolagus cuniculus; assembly: GCF_964237555.1. Classification (NCBI taxonomy): domain Eukaryota; kingdom Metazoa; phylum Chordata; class Mammalia; order Lagomorpha; family Leporidae; genus Oryctolagus; species Oryctolagus cuniculus. The sequence continues at coordinate 66,569,836 of NC_091442.1, forward strand.
GTGGCTTTTTACCCAGTATACCACAGTGCTGGCCCCCCTGCCAGCTCTGAGACACCACCTTCCCAGCAACCAGAAAGTTGAAGAGTTCTTATAGAGCTCAGTCTCCAGGCCCCTCTTGCTAGAGGTTGGTGGTTGGGACTGGAAGTTCAGCCCTCTTGATTACTTGGTCCTTGTAATAAATGGCTTTCTAAAAGCCCCATAAGTTATCACATTTACTTATTAAGCTTTGGTGTAATCCAAAGGGCTCATTGTAAATAACAAAAGACAGTCCTGTCACTCAGAGGATTCTGTACTTGATGGGACTGTGCAAACCTTAAATATATTTCTTATGCCACATTTATACTTAAAATAATGTTTGATGATCTTCATACATAAGATCCCCTTTATTTACCTAGTTCTCTATCAGTGGGAACAACCATTGAGAAAACATTTCAAAACGCATTCCCTCATTCATACAACTGCATGATACAAGAAACTATCACCCAAGTATAAAATGTGGTGACTGTTACCTCAAAGAGAAGAATAATTTTACACCTTGACCTGATTTATACGTCTTTATATACATACATAACTACAGCATGTTAAATAAGTTATTATTGCTAGATGAATTTTGCTCTGATACCCTCTATTCTGTTCATTGGTTAAATTACCGATTAAGACCACTAAATGGATTACATCACTCACTAATGGGACCCACCACAGTTTAAGAATATTCACTCTTTGAAATTAGGTTCTTCTACCTTGTGTCGAGATTTATATAAGCACATGATGGTTTTAAGTAATCTAGTAGTGTTTCTAACGGTTGTATAGTTTTCTTGGCTGTTTGTGATGCTTCTCACAAGTTGTTGAGGTCGTTTTGCCATTTGTACATTGTCACATGTGAAGCTTGCATGTGGTGTAACATGCTGGTGGAAAAGGGTGGCAGAAGCAACTCCCTTCATCACAACAGTGTGGTGGAGGGTGTGTGGACTCCTGCAGCATCCTTTTGAGAGTACACTTGCTGTTTGTTGGCATATAGTCTTCTGATTACAAGGCCCTGAATTCATGAACAGGGGGTGAGAAATGTTTCCTAAACTTTTATCGCTCTTTGATAACTTTCCCAGAACTCATATTGTGGAATTTACTCCAATGTTAATTTGTTTTTTTCAGGGAACTAATATGATACACTTTAAGAATTGAAATACTCTTTTATGTATTAGTAGATCGCATAATGTGCACAATGTTTATCTCTTATAATGATCCTCTTTAATAGCAAATTTGCAATTGGAGAAGCATTCTTCATAATATAATTTTATAATGCATATATCTCAGTAGTGAGGCACTTGACACAGCACTTGTACATTTTCTCTGTCTTCATAACCCAGTGAAGTCTGCAGGGTATTTTTGTGTTTTTTCCTTTGCAGTAAGGAAATGGAAGTTTGAGTTATGATATAATTTGCCTTTCATACCTGTTTTTTGGAGTGATCCCTAAATTGCACATTTTTAGAAGCCTGAATTTTGTGTTTTAACTATTTTTCTGTTAAACTCACTGATTTGCTACTCCCAGAATATTTTGTTTAGTATTAGCCGGGTATTGCAGTTGACTGTTCAAGTAATTTTTTTTCCTTAATTCTTTCAGGCTCTGGCCTATTTTGAGCAGTTAAAGATTTCCCCAGATGCCTGGCAGGCGTGTGCAGAAGCTCTAGCCCAGAGGACCTACAGGTAATTGAAATAAAATTTGTATGATTGTTAGAAGAATTTAAATTTCTGTGAACATGGCAGGACTATTAAGTTTACCTGTATTTGGGAAGTGTTTTCATAAAAAAATTTTTATGACTTGCCTTTTGGAAAGTTATTCACTCAGTATAGAAATGAGGAAAGTAGTGAACCAATAATTTTACCATTCTGGAATTGACTTTAAAACCAGCTGTTGCCAGCGTTCTTTAGTTGTCAGCAGATTGGAATAGAGTATAGTAAAAACTCCTCCTCCTGCTAAGGAGCAAGATGTGTATCCATTTTTAGTTTTAACTTAAAAGAGCATTCAGTTATGTCTGTCAAGATTGGACCAATGCTTTTTCTCTATCTGTACCACAAGCATTCTCTAACTTCTTGTGCTGATCACATTCATGATCCGTCCCCTACAGTTTCCAACTGGATCATTATAGTAGGAAGAATGAGGAAGAATGAGTAGTCTTAGATTTTTTTAGATACTTGTCCCTGTCTGTAAAGTCTTACACTCATATCATGTGTATCAGATATGTATAAGTTTTTTCCTCTACAGTGTAGCTTTCTGTGAATTCTTTCTAAAATATTTGGTTTAGACATAAATAGGAACTATTTTATAGTCATTTAATATCAGGTTTATATAATATAACACGGTTTTCTTTTTTAAAGATTTTATTTATTTGAGAGGTAGAGTTACAGAGAATGAGAGGTAGAGATAGAAATGTCTTCTATCTGCTGGTTCACTCCCCAGATGGTCAATTCAAAGCCAGGAGCCAGGTGCTTCTTCCTGGTCTCCTGTGCGGGTGCAGGGGCTCAAGCACTTGGGCCATCTTCCACTGCTTTCCCAGGCCATAGCAGAGAACTGGAAGAGGGGAAGAGGGGAAGCCAGGTCTAGACCCAGCGTCCGTATAGGATGCTGGTGCCACAGGAGGAGGATTAACCTACTGTGCCACAGAGCGGGCCCCATAACATGGTTTTTTTTAAAGATTTATTTATTCATTTTTGAAAGGAAGAAATAGGAGAGAGAGAGAGATCTTCCACCCGCTGGTTCACTCCCCAAATGACCACAATGACCAGGGCTGGGTCAAGCCAAAGCCAGAAGCCAGGAGCCTATTCCTAGTCTCCAACATGGGTGCAGGGACCCAAGTGCTTGGGCCATCTTCCGCCACTTCTCAAGGTGCATTAACAGGAAGATGGATTGGAAGTGGAGCAGCCAGGACTTGAACTGCTGCCCATATGCGATGCCTATACTGCAGGCAGAGACTTAGCCTTCTAACCACAGCACAGGTCCAATATAATATTTCTTTCTTCTTTTTTTTTTAAGATTTACTTATTTATTTGAGAAGCAGAGGCAGAGAGAATGAGAGGTCTTCCATCTGCTGGTTAACTCCCCAGATGGTCACAATGGCCAGAGCTGCACCAATTCAAAGCCAGGAGTCTGAAACTTCTTCCGGGTCTCCCACACAGGTGCAGAGGCCCAAGGACTTGGGCCATCTTCTGCTGCTTTCCCCAGCCAAAGCAGAGAGCTGGATCACAACAGGACTCAAACCAGTGCCCACATGGATGCTGGCACTGCAGGCGGCAGCCCTACCCTCTAAGCCACAGCACCAGTCCCCCAACATAGTATTTCTAAGTAACACGAATGGCTTAGTCTTCTATACCACAGTGCTGGCCCAACATAGTATTTATAAATAACACATATTTATAAGTAATGATATATTTCTTTTTTTTTTTTTTTTTTTTTTTTTGACAGGCAGAGTGGACAGTGAGAGAGAGAGACAGAGAGAAAGGTCTTCCTTTGCCGTTGGTTCACCCTCCAATGGCCGCCGCGGTCGGCGCACTGCGGCCGGCGCACCGCGCTGATCCGATGGCAGGAGCCAGGAGCCAGGTGCTTTTCCTGGTCTCCCATGGGGTGCAGGGCCCAAGCACCTGGGCCATCCTCCACTGCACTCCCTGGCCACAGCAGAGGGCTGGCCTGGAAGAGGGGCAACCGGGACAGAATCCGGCGCCCCGACCGGGACTAGAACCCGGTGTGCCGGCGCCGCTAGGCGGAGGATTAGCCTAGTGAGCCGCGGCGCCGGCCAGTAATAATATATTTCTACATAATATTAAATTGTTTTCTTATAAAGTAGAAGTGTCAAAGTGAGGGTTGGGGAAAACCGACATGCAGTAAACAACATGGGGTTAGCCATGCCCTCCTGACTGGAATTCTCCATGCACATATTATTGGTCAGTGTTTTATACATGAAACAGCTGCTGGAGTTTAGTGAGAGTTGGTTTTGAGAACATCTGCTGTATGTTGTTAGAGTAAATAAGAGCTGGCTTTTAATTAAAGCATCCTATAGTCATTTTTTTTATGTTTATTTTCATCTACTTAAGAGGCAGAGCAACAGAGAGGGAGACAGAGATTGTCACCAACTGGTTCACTCTTCAGATGCCCACAATAGCCAGGGATGAGCCAAAGCCAAGAGCCAGGACTCATCTCAGTCTCCCACATGGGTGACAGGGGCCTGAGCACTTGAGCCATCATCTGCTGCCTCCCAGGATGCATTAGCATCAACCTGCAACGGAAGCTAGGTAGCCCAAACTCAAACCAGCACTCCAAAGAGGGATGCAGACCTCTGAAGTAATAGCTAACTTGCCATACCATAGCACCTGCCCCTACTTTATTTTTTGAGTTGAAAATCGAAGTCAGGATGGCCCAAGGGTCCCTGCACCCTCATGGGAGACCAGGAGGAAGTGCCTGGCTCCTGACTTCAGATCGGTGCAACACTGGCCGTAGTGGCCATTAGGGGAGTGAACCAACAGAAGGAAGACCTTTCTCTCTGTCTCTCTCTCACTGTCTAACTCTGCGTGGCAAAAAAAAAAAAAAAAAAAAAAAAAAAAAAAAAAAAACGAAGTCATGTTAAGCCTTTGGTGTCAACCATAATAAAAATGGAAATCCTTATGTTTCTGAAGATATGCTAATTAAACCTAACTTTAGAAGTTCTAAAAATTAATATCCATATTATGTATGAAATTGTTTGTTTAATTTATCTAAATTAAGATGAGGTCCCCAAGGCTGGTGCTGTGGGACAGTGGGTTAAAGCCTCGGCCTGCATCACTGGCATCTCGTGTGGGTGCCTATTTGAGTCCTGGCTGCTCCACTTCACATACAGCTCTCTGCTATGGCCTGGGAAAGCAGTAGAAGATGGCCCCCAAGTCCTTGCACCTATGCACCCACATGGGCAGACCCAGAGGAAGCTCCTGGCTCTTGACTTCAGATCTGCGCAGCCAGCTGGGGAGTGAGCCAGAGGATGGAAGACCTCTCTCTCTCTCTCTCTCTCTCTGCCTCTGCCTCTGCCTCTCCTATTCTCTCTGTATAACTCTGACTTTCAAATAAATCTTTAAAAAAAAAATAAAAGATGAGGTCTCCATTCTTATATGGACCAGTTACCTCTGCATTGGAAAATATGTTCCATGACTGAGCCTGGCCCTATCCGGTTGTCTTGGATGAGCAGATTATCGGCCTGTGAAGGGACTTTGTCATTTATAGCTAGTTAACTGCAAGCCTTCACCGCCTCTCTGGAGACAGCTGGAAGTAGATAATTGGTAGCCTTTAATTTTTGCTCCTGTTCTATATAAAGTCAATGTCATTGTAATTTAGTTTTTTTATATGAGCTGATGTCCTCAGGGTGGGAGTGGCAGTCCATGTAGCTCTGCTTAATTTTTTATTTGACTGCCATAGAATTGACTAGGGTTGAATTTTAAGTAGAACTGGGATGACCATCTCTAATTTGACTTCAGCTGACTCTTCTACCGTTTGTCATTTTATACGTAACCTTTCTGTTGTGAAATACAGGCATTGGCCTAGGAATCCTAACATCTAGGTTTTAGGGGCAGTGCCTTCTGTTTACAAAGCTCTGTATTTAAGGTGCATACTAATTTATTTATTTTTTTGGTTATTTTGCTTGGCATATTTCATGGAAATATTGCATATTCAATAATATATTTTTCTTAGCTTTTTAAACAAGAATTTTAATATTATAAAATGAGATTGCTTAGCAGAAAGCAAGACAGACTCTAATTTGTGAAACTTCAGTTATATTATTCATTAATATTTTGCCTTTGATATGTTTCCCCAAATTCATATTCTACCTACCTAATTTTCTTGTTTTGTTTTTTAGTGATGATCACATAAAGTTTTTCTGCTTCCAAGTACTAGAACATCAAGTTAAATACAAGTAAGGCTTTCTCATTATTTTGACTCAGATTTGTGGGGAGAAGCTTTTCTTTAATTTTTCATTCTTTGAAGAAACCATAACACCAAGGTATAAATTCACCTTGCACATGTCAGTTCCATCCAGGTTGCACGGATGTGTTTTGATTGATCCCAAAGTGTGTAAAAAACAATGAGTTAGTTGATTACATATTAAAAATCCAGACATTTCTGTTTTTGAAAAATCAGAAGGTCCAGCAACACCAGGCCTAAAACTCTACCTACCAGCTTCTAACAGAGCTGAGCGGAGCATGGGCACTTGTTTTCAGACGACTGCTTTAATCAAGGACAAACAGTGAAATGCTGCTGTGAGGACCCTCGGTTTTTCACTATTCTGTAGACCACAGACCTTAGGACGTGGATCTATCCCTGTTGGAAACATTATGTAGCTGTCGTTTCAACATGAACTGAACCATGAAACAAGGGAAGCTTGGTGTTGATTCCCTTCCTGCTGCTCCTGTCCCTGATGAGAGGCACTAGCAGTTTATTTTAGGAAACTATAGATAATTGATTGCTATACAAATTTTTCCTTTCAAATCTGTAAAAAAGCTGTTAATTTTCAAAATACAGATACCACTTATAGCCATTATTATTTTTCTTCTCTATTTTGAACAGATATTCAGAACTAACCACTGTTCAACAACAACTAATTAGGGAGACGCTCATATCTTGGCTTCAAACTCAGGTAAAATAGTAATTTTATGCAGTACATCAAATTACCAGATACTTACACTTTTATATTTGCACTAGAGTTTACAACATTACCTCAGAGATTTTTGTCATTTTTTCTCAATTTGATCCTATAGCTTTTTTTTTTCTGAAGTGCTAATTTTGAAGATAGGTGGAAACAGTAGTTTAAAATTATATTGATAACCAAAGCTGTCATAGTTTCCATAACACATTGTGGAAAAACTGGTTTTAAAATATAATTTTCTTTTTCACTCCTTGACAAAAGCTCATTTGCTGTTCACCTCTCTAAGGTGAGCTCTGTTAGCATCACGGGAGCCTTTTTGAAAGGACAGTAGAATTCTTTATTTCACAGTACGTTCTTTTAGAAAATTTTAACTAATATAAACCTATAAAACAATTGCTAGAAATTTTATTTTCCTTGAAGATCAAACTTACAATTTTTCTTCTTAGAAGAAATTATAAAAACTATCAAAATGCTACACAACTTTAAGAATGAGAAGTAACCATCAGAACCTTAGTTCCTTTGATTGTTCCTAGGCAGTCACTTAAATACTTAGATAGTTTTGAAATAATCTACTGCATAGTAATCTGGACCATACTGAAGTTTGGTGGGGTTTTGCCTATCAATGATAAATAGGAAAATAAAATGTGTTTCGAGTCTTTGCAATTTACATTTAATTTCATGGAATATTTCTTTGTCAGATGCTGAATCCCCAACCAGAGAAGACCTTTATACGAAATAAAGCAGCCCAAGTCTTCGCCTTGCTTTTCGTTACAGAGTATCTTACTAAATGGCCCAAGTTTTTTTTTGACATTCTCTCTGTTGTGGACCTAAATCCAAGAGGAGTCGATCTGTACCTCCGAATCCTCATGGCTATTGACTCAGAGTTGGTGGATCGTGACGTGGTACATACATCTGAGGCAAGTAGTCTCCCATTAATGTTCAGTTTTTAGTATAGATTTTGTAGGAAATACAATGAAAGAAGGAAAGAATTTTTTGCCTTTGGAGACAGACTTTTTTTTTTTAGATTTATTTATTTAGTTGAAAGGCAGAATTACTTAGAGAGTCAGAGACAGAGATCTTCCATCCGCTGGTTCACTCCCCAAATGGTCACAATGGCTGAAGCCAGGCCATTCCAAAGCCAGGAGAAGAAGTTTCTTCCAGGTCTCCAGTGCAGATGCAGGGGCCCAAGTACTTGGACCATACTCTGCTGCTTTCTCAGGCACATTAGCAGGGAGCTGAATCGGAAGTGGAGTGGCTGGAACTCAAACCAGTGTCCAAATGGAATGCCAGCATTGCAGACATGGGCTTTACTTGCTGTGCCACAGCACCAGGCCCTGGAGACAGACTTTGTTAAAAAATAATTATGGGGGCTAATGCTGTGGTGTAGTGGGTAAAGCCGGCACCTGCAGTGCTGGCATTCCATAAGTGCTCCGGTTCGAGTCCCGGCTGCTCCACTTCCAATCCAGTTCTCTGCTATGTCCTGGGAAAACAACAGAAGATGGCCCAAGTTCTTGGGCCCCTGCACCCATGTGGGAGACCCAGAAAAAGGTCCTGGCTCCTGGCTTTGAATCATCACATCTCTGGCCATTGTAGCCATTAGAGGAGTGAACCAGCGGTTGGAAGACCTTTATCTCTGTCTCTACCCTGCCTTTCAAATAAATAAACAAATCTTAAAAAAAATAAAAAAGAATAATTATGGGCTGTGTTGTATGTGAGGCTATTGCCTGCAGTACTGGCATCCCATATGGGTGCTGGTTTGAGTCCTGGCTGCTCTGTCTACTTCCAATCCAGCTCCCTACTAATGTGCCTGGAAAAGCATCAGAAAGATGGCCCAAGTCCCTGAGCCTCTGCACTCACAGAGGAGACTAAGATGCTCCTGGTTTCTGGCTTCAGTCTAGCCCAGCCCTGGCCATTGCTGCCATCTGGGGAGTGAACCAGTGGATGAAAGGAAGGTTGTTTTCTCGGTCTCTCCCCCTCTCTCTGTCACTCGTAACTCTGCCTTTCAAATCTTTTTTTTTTTTTTTAAGGAATAATTATGAATATACCCAGTGTTCTGATTTTTGTTTTACAAAGGGACTTGTATTTCATTTTTTTTAAAGTAGGTAAATTTTTTTCAGTGAAGTACAGATTAATTTTCTCCTATGAATTTGTTGGAAAATATGGCCTGTGTAATTAATACTCCTGGCTACACAGTCTTAAAGAAGTTCATAGAAAATGAATATTATGAAAACACTAAACATGGATTTCAGCATTTTCGCCCCCAAATACAAACATCTTCAAGCTTTCCACTGACTTTCAGAAGTGTCCTCATATTGTTCCTAAGCAAGGAAGAAGCATTTCTTCTGTCAAACAGTAACCACTGCTGTCTGCTTCTGAATTCTCAGCCCTGTAGTCCGTCACCCTGGGATTTTTCTAGTTGTTCATTAATGTGTATACCTTTCTCCTTATTCTTAAAGGATACAATAGGAAAGGCTTCAAATGTGTATAATAATTTCAAGTTGTTATAATGAAGCTGTATCTGTAATATTTAGTATATTTATAAATGTAACTTTAAAGGGTACTATGCATTTAAGTTATTGCCATTTTCTAAATTGTTTGGGTACCATGTTTATATAATATTGAGAAATAATTTATACATGCTTAAGATTTCTAAGCAATGCTTACTTATGGTTTGTATTTAGTAAGAAATTAAGTCTGGCACCAAAGTAGAAACTGAAAGAGGAAGCACAAAGAATCACAGGATGTGATTTTAGAGCTGATAAATAGGAAATAGTGGCAAGGAATGTGTTAACAATCTGGGAGTTTTAATGTCAAGGAAATTACTGTGTGCAACTCTATTCAGATGACATTTATTTGGTATTTTGTTTTTTAGGAGGCTCGTAGGAATACTCTAATAAAAGATACCATGAGGGAACAGTGCATTCCAAACCTAGTGGAATCATGGTACCAAATCTTACAAAATTATCAGTATACTAATTCAGAAGTGACATGTCAGTGCCTTGAAGTAGTTGGGGCTTATGTCTCTTGGATAGACTTATCCCTTATAGCCAATGATAGGTAAGTGTGTCTATAATGTGTTTCAGTATAAACCTCTATAACATAGTATCTAAAACTTCATGAATTTAAAAATAACAGTTGTATTTGCCCATTACCAGGTTTATAAATATGCTGCTAGGTCATATGTCAATAGAAGTTCTACGGGAAGAAGCATGTGACTGTTTATTTGAAATTGTAAATAAAGGAATGGACCCTGTTGATAAAATGAAACTAGTAGAATCTTTGTGTCAAGTATTACAGTCTGCTGGGTTTTTCAGCATTGACCAGGTTAGTAAATTGTTACATAAAGTTTTTAAAGTTTTAGGAAACATTAGGTTAGGTAGTAAGTTAAATATAGTCACTTTTGATTTTTCTTCTACATGTTGGAAACTCTCAAGATTATAATAACAAGCCACTGTTCCCAGAAAACTGTAATGTTATCTGTAATATTTGCCTTAAACAATAGATTATGCCAGTTCTTAACTTGCAGGTCTGGAACTTTGCTTATAATTCTGCATTTCCTACAAACTTCTAGGTGAGACTGACACTACTAATCCCTGACAGTAAATTTAGTAGCAAAGGACTGTACTATTTACATGATCGTGCATTTTGACCAACATTAGACTTGGTAATAGTTTAATATTGCAATTGCATCATTCTTTAGAATGTGAATTTGTTTGTGCTGCTAGAGTTTAGCTAACCCCAATAGAGTACTGCCTTTAACTGTGGTTAAGTTAGTAATTTAGAAAGATAATTTGAAGATTTTTATTTTACTTCCAGCCATGACAGATGAAGAATTCCTAAGATATCTTTGTATTGCTGATGTGTCAATAATACGGCTTTAGTGTTTGTCTTGTTCACAGACCAATAGTGTCTTCTTACATTCCTATTTACTCCAAAAAAGGGGGACATTGGGGCCGGCGCCTTGGCTCACTTGGTTAATCCTCCGCCTGCCGTGCTGGCATCCCATGTGGGCGCCGGTTGTAGTCCCGGTTGCTCCTCTTCCAGTCCAGTTCTCTGCTGTGGCCCAGGAGGGCAGTGGAGGATGGCCCAAGTGCTTGGGCCCCTGCACCCGCGTGGGAGATGAGGAGAGGCACCTGGCTCCTGGCTTCAGATCAGCGCAGTTTGCCGGCCGTGGTAGCCATTTGGGGATTCAGCCAGCGGAGGGAAGACCTTTTTTTCTCTCTCTCTCTCTCTCTCTCACTCACTCACTGTCTATAACTCTGCCTGTCAAATAAAAAAAAAAAAAAAGGTGGGGGGAACATGCATTTGACACAGTTGGTTAAAACACCACTTGGGTCACCCGAATCCCAAATTGGAGTGCCTGCAATTGAGTTCCAGCTCCACTTCTAATTCCAGCTTCCTAATAATACACAACCTGAAAGGCAGCAGGTGATGGCTCAAGTATTGGGTCTCTACCACCAATGTGGTAGTTGAAAAGTCAAATTCTTAAACTTCGCCAGTCAGATTCAGATTGAGTTGCAGGTTCCTGGCTTCAGCCTGGCCCAGCTCCAGTTGTTGTAGGCATTCGGATATTGAACCAGGTGGATGGAAGATCCTGTCTTTCAAATAAAATAATAATAAAAACAACAAAATTTGTCCAGTTAAAATGGTAGAATTGTTAAATATCTAATGTCATTGTAAAGTTGAACCTTTTTTTTTTAATTAACTTATTTATTTGAAAGAGTTACACAGAATGAGAGGCAGAGAGAGAGAGAGGTCTTCCATCTGCCAGTTCTCTCCCCAATTGGCCGCAATGGCCAGAGCTGAGCTGATCCGAGTGCCAGGAGTGTCTTCCGGGTCTCCCATGCAGGTGCAGGGGCCCAAGGACTTGGATAATCTTCCACTGCTTTCTCAGGCCATATCAGAGAGCTGGATTGGAAGTGGAGCATCTGGGACTCGAACCAGCGCCCATATGGGATGCCTGCACTGCAGGTGGCAGCTTTACCTGCTATGCTACAGTGCTAGCCCTGTAAAATTAAATCTTAAAGTTGGCACTGAATTCATACTAAAGTTTAAGTGATTTCCCTCTTACTTTTAGGGTAGGTGTTTTTTTTTTGTTTGTTTGTTTTTTTTAATGTTCTTCTGAACAAGCATGATTATTTTAACACATTTGAGAATAGGTAGCTACCTTTTAGTATTTGATGCTTAGTCATTATTATGAATTGTCATTAGAATAGGAATAGCTAATAATGGTTGTTGAGTGTTTGTCCAAGTGCCACCTACTATCCTTTTTTTTTTTTTTTTTTTTATTTTTTATTTTTGACAGGCAGAGTGGACAGTGAGAGAGAGAGACAGAGAGAGAAAGGTCTTCCTTTGCCGTTGGTTCACCCTCCAATGGCCGCCGCTGCAGCCGGCGCACCGCGCTGATCCGATGGCAGGAGCCAGGAGCCAGGTGCTTTTCCTGGTCTCCCATGGGGTGCAGGGCCCAAGCACCTGGGCCATCCTCCACTGCACTCCCTGGCCATAGCAGAGAGCTGGCCTGGAAGAGGGGCAACCGGGACAGAATCCGGCGCCCCAACCGGGACTAGAACCCGGTGTGCCGGCGCCGCAAGGTGGAGGATTAGCCTATTGAGCCACGGCGCCGGCTAGGGTAGGTGTTTTTAATTTGACATCTGTCTTGACTGCTTATAGGAAGAAGATGTTGATTTCCTGGCCAGGTTTTCTAAGCTGGTGAATGGAATGGGACAGTCATTGATCGTTAGCTGGACTAAATTAATTAAGAGTGGGGATATCAAGAATGCTCAGGAGGCACTGCAAGCTATTGAAACGAAAGTGGCGCTGATGTTACAACTGCTAATTCATGAGGATGATGACATCTCCTCCAATATTATTGGGTTTTGTTATGATTATCTTCATATTTTGAAACAGGTAAATCTTTGTTTTCTTCTTTTTATCCAGTAGATATAAAGGAGTCATGCAGAATTGGAAAATGCAGGAAAAGTAAAAATAAGAGAACACCCAAAGTTCTGTTAACTATAAAGTTATTTATAGTTGAATATTAATGTATTTGTGTCTCTTTAATAAAAGAAGTTCTTAGGCAAAAAATGGGAGTGGCTAAGTTTGGAAATTTGCTAAACTAGCAATTATTAATTAGTTATTATCCAAGCTTTAGTTATTAGTCTACAGATTGAGGTTAGTAAGTTATTTTTTCATTTTGGACCTGTATTCTGAATACAGTATAAATTTTTCTAAGCACGGTTTGTTTCAATTGCATATGTATAATTTCTTAAAAATAATATAGTACAGCTAAAATTTTCCCTAGGAATTTATTTTCCAAAAATAATTTGAAATGTAGGTGGTATTAGTCTGCATATTATAGCATGTAGTACTTTAAACAATTAGTAACTTTTCATTGTGGCATTAGACAAGAGAGCCATTTCTATCCTGTTTGCATTTGATTAATTGAATCAAGTTAGATTTGCTATTTTTCCAAAATGAAGTTAGCTTCTATTTTATTGTTACAAATAACATATCCCTTTGTGATTACTTTATGAAATTTTAGGCAATGTGGGAAGGTATGATTACTATTGGTAATCCCACTATGTATGTGTTAATTGATTTCTAGACTTTAAAAACATCTTGTTTAAAAACAAGATGAACTCATCCTTTTACTGCCCTGTAACCTGCTTTGCTGAATGCAATATGGGTATCTTTGCAAATCAAATTCATCTCTGTGTCAGGTTATTTACTACAAGTGAAATTTCTAGATCTTAGGTACATTTTAGAAAGAGGTGTTTTTAGAACTATTTTTGGAAAGTAACTATGTATGTTTTAGATGATATTTTAATTGCTTAGAGAAATATCTTTAAAACGAAGTGTAACTTTAGGAAACCTATTAAATTATTGCTTATTTCTTAACAGCTTACAGTGCTCTCGGATCAGCAAAAAGCAAATGTAGAGGTAATGATCATCTTTATGCTTCTTTCAAACCAGTGACAGATTCTTTGTAAGGAATCTACCTTGAAGTGTAGCTTAATGTGAAATTAAAGGAGATTGATTGACAAGAACTATTTTATTCTTAACCTTAGGCAATCATGTTGGCGGTTGTGAAAAAATTGACTTATGATGAAGAATATAACTTTGAAAATGAGGTAAGAATTTTTGCATTGAAGAGAAATGTTTCAATTTTTTTGATTACTTAGATCAATTAATATTATAAGTTTTTATTGTTTGGGGGCCCTTGAAAGCAAGAACTAGAATTCAAAAAATTAGTCGTTTTTCTATTGACATGAACTTTGGGTAAAATTAATGAAAGCCCCATAATCCTTCATTTTTGTTATTTTGTTCATTAGCAACCTTTTTAAAAATACTGTAGCATGGCAGTTAGTAAAATTACTGTTGACAGTATTATTGGAAATAATATCCGACTTTGTATTTAATAAAAGGGATGAGTTGAGGCCTAGTCAGTGGGTCTCAGGTCCTAAGTCTTTATGGGAGAGTGAGCATTTAGCAGATGTCTGGACATGTTCTAGTTAAACGAGTGGTCCACAATCGTGAGTGGGTTGTCTTCTAAAGCACAGGAGCCACCAGGAGCTGTCTAGGGATTCCAGATGCGTGTGCTGTTCAGTTGTATGCTCAGGTATTCTGTTCCCCACTTCAGGTCCTCAGAAACTTTGGACTGTAAGGGAATAATGGTGGGGATGGACCAGCATGCTGCACTCAGGATATACCAGGCTCCTAATTAATATCTCCAGTCATACAATATGACCATTTTTTACAGTGGACACTGAGATGCAAGGAAAATGAGGGGCTGAAGGTTCCAAAACTGTGTGAACCCATTCTGGGTCTCCTCTCTTGCCCTTAAACTCCTTCTTACACTGCTTCTGGCTCTATGCTTTTGAGCTTTAAGGCTGTTATTCAAAAAGTATTCATTGTGAGCAGGAAGGGAAAAGCTACTAAGCATAGTAAATTTTCTGTATAAATAATATTGGTGAAAAAAGTATACAAGCTGTAAATGCAGAAAACCAAAGTGCTAAAAATGTATATGAATTTTAAGGTATTTAAGGTTTTTAAAGAGGATTTTGACTTGTATAACAGGGTGAAGATGAAGCCATGTTTGTAGAGTATAGGAAGCAGCTGAAGTTATTGTTGGACAGGCTTGCTCAAGTTTCACCAGAGTTACTGCTGGCTTCTGTTCGCAGAGTTTTTAGTTCTACACTGCAGTAAGTTTCTTACTATTTTTGTAATAAGCCCACCCTTCCTTTGTCCCTGCTGATAGTCTGAATTAAGTGATTCATATGAGTTATCCTATCCGTGTTACTTGTTAAGATCTTATGTGTGGGGTGGGCTTTTGGCACAGCAGTTAAGCTGCTAATCAGAATATCCACTCTCCTGGGTTCTAGTCCCACCTCTGCTCTCAATTCCAGCTTCCAGTCAGTATATACCAGGAGAGACAGCAGACTCTGGCTCAAATAGTCATCCACATGGGAGACCTGGATTGAGTTCCTGGCTCTTGGCTTTGACCTCACTCAGCCCCAGCTGTTGTGGGCATTTGGGGAGTGAACCATGGAATGGGAGATCTGTTTTCCGTCTCCATTTGTGTGCCTTTCAGATAAATAAAATTAAAAAAAAGATCTTATGAAGAATCTTTGGAAACAGTGCACTTTTCTTGTCTCTGGTTTATCTTGATCCTTTCTGCTTTGGTGTTATAAATTATGTTGCCTGACAGCATTAACAATTGCTGTGGCTTTTCAGTAATTGCAGAGACTTTTGTTGGTGTCTTGTTACCCTGTGTATCACCAGTTGTGTAGAAAGTTTATGTTCAGATCTCACTGATATATTATACCTTGGTAGGAATTGGCAGACTACACGGTTTATGGAAGTTGAAGTAGCAATAAGATTGCTGTATATGTTGGCAGAAGCTCTCCCAGTATCTCATGGTGCTCACTTCTCAGGTGATGTTTCAAAAGCTAGTGCTTTGCAGGATATGATGCGAACTGTAAGTATACTGAAGATAATTTATTTTGAACACAATTTTCTGTTTTCAGTATAAGCTATTAGGAGTTCCTTAATTGTTAGAGTTTAGTATATATTAATAATGGGGCATTTTGATACTGCAATTAAGTAAGAATGAATTTTTTAACTTTTTCTTGTTCCAGTTGGTAACATCAGGAGTCAGTTCCTATCAGCATACATCTGTAACATTGGAGTTCTTCGAAACTGTTGTTAGATATGAAAAGTTTTTCACAGTTGAACCTCAACACATTCCATGTGTACTGGTAAGTATATGTCTTACAGTGGATTTTTGTTATTCAGAAACTCTTGAAGTACACTGAAACTAGCCCCTCCTCCATTTCTTTTAAATGGACAACCTGGTTTCTAATCAGTCATTTACAGCAAAGTCCTCGAGGGCCCATTTGTATGTAGTATGGAATTATTTGTATAGTCCTTATCCTGCCTCTGAGGAACCTAAGAAGTAAAAAATTTTTTTTTTATTTTTTTATTTGTTGACAGGCAGAGTGGACAGTGAGAGAGAGAGACAGAGAGAAAGGTCTTCCTTTTTACTATTGGTTCACCCTCCAATGGCCGCCGTGGCTGGCACACCGCGCTGATCCAAAGCCAGGAGCCAGGTGCTTCTCCTGGTCTCCCATGCGGGTGCAGGGCCCAAGCACTTGGGCCATCCTCCACTGCACTCCCGGGCCATAGCAGAGAGCTGGCCTGGAAAAGGGGCAACCAGGACAGAATCTGGCACCCCGACCAGGACTAGAACCTGGTGTGCCGGCGCCGCAAGGCGGAGGATTAGCCTATTGAGCCGCGGCGCTTGCTAAAGAAGTAAAATTTTATGTGAAGAAAATGTAGCATGACAGTAGCAATAAAAACCTTGAAGCAATGCAGAAATCATTAAAAGTATCTTTTTTTTCTTTTCAGATGGCTTTCTTAGATCACAGAGGTCTGCGGCATTCTAGTGCAAAAGTACGGAGCAGAACTGCTTACCTGTTTTCCAGATTTGTCAAATCTCTCAAGTAAGTATAAAATTTTAGCTATTAACTAGCTTTTTAAAAGGCACAGGACATACTTTCCAAGAGCCTAACACGTCATCACTAATGACATTGGTTAGTTATTTACCCAACAGTTTTACTGCCTGGATCATGCATGTGGAAGAACTTAAAATATTGTACACTAAAACATCTTTCAGTTCCATTTTTCCATGAAACTTTTTGAAGTACCCTATGCCTTCCTTGAAATTCTAGAATCTATTGTACCATTTTTTGGCATGAAAACTTAGTGTTAAACTTGTAAGATTCTTAAGTCTAGCCTTGGCAGTCTGTCACTATGGAGCATACAGATAATTTTGAAAAACTAGTAGTCTGAATGAGAGGTGACTAGCTTAGAACTGAACATTTTTAGTTGTCTGGAAGGGAGATTTCGTATTCTAGTAATTTTTGAGCATTGTTTAATTTTTACTTTCTCTCTTTTTATTTAGTAAACAAATGAATCCTTTCATTGAGGATATTTTGAATAGAATACAAGATTTACTAGAACTTTCTCCACCTGTAAGTATCCTTCCAAAGTATTTTCCCCAAATTGCATTGAGGCCACATATACCATTAGCCTTTACCTTTGTGAGCAACTTAAAAAAAAAAAAAAAAAAAAACCTTGTTGAGGGGGGAGGCATGTGTGCTAGTTAGTTCTATTTGCCAAACTTCTGTTGATACAGTAAATGAAAATAGTAATAGGCATAAAGAGCTTTCTGATTAATTTGGCAGCATGAGTTATGGTCTGCTGTCTGTACGTTAAATGTTAGGTATTTTATGGAGGAGAAATTCAGTGTTTAAATTATTCTTAATTAGTACTACAAGGGTAGTCACCATTTTTGGGAACAGCTACTATTAGACTGAAGTTTTTCTGTGTAACTTTAGACTGAAGGTAAAAAAACTTTACTGCTGGTTGATTTGAATAGTCTGCTATCCATTTCACAAGGAAGATTTACGTTATAAGTACATTTTTGATGTAGACATGTTTTGTTTCACTCATTTAGTGAAAGTTACTACTATAGTGGCCAGTTTAAAATGCTAAACATAAAATGATACTTTGATTTTTAAAATACTGGTGACTACTGGGTTTAAAGAAGCCATATTTTACAGATAGAAAGCTTTCATGTTTTTCATACAGTGCATAAAAATAAGGATTTGTCCTTGTAATCCTTTTTCAATATATAAAAAGATTGTTTCAAATTGTTTTCTTGAAAGCTTACCACTTACTTGGGTTATGATTACACGTTTTTTTTAAAAAGATTTATTTATCTGAAAGCAGAATTAAGATTTTCCATCTATGGATTCCTCCCCAAATACCTATAACAGTCAGGGCTGGGCCAAGCCAAGGTCAGGAGCTTCTTCCAGGTCTTCCACATGGGTGGCAGGGGCCCAAGCAGTAGGGCCATCTGCTGCTGCTTTCCCAGGCACATTAGTAAGGAGCTTGATTGGAAGTGGAGCAGTTGCTACACGAACCAGTGCCCATATGGTATGCCTGCAACACAGGTGACAGCTTAACCGACCTTGCCATGACACCAGCCACTTGACAGCACATTTTTAGAGTGTCTTATAATTAGGCAATTACTTCATCTTTGTATTTTCAACTTCTAGAGCAGTGAAAACTTCTAGCAGGTATTTAATAAATGCTTTAGTTATTTTTAAATAGGAACATTACTTTTCAGGGGTAGAGAATTCTTTTATAATAAAACTGTCACATAATATAACTTTTTTTTTTTTTTTTTTTTTTTTTTTTTGACAGGCAGAGTGGACAGTGAGAGAGAGAGACAGAGAAAAAGGTCTTCCTTTGCCGTTGGTTCACCCTCCAATGGCTGCCGTGGCCGGTGCGCTGTGGCTGGCGCACCGCGCTGATCCGATGGCAGGAGCCAGGAGCCAGGTGCTTTTCCTGGTCTCCCATGGGGTGCAGGGCCCAAGCACCTGGGCCATCCTCCACTGCACTCCCTGGCCACAGCAGAGAGCTGGCCTGGAAGAGGGGCAACCGGGACAGAATCCGGTGCTCCGACCAGGACTAGAACCCGGTGTGCCGGCGCCGCAAGGCGGAGGATTAGCCTAGTGAGCCGCGGCGCCGGCCACATAATATAACTTTTAAGACTAGGTTTTTATATATAATTTCTATTTTTTTATTTTTTTTTTTTTTATTTTTGACAGCCAGAGTGGACAGTGAGAGAGAGACAGAGAGAAAGGTCTTCCTTTACCATTGGTTCACCCTCCAATGGCCGCTGCGGCCGGCACACTGCGCTGATCCGAAGGCAGGAGCCAGGTGCTTCTCCTGGTCTCCCATGCGGGTGCAGGGCTCAAGGACTTGGGCCATCCTCCACTGCACTCCCGGTCCATAGCAAGAGGGGCAACCGGGACAGAATCTGGCGCCCCGAGCAGGACTAGAACCCGGTGTGCTGGCGCCACAAGGCGGAGGATTAGCCTATTGAGCTGCGGCGCCGGCCTATATGTAATTTCTTAATAGGGATTTTTAGTGTTGAAAACTTGATGGCTAATGATTTTTTTCTCCTTTTGGCCTGAGTGCATAAAGGTAAAAATAACAATAGCTGTTAATAAAAATTGACCTGTATATGGAATATTTGTGTGAACGACATTTCATTTTCATTCACAATCTTTAAAGTGTCGAAAATGCTAATTCTTGTAGCCTTTGTACTAATAAGCAATTTTTTGTACCCTTCATGTTTACCCTCATAAGTTTTATAAATAAGACTTTTCCAAAAAATATTAGAAAGCCAATATTTATCATAAGTAAACATTTGCAAAGTGTTGTAGGACTAGACTTCAAACCATGATCTTTTGACCGTTAATTCAGTTTTCATTGTATAGTTGTGAGAAAAAAAATTACATTAATTATAAATTAATGTAATAGATGACTTATCCTATCCCTCTTGCACTTATTCTGCCTAAGTGAGAGGAAGTCAAAAAGGAGAAACTTCACTAAGACCAAATTTTCTTCTAGGAGAATGGTTACCAGTCCTTGTTGAGCAGCGACGATCAGCTGTTTATTTATGAGACAGCTGGAGTGCTGGTTGTGAATAGTGAATACCCAGCAGAAAGGAAGCAAGCGCTGATGAGGAACCTGTTGACTCCACTGATGGAGAAGTTTAAAATTCTGTTAGAAAAACTGATGCTGGCACAGGATGAAGAAAGGCAGGCATGTCTAGCAGATTGTCTTAACCATGCTGTTGGATTTGCCAGGTAAGTGTGATTACAGTTAGAATTCTCAGGTTTGTAACTCTGCTCAGACAGAACCACTTATTAGGATCATTTAGGATGGGAGCACTTGTCTGTGTTTTCAAAAGCTGAACAGTCCAGAGAATTGTCTAAACCTTTTTCTTCTAAATCCAGTGATTTAGAAGATTTAGCTGAAGAAAGGAGTAGATTGCATACCAGTCTGCATTTTTGCTTTGACAACTGTCTGAATCCTTAATTGCTCAGAATTCTTTAGTATAAGCTAATTGTGTATTTGGGGGGGGGGGGGGTAACTAAAGTGTTTGTACCACAATGGTGTATTGGAACATTTTTGGCTAGGCTTGGTACCTTAAAGAGTAGGTGATGAGGCTTCTCTTGCCATTGCAATGTGTCCTGAACACCACTGAAGCAGCCATTTTTCCCTTTCTACCCATACTTTCCTTGGTAAACAGTGACAGCATGAAAGTTGTAGTGACTGGTAATTAGGAGTTACATAGAGAATTTGTACTACAGAATCCTTCAGAGCAAGAGCTAAGTATTAGAGGTTGCATAACTAACTCGATTCTAAAGATTGTTTTCTGAATTGAATTTTAGTTTGAAGTTTTAGTATAGCCTTGTCATAGTAAATGAATTTGTTTTTCTCTGTTTATATACGTTCTCAGCGGGAGCAGTAAAACAAACATTCAGGTAGACATGCATTAGAGGAATTAGATTAATTGTATCTGTTTCATTGAATCTAACTGTAGCCCTTTGTTATGGAACAGTAACTGGAGGCAGTTACAGATTATCGTGTTAGCTAAAAATGGAAGTAATTGTGACATAAAAAACAAGCAGTTCATTTCTTTTATGAATTTTATAATTTGTTGTACATTATTTTTGAATACTTCATTTAAAGAATAAAGTTAACATTAGCTGCCTATTTTGCTTATAGCCGAACTAGCAAGGCTTTCAGCAACAAGCAGACTGTGAAACAATGTGGCTGTTCTGAAGTTTATCTGGACTGTTTACAAACATTCTTGCCAGCCCTCAGTTGCCCCTTACAAAAGGATATTCTTAGAAGTGGAGTTCGCACTTTCCTTCATCGAATGATTATTTGTTTAGAGGAAGAAGTTCTTCCATTCATCCCATCTGCCTCGGAACATATGCTCAAAGACTGTGAAGCAAAAGACTTGCAGGAGTTCATTCCTCTCATCAACCAGATCACAGCCAAGTTTAAGGTAGCACAAATCTTCAGAGCTCCGAGAGTCTCCTGACTTAAAGATCATCAAAATTCATGACATGTTTTGGTTTTTGTCCTTGGTTTTTTTAAAGAAACATGAGTTATTTGAGTGCCTGGGTCATTGCATTTTTATTGTCCTCAATGTCTTGCACACTGCCTGACACAAAGGTTGTACCTTCTGGATGGTTTAATAAAATAGGCCTCACCTGCTCTGTGTAGCAGATGACTAGTCTGCTTTTTCAGAAAAGCAAATAAGAATAGTACTGAGTACCAAATAGCTAAGAGGTGAATAAGAAGCACTTAATTTGGGTGCACAGCAGGAGTTAAAAGATTTAGCATATGCAGTTAAGTTTTATGTTCAAGGAAATTTATGCCAAGTGTAAGCTGGGTAATAAAAATGGCCAACACATACACAGTGCTTTCTAAGTTAAGAATCTCAGCATTTTTTAATACATTTATTTGATCCTTAAATAATCCTAGGGTCCTAGGTGGATGTCATAGATGAAGAAATTGAGGTAAAGAGAAGGACACATAAAACCTGAGAGTTGATATAAAAATTTAAAGGAGAAAATATTCTGTGGCAATATTTATTAGTGAAATGTATCACCACCTGTTACCATAAGCTATAGGCAATGGGTTGAATAATGATTTTAAGACTTTCGGTGGTTTACATATGTTACATATAATATGGCTGGCTGAATTAGGTAAATATATATCCTAAATAAACTTAGAGGAAAGACTTTATGTAAAATTTCTTTTCTGAGTTTCATAGTAATTTTCTTGCTCGTTTCTGAAGAAGTGTTTGCTTCTTGTCTTCAGATACAGGTGTCCCCATTCTTACAGCAGATGTTCATGCCCCTGCTCCATGCGATTTTTGAAGTGCTGCTCCGACCAGCAGAAGAGAACGACCAGTCTGCTGCTTTAGAGAAGCAGATGTTGCGGAGGAGTTACTTTGCTTTCCTGCAAACAGTCACAGGCAGTGGAATGAGCGAAGTTATAGCCAATCAAGGTGGGGATGCATGCATATCTAGGTTGCCTGTGTAAGTCCCAGTCACAGTGGTACCTGTGAATGAACAAGAGTGAACTGATGTGAACGGGAAACTTGAAAATCATTGTTACGCTGACCCTTAGGGTAATAGCTCATTATTTTGGAATAAGAGTCACTTCCATGTAGAACACCTTAAAATTAATTTGGATTTAGATCCTTTTTGTCCTAAGACAGTATTCTTTCATTAGTTCTTAGTAGTATTAGTAGTAGTTTTAAGAACTTTGATGAGGCGGCGCCGCGGCTCACTAGGCTAATCCTCCACCTTGCGGCGCCGGCACACCGGGTTCTAGTCCCGGTCGGGGTGCCGGATTCTGTCCCGGTTGCCCCTCTTCCAGACCAGCTCTCTGCTGTGGCTCGGGAGTGCAGTGGAGGATGGCCCAGGTCCTTGGGCCCTGCACCCCATGGGAGACCAGGAAAAGCACCTGGCTCCTGCCATCGGATCAGTGCGGTGCGCCAGCCACAGCGCGCCGGCTGCGGTGGCCATTGGAGGGTGAACCAACGGCAAAGGAAGACCTTTCTCTCTGTCTCTCTCTCTCACTGTCCACTCTGCCTGTTAAAAAATAAAAAAAAATAAATAAAAAATAAATAAATAAAAAAAAGAACTTTGATGAGTCTTACTAGCTAGTTTACCATTTTGAGATTAAAAATAAGTGGGACTTTGTAAATCAGTATCCAGGATTCTGGTGTATAAGAAATCCAATGAGTAAGATATCAAGGGAATACTGATTTTTCAATGTTTCTTGGAATTTTAGGTGCCCAGTTAAGAAAAATGGAGAGGGACCATATCAAGTCTGTAAATGCTTTTTGACTTGTTACTGTGTGTAAAACAAGAACTTCAGGTTGTTTTTCTGGTTCTGTTAGAAAATAAACACAAGATTTTCTCTTCAGGTGCAGAAAATGTAGAACGAGTGTTAATAACTGTTATCCAAGGAGCAGTTGAATATCCAGATCCAATTGCCCAGAAAACCTGTTTTATCATCCTTTCAAAGTTGGTAGAACTCTGGGGTAAGATCATTTTTTTTTTAAACTGTAATTCTTAAGATTCGTAGAGATGAAATGGAACCCTATCCCTACATAGAACATAGACAGGAACTGGGAATTGATTTTTCCCAAGTGATGAATTAATTGACTTTCTTTTTATAAAGATGAAAATTTGAATTCTCTTGACAGGAGGTAAAGATGGACCAGTGGGATTTGCTGATTTTGTTTATAAGCACATTGTCCCTGCATGTTTCCTAGCACCTTTAAAACAAACCTTTGACCTGGCAGATGCACAAACAGTGTTGGTAAGCACCTAGGAATCTTTGTTTACCTTGTGTAGCTCTCTTACACTCACCGTCTCTTCTTTAATGCCAGGTTATGTTTTAGTTTTTACTATTTTTTTAATTTAATGATTTCAAATTAGGATTCACTTTTTTAAAGTTTGGTGATACCTTGTGACCTTTTGTGGATTCTTAAATTCTGATACTAAATTTTATGTGTAAAACTCCAGTTCTTTCAGCTGCAACAACCAAAGTTTTTTCTAGGGCCACATGATACAGTCTTTGAAGCTTAACTGAGTTATTAATTTATTCCTACTATTTGAGTTCTAAAACTTGTGCTTAGTGGTTTTATCTGACCTTTAACAGCATAAAATGGCAACTTTGTCCTCTTTGTATGAATTGTTTCCCCAAACCTAGTCTCCTGGACACTTTACTATCAGTTGTCCTCTTCTCACTTTCACACAGCACAGTAAACGCCAGGCTTCATAACTGTAACTTGCTACCTGAAGATAGCATATTCTGCTTTTGTTATTTTTCTATTCAACCTACTTCCTCCACTCTCCTATTACCTTTCCTTTCTCTGTCCCTTCTTTGGAGGTAAATTTGGATCAGTAACCAAGAACTGGCCATACTAAAATTCTTAAACTTGTTTTTTGCAGGCCTTATCTGAATGTGCAGTGACACTGAAAACCATTCATCTCAAACGGGTAAGCCTTGTGCATCCCTCACCTGCAGTGTTGTCTCATGTGGAAGACTGGTGATAGTTTTAATCATGTTTGATTCATCTCATTCTTGAGAGCAGTACCTTTTATCAAAGGCAGTTAACTTCAATTCTGACTTCCCCTGGTGAGGGGCTGAATGACAGCAGTAGTACCTGCTATTATCTCATATTTTGGGCAACAGGTTTAAAATACATGTTTTTTGACAAAGGGTATGAAAAATCTTAACCAGAATTACGAGGTCCAGATTTCACAATCTGGCAGGCTTCATCAGTTTGAGTCCTCCAGCTTCTGAGTATTTGGACTGTGTGAAGCACTTAACTATCTTACAGTACCCTCCTCTTTGTCAGCCTCATCATGTGTATTAGTCATAAGTGACACTGGGATATTTTTTTCTTTTAAGATTTATGTATTTATTTGAGAGGCAGAGTTAGAGAGAGAGGTATTCCACCTGCTGATTCTCTCCCCAAATGACCACAACAGCTGGAGCTGGGCCCATCCAGAGACAGGATCCAGGAGCTTTTTCCAAGTCTCCCACGTGGGTGCAGGGGCCCAAGCACTTGGGCCATCTTCCATTGAATTCCCAGGTCATTAGCAGAGAGCTGGACCAAAAGAGGAGCAGTTGGTACATGAACCAGAACTCATATGGGATGCTGGCGCTGCAGGCAGAGGCTTAACCTAAACAACAGTGCCAGCCCCAACACTGGGATATTTTTAAATAACTTGAATTGGTTGTCAGCAATTCAGGTACTCCTTTTCTTTTTCATTTTTGTGAACAACAATTCTTGATCTCTACCTCCTTTCAAAGCCACAATCCCACCACAGAACCTGCATTTCCACATAGCTGCAGGTGGCTGAGGAGCAGCAGTTCCTCCAACCCTAAAAAACCATGAGTCTGTCACCACTCTCTTTTCTGCCCACTCACTTATTTGAACTTGAGTTTTTGGTTCTGATACAGATTTGAGGGTTTTCCTCTCAGCAGCACTTTCTCTATACCTGCTGTTTGCTAGGGTAAAGAGTGTATATTTAGAGGCAGTAGGGATGCTGTGTAAGGATGAATAAAAAGTCCCTCAATATTTATGGAGCTCAGGATTCAGGGAGACCAGCACATAAATAATTCCCAGTGGGCTAAATCAGTACTTCAATAGACGCTTAAAATTATAAAGCGCAGAGCTGGTGCTGTGGCATAGTAGGCTAAGCTTCCACCTGTAGCACCGGTATCCCATATTGGCACCAGTTCGAGTCCTAGCTGCTCTACTTCTGATTCAGCTCTCTGCTAATTGCCTGGGAAAGCAGTAGAAGATGGCCCAAGTGCTTGGGCCCCTGCACCCACATGGGAGACCTGGAAGAAGCTTTCAGCTCCTGGCTTCAGATCAGCCCAGCTCAGGCCATTGCAGCCATTTGGGGAGTGAACCAGCAGATGAAATATTCTCTCTCTCTGCCTCTCAAATAAATAAGTTTATTTTATTTTATTTTATTTTTGACAGGCAGAGTTAAGACAGTGAGAGAGAGAGAGAGAAAGGTCTTCCTTTTCTGTTGTTTCACCCCCCAAATGGCCGCTATGGCTGGCGCACTGCACTGATCCAAAGCAAGGAGCCAGGTGCTTCCTCCTGGTCTCCCATGCGGGTGCAGGGCCCAAGCACTTGGGTCATCCTCCACTGCCTTCCCAGGCCACAGAAGAGAGCTGGACTGGAAGAGGAGCAACTGGGACAGAATCCGGCGCCCCAACCGTTACTAGAACCCGGGGTACTAGTGCTGCAGGCGTAGGATTATCCAAGTGAGCCGTGGCATCGGCCACAAATAAGTTTTAAAAAATAAAGTAAAATAAAATCATAAGGTGCTAAAGTGTAATGTACCATTTTGCCTAAGGGACAGTCTAAAGAAGCTGTAGGAAAGAGGTTTTTTTGTTTATCTTTTAAGAATTTACATTTTTTTAAGATTTATTTCTCTTTTTTTAAGATTTATTTATTTTATTTGAAAGAGTTACACAGAGAGAGGAGAGGCAGAGAGAGACAAAGAGAGAGAGAGAGAGGTCTTCCATCCTTTGGTTCACTCCCCAATTGGCCGCAACAGCCAGAGCTGCACCGATCTGACCAGGAGCCAGGAGCTTCTTCTGGATCTCCCACGCGGGTGCAGGGACCCAAGGACTTGGGCCATATTCCATTGCTTTCCCAGGCCATAGCAGAGAGCTGGATCGGAAGAGGAGCAGCTGGGACTAGAACCGGCGCCCATATGGGATGCCAGCGCCTCAGGCCAAGGCGTTAACCCGCTTCGCCACAATGCTGGCCCCTGTTTATCTTTTAAATAGGCCAAGATAGGTCACATGTTATCTGGTGGGATTGGTGAGAACAGATTTTCCTGTAAATTACACAGGTAGAAGTAACTGCTAAAAAGTACAGTGGAACTAGTTGGTTGAATAGCATTACATATGAAGAGTTAGGGAGTCATTAGGCAGTAGCGTTGTAATTGAGGATAGTGGGGTGAGAAAAACTGTTTAGAGAGCAGGTTGGAGTAAGAATCTGAAGCAGAACTAAAAAATTGATGGGAATTGGAGCATATTTGGTATAGCAGTTAAAACACTGCTTGGGACTCCCACTCACAGAACACGATGCCTGGATTTGAGTCCTCTACTTCCCATTCCTTCTTCCTGCTAGTGTACCCTGGGAGGCAGCAGGTGATGGCTCAAGTATTTGGGTTTCTGCCACCCACAAGGGAGAACCAGAATGAGTTCCAGAATCCTGGTTTCTTCTTGTCTCAGCCTAGCTAATGAGGGCATTTGGGGAGTGAAATCAGCAGATGGAAAATCTCTGTTCTGCACTCTTTCTCAGCTTTTTAAATAAATAAAAATAAATCACTAAAAATTTTACAAATGTATTGATTGGAAAGTCTTCACTATATACAGTTAAGCAAAATGATACAAGTAAATTAAACTTAGTAAGACAGGATGGAGAGAACCTTGGCCAATGCAGGTATCGAGAAAGCTAGGAGTAGAACCAAAGGTAAGAGTATTATGAAAACTAAAGGAAGAGAGAGTCTCAATAGAGAAGATTGGGTGACACAGTTACTACAGAGACAAGGAAGGTGAGGAATGAAAAGGGACAGTAAGAATGGTATTTATAGTTCACAAGTATTTGTTTTGTCCATGGAAACCCTAATTTCAGGGCACTCAGAATTGAGCTAAACGATACTAAATTAGAGGCCAGCGTTCAGCTTTCTATACCAGCATCTCATATCAGAGCACCAGTTCTAGTCCCAGCTGCTCTGCTTTCAATCCAGCTAATGCTCCTGGGAAAGCAGCAGAAGATGGCCCATTTGTTTTGGCCTCTGACACCCACATGGGAGACTTGGATGTAGTTCCAGGCTCCTGGGTAGGTCATTGTATTGCAGCCATTTGAGGAGTGAACAAACAGATGGAAGATCTCAATCCCTCTCTCAACACTGCCTTTCAAATAAGTACTTTTTTTTTTTTTTTTTTTTTTTTTTTTTGACAGGCAGAGTGGACAGAGACAGAGAGAATGGTCTTCCTTTTGCCGTTGGTTCACCCTCCAATGGCCGCCGCGGCTGGTGCGCTGCGGCCAGCGCACTGCGCTGATCCAATGGCAGGAGCCAGGTACTTCTCCTGGTCTCCCATGGGGTGCAGGGCCCAAGCACTTGGGCCATCCTCCACTGCACTCCCGGGCCACAGCAGAGAGCTGGCCTGGAAGAGGGGCAACCGGGACAGAATCCGGCGCCCCGACTGGACTAGAACCCGGGGTGCTGGCGCCGCAAGGTGGAGGATTAGCCTAGTGAGCCGCGGCGCCGGCCATAAGTACACCTTTTTAAAAAATACTAAATTTGAAAATGTTTTGCTTCATTTTTCTATTTACTCACTTTTAACTGACTTGAGATGCAAATTTACTTCTCTTGATTTCAAAAAAAAATTTTCTATTAAGTAATATCAGTGGGGTTTCAAAACAGTGATGAGCTGTGCATAGAAAGTAAGCATAGAGGGGACAGCTTAAAGACATGATGAGAAGGAAAGCAGAAGGGATGTAGAAAACTTCCAAAGACACCATAGTGTTATCTCCTCTCACTTAGGAGCAAGTTTTCTTTGAAGGGTTGTTAAATTGTGATCTAGCTCTATTGGTTTAGAGGGATGGGAGTCAGTTGTTCTGATTTAGGAACAATTATAAGTCATTGGGAAATCCAGCTGTTAATGCAGGGACAGCACTCTGAAGAGAGTATGGCCCTGAAGTCTGTGTTCGTAATCACAATACTGTATTGCTGTTAAAGTATCCATGTGTTGTTCACGTTTCTTTTTAAGCAATATAAATGTCAAGAAAGAAAACAATTAATTTTTTAATCTTTTAATCTTCAGGGCCCAGAATGTGTTCAGTATCTTCAACAAGAATACCTGCCCTCTTTGCAGGTAGCTCCAGAAATAATTCAGGTAAGAGCTGCCCAGCAGATTCTGCTTTTAGAGAAATGTGGCTATGGTATGTATCATTCAGTGTAAATTTTTATTTAAGAAAGTCCGACCACATTCAGCTTGGTGTTTTGCTGTGTATAGGATAGCAAGAATTCTTAGCCTGGAGTCCAGACTTCTAAGGATGCAGGAAATTGAATGGGGAAAAATTTAGATTTCTGTTTTTACTAACTTCTAACAGAAATTTACTTTCCTGCCATTGTGTAGGCAACACAATGGTCATAGCAATAGCTTTGCCTGTGACTTGGTCCAGTTGAATTCACAGATAATTTCATATCACATAAGTTGTTGCAAGTATCTTAAAATATTTTCATGCTTGTCCCTTTTGAAATTAGGAGTTACTAGGTAATGCCTCTCTACCTTGTTCCCTAGTAAGTTGTTTTATTCTGTTTCACTTTTTTAATTACAATAATTATAATTTCCTTTGTAACTCAATGGGTTACTTTTCTAAAAAAAACATTCTAAAAGTCTAATCCTAATTGCTTCCCCAGACTAAGGGGACCAGCACATAAAGAAACAATGTTCTGAAGGTAGTTCATTATACATTTGCCATGCTTATCAGTGCTTAATATGTAAAGTTGAAACTGTATGTAAGGTAAATGGCTGGAAAGTTACCTTATATTTTGTGTTTTTACAACGGTATTTGTACAGTGGCATTCAGGTATTTTCTTGGCATGTAACTTTCCAGACTTCCGTCCAATGGCATACGGAGCTAATGAGGTATCAAACCTTTGATTAGAAGTAGAATTACACTCTCTTGTATAGATTCTAAGATTTGTTTCTTCATTACTTTTTTTTAATATGGTAGGAAGAGTTAACATGAAATATACCTTCTCAATGAATTTTTTGTGTACAGGTACAGTGTTGTACCTATACAACATTAGAAAGTGTATACAATAGAGTTGTATACCTTTATAATGTTCATCTCACATAATTGAGGCTTTGTGCCTATTGATTAGCAACTCCCTGGCAACCACTATTCTATGATGCTGAGTTTGCCCATTTTTGTTATCTCATAGATATAAATCATATAGTGTTTATCTTTTGTGATATTATGTTTTACTTAGCATAATGTCCTCTAGGTTCGTTCATATTGTTGCATCTAGCAGGATTTCCCTTTCTTAAGGCTAATACTCCATTTTATTTATATACCATAGTTTCCTTATCTTAACTATAATGAATAGGACTGCAATGACATGAGAGTGCTAATGTCTGCTTGAGATCTGATTTTAATCCTTTTGGATAAATACCCAGAAGTAGGATTGCTGAACCTTATAGAAGTTCTCTTTTTAATTTTTTGAAGAATTTTTATACCACTTTCCATAGCAACTGCACCATTTTGCATTCTCACAATGTATATCAATAGTTCTCCATTTCTCAGCAACACTTGCTGCCTTTTGTTTTTTTCAGTAGTGGCCATCTTAGTAGGTATAAGGTAAATCACCCTGTGGTTTTGATTTGTATTTCCCTGGTGATTGATCATCTTTTCATATACCTGTTGGCCATTTGTATGTCTGCGGACAAAAGTCTATTTTTTTTTTTTTTTTAACAGACAGAGTGAGACCATGAGAGAGAGAGAGAGACAGAGAGAGACAGAGAGAAAGGTCTTCCTTCTGTTGGTTCACCTCCCAAATGACTGCGACGGCCGGCGAGCTGTGCCGATCCAGGAGCCAGGTGCTTCCTCCTGGTCTCCCATGCAGGTGCAGGGCCCAAGCACTTGGGCCATCCTCCACTGCACTCTCGGGCCACAGTAGAGAGCTGGACTGGAAAAGGAGCAACTGGGACTAGAACCTGGGGTGCCGACACCGCAGGCGGAGGATTAGCCAAGTGAGCCGCGGCGTCGGCCTTTAAGCCTATTTTCTAATTAGGTTATTTAAAAGGCAGAGTTACAGAGAGAGGGAGGGAGAGCATAATTTATGATTGCACTTGTTTTAAAGATTTATTTATGTGAAGTCTATGTTATTTCTCAATTTTCAGTGCCTCTTAAAAACACTGCTAAAGGCCGGTGCCGCAGCTCACTTGGCTAATCCTCCACCTGCGGCACCGGCACCCCGGGTTCTAGTCCCAGTTGGGGCACCAGATTCTGTCCCAGTTGCTCCTCTTCCAGTCCAGCTCTCTGCTGTGGCCCGGGAAGGCAGTGGAGGATGGCCCAAGTGCTTGGGCCCTGCACCCACATGGGAGACCAGGAGGAAGCACCTGGCTCCTGGCTTCAAATCGGCACAGCTCCCCAGCTGTAGCAGCCATTTGGGAGGTGAACCAACAGAAGGAAGTCCTTTCTCTGTGTCTCCCTCTCTCTCACTGTCTAAAAAAAAAAAGACTGCTAAAAGACATCTGGTGTTTGTGAATATTGTCAAAAATGTCCATACTATTCAAAGTGATTCAAAAATGGAAGCCAGTGTTGAAGAAAAGTGGCGTGAGGGCTGCTCAGGGAGGTGGTGGTACCTGATGCTCTTTTTAAAAATTTTTTTAAAGATTCTTTTATTTATTTGAAAGTCAGTTACAGGGAGAAATCTTCCATCTGCTGGTTCACTCCCCAAATGGCCCCAACGGTCAGGGGTTGAGCCATTCTGAGGCCACGAGCTTCTTCTGGGTCTCCCATGTGGATGCCTGGGCCCAAGCACTTGGGCCAACTTCCACTTCTTTCCCAGGTACATTAGCAGAGAGCTGGATCAGAAGTGCAGCAGCTGGGGCTTGAACTAATGCCCATATGGTATGCCAGCATCACAGAGGTGGCACTTTACTTGCTATGCCACAATGCCAGCCCAATTACTGTGTTAAAATGATTTTAACTCACTTTTACTGATTCATGAATCTTTTTATGTTATGACCTACCTCTAACCACTGAGATATTAATGACTTTCTAGGTTATCAGTTGTAACATAAATAAGCTTATTTTAATGGAACCGTTGTTAATTACTCATGTGGTCTCAGTACCTATCCTAAAAATATACCATTCCATTTGCAGCTATTAGTGTTCCAGGCTGCTAAATGATCTAATTATAAAAGACGCTCTAAGGAACCTCAGTTTTCGCTTTTTCATATGCTTATGTTCTGACAACACTTTTTGTGGAATTCTTTTTTTTTTTTCAACTTTTTACTTATTTTTAATTGACAAAAAATACATTTTTATGGCATGCAATATTATATTTTTTTGTAGAATTCTAGAGAACTGCCTCTCTTTTTTGTCTAGCTCTGTTCAGTGACACTTTTACTAGATGAGAACAGCTAGTGCAGAGTACTTTTTGTCCCACTCACTCTTCTTAGGCACAAGTTCACCTTGTCCAGCAGGGCCATGTTCTCAAAACTGAAGGTAGCCTCACATGCATTATATTTGAAAATGCCATATAGTCTTTTGTGGTAAGGATCTGTTTGGGTTGATTTTGATAAGTTATAATAAGAATACTATGGATTTAAAGCAACTTGAATGGGCACTGGCAGATGAGTAGTAAATAAACAAAATATGGTACATCTGAGAATACTATAAAAAGTGGAATTAAAATTAATTTAAATTAAAAGAAATACAAAAAGTGTAAAAATTTTCGAACTATGCACAGTTCTTTCATAGCATACATCTTCCATGAACTTTTTAAGACCATGTGTGTGCAAAGATCTCAAGTTTTTGCACCAAAATAAAATTAAACTTTGAATTTCCTTTTCCATGAACTTTTTAAAAGTACATTATTGGGCCAGTGCCGTGGCTCAACAGGCTAATCCTCCGCCTTGTGGTGCCGGCACACCAGGTTCTAGTCCCGGTCGGGGTGCAGGATTCTGTCCCGGTTGCCCCTCTTCCAGGCCAGCCCTCTGCTGTGGCCCGGGAGTGCAGTGGAGGATGGCCCAAGTCCTTGAGCCCTGCACCCACACATGGGAGACCAGGATAAGCACTTGGCTCCTGGCTTCGGATCAGCGCGGTGCACCGGCCGCGGCGGCCACTGGAGGGTGAACTAACGGCAAAAAGGACGACCTTTCTCTCTCTCTCTCTCTCTCTCTCTCTCTCTCTCACTCTCTCACTCTCTCTCACTATCCACTCTGCCTGTCCAAAAAAAAAAAAAAAAAAGTACATTATCAGTCTTCAGTAAAGAAGAAAATGTCATCTTATGCAACAATAGGGATGAACCTTGGACATTACACTAAGCGAAAAAAGTCACAAAGAGACAAATACCACATGATTCCACTTGTAAGGGATATCTAAAGTAGTCAGACTCATTGGAGCTGAAAGTATGCACCTTTGGTGATTGCTGGGCAGGAGTGTAGGGGGTGTTCAATAGACAGAGTTTCGGTTTTGCGAGATCAGTTTCAGACTACTGTGAAGCAGTGTGCATGTAGTTGACATTACATGTAGAAGTGGTTAAGATGATAAATGTTCTGTGTTTTAGAGATTTTTTAAAAAATACTGTTGATTTGAATTAAGATGGATTTAAAAACATTGGTTCTCTTTCTCCTTGCCCTCACCCCGCAGGAGTTTTGTCAAGCACTTCAGCAGCCTGATGCTAAAGTTTTTAAAAATTACCTAAAGGTAGGTATTTGGGAAACTTACATATCTTCATATAAATAGGACCAAGAGAGAATACATATACTATCTCTTTGCTCTAAAATCTGCTTCTAAAAATCTTCCAATACAGAAGTTTCCATGAAGCCCCATTCAACTGAGCTCTCAGAAAAGACATGAAAAATTTGGACAGAGACATGCATTTGGCACAGTGGTTAAAATGTCACATCCTGTTTCAAGGGTGCCTGGGTTATATTCCCACTCTGGCTCCTGATTCCAGCTCCCTGCCCCCCACATGAAAGACCTAGATTACCCAGTTCCCACCTTCAGCCTGGCCAAGTCCTGGCCATTGTGGACATTTTGGGAGTGAACCAACAGGTGTGACCTCTGTCTCCCTCCCTCTCTCCCTCCCCCTCCCCCTCTGAATGTAACTAAATGTACCTCTTGAGTGTATTGGTATGAAAATGCCAATTTTCTTTTACAAAACTGTTTCTGATTTTTACTTTCTTCATTTTCACAAATTTCAGGGCATAGCACTACACTGCATTTCTTAGTAGCAAATAACTTAGTGAATGGCTACCTGATTCTCTTGCCCAAGACATATGCTGGAATGCATGAGTCAAAGGGCTTTGCTGGAAAAGGGCATTTAGTCTAATAAGTAAGACACATCCCACGTTGAAGTGCCTAGATTCAGTTTGTGGCTCTGGCTGACTCCAGCTCCTAACTGTGGCTTCCTGTTCCATCACAACTGTGATGGCTCAAGTAGATTTCTGCCACTCATAAGGAAGACCTGGATTGAGTCCCTATTTCTTAGCTCCACTGCCAGCTTTTGGGGAGTAACCAGTACATGGAAGCGGGGGTGCTGTTTTTCTCTGTCTCTCCTTCCCAAATAAATCACATTTTAAAAGGCAGGGGCTTTGCTGAGTAATAATTCAGAGTGCCATCCTGTGACTGTATTTCTGATACCTTCTCTTGTCAGTTACTTTCCTAGTTGGGGTTCATCAACTTAAACATCTCTCAGTTTATGTAGAAGAATATTGAGAATTATTTTGTATCATTGGGAACCTTCCCCTTCTCTGTTTCCCCATAAAAAAGTAAAGTGCGTATGGAGGTAATTTCTGTTAAATAACTAATCAAACTGCATTAAAGAAGTAAAAAAAAAAATCTTTGCTCTGTAACACAGGTCAAGGTACACTGTAGAAGGCTAGAGCTCCTTATATGTTCATTTATGCTCTTACATTTATAAAAAGCGTTCCTAAGCCCAACTTCTCTGTTGATGGGATTATTTTATTTTTTAAGGATGTATTTATTTATTCGAAAGAGTTACAGAAAGGCAGAGGCAGAGAGAAGTTTTCCATATGCTGGTTCACTCCCCAAGTTGCTGCAACAGCTGGAGCTGGGCCAGTCAGGAGCCAGGAGCTTCTTCTGGGTCTCCTACGTGGGTACAGGGGCCCAAGAACTTGGGCCATCTTTTAGTGCTTTCCCAGGCCATAGCAGAAAGCTGGATCAGAAGCAGAGCAGCTGGGATTTGAACCAGCACCCATAAAGGATGCCAGCACTGTAGGCGGCAGGTTTACCTGCTACACACAGCACCAGCCCCAGGATTATTTTAGGAGTAGCATTATCCAGGGTTAGCATCATTCTTCTAGTTATAATAAGTGAAGTTCATTCCTTCTGCCCCTTCCTCCCTCTGTACCTAGTTGATTCTTAGATCTTGCTTATTCTTTCCTCCTCATCTGGGCAGGCTTATTAGTCTCCTTTGATTATTCTAGCAAAGCTGATCCTGTTGAAGACTTTAAACAGTCATTTTACATTCATTCTCCTTTCTCATAATTTCTCAAACCTATTGTTTACTAAAAGCAAGTTCATGTTTCTTAGTTTGGCATTTAATTTTATTTTCATAGGCTTTCAGACTACCTTTTTGGTTTCTCTTGCAGTAACAGTCTTTGCTGTTCAAAATTCCTGCTTTATTAGCAGCCCTCCTTTATGAAGTCTATATCTATTATTATGCTGGGCTTTTAAAAAAGTTCTTATTTGTTTTTATTTTTATTTGAAAGGCAGAGAGCTGGAGCAAGGCCACATCAGAGCTCAGAGCTGAAACCAATCCAGGTTTCCCAGATAGGTGACAGGAACCCAAGCTCTTGAACCATTATCTGCTGCCCTCCCAAGGTGCATTAGCAGGAACCTAGAATCAGAAGTGGAGCTAGGACACAAACCCAGGCACTCTGACATGGATGCAGACATTCCAAGTAATGTGTCCCTTTTTTTGTTTTTAAGATTGATTTATTTTACTGGAAAGATGAAGTTAGAGGGAGAGATCTTCCCATCTGCTGGTTCACTCTTCAAATGGCCACAATGGCCAGGGCTAGGCTAGCCTAAAGCCAGTAGCTTCACATGGTGGCAGAGGCCCAAGGACTTGGGCTATCCTATGTTGCTTTCCCAGACCATTAACAGGGAGCCTGATCAGAAGTGGAACAGCTGGGATTGGCACCCATACAGGATGCCAGCATCACAGGTAGCAGCTTAACCTACACTGCCTGCCCCTTCAACAGTGTCTTAACCACACCACTGCACCAAACGCCTGCCCCCTAGGTTTGCTTTAAACATAGCCTGCTGGTAATGCTCTCTTCAGTTCATGAAGTGATTAATTTTTTTCTCTGTACATAATCAAGAGATCGTTAGGTGAATCAGATCCGTTAGATTCCACAGACAGAATGATAAATACAGGGGCCTACCATTTCCTGTTTCTAGAGCTCACTTAATATCTACCTAATTGTGGATTGTTAAGTGTACAACAGTATGGCCAGCGCCGCGGCTCACTAGGCTAATCCTCTGCCTGCCGGGCCGGCACCCCGGGTTCTAGTCCCAGTCTGGGCGCCAGATTCTGTCCTGGTTGACCCTCTTCCAGGCCAGCTCTCTGCTGTGGCCCGGGAGTGCAGTGGAGGATGGCCCAGGTCCTTGGGCCCTGCACCCGCATGGGAGACCAGGAGGAAGCACCTGGCTCCTGGCTTTGGATCGGCGCAGTGTGCCAGCCGCGGCAGCCATTGGAGGGTGAACCAACAGTAAAGGAAGACCTTTCTCTCTGTCTCTCTCACTGTCCACTCTGCCTGACAAAAAAAAAAAAAAAAAAAGTACAACAGTAGATCAGTCACTTGCCTGATTTATAGGCTGAAATATTGAATTGGAAATTTTTTTTTTTTAGATTTTATATTTTATTTGAGAGAGCGAGTTACAGGTGGAGGCAGGTGGAGGGAGAGACAAAAAGGTCTTCTATCCATGTGTTCATTCCCCAAATGGCCGCAACTGCCAGAGCTGAGCTGAACCAAAGCCAGGAGCCTCCTCCAGGCTCAATCACTTGGGTCATCTCCCACTGATTCCCAGGCCACAAGTAGAAAACTGGAATGGAAGAAAAGCAGCCAGGACCTGAACCAGCTCACCTGTGGGATGCCCGCGCCACAGGCAGAAGCTTAACCTACTATGCCACAGCACTGGTTCCCTAGAAATACTTTTATTCATGAAATTCCTTAAGGGATTAGAACTGCTGTCTTTAAATGTTACAGCATTAGAAGTTATACCATATTTTCACTATTTTCCCAGGTAGGTGATGTCAGTATAAGTTTTATCTATACTAACAAATTCCCCTGAAGAGAAGAAAGTTCTTAGATTATGGATTTATGAAATACGTGAAATGTGTTTCATACCTGTTGAACGTTGTAAAAGAATGGCATTCAGAAACTTGGGGCAGTTCTTCATGTGAAAGAGGTTATATCTTCTGACATTGGTATTAACTTTACTAAAACTATATTTACAGGTGTTCTTCCAGAGAGCAAAGCCCTAAGGATTGGATTTCCCTGTGCCTACTTCCTGATAAGAAATTCCAGTTATTTATAAAAAAGCAGTTTTTGTGTGCCATTCATACTCATCTTTTTAACATTGTTTTGAGCTAATTGCAGTATATGTATTGGGATTTTTCTGTAAAATGGGTGTAATTTTCCCTAAATAACAGGTATGTGACAACAAGAAGTTGCATGCCAGCTGAAGATGTTAAATGTAAAATGCTGTTAAAAGACAAAACACTTATCCTAGTACCTTAATTTTTTTATTTGAAACTTTATGTCAAGACCTTTATAAAAACCATAGCAGTGGAAAACAGTACTTTTTAAAAATTGCTGAATATAAAATGTTCAAAATATTTAGTTTCTTTTTTGTGAGAAGACACTTAAAGTATGGAGGAAATATAACAATCAGAACTAATTTGTAGATAGCCATTACATTTAAACTGTTTCAATGCCAATGTGTATTCTACAAGAGAATGGTTTCATAAATTAATCAATTAAAAGTAGGTGATGGTATACACTTTTTTAATAAAATAGTAAATAAATTTTATGTAGTGAAATCTACGAAGTCTTTTCTGGAATTATTATACATACTTCAGCCTTAATTTCTCATCTTGATCTCTCCCTGATTTCCCACTTAAAGATATGTAAATCTGAGTGTGAATGTCTTCATTTAATTATGTGTCTAAAAAGTTACAGGCAGCTTAGTTCTGTCAAATAGGAGTCTTAAAAGTGGACTAGAAAAAGCCAATGTGAATTTGATGATAAAATTCCCAATTTTGTCTTCTAGCACTTTCATTGGATGTGCATTAAAGTACAGTACACTTGTGTGTTTATGATATTTGTGAACAGTAGCTGGCCATTTAAGTACTAGAAGTGCTTTCCCCAACTTTTCCCCATTTTTATTCATTTATACCTCAGAAAGCAAGAGAAAATATAATACTAGTGGTAGTAGCATTGGGTAATTGAGAGGTGAAGCAACAGAGTACCTACAGATGTTGAAGTCCTCTGATTAAGGTTTCCAGGGAGAGTCGGTTTGTACCTTTGGCCAGTGTGTCCCCCAGGGGTTTCATGGATGGGCTTCTGTGGCCTACAAACTCCTTAAAATTGTGTTCTACAATGTGCACAGGAATCTCTTTCTGGTTTTAATTCCAGAAGAGATATGAAACATATTCTTTATATCATGAAATAGAGTAAACTGAGTTAATTGTAAAAATAGATCAGTGAAATAAATGTGTACTATACCTCAATAAAAATGTTTTTAAAAATAGATAAGTGAAAGCTGGGTGTTTCTTTGCTAGGTTCCTGTATACTGAGGGAGAGTTGGTTGGTTCTACTGCAGTCACAATAATTGTTCGAAGTATACTAACAAGTGCCCTCTCAACACTTGTTAGCATAGGCTCCAAACCCAGACTAGTTAAGTAGATTCAAGTACCAGTTCTGCTAGTAACAGTTTAGAACACTGAGCAGGTTAAATAACTTCTTTCTGCCTCTGTAAAATGGGGGAAATAATACTAGCTACCTCGTAAGTCATCAATCAGTAACATGAACTCATTTCAGTAGCTAGCGCAGAAAGGCTTATAGTACTGTACTGTCGATTTCTAACATGGAAAGGTGGCACCCCTAATTTTCCCTTAGCTCTTTAAAGCCCTTTTGGAAGAATCACGTGTGTTTAGAGATCATCCGGACATGGAAATTAGAGTGTGTTAACAAATAAAACTTTGTGTTATATAATCCTGTATATGAATTCCCATCTTCATTCCTTGAAGTTGCCAAGAGCACCATCACAATCATTAATTACCTTACTAATAAAAGCAAGCTGCGCTCAAGGGTGACTCTTAACCCGTCACCGGCGAGATAATTGAGGTGAGAGGGATCTGTGTGACTTGGCATGAATACCACCAAGTTTTATGACGCCTGATCTAGTCCTGTACCCAGCAGTTCATTTAAACCTTAACGCTGACATGAACTGGTTCCCACGTGGCTTTTAGGGAAACACTGTGTGCTGTTTTAGTGTGTGTCACTTACGTGGTAATCATGTAACCAAGACCTTTGGCCTAGTTAGTCCCATTTCTCTCCCACAACCTTGAACAGTGGGTTTCACTGTTGTCATCAGACTATCAGAGAACGGAAATCGATTGTAATTGTAAGCAGTGGACAGTTTTTATTAGAATGACTTCATCACTTAAACGCTGTTTTAAAATCTAATAAAATAACCTGCTAAGAAAACAGGCTTAGGTAAGAAACTCGCTTCAAGTCAGCGACTGGCGGGGAGAGCTGGGACTGCAGCCACAGGACTATTCCATTAAAGCCTCTGCTGACCACTCCGCCCGGTTTCCCATTCGTTGGTGTTTGCTGCAGCTCTCCCGTGGGAAGCACACCCTCCTCTTGCGTCCACTCGGAAACAGTCCTGCATTCACGGATCTGCCCCACACCGTGTGTTGGGGAGGGCCGCGGTGCTGTGGGCGGGCAGAGCGACCCCTTTCTGGAGGAACAGCAGCTGGAGACCATGGCTGCACAAGCACTGCAGGGCCTGGCTTCAGTGCCTGAGTTCTGAAATTCTTCATACTTTAAGTTCTCTAGTACTGCCACTTCCAAAGAGGGAGTTCAGGGAACATGTTTACACTAAGGATGGCGTCTAAGACGATAACGTGGCTTCGCCACCGCCAGAGTGGGCTTTCACCAGGGAACTCAATCCCGCATTCCCGCACTACGCCCGCCTCGGGTTACTTGCGTGGTCGCGATCACCAGTTCAGCCCTTGGCTTCCCCGTCAATGCTGCACGCACACTCTGCAGGCGCTCGGGCAGGGGGCGGGATCGCAGCTGCGGGAACCCGAGTTACCGCGTTCACTGCGCAGCGCTGCTCGTCTGCGACCCTGAGCCAGGGAGGCGGAGAGGAACGGCCAGACGGTGTAGACCGCGTTCCGGTCCAGGGTACCGCGGCTCGGGAGCACGCGGCAGCAGCGGCGGCGGCGACCGGACGGACCAGCAAGCGTGCGCACGCGCACCCGCTCCCGCACCCGCGCGCGCGCGCCGGCCGTCGGTCACGTGCCCCGCGGCCAGGGCTCGCGAAGCCGGAAGTGGCCCGGGGCGCGAGAAGGCCTCGGGAGCCCGCTGGCGGTGGCGTGGTGGAGACCCGGCTGGGTAAGCTGGGCGGGCGCGGGCGGAGGGGGCTGAGGCGGCGCGGGGCACGGGTGGCCGGACCTGGCGCGGCGCGGCGCCGAGCGCTCCCGCCCCCCGGGGGAGGGGGTGGCTGGGATGCTGAGTCAGAGCGGGGGCGGGGCGGGCGAACTGAGGAGCCCCGCACGACCCGAGGCCGCGCCCTCTCCGAACCCGCATCGCGCGGACGCTGCCTCCCGGTGTGCGGGGCGTCGGAAGCCGGGTAGAATGGGCGCGCGTGGGCCCTGTTCCTTCCGCCTGGACCCCTTGCCCCGCAGCTGGCCCTGGGACCCGCAGCCCGGGCCCTGCGCGGTCTGGCGGCGTTGGGCGCGCAGAGGGCGAGTCTGTTGGGTTCGGGTCCGGGCCCCGGTCGCCGGGGGACAAAAGAGGGTACCGCGTTCCACCCGCTCCCGAGCGTCGCCACGATCAGCAGTTTGAACATGGATTAGTGTTTCAGATGATTACAGACAGACGTGTCGTTGGGGCTTCAAGCGGTGTTAGCCGGGCTTGACTCACACCGGAAGCCCGAAGCGGGAGACGTTTTTTAATATAAGCGGGTGAAATGCAGGTTCCCAGTGACTCCTCGCTGACATGGAGTGTGGGTTTGTTATCCAGCCCCGTTCCCAGGTATTTGTCATAAAGGGCCTTAAAACAGCTCCGCTCCAGGAATTGCCAAGCGAATAACCAAAGCTGCTGCGGCTTCTGCTTAGAACCCGAACAGCGTTATCTGTTGAATAAAAGTGTTTCACAGCCAGGTAGAGCGTGAAGATCCTGGAACTCTGTCCACAGGCTGTGTCGCCAAACCTGTTTGCGTTCTTGGGCAGATGGTAACTTTCCTTTTGGACAGTGTAAAGAAGCAGGCTTAAGACAGCAGCGCGGGTGACTTGGATCTACTTGTTGAGTTAACCTCAGTGTTGCCAGCAGCCTGGGATTTATATATAGCAAGCACCTTGTGGCTGTGCTGAGTCATGTTTCAGCATGAGTTGTTGTGGGGTTCGTGGAAGATCATTTCAAAAGACATTTCCCCCGACCACTGTGGTGAAACGATTTTTCTAACTGCCTATGGAGAGCAGGTGCCTTAGCTGACAAACCTGTTTTGTGTGATCCACCAGGTACATAGAGGTTCCGGAGGATTTCTGAAAAGTTACATTGATTAGGGAAGCTTTTTCATTAGGTACTGGGGAAGCTTGTTACCTCTTGAATAAAATTCCTGACAAATGTGTATTCCCTGTATGTGAAAAGGGAATCTTTTTATCACTTATTTCCAGTAAATTGCTGTTTGTATAAATCCTTATCTGAATTAGGTGGTTGGTAAAATTATATAACTATGTAGCCAGGATGCCAGAGGCCCATTCGTTACTTCATCACTGGAATGCCTAGGGCAGCATACTCCTGCTGCTCTTTGTTCTAACTTACTGTGAAGAGGTGGTAATCCAAGTTCCCAAACTTTTTTGTTGTGACGTTTCTGCAGGTTTAAGGGGGTATGTTGAGACTAGTGTTTATGCTGTGTTGGCATTCTTCACTTTTATTCTAACGTAGAACTGAAATATTTATAATATCTTCATAGTTCCATAGCTTTTCAGTATTGAAGTACAAAGCTAGAGATGACGCCTGTTTTTTTAAGACCTTGTAATGCATACTTGATTTATATGCTTTTATATACTTATAAGTTGGAAAAACCATCCTTAGTTTCAAGAGAGTTAGAAAGTTTTCAGGAATAGTTATTTTTGCACCTTGGCGTTATGATTGTCAGGTTGGGTGTAGATAGAAATTTGGGGTTATGTTGTGTAGTGGAAACAGTTGTTTTCATCAATGTTGCCTTGCCCTTGAGGGAAACAAAGTAATTTTCCTATATGAGTTATATTTTTACATTATTACTTAAAACTTAAAATGTAATTTATCATTAATTAACCTTTCAAAACATTTGAAAGAGGTAAGTAGCCAGTATCACTTTCATAACTAAAAACAAAATTAGAAAGGAAATAAATACGTGCTTACATTGAATATGTAAGATGCCATTGGGTAATGGTTTTTCTAAGAGGACACTTAGCGTATTAGCCTTTAATTTGCTAGAAACTCAGATTTTTACTTTGTCCTGTTTATATATTTAGCAATAAGTGACAGTGGTCTTACTTGAGACTGAAAAGCAGCTAGGGGCCGGTGTCATGGTGTAGCAGGTAAACCCACCACCAGCATGCCATAAGGGTACGGTTCATGTCCCGGCTGCTCCACTTCCAGTCCAGCTCCCTGCTATTGTGGCTTTCTGGAGAGTGAAGCAGCTAGCTTTTGTTTCCTAACTGTATTTTTTTTTAAATATTTGTTTATTTGAAAGGCAGATTTACAGAGAGGCATAGGCAGAGAGAGAGAGAGGTCTTCCTTCTTCTAGTTCACTCCCCAAATAGCCGCAACAGCCAAAGCTCCGCACATCAGGAGCCAGGAGCTTCCTCCAGGTCTCCCACAGGAGTGCAGTGGCCCAAGGACTTGGGCCATCTTCTGCTTTCCCAGACCACAGCCGAGAGCTGGATCGGAAGTCAAGCAGCTGGGACTCAAACCGGTGCCCATATGGGATGCCGGCACTGCAGGTGGCGGCTTCACCCGCTATGCCACAGCGCCAGCCCCTTAATTGTGTTATTAATATGAAAACATGCTGACAGATATTTTCTTATCTCTTAGTGTAACAAGAGAATCACCTGACCAAGCCGAGATGCAGAGCACTTCTAATCATCTGTGGCTCTTATCTGATATTTTAGGCCAAGGAGCAACTGCAAATGTCTTTCGTGGAAGACATAAGGTTGGTACAGAGAAAGCTTTGCAGGCTTTTGTGATTCCCGCTGTACATACTCTTTTCTGAGAAGCACACTTACACTAAAATGTGTGACTTAATGATTTAGATTCTTTTATCTAAGTGTGGTTTATGGTTTGATTCCTGTTTCTAAAGAAATGCTTTGTGTGTGATTTTTGTGGTTTTTGAAAGTAGCCTGTGTTAGAGGCAGTGAACATGTCTATCCATTGGAGGTGGAGATTATATGTCACAGAGTAGAAAAAAACAGGAAGTTGTTTGAAAAGAGACAGGGGAAGATAAATATAACGTTCCTTTAGATCCTTTAGATTAATGGACGAAAAATCCTTTTATAATTTTCCAGCATTATCAATTTACTTTTTTTTTTTTTTTAACTTTATTGGTTGGTTGGTTGATTGCTTTGAAAGGTAGAGCAACAAAGAGAGAGGATGATCTTCCATCAGCAGGTCTACTCCCCAGATGCCACAACAGCCAATTCTAGGCCAGGCCAAAGCCAGGAACCAGATACTCCATCCAGGTCTCCCATGTGGGTGGCAGGGACCCAAGTACTTGGGCCATCTTCTGCTGCCTTCCCAGGCACGTTAAGCTGGTAGGTGGATAGGAAGTAGAACAGGTGGGAAAGCCAGGACTTGTTAAGGGCACTCCCATATGGGATGCCAGCATTGCGTACAGTGATTTAAATCACTGCCAGCTCCCCAGCAGTGTTAGTTTTTCTGAGATAAATGATGTTTGGAGTCTCCTAAATCCTACAAATCTTAGTAGAGAGGAATTTCTTCCTATTTTCCTGTAACCTTGAGAGTACTGGTCAGTTTTGCCTGTGATAATGAAGGTAAGCATACAATGGGGCTGTTTTCTCTAGGGAGAAAATATGAGTATAAAGAGCCTCTGTGGCTCATAGAGTATGATTCAGGAGTGACATACAGACAGCTTTTAAATTTTTTCCTGCTCTTACAGCATCAGAGGCCAGTTCACAGGGTCCGGATCCTTGTTCAAGTTCCTTGTGTTTAACCTGGGGCATTCCTGTCCTCAAACGTGTTTATGTTTTGTGTCAAGAAGAAAATGGGTAGATGACACAGGATTTAGCACTGAAAACACATCTGACCATCTGTCTTCTTGTGCTCCAAACTGACCTAATAAACATTAATAGTCACTTGATATGTGCTCGGCACTGGCAGCTGATGTGTGGTCTTTCTACACAAAGAATTTGGAGTTTTATAGCAAGGTGACATTCAGAAGGACATAATTTAGAAACTGATGGGATGACAGTCAACAGTGACAGAGCTTGGATGAGATATATATGAAGTGCCTAGCATTAGTAGAAACTTCATGTGTTCCTTACTTAGTGTCCTTCATATGAGTGCCTGTACAGTTGGTAGTCTGCATTTGTCAAATGATAGACTAAATGAATGTATAGGACAGATTAGACTAACAGTAAGCCAACCTGAAGTTCTTTAAAGGAAACAAAGATATATTTTAGCCTATGTAGTATGGAATTCTTTTTTTTTTTTTTTAAGATTTATTTATTTATTTGAAAGAATTACAGAGAGAAGTAGAGCCAGAGAGAGGGGTCTTCCATTCCACTGGTTTACTCCCTAATTGACCGCAATGGTCCAGTTGAGCTGATCCAAAGCCAGGAGCCTGGAGCTTCTTCCAGGTCTCCCATGTGGGTGCAGGGGCCCAAGGAGTTGGGCCATCTTCAGCTGCTTTCCCAGGCCATAGCAAAGAATTGGATCAGAAGTGGAGCAGCTGGAATTCGAAGTGGTGCCCATGTGGGATGCCAGCACTGCAGGCGGCAGCTTTAACCACTACACCACAGCACCAATCCCAGTATGGAATTCTAAAATAAGAATTGACTTAGAGGATTGCTAAGATCCAGTTTAGTATTTGGTCCCTAATAGTCTTCCCGTGGTTGTGTTTTGAGAAACCATGTTTGTTCTTAGTGACTTCACCTTCAAGTGTTTCAGACTTTATCAGTAATATCCTGCTTCCCCTTAACTA
This sequence comes from Oryctolagus cuniculus, assembly GCF_964237555.1. Classification (NCBI taxonomy): domain Eukaryota; kingdom Metazoa; phylum Chordata; class Mammalia; order Lagomorpha; family Leporidae; genus Oryctolagus; species Oryctolagus cuniculus. The sequence continues at coordinate 66,614,701 of NC_091442.1, forward strand.
TATGAAGGATTTTAAACCATGATATTAGTCTTTTGATATTTTGCTTAGAATGATCACATTCTGGATGTATATGTACATGGTAACCACAATGAAACTGAAGGCAAGAGAGTTGTCAGGAGGCTGTTGCTGTGTACGTATGTGTATACATGTGAAAGCAGTCCTCTAGATATTCTTGGATGCTTTGACTTAGTGACAGGGAATGGTAGATGACACTGCAGGTGGATAAAGGGAAAGTGGTCCATGTTCACAAGTATCCTAGTGGTCTCAGATGATGTAGACTATAAAAACTTGGAAAATTCTGGCCTTGACCACAGTGGGCACATTCCAACATTATATTATTTTTCCCTACTTGCTGTCCTTTAAGGATTCTCCTAATTTTAGACTGAGTTTCAGACAAGTGTTCTTGAGAAAAATTCCTGTTGAGCGATTATATGGACTTGACAGTGTCTTTATCGTGAACAAATAGAAAAAATGTAATTGAACTGTGCTTATGTTGTTCTCTTTTCATATTACCTGAAAATGATAAGTGGTCCTTTTGCTATGGAAAGGATCATATTTGTGTGCTTAGCATGACCAGGATCAAGGGGGAACCCCGTAAACAGTGGCCTTCACATAATGTTCTTAAGCAGTGAGGTTATGGAGCAGTTAATTTTTGTCTTAAGAAAAGGATCATGCAGTTCTGGGGTAAGAGGAGCATGGTGGCCCTAAGTGGTGAATCAGTGTAAAGCTGTGGAGATGGTCCCAGGGCAGGAAGAGTGCAGAGATCCTGGTAGAACCATGAAGTACGTGTTCAGATCCCAGGCACAAAGAGAAGATAATCTCTGCGTGGCTCCGGGAGGTTCAGCCTTAGACAAACGGGGGGAAAAGTCAGTCTGAACTCCAAAGGGAGAGGCTTGCTGGTCAGAACAATTGGAAGGAAGAGGAGGGTCTGGTAGAGAGCCTAAAGGAAGAGTAATTCAGACTGTGTGAGTGTGCTGAATACCCAGAACGTGAGCATGTGTTCTGTACTATTGAGATTCCCTCCCAGCTACAGCTGTGAGTTCTAATTCTGTGTCTGATCAAATTCATTCGACCAGGAGACAGGGGAGTGGGTGCTGCAGGTACACAGTAATCAGTGGGGAACAGGAGGAAATGCCTTTGAAGCTTCAGAGATAGTCTGTGAAGGAGCAGCCTACCCTGGTTGCCTAGGTGGACCTGTGGAAATTCTCCTTTAACCTCACTGCAGCTCCTGCTCAATACACACACGTTGTTGTAGTTAGGAAGTATTTCTGAAAAGTTAATGATGTTTCTTTGGTACTATTAATAAAAATCTCATAGGTTGAATATAGTTTTCTAGGCTGGTGCTGTGGCACAGTGGGTTAAAGCCCTGGCCTGAAGCGCCACCATCCCATAAGGGTGCTGGTTCTAGTCCTGGCTGCTCCTCTTCTGATCCAGCTCTCTGCTATGGCCTGGGATAGCAGTAGAAGATGGCCCAAGTCCTTGGGTCCCTGGGAGACTCAGAGGAAGCTCCTGGCTGCTGGCTTTGTATCGGCACAGCTCCAGCCATTGTGGCCAATTGCAGAGTGAACCAACAGATGGAGGACCTCTCTTTCTGTCTCTACCTCTCTCTGTCTGTAACTCTTTTTTTTTTTTTTTTTTTTTTTTGACAGGCAAAGTGGACAGTGAGAGAGAGAGAGACAGAGAGAAACGTCTTCCTTTGCAGTTGGTTCACCCTCCAATGGCTGCCACAGCCGGTGCACTGCGGCCAGCACACCGCGCTGATCCGATGGCAGGAGCCAGGTGCTTCTCCTGGTCTCCCATGGGGTGTAGGGCCCAAGCACTTGGGCCATCCTCCACTGCACTCCCTGGCCACAGCAGAGAGCTGGCCTGGAAGAGGGGCAACCGGGACAGAATCTGGCGCCCCAACCGGGACTAGAACCTGGTGTGCCGGCGCCGCAAGGTGGAGGATTAGCCTAGTGAGCCATGGCACTGGCCCAAATCTTTCTTTCAAATAAGTAAAATAAATCTTTAAAATACACATACACACACACACATACACACATATATATAGTTTTCCATCACTCTGATGCAATTATTCAGCCCTGGAGTAACTCTCATGAGTTTCACTTTCTATTTCTTATCCAAAAGATCGTTTCCGTTTTATTGCTATTATACCTTTTATCTACTGAAGTGTAGATAAGTGTTTAATAATGAAAGCTTTAGGGGCCGGCACTGTGGTGCAACAGGTTAACACCCTGGCCTGAAGTGCTGGCATCCCATATGGACGCCAGTTCAAGACCCGGCTGCTCCACTTCCAATCCAGCTCTACTATGGCCTGGGAAAGCAGTAGAAGATGGCCCAAGTCCTTGGGCCCCTGCACCCGTGCAGGAGACCCGGAAGAAGCTCCTGGCTCCTGGCTTCGGATTGGCGCAGCTACGGCCACTGCAGCCAATTAGGGAGTGAACCGTCAGATGGAGGACCTCTCTCTCTATCTCTTTTCTCTCTGTGTCACTCTTTCAAATAAATAAAAATAAAAAATATTTAAAAAAATAATGAAAGCTTTATAATTTGAAAGAAAATAGCTTTTCTTTACTTTAAAAAGTACCATATTAAGGAAATATTGAGCAATTGATTGATTTTAACTTTTAGAAAAAGTCAAGGGTCTTCATATAAATTACCTATGCCTAGAAGATGCTTGATGTTCTATAAAAAATTGCTATCATGAGTTTAAATGGTACCTTTTTATCTTCTTTACAATATTATAAATAATATATTTGCCTCTTTTTTTTTTTTTTTTAGAAAACTGGTGATTTATTTGCTATCAAAGTATTTAATAACATAAGCTTTCTTCGCCCAGTGGATGTTCAGATGCGAGAATTTGAAGTGTTAAAAAAGCTCAATCACAAAAATATCGTCAAATTATTTGCTATTGAAGAGGAGGTAAGTCATCAACCTTTAGTTAATCATGTCATCATGTAGCCGTTGTGGTTCAGGAGACAGAACCTAATATAAAAATGGGTTAAAATGGTGAAAATTAGGGTTCATACAACCAAATAGTCTATCCCAAGTATACTTAAATAGGTATAGTAGTGAGAATAATGTATCATAAAAATGGAATCAGAGGGGCTGACCCTGTAGTGTAGTAAGTTAAGTATCTGCCTGCTGTGCTAGTATCCCATATGGGTGCTAGTTCAAGTCCCAGCCACTACACTTCTGATCTAGCTGATGGCCTGGGAACGCAGTAGAAGATGTCCAAAGTCCTTGTGCCCCTGCACCCATGTGGGAGACCTGGAAGAAGCTCCTGGCTTAGGATCAGCCCAGCTCCAGCTGTTGCAGCCATTTGGGGAGTAAACCAGTGGATGGAAGACCTTTCTCTGTAACTCTGCTTCTCAAGTAAATAAATACATCTTAAAAATAAAAAAAAGAATGGAGTCAGAAAAAAGTATAGATTGTGACTACCGGTCTAGGAATCCAGAGATTAATACATGAAGTTCATTCCTAAAAGATAGAATTGATTTTAGAGGGAAATAGCAAAAGTAAGTATGTCATCAGGAAAAGTAATCTAAAAATAATGGAAAAAGAAATCTACTTAAAAATGAGTAATCAGTGAAATAATCTTTAGAAAAATACTTTAGAAATTTTTACCCCTTGTCCTAGTGATTTCATTTTTAATGCTTATTTCTTAGGAAGTAATCAGAAATGTAAATTGCATGCATAAATATGTTAATTGGTACCTTGTTTATAATAAGGAATAGTTAAGTAAGTCAAATAAATTAGAATGTGTTATAGTTGCCCAAAGTTAGTCAGACTCAAGGTTGTAAAGCACAGCCTTTCAGAGCGCCAACTCTGCCCAAGACTTCCCACACCAGCTACAAAGGATTTGGGAAACTGCAGTCAGGACAGTACCCACAAAACTGTCCTCACTTCAGACACCAGCCTCAAGTTTAGGAGAACCCAAGACTACTCTACTTCAGACTTGCCAGCTACAGATTTGTGGGTTCCCTGACACTCAGTTTTGATGACTTGCTAGAATGTAAAATGACTCACAGAACGCAGGGAAGTGTTACCATTGTATTATAGCAAAAGTGTACATGTTAGAACTAGCCAAAGGAAGAAACACTTAGAGTAAAATATGAGAGGGCTCCAGCTGTGAAGCTTGCTGGTCCTCAGTGACACGGTACCCTTTTGGCATGTATCTGACAATATGAATAGGGTATTGGCAGCCTGGGCAGCCTTCTGGGGCTTGATCTTTTATGAAGCACATGGTTGACCATTCGTCTTCAGGCCCTTCCTGAGGTTCAGGCCAGTTCCTTTAGTTCCTGTTTCCTTTGGAGATCGGAACTGATAGGATGTGTCCTAAAGCCCACGTCATAAATCGCATTGTTATAGACTGTCCAGCAAACAAAAACACTCCTCTCCAGAGATTACTTCCCCGTGTCCAAGGGCAAACCCCAGGCTTCTCTATGGATAAAGTGAATTCTTCATGACACAATAGTGAAATATTAATAGATACTTATCAAACTTTTATTCACTGGAAATATGGTTGTATTTACTGTTATGTAAGAAAATCAGGATTAAAACTGTATGTGCAGGGGCAAATACTAATATAGCAGTAAAGATGCTTTGGAATGCTTGTATCTTGTATCATAATGCCTGGGTTCAGTTTGTTGCTCCACTCCTGATTCCAGCTTCTTTCTAAAGTACATTCTGCCTCAAATGGTTGGATTCCTGCCACCTGCATGGGAATCCCAGATTGGGTTCCTGACAGCAGGTGTCAGCCTGCCCAACCCAGGCTTTTGGGGGCATAGCATTTGGGGAGTAAACTAGCAGATGGGAGATCTCTGCCTTTATGTGTTTGTGTGTGTGTGTGTGTGTGTGTGTGTGTGTGTCTGCTTATCAAATAATCGTATTTCAAAAATATGCAGTGTGATCCTGATATATAGTATAATACAAACAGTGTTAGATATATATAATATGATTTGACCCATAGGGAGGAAACTGAAAGGAAATACACCTAAACAGTAACATGATTATCTTTGTGATGGAATTGTGGGTATTTTTTAAAGGTCAACATATTTGATCATTTTAAAACAACTTCTTTTTTCTTTTACAGTTACTTCCTTTTTTATAAATGCTGAACAGCAGAAAATTCAAAGTATTTTGTGAAAGTATTTTGGGGCTGTGTAGGAAAAAAATAGAGAAGCAAGAGAAGATATAGATGTGGAGATGAATACTGGATTTTAAGACTCATTCAAATTTTCAAATTTCTAAAATAGGCATACACCTGCTAATCATTGTGTATATGTAATTTGATAGTATTTCTTCTTCTCTGTAAAACTATTGTTATATTGACAATGTATCTTACAGTAGATGGTACATTAAAATCAAAGTTTAAAATAAATCAGCAGCTCAGATGCAAATGAACAGACCAGAACTTGGCTGCTACTCTGCCACCCTTTGTTTTTGAGAATGAGGCTCCATTCCTGGAAGTGAAAGTACTCATGAGAAGAATCTCAAATGTTTTAAGAGATTTGTTAGAAGAGCTTTTGGCCTAAGTGTACTGTTATGCATAGGAAATTAAAAATAATTTTAACAAGAATGATATAACATGGTAGCAGCGATTTTGTAGGTCAAATTTAGCCACTTTTCACTGGTTTGTCCTCAAAAGTAAATCTCAACTTAAAAAAAAAAAAAGATTTATTTATTTATTTGAAAAGCAGAGTTGCAGAGAGGCAGAGGCAAAGAGAGCAGGACATCTTCCATCTGCTGGTTCACTCCCCAAAATGACCGTGGAGCAGGGCCGATCCAAAGCCAGGAGCCAGGAGTTTCTTCGAGGTCTCCTACGGGAGTGCAGGGGCCCAAGGACTTGGACCATCTTCTGCTGCTTTCTCAGGCACATTAGCAGGGTGCTGGTCCGGAAGGGGAGCAACCAAGACTCAAGCTGGCACCTATATGTGATGCTGGTGCTGCAAGTGGTAGCTTTACCTGCTACGCCACAGCACAGGCCCCAGATCCAACTTTCTTAATAGGAATTTCAAAGATGTTAAGTGTTATATTTGTACAGTCAGTAGGATTTAATGAATCCCAGGTGAAGTAGTTCCAAGTGCCTTCGCCATTATAGCAGATTTAACATTTAAATAAAATTAGATAAGTACTTGCATATGATCAAAACATAGTTTTGTATGGATTCCTAATCAGTGATTTTTTTTTTCAGACAACAACAAGACATAAAGTGCTTATTATGGAGTTTTGTCCCTGTGGGAGTTTATATACTGTTTTAGAAGAGCCATCTAATGCCTATGGACTACCAGAATCTGAATTTTTAATTGTTTTGCGAGATGTGGGTATGTTTGTTTGTTTACCTAATTATAGATATATATGATTTAGTCACTTAGAATTAAAAAGTAAATTTCTTACATTTAAAACTGAAGACCTTAATATAATGCTTTCTTAGATATGACACCAAAAACACAAGTGATAAAAAAATAGATAAATTGAACTTTGTCAACCTTAAAAACTTATGTAGTTCAAAGGATAACATGAAGGAAATGAAAAGACAACTCACAGAATGAGAGAAAATGTTTGCAAATCTTATGTCTAATAGTGAATTTTTATCTGGTAAAAAGACAAATAGGCAATGCAATTTTTATAAAATTTATTTATTTATTTTAAAGTCAGAGTTACACAGAGAAGGAAGAGAGAGAGTGAGAGAGGTCTTCTATCCACTGATTCACTCCTCAATTGGCTGCAACAGCCAGTGCTGCACCAAACCGAAGCCAGGAGCCAGGTGCTTCTTCCGGGTCTTCCACGTGCTCGTGCAGGGGCCCAAGGACTTGGGCCATCTTTAACTGCTTTCCCAGGCCAAGGAGAGAGCTGGATCAGAAGAGGAGTATCTGGGACTCGAACCAGCGCCCATATGGAATGCTGGCACTGCGGGCAGCAGCTTTACCCGCTACACCACAGTGCCAGACCCGACAATGCAATTTAAAGATGGGCTGAGGGTTTGAACAGACATTTTTACAAAGAAGATACTGTGCATAAAAAGATATTGTGCATAAAAAGTACATAAAAAGATATTCAACATCTTGACTATACTAAAAAACTTGTACACTAAAAAACATGAATGCCATATGTGAATCGCATTTTGGTAATCCTGTTGTTTTTCAATGCAAATCAAACCACAGTAAAATATACCACTTCATATCCACCAGAATGGTTAAAATAAAAAAAGACAAACAAAAATAAGCATTGGCAAGGATTTGGAGAAACTGGAACTCTCCAGCGTTACTGGTAGGATTGTAAAGTGATAGTCACTTTGGAAAACAGAATGACAGTATCTTGAAAGTTACATTGGGGCAGGTGTTTGCAGTAGTTAAGGTGTCAGCTGGGATGCCTACATCCCATATCAGACTGCCAGTTTAAGTCCTGCCTCCACTTTCAATTTCAGATACCTGCTAATGCATACCCTAAGGGATAGCTCAAATACTTGGTTCCGACCACCCTTATGAGAAACCTGGCATAGGTTGCCAGCTCCTGGCATAGCCTTACATGTTGTGGACATTTGGGGAATGAGTCAGCAAATATAAAGTCTCAATATCTCCCCCTCTGTCTCCCCCCGTCAAATAAAATGAAAATAATATGTTGAAAAAAAATTTAAATACAGGGACCTGCACTGTGGTACAGCAGGTCAAACTGCTGCCTGCCAGCATCCCAGTGCTGGTTTGAGTCCTTGCTGCTTCACTTCTGATCCAGCTCCCTGATTTTGTACCTGGGAAAGTAGCTGAAGGTGGCCCACGTGCTTGGACCCCTGTCACCGAGGTGGCAGACCTGGATGGAGTTCCAGGCTCTTGGGTTTAGCCTGGCTCATCCCCAGTGGTTGTGGACATTTGGGAAGGATACTAGCAGATGAAAGATCTCTCTGTCTCTTCCTGTCTATCTAACTCTGACTTTCAAATAAACAAACCTTTTGGGAAAAAATTACAGTGTCAGAAACCAGACCCAAGAGGCCACAGTAATACTATATCATTCCATTTATATGAAATAACCAGAACAAACCTATAGAAACAGAAAGGTTCTTGGTTGTTGAGGGCTTATGCGAGGAGCAGTTCGAGGAGTGACTGCTAATGTATACAGGTTTTTTAAAGGCATGATGAAAATGCTCTGAAGTTAGTTGTGATAGTTTTACGATTCTGTGACTATACTAAAAAACTTGTACACTAAAAAACATGAATGCCATATGTGAATCACATTTTGGTAATCCTGTTGTTTTTCAAAAAGTGTGTCAGCTAAAGAAATAATGCTGTCTGAGAAGTATTTGGGCCGTGAGAAAAGCCCAATGATAAGGTCTAAGGTTAACGGGAATTCTTGAGATTGACGCCGGAAGCTTAATGGAAACTGTTTAACCAAGGATAAAGTGAAAGAGAAACACAATAGTATGCTACACTTTATTTAATCAAATAGAAATTATAGACAATTGGTTTTAGTATTTATACAGCGATACTCTTCAATTTATCTTCATATCTTGAATGTGTACATTCACCTATCAGCTGTCAGACACGTATTTCAGGTTCTCAGTCAGTGACACTGCGTGTTAGCTAAAGCAGTGTAATTTCACCTTGCCCTTTGTAAAGAAAACACTTTATGGCATAGTAATAAGCATATGAGAAATTTATCTTTATGGAAACAAGTCTGATACTTTGCCCTTTCTTATGCTTTTTTACTATTTTATGTATTGAATCCAGTTTATCTTTTTATGGAAATTTTTTCCCAAGGTAAAGAAATGTGAAACTGGTGAGAGATTGGTGTCTTTCTTAGGACTCATAGTTCTTGGATTTAGAGATATATATCTAGAACTAATTCAGAAAATCATGTGCTTTACACCATTTTGTTACATTTTCTTAGTATTTAAGAACAATCTCTTTCTTAGACCAGATTGATTTTTACCATTCTAAAACCCATTATAACTGAAACATGAGGTATAAAATATATACTGGGGCCAGCACTGTGGCATAGCAGGTTAAGCCACTGCCTGTAACTCTGGCATTCCTTATGGGTGCCAGTTCAAGTCCCTGGCTGCTCCTCTTCCAATCTAGCTCCCTGCTAATGTGCCTGGGGAAGCAGCAGCAGATGGTCCAGGTTCTTGGAACCCTGCATCCATGTGGGAGACCCTGAAGAAGCTCTTGGCTTTTGGTTTTGGCCTGGCCCAGCCCTGACTATTGCAGCCATCTGGGAGTGAACTAGCAGATGGAAACTGTCTGTTTCTCCCTCTGTCTCTGTAACTCAGCCTTTCAAGTAAATAAATCTTTTTTTTTTTAAAGATACATGTATATAAATATACCATCTGTTACTTCTTTGAATAAAATAACTTTGAACCAACTTACAGGAAAACTTAGACCAATTTTGAGTGAGGATGAATTTGAGACAATAGATACCTATTTATGGTTCCCTTTGTTTTGCACTTACTGTTGAAGTGGGTGGAATGAATCATCTCCGAGAGAATGGCATCGTGCACCGTGATATCAAACCAGGAAATATCATGCGAGTTATAGGGGAGGATGGACAGTCGGTATACAAACTCACAGATTTTGGTGCAGCTAGAGAATTAGAAGATGATGAGCAGTTTGTTTCTCTGTATGGCACAGAAGAATATTTGGTAAGTAATGTGTCACTGATTTCATTTTTAAAAGCCAGATACATTATTATATATGCATATATAAATATTTAAAAAGCAAATGTAATCGGGTAATTGATCAACCCACTCACTATAAAATATCAGGTAATTCTTGTGACAAAAATGAACCTAATGAGTAGGGTGTGTAAGTAAAGAATTAGGTGTTGGTATCTATGGATGCTATTATTTTATTGTTTAAAATTCTTAGATGTTTTATAGCACCCATGAATCTTTTAATTTTGCTAATACATAGCTATATATTGAAAGAAAAGGCTATCTGTATACTCATGAAGTATATAGCTCTTTTTGGATAAGAGCAGCTAGTGTATTATGAACTTGTTATAATACTGTCACATGTAGAACATAATTAATTACATTTCTTTTTTTTTCTTTTAAAGATGGATTTATTTATTTGGAAGTCAGTGTTTAACAGAGAGAAGGAGAGATAGAGAAAGATCTCCCATCCTCTGGTTCACTCCCCAGGTGACCCCAAAGGCCAGGGCTGGACCAGGCCAAAGCCAGGAGCCAAGAGCTTCATCCATGTTTCCCATATAGGTGGCAGGAGCCCAAACACTTGGGCCATCTTCTGCTGTTTTTCCCAAGCCATTAGCAGGTAGCTGGATCAGAAGTGGAGCAGGTGGGACAGAAACTGGTACCATATGGGATGCCAGCATTGTAGGTGGTGGCTTTTTGCTATGCCACATGCCAGCCCAGTTAATTATATTTCTAAAACAGAAAATTGTATTGAGAGGCATTAGCTATTGAAAGATCAAAAGGACTACTGTTAAAAATATACACAAAATGTTTCATTATAGATCTAACTTTAAATGCAAAAAATGTAGGAAAGTTCTGTGGTTGATAAGGTTTATATAGGTGTGTTTAAAGTCAGTAAGATTGGAAACACTTTAGAAAATATATTTAAAAGTAAATGTGGTGAATATGTAATCAGGAAGTTTATAATATTAAGCTATCATTAATGATTCATGCCTGTGGATTTTGTCTTAAAAATCTTTAATTCTGTGATTTTTTTTTCCAATTGAAATCTGCTGTTATGGTTTTTTTTATTATTTTGTTAAATTTTTTTCATTTATTTGAAAGGCAGAGAGACTGAGCTTGTGTCCTCTGGTTTGCTTTCCAAATGCCCATAGTGGCCTGAACTGGACCAGACCAAAGCTGAGAGCTCAATCTTAAGTTTCCCATGTGGGTGTCAGGGACCCAAACACTTGAGCCAACACCTGCTGTCTCCCAGGATGTGCATTAGTAGGAAGCTAGAATTAGGACTCAAGTCAGGACTCAAATCCAGGCATTGGAATGGAGGCATCCCTGTGGGTGTCATTACTGCTAGGCCAAATGCTCGCCCCTGCTGTTGTAAATCTTGTGAGACGAAAGATAAAGTCCAGCCACTTTGTAGCTTTATTCAACATATTCTAAATCTCTTATAATTAAAGGTGTCTTAAATTGTTCTGCTAACAATAAATAAGTGGCTCTAAACTTATCTGTAAGTGTACAGGTTTTTGATCTTTTAGATGAGAATACCTAAAAGTGGATTTCGTTCATTTCACAAATATTTATGAAGTGCCTACTATTTGTACCAGGCACTGTTGCAGCCTCCTGGGCTTCTGTGGTAAACCAGATACACACCATTCCTACTTTTACGGAGCCCCCATTCTAGAAGAAAAAATAACCAGTTAACAAGTAAACAACATAATTCAGATCACTGAAGTTTTGCAAAGACAAAAGATTAAGGTAATAAGATAAAAAAAATGGGGCCGTTGTGGTACAGTGGGTTAGACCGCTGCCTGTAATACTGGCATCCGATATGGGCGCCAGTTCAAGTCCCAGCTACTCTACTTCTGATCTAGCTCTCTGCTAATTCTCCTGGGAAAGTCAGCAGAAAATGGCCCAAGTACTTGGGCCCCTGGCACCATGTGGGAGATTTGGATAGAGTTCCAGGCTTCTGGATTTGGCCATTTGAAGGGTGAACCAGTGGATAGAAGATATCTCTGTCTTCTGTCTCTTTCTCTCCTTGGCTCTGTCTTTCCTCCTCTCTGTGTAACTCTCCTTTTCAAATAAATCTTAAAAGAAAAAAGGTATAGAATGACTAGCAGGAGAAAGATAGCCAGGGAAAGCCTCCATTGAGACTAAAGTGAAGCAGAAGTGATAAAAAGAAGCAAGCCTTGAGCCTTACAAGTAGAGGAAAGAACAGTTGCAAAGAGCTAGAGACAAGAATGATCTAGGGGAAAAAAAAAATGACCTGGATTGTTTGCGAAACAGAAGGATGGCAGTTTGGGTGGGATTTAGTGAGTGAAGGGGCAAATGGTAGGAATTTAAATGGAGAGGTAATTGGGGGAGTCTTATCATATAGACTAGTAGTCTCCACCCTATAAACTAGTACCTTCTTTTTGTATAATAAATATTTTGCAGTGTTCCTTTCAGTATTTTGGTTTTTTTTTTTTTAAGGTTTACTTATTTATTTGAAAGAATTACAAAGAGGCAGAGGCAGATAGAGAAGTCTTCCATCCACTGATTTACTCCCCAAATGGCCTCAGTGGCTGGAGCTGGGCTGATCTGAAGCCAGGAGTGTCTCCCAGGTCTCTTACACAGTTACAGGGGCCCAAGGACTTGGGCTGTCTTCTGCTGCTTTCCCTGGCCATAGCAGAGAGCTGGATCGGAAGTGGAGCAGGGGCTGGTGCTGTGTTGTAGCAGGTAAAACCACCACCTGCAGTGCCAGCATCCCATATGGGCACCGGTTTGAGTCCTGGCTGCTCCACTTCTGATCCAGCTCTCTGCTATGGCCTGAGAAAGCAGTAGAAGATGGCCCAAGTCCTTGGGCCTCTGCACCCACGTGGGAGACCTTAAGAAGCTCCTGGCTTGTGCCTTTGGATCAACACAGCTACAGCTGTTGTGGTCAGTTGGGTAGTGAACCAGCGGATGGAAGGCCTCTCTCTCTCTGCCTCTCCCTCTCTCTCTTTGTAACTCTGACTTTCAAGTAAATAAATTAAAAAAAAAAAAAAAAAGTGAAGCAGCCAGGAATTGAACCAGTGCGCATATCGGATGCCAGCACTACAGGCAGTTGCTTTACCCACTAAGCCACAGTGCCAACCCCTTCCCTTCAGTTTTTTGAAATGAAAAGTTCAGCTAAGGCAATCAGCCTGCAAATCTAATTAAAAGATTAGCAGAATATCTTAATGTAATGGAAATTATTTCATGATAAAATAATAGATATTTGTGCATAAAAGCTTAGGAACAGCTTCACTGGCAAGCTATATGTAGTCTTGTATGCTTACATCTATGTAATACCACTTTGAATACAAGTGCAACATAACTTAGATGTTGTATTAGTGAATCACTTGTCACAAGTGGTGGTGGCATCATTGACATGATTTTCCAACATAGTGAACAATTCTTGTTAAAATTTCTAACTAAACAAAGTAGATTGAAATGTAGCCACATTCTTGGAAAAAAACTATAGAAATACTTGACGTTCTTTATAAAATGAAATCAGAAATATTTCTGACCTACACTGATATCTGGCAGGATAGCAGAAGGTATTTCAGGATATGGGAAGATTATTTTTCTGAACTCTCCCATACACTGCAGGATGTCTCTCTGTCTCTGGTCTGTACCCGCTGCCTTACTCGAAGCCTTTGCCAGTTATCATGATCATAACAAAGAGCCTTTGAGGCTGCTCCCCCAATACCAACTATCAATCTTTCATGTAACCTCCTAGGGCTACAGTTTAGTTTGCCTCTAATAGCCTGTTAAATTGGGAAGACTAAAACATAAATAAGTGAACTGCAAGTCCACTAGTCTGAAGCTCAACAATCTAGAAATAATCCATGTTTAAGTGAAACACCTTTTATTTTGAAATTCCTAGGAACTCCCAATCCAGATGTTAAATCCTCTCTCTTTTTTGTGTTAAAGTACATAGAAAAAGTCTCTCTTCCTCCACTGTTAGTATGTTTCTTCAAATAATTTATCCAGAAAACTTGGGCATTGCTTTATTCTTACATTGTTATTCCAGATACAGTAGCATACCCCCGGTAATATCAAGCCCTGCGCAAGCACATGTGGCACATTCAGTAGAGAGGCAGTGGGTACAGATATGTCAGACTAGTGTGCACCAGGCCAGTACCCATCAGTCCAGCCCTAGGGAATAGCTTCCAACTCTACCAGTTAGGTGGTGTATTATTGCACCCTTTTGAGGAGGTCCCTCCTTTGTCTCCTTCTAGAATCGCTGTATCTCCTCTTCCCAGGTTGGCGGCCTCATGTTCCAGAAGATATCAGGCACATCCAGGTACTCTTAGCCTGTTCACAGCTCTGTTTATACCCTAAGTATCAGCTGCTAGGTCAGAGGTCTAGTTTTTGCTTCTTTGAACAATAATCCCTTTTCATGCTATACCACAGAACCAGCAAAGCCTCCAGGCCCCATGTATCTGGTAGGCATATGATTGAACACTTACCTTAAAGCCCAAGTCCCATGCTCATCTCCTCCACTCCTGATTTCTCATTAAAATAGATTTCCCAAAAGAATCTTTTTTCCTCACCCATACACATACCACACAACCAAAATCCAGAGACTGACCCTTTGAGAATTCATAGACTGCAGCATTTAGAAGCCTCTCCTAGGAGTATTATCTGCATTGGTTCCCATTCCTCTAAGCCATAGACAAATCCCACAATGTTGTAAGGGATTGTTTGGGGTGGGATCATTTGAATGGTGACTCTACTTTGGTCTGTAGTAGTACACTCTTCAGACTATCTTACAAGAATCTTCAAGTTGCCAATATATGACTTCTATAAAGGCAGATGTTGGGAGGCCAGGCCTGTGTGACCAATGGTTCTTTGCAGAGCTAAATGTCCCATCAGAATCTGTCTGGATCTGTAAGCTCCCAAACCTGTTCTTAGAAAATCCATGTATTCTCAGCAACTCTGATAATAATGTCCCCTGTGCTTAAGGACTTGTGTTTAACACCAGCTACTTATCTGGGTCACTACATCCACTAGTTAACTCAATCAAGCTAGTTCTCCGAATTCATTCAGAGAATTCAGTTTTCATTTCAGAGCCCATATGACTTGCTTTGATGGATTGTGTGTGAGAGATGAAGCAGAGAATTTGAGGCTGCCTGGTATTGAGCGTGAGCAACTAGGTAGATGGTACTATTATTTACTTAAAGGATTAGGAGGAAAGAGGTTTGAGTGAGAAGTTTGAGAGTCTGTTTTGGATATGTTAAGTTTGAGTTGCCTTTTAGACATTTGTGAATCTGGAACTTAAGGCAGGAGATATTTTTAGACATTAAAGCATATAGAAGATATTTATTGTAATAGGCCATAGATTAGGAGGTAACAGTTATAAGCATAGGCAACTACTTTGAGTTGGGAAGCAGAGGATTTTATGTTTACTGAAAGAGGAATGTGGGGTCAATTTTGGCTTTTTTTAGCGCAGGAGATACTCAAACATGTTCACAAATGAAAAAGCACGATCCAGTAGAGAGGGGAAATTGATGCATTATATGAAAGGGATGATTTTAAGAATAGATTTCTGGAATTGATGTGATGATATGTTGGGCTCCACAGCACAGATGGAAATGTTGGCCTTTGATAGGAGCATTGGGGTGGGAAAGTAGGCTTGGGGAAAGGGCACAGATTCAGGTAGGTTGGTATTTTAAGGACATAAAGAAGAGTTGATTTGATTTCCTAGTTGAAATTGATTGAGGTCATCAAAATTGAGAGTCATAGGAACTGAGCTTGTTTTGGAAGTTTGAGGTGAGAAGAGAAGATGTGAAATAGTCTTCAGATTAGGAAAGTGAAATTATGATAGAATTTCTAGGCATTGTTGAATACCGGTTTTTTGTTTTAATATATTCCTGTAGGTCAGGACTTCATAGTTTTATCATCCTTTTTTTTCCCTTCAGCATCCTGATATGTATGAGAGAGCAGTGCTAAGAAAAGATCACCAGAAGAAATATGGAGCAACCGTTGACCTTTGGAGCATTGGGGTAACATTTTACCATGCAGCTACAGGATCACTGCCATTTAGACCTTTTGAAGGGCCTCGTAGGAATAAAGAAGTGATGTAAGTTATTTCTCCATATAAAATTAAAAATAGTTCTTAAAGTGTACATCTTACTATGTTGCATCATATCTTAGAGTTGATTATGCTAATAAAAAATTAGTTTAGCAGTCATTTCTGGTTTGTTTGTTTTTTTTGTTTTGTTTTTTTGTTTTTTTAGATTTATTTATTTATTTGAAAGTCAGAGTTACAGAGTGAGTAAGGGAGGGACAGATAGAGTAAGACCTTCCATCTTCTGATTCACTTCCCACATGGCCACAATAGCCAGGGTTGGGCTAGGCAAAAGATGGGAGCTAGGAGCTTCATTCAGGTCTCCTACATGGGTGCAGGGGCCATCATCTGCTGTTTTTCCCAGGCCATTAGCAGGGAGCAGGGTGGGAAGGAGAGCAGCCAGGTCTTTAACTGGCACCATACAAGTGGTGGGTTTACCCACTAAGCCACAGCACTGACCCCATTTCTGATATTTTTAAGCTATCTGGTTTTTAATAACAATTCAGTCCCTTATGGCATGCTGACACTGCAGGTGGTGGTTTCACCCACTGTGCCACACTGCCAGCCCCATCGACTCTTTGGTCCATTATTAAAAATGCACTTCTTTCTGAAATTTATTTCAATTTGTGTGCTTATCACCAGTTTTCCTCCATGCAGCTGGAAGACAGACACACGGTTTGTGGAGTGCTAGGACCAATACCAGAGATAAATATAATTCTTATTCTGAACTACCGATTTCTCTTACCATCTAAAAATAACATTTTTGGGCCGACAATGTGGTGCGGCTGGTAAAGCTGGTGCCTACAGTGCCAGCATCCCTTATGGGCACCAGTCTGAGTCATGGCTGCTCCACTTTTCATGCACCTCTCTGCTGTGGCCTGGGAAAGCAGTAGAAGGTGGCCCAAGTCCTTGGGCTCCTGCACCAGTCTGGGAGATCTGGAAGAAGTTCCTGGCTCCTGGATTTGGATCAGCACCATTCCAGCAGGGGTGGCCAACTGGATTGGAAGTAGAACCAGGAGTAGGATGCAGGTGTCTAAACCACTAGGCTAAACACCCATCCCACCATGAACTTGTATCTCTCACACCTTTAACACTTAACTTTACCTTGTATAAGCACACAATTAAAAGAGCCAGCATTGTGACACAGCAGGTTAAGCTGGCATCCTATATAAAAAGGTTGATTCGATTTCCTGCAGGTCCATTTTGTATCCAACTCCCTGCTGATGTGAAAGCTGCAGAGAATGGCCCAAGTGCTTGGGCCCCTGCCACCAACATGGGAGATCTTTTTGGAGTTCCGGGCTCCTGGCTTTGGCCTGGCCCAGTCCTGGCTGTTGCTGCCATTTGGGGAGTGAACCAGTGCGTGGAGGATTCTCTGTCTCTCCCCTTTCTCTTTGTGTCTTTCAAATAAGCAAATCTTTAAAAGCACAACCACAGGGGCCTGGTGTTGTGGCATAGAAGGTTAAGCCTCCACTCACAGTGCTGGCTCCCATATGGGTGCCAGTTTGTTTCCCGTCTGCTCCACTTCCAGTCCAGCTCTCAGCTAATGCTTTTGGAAAAGCAACGGAAGATGGCCCAAGTCCTTGGGCCCCTGTACCCACATGGGAGACCCCAGAAAAGCTCCAGGTGCCTGGCTTTGGCCTGGTCTAGCTCCAGCTATTACAACCATTTGGGGAGTAAACCAGCAGATGGGAGATTGATATCTCTCCCTCCCTCCCTCCCTCCCTCCCTCCCTCTCTCCCTCCCTCCCTCCCTCCCTCCCTCCCTCCCTCCCTCCCTCTCTCCCTCCCTCCCTCCCTCCCTCCCTCTCCGCCCCCCCCACTCCCCCTCCCCCTCTCTCCTCCCTCTCCCTCTCTGCCTTTCTAATAAATCTTTAAAAATACACACACAACCATAAAAACATCTCAGAAAATTGAGGAAGAAGCATATTTTTCCTTTGGCAGTTTGAGGAAGTAAAACAAATTCAGATGACACAGCGACTTCTGCAAAAACTAAATATTTTCCATAAGGGACAGTTTTCATAGTCATGGGAGAGGACATCCATTAACTGTACTGATGATTTTGGTATAGCATCGTCCAGAACTCTATAGAGTGCCCATTTTGTAAAATATTTCCACTGGGCCGGCGCCGCGGCTCACTAGGCTAATCCTCCACCTAGCGGCGCCGGCACACCGGGTTCTAGTCCCGGTCGGGGCGCCGGATTCTGTCCCGGTTGCCCCTCTTCCAGGCCAGTCCTCTGCTGTGGCCAGGGAGTGCAGTGGAGGATGGCCCAGGTGCTTGGGCCCTGCACCCCATGGGAGACCAGGAGAAGTACCTGGCTCCTGCCATCGGATCAGCGCGGTGCGCCGGCCGCAGCGTGCCGGCCGCGGCGGCCATTGGAGGGTGAACCAACGGCAAAGGAAGACCTTTCTCTCTGTCTCTCTCTCTCACTGTCCACTCTGCCTGTCAAAAAAAAAAAAAAATTTTTTTTCACTAACAAAGGCAATAATCAATTTGTATTTTCCTAGTTGAACATAAATTGTTCTTAGCTGTAAAGCATGTTTTTATCTTCATAGGTCTTAAATCAGTGTCGGCATTTTTGCTGCTCAGAAAATGGGTAAAAAAAAAAAAAAGTACAATCCTTACTACTAAAGGAAACATGAGACTTATAAGCACCTAAGAATCTCACATGATTGTGTCTCACCCCTGTGTGGCCAGGCATACCATTAAAAGAATTCTTCTTTACTTGAACAGAAACTCAACTGTTTATGAACACTGTTAATGAATGTTGAGAAATAATTGTAGTAATCAGTACTGTTTACTAATGAGTGATTCAGTCATCTCACGTTATAGCAGTGTTGATCCCTCAGAATCTCTTTTTTTTTTTTTTTTTTAACAGGCAGAGTGGACAGTGAGAGAGAGACAGAGAAAAAGGTCTTCCTTTGCCATTGGTTCACCCTCCAATGGCCGCCGAGGCCGGCGCACCGCGCTGATCCGATGGCAGGAGCCAGGAGCCAGGTGCTTTTCCTGGTCTCCCATGGGGTGGAGGGCCCAAGCACCTGGGCCATCCTCCACTGCACTCCCTGGCCACAGCAGAGAGCTGGCCTGGAAGAGGGGCAACTGGGACAGAATCCGGCGCCCCGACCGGGACTAGAACCAGTGTGCCGGCGCCGCAAGGCGGAGGATTAGCCTAGTGAGCCGCGGCGCCGGCCCAGAATCTCTTTTCATGTTAAAACATGACCTTTCCACTTGTTGAACTGTTTAAGAATTTGTGTCTCCTGGCCGGCGCTGCGGCTCAATAGGCTAATCCTCCACCTTGCGGCGCCGGCACACCGGGTTCTAGTCCCGGTCAGGGCGCCAGATTCTGTCCCGGTTGCCCCTTTTCCAGGCCAGCTCTCTGCTATGGCCCGGGAGTGCAGTGGAGGATGGTCCAGGTGCTTGGGCCCTGCACCCCATGGGAGACCAGGATAAGCACCTGGCTCCTGCCTTCGGATCTGGCCGCAGCGCGCCGGCCGCGGCGGCCATTGGAGGGTGAACCAACAGCAAAGGAAGACGTTTCTCTCTGTCTCTCTCTCTCTCACTGTCCACTCTGCCTGTAAAAAAAAAAAAAAAAAAGATTTTGTGTCTCCTTAAGAATTCTTCCATTCATTCCAATCAGTTTTCTTTTGCATTAATCTTCACATATCACTGCAGTCAAATTCTTCTCACATAAATGCCCTTTGCTTTTCATATTAATTTCCTTCTTCTCTGAAAAATTTCTTTTTTTTTAAGATTTATTTATTTATTTGAAAGAGTTACATGGAGAGAAAAGGAGAGGCAGAGAGAGAGAGAGTGAGAAAGAGGTCTTCCATCTACTGGTTCACTCCCCAATTGGCCGCAACGGCTGGAGCTGCGCCGATCCAAGACCAGGAACCAGAAGCTTCTTCCAGGACTCCCGTGTGGGTGCAGGGGCCCAAGGACTTGGGCCATCTTGTACTGCCTTCCCAGGCCATAGCAGAGAGCTGGATCAGAGCAGGAGCAGCCAGGACTAGAACAGCGCCCATATGGGATGCTGGTGCTTCAGGCCAGGGCGTTAACCCGCTGTGCCGCAGCACCGGCCCCTTCTTTTTTTTTTTTAATTTTATTTATTTATTTGAGAGGTAGAGTTACAGACAGTGAGAGAGAGAGAGAGACAGAGAGAAGGGTCTTCTGTCCACTGGTTCACTCCTCAAATGACTGCAATGGCCTGAGCTGCGCTGATCTAAAGCCAGAAGCCAGGTGATTCTTCCCGGTCTCCCATGTGGGTGCAGGGGCCCAACAATTTGGGCCATCTTTAACTGCTTTCCCAGGCCACAGCAGAGAGCTGGATTGGAAGAGGAGCAGCCAGGACTTGAACCAGCACCCATTTGGGATGCCGGCCGCAGGTAGAGGATTAACCTAAACCACAGCGCTGGCCCCTGACAAATTTCTTAAGGCAGAGTTCCTGGCTGTTTCTGTTGTCCTTTTGTTTTTTCTTTTTTTTTTTTTTTTTTTTTTTTTTTTTATTTTTTGACAGGCAGAGTGGACAGTGAGAGAGAGAGACAGAGAGAAAGGTCTTCCTTTGCTGTTGGTTCACCCTCCAATGGCCGCCGCGGCCGGCGCACCACGCTGATCCGATGGCAGGAGCCAGGAGCCAGGTGCTTTTCCTGGTCTCCCATGGGGTGCAGGGCCCAAGCACCTGGGCCATCCTCCACTGCACTCCCGGGCCACAGCAGAGAGCTGGCCTGGAAGAGGGGAACCGGGACAGAATCCGGCGCCCCGACCGGGACTAGAACCCGGTGTGCCGGCGCCGCTAGGCGGAGGATTAGCCTAGTGAGCCGCAGCGCCGGCCTGTCCTTTTGTTTTTTGAGAGATAGGTTCCATCTGCTGGTTCATGCCCCAGATGCCTGCAATGGCTGAGACTGGGCCTGAGCTGGGGCTAAAGTCAGGAAGCAGGAACTGCAATCCTGGTCTCCCCTGCGTGGCAGGAACCCAATTATTTGAGTCATCACTGCTGCTTTCCAGGATCTGTATTAGCAGGGAGCTGGAGTCAGGAACCAGGCCACTGTGATGTGGGCTGCAGGTGCACTAGATGCCCACCATCGGTCTACTTTGTTAGAGATCACATTGACTTACTTAGAGCACATTCATTTAACCTTAATCCGAAAGAAATGATCTCTGTATGCTAATGTAAGATTGCTGTTTCGCTTCACATTTTCAAGTGGGTATAATACTTTTACCTACTTGAAGTCGTGAAGCTCTCTGATATTTCTTTCTTCCTTTTAGATTTTTGTCTTAGAAAATAGTAAAGTTTAAAAGGCTGCTTTCGTTGACTTGCTGTATCATTACAGCCTTCTTTTGCTCCCTGTCCCTCTCTGTCTTCAGTTCACCTTTATTTTTATTGTCTTCATTGGAAATCAGATGAAATTTGGTCCATACATCTATTCCTATGTATCTATTCCTGTGTATCTTTTCAATATGTAAAGAATATTTCTGGTACTCTGCCGTGTGTAGTTTATCTTTTTTAAAAGAGCTACCGTTCATTCCCTAGTAATTTTAGAATCCAATTGATTGTGTCTTTGCATAGTATGGATTAGAGGGTTTAGGAGCTTTTTTCATGGTCTATTCTGTGCTTTAACTGTTTGGGGGCAGTTTTTTCAGATTGAAATGTAGATTTTTATTGTGAACATCAGGCTACTATTACATGACATTCTGAGATCCTAAATGAAAATTAATTATGACATTTATAAAATAATCATACAGCCACTATTGTACTTCAGTCATATTCAGAGTATTTTGGTGTTGTATTGATCCTGTAGACATCAATCACAATGTTTGGTTTAATAGATAATTGTAGCAACAGTTGAGGAAATACTTTTGCAAAGCCCCTTAAAAGAGACCATGCAGTAATGGACTACCTATTTTATTCTGCATTTATTCTTCCCAAGGTATAAAATAATTACTGGGAAGCCTTCTGGTGCAATATCTGGAGTACAGAAAGCAGAAAACGGACCAATCGACTGGAGCGCAGACATGCCTGTTTCTTGTAGTCTTTCTCGGTAAGTATAGCATATGTAATTTCATCTTTCTCACTTTAGTGTTTGAAATCTTTGTTGAGAGCGTGAGTGCCTGGCACAGTGGTTGAGATGCATTTGAGATGCTCACATCCTGTACTGAAGTACTTTTGGGTTCAGGCCCCAGCTTCATATCCAGTTCCAACTTTGTACTGATGTATGCTCTGGGGAGGCAGCAGGTAATGACTCAAGAACTTGGGTCCCTGCTGCCATAAGAGAGACCTGGATTGAGTTTCCAGCCCCCAGCATCAGCCAGGCCTAACTTTGGCTGTTGCAGGCATTTGGGGAAGAGAACCAGAAGATGGAAGCTCTCTCTCCCTCTATCTCTGTGCTGTTCAAATTAGTTAAATAAATAAGAAATTTTTTAAAAAAGATGTTTCCTTCTATTAAAAAAAAAAAAAGGAAAGACGTCTTATCTGAAATCACTCAAATACATAAATGTAGTTTGGTTTTATTTTAATTGACGTTGTTAAAGTATAAGGTGACTTTTGCCTTTCTGGTGATGTAAAGGTTTATTCTGAGCTATACAAATAATTTTTTAAATCCGTATTGGGACATAGACCATACATTTTTGAGATTGCTAATTACTGGTCTGGAAGTTCTTCCCAATGTAGAGGTTCCACTCAGGGACTTAGTATCTTTCAGATTGACCTCCATCTTGTATTGATGGACCACAAGTATTAACGTAGCTATGAGTGAACTTGTTAGCTGGAGTTGTAAAAAACAACAAAGTTTAATGTTATCCACATTTTCAGAAATATTCAAATTATTTCAGGCCGGCGCCGCGGCTCACTAGGCTAATCCTCCGCCTAGCGGCGCCGGCACACCGGGTTCTAGTCCCGGTCGGGGCGCCGGATTCTGTCCCGGTTGCCCCTCTTCCAGGCCAGCCCTCTGCTGTGGCCCGGGAGTGCAGTGGAGGATGGCCCAGGTGCTTGGGCCCTGCACCCCATGGGAGACCAGGAAAAGCACCTGGCTCCTGGCTCCTGCCATCGGATCGGTGCGGTGCGCCGGCCGCAGCGCGCCGGCCGCGGCGGCCATTGGAGGGTGAACCAACGGCAAAGGAAGACCTTTCTCTCTGTCTCTCTCTCTCACTGTCCACTCTGCCTGTCAAAAAAAAATTTAAAAAAAAAAAAAAAAATTATTTCAGAATCCTAAAAGAAGTAATTTAAAAATAGAAGGTAAAATATTTTAGGTTTTGCTTTGGAAACAAACCAAGACACTCATCAATATTTAGTATTTGTGATTACTGAATTGACTTCCCATTTTCCTGAATGCAATATTTATATACTCCACAAATGGATACACACCCAGGTTCTGATTTACTGGCTGAACACCTCTTAAAAGTTGTGGGTACTTCTTACATGACTTTTTGCCATTTAAAAAGTAAACATGTGAGGCAAGCTAATAAAATAACACTTTTTGTTTTATATATTGGGTTCTGTAAAAATTCATTTAAAACAAGAGTTCCACAGAAAAAATCATTTTCAAAAGCCACAGTTGTAGCCAGAAGTTCTGCATTTTTTTTTTTATTATTTAAAAAAGCTTCCCAAATTAAAATGTGTCATGGAACTAGATTACCA
The DNA here is from genome assembly GCF_964237555.1 of Oryctolagus cuniculus. Classification (NCBI taxonomy): domain Eukaryota; kingdom Metazoa; phylum Chordata; class Mammalia; order Lagomorpha; family Leporidae; genus Oryctolagus; species Oryctolagus cuniculus. Next base: position 66,638,041 of record NC_091442.1, read on the forward strand.
GGAGAAATTCATGGTGTCGTACAGCACAAATTTAATATTATAATAGTGATTTGTGCTGAACTTTTACTTCTGAAATACTCATTTGAGGGACCTCAGACAAAAATGTAAAGAACTCAGGAAATAAACACTTGTTGATTCTAGTTACTGGAACTTACAGTTGATGTTCTGAGCTACAGATGGCATTTCTGGAGGGTGACAGGCCTTATCTACCTAATCTGTCATAACAAATTTACACCAAGTTATAAATTCTATGATAAAATTTCTATATATTACTAGTAAATATATTTTATGATATTTTCGTTTTAAATAGTACAGACTTAACATACTACAAATCATGAATGAAAACAGCTGTCAAAAATGTAATGGACTGCAAGAAAAAGATAACCACCGGCTTTTTAATGTGTTAGTCAAGCCTGCATAGTCAGGAAGAGAAAATCTAACCTACCAGTTCCAGTGAGAAGGAAATGGATGACTCTCTAACTAAACATCCTTCTGTGTGTATGAGCCAGATTGCAGCTGAAGCTTTGTACTCAGACTGTGTGGTCTGGACTTGGTCTCTTTCTTTGTTCAGATGTGCTTTTTTCCCTGCTTTTTCTTCTCACAGACAGGCTCTTTCCTGACAGCTGTAAGACATTCCCAGGGCAATAGTCTCACAGCCTTGAAAGCCCAGTTTCTTTCGGTTTTTTGGGTTGATTCTCACTGAACTAACTTATGCTACCCAGTGGCCATCTCCAGTCAGTTGTCATTACCACTTCTGACTCTCTTGTCCATGTGTGCACAGGGAGTGCTATTAGAGAATAGAAAGGTTGGAATCTCTCTCAAAAGAAAGGAGAATGGACACATGTTCAGCAAAAATAAAATGTCAACTTTATACTTAGAAAATAGTTACCAGAAAGGAATTGCTATTCTAGAATCTGTCACATGATCAAATATATATTTTATTTTGAGTTTTTGCTTTTGTTTTTGAAAGGCATTTAAAGTGACAACGAGGGAGAGACAGGGTTGGGGGAGAGGGATAGACCTTTCATCTGCTGGTTCACTCCCACCACATCTAGAGCTAAGCCAGGAGACAGAAGCTCCCAACTGGATCTCCACATGAGTGGCAGGAACTCAAGTAGTTAATCCATTTTCTGCTGCTTCCCAGGCCCCTTAGCAAGGAGCTGGATTGGAAACAGAGGAACGGGGACTTGAACAACCAGGACTCAAACCATTGAGCATTCCAATGTGGGATGCAGGCATCCCAAATGACAACTTAACCTGCTGTACTTCCAAATACATGTTTTGAAGACTATTTGAAATTTTGTAACTGGGAGTCTATTTGAACATGCTTTATAATCTGGTGAAAGCGTGAGAAGAAATAAAGGTTCTTTCAGTTATTTATTACAAAGTATATGAACTTTCATTTACTTTCAGTAAATGATTATTTATTGTTGAATTGACACTAACTGCTGGATTACTGCATTAGTTTTACTTTCTAAAGAAATATATTACTACAAAAGCCTGTAAATTAACATAAAATTATATTCTAGAGTGCCATATTACAAGGACATTAAAGATCTTTTGATTGTTGGCCGGCACTGTGGTAAAGTGGGTTAGGCCTCCACCTGCAGCGCTGGTTCATGTCCCAGCACTCCTCTTCTGATCCAGCTCTATGTATGGCCTGGGAAAACAGTAAAAGATAGCCCCAGTGCTTGGGCCTCTGCACCCAAACTAGGAGACCCAGAAGAAGCTCCTGGCTCCTGGCTTTGGATCAGCCTGGCTCCGGCCATTGCAGCCATTTGTGGAGTGTACCAGTGGATAGAAGACCTTTCTCTCCATCTCTTCCTCTCTCTCTAACTCTGCCTCTCAAATAAATACATAAAATCTTTTTAAAAAATTTAAAAAAGGTATTTTGATTGCTGGAAAATAGGTTATTATCTTATCCTTATGAACTTGTGGTTCCAGTCTCACGTGAATAGCCATGTATATTCGAAATTATAATGTGTTTGGAAAAGTGAGGAAACGTGGGAAAGAGAATCAAAAAAAAAAAATCAGTAAAAGATAAGTTAACTTTAAAATATGTTGTATGTAATCCATGATTCATTGACAAATGATACCAAACAAAGATTTCCTGGTTTTCTGAAAAGTTGGCAGATATTTATTAATCTAATTTTGTAATCCAAAAATCCTATATCCGAACTGCTCCAAAATCGGAAACTTTTTGAGCACTGACATCATGTCAAGTAGAAAATTCTACACCCCATTTCATGTGATAAGTCTCAGTCAGAACACAGGCACACTAAAAAATAGTGTATAAAATTACCTTCAGACTACGTGTAAAAGATACATGTGAAACATAAATGAATTTTGTGTTTAGATTTGGGTTCCATCATCAAGATATCTCCTAAGTGTTTGCCAGCATTCCAAAATCAAAGAAAAATCCAAAACACTTCTAGTCCCAGGCATTTCAAATAAGGGTTATACTCAATGAGTTCCCTGAATTTGTTGGTAAGTGTTAGAATTTTGTACCTTGAGAAAATATGATATATTCCCTCTTCAGGTTACCTTTTTTTTTCAATACCATTCTAGGGGTCTTCAGGTTCTACTTACCCCTGTTCTTGCAAACATCCTTGAAGCAGATCAGGAAAAGTGTTGGGGTTTTGACCAGTTTTTTGCAGAAACTAGTGATATACTCCACAGAATGATAATTCATGTCTTCTCACTACAACAAATGACAGCTCATAAAATTTATATTCATAGCTATAATACGTAAGTACCTCTTTGTATTTTCTTCTTGTATATTATTTAATAAATATTTTCCTAAATTAGGAGAGGGCTTTTTGAAAAGATGCCTCAGCTTCATCAATGGCACCTACTTCCCACTTGGAAAATTCTGTTTCATGCTTTAGTAAATTCCTTTTTGCTTATCTTTGAGAAAAGGGATTAATTTTCTAAAATTCACAGGTAAATTCATTGTCCTCTCATTTTAAAAATAGTAAGTCAAAGACTTAAATACTGTAGTTATTTTCATATATGGCATATAAAGCACTTAGTAAATGCTGGAGAAATAATCTATTTATATAAACAAAAAATATACTCATGATAAAGAAATCTACCCATGTGGTAAAACTTCATGTAACTAAATATACACACACCTACCAATAGTGTTTATGAAAGCAAAACACATTCATGTTTAAAAATATCTACCTATGTGATAAAACTGAATATTACTAAACACACACACACGCACACACACACACTCTCTGACAGCCTCAGCCTGTAAAAATTGGGGGAATTTGAGTAAATTAGGTGGATTGTATCAGTGTTTAGATCCTAGTTGTGATGTTTACCATATGCAAGATCTTCCCCTTGGGGAAAACTGGGTGAAGGGTATATGGCATCTCTCCATGTTATTTCTTAGAATTGTGTATGAATCTACAGTGATCTCAGAATGAAGTGTTTTTAAAAGGAAAGCACATTATATGTACTTTAGTTTCTATGTTGGCAAAATTCAAATAGCAGTTTTCTTGCCTCATAAAACTCATTAAAAAGAGACTTTTACTTGTATTTAAGGATAAAATAAGTTGGATAAAGTAGAATTTTAGATATTTGCATATAATATATTTAATTTATAAACAAATATATCAAGAATACAATAATATTAGGTTATATGTAACATATTGTGTGTCTTTATTTTGGTACTTAGTAGTCTGAATAAATATATATTCTAGACGTTAGCCACGATTCTCATTTTGATAGTATATTTGAACCTAGAAAGTTTACTTAAGCCAGAACCAGATCAAAACAGAAGCTTGTGGCAGAGCCACATCACAACATCACTGTTGAAAATTTTTTTTGATTTTATAGATGTATTCCAGGGAATTCTACCTTTCTTCCCAAAACATTCTTTTGAAAATACTTGGTTTTATTCATTTATGTAACAAATATAGTCATATTGCAAGTGCTGTTCTCAGTTCTTTTAAGTCATTTAATGCTCATAGGAGTTCTGTGGGTGCTGTTGTTCCCATTTTCCTGGTGAGGTTAGACAACAAGTGAGGTGGAAGAGCTGGGATTTCACTCAAAGTCAGAGTACTTAACCTCTCTGTTTCAGTTCCTCACTTTTAAATGTCAGGAATTCTGCATCACAGAGGAATCCAAATATAAAAATATTTTAGAATTGATTACTGTTTGGACAGGTTATGTGGAATTTTCAGCTTAAGGAACTTTAGATAGTATTCATATTAGCAAAGCAGTGTTTTATGTACTCATTGAGAAATATCTCTTGGAATGGACATCGTTGCACTCATCATGTAAACAAAAGGATTTACCTCTTGTTTTATTCCCAATCATATTGTCCTTTTGAATTTTTATCAAACAGTGCTACTGTATTTCATGAACTGGTATATAAACAAACCAAAATTATTTCTTCAAATCAAGAACTTATCTATGAAGGACGACGCTTAGTCCTCGAACCTGGAAGACTGGCACAGCATTTCCCTAAAACTACCGAGGAAAATCCCATTTTTGTAGTAAGCCGGGAACCACTGAGTACCATAGGGTTAATATATGAAAAAAGTAAGTTGGGATTTTGCTTGTTCTTACTAACCATGAAGAAAAAAAAAAAAAGCCTATTGTAAAAATGATTGTGCTGTTGACATTAATGTAGAACTTCCTTAAATATTAAAGTTTTATAAACTAACTGTGAGTAGGAGTGAAAGGCCTCATAAAAATAGTTTGATTACAAATACTTTGCTTCCTAAAGTGGAATGATTGTGTCATGGCTGTTTTACCATAACTCTGCTTTTAGTGTTTTGCTAACATTCAAAATAACCTTTTGTATCACAAAAGTCAGCCAATATTTATTGTGTCCAGTGTGTATAAGACATTGTGCTCAACACTAAAGTCCAAGAAAAATAAAGCATTTTTGGAATCTTTTCAGTTCCCCATTCTACTGGTGGCAAAAAAAAATGAATTGCCCAGATTTTTATTTTCCTGCAATTTGGGGATTTGATGTAGATCAAAAAGAAACATTGAGCACATTGTGTTGGAATACTGTTAAAAAAAATTAAAAATTAGAAACATTGGAGGTAATTTGTTAGGTAATGAGCATTATTCTTTCAAGTACTTTTTTTTAAAGGTTTATTTTATTTGAAAGGCACAGTTACAGAGAAAGAGAGAGAGACAGAGTTTTCCATCTGCTGGTTCACTCCCCACATGGCCCCAAATAGCCGGGGCTGGGCTAGGCAGAAGCCAGGAGCCAGGAACTTCCTCTGGGTCTCCCACATGGTTGGCAGGGGTCCAAGCATTTGGTATTTGGGCTATCTTGCACTGCCCTCCCAGGCACATTAGCAGGGAGCTGGATTGGAAGTAGAGCAGCTCAGATTCAAACCAGCGTGCATATGAGATGCCCTCTACTCCAGCTCCCAGTAGTTTTTTGTTTGTTTTGTTTTGTTTTGTTTTTTAGCCAGAAAAAAATGAACTGAAAGAGTTTTGCCACTAATGTTTAACTTGTTTATGCTCTATTTGAGTATTAAAGAAGAAAGTAGTTTATTCAGAATATTTCTGATCTTAAGTATTTTACTTCATATTTCAGTTTCCCTCCCTAAAGTACATCCACGTTATGATTTAGACGGGGATGCTAGCATGGCTAAGGTTAGTATGTAATTAGATTAGTATGTAAACACCTGAATTTTAAATTTTCTCATCAATAGTAGAAGCAGTAAAATGTATTGGTCATCTTCGTATCTATGCTTGAATAACTGCTATTGTTACCCATTTAAATTGTTATCCATTACAAGTTATTTTATATTCTCTCTTCTTTATGTTCTGTCCTTTCTTGAGCTCATTATAAGAAAATTTTGTTCATTGAAATCTATGTAAAGATCATGTTAAAGATGAAGTACTTATGTCTTTTAGAAATTGATAGCTTATTGCATTTTCAATTAACCTGATAGTAATCTAAAGCTTGAGAAATCTTGTGTAAAAATTGTTATTACCTGAACCATAGCACCAAATGCTAACTTTTTTTTATTTCTTCATTAGACAATCACAGGAGTTGTGTGTTATGCCTGTAGAATTGCTGGTACCTTGCTGCTTTATCAGGAATTAATGCGAAAGGGAATCCGATGGTTGATGTAAGTAATAGATTGAAATCTGAAAATTGATCTTTATGTAGACCTCACTAAATGGTAATCACCCATTATTCATACTTCTTCAAACTAGCTAGGAAAAGGTACTTGATCTTTATCATAATACATTTGTTCCACTTCAACTAAACATGTAGCATTTTTCATTTGAATTATATTTGAGTCAATTATAAGACAAATAGGACAAATAGTATCTTATTTTGAAATTTTGTCCACATGGGAAGGTGTGATAGTATATTAGTTTCTATACCAAGACCTTGACTTCTTGACATTTCACTATATGGGATGGCTTTGGCATTGTTAGAATACAATACAATCTATTTTCTTGGGGTTAAATCCTCAGAAGTTTCCTCCATTTGCTACCTTTTTTCCAAATGAAGTACACGTTTACTTTTTTTTTAACCATATTGTTAAGATACAGTTCACCCACTTTATGACTCACTCACTCAGAGTATACTGTTCAGTGGTTTTAAATATATTCCCAGAGTTGTGCAAGCCATCACCATTAGTTTTAGAACATTTTCATTACCCCAAAAAGAAACTCTATACACATTAAAATTTCTTCCGTATTTTTCACTAAACCTCTCAAGATCTAGGCTACCACTGATTTACTTTGTGTAGAATTGCCTATTCCAAACATTTTATATCAGTGGGATCATACAACATTACTATACTTTCACCTTGACAAATAATTTCAAAGCCAATTTAAGGAGAAAAAAAGTATTTATTGTATTTATTTGAAAGGTAGAGTTAGAGAGGGAGAGATCCTCCATCTACTGGTTCACTCCCCAAATGGCTAAAACAACCAGGAGTGGACCAGGCAGAAACTAGGAGCCAGGAACTCCATCTTGGTCTCCCACATGAGTGGTAGGGGCCCAAGCACTTGGGCCATCTTCTTCTTTCCCAGGTGCATTAGCAGGGAGCAGCCAGAACTCAAACCAGAGCCCATATGGGATGCTAGTGTTGCAGGCAGACGCTTAACTCACTGTATACCACAATGCTGGTTCCATCAAAGCCGATGTTTTAAATTAATCATTTAAAACATTCTGAGGGGCCCCTGCTTTGGCTTAGTGGGCTAAGCCTCTGCCTGTGGCACTGACATCCTATATGTGTGCTGGTTCAAGTCCCAGCTGCTCTTCCAATCCAGCTCTCTACTGTGGCCTAGGAAAGCAGTAGAAGGTGGCCCAACTGCTTGGAACCCTGCACCTGAGTAGGAGACCCAGAAGAATCTCCTGGCTCAGGATCGGCTCAGCTCTGGCCATTGCAGCCATTTGGGGAGTGAACCAGTGGATAGAAGACCTTTCTCTCTGTCTCTCCCTCTGTCTGTAACACTACCTCTCAAATAAATGAATAAAATATTTTTTAAAAAAATTATGAAACAAAGTATTGAACATTTGGCTGAATATTCTCTTCCTGAGAATGACACTAAGGAAATATAAGATGGATATGATTTTGACCATTTTTTCTTTTTGAAATTTTCATGATTTATAGATGTTATCTTTCTGATCAAAGTGGAAAATAAATGGATTTCTTTTGGGAATTAACACAGCTCTACATACCATTTGAAGTCTCTTTTTTTTAAATCAATTAATTTATTTGAAAGGCAGGGCTACAAGTGGAGAGAGAGCCAGAGAAAGATAAGAGAGGAGGAACGAAAGAAAGACACCCTCCATCCTTTGATCCACTCCCCAAATGGCTGTTCTGAAGCCATGAGGCAGGAGCTTCATCCAGGTCTCCCACGAGGTCCAAGCACTTGGACCATCCTCCACTGTTTTCACAGGTGCATTAGTAAGGAGCTAGATTGGAAGTAGAGCAGCCGGGACTTGAACCAACACCTATAAGGGATGCTGGCACTGCAGGCAGCAGCTTCACCTGCTGTGCCACAGCGCTGGCCCTGATTGAGGCTTTTTAGTTTTGTGTGTACATGTATGAGGGCCTTTTGTCCAAAAGATGCTAAGAAAAGTGTTTTCTGGGCTCAGCTTGCTGTATAATGCCCTTGAGCTTTAATGCTCATGGCAGGTTATGTATCCTCACCTCATACCATATTTTCTTACACAGTTACATCTGAAGTACTTCATCCTTCTTGTTTTTATCTTTTTTAGGCCCTGTTAGCATTGTGTAAAACCATAAATTTGGCCGGTGCCACGGTTCACTAGGCTAATCCTCCACCTTGTGGCGCCGGCACACCAGGTTCTAGTCCCGGTCGGGGTGCCAGATTCTGTCCCGGTTGCCCCTCTTCCAGGCCAGCTCTCTGCTGTGGCCCGGGAAGGCAGTGGAGGATGGCCCAAGTCCTTGGGCCCTGCACCCCATGGGAGACCAGGAGAAGCACCTGGCTCCTGCCATCGGATCAGCACGGTGCGCCGGCCACAGCGCGCCAGCCGCGGCGGCCATTGGAGGGTGAACCAACAGCAAAGGAAGACCTTTCTCTCTCTCTCTCACTGTCCACTCTGCCTGTCTAAATAAATAAATAAAATAAAATAAAATAAAATAAAATAAAATAAAATAAAATAAAAATAAAATAAAAATTTTTAAAAAACCATAAATTTGCTTATGATGTTTTTCAGTTTGTTCCCATAACCAATTTTTCTTTTCTGTTTCCATTAAAAAATTCAGTTTTTACTAAATAATTTCTGGAAAAATCTCATTGTACTAATAGCTTTGTTTTCTTTTGCTGTTATGTACCCAAGTCATTGATCCAGGAAGATTCTATTCCTTTTGCTGTTTCTTTATACTATTTGTATTAGTATATTTTCATGACATTAATCAGGCATGAAAAATAGTTTTTAGTGGAGATCAAACTTTTACTTTAAAGGGTCCATTAGTAAATATTTTAAACTTCGTGGGCCTTCTCTTTGTTTTTATAACTTTTAAAGAAATTAAACATTAGCTCATGAGGCCTTGTTTTATTGATCTCCAAGGTAGATCAAAAGCCCATCATTAACAAGTATCATGTACTGTGTTGTTAGTCTTCTACTTCTGTTGTCACATTGATTGGTTTAAAGTATAAAGCAGAAAGCGATCTATGAGTAGTAAAAATTAATTCTGGTGGTGGTATAAAATGTAATATAGTACAACTTATTTGTGAATTATCTTTTATTCCTTGATATAATTAATGGTTTAGGTTTCTAAACTGTTAACCTTCTAAGTAGTATCAGTTTGTGAGAATACAAGTGCCCTAGTGTGTCAAAAAGTCAGATATGTTTTTGATAGCATCCCCAAAAATGTGATTGACTTTTATAATGTATCAAGAATATTCTTATGAAATGCAGTCAACAGTGGAATGAGTGATAGACCAAAAAATAGGTACACTAATGGAAAATTTTTTTTTTTAGTGAATTAGTTAAAGATGATTACAATGAAGCTGTTCACAAAAAGACAGAAGTTGTGATCACATTGGATTTCTGCATCAGAAACATTGAAAAAACTGTGAAAGTGTGAGTAGATTCTTTCTTTGCTTGAAGTTGTTAAAAGTTTAAATGTTGCTCCATTCCAGTTTATTTCATTATTCTTGGCAAGCTATAACATGCTATGCAAGTGTTTGTATGAAGGAGCAGCCTTAGGCTAGTGGGAACTTCATCATCACAAATGGAAAAATACCAGCTTTCTCAATAAAAAATAGACACCATCTCCTTCTTTTTGTGAATGAAAAGGGAGAAGAGATAGAAACAATTTTTTTTTCAAGATTTATATATTTATTTGAAAGGTAGAGTCACAGAGACAGGGGAAGAGAGACAAAATTAGCTCTTCCACCTGCTGGTTCACTCCCCAAATGGCTGAAGCCAAGAGCTTGGACCCCGGTCTGGGTCTCCCATGTTGGTGGCAGGGGCCCAGGCACCTGGGCAGTCTTTTGCCTTCCCAGGTGCATTAGCAGTGGGCTGGATCGGAAGTAGAGCATGTGGGACCGGAACCGGACTCATGGGATGCTGGAGTCACAGGTGGTGGCTTCCCCACTGTGCCTCAATGCTGGCCCCAGAAAAATCTTATTTCTATCTGATAAAGTAGAAAATGTCAGTAAGAAAATATAAAAGAAGCGGCTGGCGCCGTAGCTCACTAGGCTAATCCCCCGCCTTGCGGCGTCGGCACACCGGGTTCTAGTCCCGGTCGGGGCGCCGGATTCTGTCCCGGTTGCCCCTCCTCCAGGCCAGCTCTCTGCTGTGGCCAGGGAGTGCAGTGGAGGATGGCCCAGGTGCTTGGGCCCTGCACCCCATGGGAGACCAGGATAAGTACCTGGCTCCTGCCATCGGATCAGTGCGGTGCGCCGGCTGCAGCGCGCCGGCCGCGGCGGCCATTGGAGGGTGAACCAACGGCAAAGGAAGACCTTTCTCTGTCTCTCTCTCTCACTGTCCACTCTGCCTGTCAAAAACAAACAAACAAACAAACAAACAAAAAAAGAAAATATAAAAGAAGGAAGAGATTTTCTAACATAGCCTTTTGGTAGTATTTTTAGAATTTTAGGAATTGTTCATCACTGAGAATGTCTTTTGAAATAGAATATTTTAAATTAACCTCTTTCAAGGCTCTAGGCTCTACTGTTTATACTGCAGAGGAAATACAATAAATTAAGTCAGTAGTTACTATTAACCTTTAATTATGAAATCTAGTATTTTTGTTATTTTGTCCAATGATTATTTGAAATTAATTTGGCTTTTCTATTTTATTCCTCAGTCTACAAATTTATAAGCAGAACTATGGTAGTTCTCCTGTACGCTTAGGGGATATATTCCAAGACCCCCAGTAGATGCCTGAAACCACAAATAGCACCAACTCATAAATATAAACACTACAGTACTGGAACAGTAGATCCAATAACTGAGACATCGACCAGGTGATTAGTGGGCAGGTGATGTATACAGGGTAGATATGTTGAACAGAGGAATAATTCCTGTCCCAGGCAGAGAGGAGCAAGATAGCGTTTAATTTATAATTTATGAATTGCTTATTTCTGAAAATTTCCAACTAACATATTGAGTCCACAGCAGAACACTGGTAACTAAAACCACAGAAAGAAAGCCACATTTAAGAGGGGACTACTGTACGATGCTTTAGGAAAGCATCAAGTGTTCTTAGAATCATTGGTTTATAGACTTTGAATCAATTTTTGATTAAATGGTTGTAATAAAAATAATTTATAGTTTCTAAAAAATCTGTATTCATTGTACTCATTACTTTTTCTCCTATGACTTCTCATGCAGATATGAAAAGTTGATGAAGATCAATCTAGAAGCAGCAGAGTTAGGTGAAATTTCAGACATTCACACAAAATTGTTGAGAGTAAGTATTTATAAAATTTTAAAAAATTGTAGGTTCATAATTGCTGGCAAGATTACATTTAAACTTTCTTAGATTTATGGTATTTCTAAGGATCTCCATAGAAAGAGTAGCCTTTTCCCATCATTAGGAAGTTCTTTATAACATTTCCAAATGTCTGCTACACTTTAAATCCATTGCTTCTCCTCTGTTTCTGAAATTCGTAATACTCTTGTGTTGTGGCTGTGGCAATTAAAGCATATTCCTGTATGTGATTTAGCATGCAGTTTTATGCAGAGTATAAGCTTGTTTAGAAATAGTTGGAAAGTAGAAAAACATTGTCAAATCTTTCCTAAAGTAAAAACCATGGAACAAAAAACTTGGGCTCCTTAAAACTGAGAGTTATTTCTGTAACTAGAAAAATGAATCAGGGTGCATGTCCGTACTCTGCCAAGAAATGCAACAGCATTCCAGAGAGTCTCCAAATCTCATCATTAAAATGTATTGTAGAAGTACGTAGAATTAGACATTGTGAGAGCTGATTAATAATCCAAGATCTGCCCCTATTTATCTAGTTACTGCTGCCTGGCTACTTAAGTGGGGCCTTTATTTCTTTACATCCTTTGTTTCTTTTTCTCTAAAACGGGCAGTTTCACACCCTTTTCATCTCAGGTGAGGTTAATTGGTTATTGTACCAATTAAATGAGAAAAAAAATACTGTACTCTTGTAAGCTTTTATTATTGAAAGTAGTCTTTAATAAAACAGATGGTAAGGTAAAAGAGAAAAGGAACGTGATACGATATCCTTTTTCTCTGCATCTTAGGCTGGCCTTTAGTTTATTTCCCTTCATTTTAGATTTAAAACAGTGGTTTTCAAAATACAAGTTTGAGTCATGAACAACTTGTAGGTTATGCAATTTAATGCATTACAGTCACCAGGCCAAAGCCAGGAGCTTCATTCAGGTCTCCCACAAGGGTGGCAGGGGCCCAAACACTTGGGCCATTTTCTGCTGCTTTCCCAGGTGCATTAGCAGGGAACTGGAGCGGAAGTGGAGCAGCTGGGACTCAAACCAGTGCCCATATGGGATGCCAGCGTCGCATGACATGACTTAACCCACTGTGCCACAATGGCAATCCCCTCAGCAGTGTTTTTAAATGGAATAAAAAAGATCAGCATACATCACATAATAAGGCAGTCACTATTCCATAAAACTTTTGGTGTGTGTGTATATTTTTATATATATATATAAAAAAACTTGAAATGTTGCTGGGTTAAATCAATGGATTTCTTACTATGAGTCATAGTCAGACAAGTTTGAAAGACATTGCTGTAGAATAAAGCAATTAAAAGTCAGAGAAGCAAGAAATCGCCTTTCCCATTATTTGCCTGTATTTGAATATAGGCAGCCTTCTAATTGTAATGTTTTTTATTCTTTTCCTACAGTTGCCCTAAAACCTCAGTAGCTCATGGGCCCGGTGGACACTTCTTTCATTGCCAGCATCATTTCAGTGCTTTCAATCAAACTTACATTTTACTTTGGGGACTCCAAAGTGTGTCTCGTTTTTGTAACATTTTTGTGAGACTTAGACTTTAGAGTCAAAGTACAGATTCCAAGTAGCTGGAAGCTCAGGGCTATAACATCAGGACTTGAACTCTCAAGCCAGCTACTGTCTAACTGGTTTCATTTTTTCTTCTCATAAACTGTTGACTTGCTGTGGCTTCTTTCCTTATGGAGACCTTAAAAAAAAATTCCAACCATGGAAGTAAAATTACTAAGTAGAAATAATACCATATATATTCGCCACCCAAAAATATTATTTAAAGTCTTGTTTAGTGTTCTGTAGTTTCTCAGAGTGGTTCCTGGACCGATAGAAGCAGCCTCACCTGGAGATTTGCTGGAAATGCAACTTTTTGAACCCCACTGTGATCAGAAACTGATGGTTGGGCCTAATAAGGGCCCTCTTAACAGACCCCTCAGCTGGTTCTGATGCTGCTAAAACTTTGACAGCTGTTTTCACTTTCTTAAATGCGTATTTAAAAATTGTTACTCTATAAACATGGAGGTGTGTTTCTGTTTTGTTTTTTGTATAACATGGTATATGCATTTTTCAAGATTTTTTGTTAACACTGTTTTTTTTATTAATATAATAGTACAGCCAATAGATTAATTTTAGTCTTAATTATAATTCCCCTGTTAGTGCTTCAGGAGGTTTGCTCTTTTTCACTCTCGTATGCAATGCTATGAAAAATACCTTTTACCACACACTATTTTCCATATATTGGGCATAACATTAATGTTAAAAAACAAAAACCAAGATATGTATTTGCCTAAATAAAAACGTAAGTCTATATGTTGAAAAAATAATGTTGAAGAGCAGTAAGTTATAATGTGACACAGCTTGTTTTTATAAAATTACTCCAAAAGTGTATAAGATAACATTAAGTAAATTGATAAGGAAAATATTGTCTGCAGTAAAATTGGGCAAAAAATTTAGATAATTTACAAATGTAGAAAACACATGTAGTAGCAAAATTCTTGAAAAATTGTTGAAATCCAATAGAAAAGAGTACCTTGCAATAACAGTAATACAACAATCTTTTCATTCAAATTATCAAAACTTAAAAAATTATAATACCAAGTCTAACAAGAATCACACTGTTGCTAGCAGCAGTTTGAACTGCTACTTAGGAAGGTCTTCCTTTTTCCGTTGGTTCACCCCCAAAATGGCCGCTGTGGCCAGCGCGCTGCACCAATCCAAAGCCAGGAGCCAGGTCCCTCTCCCTGGTCTCCCATGCGGGTTCAGGGCCCAAGCACTTGGGCCATCCTCCCCTGCCTTCTGGGGCCACAGCAGAGAGTTGGACTGGAAGAGGAGCAACCAGTACAGAATCTGGCGCCCCGACCGGGACTAGAACCTGGGGTGCCAGCGCCGCAGGTGGAGAATTAGCCTAGTGAGCCGCAGTACTGGCCTAAACATTTTTGTTCTTTAAGTCTAACCTTTATCCATTTTCGTAAGTTTTACAAATACTCAGTTTTGTGGTGGATAAGTGATAAACTTTGTAATCTTATAATGAAATATCTTAGATGAGGTTTCTTTTCCATTATTAAGATGAATTATTAGGCCTCTAAACAGAGAGCACAGATGTTGTATGCTACACTTTATACTTGGCTTAATGCTATTTAATTTTCACAACTCTATGAAGTAGAGTAGTAGTAGCCATTTTTTATGGATAAGAAAACAGAAGATAATTGAATGATATGTTTTACATGTTTTTTAAAAGGATATTCACTGTATGAAGTATTTTATAAAATGTATTGCCTAGTAGTTGGTCTCATGTTTTAGTATCATACCTTATTCTTGGTGGAAATCAGCCTAAGAAACTACTCTTAAAGATGGAAATAATTACTGTGTTTTGAGTTGGAGTAATCCACAAAAGAAATGTAATCCAAGCTTTAGTCTCCATTAGCATTGTGTTTACTGTCTCTGACTTGTGGCAATCTGGAGCTCAACCCATTGGTTTTATGTAGCTTTCCAGTTCTCAGGGAACAATAGAAACCAGTCTTCAGGATGTGGACAGCAGGTTATCTCCAGGTGGATTGCTGGCAGATGCATGGGCACATCAAGAAGGCACACATCCAAAAGACAGAAAGTAGGTTCTAGTTCTGTGGTTAGTTTCTGCTCTTATTATTAAATGTCCTCTTTTACATCAACTCAATTTATTTGGATTTTTCTTCCTTTAACAGTGTAGAAAAACTACAGGTCCTGTTAAATTGCATCACAGAGATTTACTACCAGTTCAAAAAAGACAAAGCAGAACGAAGTAAGTACAGTTTGCTACTTGTTAATCTAGTGAATCAGCTTTTGTAGTTGTAAATCAACTGAATCAGTTTGATTTACTTGCAAGAGTGGCTACTTACATTACTTGTTTTAGATGTGTCAGGAAAAAAGTGGAATGTACTAAAAATTATTCTGAAACCAGCCTTTTGGATATTTTAAATCATAGTCCTATATTCTAAAATGTTTAGAGGCCAGGTAGTTAAGAGAAAGGAATGAGTTTGGCCAGTGGAGCCTGAGATGGATTCCAGCGTAGATTCCCCACCTAGAAGGAGGTCAGTGCTAAGACTTACCTGATGTTCACCTAATGCTGTTTCTCAAAAAAAGGTAAAAATACAGATTTTGTTAGAAATACCCAAATTTTTGCATGTTGGCATGATAATTTTTTTAAGTTATTTCACTTTTTATGTGAAGGAGACATACAGAGATTTTCAATCAGCTGTTCACTCCCCAGATGACCACAACAGCAGGACAAGGCCAGGCAAAGGCCAAGAGCCCAGAACTCCATTCTGGTGCCCTGCTTGGTGTCAGGGACACAGGTTCTTGAGCTTTCACCTTCTGCCTCTCAGGGTGTGTTACACATTAGGATGAAACAAATCCAGCACTCAGATACGGGATGCAGGTGTCCCAGGCAGCATTGTAACCACTGCTAAACGCATGCCCAAGTTAATTATTTTTTTCTAATGTTAACACTATATAGATCAAAGCAAAAAGCATATGTGAGTCATATGTAGCCCATGGCCCCACGAGTCTACGACGTGCTTTAATCTCTTAGCCTTTTTGAAGGAATTATCTCAAAAGAAAAAAAGGACATGACATAATTCTGCAATAACAAAGGTAATATATTTTCTTATTTCTAGGACTAGCTTATAACGAAGAACAAATCCACAAATTTGATAAGTAAGTATCTAGATTATACTTAATAATTAGTTATTTTTGGTGCTATTTGAATTATCTTTATTAATATTAAAGTTGTAATTAATTACAACAAAAATGCATTTTAATCCTGACTTTAAAGGCCTTTTTGTTTTTTGAAGAATTTATTTACCTATTTGAAAGAGTTAGGGAGAGACAGAAATCTTCCATCCGCAGGTTCACTCCCTAGATGGCACAACAGCCAGGGCTGGACTAGGCCAAAGCTGGGAGCCAAGAGTTTCATCCTGGTCTCCCACATGGGTACAGAGGCACAAGCACTTGGGCCATCTTCCATTGCTTTCCCAGGCACACCAGCAGAGAACTGGATGGAAAGTAGAGTAGCCAGGACTCAAACCCACATCCATATTGGATGGCGGCATTTCAGGTGGCAGTTTTACCCGCTAGGCCACAACACCAGCCCCTAAGCATTGCTCTATGTGTGTTTATTTTTGAGGCTGTAATTGGGAGGTTACAAGGGTGAGATGGTGGAGAAAGGTCCTCATTCCGCTCAGTCATCTTGTGGCTCATGTGGCTCTTGACTGCCGGACAGTTGTAGAGAACAGAGGGAAGGGTGGACTTAGCCACCTTCCCAACTTTAACCCCAGGCAACAAGTACTTTTGGAACATCTGCATTCTGGTCTTGGTGCTTCAGTATTGTCTTAGGAACCTTTGCTTTTTACTATAAATATTCTAAAGCCACAGGAATCACTGCAGGAAGCAGATAAATTTCATATATTTGAAAGTGTTTATTAGAAGTAAGGTTGCTTTAAGCTTCTTTGATTGGTTATCTCTAAATTACAGGCAAAAATTATATTACCATGCAACAAAAGCTATGACCCACTTTTCAGATGAATGTGTTAAAAAGTACGAAGCATTTTTGGATAAGTCAGAAGAGTGGATGAGGTAAGCAAACTTGTTTTGGGTGATTAGTGACTGTGATACAATGTGTATTTTAAGTAGGAATATTTCACTAGATTGCTTCATTAACTGCTGCTTTTTGGTTTTCAGAAAGATGCTTCATCTTAGGAAACAGTTGTTATCTCTAACTAACCAGTGTTTCGATATTGAAGAAGAAGTATCAAAGTATCAAGACTATACTAATGAGGTACAGCTATCAAAAGTATCTAGAAAAAAGCCTTTATCCCATTAGGAAAAATTAAAATTCTTCCCAGTTTATATCTGATAGTGATTGAGAATGGAGAAGAAGGACATATTGTTCCTGTATTCACTTCTACCCACCAATTTTTGATAGCCATTTTGAGCAAATTTTTAAGAATTTAGATGGTTTATAAGCAAAAATATCTGTTAAACCATTCTTATCATCTATAAGAAAAAAATATAAGGGCATTTATTTAATGTTGTCTCATTGATGTTTTGAAGTAAAAAAAGCTATAAAGGACTTACTGAAAGCTATAATAGTTGATCTAAGATCTCTAGTACTTTTCTTCTGTAACTGATGTGGGTTTTTATCGTTTTAGTTACAAGAAACTCTGCCTCAGAAAATGTTTGCAGCCTCCAGTGGAATCAAACATACCATGACCCCAGTTTATCCAAGTTCTAACACATTAGTGGAAATGACTCTTGGGTAAGAAACTTATCATTTGGTGACTGTGATCTTTCCATTATTTTTTGTTTTGTTTTGTTTTGTTTTGCTTTTTTGACAGGCAGAGTGGACAGTGAGAGAGAGAGAGACAGAGAGAAAGGTCTTCCTTTGCCGTTGGTTCACCCTCCAGTGGCCGCCACGGCCGGCACACCGCGCTGATCTGAAGCCAGGAGCCAGGTGCTTCTGGTCTCCCATGCGGGTGTAGGGCCCAAGCA
The DNA here is from genome assembly GCF_964237555.1 of Oryctolagus cuniculus. NCBI lineage: Eukaryota > Metazoa > Chordata > Mammalia > Lagomorpha > Leporidae > Oryctolagus > Oryctolagus cuniculus. The sequence goes on from NC_091442.1 coordinate 66,655,980, forward strand.
CTTGGGCCATCCTCCTCTGCACTCCTGGGCCATAGCAGAGAGCTGGCCTGGAAGAGGGGCAACCGGGACAGAATCCGGTGCCCCAACCGGGACTAGAACCTGGTGTGCCGGCGCCGCAAGGTGGAGGATTAGCCTATTGAGCCACGGTGCCGGCCCATTATTTTTATTTTAGTTTGTAATCTTGCTATTGTATTGTTTGTTTATTGTGAATACAGTCTCTGATAATGTTATTTAATGATGACTAGATCTAGAAAATTAAAACAAATATAATTCTAAAACATTTGTATATTTTTGAGGTTTTTTTTTTTTTGTATGTATAGTATGAAGAAATTAAAGGAAGAAATGGAAGGAGTGGTTAAAGAACTTGCTGAAAATAATCATATTTTGGAAAGGTGAGTAATGCAAAAGTCATCCTGTATAGTGATTTATACATAGTGCATATCCATCTACAAAGGTTCTTCAAAAAGTTCATGAAAAATTAAACTGTAAGATAAGTTTATTTTGGTACAGAGCTACTTTGTAATCCATGCCTGGTTTTTGTATGGTACACATTTTCTATGAACATTTGAAAAATATTTCAATGTTTTTTCCACCAAAAATAAACTTACCTTTTAGTTCTGTTTTCCATAACTTTTTTTGGTAAGGTTTTTATTTAATAAATACAAATTTCATATGTACAGCTTTTAGGAATATAGTGTTTCTTCCCCCCTGTTCCCACCCTCCCACCCCCACTCCCATCCCACCTCCTACTCCCTCTCCCATTCCATTTTCCATTAAGATTTGTTTTTAATTAAACAGAAGACCAACTCTATACTAAGTAGAGATTTCTACTATTTGCACCCACACAGACACACAAAGTATAAAGTACTGTTTGAAGACAGGTTTTACCATTAATTCTCATAGTACAGCACATTAAGGACAGCCTCCCATTTCCTCACCTAACCTGTTCCCCACTATAAGCTATCGAACCCTTTTCTGTTTGTTGGACACTGAAGCTGTTTCTCATTTTGCACAAGTAGAAACCGTATTTCAGTTTGTGTAGACATTTGTGTGTGTTGTGTGTGTATATGTGTGTATACATCTTCAGGTACTTATGTAAAAATGTTTGAGGGATCAATTTCTAGATAACCAAATTTCTAGGTCATAGATAGTTATGTGTGTTTAAATTTTGAAGGATGATAATAAATGTGTTCTTTAAATGGGTTCTATCTTATAATCTTAAACAGACAAAACATATGCCTTTGGCAACACTGAATATCACCAGTGTTAAGTATTTTTCAGTTTTTGCCAACTTGTTTTAATTTGTATTTCTTTGATTAATAGTGATGTCAATTCTCTTTCTTCATGGTTATTCAGTTTTTGTGTTTTCTGGGAATTTCCTGCTAGTATGTTTGTTTGTTGTTTGTTTTAATTTTTCCTACTTGTTATTAGAAACAACATAGTGATTATCTAACTTTTTATAGTATCCACTTAGTTTTCCTCACAACTTTAGCTACATCCTGTATTCATCCTATAAAGGTAAAGATCAGTAAGTAGAAGAGACTGTTAGAATACGATTTAACAAACTTCTATAGTGAACAACTTACGCCTTGTGGAATAAAAATCCCTACTTGTGTAGAGCACATCCAGCCAGCCACCTCCTTCTGTGTTTTATTTGTAGGTTTATTTGACAGTATATGGATGATAGAACAAGGCAGAGTCTTAACTTAAATATTAATAATCCTTAAATATTAAGGATTTGGGACAGAACTAATAATGGAAGCGAGGTCTTGTGCAGAATATTATAGTACCCTGCCTCTGTGTAGATACCGCAACACTTCACATTTTTTTTGCTACCTAAAATCATTTTTCCCAACTCAGTGTCCCGTCTAATTTCCTCATTCTCTTCAGTAAGACCATCTTTCTCTGGCTTTATTAACTGTAAATTGTTTTAGACACTTTTACTCCCTATTAACACATTTGGTGGTCTTCCTTCACACTGCCTCTGTGTCTCCTTGTCATCCGCGAACAGCTCTTCTTTCCCCTTCGTGTAGGAGCCATAGTAATTACCTCCTGACCTATTTCCTTAACCCCAGACTCGTCCCATCTGTCGTGGGCCTTATGGCCAAGATAATCTTCCAACATACTGAAGTAATCATGCCACTCCCTCAGCTTAAAAGTTTCTAAACTCATATTACCTTAAAAAAAAAAAGTTACATCCATATACCCAAGAATACAATGGTATGGACCCATCCTATTCAATCAGTTTTGTTTCTCCAGCATGCCCCCAAATAGCATGCTGTTGCAGCAGGGTTTCTGAGTCTATCTTACCCTCAACTCCACACCTTGCCCTACAGATCCCACCCTACCAAAAAGAATTATCCATTTGTTTCTTTTTCAGTGACATCACTTTTCATTTTCTCTTAAATGGTCTTCCCCAACCACTGAATTGTATTTTTTCATCTATTTATGATAATACTACTCTGTTTTAATAAGAAATAGAACAAATCACAGTTGTATAAACTTGTAGAGTAATTATCCCTCTGAAAAGTATTTTGTATTCTTTAAAATATTGGGCCCAAATAAATGAGTATTTTGAGATTACCTTATTTCTTTTCTCTTGTGTTTTAGATTTGGCTCTTTAACCATGGATGGTGGCCTTCGCAATGTTGACTGTCTTTAGCTTTGTATGAAGTTTGAGAAGTTTGTTTGCACAAGAAAATAATGCTAGGGCATTAACTGAATGCCTTTATAGATGGTCTCCTATTTCTACAATTCAGTATTTGATGTGGTCATGTAAATATGTAAAAAATGTAAATACATAAAAAACATATAAATTTTTGGCTGCTGTTGAGATGTAATTTTACCTTTTAACATTTATAAGTATATGAGGCAGTTTGACCTCAGTGAGCACTAGAAGAAAGCCATGACCCACCAATATGTTTGAGATTTTAAGCCTCTTCTCTCTGAGAAAGGCTGAGTAAGTCACATTTCTCTTACTGACTACTGGAAGTATTTTAACGTGGAACCAAAATGAGCCTCCTTACACATCAGAAGAGTCAGGTAGATTGTTCACACGTTTGCAGATGATAGCGTGGAGAGGGAGCCTCTGTGAGGGGGGAGCAGAACCGAACCACTGTTTTACTAGGATCACAGTTTTTTTGAGAAGGATGAAGTGGCATTATTTCATTTACAGGGTGCCCAGATCCCAGTCACCATTGTGTCTGTTTAATTTCAGGTGAATTATTGAGCAAAATTTTTGAAGTGAATTAATTATTTAAAAGTATTCATTTTTCCTCTGGCCTATAATGTACAATTGTCATTAAAATTTTAGTGTCATTTCAACTGTTTTAAGCTGTATATTTCTTTAATTCTGCTTACTATTTCATGGAAAAATAAATTTCTCAATTTTAATGTAAAGAGTTCATGTGTTTTGGTTTCTGGCTTATCAGACTGTGGCAAAGTGATCACACAGAACCTGTGTGTCAGAAAGACACCATATCCTATGGAGTACATAAATTTCATTACCACCAGATGGGCAGCCAGATCATCTTAAAAACTGAAAATGAGTGAGGATTTTGAGATTATTAATTCATTGTTGCAATGGAGTGCTTTCACTGTCATGTGTACACATTAGAGAAATGCAAGATTGAATGCCTTTATTTTTATAAATACAGTTTTGCACTGTCAGATCCCTGTTCAGTGTGAGCATTTGGGAGGCAAAGAAGTACTTAATCCCGCTTCATTTTAATTTTCATTTCCCATTTCACCATCTGACTTGCATAACTTTAATTGTATAATTTCAGTGTTTTTTAATCACTGAACATGAGGTCCAGCTTTCCCATAGCGTATGATCAGTTGGTATATTTAATTTCCTTTAAAAAAAAATGGGGTATTTATTTGAAAGGCAGAGTGATGGGGGAGAGAGGGTGAGCATTTCCAGTGATTGGTTCACTCCTACAACAGCCAGAGTTGGACCAGGCCAAAGCCAGAGCCAGAAACATCCCATATATGCACAGGTTCGAATCCTGGCTGCTCCTCTTCCTATCCCACTCTCTGCTATGGCCTAGGAAAGCAGTGGAAGACAGCCCAAATCCTTGGGCCCCTGTACCTGCGTGGGAGACCTGGAAGAAGCTCCTGGCTCCTGGCTTTGTATCAGTTCAGCTCCAGCTGTTGTGGCTGTTTGGGGAGTGACTCGGTAGATGGAAGACTCTGTCTCACCCTCTCTACCTCTGCCTCTCTGTAACTCTGCCTTTCAAATAAATAAATAAATCTTAAAAAAAAAAAAAAAAAAAAAAACCATGTATCCTACATTAGTACTTTTTAAGAATTATTGTTTTATTCCCCATTACAGTGACATGGAAACAAAGCATTTTTGCTTTCATATTTTACCCTCAAATACAACACCCTCATTCAAAATATTTTAAGTCAATAAGTGCATGGTAATGTCAGTCTACTAATTTCTAGTGACTATTTAAGTGAAATTAACTTGAAAATAATTAGATCTCCACTTTAGTATATGGGTACTTTGAAAAGTTCATGGAAAATGAGATTAGAGATAAAGGTTTATTCTTGGTGCAGAAAAATTTTGAAAACTGTGCATGATTTTTTTCATGACACATGTTCTCCAGAATTTTTTTGAAGATACAGCTTTTTTCCAGTAATAGTATCTGTTATCTAATGAATTAATTAATTGAATAAAAATGCAACAAATACAAGTTAGATTTATCTCAATATAAGAGGTATAGTTCTGTTAGTCAGCAGAAGAAATAGTCAAATATGAAATGAATGAATGTAAAGTCTGAAAATAAGGGATAGCTTCGTGAAAAGGAATTTAGAGGCTGGCATTGTGGCACAGCAGGTTAAGCTGCCACCTTGGATGCCAGTATCCCATATCAAAATACATGTTCGAGTCCTGGCTACTCCACCTCACATCCAGCTTCCTGCATGGGGAGGCTGTGGAGGATAACCCAGTTTCCTGTGTCCTTGCCATCCCATTTGGGAGATCCAGATGGAGTTCCTAGCTCCTGACTTTGGCCTGACCCAGACCTGGCTGTTGTGGCCATCTAGGTAATGAAGCACCAGATGGAAGATTTCTCTTTCTCTCTCCACTCTTCCCCCACCCCTGGCCTTTCAAATAAATTATTTTTAAAGGAATTTGAGGGATGGGTGTTTGACACAGTGGTTAAGATACTACTTGGACAACCTACATCGCATATCTGAGTGCCTGAGTTCAAATCCTGGCTCCACTTGCCATTCTAGCTTCCCACTAATACCCTCAAGGGCAGCAAGTGGTGGCTCAAGTCCTTGATTCCCTGCTACCCACATGGGAGACCTGGATGGAGTTCCTGGCTCCTGGGTTCAGCCTGGCCCAGCCGTGGCCATTGCAGGCTTTTGGAGAGTGAACCAGTGAATGGAAAATCTCTCTTCTCCCAGTCTCTGCCTTTCAAATAAAAAATAGAACTTAAATTTTTTTTGAGATTAGGGAAGAAATGAAAACTTACCTCATTCCATCTAATATTCCAGCTTTGAATATTTTTGAAGATAACAAATATTGTGTTAGTGGCTTGTAGGCCTCATTACATAATTCAGAGTATCTCTTATTAGATATAAAAGATTTTCTCCACTAAACCTTTCTTTAAAAATGCAATGGTTTGGTGCCAGCACTGTGGTGTAGTAGGTTAAACCTCTGCCTGCAATGCCAGCATCCCATATGGGCACTGGTTCGAGTCCCAGCTGTTCCACTTCTGATCTAGCTGTCTGCTAATGGCCTGGAAAAGCAGTAGAGGATGGCCCAAGTGATTGAGCCCCTGCACGCACATGGGAAACCTGGAAGAAGCTCCTGGCTCCTGGCTTCAGATTGGCCTAGCCTGGCTCAGTCCTGGCTGTTGCAGCCATTTGGTGAGTTAACCAGCAGATGAAAGACCTCTCTCCATCCCCCCAGCCCCCAAGTCTGCCTCTCAAGTAAATAAATCTTTTTTTAAAAATGCAATGGTTTGGGGGTGGACATTGTGGCACAGTGAGTTTAGCCTCTGCCTTTGATACCAGTATCCCACATTGAAGTACTGGTTTGAATCTTGGCAGTTCCATTTAGAATCCAGCTCCCTGCTAATGTGCTTGGGAAACCAGTGGTACTTGGGTCCCAGCCACCCATATGGGAAAACTAAATTGGGTTTCTGGCTCCTGGCTTTGTCCTGGCCATTGAAGCCATTTGGGGAGTAGATAGAAGGTCTCTGTCACTGTGTCTTTCAAATAAAGGATTACATCTTTAAAGGAAAATAATAATACAATGTCTTCAGTAAAATAGAAAAAAATCATAATCAAATTATCTAGATTTTTTTTTTTAGCAATAATGTTCATCTTTTGTGATACTCTTAAAATATGCTTAAAATAAAAGACTCAGTATTTGGAATTAAGGGTCTTTTAGCAGGAATAAGCATTCTCCACTGAAATGTCAGGAGTTTATTCTGTCTTCAGAGTTACAGCCAGGACCATGTCTGATTTCTCTCCACTCCAGTGCATTTTACATGTTGTGCCTTTGTTTCAGGAAGCACTGCAGAAAGTTTGCCATTACTTAGCCAACTTTCTAAGACTGAGAAGTGCTGGAGCAAACACTGGTAAGGAAGTCTTTCCAGTTTTGTTGTAGCTGAATTCCTCACCCATGTCCTATTTGTAAGAAGTCTGAAGTGTCTGAGAAAGTCTGTATCATTGGATTTGCTCCCCACTTGTCACTTTTAACAACTCAGATTCCTAAGAAATGATGAAGACAAAATAGAAAACAATGATGTATCTGGAAATAAGAACTGGCAATGTAGTAAGATCCTTTTGGACAGGTGTTTGCCCTAGTTACGTCCCAAATCAGAGTGCGTGGGTGTTATAACAAGCTCCAGCTCCTGATTGCGGCTTCCTGCTGATGCAGACCCTGGAGATGGCAGTTGAGGCCTCCAGTGACTGGGTTTCTGCCAATCACCTGGGAAACCTGGGTTGCATTCCCACTCCCCGGTTTTGGCCCTTGGCCTGGCCCAGCCTGGCCCAGAGCCACTGTAGGCATTTGAAAAGTGAACTAGCAAATGGGAGTTTTCTCAGTCTCTATCTGTTTCTCAAATAAATAAACACAGACTTTAGTAATAATACCCTTTGTTTCTCTAGAGCATGAATCAGCTTCAAAAATTTACTGTGGTATATAGAGGCTCAGCCCAACTGTTACACCAGGCTATTTTAGGGACTACAGAAGTCCGTGTGTGAATCAGTTTATTTCATTTGATATAAACACAATGTACAAGAACCAACTGTTAGATCTAGTTTTAAAAGTGATGATGAGAGCCTGGGAATGAGTTGCACTGTAGCCGATTAGAGATTGGTGTCTGCTGAAATAACCTTTGATGATGTTAAAGAAAGGTTTAGGAGCCAGAGTTGTGGCGCAGTGGGTTAAGCTACCGCCTGCAACACCAGCATCCCATATTGGCGCCAGCTGGAATGTCCACTTCCCACCCAGCTTCCTGTGAATGTACCTCAGATGACCTGAGTACCTGTGCCGCTGCCACCCAGGTGGGAGAACTGGATAGCTGGCTTCAGCCTGGCCCAGCCATTGCAACCATATGGAGAGTGAACCAGTGGATGAAAGATGACTCCCTCTCTGTAACTGGAGATTTGTCAACCGAGGGTAAATGACAAAAACAAGATCCTAAGGGGGAACAAATCATGTTCGTTTACACATTTAACTCATAAGAATCAGCCACATCATCGTTTTCTGGAATAAACTCCTGCCACAAGTTAGAGATATGATTCTTCCAGTGGAAAAGTGCACAGACTGGGCCACATCAAGGCTGTGACGTTAGGAGATGGCTTGTCAGTCACCACAAAGTCTAATGAATTGCCTGTGATGATTCTCTTGGATGCTCCTCTCTGAAGATAAATGTGTTTTTGTGAAGGAATAAAGGTGTGTGCTTTAAAACGATCAGGAGGGGCCGGCGCCATGGCGCAGTAGGTTAATCCTCCACCTATGGTGCCGGCATCCTATATGGGCATCAGTTCTAGTCCCAACTGCTCCTCTTCCAATCCAGCTCTCTGCTATGGCCTGGAAAAGCAGTAGAAGATGGCCCAAGTCCTTGGGCCCCTGCACCCACACGGGAAGAAGCTCCTGGCTTCAGATTGGCGCAGCTCCGACCATTGCGGCCATGTGAGGAGTGAACCAATGGATGGAAGACCTCTCTCTCTGTCTCTCCCTTTCACTGTCTGTAACTCTAACTCTCAAATAAATAAATAAAATCTTTAAATAAAATAAAATAAAAATGACCAGGAGTTTCTCTTAGGAAAGTTTAAGACTTTCTTTAGAAAGAACATCTGTTAATACAGTTTATACTTACAGGTTTGAGGTCTAAAGGACCAGCCAAAGGAATGGCAGAGGAAGGGGATTTAGGACTGACAGGTGGTCCCCAGACAGACTGACAGAAAGGAAATGCACCATAAAGTGTCACAGTGTTGCTGTTGCTATGTTCCTCATCCATGCTGTGCGAGAAGCATTCTGGGAACTCTTGGTACTAGCTATGGCTGTAGGGCGTAACATTAGCAGGATTGTCCGAAAAGTAGCCTGGCTTTTTTTTTTTTTTTTAAAGATTTATTTAGAGAGAGGCAGAGAGAGAGAGGTCTTCCATCTGCTGGATCACTCCCCAAATGGCTGCAACAGCCGGAGCTGGACTGATCCAAAGCCAGCAGCCAGGAGCTTCTTACAGGTCTCCCACATGGGTTCAGGGCCCAACGACTTGGGCCATCTTCTGCTTTCCCAGGCCATAGCAGGGAGCTGGATTGGAAGTGGAGCAGCTGGGACTCAAACCAGTGCCCATATGGGATGCCAGCACTGTAGGCAGCAGCTGTTACCCGCTACGCCACAGCACCAGCCCGAGTAGCCTGGCTCTTGTACGTTCCCCATGTCACTGATCTGCTGGAAGAATGGGACAGCCAAGGTGCTGTGTAGCCTAGGAGGAGGGGGTTACCTCGGCCTCACGCTTCCTCTCCAGCACCTTTCTGTTGTCTTACTGAAGTGAAGCGTCTCTCAGAGGAAACACACAAAGATCTTAGAGCTTTTCAGAAGAGTGATTTCACTTGGGCATAGAGGTGAAGTAGAACATGAAATAAAGCAATTAGAGGATAAGGAATGAAAATTCATGGACATTTTTATAATCCCAAGTTTATGCTTTTTTAAAAGTCTTTTTAAATTATTTGCTTGAGAGCTAGAGTTATAGACAGTGAGAAGGAGAGACAGAAAGGTCTTTCCACTGATTTACTCCCTAAGTGGCCACAAGTGCTGGAGCTGTGCCAATCCAAAGCCAGGAGTCAGAAGCTTCTTCTGGGTCTCCCATGTGGGTACAGAAGCCCAAGCATTTGGGCCATCTTCCACTGCTTTCCCAGGCCATAGCAGAGCTGGATTGGAAGAGGAGCAGGTGGGACTAGAACCAGCGCGCATATGGAATGCCAGGGCTGCAGGCGGAAGATTAACCTACTAACCTTCTGTGCCACAGCGCTGGCCCCCAGTTTATACCTTTTTATGCATTTAGATTCAGAAAAGTTTACTAGAAAGAGATGGAGAATATTTCTTTTTTAAAAGCAGCAAGAAACATGAAATTTGTTCATCTTATAAAAAGAAATCACTAAAGGCCAGCACAGTGGCTCACTTGGCTAATCCTCCACCTGTGGTGCAGGCATCCCATATGGGCACCAGGTTCTGTCCCAGTTGTACCTCTTCCAGTCCAGCTCTCTGCTGTGGCCCAGGAGTGCAGTGGAGGATGGCCCAAGTGCCTGGGCCCTGCACCCACATGGGAGACCAGGAGGAAACACCTGGCTCCTGGCTTCAGATCGGTGCAGGGCGTCGGCCGTGGCGGCCATTTGGGGGGTGAACCAATGGAAGAAAGACCTTTCTCTCTGTCTCTCTCTCTTTGTCCAACTCTGCCTGTCAAAAAGAAAGAAAGAAAGAAATCACTAAAAATACAAACAACAAAAACAGCTCTTTTTTTTTTAAGATTATTTATTTGATAGGCAGACTTACAGAGAGGCAGAGAGAGAAGAGAAGTCCTCCATCTGCTGGTTCATTCCCCAAATGGTTGCAATGGCCAGAGCTTGAGCTGGTTTGAAGCCAGGAGCCTCCCCTGAGTCCCCCACATGGGCTCAGGAGTCCAAGCACCTGGGTCATCCTCTACTGCTCTCCCAAGACTGTAGCAGAGAGCTGGATTGGAAATGGAGCAGCTGGGACTTGAACCAGCACCCATATGGGATCCTAGCACTGCAGGCGATGGCTTCACCCACTACATCACAGCGCTGGCCCCCAAAAACAGCTCTTATTTTCAGTGAATCTTAACTTGTCTTCCAGTACTAAAATATCTTAGGAAAACAGGAAAAAAATAAATGCCATTGAATTCCCCGCCTTTCTCTAAAAAACCCAAAGTGTCGATGAGCTTACAGATCTTTTGTTTGGGTCAGTTGCTGTTGTGTGCTGAGCCAGGTAACTATGGATGTGAGGCTTAAAAGCACCTCACATATACTGCTGCAGACGGGTTAGTTTTCTGTCCTGCCCAAGGGCTGCAGGAGAGGGGTGGAGGGAATTGGTGCTCCCTCTCCTAGAACCTCTGCAGGGGCTTTTCACTTGAATTTTCCATTTTACCATCTATCAGGTGTTTTTAATGTCATAGTTTAAATGTTTTCATCTCTGAACATGAGGTCAAACATTTTTTAATTAGTATATGTACAGATCGTGTTTTTCTTTCAACACCTCTAGGAAAAAGAAAACCAGTTAACAAGCTGTGGCAGGGTAGGGGTTGGGGTTTGGCAGGGTAGTGGTACAGATGTCATCTAAGGCACCCAAGTCCCAAATGAGAGTCCTGCATTTGTGTCCTGCCTCCACTTCTGATTCCAGCATCCTGGGAACAAGCAGGAGATGGCTCAAGTCACGGAGTTCCTGCCGCCATGTGTGACACCTGGATTGGGCAGCTGGCTACTGACTTCAGCCCCAGCCTCGCGGGTAGTTGCGTGAACCAGCAGATGGGAGCTCTCTGTCTTTCTGTCTTCCTGCTTCACAAATAATTGTTATGTTGTTTATTTGAAAGATGAACAGAAAGGGAGAGTCAGAGAGAGAGAAAGAGAGAGAGAGATCATTCAATTGTTGGTTTGCTTCCCAAATGGCCACAACAGCAAAGGGTGGGCCAGGCCAAAGCCAGGAGCCAGGAATTCCGTCCAGGTCTCCCATGTAAGTGGCAAGGCCCCAAGCACTTGGGCCATCCTTGGCTGCTTTCACAGGCATATTAGCTGGGATCTAGCTGGCAGAGCAGCCAGCACTAGAACCATCATTCCCATGTGGGATGCTGGCATCGTAAGTGGCAGCTTAACCCACTGTACCACGACACGGGCCCCAATAATTTAATTTAGAAAATTTGAAAAAGAAATGTCCTCAGAAACAACATAGAACACACTGGTTGGGTGTTTGGCCTAGCAGTTAAGACACCAGTTAGGATGTCCACAATCCGTATCCGAGTGCCTGGGTTCAGTGTATAGCTCTAGCTCTTGACTCCAGCTTCCAGCTAATGTAGACCCTGGGAGGCAGCAGGTAGTGGCTCAAGTGATTGGGTCTCTGTCACCCAAGTGGGAGACCTGGAGTGAGCTCTGGCTCTGGGCTTTGACCTGGTCCAGTACCAGTCGTTTTGGGTCCTTTGGGAAGTGAACCAATGGTTGGAACTGCTCTTTCTCTCTCCCTGTCAAATAAGTAAAAAATAAAATTTCTAATATATTATATAAAAAATACCTACTGCATTGGACAAGAAATAAGAAAGAAGGTCAAGAGCCAAATTCCACCAGAAGATACCAGAATGTGATTAGAACCCCAGACCTCAGGAGACAAAGGGTAAACTAGCACTGAAGGGCAAGAGAGGTGGAACCAGAGTCCGATGCAGCACAATCTCTGTGCAGCTGGAGACAGAGACCTCAGGCAGGTGAGACTCAAAGGGTCTCAGGTCTGGACATTTTTACTGGGATGGAGGGGTGTGTGGAATCAGAGTTGTTACCAGGTTGCTGGAAAGGATGGAGTGCAGGTGAAATGTAAACGAAGCAAAGTTTGGAGAGGTGCAAAGCAGGGCTGTGTAGAAAGCAGCTGACCTCGGGTCTGGACTGCACAGGGGGCCCACGATCCTGTAACCTTTGAAACCATAAAGTTAAATGAATGTGGAATGTCAAGTTCAGAAAATCCTTTTCTGGCCTTTTGGCCAGGATACTGCCTTCCAGTCATCTGCAGAAATGCCAAACACGAAGGGGCAGAGGAGCAGCACCCGATCCAGGTTCTCCAGGACTTTCAGGAAACAATGAGTTGGGACTTAGCAGGTTAAGCCGCCACTTGGGATGCCTGCATTCCATATTGGAGTGCTAGTTCAAGTCCCGGCTACTGCATGTCTGATTCAGCTTCCTGTTTATGCACCTGAAAAGGCAGAGGAGAATGGCCTAGGTACTCGGGCCTCTGCCACCCACATGGGAGACCTAGATGGAGTTCCTGGCTCCTGGTTTCAGCCTGGCCCAGCCCTGGCTTTTGTGGCAGTTTGGAGAATGAACCAGTAAATGGAATATCTTAACCTCTCTCTTTCTCAGAAAATTAAGTAACTTTTAAGTTCTGAGGGAAGGCATTGTGGTGTAGCGGGTTAAGCTGCCACTTGGGGCACCTACATCCCATATCAGAGTGCTGCTTCAAGTCCAGGCTCCTCTACTTCTGCTTCCTCTACTTCTCCATCTTCCTGCCAATACATGCTGAGAGGCAGCAGGTGGTGGCTCAAGTACTTGGGTCCCTGCCACCCATGTGGGAGACCCAGTCGGAGTTCTGAGCTCCTGATGTCAGCCTGATCCAGCTCTGGCTGTGGTGGGCATTTAGGGAGTAAACCCATGGGTAAAAGAATTCCCTCTCTCTCTTTCTCACTCTGCCTTTCAAATAAATAAAAAATAAATATTAAAAAATAAGACTTATAAGAAAAATGTATTGTGTGAAGTTAATGAAAACTGAGTAGGAAGTCAGACCCTTTCCCAGGATGGATTTCAGTTCAGCACAGTGCATGGTGGGCAGAACCCGCTGGTCTCTGACCACTCCAGTCACAGATGCTGGTCAGCTGGGTGAGCTTCACTGCGCACCTCGTCTCCTTGTCAGGGACATGCAGTGTGAGTGAGCACATTGCAGCTCTGCAGTGAAGCCTGTCTAACTTTGTTGAGCCATCGTTTCTAGACTTAGTAGAATCGATTCTGGCCTCAGGATATTTACCTACTTTTATTACCTTTGTCTCTTTAGTGCACATCCTAGACACCAGGGAGATGTTCAAAGGGAGAGGTGGTCCTGAGGGAGAGGCTCATCTACGATAAAAAACATGCCGTCCTATCTTTTTGTGCAATCTTTATTTATTTACTTTGACTTTATTTGAAAGAGAGACAGATGGAGAGAGATCTTCCCCTTGCTGGTTCACTCCTCAAATGCTCATAATAGCAGAGCCTGGATCAGGCCAAAACCCAGGACCCCAGAACTCCATCTGGGTCTCTCACTTGGGTGGCAGGGTCCCAAGTACTTGAGCCATCACTGCTGCCTCACGAAGTGTGCATTAGCAGGAAGCTGGAATCCCAAGTAGAGCCAAGACTCGAACCCACACACTTCCATGTAGGGTGCAGGTGTCCCAGGCAGTGGCTCAGCCACTGTGCCAGATGCCCCCTCCCAGAAATGGGGATACTAATATGACCTCCCTTGTAAGACTGTGAAGGTTGAGTAAGTTGATAGAGAGCCTGTATTTGATCAGAACTTGGCACATGATGAGTATTCAATCAGTATTCACAAAATATCTAACCATAATGGTACATTCAGGAGAGCTGCTGATGTTTGATCCTTTAAAACCAAAAAAAAAAAAAAAAAAAAAAATGCTGTATGTTCCTAGATAGGGAGCCTAGAAATGTCTGTTAAATATGAATTGGGGGCAGTTGTGACTCAGCAAGTTAAGCTGCTACTTAGGATGCCCACCTCCTTTATCAGAGAGCACTGGTTCAAGTCCTGACTCAGTTTCCAGTTCAGCTCCCTGCTAATGCTCCTGGGAAGCAGGGGATGGTGCTTAGGCCCCTGCCACCACCTGGCTTCAGCCAGTCCCAGTCCCAGCCCCACTTATGGCCATTTGAGGAGTGAATGAGTGGTTCAAAGATCCTCCCGCCCTCTCTCTCTCTCTCTCCCTCTGTGTGTGTGTGTGTCTCTGCCCCTCTGCCTTTCAAATAAATTTTAAAAAATGTGAACTGGGTATTTCAGTTCTCTGCATTTCTATTACTTTTCCTGCTAACTAAAAAAAGTATTGAGGTCATAATTGAAAAGCTGACTTTGAAAGAAAGAGGAAAAAAAATCCAGGAGGACCCATTCAAATCAGAGGTGCTGCTACAGCCCTGGGGAGTCTACATTCAAATCTTAGAATAGATGGACCTTTAATGTCTATGAGGGCAAGGAAGTGGAGGGGCCATCCTTTAGAACAAGTGAAAGTGATGTTGAGTGACTATGCTAACCCTGAGAGCCCCAGCGTAGCCTTCTGATGGCAGAGGGCTGTGCAGAGAGGGAGAAGGGGAGTGGGCTCAGCCACGTTTGCCTTTGCTGGAAGCAACGTGCAGATCATCTGTAGAAGGGTATGGAGCACCTCAACCAGTGTACAACTCCCAGGTCACAGCCTGAGAAGGGCAGAGACTTACACCCCTACCTCCCCCAAGAACTGGCCCAGTGCCTCCCCACTGCTGCCAATGTGTGGAACCCATCCCCGTCATCCCTTTCCTATGGTGTTGCCAATTGCACCCCATGCCAGGTATGACACTAAAACAAACAAGTAGTGATTGGAAGCTGAGAAATGTCTCAGCTGCTGCATTTGTTTGTTTACTTATTTGAAACACAGAGAGACAGCGAGAGCTCTCCTGTCCACTGGTCTACTCCCCAGATGCCTGCAACAGCAAGGGCTGGGAATGCAGTCCACGTTTCCCACATGGGTAGCAGGGACCCACCTACTGGAACCATCACCTGCTGCTTCCCAGGGTGCACATTAGCAGGATGCTGGAATCCAGGAGCTCCGACATGGGATGCAGGCATTCCAAATGGCATCTTAACTACTGCACCAAAGTCTGCCCCCTGAAGAGTGCTCTTTGATTGAAAAAGAAAAAAATTGTCCCTGCATCTTGGGAAGTGGCAGGAGAAAGAGGCCCCAGACCCCTCCTGTGAGGCTGAGATTGGGATCCCCATGAGGTCACAGCATCTCGTTCTTTTATCACTTCCCCCTCTGGATCACCTAGCCCTGGAGCATGTCCTTGGTGTCAGGTAGGTGTACTCACGTGACACCGGCTCTAAAAGTGGGCAAATCTGCCCAGCCAACACTGAAGCCAGAGAAATCTGTCTTTTAATTTTGAAAGCCTTCACCTGAGAATCTGATCCTGAAAAATGACCTATGGGTCATCTGCCATGAGTACAAAGGAAGGAAGAGGAGTTGTGTGGGTATCAGAGCTGTGGAGAGTGCTCTTCCTTTTGTGAACTTCCTAACGAAGTTCCTTCATGGCCGTCACTAGCATTTATTGGATGGCTGCTGTGTCTGCAGCCTAAACTGAAACACTGCAAGTGTTACTATCTCCCACCCCACTTTGTTAAACAAAGGGTTTCAGAGATGCAAGGGGCTAAGTAACTTGTCCAGGTCACACAGCTAAAAACTGGCATAGGCAGGGGTCCATGTTGTGGTGTAGCAGGTAAAGCAGCTGCCTGCAGTCCCAGCATCCCATATGGGCACTGGTTCAAGTCCCAGCAGCTCTTCTTCCAATCCAGCTCTTTGCTATGACCTGGGAAAGCAGTGGAAGATGGCCTAAGTCTTTGGGCCCCTGCACCCACATGTGAGACCCAGAAGAAGCTCCTGGCTCCTGGCTTTGGATTGGCCCAGTTCCAGCCATTGCAGCCATTTGGGGAGTGAACCAGCAGATGGAAGACCACCGTCTCTCTCTTTCTGCCTCTGCCTCTCTGTAACACTGCCTTTCAAATAAATAAATCCTTAAAAAAGAAAAACTGGCATAGGCAGGGACGTAAATTATAGTGTCAGCTCTGCCTGGGTTTGAGCTGTCCACTCACCTTCCAAACCCACTTGAAGTTCTTCCTCCAGGTACTCGCCGTGCACACAGACCTTCTGCTGACGTGGTTGAGTCATCAAAATAGAAGGGAGAGCCTATGAAATTATTCAAGCTCCACTTGTGAAGCCTCAACATTTTAGTGCTATACTTAAAAAAAACTTTATTTGAGAGGTAGAATTACAGTCAGAGAGAAGGAGAGACAGAGAGAAAGGTCTTCCATCTGCTGGTCCACTGCCCAAAGCCAGAGCTGAGCCAATCCGAAGCCAAGAGCCAGGAGCTTCCTCCAGGTCTCCCATGTGGGTGCAAGGGCCCAGATACTTGGGACATCTTCCATTGCTTTCTCAGGCCATAAGCAGAGAGTTAGATTGGAAGAGGAGCAGCTGGGACACAAACCAGAGCCCATTTGGGCGGAGGCTTAACCTACTATGCCAGAGCACCAGCCCCTAGTGCCATACTTTTAAGTCCTATAGACACAGCAAATGCCTTTGGAAATCAACTATTTCTATGACGTGGTTTCCCAGACAGTTCTGGAAAGTTTGGTCAAAGTAGAAAATATCAACAAGTCTGTTTCAGGATGAATCTTCTCCTTGCTCCAAACTAATATTTCCTCCCTCCTGCTTTCTTTTCCCCTTCCTTGCCTCCCCCCCCCCCCTTCCTTCTTTCTCTCTGTATTTGTCTTTTGCTCTCTCTCTGTTTCTGAGGGCATGTAAAACAAAAACACAGAAATTGCAGCAGGACTTCTGTTCTCCAGATGTCAATCTGTCATCTTCGCTCCCACTGGTGAGACACGTGGAGAAGTCCGCAGTCTCTCCTCTCCTCTGTCCACCAGGCACTAGCACGTTGGTGGCCCATGGAGGACCTGCTCAGTGCTGATGTTGAAATATGTGGGTCAAGTAATGCATTCGTCTTGTCCTCCCTTCCTCCTGCCCTGATCTGGCCCAGCATGTGCACAAGAACATGAAAATGTTACTAAGTCTCATCTGAAGACCTTTTAGAACTAGCAGCTCTCAGATGTTTGGATGATCTGTGTTCTTGGGTTGTTTTTGTCAAGAGGAATGAGAACTTTGTTGAGCCCAGGACCATGAAAGCTGTGTATCGGGAGTGCCAGCCCAACTGGCTGTCTCCCTCGCCTAGCCCCCAGAATTGTCCCCTGGGCTCTGAGTTCCACTGCCGCCCATCCAGATGGCTTCAGCCAGAGAAGCCAGGAGCATAGAAGTTTCTCTGTCCCAGAAGGAAGATGCAACAAAACATATGTAGGACTAATCCTGATCATCTGGCTCCCATACTCTGGGCTGCTGAGGCCCTCAGGGATTCCAGAAAAAGAGTGTTGCTTCTGAGACCCACCAGACCCCTGACTCCAGAGTGCCCATCCCTGCTCTGGAATTCCTTCGTTTGCTGGAAAGAAGGCCCTTCCTTGCCTAGTGGATAGAGATGTCCCCTGAGATCCCAAAAGGCTCCCTCCTTGCCCCACAGGTCCATCAGCCTTCTACAGGAGCCCCCTGTGAAGACCAGCTCCTGAATTTGCAAACATGTCCAGAGCCCTTGTACATGAAGAGCAGACTGAACCCCGGGATGACACGGGGTAGGGGGATATGCAACAGGGAGCCATGTCTTCAACAAAGTGGTCCCCACCCTCTCTCTCTCTCTCATCTCCTGCCCCACACATTCCCAGTTCCTGAGCTCATCTGGGTGGCCAGTGCAGGGGGGAATCAAGGAAGCTGCTGGCAGGGTGGGGGGACCTCCAAGCCCCAGCCTGGGTGTCATTGTCCACACTAGCTGATCTTGCTCTCCGTCATCCATCCTTCCTTCCTACCTCCGAGCTTCCCCCAGACAGATGTTTCTAAAATACAGGAATCCTAAGTCACACGCTGTTGTGTGGCTCCATGTTGCTTGCAGCTTTGATTCTCATCTGTTCTACCTCCATGCCATGCTCACGTCCAACACTTCTGAAACTCAGTGACAGCAAGGTGCTGAGAACCAGTGACTTCCACCAGGCAAATCCCTTTGCATGGCATTCAGGACCAATCCAGCCCCCTGACAAGTCTTAGCACACACTTCTGGCATCACACCCTCAGCAACAATTGCATCAGCATCCATATCACACTGTAAGCCAGGGATTGCAAAAATCTGCCTACAGAACTCCAGGCATCACTGAGATCGATGAAAGGGATTGAGTAGAAGAACAGGAGATGGTGGAAACTTGACAAGAGCTCATCTTCCAGCTTTATCCTCTTCATCCAGTTGTTGGGTGTCAGGTCCTTGAGTTTAAAAATATTTTCATTCATTTGCTCATCAAGCTTGCTCCACACCTGTTGGAAAATATTTGTACATCTCTTCCAGTGTGTGTTGCCAGTTTGTACTCTGACTTGTAGGTATCTCTGTATATATCCTATCTTCTTTCTTTCTTTTTAAATATTTATTTGAAAGGCAGACTTACAGAGAGGCAGAGGCAGAGAGAAAGAGATCTTCCATCCACTGGATCACTCCCCAGATGGCTGCAATGGCCAGAGCTAGGCTGATCCAAAGCCAGGAGCCAGGAGCTTCTTCCGGGTCTCCCACATGGGTGCAGGGGCCCAAGGACTTAGGCCATTTTCTACTGCTTTCCCAGGCCACAGCAGAGAGCTGAATCAGAAGTGGAGCAGCCAGGACTTGAACCAGCACCCATATGGGATGCCAGCATTGCAGGCGGCAGCTTTACCAGCTATGCCACACCACCAGCCCCCTGATCTATTTTCAAGACCTGGGCTTGGAAGACTAGAACCACAAGATCACTTCCTTTTCTTTTTTTTTTTTTTCATTTTCAATTATCTTTATATACAGAAGATTGATTCAGTATATATTAAGTAAAGATTTCATCAGTTTGCACCCACACAAAAACACAAAGTGTAAAAATATTGTTTCAATACTAGTTATAGCATTACTTCACATTGGACAACACATTAAGGACAGATCCCACATGAGAAGTAAGTACACAGTGACTCCTGTTTTGACTTAACAATTTGACACTCTTGTTTATGGTGTCAGTAATCTCCCTAGGCTCTAGTCATGAGTTGCCAAGGCTATGGAAGCCTTTTGGGTTCACCGACTTCGATTTTATTCTGACAAGGTCATAGTCAAAGTGGAAGTACCTCCTTTGATGGCCCCATTCTTTCCACTGGGATCTCACTCACAGAGATCTTTCATTTAGGTCGTCGTCTTTTTTTTTTCCCAGAGTGTCTTGCCTTTCCATGCCTAAAATACTCTCGTGGGCCCTTCAGCCAGATCCGAATGCCTTAAGGGCTGATTCTGAGGCCAGAGTGCTATTTAGGACATCTGCCATTCTATGAGTCTGCTGTGTATCCCGCTTCCCATGTTGGATGGTTCTCTCCCTTTTTGATTTTATCAGTTAGTATTAGCAGACACTAGTCTTGTTTGTGTGATCCCTTTGACTCTTAGACCTATCAGTGTGATCAATTGTGAACTGAAGTTGATCACTTGGACTAGTGAGATGGCATTGGTACATGCCACCTTGATGGAATTGTATTGGAATCCCCTGGCACGTTTCTAACTCTACCATTTGGGGCAAGTCCGATTGAGCATGTCCCAAATTGTACATCTCCTCCCTCTCTTATTCCCTCTCAGATTTAACAGGGATCACTTTTCAGTTAAAATTTAAACACCTAAGAATAATTGTGTGTTAATTACAGAATTCAACCAATAGTATTAGAACAAAAAAATACTAAAATGGATAAAGTATTACATTGTACATCAACAGTCAGGACAAGAGCTGATCAAGTCACTGTTTGTCATAGTGTCCATTTCACTTCAACAAGTTTCCCCTTTGGTGCTCAGTTGTTGCCGATCAGGGAGAATATATGATATTTGTCCCTTTGGGACTGGCTTAATTCACAACAGCATGATGTTTTCCAGATTCCTCCATTTTGTTGCAAATGACCGGGTTTCATTGTTTTTGACTGCTGTATAGTATTCTATAGAGTACATGTCCCATAATTTCTTTATCCAGTCTTCTGTTGATGGGCATTTAGGTTGATTCCAGGTTTAGCTACTGTGAATTGAGCTGCAATAAACATTAAGGTGCAGACTGCTTTTTTGTTTGCCAATTTAATTTCCTTTGGGTAAATTCCAAGGAGTGGTATGGCTGGGTTGTATGGTAGGGTTATATTCAGGTTTCTGAGGAATCTCCAGACTGACTTCCATAGTGGCTTAACCAGTTTGCATTCCCACCAACAGTGGGTTAGTGTCCCTTTTTCCCCACATCCTCACCAGCATCTGTTGTTGGTAGGTTTCTGTATGTGAGCCATTCTAACTGGGGTGAGGTGAAACCTCATTGTGGTTTTGATTTGCATTTCCCTGATTGCTAGTGATCTTGAACATTTTTTCATGTGTCTGTTGGCCATTTGGATTTCCTCTTTTGAAAAGTGTCTATTGAGGTCCTTGGCCCATCTCTTAAGTGGGTTGTTTGTTTTGATGTTGTGGAGTTTCTTGATCTCATTGTAGATTCTGGTTATCAGCCCTTTATCTGTTGCATAGTTTGCAAATATTTTTTCCCATTCTGTCAGTTGCCTCTTCACTTTCCTGACTGTTTCTTTTGCAGTACAGAAACTTCTCAATTTGATGCAATCCCAAATGTTAATTTTGGCTTTGATTGCCTGTGCTTCTGGGGTCTTTTCCAAGAAGTCTTTGCCAATACCTATATCTTGCAGGATTTCTCCAATGCTCTCTAATAATTTGATGGTGTCGGGTTGTATATTTAAGTCTTTAATCCATGTTGAGTGAATTTTTGAGTAAGGTGAAAGGTAGGGGTCTTGCTTCATGATTCTGCATGTGGAAATCCAATTTTCCCGGCACCATTTATTGAATAGACTGTCCTTACTCCAGGGATTGGTTTTGGATCCTTGATCAAATATAAGTTGGCTGTACATGCTTGGATTGATTTCTGGTGTTTCTATTCTGTTCCATTGGTCTATCCATCTGTTTCTGTACCAGTACCGTGCTGTTTTGATAACAACTGCCCTGTAGTATGTCCTGAAATCTGGTATTGTGATGCCTCCGGCTTTGTTTTTGTTGTACAAGATTGCTTTAGCTATTCGAGGTCTCCTGTGTTTCCATATGAATTTCAGCATCATTTTTTCCAGATCTGAGAAGAAGGTCTTCGGTATCTTGATTGGTATTGCATTGAATCTATAAATTGCTTTGGGGAGAATGGACATTTTATTTATTTATTTATTTTTTATTTTTTATTTTTTTATTTTTGACAGGCAGAGTGGACAGTGAGAGAGAGAGACAGAGAGAAAGGTCTTCCTTTGCCGTTGGTTCACCCTCCAATGGCCGCCGCTGCAGCCGGCGCACCGCGCTGATCCGATGGCAGGAGCCAGGATCCAGGTGCTTTTCCTGGTCTCCCATGGGGTACAGGGCCCAAGCACCTGGGCCATCCTCCACTGTACTCCCTGGCCATAGCAGAGAGCTGGCCTGGAAGAGGGGCAACCGGGACAGAATCCGGCACCCTGACCGGGACTAGAACCCGGTGTGCCGGCGCCGCAAGGTGGAGGATTAGCCTATTGAGCCACGGCGCTGGCTGAGAATGGACATTTTGATGATATTGATTCTTCCAGTGCATGATCATGGAAGATTTTTCCATTTTTTGGTATCCACTTCTATTTCTTTCTTTAAGGTTTTGTAATTTTCATCGTAGAGATCTTCAACGTCCTTGGTTAAGTTTATTCTAAGGTATTTGATTGTTTTTGTAGCTATTGTGAATGGGATTGATCTTAGAAGTTCTTCCTCAGCCATGGCATTGCCTGTGAATACAAAGGCTGTTGATTTTTGTGCATTGATTTTATATCCTATTACTTTGCCAAACTCTTCTAGGAGTTCCAATAGTCTCTTAGTAGAGTTCTTTGGGTCCCCTATATAAAGAATCATATCATCTGCAAAGAGGGATAGTTTGAGTTCTTCCTTCCCAATTTGTATCCCTTTAATTTCTTTTTCTTGCCTAATAGCTCTGGCTAGAACTTCCAGAACTATATTGAATAGCAGTGGTGAGCGTGGGCATCCCTGTCTGGTACCAGATCTCAGTGGAAATGCTTCCAACTTTTCCCCATTCAATAGGATGTTGGCCGTGGGTTTTTCATAAATTGCTTTGATTGTATTGAGGAATGTTCCTTCCATACCCAGTTTGCTTAGAGTTTTCATCATGAAAGGGTGTTGTATTTTATCAAATGCTTTCTCTGTGGCTATTGAGATAATCTTATGGTTTTTCTTCTGCAGTCTGTTAATGTGGTGTATCACATTGATTGTGTTGCGCACATTGAACCATCCCTGCATACCAGGGATAAATCCCACTTGGTCTGGGTGGATGATCTTTCTGATGTGTTGTTGCATTCTATTGGCCAGAATTTTATTGAGGATTTTTGCATCTATGTTCATCAGGGATATTGGTCTGTAATTCTCTTTCAATGCTGCATCTTTTGCTGGCTTAGGAATTAAGGTGATGCTGGCTTCATAGAAAGAATTTGGGAGGATTCCCTCTTCTTCGATTGTTCTGAATAGTTTGAGAAGAATTGGAGTTAGTTCTTCTTTAAATGTCTGGTAGAATTCAGCAGTGAATCCATCTGGTCCTGGGCTTTTTTTGTTGGGAGGGCCTTTATTACTGTTTCAATTTCTGTCTCAGTTATGGGTCTGTTTAGGTTTTCTATGTCTTCCTGGTTCAATTTAGGTAGGTTGCATGTGTCCAGGAATCTATCCATTTCTGATAGGTTTCCATGTTTGCTGGCATACAAGTCCTTGTAGTAATTTCTGATGATTCTTTTTATTTCTGTGGTGTCTGTTGTTGCATTTCCTTTTTCATCTCTGATTTTATTGATTTGGGTCTTTTTTTTTTTTAGTTAGTTGGGCCAATGGGTGTCAATTTTGTTTATTTTTTCAAAAAACCAGCTCCTCGTTTGGCTGATTTTTTGTAATGTTTTTTTTTTTTTAATTCAATCCTGTTGATTTCTTCTCTGATTTTAATTATTTCTCTTCTTCTACTAGATTTGGGTCTGGTTTGCTGCAGATTTTCTAGATCCTTGAGAAGAATTGAAAGCTCATCTGTTTGGTGCCTTTCCAATTTCTTGATGCTAATTTATAATTATAATAATATAATTTATAATTTATAGCTATTGCTATAAACTTTCCTCTTAACACTGCTTTTGCTGTATCCCATAAGTTTTGGTATATTGTGCTGTTATCCTCATTTACTTCCAGAAAATTTTTGATTTCTCTTTTAATTTCTTCTATGACCAGTTGTTCATTCAGGAGCATGTTGTTCAATCTCCATGTGTTTGCATATGCTCTAGGGATTCCTGAGTTGCTAATTTCCAACTTCATTCCTTTATGGTCTGAGAAGCTGCATCGTATGATTTTAATTCTTTTGCAGTTGCTGAGACTTGCTTTATGGCCTAGTATGTGGTCAATCCTAGAGAAGGTTCCATGTACTGCTGAGAAGAATGTAAATGCTTTATGTGTAGGATTAAAAAGTTCTGTAGATATCTGTTAGATCCATTTGGGCTATAGTGTCATTTAAATCTACTGTCTCCTTGTTGATCTTCTGTCCTGTTGATCTGTCTATTTCTGAGAGTGGAGTATTGAAGTCCCCCAGTACTATTGTATTGGGGTCTAAGTCTCCCTTTAAGTCCCTTAACAAATCTTTTGAATAAACTGGTGCCCTGTAATTAGGTGTATATACATTGATAATCGTTATATCATCCTGTTGAATTGATCCCTTAATCATTATATAGTACCCCTCTTTCTCTCTCTTAACAATTTCTGTGGTAAAGTTTATGTTGTCCGATATTAAGATGGCTACGCCCGCTCTTTTTTCATTTCTGTTGGCATGGTATATCTTTTTCCAGCCTTTCACTTTCAGTCTGTATGGATCTTTGTTGGAAAGATGTGTTTCTTGTAAGCAGCCAATAGATGGGTTTTGTTCCTTAACCCAATCAGCCAATCTGTGTCTTTTAATTGGACAGTTCAGGCCATTAACGTTCAATGTGACTATTGATAAGTAGTAACTTTGCCCTGCCATTTGCCAAAGATATTTTCTAATATATGTTTTGAACTTCCTGTGATCTTTTGCTGTGAGGTTTCCTTCCTTTACCTTCTTTCATATTGATGACCGTGTTTCTGTGTTTCTGTGTGTAACACATCTTTAAGCATCTTTTGCAGGGCTGGATGAGTGGTGACAAATTCCTTCAATTTCTGTTTGCTGTGAAAGGTCTTTATTTAACCTTCATTCACAAATGAGAGCTTTGCAGGATACAATATTCTGGGCTGGCAGTTTTTCTCTTAGTACCTGGGCTATATCTTGCCATTCCCTCCTAGCTTGTAGGGTTTCTGATGAGAAGTCAGCTGTGAGTCTAATTGGAGATCCTCTGAGATTAATCTGACGTTTCTCTCTTGCACATTTTAGGATCTTTTCTTTATGTTTCACTGTGGTGAGTTTAATTACAACGTGTCATGGTGAGGATCTCTTTTGGTCATGTTTATTAGGGGTTCTTTTTTTTTTTTTTTTTTTTACAGGCAGAGTGGACAGTGAGAGAGACAGAGAGAATGGTCTTCCTTTGCCGTTGGTTCACCCTCCAATGGCCGCCGCAGCCGGCGCACTGTGGCCGGCACACCGTGCTGATCCGAAGGCAGGAGCCAGGTGCTTATCCTGGTCTCCCATGCGGGTGTAGGACCCAAGCACTTGGGCCATCCTCCACTGCACTCCCTGGCCACAGCAGAGAGCTGGCCTGGAAGAGGGACAACCGGGAAAGAATCCGGCACCCCGACCGGAACTAGAACCCGGTGTGCCAGCGCCGCTAGGCAGAGGATTAGCCTATTGAGCCACGGTGCTGGCCTATTAGGGGTTCTATGAGCTTCCTGTACTAGGATGTCTCTGTCCTTCTCCAAACCTGGGAAATTTTCTGCTAGTATCTCACTAAAAAGGCCTTATAATCCTTTCTACCTCTCCATGCCTTCAGGAACTCCTAGAACCCGAATGTTGGGTTTTTTAATAGTATCCTGTAGATTCCCGACAATATTTTTTAGATTTCTAATTTCCTCTTCTTTTCTTTGGTCTGACTGTATCCTTTCCTGTTCTCTGTCTTCTAAGTCCGATATTCTCTCTTCTGCTTCACCCATTCTTTTTTTAAGGCTCTCTAATGTGTTTGTCATTTGATCTGTTGAATTCTTCATTTCATTATGATTTCTCGTCACTATCACAGTTTCCTGTTCTACTAGTTGTTTCATTTCATTTTGATTCCTCCTTAATATTTCATTTTCACGCGAGAGATTTTCTATCCTGTCCATTAAGGATTTCTGTAGTTCAAGAATTTGTTTTTGAGAACTTTTTAATGTTCTTATCAATTTTTTAAGATCCACTTCTTCCATTTCTATCTCATCATCTTCATAATCTTGAATTGGGGTGTCTTTTTCATTTAGGGGCATCATAGTGTCTTCCTTGTTCTTGTTACCTCAGTTTCTGCGTTTGTTTGGCATTGTGGAGATATTCTTTGGTTTATTCACTGTGGTGCTTTTTCTCATTATACTATGAGTCTAGATTAAGTGGACTGTCTACTTTTGATGGATCCTTAGAGCCTGTGATGGGTGTGGCCAGAGAGCTCTGTTTGGTTCTTCAGGGTTAAGGGTGTGCCAAAGGTGTCTCACCCAGATTGTCCTCTCGCTCGCTCGCTCACTCTTTTTTTTTTTTTTTGACTCAGTTGGCAAGTAATTCTGCACAACTGAGTGGAATTGAGGGTAGTTGATGTATGAAATCTGGCCCCTGTGGGTATTAGTCTGCTCTACCCCTAGGACCACACAAAGAGTTTATGCAGCCCTCAGTGTGGTCTCAAATTTCTCCGCAGTCTCTCACCAGGTTGCCAGGGTTACCGAGTTTGTGTACTCGGTGAGTTCTCCCCCCCCCCTTCAGATTTTCTCAGTTCGTTAGCTCCACACTTTCACCAGGTCCTAACCTCCTGTTATTTCTCCCCACCAGAGTCAGGCTTTTCTGCTTGGCTAATGGTGGGCACCACTTTACATAATTAAAATGGCGCCTGCTCTTTGTCTTGCTCGGCTTTGTAAGGTGAGTGGAGAGAGAGGCTAGTGTCCGTGCCGGTTCCCCTTATTTATTCGTTTATTTCTCTCCTCCAGTCAGCCTGGTGAACTTTCCCCAGTGGGGCTTCAGGCCTCGTTCCCTCTAGGCTCTTTCTGCCTTTCCCCGCCAATGTCTCAGGTTACCGAGGATTTTGTCTCACCTCCCCTTCCAGCCCTGGCACGCAGACTCTGCGGCTGGGCTTCCACACGGTGGGCGACCTTGCTCTCCCCGTAGGTCCTCCGTGTCACATCCATTAAATCCAGAAGAGTTTCCTCTGCAATTTTTTCCTGAGCCTTTTCCTGAGGCTACAGTAACTCCACTTTTATTAAACTATCTTTTCCCGGACTATCGGTGCGTGCCCTCACTATTCCGCCATCTTGCCTCCCACTTCCTTCTTTTCAGAGGCTCTAAAAGTGTCCTCACTTCTATTTTTTTTAACTTAATGTATTTATTTGAAAGTCAGAATTAAAGAGAGAGATGGAGTTCCAGAGAGAGAGGGATGGGGGAGAGAGAGAACTTCCATCTCTTGGTTCATTCCTCAGGTGGCACCAAGCACCTGGGCCATCCTCAGTTGCTTTCCCAGGCTTATTAGCAGGGAGCTGGATCAGTAGAGGAGCAGCTGGGACTCGCACTGGTGCCCTTATGGAATGCCTGCATTGTAGGCAGTGGTTTTACCCACTATGCCACAATGCTGGCCCCCTCACTTTTTTGCTCTTCTTCCCTGCACCCCCCTCATTTTGCAGCAGACCTGACTGGCACAGCCATGCCTGGCACAGCAGCCACCTCGCTCCCTGCTCGTGTGAGCAGTCATTCGCATCCTCCTGCTTCTCGTCAGCCTTTTCCTGCCCCGGCCCTTTGGCCTATATAAGATCAGAGTGAGCCTTCACCGCAGCAGGGGAAATGGGGCTGGCAGGGGGCTAGTGTGGATGAACTTCCTGCCCACCCAGAATTTGGCTCTGCATTAATTTTTCAAAGTCTGCTTCCCTCCTGAACTCTTCTGTGAAGTTTCCTGTGTGCCTGCTGGGGTGACCAGAAGCGTGTAGAGGCCATGTGAGCCCTCGCTGCCACTGTGACGTGTGCACAAGGGAAGGTCGGAAGAGGCTCACTGGCTGCAAAGTGCCTTAAGAGCAAGTGGCCGGCACAGCTAACCACGGGAGAAACACCCACGGTGAGC
The DNA here is from genome assembly GCF_964237555.1 of Oryctolagus cuniculus. Classification (NCBI taxonomy): domain Eukaryota; kingdom Metazoa; phylum Chordata; class Mammalia; order Lagomorpha; family Leporidae; genus Oryctolagus; species Oryctolagus cuniculus. The sequence goes on from NC_091442.1 coordinate 66,683,372, forward strand.
ACGTCTCCCAGTCAGAGCTCGTGACTCTGGTGATTGCTCTTGGACTAGCCTCACCTCTCAGAGCCCTGAGACTGTAGGACCATCTGCTTTGGGGCTATGTGATGTCATGGTCAAGCCTCGGCAACCCCTCAGCCCTCCAACCTAAGGACCAGGATTTCTGGAGGCTGGGCTCTGCCTCTGCATTTTTTCAGGCTTCGCAGGTGCTGCTCATTTGCCCTCTGCGAGACCTGCTGAATTAGACTCATATCATTGGGTTACCAAGAGTCCTGCAGCTCCACCCAGGTTTTCAGCAGAGTACAAGGATTAAGAACGTGATCAAAGCATGGCCATGTGCTGCTGCACCATCAAAAGAAAGTAGCTTAGCCAGGTGGGTGTTCGGTGCAGCAGTTAACACGCTGCGTGGGACCCTCGTATCCCATATTGGAGGGCCTGAGTTTGAGTCCCAGTTCCTCTGCTTCCAATCCAGCTTCCTCCTAATGTACACCATGGGAGACAGCAAATGATGACTCAGGTACTTGGGCCTCTGCCACTCACGTGGGAGACCTGAATTGAGTTCTGGTCTCCTGGTTTCAACTTGGCCCAGCCACGGCTGTTGCAGGCATTTGGGAAGTGAACCTGTATATAGATCAGAGATATTCATTCTTTCTCTCTCTCTCTCTCTCTCTCTCTCTCTCTCTCTCTCTCTCTCTCTCTCCCCCTCTCCCCCTCTCCCCCTCTTCCCCTTTCTCTCTATTTCCCTCCCTCCCTCCCTCCCTCCATTTCAAGTAAGATGAAAAATTTAAAAAGCAGTTTAGGAAGGTGGGCATTTAGACTCCACTTAAGACACCCACATCCCACCTTGATTCCTGGCTCCTCTCCTGACTCCAGCTTCCTGGAATCCAGACCCTTGGACGCAGCAGTGATGTCTCAAGTGACTGAGTTTCTGCCACCAACATGGGAAATCTGGATTGAGTTCCTGGTTCCTGGTTTCAGCCCCAGCAGTTGCAAGCATTTGGAGAGTCAATCAGCGGACGGGAGCACACTTTCATCTCTTTCTCCCCCAAACCCCTCACTGTACCTCTCAAATAAAAATAAGTTAATACATCCTTTAAAAAAAGGAAACAACTGGGCTGGCACTGTGGCTTTGTGGGCAAAGCCACCACCTGCTATGCCGGCATCCCATATGGGTGGCCAGTGCTAGGCCAGGCTGAAGTCAGGAGCTTCTTCCTAATTATCCCACATGGGTGCAGGGGCCCAAGGAGTTGGACCATCTTCTGCTTTTTCAGGCCATTAGCAGGGAGCTGTGTTGAAAGTGGAGCACCTGGGACACAAACTGGTGCCCATATGGGATGCTGGCATCACAGGCAGCAGCTTAACTCGCTGTATCACAGTGCCGCACGGTAACCTGCCATTTTTATTTAGCATCATCCTATGAAGTGATACCTCGGAAGTAACCTGATATACTCTCATATTTTTATACATTAAAATTGATACATAATTACTGAGATTCTTAAATTTAGGTACTGCCTTGGAAACTTTAGGAAACACGGATCTAATCCAGCTTCAGTTCAAGCAGCCGAGGCTCAGCGCGGTTAAGTAGGTTTTCCAAGGTCACACGGGGAGTTGTTGGAAAAGCCATAAATAGAGATATTTGTGTCTCCTAACCAGGCTAGTGTTCTGTATTCCACAGAAACCTACTGGGTTTACAGTGTTCTTAAAAGGCAGATTGAAATGTACTGAGAGGGGGGCATCCTTTGTTAGCCTGACGTTAGGAAACGGAAATAAAGCTTCTATGTGAAATTGGATATAAAGGAAAGCTGCCTGTGTCACAAAGCAGAGTGGGTTGAAAGTATAGCCTCACCTTCTCTGACCCCTCCCAGTGGGTGCTGGGTAACAGAATGGGGCAGGCAAGGCTGAAGACACGGAGCTCTGGCAGAGCCCTGGTGCAGACCCCCACAGCCGGGACCCCCATGGTGGGTGATGCTGTGGACAAGTGAGGAGCACACGGCTTAGCATCAGATGGGCCTGGGTTTAATTTTTTTGAACTAATTTCTTCTATTTATTTGAAAGGTAGAGAGAGAAACAGAGACAGACAGAAATCTCCCATCCACTGGTTCATTCCCCAGATTTCCATACAGCCTGGGCGGGGCCAGGCTACAGCCTGGAGCTTGGTATTCAACCCAGGTCCCCCACATGGGTGGCAAGGACCTAACAACTTATGCTATCACCACTGCTTCCAGGGTGCACATTAACAGGAAGCTGGAAGCAGGAGCAAAGCCCGGATTTAAACCCACATGCTCTGATACGCGATGCAGGCGTCCCAAGCGGCATCGTAACCACTGTGCCAGATGCCCGCCCGTAACCTGGACTTTAGTCTCCCTCATTACTCACAGGCTTGACCTGGGACAAGGTACTCAGCCTTCCTGAGCCTCCATTCCCTCATCTGTAACACTTCTGTACGATTGCTGGGAAAACTAAGTACAATCTTAAGAAATGCTTAGAAGAGCAGGGCTAGCTTTTATACCTTACTGTGCGTATTCCTAGACTGAATGACCATATACAGTGAAATACCTTTAACTTCTTTTTTAAGATTTATTTGAAAGGGTTACAGAGAGGCAGAGGCAGAGAGAGAGAGAGAGAGAGAGAGAGGTCTTCTATATATTGGTTCACTCCACAGATGGCCACAGTAGCCAGAGCTGTGATGATCTGAAGCCAGGAGCTTCTTCCAGGTCTCCCACATGGGTGCAGGGGCCCAAGGACTTGGACCATCTTCTGCTGCTTTCTCCGGCCATAGCAGAGCACTGGGACTTGAAACAGCACCCATATGGGATGCCAGCACTGCAGGCTTTACCTGCTATGTCACAGCCCCGTCCCCCTATATTTAATTTTTAAGCCACAGCCTAAAAGGAATAGGGATTAAGGGCCAGCACTGTGGTGTAGCAGATAGAGGCAGTGCAGGCATCCCATATAGATGCTGGTTTGAGTCCCGATTGCTCCATCTCCAATCCAGCTCGCTGCTAATGTGCCTGGGAAACCAATGAAGATGGCCCAAGGGCTTGGGCCCCTGCGCCCACGTGAGAGACCCAAAAGAAGCTCCTGGCTCCTGGCTTCAGACCAGCCCAACTCTGGCCATTGCAGCCATTTGGGGAGTGAACCAGCAGATGAAAGATCCCTCTGTCTCTCTCCCTCTCTCTGTCTCTAACTCTGCCTCTTGAATAAATAAATAAATCTTTAAAAAATAGTTGTATGCTTTCTAGTTAAATGTTGAGATTCATTACATATTTCTTTATGGAATATGTGATTACAGGTATTCACATCTAGCCTGTGGCTTCTCTTTGCACTCTCCTATCAGTGTCTTTGAAGAGAATTTCTTAGTCCATCTTATCAGTTTTTTTCTATTATCACTTGTGCCTTTGCCTAACTTAATTTCATGTTTTCTTCTAGAAATTTTTAAAAATCACTTTACTCATATAAAGGGAACAGGTTTCATGCATTTCATATGTACAGTTGTTAAGAACATAATGATATTTCCCATCCTCCCTCATCCTTTCTTATTTTTCTCTTAACTTTTGCGATGAAATACTTTGTTTACTTTATAATCACAAGCTTAAGCCTCCACTTAATAAATAGCTTAACAGGTAGTAAGTAGAAAGACCACTGTTCCTCAGGAACTATAAACAATAATCAAATCTCAAGATGTCAATTTTAGTCATATACATTCCTTTTTTTTTTTTTTTTGTACTTTGTGTATTAGTTACCACAAATCAGAAAAAATACTTGATGCCTGTCTTTTGGAGACTGGCTTATTTCACTAAGCATAGTGATCTCCAGTTGCATCCCTTTTGTTGCAAACAACAGCTTTTCATTCTTTCTTAAGGCTGAGTAGTATTCCATAGTGCATTTGTACCAAATTTTCTTTATCCAGGCCTCAGTTGATGGACATCTGGGTTGATTCCATTTCTTACCTGTTATGAACTGAGCTGCTATAAACATGGGATACAGATAACTCTTTGATATGCTGATTTCATGGCTGGGTCATCTGTTAGATCTATTTTCAGATTTCTGAAGTATCTTCATACTGTCCAGAAATTTTTTAATTTTATATTTACATTTAGACCTATGATCCATTTTGAATTAATCCTTGTACATAGTATGAATTAGGAATTAAAGTCTGATAGTAATACGAAAATTAAAATAGCTAAGAAGAGAGAATTTTAAATATTATTAAAAGAAATTAAGCCGGCGCCGTGGCTCAATAGGCTAATCCTCCACCTTGCGGCGCCGGCACACCGGGTTCTAGTCCCGGTTGGGGCGCCGGATTCTGTCCCGGTTGCCCCTCTTCCAGGCCAGCTCTCTGCTATGGCCAGGGAGTGCAGTGGAGGATGGCCCAGGTGCTTGGGCCCTGCACCCCATGGGAGACCAGGAAAAGCACCTGGCTCCTGGCTCCTGCCAGGATCAGCACGGTGCGCCGGCTGCAGCGGCGGCCATTGGAGGGTGAACCAACGGCAAAAGGAAGACCTTTCTCTCTCTCTCTCTCTCTCTCACTGTCCACTCTGCCTGTAAAAAAAAAAAAAAAAAAAAAAAAAAAAAAAAAAAAAAAAAAAAAAAAAAAAAAAAAATAAAAGAAATTAAAGGGGCTGGCGCTGTGGTGCAGCAGGTTAAGGCCTCAACCTCAACCTTATCCCATATGGGCACCAGTTCTAGTCCCGGCTGCTCCTCTTCTGATCCAGCTCTCTGCTATGGCCTGGGAAAGCAGTGGAAGATGGCCCAAGTCCTTAGGCCCCTGCACCCACATGAGAGACCTGGAAGAAGCTCCTGGCTCCTGGCTGCAGATCAGCTCAGCTCTGGCCATTGCAGTCGTTTGGGGAGTGAACCAATGGAATGGAAGACCGCTCTCTCTCTCTCTCTGGCTCTACTTCTCTCTGTAACTCTGTCTTTCAAATAAATAAAATAATTCTTTAAAAAAAAAAAGTAATTGTAAATGTAGGAGGTGATCAATGTGCTCAATACCCTGGCTTGATCACTATGCAATGTGTACCTCTGTTCCTATTAACATGTGCAATCATTGTGCCAATTAAAGCTAAAATTTTCTTGGGCTCCCGGTGCTGTGGTGTAGTAGGGCTAGGCCTCCCCTTGTGGCAACGGCATCCCATATGGGCGCCACTTTGTGTCCCGGCTGCTTCTCTTCTGATCCAGCTCTCTGCTATGGCTGGGGAAAGCAGTGGAAGATGGCCCAAGCCATTGGACCCCTGCACCCACATGGGAAACCCAGAAGCAGCTCCTATCTCCTGGCTTCAGATTGGCCCAGCTCCAGCCATTTGGGGAGTGAACCAGCAGAGGGAAGACCTTTCTCTCTGTCTCTCCCTCTGTCTATAACTCTACCTCTCAAATAAATAAATAAAATCTTTTTACCAAAATTTTTTTTCTTTAAATGTAGAAAAGATTTGTATATTTAATTGTCCCAGCACGATTGTTAAAATAATCATACATTCTTCACTGAAAGAGCTTCATAGCTTTGTTGAAAGCCAATTGTATGGGTTTATTTCTGGACTCTCTAGTTTATCTGAACATTGTTTTTAAACTTTTTATTGTGGAAAATACATATGTAACATAAAATTTGCCATTTTAAAATATACAGTTCATAGTCATTAATAATAATATTGGGAAACCATTATTATTTTTTCAAAAGTGAACATTTTTTCAAATCTCACAGTTTTCACTTTAAAAACTTGGGAATTTTGAATTACATTCCACAGAACTCCCAGTTTTAATTTACTGTAAAAGTTAATGATGGGGGCAGGCATTGTGGCACAGTGCATTAAATTTCCCACGTTGATAGAGATGCCCATATCTCACATTGTAATGCTGGGTCCCTGCTATTCTGTCTCCAACCCAGCTTCCTGCTAATTCATCTGGGGAGTCAGCAGATGGGGGCTCAAGTACTTGAGTCCCTATCAACCATGTTGGAGGCCCAGATGGATTTCCAGGCTCCTGGCTTTGGCCTGGCCTAGCCCTGGCTACTGTGGGCATTTGGAAAATGAACTAGTGGCTGGAAGATTTACCTGTTTATCTGCTTCTGATTCTCTCTATTTCTGTCTCTCTGCCTTTCAGGTTAGATGAAAATAAACATTTTTTTTTAATTTGTGTTTTTGTTCCCTAAAGATGACCCATCTTTAGCCTATGGCTTTGCTTGGATTTCACAGCATCCTCCCCTCTTTGCTAGGCAGTCACCAACTTTAGAATCTCAAAGGAAATCTGAGAATGTACAGGAATCTTGGAGGCCCTGAAAAAGCACCCGTTTTTTTTATAGTCATGAAAACTGAGAACATGGGTCACACAGCTGGTAAGTGACAGAGCCAGCTGAGAAACAAGAAATGCTATTTTTGTGCTGCTTAGAGGTTTGCATCAAATCCTGACCCCCTCCCTGTGTGAGATCAGCCTCAGGACTCGGTGATGCAATGCAACCTTGCCCCAAGTACCAACTGGAGGGTTGCTTCCAAGGCCACAAACTGGGTGTCCAGGGACAGAAGAGCCCTGGTGTTGTTTCTCACTTCAGGGGCCACAGCCACCGGGAGAGAATGTTTGGGAAGAGCTTGAGCACAGGGCAAGGGCAACCAGGCAGCCCTTCCCTCTCCTGGGATAGGTCACTGATCCCAAGGACAAGCGGAGAACCGGCCACATCCAGACCTCATGGGAGAGTGCCAGTGAGCACAGAGTGCTGCCTCTTCCCTTAGATCTTTAAAAAACATTTTTTAAACATTTATTCATTTGAAAGGCAGAGCATCAGAGAGAGTGAGAGAGAGGGAGGGAGGGAAAGAAACAGATCTTCCATCCCCTGATCCACTCCCCAAATGGCTGCAACAAAGGGGCTGGGCCAGGCTGAAGGCAGGAGCCTGGAACTCCACCTGGGGCCCCCCATCGACATCTGCCTTCTCAGGTGTATTAGCAGGGAGCTGGATTGCCAGGACTCAAACCCACACTCAGGAGCTGCTGGCGTCCCAAGCAGAGGCTTAACCCACTGCACCATAATACCAGCCCGTCCTTAGTTCGTGAAGGTCACAACAGTGACCTTTTGCATCCCAACCCTGGGAATTCTGATCAAATCTGTCACAGCAAGTGGGGTTCCCAGTGTTCTTGGAAATCATTAGGAACCAGTACCCCCATCAAGCAGCAGCCCTGCTCATGAAGGCAAATTTCTTAACAAGAAACACCCAGGCTCATCTCATGTAACATAATGCTCTCCAGTTCATGATTGATGGGGGCTGGGGAGGGTGGGAGAAGGGGAGAGGCAGATGGGATAACAGGCACCAACACACAGTCAGATAGAAGTAACAAGTTCAAGTTAGCACAATGGAGCAACGGTAATTCACGAGAGTGTGTAACACGTAGTTCACAAGAGTGGGTAAGGTGAGGAACTGGAAGAGCAGAGCCGGCAGGCTCCCAAATCAAAGAACAGGAAATGAAAAGGTTGACTGCCTGCATTGATCGGTTTATGCTGTATGTATGTGTTGAAATAGATGTTTCAGTCTGTTCGTTTATTCATGTGAAAAGCAGAGTGGCAGAAAGGGAAAGACAGAAGACAGACTTGCCATCTGCTGGTTCGCTCCCCAACTACCTGCAACAGCACGGGCTGGGCCAGGCTGAGTGCAGGAGCTGAGAGTCAGTCTGGACTCCCACAAGGGTGGCAGGGCTGGTTGAGCATCAGCTTTGCCTTCCGGAGCGTGCATTAGCAGTGAGCTGGCACCTGCGCCAGAACTGGAACTCAGACTGGGGCTCTCCAATATGGGATGCCCAGGCAGTGTCTGTCTGCATTTTTTAAGACTTACTTTATTTGTTTGAAAGGCATAATTTGCAAGAGGAAAAGATAGGGAGAGGTCTTCCGTCCACCAGTTCACTCCCTAAATGGCCACAACTGCTAGAGCTGTGTCAGGCCAAAGCCAGGAGCTTCTTCTGGGTCTCCCGCATCAGTGCAGGGCCCCAAGCTCTTGAGCCATCCTCTGCTGCTTTACCAAGCACGTTAGCAGGGAGCTGGATTGAAAGTGGAGCAGCCAAGACATGAGCCCATTGGTGATGCTGACACTGCAAGCAGCAGCTGCACCTGCTAAGCCAGCCCCCAAGGCAGTGTCTTAACCACTGCACCAAATGCCCGCGCCTTTGAGTTGAAATATTGTAATACACCATGTAAAGGTGTGCATATAGTGCATGTCAGTCAAATATTTTAACTAACCAAAAAATACCCATTTTTTTAAAATGCCCAGTTTGCCTCCCAGTGGCTCATGCTTGCAAAACACCTACTACTACGCTATTTGGAGCACTTTTCATATTGATCAAAACTCAGGGCGATGGGAACTGTTATTTTCCTCATTTGGCATCAGAGGAAGTGGAGGGCAGAGAACTTAAATAAGTTGCCAAGGGCGCACCGCTCGCCCAAGATGGGTGGGTCCAGAGGCCTTAAACACAGTATCACAGGTGCCGCCTGTCAACCCCATGGCCAGGAAGGGGCTCCCTCGACCTCTTCCAGTGTGACTTATGACCCTGGCTACGAGCGTCTGCCAACGGAATTGCTGATGGCCAGTTGGAAAAATACATGGAGCCTGGGAGTGGAGGGAGGCCGGGCCTGCTGCCTGGGGGGCTCTGAGTCACACAGGTCAGCCGGGCTGGCCTGCTCAGCCTGTCACCATCAGCTGTCTCTCCGTGCGGCAAGGAGGGCCAGGCTCGCAAATGGGAACCGCGATGTATAAGCTGTCGGGCAAAATCAACTTTCAGGTGAAGAAAACCCACATACCTGGTAGGTTCCTGTTGCCTCGGACAATCAGAGGGCCCCTGGGGCTGCTAGGAGAGAGGAGAGTCTGTCTCCAGGTTGGTTCCATTGTTTGTGCCTTTGATGTTACTGAGAGACCCAGCTGCTTTTGGCTTTCGGGATTCAGGATGGAGGCTCTAGCCAGGCCTGCTGTTTCGGTTTCTTGTCATCTGAGTTTATTTATGAGCCATTTCACATGGAAGCTATATTTCTTGTAGGCAAATGTGCTTTCAGACTTTGCATGAGTTAAACAAAGGATGGGGACAACAGACCCCTGCAGCCTCTTTCTATTACGGGACAGCTCTGAAGGTTGGATTTTCCATAACAGATGGAACATTCACTCCAGCATTATTTTCACCAGTTATAAATACCAAGGACATGTGTTCTGCAGTTCAGATTCTTCCTCAAAGGGCTCAAGAACTGCCAGGCTTTAGTCCACAGCTCCCAAGACTTGCTTGGGAAGTGATGGAAGATGCATTCTGGCTGGCAGTCCTGGAAGGGGAATGGGGTGGGGTGCGGGGAGAGGAGAGGCCCAGGTGCAGCTGCACAAAGTGAAATGAATGCGAGAACCCGTGATCTCCTATGGCTTTGCAAAGTGGGTAGGTCTTTTCTTTAAGAAAAGATTTACTTATTTTATTTGAAAGGCAGAGTGATGGGGGCAGGGAGAGAGAGAGAGGTCTTGCTGGTTCACTCCCCAAATGGCCACAACAGCCGGGGCTGAGCCAGACTAAAGCCAGGAGGCTGGAACTCCATCCAGGTCTCCTGTGTGGGTGGCAGGGGCCCAAACCCTCAGGCCAGCCTCTGCTGCCTTCCTAGGCCATTAGCAGGGAGCTGGATTGGGAAGTGGAACAGCCTGACTCAAACAGGTGTTCACATGGGATGACTGCATGGCAGGCAGCAGCTCAATTCACTGCAGCACAGCGCCGGCCCCAGTGGAAGATAACCCAAGTGTTTGAGCCCCTGCCACCCACATGGGAGACCCAGATGAAACTCCTGGCTTCAGCCTGGCCCAGCGCTGGCCCTTGTGGCCATCTGAGGAGTGAACCAGCATATAGAAAATCTCTCTCCCTCTGTCTCTGTAATTCTGACTTTTCAACAGAAATATAATAAAATATTTTATAAAAACTAAATGAAGCTTTAACAGAAATTAAATATTAAGTAAGGGGATTTTTTTACATTCTCTTGCCAGTGGCCAATGGATGCCTTAGCCCCAGGCTAGTGAATACCTCAGTAAGGTTGGGAGTGGAAAGAAGGTGATTCTTATAAGTTGTTTGTGAGTGTGTGTGTGAGTCTGTGTGTGTGTGTTTAGTGTGAGAAGGGGTGGGATGGCCTCAGAGAGGAATTTTGCCTGATCTCAAGCCATGACCTTCTGCTTTCTTAGTGTGTGACAAGACCCCCGCCTGTACACCACACTGTGGAGAGGATCAGAGCTGTGTTGGCCGAGTGACCACCTTACTGCTGGTATCTAGATGGGCCCTTCCAACACCAGCCAGCAGTTGTTTTTCTAGAATAGCTTGTCTGGTCGTAAGGCACAGCATCGCTGTACTCTGGCGTGTCTAAGGCACCATGGATTGTGATGCACGCTGTTATTCTGCGCACCATTAAGAAAGGCAAATGTTGTTAATGACAAGGGAATAAAACTTTCCCAATGCCTGGGTTTGGTTCTTTTTTTTTTTTTTCCAAGCAGGCTGTTTAGAGGAAATAGTGGGCATGCTGTAGGCTTCACACTGCAGAGACAGAGATTAAAATTAATTATGAATGAGAATCAGAATGCATCAGAAGAGCAAATGTTTCCTAATGTCATTAGTGAATCCCCTCTCAGGATCACGTTGGCCAGCACACAGTTCTGTAACTCAGTTTGTCTGCGCTGGCTTCATTGCCACTTAGGCACACAAATAATAAAGTAATAGCTTCAGTGTAGCTCCTGGATGAGAAAGGAGAGCCTTGGGACTAGAGAACAGTGATGGTGCGCAGTCTTGGGCGGGGAAGCACAAGGAATGAGGAGTTGGGATGCATCAGCTTTCCTTTCTGTGTTGAACTCAGACGAGGACGTCTACAGGTTTCAGTTCCAGTTCCGACTTGGAACCCAAGAACAGAAGGTGAGCAGGTGGATGAGAGAGGCAGTGCCTTTCCTTTCAGTAGCTTTCCAGTGCGTACTGGAGAAGGAAGGTTGTAGCTGGTGTGCACATCTTGGCTCTCCATAGGCCGATGCAGGCTGACCTCCTCTGCCTCCCGCAGTGCCTGGAGAAAGGATCCATACCGATGTCCCCACTCCCTTGTCTCTCATGTACTTAAGATGCTGTCCCTTTGCTCCTAGACTTTAACACCCAAGTCCGTGTTCTGGGCTTATCTTACCTGTCTCCTCTCTTACACACCACACTGCTGACCCTGTTGTTTTCACAAAACCTGACCTCCCTCCCACTCTTGCTTATTTCCCTCTAACCGCTCTGCCTTGTCTTTCTCAGCCTCCTTCGATTGCTCACCTTCTTCTGAGCAGGGCTTCAATATCAGTCTTCTGTCCTTGCCTGGTCCTCACTAAAATGGAAATAGTGCCACTTTGTTTAGCTCCTGTGCTAGAACATTCTAGAACTTTACAAAGTTCACCACTGAAGGCTCACAAGAACCCTGTGAGGCCCTCTCATCCCCTCTTTGCCACAAATGCTACTTTGAGGTTCTGCATGGGCCAGTAATCAGTAGTAAAAGGTGGCGGCAGACTTGAAGGCCACGCCCATCCAGGTGGTGCCCCTCCCAGCCGTCCGCTCTCAGCTGCCCTCTCTTCCACACACACAACCCAGTTAACTTCTCCCAAGCTCCTGCCTTGCCCCAGCTCCCCCTCCTGAACGTCAGACCCTCATACCCCTCCTGGCTGTACATCTGCCCTCCTCACGCGCTGAGTCTCATACTGCGATTTGATGGTTTCCTGTAACAGTTTCTCATGCTGTTTAGTCTTATTCTCCACCATTGTTTGTGGATTATTTCACGGGATTCTGCAACAGGAGTGTACCACAGTAACCACTCCCCACAGCTGCATACTTGGCCAAGTTCTCCCTGTCACAGTGGAGATCCCTGCTCATCAGCCTTTCCTCACATCTGTGATTATTTCCTTCACACACATTCTTAGAGGTGAAAATACTGAGTCACGATGTTGGGAAAGTTTTTAGGCTTTTTATTGAATTTATACTTCTGACAATGGTGCTTAAAGGTGCTTTAAAAAAAAGAGAGATTGATTTGAAAGACTGAGCTACAGAGGGAGAAGGAGAGAGAGAGACAGAGAGAGATCTCCCATCTGCTGATTCCCTCCTCCAAATACCTTCCACAGCCAGCTCTGGGCCAAACCAAAGCCAGGAGCATGGAACTCCGTCCAGGCCTCTCATATGGGAGACAGGGCCCTAAGCACTAGAGCCATCATCTGCTGCTTCCCAGGCCCATTAACAGGGAGCTGGATCAGAAGTAGACTAGCCAGGATTCTAAACCAGGCATTCTGATATGGGATGCACACATCCCAGGCAGCAGCTTAACCCTCTGTACCACAACATCCACCCTGCCAATGATGCTTTCAAACTACTAAAGTCTCAGCGTTGTCACCAGACCTGTGTATCTGCCAGTTTTCCAGGTGAAAAATGCAGTCTGGCTTTTATCAGATGATTACAGTACTGGCTGTGTTAAGTGAATTTCTGTCTGCAGCACACACAGCAGTCTGTGGAATGAAGGGCACACATAGGTCCACTCACATGGCCAGGGCCTGGTGCCTCAGCCTACAGCCTACAATCTCTCCTCTTCGTCAAGCCCTCAGCTCTGGCCTTTTGCCCACAGGGCCTTGCACAATTTCACTCTCTCCTGTGACACTCTGGCCCACATAAGTACAATGCTCGATCTGCCTACATTGGAAGCACACATTCAACATTTTGTTCTTTTTGTACTGACAGCAGTGCAGGTTCATAAATGTTTTTAAATATTTATTTTATTTATTTGAAAGGCAGAGTTACAGAGAGAGGTAGAACCAGAGAGAGAGTTTTCCATCCACTGGTTCACTCCCCAAATGACTGCAATGGCCAGAGCTGTGCCAATCTGAAGCCAGAAGCCAGGAGCTTCTTCCAGGTCTCCCATGTGGGTGCAGGAGCCCAAGGACCTGGGCCATCTTCTACTGCTTTCCCAGACCATAGAAGAGAGCTGGATGGGAAGTGGAGCAGCCGGGTCTCGAACTGGTGCCCATATGGGATGCCAGCACTGCAGGCGACAGCTTCACCTGTTACACCACAGTGCTGGCCCCTCATAAATGTTTGAGACTTTGTTGTAGAAATGTTTTTAGTGATGCTAACAACATCAGGGTTTTTAAAAATGTATTTATTTATTTGAGAGTCAAATGAGAGAAACAGAGAGAACCACTATCCTCTGGTTCATTCCTCAAATACTGGCAACAGCCTCCAGCCACAAACTCAATCAATCCAGGTCTCCCTCATGGGAGGCAGGAATCCAGCTACAATGCCAGCATCCCATATGAGTGCCAGTTCAAGTCCCGGCTGCCCCACTTCTGATCCAGCTCCCTGCTAATGCAAATGGGAAAGCGATGGAAGATGGCCCAAATGCTTGGACCTCTATACCCACATGGGAAACCTAGATAAAGCCCCTGGCTCCTGGCTTAGTCCTGGTCCAGCCAGCCCTGGCCATGTAGCCATCTTTCCCTCTCCCTCTGTAACTCTGCCTTTCAAATAAATAAAATAAATATTTCTTTTTTGAGAAAAAAAAAAGGTAAGGTTTTTTTTTTTCTCTTTTGAGCCATCACTATTGACTTCCAGGATCCGCATTAGCAAGAAGCTGGAGTCAGAACCGCAAATGGAACCCAGTCACTCTGATATGGGGCAGGGGCACCCGAACTGCGTCTTCACGACCAGACCAAATGCCTGCTCCAGTGTGAGTGCCTGATTCACTGCCTTCCTTTAATCTGTACCACAGCACCCCTATCTGGTCCCACTCTGCACTAGCAGGAGTTTTTACAGTGTAGATTTATCATACTTCCCATTGGCCTTGGTACACTTGATCTAATCAACCCCACCAGGAGCCACCTGAGGTCAGCCCCGAGCCTGCAGCCCTCTCTGTCCGTCCTGCAGGACGTCCTGCTTCCTCTGCGCAGCTGTCTTCCCCACCTCCCTGACCCCATCCGGCTGATTCCTAGGCCACTTTACTTCAAGTGTAACCTCAGTGGAGCCAAGCTTTCCTTGGCCCTCCTGGGCTGACTTAGATGTCTGTTCTGTGTCCCTGCTGAACCCAGGCACTTGCCACACGGGACAGTGAGTGTTGCCTCTCCTGTCCATTTCCCCGTGAGGGCAGAGTCTCCTATGGTTGCACACTTCATTGTCTACACGAGCCAGGCCTGAAGTAGGCGCTAGCTCTTTTTGCATGGAGTGGATCCATGCATGAAGAGTAAATCTCTGCTAGTTAGTTGAGTTTGGTTCTAAAGAGTGAGGCCTCTAGGTTACTTCTACGTTGTAAGCCAGGTCCCGATTACTCTTCTAGAAATTTAGTCCTGGCATCAGCACACATTTTTTTTTAAAAGATTTATTTACTTGAAAGTCAGAGTTACACAGAGAGAAAAGGAGAGGCAGAGAGAGAGAGAGAGAGAGAGAGAGAGAGAGAGAGGTCTTCCATCCACTGGTTCACTCCCCAGTTGGCCACAACAGCCAGAGCTGCACCAATCTAAAGCCAGGAGCCAGGAGCTTCTTCTGGGTCTCCCGCGTGAGTGCAGGGGCCCAAGGACTTGGGCCATCTTCTACTGCCTTCCCAGGCCATAGCAGAGAGTTGGATCAGAAGTGGAGCAGCCAGGAATCAAACCAGCGCCCATATGGGATGGGCCTGCAGTGCTGGCTTATCCACTATGCCCAGCACACATTTTTATAATGATCGTGATTATGTAGATTGCTTTATTCAGGGCTGGGATAAGAACTTCATGTAGAGCCCCCCACTCTAAACTTTCCTCCAGGGTTCTTCTCACCCTGACATCACTTCAGTATATGAAGTTCTTTCTTAGGGCCAGCGCTGTGGCATAGTGGGTAAAGCCACTACCATATGGGTGCTGGTTCAATCCCAGCTGCTCCACTTCCAATACAGCTCCCTTTTAACAGCTTGGGAAAGCAGCAGAAGATGGCCCAAGAGATTGGGCCACTGTGCCCACTTGGGAAACCTGGATAAAGCTGTTGTGGCCATCTGGGGAGTGAACCAGCAGATGGAAGATCTTTCTCTGTCTCTCCTGCTCTTTCTGTAATTCTTACTTTCTTTTCTTTCTTTCTTTTTTTTAAGATTTGTTTGTTTATTTGAGAAGCAGAGTTAGAAGGAGAGACAGAGAGAGAGGTCTTCATCTCTGTCTGGTTCACTCCCCCAAAAGGCCACAACAGCTGGAATTGAGTCTATCAGAAGCCAGAGTCAGGAGTTTCTTCTGGGTCTCCCACGCGGGTGCAAGGGCCCAAGTCCTTGAGCTGTCTTCACTGTTTTCCCTGGCTCTCAGCAGGGAGCTGAATCAGAAGTGGAGCAGCTAGGACTCGAACTGGTGTCCATATGTGAGGCTGCCACCGCAGGCAAAGTCCTTTTTTTTTATTGGTCAGTTCAAAAAAAAAAGAGAGATTTATTTATTTATTTGAAAGTCAGAGTTACACAGAGAGAGAAGGAAAGGCGGGGGTGGGGGGGAGCGGTCTTCCATCCACTGGTTCACTCCCCAGTTGGTCACAATGGCTAGGGCTGCACCAATCCAAATCCAGGAGCCAGGAGCTTCCTCCAGATCTTCCCATGTGGGTGCAAAGGCCCAAAGACTTGGGCCATCTTCTACTGCTTTCCCAGGCCACAGCAAAGAGCTGGATCAGAAGTGGAGCAACCAGGACTCGAACCAGCGCCCATACAGGATGCTGGCACTGCAGGCAGCAGCTTTACCTGCTACACCACAGCGCTGGCCCCACAGGCAGAGTCTTAACCTACTATGCCACAGCGCTGGTCTCCATAATTCTGACTTTCAAATAAATAAATCTTTAGGAAAAAAAATTCTCTCCCAAGAAGGCCTTGAAATATCCCTAAACATGAGGGGACCTCAAAAATTCATGGAAAAATGGGATTTAAAAAATTAGGTTTTAGGGGCCAGAATATTGGTGTAAGGGGTTAAGTTGCCACCTACAATGCCAGCATCCCATATGGGCACCAGTTTGAATCCTGGTACTCCACTTTTGATCCAGCTTCTGCTAATGCACCTAGAAAAGCAACGGAAGATGGCGCAAGTTCTTGGGACCCTGCACCCAGGTGGGAAACCTAGATAAAGCTCCTGGCTCCTGGCTTAGGACTTGTCCAGGCCTGGCCATTGTGGCCATCTTCCCCTCTCCCTCTGTAACTCTGCCTTTCAAATAAATAAAAAAGAAAGGTTTTTTTTGGTGTAAAAAATTTTTGAAACCTATGCATAGGTTTTTCATGTTATTTTTTCATGAATTTTTGAAGGCATCATGTGCATATACTACAAACATTTTGCATCAAAATAAATTTATCTTTTTTTTTTTTTTTTGACAGGCAGATTTAGAGAGAGAGAGAGAGAAAGGTCTTCCCTTCTGTTGGTTCACCCCCCAAATGGCTGCTACGGCTGGCGCGCTGTGCCGATCCGAAGCCAGGAGCCAGGTGCTTCCTCCTGGTCTCCCATGCGGGTGAAGGGCCCAAGCACTTGGGCCATTCTCCACTGCCCTCCTGGGCCATAGCAGAGAGCTGGACTGGAAGAGAAGCAACCGGGACAGAATCCAGCGCCCCAACTGGGACTAGAACCCGGGGTGCTCGTTCCGCAGGCAGAGGATTAGCCAAGTGAGCCGCAGCGCCGGCCCATAAATTTATCTTTTTAAAAAGATTTATTTATTTATTTGAAAGGCAGAATGGGAAAGAATGGGAGAGAAAGAAAGACAGGGATTGTCCATCCACTGCTTCACTCCCTAAATGGCCACAACAACCAGAGCTGGTCCATGTAGAAGCCAGGAGCCCAGAACTCAGAATGCAGAACCCAGAGTTGCAATCGCAAGTGCGTTAGCAGGGAGCTGGATTGGACGCAGAGGAGCCTGGACTCGAACTAGCTCTGATATGTGATGCTAGCATTGCAGTCTGCAGCTTAGCTCACTGTGCCACAAGGCTGGGCCTATAAGTTTACTTTTAGTTCCATTTTCCATGAACTTTCTGAGATGTCCTCATATTTGAGGACCTTAGTTATTAAGGTTTTGGGAAATAAGCTGAAGAAGGACTTCACATGTGTCGCTCCCCGTCTTCGTGGGGGAACGACACAGGACCCTGCGCTGTTCTTTTGTCTGCTCGGCCCTCCCCGGGTTTGCTGCTGGTTCTTCCCGGGTTGGCTACCATCCCTTCCACCTCTGTGGAAGGGCGGTTCCCCCTGGCCACTTTCCCCACTTCCGCGGGGGAGCGGCACACCGCCGGCCGGCTCTCTCGGGGGCTGCACAGGTGTTCCTTCAGATAGATGTTCCCCTTAGATGTTCCTGGTGCATGTTGTCTCTCTCCTTCTTTATAGTCCTCTTCCGCCAATCCCAACTCTGCTACCCACACGCCGAGTACGCTGCTCTCCTCCAATCAGGAGCAGGATCAGCTCCTGCAGCTCAGTCAATCAAATTGGCGAGAGGCAGCTGTGTAGAAGTTTACTCCTCTCCCAGCGCCATATTGTGGGAAAGCAGATGCATAGAATAAGTCTTAATTCCAGTAACTTAGTCTAGTCCGAGTTGCTCCCAGTTGCTTCCCACACACATGGTTGTAGACCCAAGGCCAGAAAGAGGAGGGGCAAAGGAGATGAGGCCAGCCAGGAGGAAAAGCCTAGGAGTTCAAGTCTGAGCAGCACTGTGAGCTTTCACACTGCTGTCATACAGCCGCAGGTCAGCAGTCTCCAAACAATTGTATTGCTTATGCCTGCCGATCAAAGCTATTGAACATATAACCCAAGTATATTTGTTTTACATGTAAAATATATGCACATACTATTCTTCTGGTGCATTATGTGCATTACAAAGCATATATCTAAATAGAACTTAGATACAAGGAAAAAGTAAACAATACTTAATCTTTATTTAAATGACATTAAAAAAGGATTTGGGGGGTAGGTGCTGTGACTCAGCCAGTTAAGCTGCAACTTGGGGTGCCCATGTCTCATATCCCAGTGCCTGGGATCAAGACCCACCTCTACCTCCTATTTAGCTTCCTGCTATTAAGCACCCTAGAAGGTAGCAGGTGATGGCTCAAGTACTTGAGCTCCAGGCCAGCGTTGGGGCATAATGGGTTAAGCTGCAGCCTGCAGCACCAGCATCCCATATAGATGCCAGTTCCAGTCTTGACTGCTCCACTTCCAATCCAGCTCCCTGCTAATGTGCCTGGGAAAGCAGCGGAGGATGGCCTAAGTCCTTCAGCCCCTGCACCTGATGTGGGAGACTTGGATTGAGATCAGCTCAGCTCTAGCCATTGCAGCCATTTGGGGAGTGAACCAGCACATAGGAGCTGATTCTAAATACTCAGTTTTTAAAAATCTTACTGATAACATGTAAGTCATGATATGAGAATTTACGTTCAAGGAACAGTGGTATTCTGAGTGAAATGCAACATTCGCATTCATGGGTAGAAATCTCTATTCCATATAGTGTTCTTGTTAATTGTGGAAACAAACAACTCTTCCTTGGTAGGGGGAAATAAAAGCTTAAAGATCGTTGCTGACAGTCCTGTGTGGTTTTCACTGCAAAACTCGTTCTGTGCAGGGCAGGTTAAGAATCCACCTCCTAGGTACCAATAGCCCCTACCTCCCTCACATAAGCATTCCCAGAAAGAATCTCAATTTTTCTTCTCTTGTTCCACAACCAACCTACAAATCCCAGAACTCCAAGCACCCAGAAGCTCTGCCTACAAGAAGGACCTTGTCGCTCCCCGTCTTCGTGGAGGAGCAACACAGGACCCTGCGCTGTTCTTTTGTCTGCTCGGCCCTCCCCGGGTTTGCTGCTGGTTCTTCCCGGGTTGGCTGCTGGTCCTTCCCGGGTTGGCTGCTGGTCCTTCCCGGGTTGGCTACCGTCCCTTCCACCTCTGTGGAAGGGCGGTTCCCCCTGCCACTTTCCCCACTTCCGCGGGGGAGCGGCACACCGCCAGCCGGCTCTCTCAGGGGCTGCTCAGGTGTTCCTTCAGATAGATGTTCCCCTTAGATGTTCCTGGTGCATGCTGTCTCTCTCCTCCTTTATAGTCCTCCTCCACCAATCCCAACTCAGCTGCCCACACGCCGAGTACGCTGCTCTCCTCCAATCAGGAGCGGCTCTTGCAGCTTGTCAAGTTGGTGAGAGGCAGCTGGGTAGAAGCTGTACGCTCCTCTCCCAGCGCCACATTGTGGGAGAGCAGATGCATAGAATAAGTCTTAATTCCAGTAACTCAGTCCAGTCCGGGTTGCTCCCCACAGATCCCCCTTTCTTTTTATTTTTGGCGTTGATACGCGCCTGTCTTCGGTGCCCCGCGGCACACACTCTGCTCTGCTTGCTAGAGTTGCCCACAGGTTCTTACAAGCCTACCAATCAGGCAAACCGAATCCGGGTCCTCTCTTCGCCATGTTGTGAGGAGGTTTTTAGGCGCTGATGCGTGCCTGTGTTCGGTGCCCTGCAGCGCATACTCTACTCTGCTAGAACTGCCTGCAGGTGCTTATAAGTCCTATCAGGCAAACCGAACCCAAGCCTTCTCATTGCCATATTGTGGGGAGACTTATTGGTGTTGATAACGTGCCTGTCTTCGGTGACCTGCGGTGCATAAGCTGCTAGCCGCCCACAGGTGCTCATCGCCTCACTAATCAGGCAGACCGAATCCAAGCTCTCTCATTGCCATGTTGTGGGGAGGCCTTTCTATTTCTCTATTTCTCTATCTCCGGGCATTCCTATCTCTCCCATTTTACTTCTATCTGCCAGCATTCCTATTTCTCTCATTTTACTTCTAAATTTCTGTTTCTCTTATCCCTGCGGCTTTCCGGCGCCCGCCCCGAGGCTACTTCTTGGCGACTTCCCGGCTCTGAGCTGCTTCAGCCCGCGCCTCTCTCATCTGCGCGGCTTCCCGGCTTTGCGCGGCTTGGTTTCACACGCTCCGCGGTCTCCACGCCCTTCGCGTCCGCACCACGGCCTCACGCCAGCCCCGCGTTCCCTATCTATTCACGCCCCATGCTCTCTCTGCACGCGGCGGCTTCTGCGAGTCACACAGCGTAGCTTACGTCTCCGCCACTAGCATTCAATCCAAGTTCCCCGGACTAACCTGGCGAATTCCAACCTGGCGGCCCACGTCTCTGCCTCTGGTTCCAGATCTTCGCCTCTTGCTCCCCGGGGTGACTTGAAGAATTCCAAGGTGGCTTACGTCTCTGCCTCGGCCTGCACTCGCGGCTTCATCCTCCCTAACATTTTTCTCTACCCAGTGTGTTTCCTTAAGTTTTCTTCCAACAATATTCCTCTCATTTCTCCTGGCTTCTCCCCACAGTCCGTATCCGAGTCCAAGCCTCCTCCAGGTTTCACTTTCACTTTCAATCTCCTAGCTTCCCCGCCATAGTCTGCATCCGAGTCTATGAAAGCTTTCACTTTCGCTTTAAATCCTAACTTCTTTCCCACAGTCCATATCCGAGTCTATGCCTAGGCTTTCAATAGCTTCTTCCGGCACCTTTTCCATCCAGCTTTCCCCTAGGCTCTTTGCTAGTCTCTCTCTCCGGTATTTTCCACTTCTTCCCTCCTAGGTTTCCTATCCCTCCTAGGTTTCCGATCCGAGTCACGGCACCATTATGTCGCTCCCCGTCTTCGTGGAGGAGCAACACAGGACCCTGCGCTGTTCTTTTGTCTGCTCGGCCCTCCCCGGGTTTGCTGCTGGTTCTTCCCGGGTTGGCTGCTGGTCCTTCCCGGGTTGGCTGCTGGTCCTTCCCGGGTTGGCTGTACGCTCCTCTCCCAGCGCCACATTGTGGGAGAGCAGATGCATAGAATAAGTCTTAATTCCAGTAACTCAGTCCAGTCCGGGTTGCTCCCCACAGACCTAAGGTATTTTGCTGTGTAAGAGCTGTCCTGAATGGCTTCCATTACTGAACTGGTGCTTAGACAATTCTGTTTGCTGGTGAATAGGCTTAAGGCAGTTCTAATCCGTGTGCCACAACATGTCTGAAAAGAGTTCACTACCGCCTGCAATGCTGGCATCTCATATGGGTGCCAGGTAGAGTCTCAGCGGCTTCACTTCCAATCCAGCTCCCTGCTAATGAGCCTGGGAAAACAGCAGAGGACAGCCCAAATGTTTGGGCCCCTGCACCCAAGAGGGAGACCCAGAAGAAGCTCCAGGCTCCTGGTTTGGCCTGACACAACTCTGGCTATTGCAGCCATTTGACGAGTGAACCAGTAGATGAAAGATTTCTCTCTGTCTTTTCCTCTGTCTGTAACTGTGCCTTTCAAATAAATAAATAAACCTTTTAAATAATTTTACATTGGAAATAGTTTGGCAGTTTCTCCAAAAGTTAAACTTAGAATTACTGTATGACTCAGCACTTCCATTCCAAGTTATATATAAACCCAAGAGAACGGAAAACCTTATGTTCACACAAAAATTTGCACATGAATCTTTGATTATTATTCATAATAGCAAAAAAGAGAAAACAGCCCACATGATCACCAACAGATGAGTGAATAAACAAAATGTGGTACATTCATATAATGATGTGTTATGCGGCCATTAAAAAGAAATGAAATACGGGGTAGGTGTTTGGTGCCATGGCTAAGGTACTGCTTAAAACACTCCTTTTCTCATATTGAACAATGTCTGGGTTTGAGCCCTGGCTCTGCTTCCCATTCCATCTTTCTATTAATGTATGCCCTGGGAGGCAGCAGGTGATGGTTCAAGTGCTAGGGTCCCTGCACCCATGTGGGAGACCCAGATCAAATTTGAGGCTCCTGGCTTTGGCCTAGACCAGCCCCAGCTGGCATTTGGGGAGTGAACCAGCAGATGTAAGAACTCTCTCTGTGATTCTCAATTTGTCTCTGTTTACCCATCTATCTGCCTTTCAAGTAAATAAAAATAATTGGCCGGCACTGTGGCTCAATAGGCTAATCCTCTGCCTGCGGCGCCAGCACACTAGGTTCGAGTCCTGGTCAGGGGGCCAGATTCTGTCCCAGCTGCTCCTCTTCCAGGCCAGCTCTCTGCTGTGGCCCGAGAGTGCAGTGGAGGATGGCCCAAGCGCTTGGGCCCTGCACCCACATGGGAGACCAGGAGAAGCACCTGGCTCCTGGCTTCAGATCAGCGCGGTGCGTCAGCCGCAGCGGCCATTGGAGGGTGAACCAACAGCAAAGGAAGACCTTTCTCTCTGTCTCTCTCTCTTTCTCACTGTCTACTCTTCCTGTCAAAAAAGAAAAAAAAAAGAAAAAAGAAAATAAATAAATGAAGGAAATTAAATACTCATATGTACTACAACATGGGTGAACCTTGAAGATATTATGCTGAGTGAAAGAAGCTAGACCCAAAAGGCAACATCTTGTATGATCTCACTTATATGGAATTCCAGAATAGGTAGATCCGTAAAAGCATAAAATAGGTTGGTGGTTGCCAGGGAAATGGGGAGTGCCTGCTAAGAGATGTGGTTTTCTTTTGGGAATGATTAGAAAGATTCTGTAATCGGATAGTGGTAAGCATTATGCAACATTATGGATATACTAAAACCATTGACTTTTACTCTTTAAAATGGTGAACTTTGTGTTCTGTGAATTTTGTCTCAAAAATTGCTAAAAAAAATGTATGGTTGCCAAATTTTTATGAAGGATACTAGTGATCCGGTGGTATGACTGGGTTTCAGGGAAGGACAATATAATCAGCATTTAAATGGCTCGGCATTGTGTTTTTGAATAGATGGGTCCTAAACCAACTCATTTTTACCACTCAAGGTCAGATGCTAGCTTTTCAGGGGGAAAAGGGAAGGGGTTTGAAGTTCCTTCTGCTGTTGGATCGGTAGAGACCCATTACATCTACCGGGAACGGTGCTTTCTCTTGCAGAGGGTAAATACATATGTCACTCTCACTGCCAAGACCTGGTGCACCTGGATTATCCGCATAATGGGAAATTGCCAAGCTGCATGACCACTTCTGAAGTAAGACACTCCCGCAAGAAGAACACTCAGGTAGGCACTGTTGCTGCTGGCAGCATTCTGGGTTTCCAGCAGTCCCGTAGCTCAGAGCAGAAGACTGGTCTTTGTGCCTCCATGGCTTGCCTGTGTGTCTTCAGTAGATCGAACTCATGCTCAGTCTTTGACGTTCCTTCTTTTTTCTTTTTTAACTTTCTTGTTGTTGTTGTTTGTTTAAGAGGCAGACAGAGAGAGCTTGTTAGGAAAAGAGTTGCAGATTGGTCCCTCCTCACACGGGGCACCAAAATGTTAGGAAAAGAGTTGCAGAATAAAGAGGAGGCAGTGTACAAATTTACAGCCAGACCAAATTTATTCAGAGAAAATAAATCCATAGAGGTGGGTGACCAACTGCCTGGGTGCCCATGGTGGAACACATGGCAGATGGCTGGACACCCAGGGCAGGGCCTTTATATGTTTTAGGAGGGCTGGGGATGGGGTTGGGGTAGGGGGCAGCAGGCAGAGGGGAATTCCTGGAACTGGTCTTTCAAGTGTTCTGAGCAATTGGTCTCTCAGGTGGCTGTGGAGGCTGGGGTATGAAGGCTGTAGGGTATGAGACCCAGTTGAGTTTCAAGGGCAAGGAATACGTTCCAGTGTTTATCTCCTCTGGGCAATGAGGGAGAATGGCTGAGGCTCATGTCCTTGTTCCATCAGAGCTCCTGTCTACTGGTTCATTCCCCAAATGCCTCTCAACAGCCAGAGCTGGGTCAGTGCTGAAGCTGGGAGCTGGGAACTCAATGCAAGTTCCCCAAGTGGGCGGCAGAAATCCACTCACTGGAGCCAACACTGCTGTATCCCAGGACTGCACTAGCAGGAAGCTAGAGTCAGGAGCCAGAGCCAGGCATCCAACCCAGGCATTCCAATATGGGATGCAGTGTTGGGGTCTTAAGCTTGAGGTTAGCCCCTGACCAGCAGGGGCAGTGCAAGCACTCCTCGACAAGGCTAATGGGAAAGGTAAGGTCGCGGGTCAAGCACACAGCAGCAAGCACCGTGAGTTCTGTCAAAGCAGGAACTACTTTATTGAGGAAGTGTACAGGCTTATAAAGCTTATGAAAGACATGCACAGTAGGGGAGCCAATCAGAGAAAAGGTCATGCAGGCATGGGTGGACCACGCACAGGGGCATCTTAAGCAAAGAATAGGGATCACGCACTGTCCACGTGTCTGGAACTAAAGCAAACCAATCCCTGCAAGTGGTCTGATCTTACGTAGCTTAACCGCAGCAGCCGCAGACACGCCCCTCGAACATCCGCCAGGCGCCATATTGTAATGGAGGCTTCAGGCAATGCCCAACAATGCAGACGTCATAACTGGTGTCTTAATCACTTGGCCAAATGCCCACATCTTGGCATTGCTTCTTTCTTTTTTTTTTAATTTTTTAAATTTTTAAATTTTTTTTTTTTGACAGGCAGAGTGGACAGTGAGAGAGAGAGACAGAGAGAAAGGTCTTCCTTTGCCGTTGGTTCACCCTCCAATGGCCGCCGCGGCTGGTGCACTGCGGCCAGCGCACCGCACTGATCCAAAGCCAGGAGCCAGGCGCTTCTCCTGGTCTCCCATGCGGGTGCAGGGCCCAAGCACCTGGGCCATCCTCCACTGCACTCCCTGACCACAGCAGAGAGCTGGCCTGGAAGAGGGGCAACAGGGACAGAATCCAGCGCCCCGACCGGGACTAGAACCCGGTGTGCCGGCGCCGCAGGCAGAGGATTAGCCTATTGAGCTGCGGCGCCAGCCAGCTTTGCTTCCTTCTTTAGGGCTTGTTGCATTGGAAGCTTCACTCTGGGTTATAATTTTAGAAATAATATGATGGAATATATTAATATTTTGTCCACCATCTTTGTCATAATACATGAGACTTGAACCTGTTTTATTATGCATTCAGGATGTAGTCTTGTTGACAGATGGATTCTCTGCTGCTTTTGAAAATGGGACATAAAATTTGAATGTGTGTGTTGATTGTTTTTCTTATCAGTTAAAGAACCTGAGAATGATTATCTTGCTGAGGAATTTACAGTTCCTCCCCCGATACACCTGCCCAGTTAAATCTCTAACCACTACAGTAATTCCCTCTTATCCACTGAGGATATGTCCTAAGACCCCCAGTAGATGCTAGTGGATAGTACCAAAGTCTATACAAAGGGACTTCAAACAGTTTAGGGAGGGGCAAGCATTTGGTCTACTGATTAATACTGAGATCCCTGTAGAATGCTCTGCTACTAGAATGCTCTGCTTCCAGAACCAGTTTCCTGCTAATGTGCACACAGGGAGGCAGTGAATGATGACTCAAGCACTTGAGTCCTTGCCATCCATGTGGGATATCTGGGTTGAGTCCTCAGCTCCCAATCAGCCCTGGCCATTGTGGGTATTGGAAAATGAAACTGCAGATGGGAGTGTTTTCTCTCTCTCTCCCTCCCTTTCAATCTCTCAATTAAATAAATAAATGCATTTTGTAAGATTCATGAAAACAAAAAGATAAGCTTATTTTGGTGCAAACAAATTGAAATCTGTGCCTATGAGAGGTGTTCAGAAAGATCAGAGGGGCCAGCATGTGCTGCAGCTGATTAAGCTGCCACGTGCGATGCCATATCCTATGCTGGAGTGCTGATGGGAGTCCCAGCTGCTCTGCTTCCAATCCAGCTCCCTGCTATTGCACATGGGAAAGCAGTAGAAGATGTCCCAAGTACTTGGGCCCCTGACACTCTGGTGGGAGAGCAGGGTGGAGCTCCTGGTTCCTACCTCATTCTGGACCAGCCTAGCTGTAGTGGCCAACTAGGGAGTGAACCAGTAGATAGATGGAAGATCTGTCTCTGTTACTCTGCCTTTCAAATATAATGAATTTATAAATAACCTTTAAAAAGTTTTTTAAGTCAAGAAAACGTGTATTATAAAAAATGGTACATGGATTTCAAAAAATTTTGCACCAACATTAACTTTTCTTTAATTCTGTTTTTCCATGAGCTTTTTAAGGCACTCATATGCACTGTGCTTTCCTATACGTACAAATCCATGATCCACTTCCTAATAGAGCCTTAATCTGGGTTCTGCTAGCACCTCCATCCTCACTCACTCCGTCTCCGTGGGCTGCTGAGATTCCAGACTAAGCGGTACAACTGGCAGTGAGTGATGCCTGTTTCTCTGCATGCTCACCATTAGCATCTGCTCCTCCCACACACCAGAGTGCTTCTTAGAAAGGGGACTTATTTTTTTTTTCCCAAAAGGTCAAGGCCACTTCACTACATGATCTTCAGGTGTCACGTCATTTTCTAAGAGCCTGCTGGCATGTCTGTGTAGGATTGTCAAAATTGGGCTGCAGTCCTTACTTTGCTTCATATGTGAATGGAACTGTTATTCACTTTGGAGCCATGGGGCTGACTGTCCATGACCCCCTGAGCAGATTCGTGGTTTGCCACTTGTTTTGCCCCAATGAAGTTAATTCTTGATCACAACAGCCATAGCCGTCTGGAAGTGTTTGTTCACTGTGTGTGGCTCATATATGCTAAATTGTCAGTCAACTTAATTACACTTGGCAGGGGCTTAGGAAGCTAATGGGGAATCTGCACAGGGCATGAATCATAGATTTTTCTGGCAGGCTGATGGCTTCATTTTAAGTAGCAACTGATGTGACTCTTACCACTGGAGCTTATTGGAGTTCCTGCAAAGTTGTACCAGCCTTAAAATTAACCTCAGAAAATGCCTGTGTCACAAGGAAAAAAAAAAAAAAAGCCTGGACTAAGAAAGCAGTTTGTAATTTAATAGGATGAGAGAGCAGGGAGGATAATAGAAGTATTATGAGAAGTACTAGGGAGAACAAATATATGCTTGTTTGACCTGAAAAAAAAAGTAGAGTTCAAGGGTACGGTTTAAACAAATGCCCTAGGAAATTTCTCAGAGGGCACCTGGACTACTGATAATTGAATGAGTTACATTATTTTTATGCCAATTTTTAAAAAGTTATATTGAGCTCTACTCTGTGGCTATAAATATGTTTTAAGGTAATTTTGTATTTAATTTATATTAGCTCAATTGTTTTTAAATTATCAACTTCAAGATACAGAGGTTGCTGTTTTAGTGAGCTCTAGTTTTGATTCAACAGACAGAGCTAAGCTGATCATGTGAGACAGCTTTCTAATGAAATTCTTCTGTGGTAGAATGAGAATTTCCCCATTCGGGGCTGCCATACTAGCATGTGAGTTCCTGTAGGTACAATTAGAGAATAAAGATATGGACCTCATAGAAGGCCATGAGCACTGAATTAATTATAAACCGGATATTTCCTTTGCGTGAGACATACTCAACACGTGGTGCTGAAATACATTGTTTTAATTCTCTAATTGACAGCTTTACTCTTATTGGCTTTAAAGGTGCAAAAATGGCAAACAGTGGTTCTAAGATCATTCAAGGGACTCACAGTCGTGGCAATATCTCAAAATGTGGGGTCGGCTGATTATGTTGCAAGATCTCCTGGTCCTGGGATAATCCTCAATGCTGTTGGCCGTGGCACTGCAGGAGGGCTGAAATTCAGAATGCTCTCAGCTCGGTGCAGTCCCAAGCTGAAATTCTTGGAAGCTTTAGAATTTTGCCCCAAAACAAGAAAACAATTCTCTTGCTCTTATTTTGTATCCACTTCTAAATATACCAATAGAATTTGGTGGGGGGAGGCTGGAGTTGTGGCACAGTGGGTTAAGCTGCCGCCTGCAACACTGGCATCCTATATGAGTGCCAGTTTGAGTTCTGGCCATTCCACTTCTCATCTGGCTCCCTGCTGCTGCATCTGGGAGGGCCCGAGAGAATGGCCCAAGCACTTGGACCCTGCCACCCAGTGGGAGACCTGGATGGAGTTCCAGGCTCCTGACTTCCGCCTGCCCAGCCCTGGCTGTTGTAGCCATTTGGGGAATGAACCAGCAGATGGAAGATTCCTTTCCACTTCTCTCTCGCCCCTAAACCCCTTTCTCAGTCACTCTGTCTTTCAAATAAATAAATAAATCCACAAAATATATATATATATAATGAGATAAGGAAAACAGCTGCAGTTATTAAAGTCCCTGGAGGTTTGCTTAACTGTTAGGAGAGATTGGACTTCCAGTCTAGATCCTATAGGCCACAAAGTCATTGTTAAAATCATCCTTTACTTGCTCCTTTGTAATTGACTTTAAAACACACAGGTGTTTAATGACCCCCTCTATAATAGCAATCATTAGGTTCAACCCTTAAAATTGCCCATTTATGTGAGTCAGGAATGGTTGAATACCAGTTAATTTTATGCGGTTCAGCCTCAAACATACCTAGGGGATTAGCCTTCATTACAAGTTAATGATAATGTTCTCATTACCCTCAGGGGCTTCCACCGCCACTCCTGTCCATTGGGAACCCTTGGCAAGACGGTCAACAGCCGGGCAGAGCCCCCAGTCTTCCTGGGCCCCAATGGAGACAGAGGTGAAGGTGGATTGTGCATGTGATAGTACGACCACCAGGGGGAGCTCTATCATTAATTCCTGTATGTCCCTGTGGCAGCCACAGATTTCAGTGAAAGCAGTCAGTATGCAATGATGGCTTGTATTTACTGAGTACTCACTGCATGGTACTAAAGTTTTTGGACACACAACCACTATCATTATCATTTTTTGGTTAACATTAATCTTCGATGTTCATGTTAGGTATTTAATTTCTCATCATAACTCTATCAAGATATTATTTCTACTAAATAAAAAGGTTATTTATATATGTATTTAATTTTTTGAGAGGCAGAGAGACATAGGCAGAGAATGAGTTCCCTTCTGCTGGTTCATTCCGCAAATGCCCACAATGGCCAAGTGTCGGGATACAAAGCCAGGAACCGGGAACTCAACCCAGGTCTGCCAGGTGAGGAGCTGGAACCCATTTCGTTGGGCCATCACCTGTTGCTTCCCAGAGTGTGCCTGTAGGCTGCGGTGAGGAACCAGAGCCAGGTGTCAAACGCAGGGATTCTGCTGTGGGGCAGAGGGCCCTAACCCCTAGGTCAAAGGCTCATCGCTAATTCTACTTTTATAGAGAGACTGAAGTTTACAGAGGTTAAGTGATTTTACAAAGGTGAAAAATAAAACAGAGTTTGTCCACAGGCTCAGCCCACCTTTAAAGTTTTCTGTCCTTCCCTCCTTTTTCTCTTCTCCTACTGGAAATCCAAAGGAGGTAAATGCTTGCTTTACAATAAAAAAATTTTAAAAAGAAAACATTTTGTTTTGTGTAAATTACTTCTCAATATGTTTAACATCTGGGGAAAAAACAAAAGGAGAAAGAAGAAGAAAGAAGAAGAGGGGAGAAGTGAGGGAGAATACTTGCTGGGTGGCCTTGATAGAGTCATGCTCCTCTGTGTTACATTAATCCGTGTGTGCAGTAATGTAATAATACCTACTTCAAAGGGTCGTCATGGAGATTTAATGAGCTAATCATAGAGAAGTATGTAGTCCAGTGCTTGGCAGGAAAATACTCAATTAATATTAACTAATATTGCTGTTTCCTTTACTCTCGCAGCAGGTAGAGTAGGCATTGGGCCTAGAACTAAGGTAGGTAGCGTATCTATGGTAAATGAATGAGGAAACTTGAGTTTCAGAGAAGCTGAGCAACTTTCCTAAGACCTTTGGCTAGTTTTATGACTGTAAAATATTTCAACAAGTACTATCAGTTTTTCTGCCGGTGAGACTGAGAGATGAGAGGTCTTCAAAAAGTTCATGGAAAACGTGTGTTGCAAAACAGCTATGCATGGATTTCAATCTTTTGCAACAAAATGTACTTGCCTTTTAATTCCATTTTTCTACAAACATTTTGAGAAACCCTCAAATCTTCAAATGCACAGCAATGTCAACCCACCTTCCACAAGTGCTGAAAACTGTCCAGTAGCCATGAAGAAACCCCTGATGTTGGTCAATCTGAGACCAAAATCACTCCATCCCAAACTTAGAGAGGAGCGTTCAGCTGCTCTCCTTCAATGCTGCAATGTGACTCTGGACAATCCGCAGTATCTCTTTATGTTCTGATGGCCTTGAGGCAGTGTGGTTTGGGGAGCTGGGGATGTGTTTTAAAGGGGGAGGAGGAAAGCAATAAAGGAAAGAGAATGTGAAAGCCAAGACCTGCTACCCTCAAGAACCTGGGCAAGAGATCTGAAGCCTGGTCTGCATGGTCCTTATTTCCAAGATTAGCAACTTGCTTTCTACTTCTGTGACCCCAGGGTTTGATCAGCAGTGGTTTTCTGCCAGTGTGCCTCTCCGTGTTCCGTATCATGCAGTTTCATGTGCTCCCCACCAGCTCGAGAGGCCTGAAAGTTGTTAGCTTTTTCTTTTCAGTGTCTTTATTACTGTAACTCCTGAAAGGCCAGTTCAATAATTAGACTAGGTTCAGTCATTAGCTAAGAGAAAGGGTGATGTCTTCTAGTGGATTGAAACTGCGAAATAAAGAGGAAGCAAATAACCACTTCTAAGTGCTCCTTCCCCTGGTGCAGAACCACTGGGAGCAGGTGGGAACTGCAGTGGTTAAATGCCCCTGATACTGGGCCAGGGAGCGAGGAAAAGGCAGTGCCTGAGACCTGTAGAATTGGTAAGCTACTGCCTAAGAAAGCTGGAATTTTACGAAGAATTCCACCAAGACAGCTGCTTTGGGATAATACATCCTTCACAGGAAGAAATGGGCCATTCTAGGTCAAAGACACCAGATCTCAGAAGGCAGTGAGACCTTGACGTTAGTCATCCTGATCAGACTCACGACCTATGACAGCTAACCAGTCACTGCTTCAACCTCTCCCCCAGGGGGTACTTATTCATTTAAGAAGCTGTGATGTGGTTTGAAAGACAGTAAATTCCTTGCTATTGGACACATCCGTGTCTCCCTATAGTTTAATCATTGATCCAGTCTCTGATCTGAGGAACAAAACCACATGTTCTTCTCTCGTAAGGCTCGTGACCATCCCACTCCTCTCTAGGTGATTGGTCCCCTTTATTTTATTTATTTATTTATTTGATTTTTTGAGGGGCAGAGAGAATGCGACACACAGAGAGCATCCATCCACTGATTCACTCCCCAAATGGGTGCAAACAGTGAGGCTGGAATCCAGGAACTCAATCCTGGTCTCCCCTGTGGGTGGCAGGAACCTGATTACTTGAGCCATCACTGCTGCCTCCCAGGGTCTACCTTAGCAGGAAGCTGGAGTCAGGAACTGGAGCCAGATATCAAACCCATGCACTGTAGTATGAGACGCAGTTGTCTTAACTGCTAAGCCCAGTGCCCACTCCCACTATTCTGGTTTAAATGTGATGGGAACTGATACTCAGGGTCACTGTGTCAAACTGCAGATGGGTTGTGCTGAAAAGCCTTTGTTAAGTACAGAATTCTGGCAAATACAGGGTACTTTAAAAAGTTCAGGGTGGGGGGCGGCATTGTGGCACTGTGATTTAAGCTGCTGCCTGCAACACCAGCTTCCAATATTGGAGCTCTGGTTTGAGGGCTGACTGTTCCATTTCCAACCCAACTCCTTGCTACTCTGTCTGAGAAAGCAGCAGACAATGGCCCAAGTACTTGCGTCCTTGACACCCATGTGGGAGACCAGGATGATATTCTGGGCCCCTGGCTTCAGATTGGACCAGCCTCAGCCATTGCATCCATTTGGGTAGTGAACTGGAAGATGTAGGATCTCTCTCTCTCTTTCTCTCTTTATACCACTCCCTCTTTCAAATAAATAAATAAATGTCTTGCGGCTGGCACTGTGGGATAGTGGGTAAAGCCACCATCTGCAGTGCCAGCATCCCATATGGGCACTGGTTCTAGTCCCAGCTGCTCCACTTCAGATTCAGCTCTCTGCTATGGCCTAGGAAAGCAGTAGAGTATGGCCCGAGTCCCTTCTGGGAGACCCAGAAGAAGCTCCTGGCTCCTGGCTTCAGATCGGCGCAGCTCTGGCCATTGTGGCCAGTTGGGGAGTGAACCAGCAGATGGAAGACCTCTCTCTCTCTCTCTCTGCTTCTCCTTCTCTCTCTGTGTAACTCTGACTTTCAAATAAATAAATAAATCTAAATAAATAAATAAATAAATGTCTTTCATCAAAAAGGTTCATGGAAATAGAATTAAAATATGTTTATTTTGGTGCCAAAAACTTTGAAGTCCATGCACAGATCTTCAGTGAGTTCATGAAAAATACAAGCTATTAAAAAATTATGCATGGATGTCAAAAGGTTTGGCACCAAAATAAACTTAACTTTTTAATTCCATTTTCGTGAACTTCTTGAAGCTTCTCTTCTAAAGGGATTGGTGAGATTACTGGTTGAGAATAAACTGAAGGGAGGCAAATATACTCTGCCCACAGAACTTGGTCTCCTTCCCCATGGTACTCTCAGTACCTGGCACATAGTAGAGGCTCAGCTAATATTTGTTGAACAAATATGAATTTTGATATGAAACCTGAATTGAGTACTTGAAAAGTCTGGATCTTAAAGCTTTATACAAGAAATGTACACTTTTTTTTTTTTTTTGACAGGCAGAATTAGACAGTGAGAGAGACAGAGACAGAAAGGTCTTCCTTCCGTTGGTTCACCCCCCATATGGCTGCTATGGCCAGTGTGCTGCACTGATCCGAAGCCAGGAGCCAGGAGCTTCCTCCTGGTCTTCCATGTGGGTTCAGGGCCCAAAGACTTGGGCCATCCTCCACTGCCTTTCCAGGCCACAGCAGAGAGCTGGATTGGAAGAGGGGCAACCAGGACAGAATCTGGTGCCCCAACCGGGACTAGAACCACAGGTGGAGGATTAATCAAGTGAGCCGCGGCGCCGGCCTGAAATGTACTGTACACTTCTTATTTTTATTTTTTATTTATTTATTTTGACAGGCAGAGTGGATAGTGAGAGAGAGACAGAGAGAAAGGTCTTCCTTTGCCGTTGGTTCACCCTCCAATGGCTGCTGTGGCCGGCGCGCTGCGGCCGGCACACCGCGCTGATCTGAAGCCAGGAGCCAGGTGCTTATCCTGGTCTCCCATGGGGTGCAGGGCCCAAGCACTTGGGCCATCCTCCACTGCACTCCCTGGCCACAGCAGAGAGCTGGCCTGGAAGAGGGGCAACCGGGACAGAATCTGGTGCCCCGACCGGGACTAGAACCTGGTGTACTGGCGCCGCAAGGCGGAGGATTAGCCTAGTGAGCTGCGGCACCGGCCATGAAATGTACACTTCTTAAGAAACTCTGATGGAATTGTTATCCCTTCCAAAATCTGAGTCTTAAAGTAGAATAATAAGATGTCACGATACACCTCTGTGTTTGCTTGGGTCCTCGAAGAAACAAAAGCTAAAACGGGATCAGATGGGTGAGAAATTTACTATGGGAGTTTCTGTGAAGGATGAAGGGCGGGGAACCAGGGGGAGCAGGGAGAGCCAGGACGAGGAAGGGGGAGCAGGGATTGGCTGGGAGAGACCGAGGCTGAGCCCAGTTCTAAGAAATCTTTGAGTGGTAGGTTCATGAGAAACAGGTGCTCACAAAGGAGTCCTGCCTCTCGTGGGTGTGGCGGGCATTAGGACCTGCTCCTGCTCAGGCTGGGAGCAGCCGGTAGGAAGTGTGACCTCCGGGAGAGAGGGGGTGGGTCTGGAAGTTCTGCAGCTGGGCCATGGGTCAACAGCTCCCAGCAGGACAGCTGAGCAGCGCAGTATCCTGGCTACTCCGACCTCGCACACATCTGCTTCTCCATCCAGCTCTGGGGAGCAAGGGAGCAGCGCCTCCTCGCTTCCAAGAGGAAACTTATGAGAGGAAGGAGAGGTCACAGCCCAGCTCTGGCTGCCATTGGTCTCAGGCACACAGCTACTGTGCCTTCTCCCCTTCCATCACTGTCCCTTCTAAATCCCCTCCCCTGGGCTGTTGCCTTGGCAGCTCTCAGTAGATTACCTTGTGTTATGACCCAGACATCATTGCTGAGGGCCCGTGTGCCTGGCAGTCGTGCCCTTCTGAGACCAGGGCTACTACACATACCCATACACAGGTACAGTGAGCAAGGGAGTCCCGGGAGATGCCCCACTGAACCACACAAGTTCCACACAAATTCTCTACTCCCATATGTAAGCACAGCTCCACCTCTGCCTCTGCCCAGGCTCAACCCCAGCCACCATCATGACTCTTCAGCAGCTGCAGCTTCTACTGCAGTGTCCCAAGGCAAGGGTGCGTGCGCTCTGCAGGCCGGGACCTCGAGCTCTGCAGAACCCAGAGCTGCAGGGATGAGAAGCACGAAGTCTGCAGTGGGTCTTTGGGAACAATAGTTAGGTGGGGCCACTCCTGCTCCCCTCCCTTGTCTCCCAGGCTCACACGTTCTGTGGGGCACAGTACTGAGGGAAACATCTCTGATTTAATGTGTGTTCCTCATCCTGGAGAACGGCACCCCACATTTCAGAGTGTTAGCTGTCCTTGGAAAGTCATTCTATTGCATCTAGCTTCTTCCAGATGGTGTGATACAGATATGGCCAGTAGATCCTAGGGTCACGGCCCACCCCTGTACCTCCTTTGTTACAAGTGGGTCCCCTGGTCTGACGCTGTGTTCTGCAGGATTCCATGGCTGTGGGTCAGGCATTTCTATACGACCCCAGATTGTGATGCTGGGAGAGGCTCTTTGAGCAGAAAGGAAAACACCTATTTGGAATAGATCTCTATGCATTTGAAGATGAATTGTGGGGAGCAGCTCGGACTAGACTAAGTTACTGGAATTAAGACTTATTCTATGCATCTGCTCTCCTCTGTGGGGAGCAGCTCGGACTAGACTAAGTTACTGGAATTAAGACTTATTCTATGCATCTGCTCTCCCACAACATGGCGTTGGGAGAGAAGTAAACAGCTTCCGCACAGCTGCCTCCAGTTCAGCTAATAAACTGTAGGACTTGCTCCTGATTGGAGAGCAGCGTACTCGGTGTGTGGGCAGCCGAGTTAGGATTGGCGGAGGAGGACTATAAAGGAGGAGAGAGACGGCATGCACCGGGAACATCTATGGGGAACATCTAAGGGAACCCGTGCAGCCCCCGAGAGACCCGGCCGGCGGTGTGCCGCTCCCCTGCGGAAGTGGGGAATGCGGCCAGGGGGAACTGCCCTTCCACGGAGGTGGAAGGGATAGTAGCCAACCCGGGAAGAACCAGCAGCAAACCCGGGGAGGGCCGAGCAGACGAAAGAACAGCGCAGGGTCCTGTGTCATTCCTCCACGAAGACGGGGAGCGACAATGAATGACTGATCTTCCAACATGGAAGGGGACTGATGTAGTAGACTTTCCAAAAAGTGATCTTTCTGGAGGAATAGTGCCATACTGAAGACTCACTGTTGCTTTCTTTTGCTACTGGTTGGAAATTTGAAGTTCACAGTAGCTAAATCACACTTATCAGTGAGAGGTTATGCTGTTGGGACCATAGCTAAATTCCATTTTGCCACCTTGGCTATTCTGTTCGTGTGCCCTTTGCACTCCTTGGCACAGAGTAACTGTTCATGAAAGCGGGGTGATGTCACCTAGATAAGTCATTTTGTCTGTTTGATCAAGCAGATCCTCTCCCATGAGAGATGGTTTCTAGTGGTGTTAACATGTGACACAAAATTTTTCAGACTCCATGCCCATTCTCCTATGTCCCTCCATAAGCCCCCATGACTTGGAAAATCTGAGAGAACCCAGTTCATGCTGGGAAATTCTGGAGGAATGGTTACTTGTTGCATCGTGGCTCAACATTCAGAGTCCAGTAATGCATGGGAAAGGGGCTGCCATGTCTCCAAGAATTAAGTCAATTTAGACTGTAGGTCCAATAGTCCTTGCAATGACTGAGTAGTTCCTTCTCCCTAGGTTACAGTCACGTGAGTAAATGTCCAAAGGTCTCTTTGAGGAATGGCTGCAAGAATTATTACTGGGACAAGCACTGTGAAACAATGGGTTCAGCTGCCACACGGCATCCCTTATGCAAGTGCCAGTTCCAGTGCTGGCTTACTCCGCTTCTGATCCAGTTCTCTGCTGATGTACTTGAGAAAGCAGCAGAAGATGCAAGCTCTTGGATCCCTGCCCCCTATGTGAGTGACCCAGATGGAGTCCCTGGGTCCTGGCTTCCGCCTGGCTCAGCACCAGTGGTTGTACCCATTTGGGGAGTCCACTAGAGGATGGACCATTTCTCTCTCTCTCTCTCTCTCTCTCTTTTTCTCTATCATTCTGATTTTTAGATAAATAAATCTTTTACTAAAAAAAGAATTCTCAAAGTGTATATTGGCCACAGTATGGCAGGATCCTTCTTCCTGGGAACCTGGCCACCTCTTCGATCAATGGGTTCCACATTTAAAAATTGGTTCAAGTATGGGAACTTGGAAGGAATGGTATTTTTTAATTGGGTGGCCTCCCTCCATGCCTATTTCTCTGTTCTTCGCTTTCCCCAGTGTAGCTTTTATGCAGCACACTGTTGGCTTCCCATCACTTTTGGCCCTAGGGACATCCTGCTCTATTATCTCACGACCCTCTTCAGGTCAAGCACCTTGATTGCCCTGCTGGCCTCCTGGCACCTGACACTTTAGTGCCACCACCTGGCCTCTATTAATCTGGGGCCTCATGAACCTTGTGGATGTTAATGAGCCCAATTTACTCACTGCTGCTTCTACTTTCGGCTCACACCCGTGGAGGAGAACCACACTACTTAGCAATACCAGTGTCCTCTCAAGTCCTCAAGGCCTTGGTGAACCTTGGAGAACTTGGTCATTGGGAAACCATTCTCGGCTTCTTTATCCTTTCCTCCACCATTTGCCAGGGCAACTTAAAGACTTATTTATTTGAAAGGCAGAGTTATAGAGAAAGAGGGAGATACACAGACAGAGAACTTCCAGCTGTTGGCTCACCACCAAATGGCAGCTGCAGGAGCCAGGCACTCCCTCCAGGTCTCCAACAGGGTCCCAAGCACTTGGGCCATCTTCTACTGCTTTCCCAGGAATACTAGCACAGAGCTAGATGGAAAGTGGGGCAGCCAGGACTTGAATTGGTGCTCATGTGGGATACGGCATCACAAATAACAGCTTGACCCACTGTGCCACAACATTGGCCTCTGCCAGGGCAATTTAAACATTTCCTTCGCTCATCATGGGCTACCATTTCTAAGAACCACCTCAGTAGC
Organism: Oryctolagus cuniculus; assembly: GCF_964237555.1. NCBI lineage: Eukaryota > Metazoa > Chordata > Mammalia > Lagomorpha > Leporidae > Oryctolagus > Oryctolagus cuniculus. Next base: position 66,720,398 of record NC_091442.1, read on the forward strand.
AAGTTTGACTCATCCTCTGGGGTCTTTATCAGAGTGCTAAATCCTGCATCTTAGCGAAAGTGTTCCCTAACCAGTGAATTCTTGCTTTTCTGGTCTTACATTCTAGTCTCCTTGAGCAAGTATTCTCAAATGTAATCCCAAAGTCGCCCCATTTTCTGGTGGTACACACTAACTGGTTCTTGTAGGTCCTTTAATGTATAATATCTTTCCTGCTTGTTAGGCCCAATATATCCCCTAGCTTGGTTATTCTGAGTTTTAACACTATTTATTGACTTGGTAGCTAGTAGAGGAGCTGGGAGCAGGCCCTCAGAGAATATCTCCTACATGGGTGCAGAAGCCCAAATACTTGGGCTATCTTTAACTCCCTTTCCAGGCACATTAATAGGAAGCTGGATCAGAAGTGTAGCAAACCAGTACTCAAACCGGTGCTCCAATACAGGATGCCATTGTCGCAAGCAGTGGCTTTACCCACTGCACCGCAGCCCTGGCTCCTCTCTCTAGCTCTTACACTTAGACCCCACTGCTAGGGCATCAATAGAATTCAACAGTAACAAGTCCACTCTGTTATTCTTGTAGGCATTGTTCCTTCATAGCTCTCAAATGCCTGCCATCACATTCTCCTCCACTGAGAAACTTTCCCTGGTCACAACTGACGAAATCTTTAGCAGTTGTGCCACCACCTTATGCCAGGGACCACCCCTACTCAGTATACCACTCAAGAGAGTATCCTCATTGCTTTCATGGCAACGAGTGAGTCTGTCTCCAAACCCCGTCTTACCTCTTGTCACCTTACAGCCCTGCTGATACACCTTGGATTAGTTCAGTCTCTTTGAGAAGCAGAAGCCAAGATGAGATGCATGACATTTATTGCAGGAACCCCTGTGAAGGAGATGGTGGAGGAGTCAGGATGCGTAGGGAGCACCTTCTGACCCAACACAGGTCTGACCCTTGTGAGGGAGAGGAAGAAGGAAGCGGGGGTCAGATAGGAGAGTCTTGGGCTTTAGTCACAACAAGGATTGGTGAGTCTTTGGGTCATAGTTGCTCATTAAAGGAGTTCTGAATCTTGCTCTGTCATTGTCTGGGCACAGTCTAAAGGAAAGATGGCTTCCAAGAATGTGGGGGTGGATCCAGAGGTCTGTAGCTGGGATCATCATGCAGTTAGGCTTCTCACAGCAGGAGAGCTGAATGATGCAATGTTCATGGCCACAACCTCCTACCATGTCCTCTAAAGTTTACTTATATCACAGTTATTTGTGTGTCTTGTGAGTCAGAGATTAAGGAGATTGAAACTAGCCTCAGAGATGATTTTATCTGGTGTCTCCATTTTAAAGACAAAGAGAGAATTGGAAATTTTAAATAAACTTTCCCAAGATGCATGAATTTCAGATCTGATCTTTCTGTTTGTGTGAAGCATTCCAGCACATTTTGGTCCCAGGGAATAGATGCCAATAGTTTTACACCACCCCACCACTCCCTTCCATCATGATAAGCAAAACCACCTTCCCCCAGTCCATTTACAAAAGGTCTTTGGAGGCAGTAAATGCCCTGGTAGTATCTAGTATCTCTCAACAGCTTGTTGATATCAGAGTCAAAGCTAATATCCGGATATAATGTTTATACAATACGATTCCATGGCATCAGGGGCCATTGTGAGCAAATCTGACAGTTCAAGCTGCCATGCTGGTGTCTCCACATAAACAGATAAATGGTCCCTGGGTACTGAACTGCTGCTTTTCCGTTCTTTCCCCCATACTGCTCCTCCACGTCCTTACCCCCATCTTCTTCTTCTAAATGAGTGATACCTTTCTGTAGCTAGGAACCTTCCTCTTGTCTTCCCTTCTGCTCCCCACATTCAGTCCATGAGCAGACTCCATTGATTCTCCAAAGTGAAGCCAATGTCTGTCGACTGAAGTAGACTTCTACAACACCCATCCCAGGCACCCTCATCTCTCACTTACCACTTTAACAGCCTCTTTTGGTTCCCTAGTTTACAAATAGCAGCCAGAGAATATTTTTAAATTCTTTCTTTTCTTTTTTTGCTTAAAAGGCACAGAGACAGAGATCTTTCACAAGCTAGTTCCCTTCCCAAATGCTCACAACAGCCGGGACTGGGACAGGCTGAAGTCAGGGACTAGGAACTCAGCCTGGGACTCCTGCATGCGCAGAAAAGACTCAAGTGCTTGAGTCATCAGCTGTTGCCTTCCCGGGCACAGAAGTGGAGCTGGGACTTGAACCCATGCTCTTTGATACAGGATACGGACATCCTAACTACTGCCCCCAAATGCTTGTCCTCAGAGAATATTTTTAAAACATGGATCAGATTACATTGCCCACTTATTTAAACCTCTGTTTGCCACAAAATGAAGCCCATGTTCTTTACTAAGCCTTAGAAGACCCTTCATGATCTTGTTCCTACCCGTCTCCTTGAACTTGGCTCATGCCACTCAGTCACTATCTTAGCAACTCTGCTGATTTTGCTCTGTCCCTTAAACACTCCAGGCTCAGTCCTGAGGTCCTTTGCTGTTCACTCTTCCTAGACTATTCACCTGAGACCCTCTCTCCACTGGTTCATTGTCTGAGATCTCATTCAAACATCAGCCTCTCCATGAGGCCTTCCCTGATCATCCAAACTAAATTGACCTCCCAGTACCCCTTCGACATATGACTTTATTTTCTTCATATTTTTTAGTATCATTGGACATTATTTCTTGTTTCTGCCGTCTAAATGTAGATTTCACCAGAGAAGGTGCTATAGCTGTTTTGTCCATGGCTGTATCCCTATGGCTCATCCCAGCCTAGAACACAGTGTGTTTTTTTGTTTGTTTGTTTGTTTGTTTGTTTTTTAAACAGGCAGAGTGGGTAGTGAGAGAGAGAGACAGAGAGAAAGGTCTTCCTTTTGCCGTTGGTTCACCCTCCAATGGCCGCCACGGCCGGCGTGCTGCGGCCTGCACACCGCGCTGATCCGAAGGCAGGAGCCAGGTACTTCTCCTGGTCTCCCATGGGGTGCAGGGCCCAAGGACTTGGGCCATCCTCCACTGCACTCCTGGGCCATAGCAGAGAGCTGGCCTGGAAGGGGGGCAACCGGGAAAGAATCCGGTGCCCCTGACCAGGACTAGAACCCAGTGTGCCGGCGCCGCAAGGTGGAGGATTAGCCTATTGAGCCGCGGCGCCAGCCCCACAGTGTGTTCTTAAAATACAGACTGAATGAGTGAATGAATAAGACTTTTTTTCCTTTTTTTAATTAATTAATTTATTTATTTATTTTAACTTTTATTTAATGAATATAAATTTCCAAAGTACGGCTTATGGATTACAATGGCTTCCCCCCCATAACGTCCCTCCCACCCGCAATCCTCCCCTTTCCCACTCCCTCTCCCCTTCCATTCACATCAAGATTCATTTTTGATTCTCTTTATGTACAGAAGATCAGTTTAGCATACATTAAGTAAAGATTTCAACAGTTTGCTCCCACACAGAAACATAAAGTGAAAAATAATAGATGATTTTTAATTGATGATGAAATCAGATCAGACCTATTGTCATGTTTAATCCCAGTGAGAGTCAAGTTGGGAATTGATAATTTCTTCTTCTTCTTCTTCTTTTTTTTTTTTTTTACAGAAGATCAGTTTAGTATACATTAAGTAAAGATTTCAACAGTTTGCACCTCCATAGAAACACAAAGTGAAATATACTGTTTGAGTACTCGTTATAGCATTAAATCTCAATGTACAGCACATTAAGGACAGAGATCCTACATGAGGAGTAAGTGCACAGTGACTCCTGTTGCTGACTTTACAAATTGACACTCCTGTCTATGGCATCAGTAATCTCCCTATGCTCCAGTCATGAGTTTCCAAGGCTATGGAAGCCCCTTGAGTTCTCCGACTCTTATCTTGTTTAGACAAGGTCATAGTCAAAGTGGAGGTTCTCTCCTCCCTTCAGAGAAAGGTACCTCCTTCTTTGAAGACCTGTTCTTTCCACTGGGATCTCACTCACAGAGATCTTTCATGTAGTTGTGTTGTGTTGTTGTTGTTGGTTTTTTTTTTTTTTTTTTTTTTTTTTTTTTTTTGCCAGAGTGTCTTGGCTTTCCATGCCTGAAATACTCTCATGGGCTTTTCAGCCAGATCCGAATGCCTTTAGGGCTGATTCTGAGGCCAGAGTGCTGTTTAGGGCATCCGCCAGAATGAATAAGACTTTGATGTGTATGGTTTCTGTATGTCTAATGTTCGTGCAGATAATTTATTTTCTTTAACATACTTCTTTGAGAGACAGAGATAGATAGATAGATACATACATAACATACATACATAGGTAGATAATAGATAGTACTTCCTTCTGCTGCTCTACTCTGCAAATATCTACAATGTCTCACTCCAGGGCCTGGAGCCAGGAGCTCAATCCAGGTCTTCCACATGGGTATCAGTGACCCAATTACTTGAGCCGTCACTCCCAGCGTCTACAGTGGCAGGAAGCTGGCAACAGGAGCTGGAGCCAGGGGTCAAACCCAGGAACTCTGATACAGGACACAGGCATATTAGCCACTAGACCAAACACCTGCCCTGTGCCACTGCAGAATATGATAGTTGGGGCTGGCGCTGTGGGATAGCAGGTAAAAGCCACAGCCTATAGTGCCGGCATCACATATGGGCGCCAGTTTGAGTCCTGTCTGCTCCACTTCCAATCCAGCTCCCTGCAGATGAGCCTGGGAAAGCAGCGGAGGATGACCCAAGTGCTTGGGCCTCTATATCCACGTGGGAGACCTGAAGGAGACTCCTGGCTCCTGGCTTTGGATCAGCACAGCTCCAACTGTTGTGGCCATTTGGGGAGTGAACCAGCAGATGGAAGGTTCTCTCTCTCTTTCTCTCCCCATCTCCCTCTCCCTCTAACTCTGCCTTTAAAATAAATAAGTAAAGGCCGGCGCCGCGGCTCAATAGGCTAATCCTCCGCCTAGCGGCGCCAGCACACCGGGTTCTAGTCCCGGTCGGGGCGCCGGATTCTGTTCTGGTTGCCCCTCTTCCAGGCCAGCCCTCTGCTGTGGCCAGGGAGTGCAGTGGAGGATGGCCCAGGTGCTTGGGCCCTGCACCCCATGGGAGACCAGGAAAAGCACCTGGCTCCTGGCTCCTGCCATCGGATCAGTGCGGTGTGCCGGCCGCAGCGCGCCGGCCGCGGCGGCCATTGGAGGGTGAACCAACGGCAAAGGAAGACCTTTCTCTCTGTCTCTCTCTCTCACTATCCACTCTGCCTGTCAAAAAAAAAAAAAAAAAAAAAAAAAAAAAGTAAATAGTTTTTTAAAAAAAGAAAGATGAAAATTCTTTAAAAAAAAAAGAATATGATTATGACTTAGATTATTTGACCATCAATATGCTGCAACCCAAATGTGGTTTGTTGTCTCATATGTTGTCAATTAAGCAATGATTTCAACTCCCAAATGATAGACAGTGTTTACTGTTTGACAATGGAGCATTTACAATTTCGAAAGAGAACTTTTAGAAACAATGGAAGGGCCTTTACCCTCTGATAACTACTTAACTTTATTGGGTTAAGGACTGATTTTTTTTTTTTTTTTTTTGACAGGCAGAGTGAACAGTGAGAGACAGAGAGAAAGGTCTTCCTTTGCCATTGGTTCACCCTCCAATGGCTGCCGCGGCCGGTGCGCTGCGGCCAGCGCACCTCGCTGATCCGAAGCCAGGAGCCAGGTACTTATCCTGGTCTCCTGTGGGGTGCAGGGCCCAAGCACTTTGGCCATCCTCCACTGCACTCCCGGGCCACAGCAGAGAGCTGGCCTGGAAGAGGGGCAACCGGGACAGAATCCAGCGCCCGGACCGGGACTAGAACCCGGTGTGCTGGCGCCACAAGGCGGAGGATTAGCCTAGTGAGCCGCGGCGCTGGCCAAGGACTGATTTTTGTTTGTCAGACCCCAAACTTAGTAAATGCCTCATTCCTTATCACATTTCTACAAGCTGTCATCTCTCACAGCAAAACAAAAGTGGTCTTTGAGAGAAAACAATTTGGTTATGTCTCAACACTTTTTGCATATGTGTATATTTTTAAGAGTTTATTCATTTTTAACTTATTTTTTATTTGAAAGGCAAAGTGACGAGAAAGAGAGGGAGATCTTCAAGCCACTGGTTCACCTCCTCAGATGCCCACAATAGCCAAGGCTGGACCAAGGAAACCAGGAGCCAGGAACCCCAGCCAGGTCTCCCACATGAGTGGCGGGGGCCCCAGTACATGAGCCATCATCTGCTGCCCCCCAGAATGTGCCCTAGCAGGAAGTTGGATCAGAAGTATCAGTCCCAGGCGTGGGTGTCTCAAGTGGCGGATTAACCCACTGCGTCATAGCACCTGCCCCTTGCATATATTTTTAACAAGCTTAAACTAAACTCTGCATATGTAAGTAGTTGATGGTAAACTACAACTAACCCTGGAGGCAGAAGCAGAAGGTTTGTCGATTAATAGAGCAAGCTTCTTGCTTCAACTTGGGGAGAGTGTTAAGAGGGCGCTGGGAGGATCTTCCTGCGTGAATTACTGATCCCACAAGACTGCGGAGTCTTGCTGATGGAACTCTGTCGAGAACAAGAGAGGAGGGAGGCTTCTCTGAGAATGTTCAGCATCCTAGACATCTCTGCCTTCGGCCCCAAGGAATGCAAACCATCTTCTCTTACATTTTTTTATTTTATCATTTAATCCATTTGCATCTCACGGTTGCAAAGCATTCGAAAAGCACATTCCAAAGCAGAACTCACTGGAAGCAAGGCCGCTGGTCTCAGAATACAGTGTCCAGCAGTGCCTTGCACCTTGCAGGGTCACTCAGTGTATTAAACAGATTCCCTGGAACTAAAAGTGCCCTGAGAGGAGACAAAGCTCCGATTCCTCACAGTGCGGTCGTGAAGCTCATTCTAAAATTATCAGGAGTGTGGGTGAAAAAGTAGGGGACTGAGAGAGTAATGAAAAAAATCTCCACATGACAAGGCTGAGAAGGCTTAAACAGATGTGAGCTGAGCCTTCCTCACACAGAGTCTCAGGCATTCTCACTGGCAGAGTCAGACCGCAGGCTGTCACCATCAGAAGCTGACGTGAGACCTAACTTTAAAGGTGGCAGGCACGAGCAAGTGTTTGGAATAGCAGTAAAAATGCTGTGACGGATGCTGTCATCCTGTATCCCAGTGCCTGGGTTCTAGTCCCAGCTCCACTCCTGATTCTGGCACCTTGGGAGGCAGCAGGGATGGCTCGAGAGGTTGGGTCCCTGCCCCAGACATGGGAGACCCCAACTGAGTTCCTGTCTCCCAGGCATCTAGGAAGCGAGCCAGCCAGCAGGTGGGAGTTCTCTGTGTCTCTCCTTCCACATCTGTCTCTCTGCTTCTCAAATGAATAAAATAAATAAATTTAAAGCCAGACGGCAGGCAGGTTTACTGCAGATAAACAAGGCATCTCCTTTTCTAACCATGCCGTACACATTGCATCTGTAAAATGGGAATCTCTGTGCATGCCTGTGTACCTGTTTCCTGAAGGCTCGGGTTTCTAGGCTGTTGATACTGTGAGGTGTTGTTTTTATCGTTGCTAGGTGGGGACAAGGGCAGAAAGCAGTTGTTCAAGTGATTAGGTCCAGATTAAGCACAGTTTCATGGACCGAGGCCGAGACCTTGAACCTAGCTTTTGGCAGCTCAGCAAACGCTGCAATCACTGGGGGCAGGCATAATTGATTCTCTTGCTCTGAGTGAGAGAGTCAAAGAGCAGCTGGGCTTTGCAACTGTTGGGGCAGATCGATTTCAAAAGAGGCCTGGTGGGAGGAACCTGGTGCGGGCATCCGGCTAAGAGACCATGGTGTGGCTGACCACGGCAGTTCCCTGTGGGAGGAACTTGGGTGACAAAGAGGTGATAGTCACCCTGGTTCTTGGCCCTGCCTTTATCAGTCACAGCTGCAACAGCAGTTCTCACGCCTGAATAGGGGCACAGATGGAGCAATGGACATGGAACCCACTGCCAGGGAGCCCAGGAGCACTTGCTGTTCATGCAGAAGCAGTGGCTGGAAACACTCCCGTTTTCACTCTCTGCCCTTCTTCCTGGGCATACCCTGTTTCTTCCCAGCTTCTCGTGGGTCAAGGGTGACGGAGTTCCAGCCAGTGGCTGTCAGGCACAGACCCCCGTACCTCCCATGCACAACCATCCCTCTTTCTCCTCACCCACTGGAGACAACTCTGGGAAGCTAAGGGATCAAGGGGCCAGGACTGCTCACCCACATTGGGCTATAGCACGAAGACCAGGATTTGGGGGGGCTCCCCAAAACAGCTACCGCGCTCTCAATAAGACTCTTTAAGAACTGCAACTGCTAGAAGCCCTGTTTCCTAAGCGTGTCTCATAAAGTCCCACTGATGGAGCTGGTGGTCTGCGAAGTAGGGACCCACAGGCTACAGCTGTCCCTTCTTACACTGGCACTGCTTCTACCCCTGCTGAACGGGCATGCGCCATGGAAAAGGCAGCCTTCTCCCAGGCAATGAGACATGGCTGCTCCTGCTGTAACTCCAGCTGGACGCTGGAGGAGTTTTTGCATCGACTCCCTTGCTTTCTCTGTGTGTGTATATTTGCTTGTTTGATTTTCGTGTGTGGCAAAACACACAAAGGGGAGTGCTTCCCAAAGTTCATGGAAATGGAATTAAAAGATAAGTTTATGTTGGTGTAACAAATTTTGAAACTGTATGCACAAGCATTCTATAAAACATTCATGGAATTGTACATCATGGATTTCAATACTTTTTGCACCAAAATAGATTTGTCTTTTAAAGAAATGTTATTTATTGAAGAGGCAGACAGAGCTCCCTTCCATCTGGTGGTTCACTCCCCATATGCCTGCAATGACTGGAACTGGCACGGGGCCAGGCCAAAGCTGGGAGCTGGGAACTCAGTCTAGGTTTCCCATGTGTGTGGCAGGGACCCAGCTACTTGAGCCGTTGCTTGCTGACTCCTAAAGTCTGCATCAGTGTGAAGTGGGAGCCAGGTAGCAAACCTGAGTATTCCAATATAGGACATGAGGATTTTTTTTTAATTAATTAATTTTTTTAGTGGGGGGAGTTCTTGCCATTTACTTAGGTAAGAATTCTAAGCACCGGCCCAAATGAGCCAGGCAACGTGGTAAAGTTCAGGATTTATTTGGAAAGTGAAAGAAATCCGCAGGAACCTGAGCCCTTCACTAAGGGAAAGTACCAGGCTTTTCCAGGGAGCAGGTGGGAGATGCGGCTAAACGGGTGGCTCAGCACGCTCCAGCCTCTCAGCCAAAATTGATTTATTTGTTTGAAAGTCAGAGTTACGAAGTTACAGAGAGAGAGAGAGAGAGAGAGAGAGAGAGAGATCTTCCATTCACTGGTTCACTCCCTAGAGGGCCAGGGCTGAGCCATGCCGAAGCCAGAAGATTCATCCAGGTGGGTGGCAGGGGTCCAAGCACTTGGGCCATCCTCTGCTGCCTTCCCAGGCACATTAGCAGGGAGCTGGGTCAGAAGTGGAGCAACTGGAACTCAAACCAGCACCCGTATATGTGGATGCCAGCATCGCAGGCAGTGGCTCTACCTGCTACACTATGATGCCAGCTCTGATGTTGGCATTTTAGCCAGTGTCTTCACTAGGCTAAATACCTGCCCCTACACTTACTCTTTAATTCTGTTTACTCGTGAACTTTTGTTTTTCTTCCTCCTATTATAACAGAGTACCCTAAGCCTTGGTGAGGATCATTCACCCCATTCTAGTTGGCATGGGACCATTTTCTAATGAACTTTTCATCACACCCCAAACACGACATCCGGTGGCTCTGCTTTCTACCCCCACAGAGCAGAGCTGTAGACAGGCACTCCTCCATCTGTTTGGAGGTCCCATTCTACTGAAAACTCCAAACGGCATTTTGGTTTCATCAGCCCGCCAGCCCTTTCTGGTTCGGGTTTAACTACTGTTCCCACGTTGGTAGCCGGGCCAATCAGGGAGCCTGCAGGTGGAATGGAAGAAGAGTTGGTGAGGACTCAGCTTTCTTCCAAAAGAAGTTTTGGTCAGGAACGTTGAGACAAGGTGCATGTTCAGTGGCCACGCAGAGAGATGTATATTTAAATGACAGCATCTCTTCCCCTCCCCCCACCCCGATATCCTAGAAAAGCCATGCATCTGTTGCAGTTGCTAGTGGAGCCTCTGGAGTTCCTTTGGGGTACGGCTCTTTGTGCAGATTAGAACAAGGCACCTGCTCAGGCTGACACAGCCCTGCCCCGGAGCCCCAGCCTGCTGCCTTGCGCGTGCACAGCTGCTCACCTGCAGTGCTGCCTGATTCACCTGGCTGCTAATGTCTTCTCCCCACCACCGTGATGAGTTATAACTGGTTCTAACCACTTCTGTCCCATCACTGTCATGCCTGGGGCTCAAAGGCACAGACTTGGAGAACTTAGGATGGCCAGAGGCAATGTTTAGTTAGTTATTCTGTGCCAAATAGAATCTTTGGATTCATCCAAGAACAAAACCTTCTTAATACCACAGTTTCTAAGAGATTATATGAGGCCGGCGCCACGGCTCAACAGGCTAATCCTCCGCCTTGCAGCGCCGGCACACCAGGTTCTAGTCCAGGTCGGGGGCGCCGGATTCTGTTCTGGTTGCCCCTCTTCCAGGCCAGCTCTCTGCTGTGGCCAGGGAGTGCAGTGGAGGATGGCCCAAGTCCTTGGGCCCTGCACCCCATGGGAGACCAGGAGAAGCACCTGGCTCCTGCCATCGGATCAGCGCGGTGCACCGGCTGCAGCGTGCCGGCCGCGGCGGCCATTGGAGGGTGAACCAACGGCAAAGGAAGACCTTTCTCTCTCTCTCTCTCTCTCTCTCTCTCTCTCTCTCTCACACTGTCCACTCTGTCAAAAAAAAAAAAAAAAAAAAAAAAAAAAAAAAAAAAGAGAGAGAGAGAGAGGTTATATGTTCCTAGGTATTTTCAAACACAACTTAAAAATAAGACTTTAGGGGCCAGCACTGTGGTGCAGCGGATTAAAGCCCTGACCTGAAGTGTCGGCATTCCATTTGGGCTCCAGTTCTAGTCCCAGCCGCTCCTCTTCCAATCCAGCTCCCTGCTATGGCCTGGGAAAGCAGTAGAAGATGACCCAAGTCCTTGGGCCCCTGCACCCATGTGGGAGACCCAGAAGAAGCTCCTGGCTCCTGGAGCAGCTCTGGCCATTGTGGCCATCTGGGGAGTGAACCAACGGATGGAAGACTTCTCTCTGTCTCTACCTCTCTCTGTAACTTTTTCAAGTAAATAAAATAAATCTTTAAAAAAAAATAAGTCTTTAAGGGATAATCTTCCCATTAAAAATACAGGGTTTGGGGTAGGCATATGGCCTAGTGGTTAAGATGCCCATATCCTACATCACAATGCCTGGGTTCTATCCCTAGCTCTGGCTACTGATTCCAGCTTCCTGCTGATGTACACCTTGGGAGGCAGCAGTGATACCTCAAGGAGTTGAGTCTCTGCCACCCATATGGAGACCTGGATTGAGTCCTGGGCTCCCAGCTTGGGGGAATGCCCTCATTTGAGGAGTGAACCTGGAGCCAGTGGCTTTGAGCTCTCTCTTGCTCTCTCTCTCAAATAAATAAATAAACCTATTTTTTAAAAAAATGCAGGGTGTGCCTATAATGTGCTTGACTTTCTTCCTCTTACCCCTTGGGCTTGCAGATGTCTGTGGCTCACTCTGGCTTTGGCCTTGGCTGGCTCATATTTGACCTTGGGTCTCTCGGACTTTGGCCTGCAAATTGCACAAGCTTTGGAGGATAGATTCCTGGATGTAGTCTTTGTTTTGAAACCTGAACCTCAAGCAGAGGATGTTTCTTAGCTATTATTATTTTTTAAAATTTATTTATATATTTGAATGGCGGTTACAGAGAGGGAGAAAGAAAGAAAGAGATCTTCCATCCGCTGGTTCACTCCCCAAATGGCCTCAACAGCCAAGGATGAACTAGATCAGAGCTAGGGGCCTAGAACTCCATCCAGGTCTCCCAGGAGTGTGGCTGGGGCTGGAGTACCTGGGCTGTCTTTCACAGCATTCCTAGCAACATTAGCAGGGAGCTGGATCGGAAGTGGAGTAGCTGGGACTTGAATGGGTGCTCAAATGGGAGGCCAGCGTTGCAGTGGCTTAACCCACTGTGGCACAATGATGGCCCCAGACAGTGCTTCTTTGTAAATGATCAACTGAATTAAAAAGCACACATTCCTTCTCTTGGAACGCTTGTTTAGGTGCCGCCCTAGAACTCCTGTTTAGCAGTGGATGGAGCAGGAAGACAGATGTTTCAATTCAGCCTTCTCTCCTCTATGTTTCTCATCTGAGCATCATCATGATACCAAGGGACAAGCAAAGCTGAACTCCAGGCCACCACTTGACCTCATTTCTGATTTATGAATTCCCCTGACGACTGTGCAGTTTGAGGAGAAGGCGGTCTCTGAAATGTGTTTTGCATTTTAATATCTTTTCATACTGGCCTCTTTCTTTGTCAGGGCGCCATGTGTACAGCTGGCGTAACTTGCTGACTAGAAAATTGAAACATACTTCTATCCAGCAGCCAGCAACAAAGGGAAAACTTGTCTTCCTGAGTGCTGTTTAGCTGCCTGCTTCCCGCCTCCCGCCCCACAACGGCTCCTATCGTATATGAACAACCCCCACAGGAATCTAAGCTGCTTTTGTATTAGTGTCAGCCTGGCATTTCTCCCAGCATTCTGTGTGGCATTGAGAGCACAAGGCTCCGGATGTTTCAGCATGGTTCATCATAGCCCATGAAGGGTCCTACCCTGCCCGGGGGGAGGAGCTTAAGACGTTGTTAACCTGGGGGTCTCAAGTCATCTGGAAAGCCAGATTTTGGTTAAAGGGTGCCTAAGTGTGTGTGTTTAGGGGGGTGGTCTTGGTGTAGTGGCTAATACGCCTCTTGGGATGCCTACATCCTATATTAAAGTACCTGGGTTCGAGTCCCAGTTTGGCTCCTGATTCCAGCTTCCTGCTAATGTGCACCATGGGAAGGCAGCAAATGATGCCTCAAATACGTGGATCCCTATCACCCACGTGGGAGACCCAGACTGAGTTCTAGGCTCCTGACCTCAGCCTGACCCAGGCCTGGCTCTTGCAGTCATTTGGGAGAATGAACCAGCAGAAGTGAGATATCTCTCTGCCACCTGAAAATAAATGAACATGTTTAAGCGTCTAAGGAAAACTCTCTGAAGATTATGTCCTTTAAATTGTGCTTGTTTCCGGGCTCCTTAGAACCAACCAATCATCAAGATGGTTTCGTGGAATTGGCAGTGACCTCATCTGGAAGCATTTTCCTGAGACATAAATATTTGCACTCCAGGAGGCTCTGCCTCCTAATGCCTTTCTGCAGAAAAGCAGAGCTCATGGGACCCCGAGGGGAGTACATGCTTGTCCAGACTCCAGCGACAGAATGAGTCCATGACAGGGGGGACCATGGGAATAGAGAAGCAGGGGTGGTGTGAACCAGGCAGTGCCCAAAGGACAGCAGTGGGCGCTGGGGACTGTGGCTCACAGTGTCCCGTCCTGCCCTGGACCAGAAACCCCTGGACAAACAAGAGGGGCTGTTAGGTTCTCAGGGGATGGGCTTCAGAGGACTGCGAGATCACCCGGCAAACCCAGGCCGGTGCACGCAGCCTTGCAGCCTTCCCATTGCCGGGCAGGGGAGGAGAAATGCGTTCAGTGAGTTCTGTCTGGAGCACCTGGGGCTGGCCTGAGGCTTCAGCACCAGTAAGCTTCCTGGTCATTCAGCACTCAGCTCTGCACTTTTTCTTGAGGACACCTGTGTTTTTTGGCTGCCATGAGAGGGGGAAAAAGCCAAGTTCTTGGCAGCTCCCTCTGATCCGGTGTTACCAACACCACACTGGCCGTGATCTTCCTGTCACAGGAATCTGTCACTTTGTGTTGCTCCGATGAGGACATTTAAATGGATCGTTAGAAATGACCCGGATGGGCCGGCGCCGCGGCTCACTAGGCTAATCCTCCGCCTAGCGGCGCCGGCACACCGGGTTCTAGTCCCGGTTGGGGCGCCAGATTCTGTCCCGGTTGCCCCTCTTCCAGGCCAGCTCTCTGCTGTGGCCAGGGAGTGCAGTGGAGGATGGCCCAAGTCCTTGGGCCCTGCACCCCATGGGAGACCAGGAAAAGCACCTGGCTCCTGCCATCAGATCAGTGCAGTGCGCCGGCCGCAGCGCGCCAGCCGCGGCGGCCATTGGAGGGTGAACCAACGGCAAAGGAAGACCTTTCTCTCTGTCTCTCTCTCTCACTGTCCACTCTGCCTGTCAAAAAAAAAAAAAAAAAAAAAAAAAAAAGAAAGAAATGACCCGGATGATGACGTGTCCATGTATGTGATTTCTGCTCTTCTCCCCTTGTTCCCAAATGCTTAGCCATGTGCAGCTGTAACTGGCTGCCCCCACAAACCAGGCCGTGCTCGTAAGGACAGTAGGGGCAAACAGTGATTTGTGAGACTGCTGGTGTGGAATCACTTACTTTAATCTGTTCTCTCTGAGCATCAGACTGAAAAATCAAGTAATGACAAGAATATGGAACAACTAGAACTTTTATATATTGCTGGTGGGATTATAATTTAGCACAGCTGCTTTGGAAAACTGGCAATATTTGCTAAAGGTAAACACATGTATGTACATGGAGATAACCCTTTATTTTCACCCCTAGACATAGGCTGAACAGGTAAGCATATGTTCCCTGAAATCAGGTCCAGGCCAGTGTTGTAGCCTGGAAGGTAAAGCCACTGCCTGCCATGCTGTCTTTCCATATTGGTGTCAGTTTGAGTCCTGGTTTGCTCCACTTCCAATCCAGTTCCCTGCCAATGGCCTGGGAAAAGCACTATAAAGTGGCTCAAATCCCTGGACCCCTGCTGCCCACATGGGAGACCCAGATGAGGTTCCTGAGCCCTAGCTTTGGCTGGGGCAGTGGATGAAAGATATTCATTGTTTCTCTCTCTCTCTCTCTCTCTCTCTCTGTTTCTCTCTCTCTCTCCCTTTCTCTCTGTAACTCTGGCTTTCGAGTGAATAAATCTTTTTTTTTTTTTAAAGCCAAATCCAAGAATACTGACCATGACGTAATTTACAAATATAATAGCCAAAAGCTTGTAACAACTCAAATATGTTACAACTCAGCAGTTGAATGGATAAGTAAATGGTGGTGGAGTCATACAATGGAATAC
Organism: Oryctolagus cuniculus; assembly: GCF_964237555.1. Classification (NCBI taxonomy): domain Eukaryota; kingdom Metazoa; phylum Chordata; class Mammalia; order Lagomorpha; family Leporidae; genus Oryctolagus; species Oryctolagus cuniculus. The sequence goes on from NC_091442.1 coordinate 66,735,596, forward strand.
TATACAATTAAATTAACAACTAGACTTGACAATATGAATAAGCCTCACACAGTGTTGAGTCACAGAAGCAGGCTTAAAAGAACACATACTGCATGATCCCATTTGTACACAGTTCAAAACCAGGCAAAACACATCTATGATGTGAGAAGTCTAGGAAGTGGTTTCCTGTGCGGAAGAAGGAAGGGATGTGATTGAAATGGAACCTGAGTCACTTGATTCTGCCGTGAGTATATTTATTTTGTGATGACTCACCGAGCTGTGCCCTTACAAGTTATGCACTTTTATGTATATAAGTTACACCTTAGTTTTAAGTCTTCAGCTTTGAGTTCTGGGACTGTGTTCAGGGGAAGCACCTAGATCTGATTGATCAAGACTGTGCACCTCAACCAATCACTGTGCCAATGGGACTATCTGAACTGATTGTACACATGGATTTTTTTGACCAGGAGGCTGTTGGCATTTTGAGAAGATAATTCTTCATTGTGCAAGACTGTCCCATGACGCATCCCTGGGCTCTCTATGCGCTAAATGCCAGTAGACTCAGTACCTCCCAATTCTTAATGACCCCAGGGGAAGTTCTGTTTTGTTTGGAAACACAACTCCCTTTTGATTAACCCCAACTAATATTCAAAGCTGCGGTCAATCCCACCAAAGCTGCAAATCTGCCGCCTAGTAAGGGAGGATGGACTGGCTCTGGGGAGAGAATCATGAAGGCTATGACACACCTCTGAGAATCTGGGACCCAGAGGCTGGCTCTGTGGCACAGTGGGTTAAGCCACCACCTACAGCACCAGCATCCCATATGGGCACCGGTTTGAATCCTGGCTGCTCCACTTCCAGTCCAGATCCTTGTTAATGCACCTGGGAAAGCAGCAGAAGATGGCCCAAGTGCTTGGGCTCCTGCGCCCATGTGAAAGACCCAGAAGAGGCTCTTGGCTCCTGGCTTTAGCCTGGCTCAGCCCTGACCATTTTGGCCATTTAGGGAGTGAACCAGTGGATGGAAGATATTCTCTCTCTCTCTCTCTCTCTCTCTCTCTCTGCCTTTCAAATAAATAAATCTTTCAAAAAAAATAAAATAAAATGATTAGTGAGCTTATACTAAATTTGCAAGTTAGTCTCATGTCTTCAGTGTCCATGAACTTGCTTCTACTCAACCAAAGAAGGGAGGTAATATGTGCTTATGTGGGAGTATTAAAAAACTTGAAACTAATTTAAATGTCTAAAAATGGGCAGTGGCTTAGTGAATTACAGCATATTCACACTTCAGTCTAAGATGCAGCATTAGAAATTATCCTGATGGGGACCAGCGCTGTGGCTCAGCGAGTTAACGCCTTGGCCTGAGGTGCTGGCATCCCATATGGGCGCTGCTGCAATTCCGATCCAGCTCTCTGCTGTGGCCTGGGAAAGTGGTAGAGGATGGCCCAGATCCTTGGGCCCCTGAACCCACGTGGGAGACCTGGAAGAGACTCCTGGTTCCTGGCTCCTGGCTTCGGATCTGCGCAGCTCTGGCCATTGCGGCAAATTGGGGAGTGAACCATCAGATGGAAGACCTCTCTTTCTCTCTCTCTCTCTCTCTCTCTCTCTCTCTCTGCCTCTCCTCTCTCTGTGTAACTCTGACTTTCAAATATAGAAATAAATCTTAAAAAAAAGGGAGAAATTATTCAGATGACGACATGTAGGAACATAGAAAAGTACCTACGACAGTATACAAAGACAAGGTCACAGGATGTACAGAGACACACACACTGATACTAATCATGGAAAATGCAAGTGCATCTGCTCAAGTACTGAAAGGTGCTTTGCAAAAATAAAAATAATCGCCTTGGGCCAGTGATTATATTTTGCTTTCCTCAAAATGATCCCAAAAATTGTTGCATCCTCTTTCTATGAGTGACAAAGTATGCTGTGACCATTTAGCAGTTGGTACTCTGCATTGTGGGTGGTACATTAAAAATGAAGAGAAAAGTGTTTCTTGCCTTTAAGAAATCCCATTGTCTCCAGAAATGTTCTGTAGGATGTTGGGCCCCACTCTGATGAGTGTCTTTAAAGGGGACTAGACACTGCCTCCCATAAGTGTAGTGAGATCAGGAATTCTGGCTTCTATTTCCAGCGCTGTTGACAGGCAGCTGATGGACTGCATGCATGTCCTTTAAGCTTGTCTGCACTTTGAAACTGGGAGCCGTTCCACTTGGTGTTGCCATTCAGCGCTGTGACGGTGCAGGGACGAAAGCATTGTGTTTATTGCCAGTGATGTTCACTAGGTATTTCAGGGCATCAGCATTTTCTGAAAAATCATTATTTTTCTGTGAAGGAGAAAAAAACAGTAAGAGTGCTGCCATGTGGCTAAACACTGAAGCCCGCAGCCAGATTTATTCAGCATGCGTTTTGGGTACACGTGCAAGGCACAGTGTTAGAATTATGAGTATACAGTATGTGTATGTGCATGTATATATATGCTTTATGCACATTAATTTAATTCCAACAACACCCCAGGAGGTAGGACTTATTATTTTAAGAGATAAGTAGATTGAAGGGCTGGTGTTGCCGTGCAGCAGGTTAGGCTGCCACTCTCAACACTAGCTTCAAGTCCTGGCTGCTCAGCTTCCGATCAGTCCCTACCAATGTGCCTGGGAAGGCAGCAGATGACGGCCAAGTGCTTGTCCCTGCCATCCATGTGGGAGAATGGATGTAGTTCTGGACCCCTGCATCCGCATGGGAGACCCGGAAGAAGCTCCTGGCTTCAGATCGGCGCAGCTCTGACTGTTGCGGCCGATTAGGGAATGAACCAGCGAATGGAAGACCTCTCTTTCCCTCTCCCTCTCTCGCTGCCTCACCTTCTCTCTGTGTAACTCTGACTTTCAAATAAATAAATACATCTTTTAAAAAAGAAATAAAAAGAAGCCACAGAAGTTAGCCGGAGGTGGAGCGCCCTCCAAGCCACAGCTTCTGTGAATCAACTGGAGGCCGAGAGCTGCAGCAGTTCTTCTCGGATGATTCCAGTGAGGGGGAGAAGAGGAGCCCAAGGGCAGGGGTGCTCCAAGTCCACAGGTTCCCACGGCCAGCGGTACCTCTGCCCTGACTGCTGCCCAGAAAGGGGACGCCGGCAGGGACACTGCGGAGGAAGAGGAAGAAAAAGAAAGGGCAGCAGTGGCAGCCTCTAAGCCGGGTTCAGGGAAGAAGAGGAAGCGGAATGAGGCTGCCGGTGAGGCAGGGACTCCAAGCCAAGAAGATTCGGCTCCAGACCCCCAGCACATCTCCTAAAAGGAAGAAAGGAGAACAACTCCCCCACTCTGAAGGGCCAGGGAGGAAGACGTTGAGGCAGATTCCCGAGTGGCAGACAACTCCTTTGATGCCAAGCACGGTGAGGTGCAGTCGGAGACTGGGGGCAGTGAGCCAGTCAGGTTCCGAAGTTCACCAAAGGCAAATCCTCCTGGCACGAGAAGACCAAGAAGAAGCGAGGCAGCTGCCGAGGAGGCTCCGCCTCCGTCCAGGTTAATCTGACAGCGAGGAACCGTGGTGGTGCAGGGGTGACGATCGGACCCTCCCACTTTCAGTGGACCTGGGGACCCTCAGCCCTGTTAGGGGAGGGTCTTGGTGAGGGCAGAAGTTCAGACAGCAACATAATATCTTCTGTGGTCCTTTTCTGTGTTCCTAGTTATGTACATATTTTTTTTTTTGAGTGTTGGGTAGCAGGGACAAGGTAAGGAGAACATTATTTTTCAAAAATTGCTTTTAGTTGTCACCCTCGTTTTTCCTGTTTTGTGGAAGTCTTCATACTGAGATGTTTGTATATTTTATATTAAATCATTTCCTATTTTTTTTTTTCATCATTCTTTTTTTTTTTTTTTTTTTTTTTTTTGACAGGCAGAGTGGACAGTGAGAGAGAGAGACAGAGAGAGAAAGGTCTTCCTTTGCCGTTGGTTCACCCTCCAATGGCCGCCGCTGCAGCCGGCGCACCGCGCTGATCCTGGCAGGAGCCAGGAGCCAGGTGCTTTTCCTGGTCTCCCATGGGGTGCAGGGCCCAAGCACCTGGGCCATCCTCCACTGCACTCCCTGGCCATAGCAGAGAGCTGGCCTGGAAGGGGGGCAACCGGGACAGAATCCGGCGCCCCAACCGGGACTAGAACCCGGTGTGCCGGCGCCGCAAGGTGGAGGATTAGCCTATTGAGCCACGGCGCCGGCCATTTCCTATTTTTTTAAAAAAGAAAGTCTACACCCCCATTTAGCTTCAGAAGAGTTTCTTTATTAGTTTTTTAAAACATTTTTAATTTGAAATGCAGGCACACACACACACACACACACACACACAGGATGAGCTCCCAACCACTGTTTCACTCTCCAAATGCCTGAAACAGCCAGAACTAGGTGGCAGTCAAAGCCAGGCCCTAGGAATCCAATTTAGCTCTCCCATGTGGGTGGCAGGAACCCAATCACTTGAGCCAACATCACTGCCTCCTGGGGTCTGGAGTCAGGAGCCAGAGCTAGGGATCAAACCTGGGCACTGTGATGTGAGATGCAGGCATTTTTTTAAATTATTTATTTGAAGGGCAGAGTTACGGGGGGAGGGGGAGACTGTGTGAGAGAGAGAAAGAGAAATATCTTCCATCTGCTGATTCACTCCCCAGATGGATGCAACAGCCAGGGATAGTCCAGGCCAAACCCAGGAGCCCAGAGCTGCATCTGGGTCCATATGGATGAAATGGGCCCAAGCACTTGGACCATTCTCTGCTGCCTTTCCAGGCACCTAGCAGGGGGCTGGATAGAAAGCAAAGCTGCTAGCACTCGAACTGCTGCTCCAGTATAGGATGTCAGTGTTGTAGGCAGCCCCTTAGTTCACTGAATTGCTACCCAAGCCCCGATAACCTTTTATTAATGCTATAACTTTTTGTTGTCTAATATTAAGGTATCTCTTACTGGGGTCAGCATTGTAGCTTAATGAGTTAAGCTCTCACCTGCAAAGCCAGCATACTATATGGGCACAATTCAAGTCCCAGCTACTCCACTTCTAATCCAGCTCCCTGCTAATGCGCTTGAGAAAGCAGCAGAAGATAGCCCAAGTTCTTGGGTGCCTGCACCCAGATGGGAGACCCAGATAAAGCTCCTGGCTTCGGTCTGGGCTCACTTTGACTGTTGAGGCCATTTGGGGAATGAACTGGCAGATGAATGGAAGATTTCCCTTTCTCTCTCTGTAACTCTGCCTTTCAAATAAATAAATAAATCTTTAAAAAAAATAGAACTTTTTTTTGTATTTTTCCAGAATCTGTGAGAGATTACAGGGTGATTACAGGGTGAAGATCAGCTATGCTGAGAATAGGGAATGAAAGTGGTGCTTTTCTGTGTTTTAGTTCTTGTGGTTAATGTTTCATTTAGACACAGTCATAAACTCTTAAGCTTGGAAAGAGGCTTAAAAGGTATTTCTGGTCCAGTATTTTTTATACTGTGGAGCATAACCTGTTAGTGGGTTGTGAAATAAAGAGACTGTGACTGGGTTATGAAAAGTCTTTAAAGAAAAAAACTAGAACAAAATTGCACATGGTATAGATAAGGATTATCTAGCAGTACTTTTGTTATAATGATTGCACCCAGTTCCTAGGGCTGCCATAACACAGCTCCACAAATCAGGGGGCCTAAACCAACAGAGACACACTCTCACAGTTCCAGGGGCTGGAAGCCCCAACGTTGTCACCAGGGCCATGCTCCCTCTGGAGCTCCAGGTGGGATCCGCCCCTGCTCTGCCTGGACTCTGGTGGCGGCCTGAGCCCTGGCATTCATTGCCTTGCAGCTACATCACTCCAGTGTTTGCCTTTCTTGTCCCATGGTGTTCTCTTTTCTATGTCCCTGGGTCCTGATTTCCCTCTTCCTATAACAACACCAGTCCTGCTGAATTAGGGCCCGCCCTAATGCCTTCATCTTAAACTTGATCACATCTGCAAAGATCCTGTTTCCAAAAACTGTCACATTCGCAGATACTACAGGTTAGGACTTTAATATACTTTTAAAAATATTTATTTAAAGCAAAAAAAAAAAAGAAAAAAAAACAAAAAAGAAAAAAGAAAAAAAATATTTATTTATTTAAAAATAAAAGTTACACAGAAAGAGGGAGAGACAGGGAGAGAGATCTTCTATCTGTTGGTTTTCTCCCCAGATGACAGCAATGGGCCGGGGCTGGGCCAGGCCAAAGCCAGGAGCCAGAAATCAGGAGCTTCTTTCAGGTCTCCCACATGATTGGCTGGGGCCCAAGTACTTGGGCCATCTTCTTCTGCTTTTCCCAGGCCGTTAACAGGGGGCTGGATCAGAAAGGGAGCGGCTGTCACAGGACTTGAACCTGTGACACCAGCTTAACCCACTGTACCACAACTCTGAGCCCAAGGACTTTAACATATCTTTTATAGGTGGTAAAGGAAAACATAAACTTATTCAACCCTAACAAATATATGAGCATATTTGGAAATATTTGCCATATACATTTATATATATACACTTATATCTGTAAAGCTTATATATCAGGCCATCATGTATGCAATTAATATTAGTAGTGGTTTTAAAAAGAGTGAATGTAATCTGACCATTCATCAGATTCTTCACTTCTCTTTATAATCACTTGCCAGTTGTAGTTCCATCCACCCTGAGCCCCCCAATAGACTCTTTTTTTTTTTTTTTTTTTTTTTTTTGACAGGCAGAGTGGACAGTGAGAGAGAGAGACAGAGAGAGAAAGGTCTTCCTTTGCCGTTGGTTCACCCTCCAATGGCCGCCGAGGCCGGCGCGCTGTGGCCGGTGCACCGCGCTGATCCGATGGCAGGAGCCAGGAGCCAGGTGCTTTTCCTGGTCTCCCATGGGGTGCAGGGCCCAAGGACCTGGGCCATCCTCCACTGCACTCCCTGGCCACAGCAGAGAGCTGGCCTGGAAGAGGGGCAACCGGGACAGAATCTGGCGCCCTGACCGGGACTAGAACCCGGTGTGCCGGCGCCGCTAGGTTGAGGATTAGCCTAGTGAGCCGCGGCGCCGGCCCCCATAGACTCTTTAGACAGCCTGGTGGTTTATGGACAATTCTGACTGTCATCAGGGCTTTTATCGGGGAAAAATAGAGTAGGACTGTACACATGACCCACAAGGGTCCTAACCAAGTGCCTCAAACCATCAAGTTATTTTAGCAGCTGTGGTCATAGGAAATGAGTTCTTGTGGAACAAAGTGTAAAGCCACTTGCAAGTAGCCATACCTAGTGATAGAACTGAGGGTGAAACAACAGGTGAGGAAAATTTTAAGTGTTACATACAATGAAGACCTCATAGCCAAAGCCCAAAGACGGACATAGAGTGTTTTTGTTTGCTTGTTTGAAAGCTTTTCAAAAGAGATCAAAACTTAAAAACAAATTTTTAAAATTTATGTTTACTTTTTATTTGAAAGGCAGTGAGACAGAGACAAAGATCTTCCATCCACTGTTTCACTCCCCAAATGCCCACAATAGCCAGAGTTGGACGAGACTGGAACCAGGAGATTGGAATTCAAGCTGAGTCTCCTGTATGGGTAGCAAGGACCCAGGAACTTGAGCCATCATCTGCACCTCCAAGGGTGCACAATCGTGGGAGGCTGAGCCAGGACTCAAACTCAGGTATTTCAATATGGGATGCAGGTATCCCAAGTGGCACCTTAACAGCTGCACCTGACACCTGCCACCCAGGGGAGTTTTGTTTGTAGAGGACAGAAAAATGAACTCCATCAGAGATCCCCAACCTTTTGTAAAACCGTGGTGCCTTGCCTTCCCAGATCTCTCCACGTGCTGCCACCACGCTGCCCGCCCAGCTCTCTGAAATTTGCCAAGTTTTCCTCCTACTCAGGAGCTTCGCTGCCAGTACCAGTCTTGTTCACCCTAGGGAAAACACCTCTTCCCCACGAGGCTAACTAGACTTAACTTTCTTTAGGTAATACTGAAATAAATCATCATGCCTGTGTTTCCAGGGGGAGACTGTACTATTTTCATCATAGATGGTAATTTAGAGACACTTTCAGTAACTGAATCTTTATTTAACTCCCAGCCATTCATTTTGGAAACAAAGTCTCACCAATCCCAACCCAGTACCCTGCAGAGATTCCAGGAAGTGTGACATTGGGGACAAGAAGAGGCACATCTTAGAATGACAGGAAAGAGGGGCAGATTTTGACCCTGCAGTTAAGATGCAGCTTGGAACACCCACACCCCACATCAGAGTGCCCAGGGTTCAAGTCCTGCCTCTACTTCTTTTTTTAAAAGATTTATTTATTTGTTTGAAAGGCAGAGATACAAAGAGAGAGGGAGAGAGAGACAGAGAGATCGATCTTCCACCTGCTGGTTCACTCCCCTAATGGCCCCAGTGGCCAGGGCTGGGCCAAGCTGAAGCCAGGAGCCCAGAACTCCATCTGGGTGTCCCACATGAGTAGCAGGAGCCCAAGCACTAGGGCCTTCTTCCACCACTTTCCCAGGCCATTAGAAGGGAGCTGGATCAGAACTTGAGTAGCCAGGACTTGAGCTGGTGCTCAAGTTGAATGTCAGCATAGCAGGCAGTGGCTTAAACCCCTGCTTCACAATGCCAACCTGCTGGCTCTGCTTCTGATCCAACTACCTGCTAATGTGCACCCTGGAAAGCAGCAGGTGATGGCTCACGTAAGTGGGTCCCTGACCCCACGTGGAAGACCCTGGCTGAATTCCAGCTTCCTGGCTTCAGCTTGGCTGGACCCTGGGTGCTTCATTCTTTGGGGAGTGAACCACTGGATGAAAAAAATCTCTATTTGTCTCCCTCTCTTTTTAAAATAAAAGAAAATGAATAAAAATTTAAGAAAAAAAATTTGAAGAATGAGAGGAAACAAAGTGTAGTGTTGAAGATTCCATTCTGAAACAACCTTCCTCCTATCATGCATTTTATTTATTTATTATTTATTTATTTATTTATTTTTTAACGACTTAATTATCTACTTAAAAGGCAAAATGACAGAGATCTTCCATCTACTGATCCACTCCCCAAGTGGCCACAGCTGTCGGGTCTGGGCCAGCCGAAATCAGGAGCCTGGAGCTCCATCTGGGTCTCCTGTGTGGGTGGCAGGGGCCCAGGCACTTGGACCATCCTCCATTTTTTTAAAATATTTAATTATTTACTTTTTTTAAAAGGATTTATTCATTTGAAAGACAGAGTTACAGAGAGAAAGAGTGAGAGAGAGAGAGAGAGAGAGAGGGCTTCCATCCACTGGTTCACTCCCCAAATGGCCTCAATGGCTAGGGCAGGGCCAGGCCAAAGCCAGGAGCCAGGAGCCTGCTCTGGGTCTCCCACATGGGTGCAGGGCTCAAGCATTTAGGCCATGTTCCTCTGCTTTCCCAGGCACATTAGCAAGGAGCTGGTTCGGAAGCAGAACAGCTAGGTCTTGTGCCCATTCGGGATGCCAGAGTCGCAGGCGACGGCCTCACCCGCTACACCACAATGCCAGCCCCCTCCATCATGCATTTAACTGGATGGAGAATCGCCACCAACTAGTGTGCTTCTTCAAGGGAGTGGTCAGACCCGGAGCCTTCATAGCCCTTGGATCTTCTGGGCTTCTCACCACCTGAAAGGCACTGGGAGTTGACAGAGTTGTGACATGGCTCTGCTATTGACAGCCTGTGATTTGGACCTGTTTACATGCACATTTCACTTCTCACTTCCCACACAGAAAGGCTAGACTGTCAAAGAAGATTCAAGACACAGCTCATTTTGACGGGTTTGGTCAGTCCTCTTGCGCCACAGCATGAACCCTGGACCTCAAAGTACTGAGTCAGCCCTCTGTATGCACAGGCTTTGCATCTGTGGATTCCATCCACAGTGGCTGAAAAATATTCAAAAATAAATTCCAGAAATTTCCAAAAAAGTAAAACTTGAATTTCCTCCACACGAGTGCTATGCCAAATTCACCTGGAAGACATGATGTGTAGGCGCAGTGTGCTGTAGCCGGCTGCCATCACGCATGGGCTTAGTTTCCCTGCAGCACGCACTGTTGGAGTATGGCTCGTCTTGCCTCTCCTGTCCTGTGTTAGGCCTACCATATTGCATGTGAACTGAACATGTACAGACTTTTTTCTGCTTGTCCTTATTCCCTAAACGATACATAAAAACACTGATTTCACGGTATTCCGTATTAGAAGTAAACTAGAGATGATTTAAATTATAGCAGAGGGGTGAGCCTTTAGCATAGCTGCCAAGTTGCTGCTTGGGAAACTCACATCCCATATGGCTGTGCCTGGTCTACATTCTGGCTACTGTGTTCTGGTCTAGCTTCCTGCTGATGTCCACCCTGGGAGGCAGCAAGCAATGGATCAAGTAGTTGAGTTCCTGCCACTTGCCCGCTCAGGAGACCTAGATGGACTCCCAGGTTCAGCCTGGCCCAGGCCTGGCTGTTGCAGGTATCTGGGAAGTGAACCAGCAGGTGGAAGATCTCTATCTCTCTGCCTTTCAAATAAAATGCAAAAGTAAAAAATTAAAGTATATAAGGTATAGGGGAGGATGTGCATTGGTGATATATATGCAAGCACTGTGCCATTTTATGGAAAGAATTTGAGCGTTTGTGGATTTGGGTTTTTGCACAAGGTCCTGGGAGCAGTCCCGATGGATACTCAGGGACGACTATATATATTTTTTTAAGATTTATTTTTTTTTTTACTTGAGAGCCAGAGTTACACAGAGAGAAGAGAGAAGAGAGGCAGAGAGAGAGAGGTCTTCCATCCACTGGTTCACTCCCCAATTGGCTGCAATGGCTGGAACTGTGCCGATCTGAAGCCAGGAGCCAGGAGCCAGTAGCCAGGAGCCAGGAGCTTCTTCTGGGTCTCCCACGCGGGTGCAGGGGCCCAAAGACTTGGACCATCTTCTACGGCTTTCCCAGGCCATAGCAGAGAGCTGGATCGGAAGTGGAGCAGCCGGAGCTAGAACTGGCTCCCATATGGGATGCCGGCGCTTCAGGCCAGGGTGTTAACCCGCTGCACCACAGCACCGGCCCCAGGGACAACTGTATTTTAAAAGCCCTCTGCCCTTTGTTCCCTTGCAAAACAAGCAGCTCTCACTCCTGAGAGATCTCCTTTACCCACCTCCACTCCACTTTCCATGCAAGGAAGAGGAGGTACCTGGGGAGCCCACACACTGTTCCCAGCACTGAGTCTGTTCCAGAGAGAAACGAAGCTGCGCCCATGCCTAGCACAGTTAATGCAGCTGCTTTGTTTGGGCTCTTTCTGCAAGTAAAAAGGATCTCCTTTTCCACTCACTGCTAATGGAGTGAAAAGTTCAAGTGTTCCCTGTCAGGGAGAGAAGTTAGACTTGTGTTTCATACAAAACCAGAGTTTCAGTCATCCACATGATCTTTGTGGCACAGACACGCTTGCAACCTTGGCCTCCATTTCCCCCCAGCTCCTTCATCTGTGGATCCTCACTGTACCAGGTTAAAGGAATCCAAGGAGCCTGGCAGTGCAGTTGGCTTGGCTTCCTGTCCCCTAGTCACCGTCAAATCCTTTTCTGTTACTGCTCACTGGTGAGGTTCTTAATTTATATGAAAAATATGGTGGGTTTATCTGTACTATCAATTCTTTCTTTTTTATAAAAATCAATTTTAGATGCAGAGAGAAAGAGCAGGGAGTGGGGAGAGAGAGGCCTCCCGTCTAGTGGTTCTCTCCCAAAATGCTGGCAAAAATCAAGGTTGGGGGCCGGAGCTGTGGCATAGTAGGATAAGCCTACGGCGCTGGCATCCCATATGGGCGCCGGTTCATGTCCCAGCTGCTCCCCTTCTGATCCAGCTCTCTGCTAATGGCCTGGGAAAGCCGTGGAAGATGGCCCAAGTGCCTGGGCCCCTTTACCCATGTGGGAGATCTGGAAGAAGCTCTTGGCTCCTGGCTTCAGATCAGCTCAGCTCTGGCCATTGCAGCCATTTGGGGAGTGAACCAACAGATGGAAGACCTTTCTCTCTGTCTCTCCCTTTCTCTGTCTGTAACTCTACTTCTCAAATAAATAAATAGAAATCTTGGGGCTGGCACTGTGGCACAGCAGATAAAGCCACCGCCTGAGTGCCAGCATCCCACATGGGTGCCGGATTGAGACCCGGCTGCTATAGTCTGGGAAAACAGTAAAAGATGGCTCAAGTGCTTCGGTCCCTGCACCCACATGGGAGATCCAGAAGAAGCTTCTGGCTCCTGGCTTCAGTCAGCCCAGCTCTGACCATTGCAGCCATTTGGGGACTGAACCAGCAGATGGAAGACTTCTTTCTCTTCTCTGCCTCTGCCTCTCTGTAAGTCTGCCTTTCAAATAAATAAAATAAATCTTTAATAAGTAAATAAATAAATAAAATCTTAAAAAAATTAGGGTTGGCCAGGCCAAACCTGGGACCTAGGAACTCAACCCAGGTCTTCCATAAGGGTACCAGGAACCTAACTCCTGGAGCCATCACCTGCTGCCTCCCAGAGTCTGCGTGGACAGGAAGCTAGAACTAGGAGAAAGAGCTGGGCAGTCTGACACGAGACATGGCATCTTAGTCAGCCTTAACCACGAGGCCAAGTACCGGCCCCTGTGCTATCCATTTCTGATACACCTACATTGTAATCCATCAGCCAGTGTTGCTGCAATGTGGTGCTGTCGTGTATTCAGGCGGCTGATTGCGGAAGCTGACCTTGAGGCTCGTTCCTGTGTGGGAATCTAAACCATCTGCACTGGACAACAATGAAAGCCTCAGATCTCTCAGGCGTTTCCTTCCTCTGATTACAGCTTACAGGTTGCGGCAACACTCAGGGAGCAACAGAGCCGCAGAGCAGGCTTGACTTCTGCAGGGCCGTTCTCAACAGAGAACTTCCCACTTTCTGTTACAGCTCTTTTCTCAGTTGACCTGTGAGTCCCCAGCATCTAAAAAACCCTGAGCATCTGATTATTCAGATTTCCTCTTTTGCCCAGAAGGGGAGAAGGATGTCCAGTTTATAAGGAGCCAGATCAGGCAAGTTTACACAGGAAGGTTTGTCCTGCAGATGTCCAATCTCCTCTGTGCCCCAACCTCCCTCTCTGCCTGTCCTACTCACTTTCCATACCCTCAGAAGCCCTGCCGCCTTCTCCTGAAAGGGTGCAGAAAGAAAAAGGAAATGCAAAGTCAGTATTCCATTCCTTAGCCCCTTTTTCTCCCCTCAAAAATCCTGGGGCCAGCGTTGTGGCACAGCGGGTTAAAGCCCTGGCCTGAAGCACCTGCAACCCATGCGGGTGCCGGTTCTGGTCCAGGCTGCTTCACTTCCGATCCAGCTCTCTGCTATGTCCTGGGAAAGCAGTAGAAGATGGTCCAAGTCCTTGGGCCCCTACGTCCTTGTGGGAAACCTGGAAGAAGCTCCTGGCTCCTGACTTTGGATCAGCTCAGCTCCGGCTGTTGTGGCCAACTGGGGAGTGAACCAGCACATAGAAGACCTCTCTCTGTGTCTCTACCTCTCTCTGTAACTCTGTCTTTCAAATAAGTAAAATAAATCTTTTTTTAATTTTTAAAAAATTTTTTTGACAGGCAGAGTAAACAGTGAGAGAGAGAGACAGAGAGAAAGGTCTTCCTTTTGCTGTTGGTTCACCCTCCAATGGCCACCGCGGCCGGCACACTGCGCTGATCTGAAGCCAGGAGCCAGGTGCTTCTCCTGGTCTCCCCTGCGGGTGCAGAGCCCAAGTACTTGGGCCATCCTCCATTGCACTCCCAGGCCATAGCAGAGAGCTGGCCTGGAAGAGGGGCAACCGGGACAGAATCCGGCGCCCCGACCGGGACTAGAATCCGGTGTGCCGGCGCTGCAGGCGGAGGATTAGCCTATTGAGCCGTGGCACCAGCCTAAAATAAATCTTTTAAAAAAAAAATCCTGCATGAAGGGGTGAGCATTTTGTGCATTGGTTAAGATTCTCTCTCTCTCTGTCTAACTCTGCCTGTCAAAAAAATAAATTAGGAAAAATTCTTCATCTTTACCATTGTGAAATTGCCTGTGAATGCAAAGGAAATGCATACAGTAAATACACTCAGCAAATGTGTTTATTTTAGTCCATTTGCTTCATATCAGCTAACTTACTTTTTTAAAGATTTATTTATTTATTTATTTGAAAGGCATAATGACCGAGAGGGAAAGACAGTGACAAGAGACAAAGAGAGATCTTGCATCCATTGGTTCACTCCCCAAAAGCTTGCAACAGCAGGGCTGGGCCAGACCAAAGCCAGAAGCCAGGAACTCCAACCAGGTTTCTCATGTGGATGTCAAGAACCCAAATACTTGGGTCATTGTCTGCTGCCTCCCAGGCACATTAGCAAGGAGCTGAATGAAGTATGAAGTAGCTGGGATTTTATCCTAGGCACTTGGGCATCCCAAGTGGTGTTTCAACCGGCTGAGCTATGACATCTGTCCCAGGTTGAGTAATCTGTGAAATAGAAACAGCTTAGAAACTGGAAAGGCTAAGGTCGCAGTGCTGTTCTGAAGTTCCAGGTGGTTTCTAGGCTTCCAGCTTAGGCCTGGTGGGGCCCTGGCTGCTGTGGCATTTAGGGAGTGATCAGCTGATGGAAGATCTCTCTCTGCTCTCTCCTGCCTTTCAAATAAAAATGACAGCAAATAAATAAATACATTAAAACATCCTCAAGGAACACTGTGGAAAAGTACAGATGGATTCTTTGAGCTCTGGCTCTCCAGTAAGATGGAGGCTGCATTCCTTACTCTAAGACACCAATGAGGACTTCTTGGCCAACCACCGAAAACTCCATCCAGGTCTCCCACTTGGGTGGCAGGGGCCCAAGCACTTGAGCCATCACCTGCTGCCACCAGGATGCACATGAACAGACAGCCAGAATCAGAACCAGAGCCAGGACTGGAACCCAGGCACTCTGATATACTATGTGTGTGTCCCAACTGGTGTCTTTTTTTTTTTTTTTTTTTTTTTTTTTTTTTGACAGGCAGAGTTAGTGAGAGAGAGAGACAGAGAGAAAGGTCTTCCTTCCGTTGGTTCACCCCCTAAATGGCCGCTACAGCCAGAGTGCTGCGCCAATCCGAAGCCAGGAGCCAGGTGCTTCCTCCTGGTCTCCCATTCGGGTGAAGGGCCTAAGGACTTGGGCCATCCTCCACTGCCTTCCCGGGCCATAGCAGAGAGCTGGACTGGAAGAGGAGCAACCGGGACAGAATCCGGTGCCCTGACCTGGACTAGAACCCGGAGTTCTGGCGCCGCAGGTGGAGGATTAGCCTAGTGAGCCACGGTGCTGGCCCCAACTGGTGTCTTGACTATTGTTCTAATGCCTGACTCTGTGTGAGTAGTTTTTAAATTTTTTTTAATTTTTCCCCAAGAAACTAAAAATGGCTACAAGTTTGAGAACAACATGCTGTGGCTGTTTTAATCTACAAGACTATTATGCTGCCTGGCTAGAATATTCCCAAGTAGAATGTAAAATGCATCATTTAATTTAGCAGACCTTGGTTTTGATGTGGGTTGCCATCCGTAGGCTTAATGTGTCTGAAGCCAGCTGGTGTCACAGTCTCTCTCCCCCACTCACTTGCAGGAGAAGGGACAGGTGCGTCTAGCGCAGCGAGGGGATTTTTCTGGCATCTGCCAGGCTGCAGAACTTCCACAGTTGTGGCTTCTATACTAGGATGCAAGGTTCTGGCTGGTTTTTATGATTCCAACTACTTCCAACAAGAAACAGTTTGAAGAAAATAGAAACTGTAGCAGTTCTATTTTTGTTCTAGTTAAAAATACTTCAACATAGCAGAGCTATCTCAACCCAGCATTTTTTCAAGATCATAATATTTGGTGGTTTCAGGGTATTGACTTAATGAACACCACCCCCTAGCTGCATCTTTAGGTTTCTATAATTATCAAAATGCTTTTACTATGTGTATATCAGCAAGAAGCACCTTATTCCAAGTTTTGTTCACATGGTCACTAAGAATAAAGAGAAAGAACAGAGGGAAAAAGTCCCAGGATAATAATCCACTGCCCCCCCCCTTTTAAAGATTTATTTATTTATTTGACAGAGAGAGAGAGAGAGAGAGAGAGGTCTTCCTTCCCTTGGTTCACCCCCCAAATGGCCGCCACGGCTGGCACTGCACCAATCCGAAGCCAGGAGCCAGGTGTTTCCTCCTGGTCTCTCATGCGGGTGCAGAGGCCCAAGCACTTGGGCCATCCTCCACTGCCCTCCCGGGCCACAGCAGAGAGCTGGACTGGAAGAGGAGCAACCAGGACTAGAACCCGGTGCCTATATGAGATGCCGGCGCCCCAGGCAGAAGATTAGCCAAGTGAGCCATGGCACCGGGCCCCATCCACTGCCCCTTTTAAAGATGTATTTATTGGGGCCAATGTTGTGACAGAACAAGTTAAGTTGCTACCTGCACTGCAAGCATCCCCTATCGGAGTGCCAGTTCAAATCCTAGCTGCTTCACTTTCAATCCAGCTCCCCACTAACATGCCTGGGAAATCAGTGTTGGATGGCCCAAGTACTCAAGCCCCTGCCATCCATGTGGGAGACCTGGATGGAATTCCTGGCTCCTGGCTTCTGCCTGGAGCAGCCCCTGCCATTGCTGCCATTTGAGGAGTGAATCATTGGTTGGAAGATCTCTCTCTCTCTCTCTCTCTCTCTCTCTCTCTCTCTCCCTCTCTCTCTTTCTCCCTGTCTCCCTCTCTTTCCCCTTCAAATAAATAAAATCATCTCTAAAAATTTCTTTATCTATTTATTTATTTGAAAGACACAGTGACAGAGAAAGGGAGAGACAGAGGCAGAGTGTGTACATAAGACAGAGAAATAGAGAGAGATCTTCCATTTACTTGTTCACTCCCCAAATGCCCCCAACAGCCAAAGCTAAGCCAAGCCAAAGCCAAGAGTACAACACTCAGTCTGGATCTTCATGTGGGTGGCAGGAACTGAAGTACTTGAGCGATGCCTTCTGCTTTCTAGCTGCATCGGCAGGGAGATGGATCAGAAGCTGAGACAGAGTTGGGACTGAATCCCAGGTACTCTGATAAGGGAAGCTGCTGTCCAAAGTGCAGCTTAACCCACTGCACCACAATGCCCACTAGGGGAAATAATTCTTTGCATTTGGGCTTTTGCTGCTGGGATAATGAAGATTGGAAAAGCAAGCTGTTGAATTGTCCAGGCAACTATACATTTTATAGCTCATTTTTGCATGAGCCAGAGTTACTGAGAGCTGTGTATCATCACCTTAATAATACTCATTATAGTGAATTAAAACCACATATAAATACTTTAAAAACCTTGTTTCTTATCATAAAAGTATATAATAAGTAGAACATTTTATTTATTTATTTAATTTGTTTTTATTATGGAAAATTTATTAAATGTAGAACATAAAAATGTTTTTAAAATAACCCAGGCCGGCACCGTGGCTCAATAGGCTAATCCTCCACCTTGCGGCGCCGGCACACCGGGTTCTAGTCCCGGTCGGGGCGCCGGATTCTGTCCCGGTTGCCCCTCTTCCAGGCCAGCTCTCTGCTATGGCCAGGGAGTGCAGTGGAGGATGGCCCAGGTGCTTGGGCCCTGCACCCCATGGGAGACCAGGAAAAGCACCTGGCTCCTGGCTCCTGCCATCGGATCAGCGCGGTGCGCCGGCTGCAGCGGCGGCCATTGGAGGGTGAACCAACGGCAAGGGAAGACCTTTCTCTCTCTGTCTCTCTCTCTCACTGTCCACTCTGCCTGTCAAAAATAAAAAATAAATAAATAAATAAAATAAAATAACCCATAATTTCACTAGACTGAGATAATATTTATGTATCATAGTGTATTCCTTCTAGTCTTTTTTCTATGCATAAATTATTTTTTAAAGATTTATTTATTTATTTGAAAGGAAGAGTTACAGAGAGGCAGAGAGAGAAGTCTTCCATCCACTGGTACATTCCCCAAATGGCTGCAATGGTCAGAGCTGGACTGATCTGAAGCCAGGGCCCAGGAGCTTCCTTCAGTTCCCCAACCAAAGTGCAAGGGCCTAAGGACTTGGGCCATCTTCCACTGCCTTCCCAGGCCATAGCAGAGAGCTGGCTCGGAAGTGGAGCAGCCGGGACTCGAACTGGCTCACTATGGGACGCTGGCACTGCAGGCAGTGGTTTTACTTGCTGTGCCACAGCGCTAGTCCCACATAAATTATTTTTAAGAGTCTCAGGCTGTGGTACAGCAGGTTAAGTCGTCACTTGTGAGGCCAGCATCCCATATGGGAGTGCTGGTTCAAGTCCTGGCTGCTCCACTTCCAATCCTGCTAATGTACCTGAGAAGGCAGCACAAAACAGCCAAATGCTTGGACTGTTGCCATCCATGTGGAAGACCAGATGGAGTCCCTGGCTCGAGGCTTCAGCCTGCACCAGGCTGAGCTGTTATGGCCATTTGGGGAGTGAACTAGTGGATGGAAGACCTCTTTCTCTCTCCCCTTCCTCCCTCTCTTTCTCGCTCGCTCTCTAACACTCTGCTTTTCAAATAACTAATAAATAAATCCTTAAAAGAATTTTTAAGTAAAATTGGGTTCAATTTTAGTATATTTAGTTGTTTTTTCTTGTATCCTTTTTCACTAGGAAATCATGAACATTTCTCCAAGGTATTGAATAGTTTCAAATAAGATGGTTTTTTAAATATTTATTTATTTGAAAGGCAGAATTATAGACAGAGAGATCTTCCATCCACTGGTACACTCTCCAAATACCCACAAAAGCAGGAGCCTGGAACTTCATCCAGGTCTCCCCCATTGGTCAGTCATGAAATATTTAAAGATGGCACTCACAATTAAAGACTGAAGATAGCAATCCTATAGGTAAGGTCCCATATGCTAGTGTCTCTCTAACAAACACGAGCATGGTTTCACAACATTTAGGAGCACTGTTTAAAATTTTTTCTTATAAAGAAAAGATGTTCAAGAACTAGATTGCCTAGTAGTAACACATTCTGTGATTATTTCATGAACATTAATTTGTTACCTGAATTCTTTGCTATGAGAAGGAATGGATGGGGCTGGCGCTGTTGCAAAATTCGGCTAAGCTTCTGCCTGTGGTGCATCCCATATGGGCACCTGCTCAAGTCCTGGCTGCTCCTCTTCCGATCCAGCTCTCTACTAATGGCCAGGGAAAGCAGTGGAAAATGGCCCAAATGCTTGGGCCCCTGCACCCACGTGTGAGACTGGAAGAAGCTCCTGGCTCCTGGCTTCAGATCAGCTGAGCTCGGGCTATTGTGGCCATTTGGGGAGTGGACCAGTGGATGAAAAACCTTTCTCTCTGTCTCTCTCCCTCTCTCTGTAACTCTGTCTCTCACATAAATAAATAAAATCTAAAGAAGGAGGAGGAGGAGGAGGAGGAATGGAGCCAAGACAGCACACAGACATACAATAACCACTGTGTTCTCCCATGTTTACTTTGAAGACACAAGCCCGTGTCTGATATAGATACTATCTAATATGGAGTAAAAGCTAACATATTATGAAGTCTAATCTTGTCTCTTGATGATAATATCCTGCTCTGGGTATACTATAGTAGCTAACTTCCAACTGATGGGCAGTTGGCTGATTGGAAACCTCAGTCTCACTATTGGTTCCACTGTGATGGTGGAGGCATCACTTAACTTCTCCAACACCCAGTTTCCCACCTATGAAGTGGCTGTAATTACAGACCCTTCAGGTGAAGCTGAGATAGCTTCATGAGAAAGTGCCCTGAGCATTTTGAAAAGCATGGCCCAGGACTCATCAAGCTGTTATTACTACATTCCTGTTATTTAATTTCTCCGTGTAGAAATGCAGCTATTAACTGCAATACCTCTCAATGATAGAGTGAAGCCCTATCTTTGAGATTTGTAAAGAGCTTTGAAGATGAAAGGATGCCAAGAGCTCTCTTCCTTTATGTTGTGCTCTCACCTGAATAAATGGCGGAGGGGGGGGGGCTGTGATTGGGCTCCAGTGGAGTTATTAAAATTAGAGATCATGTGCTCGCTTTAAAATTGTAATTATAAAAATCAACACAAAAAGAGAGGTACTATGGGGCGGGCTTTGGTATGTGGTTAAGACACCTACCTGCATCCCAAATCAGAGTGCCTGGGTTCCAGGCCGGGCTCTGTTTTCAATTCCAGATTCCTGCTAATGCTCACCCTGGGAGGCAACAGCAAGTGATGGCTCAAGTACCTGGGTTCCTACTACCCATGTAAGAGACCAGAGTGACTTCCAAGTTCCTGGCTTTGGCCTTGCCCAGTCCTGGTTGTTGCAGGCATTTGGGGAGCAAACTAGTGGGTGGAAGAAATCTCTTATCTCTATCTCTATCTCTCTGACTTTCAAATAAATAAAAAATAAGTAGAAAAAAATTATTTAAGCAAAGTAGTATAACAACCCCCATTTACCCATCACCCATATTCAATACTTGTTAAGATTTTGCCACTCTTATTTTATCCATTCCTTTATTTTTTTTAAATTTCTCAGGCAAATTGTAGACATCACAACATTTCACCAAGCATGTTTCAAGATATTTCTTTTAAAGAAAAAAAGATTTATTTTGTTTGAAAGGCAGAGAAGCAGAGGCAGAGAGAGAGAGAAAAGTCTTCCATCCATTGGTTCACTCCCCAGATGGCCACAATGGCCAGAACTGTGATAATTTGAAACCAGGAGCTTCTTCCAGGTCTCCCACATGGGTGCAGGGGCCCAAGGACTTGGGCCATCTTCTGCTGCTTTTCCAGACCACAGCAGAGAGCTGGACTGGAAGTGAGGCAGTTGGGACTCGAACCAGTGCCCATATGGGATGACAACACTGCATATGGTAGCTTTACCCACTATGCCACAGCAGCAGCCCCAAGATATATTTCTTTTTCTTTTATTTATTTATTTAGACAGGCAGAGTGGATAGTGAGAGAGAGAAAGACAGAGAGAAAGGTCTTCCTTTGCCACTGGTTCACCCCCCAAATGGCCACCACGGCTGGCACTGTGCCAATCCAAAGCCAGGAGCCAGGTGCTTCTCCTGGTCTCCCATGGGGTGCAGGGCCCAAGCACTTGGGCCATCCTCTACTGCCTTCCTGGGCCACAGCAGAGAGCTGGCCTGGAAGAGGGGCAACCGGGACAGAATCTGGTGCCCCAACCAGCACTAGAACCTGGTATGCCAGCGCCGCTAGGTGGAGGATTAGCCTATTGAGCCGCGGCACCGGCCCAAGATATATTTCTAAAATACAAATATTGGTGGTGGGGGGGAGCATTTTGACACAGCTGGTTAATTGGCTGCTTGGGACACCATTATCCCATATCTGAGTGTTGGTTTCAGTCTTGGTTACTGCTTTTGATCTAGAGTCCTGGTAATTGTGCCTAAAAGAGCATCGGGTGAT
This sequence comes from Oryctolagus cuniculus, assembly GCF_964237555.1. NCBI lineage: Eukaryota > Metazoa > Chordata > Mammalia > Lagomorpha > Leporidae > Oryctolagus > Oryctolagus cuniculus. Next base: position 66,756,897 of record NC_091442.1, read on the forward strand.
GGCCCAAGTCCTTGAGTCCCTGTCACCTATGTGGGAGACCCAGGTAGAGTTCCAGGCTCCTGGCTTTGGCCTGGCCTAGCACTGCCTGCTGAGGACATTTAAGGAGTGAACCAATGGATGGAAGGCTTCTCTGTGTGTCTCTCCCTCTACTTCTGTGACTCTGCCTTTCCAATAAATAAATCATTAAAAAAGAATTCACCCATTTTATAACATAGTTCAACAACTTTTGAGTAATATATAAGTAATATATGTGATTATGTAACTGGTTATGACCACAATCAAGGTGGAAGACAATTCCTGTCACTTGCCTTCCCACTCTGCCTATTGGTTCTGTTTGTCATGGTGCTGTGCTTGTGGGCAGGTCCCTTCAACAAATATCTCGTAATTCTCCTCTGTTTGAAGCAGAGAGATTATACAGCCTGCCTGTATGTTCTACCTCCGGAGGTGAGGACACACTGTTTTCACTAACATGAGCACTTTTTTTCTGCTAAAGGAACTTCCGAACTTACAGTTTAGAAATTCCTATAGCAAAACTGAGGAGGATTTCTCTTTTTCATTGGGGCAGTTGGGAAGCAAGCAGAAGGAAGCAAAGAGGCCCGGGTCAGTCTTGCTAAAACAGAAAATTACAACGAATCTATTTTGACAGATTTTAATTGGCTTTATTTTATTTATGTATGTATTTATTTTTATTTAAATTTTCATTTGTTTATTTGAGAGAATTACAGACAGGAAGAGACAGCGAGAAAGCCCCAATGGCCAGAGCTGGGCTGATCCAAAGCCAGAAGCCAGGAGCTTCTTCCAGTCTCCCATGTGGGTGCAGGGACCCAAGCACTTGGACCATCTTCTACTGCTTTTCCAGGCACATTAGCAGGGAGCTGAATCAGAAGAGGCACAGCCAGGACTTAAACAGGCGTTCATACGGGACGCCAGCACAGCAGGCCAAGGTTTTACCTGCTACGCCACAGCACTGACCCTGAGATTTTCTCTTTTTAAAAATGATTTATTTGGCCGGTGCCACGGCTCAATAGGCTAATCCTCCACCTTATGGCGCCAGCACCCCAGTTTCTAGACCGGTCGGGGCGCTGGATTCTGTCCTGGTTGCTCCTCTTCTAGGCCAGCTCTCTGCTGTGGCCCGGGAGTGCAGTGGAGGATGGCCCAAGTGCTTGGGCCCTGCACCCCATGGGAGACCAGGATAAGCACCTGGCTCCTGCCTTCGGATCAGCGTGGTGTGCCGGCCGCAGCGTGCTGGCCACTTCGGCCACTGGAGGGTGAACCAATGGCAAAGGAAGACCTTTCTCTCTGTTTCTCTCTCCCACTGTCCACTCTGCCTTCGAAAAAAAAAAAAAAAAGATTTATTTGTATTTATTTGAAACACAGAGTTACAGACAAAAAGGGAGAGATGGGGAGGGAGAGGTCTTCCATCTGCTGGTTCACTCCCTAAATGACTGCAGCAGCCAGGGCTGGGCCAGACTGAAGCCAGGAGTCAGGAACATCTTCTGGGTCTCCCAGGTGGGTGCAGGAGCCCAAGCACTTGGACCATCTTCCGCTGCTTTCGCAGGCACATTATCAGGGAACTGGATCAGTAGTGGAGCAGCTGGGACTCGAAATGCCACCCACATGGGATACTGGCTTTGCAGGCAGCAGCTTAACCCACTACACCACAGCACCAGCCCTGAGAAAGATTGTCCATGCACTAGTTCACTCCCCCAAATGCCTGCAACAACTGAAACTGAAGCCAGAAGTCAGAAATGCAGTGTAGGTCTCCCAGGATTGGCCCAACTGGTTGAGCCGGGCTGCCTCCCAGCGTGTGCTTTAACAAGAAGCTGGCATCCCAGAACTAGGACATGAATCCAGCCACTCTGAACATGGAGTGAGGGTGTCCCAAGGGGTCTTAACCATCGCACCAAATGCCACCCCCTACTTCTAATTCTAGTATTGGGCAGCAGTCCATACCAAAAACTGTTCTGAACTCCCTGCTGACTGCATGGCCAGGTTATATCTATAGTTAGAGAAAAATAAGTGAGATACAGAAAAGGGCAGTGAGGTGGAGACGGCCCTGTTGGTTACAGCTCACATCTGATTTGTCTGAACATGATCTGAACAGTTGGCTGCTTGTGATTGGCCGAGACTCACTATTTTTATTTTTTATTTATTTATTTATTTTGACAGGCAGAGTAGACAGTGAGAGAGAGAGACAGAGAGAAAGGTCTTCCTTCCGTTGGTTCACACCCCAAATGGCTGCCGCGGCCGGCGCTGCACTGATCCGAAGCCAGGAGCCAGGTGCTTCCCCCTGGTCTCCCATGCGGGTGTAGGACCTAAGCACTTGGGCCATCCTCCACTGCCTTCCCAGGCCACAGCAGAGAGCTGGACTGGAAGAGGAGCAACCGAGACAGAATCCGGCGCCCCAACCGGGACTAGAACCTGGGGTGCCGGTGCCGCAGGCGGAGGATTAGCCTATTGAGCCGCGGCGCCAGCTGAGACTCACTATTATTACAAGAGTAGGTTACAGTCTGTTTATATATCAAGTTGGATTCCAGCTCACTGAAAATGGAGAAACACTTGAGCATCATTTAAAGTAGGTTCAGGGGGCTGGCACTGTAGTATAGCATGTAAAGTCACCGACTGCAGTGCCAGTATCCCATATGGATGCTGGTTCGAATCCTGGCTGCTCTACTTTCAATCCAGCTCTCTGCTAAGGCCTGGGAAAGCAGTAGAAGATGGCCCAAGTCCTTGGGCCCCTGCACCTGCATGGGAGACCTGGAAGAAGCTCCTGATTCCTGGCTTTGGATTGGCACAGATCTTGCTGTTGCAGCCATCTGAGGAGGGAACCAGGGATGGAAGACCTCTCTCTCTGCCTCTGCCTCTCTGTAACTCTGCCTTTCAAATAAAAGAAATATTTTTTTAAAAATTAAAATATGTTCAGAGGCAGCTTTAGGCCAAACAGTTCAACTTAACATTTTCTAGAATACTTCTGGTAGTTCTGCTGTTTCCAACATGCTACTGACAGGGAAGGATCAGAGTATGCCACCCAAAATATGTCACTTTGGCATAAGGATTATTTTGAGGCATTAGAGGAACAACAGATTTAGGAAAAGGTCTAAAACAAGGGCCAGCATTATGGTGCAGTGGTTAAGTTGCTGCTGGTGACTCCAGCATCCCATTTGAGTGCCAATTCAAATGCCAGCTGCTCCACTTGTGATCCAGCTCATGTGATCCTGCTCATGTGCCAGGAAGGCAGTGGATGGTGGCCCAAGTACTTGCACCCCTGCCACCCCTGTGGGAGGTCCGGATGGAGTTCCTGGCCTCGCTTCAGCCTGCCCCAGCCCTGGCTGTTGCAGCTATTGGTAGTGAACCAGTGGATGGAAGATCTTTCTCTCTGTGTCTCCCTCTCTCTTCTGTCACTCTGCCTTTCAAACAAATAATAAAATAAATCTTTTTTTTTTAAAAGGCTTTCATTCACCTTTTGTAAAGGATATTTATATGTATAAGGGAATTTTCTATTTTTTTTTTTTTTTTTGACAGGCAGAGTGGACAGTGAGAGAGAGAGACAGAGGGTGAGAGAGAGAGACAGAGAGAAAGGTCTTCCTTTTGCCGTTGGTTCACCCTCCAATGGCCGCCGCAGCCAGCAGACCGCGCTGATCCGAAGCCAGGAGCCAGGTGCTTCTCCTGGTCTCCCATGCGGGTGCAGGGCCCAAGCACCTGGGCCATCCTCCACTGCACTCCTGGGCCACAGCAGAGAGCTGGCCTGGAAGAGGGGCAACTGGGACAGAATCCAGTGCCCGACCGGGACTAGAACCCGGTGTGCCGGCATCGCAAGGTGGAGGATTAGCCTAATGAGCCGCGGCGCCGGCTGAATTTTCTATTTTAAGTGTCCTCCTCTCCTGTACCAGAGAGAATGACACCCCCCCACACACACATACACATACAGTAACTCTTACCACCTGAGGATCTGTGTAAGAAGTCTTACGAACCAGCCCTATTTACTCTACGTTTCCTAGCCACCTTCCTACAACCAGAAGTCCAAGCTGTGGCTGCACACTTTGCTAAAATGGTTCCCAAGCCCAGGGGACAGATGTGCTTCTTTAGGCTTTCACTCTTCCCTGTGAAACTTTTCCGTATATACAAGGGACTTTAAAACCTTCATGGAAGATACGTATTCTTTTTTTTTTTTTTTTTTTTTTTTTTTTTTTTTTTTGATAGGCAGAGTAGACAGTGAGAGAGAGAGAGACAGAGAGAAAGGTCTTCCTTTGCCGTTGGTTTACCCTCCAATGGCCGCTGCGGCCGGTGCACCGCGCTGATCCGATGGCAGGAGCCAGGAGCCAGGTGCTTTTCCTGGTCTCCCATGGGGTGCAGGGCCCAAGCACCTGGGCCATCCTCCACTGCCCTCCCGGGCCACAGCAGAGAGCTGGCCTGGAAGAGGGGCAACCGGGACAGAATCCGGCGCCCCGACCGGGACTAGAACCCGGTGTGCCGGCGCCGCTAGGCGGAGGATTAGCCTAGTGAGCCGCGGCGCCGGCCGGAAGATACGTATTCTTAAAAAATATTATGTGCATGAATTTCAACATTTTTTTTTTTTGCAGCAAAATAACTTGCCAAGGCCAGCACTGTGGTATAGTGGGGGAAAGCCACTGTCTGCAGTACCAGCATCCCACATGGGGCACAGGTTCAAGTCCCAGCTGCTCTACTTCCAATCCAGCTCTCTGCTATGGCCTGGGAAAGCAATAGAGGATGGCCCAAGTCCTTGGGCCACTGCACCTGCGTGGGAGACCCAGGAGAAGCTCCTGGCTCCTGGCTTCGGATCAGCGCAGCTTCGGCAGTTGCAGCCATCTGGAGAGTGAACCAGTGAATGGAAGACTTCTCTCTCTCTCTCTCTGCCTCTGCCTCTCTGTAACTCTGCCTTTCAAATAAATGTCCAAAAAATAAACTTTTTTATTTTTCAGATTTATTTATTTGAAAGGCCAGTTACACAGAGAGACATATCAAGCTTCTATCTGATGATTCACTGCCCAAATGGCTACAATGGCTGGAGTTAGGCCAGGCCAAAGCCAGGAGCCTGGAACTCCATCCTGGTCTCCTGTATAGGTGGCAGGGGGCCAAGCACTTGGGCCATCTTTTGCTGCCTTCCCAGGAGCATTAGCAGGGAGCTGGATCGGAAATGGAGCAGCCAGCCCTTCACATATGGTGTAAAAATTGAAGGACACAGTTGTTGTAGCTAAGAGGGTAGAGGAAGAAGTTTCTGTCTCTCTCCACCACTCACATCCCACGAACCTTGTGAGTTTGGTAGGAGATTGAATTTTCTTCTGATTGTTTTTGACCACAGCAGTCAGTGATTTAGCACAGTTGCAGGCTTTGGACTTGGACTTGTATTTCCTAGTGCCCACAAGTGCGCTTCCTCTGCAGAGTCTCTCGCTGAACCACAGGAAGTTTCACAAGCTCTGGCACAGCTTGTTTGTCTGCTCCTCTCCACACAGCCACAGCCCCCACCCTGCCCCTGCCCCGCCCCTGCCCCAACACTTCTGTCATAGGTACATTTGCAAACATCTTCCTTCTGGCTTGTTAATTACTTTTCCTCCATTTGAAAGATTAAGGTGAGGGGTGCAGGGCCCCTGCGTGTGCAGCCCACATCCCATTGCCTTCAGCAGCTCCCCTCAGAGTGCCTGGTTTGAGTTCTGGCCGTTCTGCTTCTGCTCCAGCTTCCTGCAGCTGCATCCTGGGGGGTAGCAGATGATGGCTCAAGTGCTTGAGCAGCTTTAGGCCCAACACTGGGAGACCAACCACTTATGTCGGAAACCCAGATGGAATTCTGGGCTCCTGGCTTCAGCTTGGCTTAGTAGATGGAAGACTCTCTGACCCTCTCTCTCTCTCATTAATGAAAATAACCCAAAACTAAAAGAAAAAAACAACAGCTTAGGAAGTGGGCTTTCAGCTTGTCAGTTATGTCCTACATGGGAGCTTGTCTGTCCATGTCTGTCTTTCAGGTAGATGAAAAATAAAAAGGCATAAACATTTACAAAATCAGCTATAATTTTTATATTTATTTATTGATTGATTAATTGATAGGCAGAGTGGACAGTGAGAGAGAGAGACAGAGAGAAAGGTCTTCCTTTACCGTTGGTTCACCCTCCAATGGCTGCTGCAGCCGGCGCACTGCGCTGATCCGATGGCAGGAGCCAGGTGCTTCTCCTGGTCTCCCATGGGGTGCAGGGCCCAAGCACTTGGGCCATCCTCCACTGCACTCCCGGGCCACAGCAGAGAGCTGGCTTGGAAGAGGAGCAACCAGGACAGAATCCTGCGCCCGGACTGGACTAGAACCCAGTGTGCCGGCGCCGCTAGGCGCAGGATTAGCCTATTGAGCCGCGGTGCCAGCCTGGCCCTATAATTTTTAGAGACTAGAATTCATCTTTGTAGAGCACAGGTCAGTAAGTGTAGTGTAACCCACCGTGACCACAATCAAGATTGTGACTTGTGACTGCCACCCTCTGAATTCCTGCAGGAGACATTGTAACTCCTCCGTTTGTCGTTTAGGGCCCGGCCTTCACCTACCTAGCAAACATCCCTTCTCCATTTTTAGGCATTTGCTTCCCTGTGAAGAGGTTGAACTTCAGGTTTTCTGTCTTTTCTTCAAGCCTCAAATGAAATGCTACCTCCTTTGAAGGCTCCCCAGACCAGATCTTAGCAGAGTCTTGTGACTGTCCTCTTAAATTTTGATGCCTCCTTCATAGATTTTTTTTTCCCCCATTGGCTACTGATTGTTCCATGGGGTATGTTTTTCTCATCCACCAAATTATAAGCTTTTGGAGGGCAGAGACCTATCTCACACTTCTTTTATGTCTTAACCGTTTCCCTCTGAGCAATGCAGGTTGTAACTTCTCAGGACTTACTGCAGGGAAATAATGTCGCATTGACGCAGCACAGTAGGGAACCGGGGAAACAATTGCCTTTTATCCACCACCAGTTCTCCTCTCCTTGATTTATGCAGCCCAGCTGAAGCTACCCCCCCCCCAAGGCCTCCTCCACAGAAATTGGGAAGCCACCGGGAAGCTCCTATTTGCATTTATTAAAAAGGATCAATATTTCCCTGGAATGCCTTTCTTGAACAATGAAGTGTTTCTATTACCTAAAGCTGATGTCCTAGGAGACACACTTCGGCATCAGATAGGACAGCATCAGACCTCTGCCCTGTGTCTGTGATAAATGTTCATCGTTAGCCAGAGGACACTACTTCCTTGTTCCTGCCTCATCTCTTGAGCCCCAAGATTAGCTAAACCTCAGAAATTTCAGAGGTTGTCCTTTGAGTCCTCCTAGGTTATAAAACCTAGGAGGGTCAATGTCGGGAGAACCTCACTTGACAAGTGGGTGGGGACGCCTCACTTTTGAGGACAGCATTCATCTCCCATCCACAGCTGCGCCTGCGGAGGCCCCTGCAAGAGAAAACACCAGTGTGAATCAGCGTGATCGCGGCAGCTTCTCCAGGACAGAAAGAATTCAGGTTCTCTAGGTACAGAAAGCAGAGAGCCACAAGCCCTCAGCTGAAGCGTGAGGCTGGGGTAGGGACTGAACTTAGCCGGAAGGGCTGAGCAAAACAAATACGGGAAAGTTTAGTGTTCTGGTGTAGCACCTTTCTGATCAAGCCCTGGCAAAGCATTTGTGACTGGCAGAAACTTTCTGACTCTTCTCTGAGGCACTCTCATTCTCTTCTCACCATGGGCTGGTTAGGCCCACAAAAGTAGAACCACGGTGGGTGAACTTAGGAACTAAGGCGCCTTTGCCACTGGTCGCCACACCCTTGACTCCACCCTTCCCTTTCATCAGGGGAAAATGAGAGGTGTTAACAAGTGCAAAGGAGTTCCTACCGACCAAGCACGCACAATAGTGCCTGCTCCACAGTTAGAACTCAATAAACACTCAATGAAATATTGTCTTTCTTGTCTGAGGGGTCTTCTGAGACTAGAAGTACTCCAGCTACTTCAGCTTTTCCCCATGGGATGTCGTTCACTGGACATGATTAAACTAGCATGTTAATGAGGGCAAACAAAGTGTGTTTACTCAGGAAAACTCCCAACTATTTGAGGAACAGCCCACCTAATTACACTTTAGTTTCAAATGCCCTTCAGGAGTCCTGTATTTTTGCCAGAATGGTACAAATATCATTTGGTTGCTATTGTTTTTCTTTCTCCTCATTTGAAGAAAGCTAGAATTTTCCACTGTTTTCATTTAACTTACATTGAGTACTTGAAAAAATTTGTGCAAAATGGAACTAAGATATGTTTATTTTAGTGCAAAAAATTAGAAATGTATAATTTTTCCTTTTTTTTTTTTTTGACAGGCAGAGTTAAACAGTGAGAGAGACAGAGAGAAAGGTCTTCCTTTCTGTTGGTTCACCCCTCAAATGGCCGCTACAGCCAGCACGCTGCACCGATCCGAAGCCAGGAGCCAGGTGCTTCTCCTGGTCTCCCATGGGGTGCAGGGCCCAAGCACTTGGGCCATCCTCCACTGCACTCCCGGGCCACAGCGGAGAGCTGGACTGGAAGAGGAGCAACCGGGACAGAATCTGGTGCCCCAACCGGGACTAGAACCTGGGGTGCCGGCGCTGTGGGTGGAGGATTAGCCAAGTGAGCCACAGCGTTGGCCAATTTTTTCCTTTTTTTAAAAGATATATTTATTTATTTGAAAGAGTTAAACAGAGGGAGAAACAGAGAGAGAAAGAGAGAGAGAGAGATCTTCCATTAGTTCAGTTCACTCCCCGAAAGCTATGACAGCTATGGCTAGGCCAGGCCAAAGCCAAGAGCTTCATCTGGGTCTTCCCTATGGGTGGCTTTGGGCCATCTGCTGCTGCTTTTCCCAAGCCATTTACAGGGAGCTGTAGCGGAAGTGGAGCTGCCAGGACACAGACCAGTGCCCGCATGGGATGCAAGCATCACAGATAGCAGCTTGACCCACTATACTACGATGCTGGCCCGATGTGCTTATTCCGAACGTGTATTTTCACCTCATAAAATGCACCCATCTTTTTAGCTTGTCATAAATCATAAGAATAAAAAATTGTTTTAAGTTCTTTTTTTCCTTTAATTTACTTGAAGGGCAGAGTGACACACACAGAAGAGAGAAAGAGCCCTTCCATCCGCTGGTCCGCACCACAAATGCCTGCAACAGGCAGGGACAGGGCCATGTCAGAGCCAGGAGCCAGGAGCTCTGTCCTGGTGTCCCGTGTGAGTACCAGGAGCCCAAGTGCTGGAGCCATCTTTGGCTGCCTCCCAGGATGCATCAGCAGGAAACTCGATTGGAAGAGCAGTAGTCAGGACTGAACTGGCGCTATTCTGTGGGATGCCAACACCCCAGGCAGTGGCTTACCCTACTGAGCCACAACACGCACCCGAAGAATGAATTTTTAACTCTCACTATATATGTGTAATAGTAAGTGGAAATTACCAACGAACCTGCTTGTTAGACTCCAGTGGCTTTGTGTGGTGTTAGGTTTTTTTTTTTTTTTTTAATTATAGTGTTATGCCCTTTTAAACTATTACTAAATATAGATTCTAAATCTGAAACTTCTTTTTGTTCTGGAATAGTTTTGCTCTTTTTTTTTTTTTTAAGATTTATTTATTTATTTGAAAGTCAGAGTTACACAGAGAAGGAGTGGCAGAGAGAGAGAGAAGTCTTCCATTTGCTGGTTCACTCCCCAGTTGGCCACAATGGCTGGAGCTGTGCCAACACTGAAACCAGGAGCCAGGAGCTTCCTCCAGGTCTCCCATGTGGGTTCAGGGGCCCAAGGACTTGGTCCATCTTCCGCTGCTTTCCCAGGCCACAGCAGAGAGCTGGATCAGAAGTGGGGCAGTTAGTACTCAAACTGGTGCCCATATGGGATACTGGCACTGAAGGCGGTGGCTTTACCCGCTATGTCACAGTACCAGCCCCTGCATTTGATTTGTACACATCTAGGCCTTATTGAAGTTATTCTAGTAGCTATTTCCATCTTGAAATAGTTTTCGCAAAATTGTTAGAGTCTGCTTTACTGACATGACTTTCAGAAGCTCTGGGTCTGAGAGCCCTACTCTTGGATGAAGCTCCTTGTAGGATGACAGTTTAATTGCTTAGGTGTGGGCATTTGACCAGTGGTTAAGATGTGGGTTAAGATGCTCATGTCCCATATCAGTGCCTAGGTTTGATACTTGGCTCTGGTTTCCTGCTAAAGCAGACCCTGGGAGGCAGTGCCTCAAGTAATTGGGTTCCAGCCACCCTCATGGGAGACCCGGATTGAGTTCCCAGTTCCTGGCTTAGGTCCCTGATTCATCCTCACTGCTGCGGACATTTGGTGAGTGAACCATGAACCATGGAATGGGAACTCTTTCTCTGTCTCTCTGCCTTTCAAATAGATAGATAGGTAGATAAATAATTTTTAAATATAATTATTTAAAAATTGTAATTATTAAATGCCCCTTATTTTATTTTACTATGCTTTTTTTTTTTAAAAAAAGGTACTTATTTATTTATTTGAAAGGCAGAGTTAGAGAGAGGCAGAGGCAGAGAGAGAAAGAGAGAGAGAGAGAGGTCTTCTATCCTCTGATTCACACCCCAGATGGCCGCAACAGCTGAAGCTGCGCCGATCCAAAGCCAGAAGCCAGAAGCCAGGAGCTTCTTCTGGGTCTCCCATGTGGGTGCAGGGGTCCAAGGACTTGGTCCATCTTCCACTGCTTTCCCAGGCCATAGTAGAGAGCTGGATTGGAAATGGAGCAGCCAGGATTCGAACTGGCACCCATATTAGATGCAGGTGGTGGCTTTACCTGCTAAGCCACAGCGTCAGCCCCTTACTATGCTTTTTAATTAAAAAATATTTTTAGCCGGTGCCGTGGCTCAATAGGCTAATCCTCCACCTTGCGGCGCCGGCACACCGGGTTCTAGTCCCGGTTGGGGCGCCGGATTCTGTCCCGGTTGCCCCTCTTCCAGGCCAGCTCTCTGCTATGGCCAGGGAGTGCAGTGGAGGATGGCCCAGGTGCTTGGGCCCTGCACCCCATGGGAGACCAGGAAAAGCACCTGGCTCCTGGCTCCTGCCAGGATCAGCGCGGTGCGCCGGCTGCAGCGGCGGCCATTGGAGGGTGAACCAGCGGCAAAGGAAGACCTTTCTCTCTCTGTCTCTCTCTCTGTCCACTCTGCCTGTCAAAAAAAAGAAAAAAAAAAAAATTTTTAAAGGTTTCTTTATTTTTTTGAAAGAGTTACAGAGAGAGAGAGGGAGAGAGAGATATATAGTCCATCTGCTTCACTCCCTGCGTGACCGCAATGGCCAGGGCTGGAGCAGACCGAAGCCAGGAGGCAGAAGCTTCTTGGTCTCCCACATCTGTTGCAGGGATGCAAACACTTGGGTCTCTTCCATTGGGAGCTGGATCAGAAGCAGAGCAACCAAGACAAACTGCTGCCCATATGGGTTGCCTGCATCGCAGGTGGCGGTTTTACTGGCTTTGCCAAAAGGCTGATCCTTTTTTTTTTTTTTTTTTTTTTTTACTATGTTAAGATATATTCTAAGTATACAAAAATATAAGTCCTCTAAAAATTTGTTTTAATGTACTGATAAAATACACATTAACATCTTGCCATCGTTGGTTTAGCTCTTTGCCTTTTTTTTTTTTTTTAAGATTTATTTTATTTGAAAGACAGAGTTACAGAGAGAGGTAGAGGCAGAGAAAGAGGTCTTCCATCCGCTGGTTCACTCCTCAGATGGCTGCAACAGCTGGAGCTGCGCCGATCTGAAGCCAGGAGCCTGGAGCTTCTTTGGGATCTCCCACGTGGGTGCAGGGGCCCAAGGACTTGGGCCATCTTCTACTGCTATACCAGGCCATAGCAGAGAGCTGGATCAGAAGAGGAGCAGCTGGGACTAGAACCAGCGTCCATATGGGATGCCAGCGCTTCAGGCCAGGGCTTTAACCCTTTGCACCACAGTGTCGGCCTCTAGCCCTTTTCTTTTTAAAGAAGTAAAATGCCACAACTTTTCTTCTCTCCATTTTCCCGAATTTGGGTGTAGCCTTCCCATCTGTGTATTCTGCTTGTTTGTCGTTTAAAGGAGATGTAATTATCACTGGATGAGAGTAACCACTAATTGTCAAGGGTTTCTAGGGTCTAAGATAAATGGAACATGATTAAGTATTATAATAATTAAGGACTTTTTCATCAGATACTTGCTTTCCCTTGGCCAGTTCTTGTCAGAGTAATGAGGCAATACAGAGGCCTATGATGAAATCTACTTGGCTGTAGACACTGTGGGGTGCTTTGGGAATATTCACGCCGGGTAGTATCCCGGGCGAGTTCCACCTCAGCTCTTCCTAGAAGGTCCTAGATTTGTTGCGTTGGCAAAACCACTTGTTTTCTCCTCCATCTTGTCCAGAAAAATCTGAGAAACCTCCAGATTCACGCGCAGCCTATGATTTTTTTGGATAGCGAAGACATGTTCAAACATGGAAATATTATCTAAGTAGCTGATGTTGATTGAGCTTTTATTATGTGCCAGGCATTGTGTTTTATGTGCTGCATTTCACGTAGTCCCTTTAAAAATGCTACAAAGTGGGCATTGTCATCCCTCGTTTTCCTATGTACAACGGGGGCTTTAACCAAGTCAGGTTGCTTTGGGTCGTACCATGTTAGCTCATGTTTGAACACAGGCAGTCTGCCTTTTGAATTTAATCACCAAACACACTGCATTTTAAAAAATATATTTATTTATTTACTCAAAAGGTGGCGTTACAGAGAGGGAGAGGCAGCGAGAGAGAGCGAGAGAGAGAGCGCTTCTGTCCTCTGATTCACTGCCCAAATAGCAGCGACAGCTGGAGTCGGGCCAGTCCAAAGCCATGAGCTTCTTCCAGGTCTCCCACGTGGGTACAGGGGCCCAAGGACTTGGGCCATCTTCTACAGCTTTCCCAGGCCATAGCAGAGAGTTAGATCAGAAGTGAAGCAGCCAGGACTTGAACTGGCACCCATATGGGATGCTGGCACTGCATGCAGGGGCTTAACCCACTATGCCAAGCGCTGGCCCCCCGCATTTCAGTTTTTACACTGTTTCTGTTTTTGTGAACCAAATGGAAGCAGCCAGCGTGGCAAAGCCACAAGCAGTGACCAAACAGTATAGGCACTGTTTGCATCAGTATAGCTATCCCAGTGTTACACACACACACACACACACACACATACAGAGAGGGAGAGGGAGAGTGGGAGAGAGGAAGAGAAGGGAGAGAGGAAGAGAGGGAGAGAGGGAATCTTCCATCTGCTTGTTTACTCCCCAGGTTGCCAAAACAGCCAGCACTATGCCAGGTCAAAGCCAGAAGTTCTTCTAGTTCTCCCACACTGTCCAGGAGCCCTAGCACTTGGGCCGTCTTCCACTGCTTTTCCCAGGCCATTATCAGGAAGCTGGATTGGAAGTGGAGCAGGCAGAACCTGAACCCATGTCCATACAAGAGACTGGCATCGTAGGTAGTGGCTTTGCCCACTATGCCACAACACCAGTCCCACTGTTTTTAACATGAGAGAATGACCCTTCTAAATTAGTTATCACACTGATGATCTTACTTCTGATTTTATCTATGTCTCTACTTATTCTGTCCAATGTTGATGGAGGAGAACAGAACTTGGCATAAATGTGATAACAGAAATATGATGTGGAATATTACTTTTCCACCAGGAAAAAAAAGGCCATGGAAATATCCCAGTTAGGGTGATAAGAGCTGATCCACTGGCTTAAACAATAAGCAAAACAGATGATCTCACATAAGAGGAAAGCTTAATTAGTGGAGCTCTGGGCTGTTTAATTTTGAAGACCCACGGATGTTGTTTGTATGAACTGTTCTGCTTTGCCATCTTCAGGTGTTAGTTTTATCTGTATCATGGCTACAGAATTACAGGTACCACATTCAGGCATGAAAAGTCCAATAAGTAGAAGAGATCCTTCCTTCCTTCCTTCCTTCCTTCCTCCCTCCCTCCCTCCCTCCCTCTCAACCCCCTCCATATTTTCTCAAGAACATTTTTCCCTTAAAGCCATTCACAGATTTTCCTTCCTGTCTCAACGTCTCAATGGCCAGGTCTATGAGACCTGCCCACACCCAGAACAATCCCTGGCAAGGTGAATGGGACATCACAGCTACCTGTGAGCTTCAGAGCCTCACCCGAGCTGGGATTGTCCTCTTTCCCTAAGGGCAAGATCCTGAAACTAAGGTCTTTGTTTAGTTAACATGAAGCAGGAACGGATGCAAGAAGATCTAATATTTGGAGTAAAAAAGACTAGTATTTGCTTGTCCTATTCTTTGTCAAGGGGTTTATATGGATCCTCTGACTTAATCCTTACACTAAGTCAAAGACAGTTAAATGGGAACATTGTTGTCTCTATTTTATTGATGTTGAATCTGAGGCACAGAGAAACTAAAGTGGTTTAGGTCACACGAGAGTAAGTGACAGGGTTCCCCTTCCAACTCAGGTCTGCCTGTTGCCAAAGCCATGGTTTTTCCATATCACACAGGTAGCAAGTAACTGTTGTTTGTCATTTTGACCATTTCATGAACTTCCCTGATAACATATCTTAGTTCCCAGCAATATCCTACGGATATTACCTAGAGCAGGTGTGTGTTCTAGCAGTAAGACACCCACACTTCATCTTGGTGTATCTGAGTTTACACTGGGCTCAGGCTCCTGACTCCAGCTTCCTGCTGATGCAGACCCTGGGAGGCAATGGGGATGGCTCAGGTGATTGGGTCCCCCGAACGGAATTCTGGCTCCCTGCTTCCACCTGGCCCAGTCCTGGCACTTGCAGGCATTTGGGGGTGTGAACCAGCAGATGGGAGCTCTCTCTGTCTCTCTCAGGTAGATAAACTAAAAATAGTTTTAAAAGATAGTGAATGAGGGCTGGCGCTGTGATGTAGCAGGTAAAGCTACTGCCTGCCCGTGTGGGCTCTAGTTCAAGTCCCAGCTGTTCCACTTCTGATCCAGCTCCCTGCTAATGTGCCCTGGAAAGCAGCAGAAGATGGTCCAAGTTCTTGAGCCCCTGCACCATCATGGGGGGCCATGGAAGAAGCTCTTGGCTCCTGGCTTTGGATCGGCCCAGCTCCAGCCATTGTAGCCATCTAGGGAGCGAACCAGCAGATTGAAGACCTTTCTGTCTCTCTCTGCCTCTGTGTAACTCTGCCTTTCCAATCAATCAATCAATCAATCAATATTTTTAAAAAAGATGGTGAATGTATAAAACTGCTGACAGAGAATACTACCTATGATCATAATCACACAAATATAATTATACTAGGCATGCTGCTTCACGACCTTCAAAAATATTTGCCAATTTCACGAGTGAAGAAGGAAGCTTGTTTTCATTTGCTTGGGTTTTCATAAGCCTTAACTGTCTCTTCTCCACTCAGCAACCAAAAGGGCCCTTTAAAAAGGTAAAGCGTATATTATGGTTTCTTTGTTTACAACCTCCAGTGATTTCTCATAGCAGAGTACAAACCAAAACCAAACCAAAGTCTGTAAACTGCCTCCAAGTTGTTATAGGCGTAGTAATCTCTTTATTCCTATTTCCTTTTTGATAAAAATTCCTGCCATCCTCCCCTGCATTTGCCCACTTCAGGTACACTGGCTCTTCTTGGAACACACCAAGCACACACCTGCCTCTGGGCCTTTGCACTCACTCTTCTGCCTGAAATGCTTTTCTCACATATATTTGCATGGCTAGCTCCCTCACCTACACGTTTACCCAAACCTCCTCAGGGAGAGCTTCAATAACCAGGATATGTAACATATTCTGTATCTCTCTTCAATGACTTATGTGAGAGTGCTTATTGCTTTTTAACATGTTAACATAATTTAACATGTTAAAGAACTTTGCCAGTTGCCCCTCTTCCAGGCCAGCTCTCTGCTGTGGCCAGGGAGTGCAGTGGAGGATGGCCCAAGTGCTTGGGCCCTGCACCCCATGGGAGACCAGGATAAGTACCTGGCTCCTGCCATCAGATCAGCGCAGTGCACCGGTCGCAGCAGCCATTGGAGGGTGAACCAACGGCAAAGGAAGACCTTTCTCTCTGTCTCTCTCTCTCACTGTCCACTCTGCCTGTCAAAAAAAAAAAAAAAAAAAAAAGAACTATGAATATATGTATCTGCATTTGTGTGTGTGCATCTGTAGTAATATTAACAGTTTTGCAATTAAATCTAGAAATATTTTCCACTGATATTGTGATGTGTTTGCTAGGAGAAGCTGACAAAAGTAAATTTGTATTTCTAAATGTATTTAGTCGAAAGGTAATCTGTGCCTAACATTTTTTTAAACAAGTTTTTTTTTTTTTTTTTTTTTTTTGACAGGCAGAGTGGACAGTGAGAGACAGAGAGAAAGGTCTTCCTTCTGCCGTTGGTTCACCCTCCAATGGCCGCCGCGGCCGGCACGCTGCGGCCGGCGCACCGCGCTGATCCGATGGCAGGAGCCAGGAGCCAGGTGCTTTTCCTGGTCTCCTATGGGGTGCAGGGCCCAAGCACCTGGGCCATCCTCCACTGCACTCCCTGGCCACAGCAGAGGGCTGGCCTGGAAGAGGGGCAACCGGGACAGAATCCAGCGCCCCAACCGGGACTAGAACCCGGTGTGCTGGCGCCGCTAGGCGGAGGATTAGCCTAGTGAGCCGCGGCGCCGGCCATGTGCCTAACATTTTTATACATTCTGCATTTCTATTTGTGGAGTTGGATACACAGCACTGGAAGAATCTGAATATGATTTAAAGTTTTGATTGGTAAGCACAGTAATAGGATAATTTTTCTCATGATGGCTTATCTAGTGATCAAAAAGACTTAAAACTGTTAATAAACTTCCCCTTTTACATTAATTTAAGGGAAATGACTGAATAGAGAGGACAACTAAAATTCTAGGACATTTGTGTTAGAATATTTGTATACATTTATTTTTAAATATATTAAATGTATTCTCTATTTAACATAAAATGAAAGACTACTAGGCTATAAATCTAAATCATTAGGATTTTTATCACTGGAATATTTATGAGGCTCATTTAAATATTCAATTCCTGGTTTTGACTATAAGTCCTATAAACACTGAATTTGGTTGCATACTTTTAAAAAATTTATTCCACCCCCTTCCCTGAATTTTAATGTTAAAAATGTCTAGTTCTTAGCATGATGTTTTGAATTTTTACAAATACTAGTTTCACAAGCTAAATTTGAAGTTCATGATATTTTCTTTAAAAATTATACCGGTAGCAGTGGGTATTTGGTCCAATGGTTAAGTTGCCAGTTAAGAGGCCCACGTTCTGTTTGGCTGTGCCTGGGTTTGTGTCATAGCTAGGTTCTTAATTCCAGCTTCCTGCTAATGTGCACTCCGGGAGGCAGCAGGTTGCAGGGTGTCCGGCGCATAACAAATCTTCCCAGGCAGACGAATCAATTAATTCACAGGCTTTTATTGGGGTTCCGCTCCCGGGCGAGGTTCCACAGCCCCAACAGAGCAACAGAGCCGGGGGGGGGGGGGGGGGGGGGGGGAGTCTCGCGTCAGAGATTGGGAGGGCTCCTTTTGTAGATTCAGGGCATGGGTATTAAAGGTTGAGGCGGGTCTGATCCTCATTGGTTGACCTTTAGGCACCCGCAGGGACCTTGACAAGGACTTTTCTTCCCCGGAAGTACAGGTAGGAACTTTCCATTCCCGGAAGTATAGGCCTTCCTTCCATGCGGATCCCAAAGCTACCACAGGTGATGGCTCAGGTAGCTGGGACCCCACCACCCACAGAGCAGACTTGATTAGTCTCCTGGTTCCTGACTTTGGGAAGTGAATCGGTGGATGGCAAATCTCCGTTCGCCTATCTTCCTACCTCTCATAAACAAAACTAAAACCAAAACAAAATGCTATCAGAAAAATACAGAAATATTAGTATGCTGCCTTTAGGAAATAAAATGCCAACTCTTCCTTGCTTTATTTGTGTTTTTTGCTTTTTGTTGCTTAAGAGCAGTACTTTTTCTTCGTGATTCAGTCCTGCTTTTTTTCTATAACTGATTCTGATGGTGTGCTCATGGATATAAAAATTAATTCAGTCCTTTGGAACTTAAAAATCATGTGATAAAAGTCATTTTTTATGGTGTGGTGGTGGATAAAGCACTTTAGTGTCTTTTTCCCTTTAATATCTTCTCCGGAAGTATGCCGAAACTTTAAAATAGTTTGTTCTGGGTGAACTGATTTCCCTTTTCTATCTACAGTAAAACAAGTTATTTAAATCCTTTAATACACACATTAGTTCTAAATTAGCGAGGACTGTGTTAATGAATGGTAGCATTTGAATCATGAAATAATGGAAATCAAATTGAAAACACTCTTTGCAGTAAGCAAATCATCCCATCCCCTTACACTGGGTTACGTGTACAGCACACACAGGGCAAAGCACCCCGCGGTTAGAATTGCTGGTTTCTAATCATTCGGTAGCTGGCTGGTGGCCTTTAAAGCTGCAAAATGTTTACAATAGGCTGTGGTCTAAGTCCACCTTCTGGAGTTGCGAATCATTTTGCAAGCTGGACGCCTAAGCCTGAAGCGAGAGACTTCGGCAAGGCTTCTTTCTGCCTGGGTATAGGATGGCACATGCGCCATTCTCCGTGTCTCCTCGGGTCCCACTGTGCCTCCCAGTGCTCTGCAGAGACCTGGCTGAGAGCCCAGGAGGATATGTGAACAGAGCAGCCCACCCAGAGCGGTCCCAGCAGTGCCACCAGCTCCCCACCCTCCTCTCTCCAAGCCTCAAGGGCGATGCTACAACAGCACTAAGCACCTTACGGAGTAGTTTGGTCGAAGAAAGGAGATCCTGCGAGAAGGTCTGGCTATAAAGGGAGAACGCTTTGTCCTGTTTAGCCCCTCTCTTCCCCTCCTTAGGCAAGCTCTGCTTAGTACAGCAGTGCTGCAGCTTCAGAAACACCAAAGTGCAAAAGACTGGTGGTGCTCTGGCAGCCTGAGGAAAAAAAAAAAAAACACCAAAAACCCTTGCATTTAAAAAGTGGATTAGCTGAGGGGAAGGACTTTATAAACTATGGAAACTTTTTTCTTTTCGTGCTTGGCGAACAAAACTCCCTGATCACTTTACCCCCACCATTTAAACCAGGCCTTCCGAGGAAGGGGACATTTACAAAGCACGTTTAACTAAAGGAACTCGAGTGCTTACTATGGAACTAGTCCAGTCCCCTGGGCACCCAGCGGGCTCTAAGCTCATGGCGATCTCGGCCGTCGTCCTGTGGGAATGGCCCTTGCTAGAGAGAAGGGGGTCATGGTGAGACCCAAAAGCTGGGGAGTGCCCAGAAAGCACGTTTTCATCCCCTCCTGTCCCTTGTCCGCTCACTGCCGGGGTCGAGGGCCTGGCGCTGTGGCTGCTGCAGGGCGTCCGCGAGGATCGGGTTCCTCCCCTAGGCCGGGCAACCCTTCCACCCCGCGGCCCCGCAGCAGGACCCCGGACCGCGGAGAAAGCCCCCTGCTCTGCCCCCCACCCCGAAACTGCCGCGAGCCGAGAGGAGGGCGGGCGGAGGCCTCTGCGGTTTCCGGGAGGCCGGGGTGGCGCCCCGCAGCCCAGCTCCGAAGGGGGCTTTCCGGGTTCCACGCGCCCGGAGGTGGCGGGCCGGGCCCCTCCCACCTGCGGCCGCGCGGGGCGGGGCCCGGCCGGGACAGCCCCCGGCAGGGCGGGGCCTCAGGAGGCGGGGCCGCGCCGGGAGCCGGGCGGGCAGGCGGCGGCGGGAGGGGCCCGGACGGCTGGCTGGCTGGTGGAGCGGCGGCCGCAGCTGCAGCAGGACGGCCCGCCGGCGGCTCGGGGCCGCGCGCCGGGAACCTCGCGGGGCGGGCGGGCGCGGCACCCGCTGCGTGGCCGCCTGCGCCCCGGGACCAGCAGCATGAGCAGCGGCTACAGCAGCCTGGAGGAGGACGCCGAGGACTTCTTCTTCACCGCCAGGACCTCCTTCTTCCGGAGAGCGCCGCAGGGCAAGCCCCGCGCGGGCCAGCAAGTGAGTGGCTTGCGCGGCGGGCGCTGCAGACGGCGCCCCCAGCTCCTACTCCACGTGTCTCCGGCGGGGCGCGCGGCGGATGCTCGCCGGGAAGGAGGGGGGGTGGCGAAGACGCGGCCCCTGCTTTGGGGGGGGCGAGGGTCTCGGGGTCATGCTGGGAGCCTGTGCTGCCTGTGGGCGTGGGTCGCCCGAGGCCGGGGCAGGATAAGGAAGCGGGCGAGGCCGAGGGCCGGCTGCTGCTGCCGCCGCCTTCCGCGCCAGATGGCCCCGCCTGGGGTTCCGAGAGCCGGGAGGGGTCCCCCTTCGCGCCCCGGCCGGGTCAGCGGTCCGGTCCCCTCGCAGAGGCTCCCTGATGGTCCGCCCCGTGGCCTGTGCCCTCCCCCCCCGGGTGGCTTGGGAGAACCTTGTGGTCGCCTGAGGTGGCCGCGGTGACCTGGCCCCCGCCTCCTCCGGGTCGGGGCACGCTGGTGGGGGAGGGGGCCAGGGCCTGAGGGCGCCGGCCCGCTGTCGGTTGCGGGATTGGAGGGTGTGCGTTTCCTGTAAAGTCAAGTTTATAGGTGTCTCGACTGTTTGGCAAACAAACTGTGGCGCTAGGTAAATCGTCGAGGGCACGGCGAAGCTTTTGGCCGGTTTCTTCCTTTTTTGGAGGAAGCGCGCCGTGGGAAGCCTGACTTGGGAAGCGAGGGGAGGGGAACTTGTGCCAGTTTGGCCGCCGTGTGCGCGGGAGGCCTTCCCGCAGCGGGGCGCTTCGGCGGGACCTGGCCAGTGTGGCGCTCCGATCCGCCTTTGCTGCTCTTGGTCGACTGGGTAGAAGCAGGAAAAATTGCTCAGGGGCCCGAGGATGAGGTAGGTGTGTGTGTGTGTGTGTGTGTGTGTGTGTGTGTGTGTGTGTGTGTGTGTGTGTGTGTGTGTGTGTGTTGGTGGGGGTGGAGTAGGGCGAGGGGATGGGGGGGGT
Organism: Oryctolagus cuniculus; assembly: GCF_964237555.1. NCBI lineage: Eukaryota > Metazoa > Chordata > Mammalia > Lagomorpha > Leporidae > Oryctolagus > Oryctolagus cuniculus. The sequence continues at coordinate 66,777,826 of NC_091442.1, forward strand.
AGTCCTGGCCAGACTTTTAAAAGTTTATTTAACGACTTTGTGAGGTCAGATTTCCTTCCAAGATCGGGAAGTTCTAGTCTTTGCGGCGGCTTAAATGCCAGATCCGAAGCCGGAGGGGAGGAGAGAGGGGCTCGGGGGAGGGCCAGCGTGCAGCCGAGTGCCCTGAGTGCCCTCATTCAGCGGCGACACTTAATCCCGGGGCGCCCTTGTCGCCTGTCCCGCGTCTATTGTTCCTCCCTGGACGCTGAGTGACCTCTTTTCACTAGGGCGCGTGCTACTGACACGAGTTTGGAAGTCAGAAGTAACCCCCCCCCCCCTCCGCGCGCGCTCCCATCTCCTTGCGACTGCTTGGGCTTTTTCACTTTTTTTTTTTTAAACCCCCTTGGCCTCCTCTTTCTTTCCCTTCTCCGCTTGCTGTTTTCTGTTTCCACTTAGTTGCTGTGACCGTTTGACGTGTCGCAAGGAGCTGGTCGTGCCCCAGGAAACGAACTGGGTTCTTGGGTTCTCCAGGCCTGGATCCCCCCCTCCCAAGGGCTGAGAAATATTTCCGTGGCATGGCGTGAAAATCCCCTGGTGCTTTAAAAAGCAAGGACAGCATCTCCCCTAGGTTTATACACGCAAAGCGTTTCTGTGTTACGCGCACTGATGGATATGGTCAACATGCAGTATTCATACGGTGCTGCTCATTTAGTATGCAGTGTGACATGTATTGTGAAAGATTGTGCTGCAGATCAAGACAGCAAGACAGTTTATTGCTTGAAGAGCTTGATATGGGTATCCCGAGGCTTTATTGCCTGCATCTGTTCGCTGCCATAACCCGTGGGAGGTACTGAGTGAGGTGTAGGCTCCCAGGCCAGGAGGGGAAGGTGTTCTGACTCTGAACAGAACAGTGGGCGGCTTGGTTTGTTGATAGACGTGACTTTTAAATTCCTGGGAAGATTTTCAAAGTAAGGAAGTAAAATGTACGGAGCAAAGCATTTTTTTTTATTATTTATTTTTATCCTTTCTTCCTTTTCCAGGAATTACAGAACACTTTACAGATTTGCTTGTCATCCTTGCCCAGGGACCATGCTAATCATCTCTGGATCATTCCTGTTTTATTTAGTGTATGCACTGCAAAGCACTCATTAACGTAGAACATTGCTATCACCTAGGGCTACATAAGCTGTTCTCATTTTATTGGGCTGATTTTTCCAAGAAGATCTAGCATACTGTGTGGTAGTGAGATTATCTTTTCTCAAGAAATGCAAAGAGAGGTGTGGCTTAAGGATGTATTATTGCTGGTAGTGATTTTTTTCCCTGATGTTGTACCACTTGGTGGTTTCTAGAAGTCTTGAAAACACCCAGGGAGATCAAGGTGTTTGTGGTAAACGCAGGATGGGGAGAAGGGGTGTGTGTGTGTGTGTGTGTGGTAGTGGGGGAATTTCTTTCTTCTCTTGCCAGGCAAGGGAATGTAGCCCAACTGCTCTGCATCCTGCATAATAACAAAGGGGAAAAATGTTACCGTTTCTGTTTCTTGTTTTTTACCTTGTTCTCTTAACAAGAAAGAAAGGAGGAAAAGGGAACCAACACATGGCCTTGTTTTCGTGTCCTGGTCTTCGCTGTGTCCCAGGGCTTGGGCTCTACCTGCCACCCAAAGGTCGCTGCATGAGTCATAATTGAATGAGCAAATGCCTTCTTGGTTGATGCTGATTGAGACTTGACTGCTTTCAAATGTATGGGATCACGTGATTTTCCGGGCTCGCTCTGGAGCATTAACTTAATGCAAGGTAAGGTTTTGAAGTGATAGCATAAAGGACCACACGGAGAGAGCAGGAGGCCTGGAAGTTAGGTTTTTCTGACTCAGATTCCAATCTTTTTTTTTTTTTAATGACCTCTCAGCTATTAAAAATCATTTAAAAGTTCCATTTTCCCTTTGCAAGTATGAACATTTACCCTCTCGGTATAGGAATTTCTTCGGGGTTTGCTCTCTTCCCCAGTGTATGTCATCGTTACAGTGTTTCTAATTCGTGTCTCTGGGTTTGCTCTGCTTCAAATTATCCACCTAATTGTTGATTTAAACACAGCCAGAAATGTAGATAGTTCATAATTTGCTTTTTCTGGTTTCCCAATAAAATCAAGCTGCCTATGAATACAGGACACGTTCCGATTTCCAAACAGTAGGAAGGATCTAAAGTTATTAACACAGACTGTTAGGGCGTGGCTTCCCTCCCAGCTCAGGTGATCACCTGATTCCTGAACCTTTGGTGGTTAATAGAATTAAGAAAATGAGAGTCAGGCGTTGTGGCACAGAGGTAAGCTGCTGCTTGTGACTCCAGCATCGCGTATTGTCCCACGTTGAGTGCTGCTTTGCTTCTGATCCAGCTCCCTGCTAAGGCACCTGGGAAAGCAGGCCCAGCCCCAGCTGTTGTGGCCAGCTGGGGAGTGAAGCAGTGGATGGAAGATCTCTAAGAGATGGAACATCTGTCTATGTTACGCTGCCATTCAAATAAACAAATTTAAAAAAAAGTTAAAAAAAATTTTTTTAATTGAAAAGCAGAGAGGGAGAGAAGAGTTTCCATTTGCTGGTTCACTCCCTAGTTGGCTACAGCATCAAGGTTGGGCCAAGCCAAAGGCAGGAGCTTGGAATTCCATTCAGGTCTCACTTGTGGGTGGCAGGGGATCATGTACTTGGGCTACTTTCTGCTGCCTTCTCAGGCATACTGGCAGGGGTCTGGATTGGAAGTGGAGCAGCTGGAACTTGAACCCATGCTCATTGGGATACCGGCATCTCAAGCAGCGATGTGCCACGATGCTGGCCCTGTAAAAATAAAGCTTTAAGAACAAAAAGAAAATGAGAGACTTTTTTGTTTTGGAAGTAGAATAGTCAAGAAGTCTTGAGCAATTTGATATTGATTTCTGACCACCTGTACTTTCTAAAAAGCTACAATGCTAAAGAATTATTTATAAAGCAAGCCTGTCGATTCCACATAGCAGGCCTCATGTTTGTCCTTTGTGTTTTCTTGTTATCATTTGTTTTTTTTTAAAGATTTATTTATTGGTTTGGAAGGCAGAGTTACAAAGAGAACAAGAGATAGAGCTCTTCCATCTGCTGATTCACTCCCCAAATGGCTGCAATGGCCAAGGCTGGGTGGAAGCCAGGAGCTTCATCTGGGTCTCCCATTTGGGTGCAGGGGTCCAAGCACTTGTGCCATCTTCTGCTGCTTTTCCAGGTGCATTAGTGGGGAGCTGGATCAGAAGTAGAGCAGCCGGGATTCAAACTGCTGCCCATATGGGATGCTGGTGTCACAGGCAGTGCCTTAAACCACTGCGCTGCAATGCCTACATTCAAGTGTTTGTGTGGCTTTTGATTTGGTTGTATCTTGTTAGATTCGGCAGTAATGAACTGTACTCTCCTATAAGTGTTTGCACTGGAACTTATGGAGGCAGATTATAAGGCCATAAAGAATAGCAGTTTATTATATCAAAGATATTTTGGTGATATCAACTTTTTTTAAAGATTTATTTATTTTTTGGCCGGCGCCGTGGCTCAATAGGCTAATCCTCCGCCTTGCAGCGCCGGCACACTGGGTTCTAGTCCCGGTTGGGGCGCCGGATTCTGTCCCAGTTGCCCCTCTTCCAGGCCAGCTCTCTGCTGTGGCCAGGGAACGCAGTGTAGGATGGCCCAGGTGCTTGGGCCCTGTACCCCATGGGAGACCAGGAGAAGCACCCGGCTCCTGCCATCGGATCAGTGCGGTGCGCCGGCCGCGGTGCGCCGGCCGCAGCGCGCCAGCCGTGGCGGCCATTGGAGGGTGAACCAACGGCAAAAGGAAGACCTTTCTCTCAGTCTCTCTGTCTCTCTCTCTCTCTCTCACTGTCCACTCTGCCTGTCAAAAAAAAAAAAAGATTTATTTATTCGAAAGAGTTACACACACACACACACACACACACACACACTGGTTCACTCCTCAAAGACCACAATGGCCAGAGCTGAGCTTATCCAAAGCCAGGAGCTTCTTCTGGGTCTCCTACATGGGTGCAGGGGCCCAAGGACTTGGGCCATCTTCTGATTTCCCAGGCCATAGCAGGGAGCTGGATCCGAAGTGGTGCAGCTAGAACTCAAACCGGTGCCCATATGGGATGCCGGCACTGCGGGCGGCAGCTTTATCCGCTATGCCACAGTGCCAGCTCCAATGACACAGTATTAATCCGTTGGAATTTTGTGTTTGTGTGAGCAGAACTCACAAGGGCCTATTCCTTTAACTGACTTCCCTGAGAAAATTAGTCGCCAGTCTTCTGCAACCTCATACATATGCAGTCTGCTCTTCACTTCATTTCTTCTTCTGGCTAACTTGCAAAATTAGAATTATTTGGGAAGCAGTGACACAAAACATTTATGAGAAGAACGGCTAAAAATATCCAATAATGTGGTTATTCTTTTTAGATTTCCTTTGGCAGTCAGTGCCTGTCGTCCTGTTAACATTCTTTCTCTGAGAGGAGCGAGCCTGGCCGGATGCGCTCTGCTGTGGCCTGATCCCCAGCTCTTCCTTAGCCCAGAGCATCAGCCCTTGCGCCCCCACCTCCCCAGCCCGTTAGCTGCCTCCTGACAAGGCACCTGTTAGAGACTCATTTGTTCCAAGGCCACTGGCGAGCAGTCTCTGTTCAGAAGGAATGGTGAAAGAGAGTAGGCCCAGGATACCAGGATAGATGCATGCAGAGGCGCTTCTGAGACACAGCCTGGCTGGCTCATTGACTCGGCCTGTGCGCATCCCCACCTCATTGGAGAGGTGCACGTGGGCTGCTTTACAGAGTTCGTGGAACATGGAGTTGAAACATGTCTATTTTGGTGCAAAATGATTGAAATCCAGGCATATTTTTTTCATTATATACATTTTCCATGAGCTTTTTGAGGACCTCACATTTGCATGGATCTAAAGTAATTTTTTTGTCCCCCCCCCAAAAAAAAAAACCTTTTAAATTTATTTTCTATGAACTTTTTGAAGAACTCTTGTACATATCCTAGGAGTTTTATCCTTTTTTTCCCTTAATGAAAATGTTATTTGAAGGCAGGGAGGGAGAAAGGGGAAGGGGAAGGGGAGAGGGAGAAGCTTCTCTCCAAATGCCTGTAACAGCCAGGAGCCCCATGTGGGTGGCAGGGACTCCATGTGCATTAGCAGGAAGCTGGACTTTGGAGTGGAGCTGGTTCTCTGATATGGAATGTGGGCATCTTTACTTTTTTACTTGCTGTGCCAAATGGTGCCCCAGAAATTTTCTTTTAAACATTTTGAAATTTATTCTTAGGAGGCCAGCACCGCGGCTCACTAGGCTAATCCTCCGCCTAGCGGCGCCGGCACACCGGGTTCTAGTCCCGGTCGGGGCTCCGGATTCTGTCCCGGTTGCCCCTCTTCCAGGCCAGCTCTCTGCTGTGGCCAGGGAGTGCAGTGGAGGATGGCCCAGGTGCTTGGGCCCTGCACCCCATGGGAGACCAGGAAAAGCACCTAGCTCCTGGCTCCTGCCATCGGATCAGCGCGGTGTGCCGGCCGCAGCGCGCCGGCCGCGGCGGCCATTGGAGGGTGAACCAACGGCAAAGGAAGTCCTTTCTCTCTGTCTCTCTCTCTCACTGTCCACTCTGCCTGTCAAAAATAAAAAAAAAAATAAATAAAAAAAAAAAAAGAAATTTATTCTTAGGACTAAACAAGCATTGCCTGTTACCAGACCCCTCTGATGTGAACAGGCTTTAAATAGCAGCATGTACCTAGCACGGTGGTCATTTAGCCTTCTCTCAGCTGCCTTTCACAATCCCAGTTATTCCCCAGCTCAGAGCTGAGGTCTGGAGTTGCTGCCTGCCATTCTTCTTCATGTGTCAGCTTGATTGTCATCTTCACAGAGAATTCTTCCAGAACCACCCATCTAAAAAGGCACCCCGCCCCTCTAAAAGCCCTCCTCCCCCGTTCGTTCCCTTCATAGCAGTATTATAATTTTACAGTGCGTAAGTTGATTTACTTGAAAGGCAGACAAACAGAGCAAGAGATAGGTAGACAGAAAGACACAGAGAGAAAGAGCCAGAGAGATCTTCCATCTGCTGGTTCACTGCCCAAATGCCTGTAACAGCTCAGGCTGGGCCAGGCTGAAGCCAGGAGCCAAGAATTCCTTCTGGGTCTCCCCTGTGGGTGGCAGGGACTGGAATGGTTTCCTTTTCTTTCTTAAATTTTTTAAAACATCTATTTTAATTATTTGAAAGGCAGAGTTAGGGAGAGAGAGATCTCCATCTGCTGGTTCGTACCCCAGATGGCTCCAACAGCCAGGGCTGGGCCAGGCCAAAGCCAGGATCCAGGAGCTTCATCTGGGTCTCCCACGTGGGTGCAGGACCCAAGGACTTGGTCATTTGCTGCTGCTTTCCCAGGTGTATTAGTCGAGAGCTAGATTGGAAATGGACTAGCTGGGATTTGAACCGATGCCTTTATGGGATACTGGCATCACAGGTGGTGGCTTATTGCGTTACGCCACAATGTGAGCCCCTTTTTTGTTTTATTTTTTTAAATATTTATTTATTTGAAAGAGTTACAGAGAGAGGTAGAGACAGAGAGAGAGGTCTTCCATCTACTGGTTCATTACCCAGATGGTTGGAGCTGAGCTGATCTGAAACCAGGAACCTCTTCTGGGTTTCCCATGTAGGTGCAGGGGCCCAAGGACCTGGGCCATCTTCTACTGCTTTCCCAGGCCATAGCAGAGAGTGAGATTGGAAGTGGAGCAGCCAGGATTTGAACTGGCACCCATATGGGATGCCAGCACTGCAGGTGGTGGCTTAACCTGCTATGCCACAGCACCAGCCTCCCCCCCCCCCCCCGCCAAGAAACCTTTTATTTAAGGAATACAAAATTCATGCATTTCATAAATACAAATTTAGGAATTTAGTGATTCTTCCCACCGTACCCTCCCTCCCACCTACGCTCCCACCCCTCTTCCTCCTCCCTCTCCTATTCCCAGTCTTATTTTTTTTACTAAGATCTATTTTCAGTTAACTTTATACACAGAAGATTAACTCTATACTAAGAGTTCAACAAATTGTGAACAAAATAAACTGTTCCTTAACAATTGAGATAAGGACTGGTCAAAGTCATTGCATCTCGAAGTTGATTTCGCTTTTTTTTTTTAAGCATTCTTTTTTTTTTTTTTTTGAGAAACTGACTTAAATTTAAAGAGCCCAAGCACTTAGACATAACTAAAAATCATGAGACACAAGAATATCCTTCACATAATACACTAAAACAAAGTAAATCTTTGAGCACAAGATTTATTATTAACTCTCAAATACAACTCTTTGAGGACAGAGGTCCTGCTTGGGAAGTTAGTGCACAGTGACTCCTGTTGTTAATTTAACAGTTAACTCTTGTGTATGACATCAGTGATCACCCGAGGCTCTTGACATGAGCTGCCTAGGCTATGGAAGCCTTTTGAATCCACAGACTCCGTCAGTATTTAGACAAGACCATACACAAAGTGGAAGTTTGTTAGTTCTCTTTTATAAACAAATATATACCCCACCAAGTCTTCACAAGGTCTTAGAGGTTGCAGTCGTTTAAAGATGGATGGTATTGGTGGGGTCTGTTATTACTACCTCTGTATTTCCCCTTGTTTTAAGAAATCAGATCATTCATTTATTCAGTCAACAATTTATTGAATGCCAACTTTATGGCTTACACTGTTTGAGGCTCTGGGATAGAGTAGTGAACAAAATAAAGTCCCTATTTACGTATTTATTTGAAAGGTGGAGTAACAGGGAGAGAAGAGACAGAGGCAGAGAGAGTGCATGTGTGCTATCTCCCATCTGCTCTGCAGATGCCTACACCTCCTGGGGCTGGGCCAGGCTGACGTCAGGAGCCAGCAGCACCATCCTGGTCTGTCACTGGGGGGCAAGTACACCGGCCATCCTTTGCTGCCTTTCCCAGTGCGTTAGCGGAGAGCTGGATTGTAAGTGAAGCAACCGGGACTTGAACCTGCCTTGTGATGTCATGTGGGCCTCCCAGGCAGTGGCTCAACCCGCTCTTCCACAGTTCCTGCTTCAGGAATACGTTTGTAAAGAGCTTGCGAAATAGACAAACTATCTAGTTTCCTTTAAAGAGCTTGCTCCTTGTGCGTGTCTAGGGAAACTGAACTTTTTATAGTTTTTCAGAAACACACACCTGTTTGTAAAGTGTGGGAAAACTGTACTTTTTTTTTTTTTTTAATAGATTTATTTATTTGAAAGAGAGAAAGAGACAGACAGAGGTCTTCCATCTGCTGGTTCAGTCCCCAACTGGATACTACGGCCGAAGCTATGCTGATCCAAAGCCAGGAGCCAGGAGCTTCTTCCTGGTCTCCCATGCGGGTGCAGGGGCCTAAGGACTTGGACCACCTTCCACTGCTTTCCCAGGCTGTAGCAGAGAGCTGGATTGAAAGCAGCCGGGTCTGGAACCGGTGCCCCTATGGGATGCTAGCACAGGAGGCCACGGCTTTACCTGCTATGCCACTACACTGGCCCCAACTATACTCTATTGAGATTGAATTATATCCCTGTGAAATTGTTCCTTAATGGCCTTTGTGCTAAGATGGAGCATGTTCAGTCAGGACATGAGTGTCTTCTACATCATAAGGGATTGAACATGTGTTAAACAGAGAGTAACTGAGCAGAGCCATCCAAACTGTGGCTAATAATTAACCAAAAAATGAATGATGTTTGGTTTATTTTCCCTTTTTTCCCCCTAGCTTAGTTCTGGTTTGGCAAGTGACTAGTACAAAAGTTTTTGTTAATTTTTTAAAAAAGTCTTATTTATTTGAGAGGTGGAGTTACACACAGAGGGAGTGACAGAGAAAGGTCTTCCACCCGCTGGTTCACTCCCCAAATGGCTGCAACGGCCGGAGTTGAGCTGATCCGAAGCCAGGAGCCAGGAGCTTCTTCCAGGTCTCCTACTCAGGTGCAGGGGCCAAGGACTTGGGCCATCTTCCACTGCTTTCCCAGGCCATATCAGAGAGCTGGGTTGGAAGTGGAAGAGCTGGGACTCTAACCAGCGCCCATATGAGATGCCAGCACTGCAGGTGGTGGCTTTAGCTATGCCACAGTGCCAGCCCCCAACTTGTTAATTTTTTTTTAGCAGAGGGTCAGGTACACTGTAGGAATTTGTCAGAGCCCATAAAAAATGATTAAAATTGGAAACACACGTAAAAATGTGTTTTCCAGTTGGTTCTGAGTTAGCAGTGGCCATTCTGCAGCTGAGCAGTTTCAGTCAGTAGTCCATCCCCACCCAGAATGTGTTGAGGGCAAAATACACACTGGCTTTCAAACACCTAACTATGGTAGAAAGAATAAAAGATACCACACTAATCGATTCGTATTTAGTACTTGCTAAACTGATCCTACTTGAGATGAATTGAGTCAAATGAAATTAATTTTGTCTGTTTTTTTTTCTTTAACATGGCTATTGGAAAACTTTAACTCATGTATGTGGCTTGCGTTCCATTTCTGTTGCACAGTGTTGCTGCTAAAGCAGAGCTAGTGCTTTGCCAGGGGTTCAAAATCCCGTCGTCGGGGTGGCTGCAGCTGGGGAATGGAAGGTAGCAGCCAGGCGTGCTAGAAACATCTTTCTTTTTGAAAAAGAACTTGCCCTCTGGGAGTAGTTTCTTCTCAGCCTATCCCGTGGCAGCATTTAAAGGTTGTGAAACTTGTATGTCTGGGACTTCCCGCTTTTTTTCACCTATGAGCTAATAGGATCAAACTGTCCTAATGGCACTCTAAATGCAAGCCAGCCTTCAGTTTATATAGAGACCGGGGCTCTGTATTTCCCAGGATTAAACAGCAAGCTTAATGCACTCTTTATGGACCGTAATTGCTTACTGCTGCTGCGTGATTCAGTCAGCTAAGAATAATTTACTAATTATGTGTTGCAGCACTCAGTTCTTTTTCCAAATGCGAAACAAAGTGAGATAATTAGGGGAGGAAAAAGGATGAATTTGAGAATTAGACACCAGAAGAAGAGATTTTTTTTCCAGATCTTAAATATAACAGACTTGGAATGTAAGCCACCAAGTGTTCTCTTGAAATTAATGGAGGTTGGGCAATGTGTGCATGTGTGTGTTGCACACATGCGTGTAAGACTGGGGGGGGGCGGTGCTGTGGTACAATGGGTTAAAGCTCTGACCTGCAGCACCGGCATCCCATATAGGCACCAGTTCAAGTCCCAGCTGCTCCACTTCTGATCTAGCTCTCTGCTGCAGCCTGAGAAAGCAGTAGAAGACGGCCTGAGTCCTTGGGCCCCTGAACCCATGTAAGAGACCTGGAGGAGGCTCCTGGCTTCAGTTCAGCTCAGCTCTGGCCATTGCGGTCATTTGGGGAGTGAATCAGCAGATGAAGACCTCTCTCTCTCTGGTTCTACCTCTCTCTGTAACTCTTTCAAATAAATTTAAAAAGGTGGGGGGGAGGGCAGCACTGTGGCATAGCAGGTAAGGCTGCTGCCTGTGGTGCCGGCTCCACTTCTGATCCAGCTCTCTGCTATGGCCTGGGAAAGCAGTGGAAGATTGTCCAAGTCCTTGGGCCCCCGTACCTGTGTGGGAGACCTGGAGGAGACTCTGGCTCTTGGCTTTGGATCGGCGCAGCTCTAGCCCTTGCGGCCAACTGGGGAGTAAACCAGTGGATGGAAGACCTCTCTCTCTGCCTCTACTTCTCTCTCAGAGTAACTCTGACTTTCGAGTAAAATAAATAAATCTTAAAAAAAAAAAAAAAAAAAAGACTGGTGAGGGTAGCTTTCTAAATTCATTTCCCAGGTGTTTATGATGTCTTCCCCACGTGCTAGGTCAGGTGCTGGGCGATGGAATGGTGAACACAGCACAGGTAGAAACCTGCCCTCGAGTGTGGGCTATCTGAGTTTGGCTCCTCTGGATGCTTCACACAGTACTGTTTGTCTTTGGCTTAGTTACTCAGGGTTCCTCTGTGGGCTAGCACTCCTTCTGGAGGCCAAGTACCATTCCATGGTTTGTATGTATCGCTTGTTGCTTATCTGCTGGCGCTTCCACCTTTTGCCGTATGTGTACACATATCTCTTAGAGATTCTGCTTACCAATCTTTTGGCTGCGTACTGAGAAATGCTGTTGCTGGATCACAGAGTAATTCTGTTTCCAGTTTTTTCAGAAACATTATAGTGACAAACTTGAATCCTATTTAAATCTAGAATTATGAGACAACACTGCATGTTGATATCTATATAAAAATTGAGTAGGTGCTAATCTTCAAATACTGGAAATTTTGGTGTTTCTAATATTTCAGCTAAAGAACTCAGTAATAAACATCTTGGGAATGAAACCTTTTCCATTATGGATTAATTCCTAAAGGATAAATAAATAAAAATAGAACTGAACATGAGAATGTGGCCATCTTTATGGCTATAGTATATATTACCAATGGCTGTATATTTATTTATTTTAATTTAATTTGAAAGAAATTGTTCATTCGCTGGCTCATTCCCCAAATGCCTACAGTGCCCAGCATGGGCCAGGCTGAAGTCAAGAGCCAGGAACTCCACCTGGCTCACCCACATAGGTAGCAGGGACCCAAGTACTCAAGTCATTGTCTACTGCCTCCCAGGGTTCACATTAGTAAGAGGCTGCATTGCAAGCAGAGGCTGGACTGGAACCCAGGCACTGTAATAAGACACGTGAGCGTCCCATGCAGTGGCTTAACCCACTGTGTCACAACGCTCACCCCAGGGGCGCTCGCGCGCACGCTCTCTCTCTCTCTCTCTATATATATATATCCTTTTATTGAGGGCTATATTTTTGATTGGCATCATTACACCCTTAGCTTTATTGGATGCATTCATTAAAATAGAAAAAACAACTTCAGTGCGTAAGGACATCTTAATTTTCATTCCTCTAATAGTGAATTAAGTATTTTCCTGTTCTTCTAAGAGGATCTTCCTCTTTCTGTGTGAGCACTCTTCATGCGTGGCCTTTGCCTGTGGGTTCTGTGAGGAAGGTGGAAATCTCGAGACAGCACTGCTCTGGAGTCCCATGCTGTTTGGCTGGGTAGATAGTTCCCTTTTTTTGTGGTCAGCTGAACTGCAGGTTTTTTTGGTGACTTTTGTTGTTTGTGCCAAAGGGACATTACATGTTCTAGTATTTTGAAATACTTCAGAATGTGTTTCAGGCTGACATCACTGAAACTCAGCAGAATACTTGTTATTCTTGTAATTACAACATAGACAAGGCATTGCTAAGAAAGCATTTCTGTGAATCAGCTGTGGAATACAGAGGGTGGGGGATTGGATGCCATGTCTTGTATTAACCAAGTGAGAAATGGTAACTAAGTTTTTTTTTTTTTTTTACAGATTTTTATTTATTTGAAGGGCAGTTAGAGAGAGAGAAAGATTGATCTTCTGTCCATATGTTCACTCTCCAAATGGCTGTAATGGTCTGGGCTGGGCCAGGCAGAAGCCAGGAGCTTCTTTGGGGTCTCCCACCCAGGTGCAGGGACCCAAGCACTTGGGCCATCTTCTGCTTTCCCAGGTGCATTAGAAGGGAGCTGGATGGGCAGTGGAGCAGCTGGGGCTTGAACTGGTGCCCATAGGGGATGCTGGCATCACAGGTGGAGGCTTTACCTGCTAAGTCATAATGCTGATCCCTAAGTTCCTGTTTGTGTTTGAATTTCAGTAAATTGGGACTAGTTTTCTAACCACCCTGGTAGAATTCAGAGGAATTAAAGTTATTTATAAATAGAGGAAGTAATGAAGAGAAGGGTGGTAGGACAAAGTACTAGAAACCCCGCCCAACAAAGAAAATTTCTGCTGTTTGCATATAAGCTTATTCTGTTGAAAAATTGCATTGAGAAAGGAACCTGGCACTGCCTTAAGACTCGTTGGTGACTCTAAAATTGTTATAAAATCTGTTATATTCGCATAACTTGTTAGCTCTGTTTAATTTTTTCAGAATATTTTTATTAAGTGAATCATTTTTTTTTTTAAACTTAAGAAAGTCATCTGTTCATCTATTTTTACTTGAAAAGCAGAGAGACGGAGGTCTTCCATCTGCGGGTTCACTCCCTCTGAGCCTGCAACAGCCACAGCTGGACCAGGCCGAAGCCAGGAGCTAGGAACTCAGTCCAGGCCTCCCTGTGGGTGGCTGGAATCCAGCTTCTTGAGTCGTCACTGCCCCAAGGGTCTGCATTAGCCGGCAGCAGGAGGACGGAGCTGAAGCTGGGCATCAAGCCCGCTACTCTGATTTGGGACGTGGGTGTCTTAGCCAGCATCTTAACCCCTAGCGCCTTGAAAAATCTTGCTTGGTATTTTGCCAATGAAGTTACAGAAATTTACATCTGCAAGAGCCTTTAAAAGGTCAAAGGAAAGGGAACCAGAAGGTATTTATTTTGGTGCACAGTTTTTTTGTAATATGCATTTTCTGTGAATTTTTTGAAGAATCTTTGTATGCATGGGTTTAAATATTTTTGCATCAAAATAAACTTATTTTAAACTCCATTTTCTTATGAATTTTTTGAAGTATCTTGTGTATGATACATTTCCCAAACAATAAAACAAAACACACACAAAAAAATTTTATGAAAACCAGACACAACATAGCTAAATATGTTACATAGGAGAAAAAAATGTCAATACTAAAATGAAGCTTGGCATTCCATAGTGTTTTACGATTAATATATTCCAAGGTAATTAAAATCCAATAGATTTTTTTTGGGTTTTAATTTCAGTGGCACTTTGAGATGAGAAATTAACAAGTTTATCTGTTTTGGTCATTGGCAGATGCAGGTTTCATGGGATGAGAGATTTGAATTCAGGGGCACTTACTGTAATGGGTAACTTCTCAGCTGCGGGAAAATATATATATTAAGCATTTGATGAAAGAAGCAATATTACAAGGGGGAGAAAAACAGAAGTCTTCTGTCTTCTGGTTACTCCCCAAATGACTGTAGTGGCTGGGGCTGTGCCAGGGCAAGGCCTGGAGCCTGCAGCTCCATCCGGGTCTCTCATGTGGGTGCAGCTGCCCAAGCACATGGGCTGTCTTCTGCTGCCTTCCCAGGTGCATTAGCAGAGAGCTAGGTCAGAGGCAGATCCCACTGTGCCACAAAGTGCCAGCTCCCCGTCCCCGTTTGTTTAATCGGGCTGTGGATGGCCTTGCCTGCCAGTGCTCCTGTGTGAGGAAGGTACTCTGCTTTCGGATCTTTCTGAAGTTTGAAAATTGCTCTTTTGCTCTTCTGAAGGCCAGCTTTGGTCCCGCGGGGCAGCCAGTGGCAGTGTGTTCTGTGGCTAGGTGACGTTTGATGCGTTGGCTGTCCTGTTGGTCTCTGCTAGAGGAAATTGCCCCCTGAACTGCCTGCAGCTAAGTCCTGCTGCCATTTGGTGAAGATGTGGGGGTAGGTCACATAGGGGGAAAGAGTGCCTTTCAAAAGGGCAAACTGTAGCACAAGAGCAACAATTCAGCTTCAGATCCCTCCCCACTGAGGTAGTTCTGTTGCCATTTAAACTTGACATCACATTGCATCTGGATCATTTGATTTCAACTAATGTTGGGAAAAAAGGGTGGAACTGAATTGTGTTAGAGGCTAAAATGGGATGAGTTCTTAATAGATGGATTGCAAGCAGCTATGTTGGGCAGCAGTGTTAGCTGTGTTATCGTGGACAAGTCATTACACCTGTTGCCTCTTTGCCTGGCAGCAGGGCTAACATTAATAATTGTAAGCAACTGTTATTTTTACAAGATTCTGCTACATAGGAACTATTCTTTGAGGACAGTGGGTCAAACTGGGAACAGAGATGGTAGAGAGATTTGAAATTCTTGGTTTAGCCACAGGGAAAAATGGCAGGAGGTTGGGTCTCTTTGGCTTTATTAACCAAATGAATTGATCAGGAAGGAGCTTCAGTCATCTGGAGCCTTAATCTGTTTTAATCTCCTCCCAGCCCATCAGGCCACCCTCATCACAAGTCTTCCCCAGCTTCCTTTTCCTTTCATGCAAGCTGCTGGGCTGCAGGAGAATGGGCAGCCTGGTGAAAGTCCGGTTCTTTTCCCAGGAGTTCGTGTGTAAGCTAACACCTCTGCCTTTTCTTTGAAACATCTCTCTCCCTCTCGGCTGCCTCCCACTGCAGGATTCTGGCTGCAGAGTTCTGCTTGGCTGCTGGCTTGACCGGGTGACAAATTCTGCTCCTTCCTGGGGGCTTTCCTTTTTCCTGTGCAAGGTCTCATGCTCATTGTTTAGGGTCTTAGTCACTCACTGTCTTGTTTCTGGTTTTCATGAGGGTGAATCAAATGAGGTAACAGATGCGAACCGTAGACCGTGCTGCAAACTGTAGGCCATGCTGCACAGGGGGACGCTGCTGCTGTCACAGGAGCCAGCTCCCCAGCCCGGGGCTGTGTTGCCAGTCCCCTCCCTGCCTCCCAGCCTAGCGTCTGTCCCAGCTCTGACAGGTCTCTGAGTGGCTGCCGCCTCCACAGTTCGGAAGCAAGCTTGCAGGCGTTCCGGCAGCTGAGCAAGTCCGGTGATCTGCTTGGCCAGTTCCTGGGAGCCGGTTTAGTACTCTGAGGCCTGTGTGAGTTGTGGAATCTGGTGGGACACCTCTTCCTAGGAGTGGATGAGCTCTCCCCGTTGTGATTCCCTCCCCACCCCCATCCTACCCTTTGATTGTGAGTTTCTTGCAATAAATTGGTTGTCTGAAACTGGCTTTATATTAATTCCAAATGCCATTGTATTTTTACATTTTTTAAATTTGAGCCATGGTGTTATTGCTATATTCTTAAGTAAATGACATTATTAATTAAGTTAACTCATGGAAAGCCTGGAATTGTACCTGGCATATAAATAAGTACATGTTCAGTAGTTATTCATGAAAAACTATTTGGTAGGAGCTTTTACTAAGGCAATGTGGTTTGGTTAAAAGGCCAGGGGATCTAGAACTGGGAGATAGTTTAAACTTTGGATCTGTCATTTACCAGTTATGGTAACTTAAGCTTAATTAACTTAATTTTGAGAATATAGGAGGATTAAATGGGATAATGGGAAGTATTCCTAGATTATAAATTGTTTTATAATTAGCCGGCGCCACAGCTCACTAGGCTAATCCTCCGCCTTGTGGCACCGGCACACCGGGTTCTAGTCCCGGTCGGGGCGCCGGATTCTGTCCCGGTTGCCCCTCTTCCAGGCCAGCTCTCTGCTGTGGCCAGGGAGTGCAGTGGAGGATGGCCCAAGTGCTTGGGCCCTGCACCCCATGGGAGACCAGGATAAGTACCTGGCTCCTGCCATCAGATCAGCGCGGTGCGCCAGCCGCGGCGGCCATTGGAGGGTGAACCAACGGCAAAGGAAGACCTTTCTCTCTCTCTCTCACTGTCCACTCTGCCTGTCAAAAAAAAAAAAAAAATTGTTGCATAATTGCAAATATGTCCATGGCACAAGTATATTTAGAGACTACTATAAAATTTTTTCCTGTTACTTTTAAACTTCTCATGTAAACTGATCATAAATTCTCAGCCTACTGCATGTTATCTTCCAGGGGACACTTGATAATCAGTTGTTGAAAATGAGTTTATTCCCCCATCTTTTCCATGTGTGGTTTTATCTTCAAAGTGGTGATTGTATTTGGGGACCTGGACATTTAATATCTAAGCAACTTTATGGATTGAGTGGCATGTTCAGAAGCACAGGTTCTTGAGTGAATTTAGTGTTTGGCCCTCTAGGTTATCCTGGGTATGAGCTTTGCAAGAGTGGGTCACTGTATTTTTGTGCTAATGTGGTGCCTGGCACAGGGGACAGAGTGGTGCTTTTGATATGGTTAACTAACCACCATGATTAGACTCAGGTCAGAATTATAATCAAGAAAAAAGTTAGAGAAAGGCAGTGAAACACATATCTTTTGGTTTCAGGAGGAGTGAAAGTAACTTAAGGAGAGTTAGTTAACTATTTTGGGCTTCAGTTTCTTCTTAAAAGCCTTGTCCGGTTCTGTGATAATTTACCGTGGAGCTGAATTGCTGATTGGAGGGGAATGAACAGCAAAGCAACAAAACTTGAGAGGAATTCCATGCATGAATGTATTTGACAAACACATTACGTTGGAAACAGCCATAGCAGGTTCTGTCTGCTGGGGCAGGGAGAATGTAACAGAGTTGTTGGATCCCTGGCATTTGAGAAATGAATAGAATATGTGGAATTATTGGAAAGTGGGGGACTCATGTGATATTTCTTTTGTCCATATATAGTGCCAACCAGAATGGGTTTCATGCGAGGCAAAGAAGGGCAGGGACTCTGGATTGTTCTGCAATTCTGTGTTGCAGGAGTGATAAATACAGCGTCAAGAACCGTGTAAAAAACAGCCTGCCACATTTCTCAAGGCCAGGTCAAGAGTATCTGAGAATCCTCTGCTTACTGGGTGTGCTAGCACAGTGGGGATAGGTTAGCCACTCTGCCTCCTGGAAGCATGGGTGCCTGTGGGTTGTATAGCATTTGGGAATGAGGGTGTATGTACATGTCATTTGGAAGATTTGACTTTTTTCATTTGTCTAATGCCTCTTTTATCGACATTGGTTTGCACAGACTCGCTAAGTAAATGTTCCTAGAAGACTTCTTAATGCATGTTAAATACCATTGTAAGATGCCAGAGTTTACTGTCTAATGTAGCAGGTTCAAACATGAGGCTTCCGAAGACTTCTGTTACCCACTTGCCCAGCCTCTCCAGTTATTGGTTCTGGAATACCCAGTTCAAGGCTCACTTCTTACTCTGATTGCTACAGCTGTATTTATTTATTTAAGAGTTATTTATTTATTCGAGAGGCAAAGTTACCAACGGAGGGAGAGACAGATCTTCCATCCACTGATTCACTCCCCAAATGGCTACGACATGAGCCAGGAACTTCTTCCAGGTCTCCCATGCGGGTACAGGGTCCCGAACACTTGGGCCATCTTCCACTGCTTTCCCAGGCTATAGCAGAGAGCTGAATTGGAAGAGGAGCAGCCAGGACTAGAACCGGCACCCATATGGTATTCTGGGGCTGTAGGCTTAACCTACTACGCCACAGCGCGGCCCCTACTATAGCTGTATTTAAATATTGCCTTCATGAAGGATGAAAGAAAACTCCTACAGATTTTGCATTGTAGAGGGCATGTTGAATGACTCATGAATGTGATGTTAACTTGATTCATTCATTTTTTTTAAAGATTTATTTATTTGAAAGGGAGATTTACAGAGAGGCAGAGGCAGAGACAGAGAAGTCTTCCATCTGCTGGTTCACTTCGAAAGTGGCCACAATGGCCAGAGATGGGCCAACCTGAAGCCAGGAGCCAGCAGCCTCTTCCAGGTCTCCCACGTGGGTGCAGGGCCCAAGGACTTGGGCCATCCTCTACTGCCTTCCCAGGCCACAGCAGAGAGCTGGATCGGAAGAGGAGCAGCTGGGACTTGAACCAGCCCCCATATGAAATGGGGGCACTGCAGGCAGCAGCTCCACCCTCCACATCACAGTGCTGCTCTCCCCACCCCCTTTTAAAGGCTTATTTTATGTATTTGAAAGAGGAGGAGAGACAGAGATCTTCATCCACTGATTCACTACCCAAGTGGCCACATGATCAGGAGGAATAATTTTTTTTCCATTTGGGCATTTTTTTGAAGAACGTTTCCTGTCATCTGTTCCTAACTTTTTATATACTTTAGGGAGTATTTCAGCAAGACCTTGTGGGAGAAAGGTATTCTTTAAAATGAGACTTTGACACATTTGGGGGATTATTGGTAAATGGGAGTGATATAACTACGACTGCAAAAGCACGAACTAGCTAAGTTCTTTCAACCTGAAGAGTCGTGGGGCCAGTATTGTGGCACAGCTGGTTGGGCTGCCACCTGCAACACTGGTTTGAGTCCTGGCTGTTACACTTCGGATCTAGCTCCCTGCTAATGCTCCTGGGAAGGCAGCGGAAGATGGCCCTAGTACTTGGACACCTGCCATCCACTTGGGACATCCTGACGAAGCTCCTAGCTTCAGCCAGGTCTAGCCTTGGCCATTTGGGGAGTGGACCAATTAATGGGAGATCTCTCAGTCTCTTTCCCTTCCTTCTTCTCTCTTCCTCTTTTCTTTCCTTCTTTCCTCCCCCTCTCCCTTTCTAAATCTGCCTTTCAAATAAATAAGTCTTAAAAAAACCTGAAGAGGCCGGCGCCGCGGCTCACTAGGCTAATCCTCCGCCTAGCGGCGCCGGCACACCGGGTTCTAGTCCCGGTCGGGGCGCCGGATTCTGTCCCGGTTGCCTCTCTTCCAGGCCAGCTCTCTGCTGTGGCCAGGGAGTGCAGTGGAGGATGGCCCAGGTGCTTGGGCCCTGCACCCCATGGGAGACCAGGAAAAGCACCTGGCTCCTGGCTCCTGCCATCGGATCAGCGCGGTGCGCCGGCCGCAGCGTGCCGGCTGCGGCGGCCATTGGAGGGTGAACCAACGGCAAAGGAAGACCTTTCTCTCTGTCTCTCTCTCTCACTGTCCACTCTGCCTGTCAAAAAAAAAAAAAAAAAAAAAAAAAAAACCTGAAGAGTCTGAGTTTTCCTACTACTTTTATAACTAGAAGAAGCTTGCTTAAGTGCATAATTATGCAAAGTTTTGTTTTTAGCCATGAAAATAGAAGAATTTTTTTTCTAGAAACCCCTGTCTTTTCATGAAACGCATCCTAATATCCCTGGAGTTCTGCGGTACATTTCGAATGTGGAACGAGATGAGATGCAGAGGTGGCTGAGTTAGGTGGGTCTCGGGTTTTGTTTCATTTCAACTTGAAAGGTTAACTTATGAAAATTAGTATCATAAAAAGTGCTGGCTGTGTACTACAGTGTTAGGATTTTGTGGCAAAGCACCAAGTTCCTAGATCCTAAATGCAGCAGTTAGTAAACATTTGAAATATCTCTGAATTTACACGCCTGTGTTCCGGTCATGTAATCAGTCACTGATTTTTTTTTTTAAACAGTTTTCAGGATCAAAAGGGAGAATGTGCACTGAACTACAGAAGTAATAGATTCTTCCATGTGTATAAGTTATATCATACACACAAAAGATACAAAGTTAAAAAACTGCTGGAAACTACTGAACTGTTGTTGGTACTACCAGAACACGTGATCCGCGCAGCTCTGTGTCTTTCTCAGTAGTGATGGCCAGCCAGTCCTCAGTGGCATTTAGTTCTTCAGTTGGAGTGAAGGCAGTGAAAGTGGGGGTACGGGTGGGTGTTTGGTGCAGTGGTTAAGATGCTGCCTGCGATGCCCCCCTCCCATATTGGAGAGCCTGGGATCAAGTCTTGGCTCCACTCCCGAATCCAGATTTCTGCTAATGCTCACCCTGGGTGGCAGCAGGTGATGGCTTAAGTCCCTGGGTCCCTGCCACCTCTGTGTGAGACTTGGCATGAGTTCCTCCTTCTGACTTTGGCTCAGGCCAATGCCAGCCATTGTGGGTGACTGAGGAGTGAACCAGTGCATGGGTGTGCTTTCGTTCTGTCTCTCTATCTTTCAAATAAATTAATTAAATGAATAAATGGATGGATGAATTCATAAATAAGTAGATAGTGTGGATAAAGTGGAAGAGGGGCCAGGTTGGAGCTATTGGAGAAATAAGAGGATTCAGTAACACTGAGTATGGCCATTTGAGAGAGCAGAGTTGGGGTGAGCTTTGGGTTTCTGGCATGGGCACCCAGGAGGATAGGGATAGCAGTCACCCCTGAGCAAGGAAATGTTGAAGACAGATCGGATTTTTGGAGGGAGGGCACGTCTAGGTCACACATGGCACACGCCAGGTGGTCAATACACTTTTCAGTGAGTACATCCGGGTGTGTGGATTTGGAGATGCCTGTGGGATATTAAGTTGTAGACTGTGTTTCTTGTCCAGAAGGTAGGCCTACTCTCCAGGGAGAGCTTGGGGATTTGTGGGCGCCATGGGCACGGATGCAGTCACCTGGAATGTGCAAGGTGAGAAGGGGTCTTCAGACAGAAACATGGGGATACTGCATTGAAGGGGTAGGCAAAGATGCCCATGGAGGTGACGCAGGAGGCATGGCTGGAGGGAGACCAGCTCTGAGGGCTGAGTTAGATAGAGGCTGCTTTATGAGCAAGGGACATGGTCCCTGGGACGAGCACTGGAGTTGAGGGCTCAGGATGCCAGGGGAGACTGCAGTGAGCTGGAGGGTGAGGTCAGACCACAGGGGTGAGGGGTGACTGGTGCTGAGCACAGGGGAGAGGGCATGCAGGCTGCCCTTTCTCGTGAGGCTTGGCTGGCCCTCGAAGGATGCCATATGGTCGGTTGGGACAGATTGCAGGGGGCTGTCATCCTGGCTTGTGTTTGCTTTCAGTGAGAGGGACTGGAGTGGAGAAAAGGGTTGAGTGTCCGGGGAGTGAGGACGCGGTGAAACAGTGGGGATGTTGAAGGTGATGGCTGCTTCCTACTGGAACGGAGGGCACTGGGACCCTGAGTAGCAGAGGACCACCCAGAAAGAGGGCGGCTCATCCCCCATGGCCTTGGAGGAGATGGATCTGGATGATGTCCACTGGACCTGAAATGAGCTGGCAGGTGGACGTTGGTGGAGGGGCAGGGTATGCGTGTGTGGGTGGTGCTTGGAGAGAAAGCCCTGGGGGCACCTGGGCAGAAAGGGGTGTGCTGTGGTGTCTGGGGGAAGCAGTCCGCCTTGTGGCTGGAGCCCAGGGTGTTACCCGTGGGTGTGGTGGGAAGCTGGGCTGGTGGGGGAGGGCCTTCTGGTTTGCCAGCCTGAGGCCTTGGGATTTTGCTTTTCTGAGTAAGGAGGAGCAGTTTAGGGAGAAGTAATGTGGCCAGACCTATGATTTTGAAACCGACAGCAGAGGATGGCAGAATTGAGAGGGAGAGGCAGGGCTGTTGTTTGGGCGGCTGTTGCAGTAACCTGGAAGAAGGTAATTAGGGCCAGGAATAGTGGGAGAGCCGAGGATTCCAGAAGCTGAGCTGGCACATTGGCACCGGCTGGGCCAGGTTGGCAGGAGGGAGGGAGACAAGGAAGGTGACTGGGAGAAGCCTTATCCAGAACTGTGTGTGCGTCCAGCTGGCAACCAGGATCGGGTCTGAAGCTCAGAGCAGAGGTCCCGCCTGAAAGCACCATCATTGAGCTGGAAGTGGTAGACTTATTTGAAGGAACAAGAGAAAATACATCTTGATGTGGCTGTGGATTGGAAGAGTAAACTTGGCAGGCCATTGGAGTGTATTTTTAACTTTCTAAGAAAACAGCCTTTGATGACCAGAGTGTGGGCGGGCCCCTAGATAGCCCAAAATTAACACAGCAAGAATCAGGGAGCAAATGCAAAGAGTTTTCTAAAGACACTGTTTGTTGTCTTGATCTGCTCTATCAGTTGAAAAACATTTTTTAAAAAATTATGTATTTGGAAGAGAGAGAGAGAGAGATGGTTCACTCCCCAGATGTCCACCATGGCCAGAGCTGGCCAGGCTGAAGCCAGAAGCTAGGAACTCAATCTAGGCCTCCCATGTAGAAGGCAGGAACCCAAGTACTCACATCACTTGCTGCCTCCCCAGGTGCACATTGGCAGGAAGCTGGAGTCAGGAGCTGGAGCAAAAAATTGAACATGGGCACTCTTATGTGGGATGTGGGCCTCTTGACCGCTAGGCTAAAGTACCACTCCCTGTTTGTTCTTTTTGTTAAAGACTTCAGAAGACTGACAGGCACTAACTGCTTTTATTTTATTTAAGATTTATTCGTCAGAATGGGAGAGAGGGAGACAGAGATCTTCCCATCCACTGGTTCACTCCCTGGGTGGCTGCAGTGGCCAGGGCTTAGCCATGCCCGAGCCAGGAGCTTCACCTGGGTCTCCCACATCGGGGGGAGGGACCCAAGCACTTGGGCCATCTTGTGCTGCTTTCCCAGGCCATCAGCAGGAGCTGGATCAGAACTGGAGCAGCTGGGACATCAACCGGTGCCTATATGGGCAGCATTGCAGGTGGTAGCACTACCTACTATACCACAATGCTAGCCACCAAAAATACTATTTTGAGGTAGTGTCATTGCATTGTTTCCTGGTTTTTGACACCAGTGTATACCTAATCTGTATTGCCAAGTCTAGAGAGGGACTAAAAATAAAACTAAAGTGGCTTATATCTCTTTAGGGGAAATAATCTGATTCTAATTTATATTTAGTTAAATACTAATGTCTAGGGCCTTGCTTTCAGCCTAAAACCTGCATTTTTCTGCTTTCTTTCCTAAAACATATATGCAAAGTAATTCTGTTCTGTAGAAATGTTAAAAGCAGAATATGTTCTTTAAATCCTCTAGAATTTCCAGCAATAGGTGTTCCAGAATTGTCTGCTGATGTGAATGATGTCAACTTTCTGTTGAACCGTCTGCACTGCTTATGTTTAGATTTAATTGTAGAAGAATTTGTTGTTCCTGCTTTTCTGGTGTCAACATTTATGGAGTGTCTGCTTTATACCCAGGTGCTGTGGTTAGCTCTGGGGATGCAGAGAGGAATAGGCCAGAATCCTGGCCCTTAAGAGCACCAGGTGGAGGGTCCTAAAGGAACCATTGTTGGGACTGTGGAGGATCCGGGAAGAGCCTAGGCCGACACTCAACAGTAGGGCTCGGGTTCACAGCACGCTGCCAGTGCCTTTTCTTTGTTGACGAATCAAGTGGCAGAGAGGCATGGCAAGGTGAGGTGGTGGCTGGTAAAATCAGTGGAACTGGGATTAGGAACTGGGCAGTTTGGTGCACAGTTGGGAATGGCGATTGAGTTATGGAGATGAGGTGATGAGGACTGTGTGTATGGAGCTTGGGGACACAGTTGGGGGACAGTGGGAGGAGAAATTGTGGGTTATGGTTAACACAAGGCTGAATGGGGTCAGGGGACGGAGAAGGGGATGGGGACTGGAGTATGAAAATAGTGTCTCCTTTGATGTCAAGGGTCCCCATAGGGTGCCCCACACTGTATTTAGAGTTCTGCGTCCATCACAGAACTGAGTATTACTGTGGGCCCTCAGAAGAAGAGGCCTGAGGTTCCAGCATTCTTATTTCCGTCCTGATTACATTCATCATCGTCATTCACAAAATATGCATGTACAACGTGGGTGGAAATTACAGTGATTATAATGAGAGTCACTCACAACTCCAAAGGAGTTGGCAATTTCTGTGTGGTTTATTTTAAAGAGCAGTGTGGAAATTAGTTTCAAGGAGTGGTAACTGAAGGAGTTCCACAGGCTGGCTGTATATTGCTGCACGTTGGTTTTCCTCTCAGATCAGAAAGGAAGTTTAAGGGCCTGGGTGCATTCTGAAAATTGAAGTAAGGTACACACACCCTTATTGGCAAACCAGGGTGGCTCAGATGTTTGCGGTATTGTTGAGTCTGCAGTACATAAAACTCTGTACCGTGTGCACCTGGGTTATTGCAAACAAACAAACAAACAAACAAAAAAAACCCCCTGCTTCTTCTCTATAATAAACTCTCCAGGTTTATGTGGAGAGACCAGTGCAAATATGATACAACTTGGAAGCAATAGCAGGTGTATAAATGAACATGGAGCCAGCCAGAAGAGAATGAAAGAAATGCACTTATGAGGACCATGGTGGTGCCACCTTTGTTGAGCAGCAGGTGCTTGGGGGCTGAACAGAGAAGGGCAGATATAACTAGGAACACTGCTGGAGGGCTGGATCTGGGTTTTGCAAGGTTAGAAGCCCAAACAGTGACTGAGTGGGAGTCTTTTATTTTTCTGTAGAAAAAGCACTGGTGTGTGTTTTGAAAAGGCTTAGATTGCTGCAAAAGCATAATGAGTTTTATAAACTTTGTTTCAGAACTGCCCTGTGTCTGTAATAGGTGTTGTCTCCAGGGATAGGTCGGTGGGTGGTATTGGAAACTACGTACTATATCTGAGACTCAGACTGCTCTGAAATTAGAATATTCTTTCTTTATAAAAATTTGTTAAAACTTTTTTTTTAAAGATTTCTTTATTTATTTGAAAGAAAGACAGAGGAGAGGCAGAGAGTCTTCCATCCGATGGTTCACTCCCCAGATGGCCGCAATGGCCAGAGCTGCGCCAATCCGAAGCCAGGAGCCAGGAGCTTCTTCTGGGTCTCCCACATGGGTGCAGGGGCCCAAGGACTTGGGCCATCTTCTACTGCTATACCAGGGCATAGCAGAGAGCTGGATAGGAAGAGGAGCAGCCAGGACTACAACCGGCGCCCATATGGGATGCCTGCCAGGGCGTTAACCCGCTGCACCGCAGCGCCGGCCCCAAAACTTTTTTAAATTGAAATACAGTATGCATACTAAGAAATGGGTATTCTTTCTACTCTTTTCTGGAGTTACTAAGTCAGATATTTCTTTAGAGAATCTAAGATTGTAATATAAAGGAAAATATTTTGAATTATTATCAAGGTAAATACTAGGTTCTTTTTAAAAAAAATATTTATTTGAAAGTTCGAGTTTTACATATATAGAGAGAGCTTGCATCTGCTGGTTTACTCCCTAGATGGGTGCAGTGGCCTGGGGCTGGGCCAGGCCAAAGCCAGGAGTGTGGGGCTTCTTCCAGGTCACTCACGGGGGTGGCAGGAACCCAAACACTTGGGCCATCCTCCGCTGCTTTCTCAGGGACATTAGCAGGGAGCTGGATTGCATGTGGAGCAGCAGACATTTGAACAGGTGGCAGGTTTACCCACTACGCCACAACACTGGCCCCAATGCTGATTTCTTGAAGTAAGTCAGATGCTCTTAATATTTGAAGCATACAATGGTTATGTAAAGGAATATGGATACTTTGTACCTATAGTCCAGCTTAAAAGGTAAAACATGGGGCCGGCACTGTGGCGTAGCAGGTAAAGCCGCTGACTGCAGTGCCAGCAGTGCCAGCATCCCATATGGGCACTGGTTAGAGATCTGGCTGCTCCGCTTCTGATCCAGCTCTCTGCTATGGCCTGGGACAGTAGTAGAAGATGGCCCAAAGCCTTGGGCCCCTGCATCCGCATTGGAGACCTGGAGGAGGCTCCTGGCTCCTGGCTTCCGATCGGCATAGCTCCAGCCGTTGCAGTTATCTGGGGAGTAAACCAGCAGATGGGAAACCTCTCTCTCTCCCTCCCTCCCCCCCGCCCTACCTCTCCTTCTCTCTGTGTGTAACTGTGACTTTCAAATAAATAAATCTAAAAACAAAAAAAAGTAAAACATTGCAGATATGATGAAGCCCTGGCTCACGTGTTTTTCTCTTTCTCTTTCCTTTATTCCAATTCATTAAGAAATTTTTTTTTGTTTGAATTTATTTAAAAGCAGGAGACAGATCCCCCTATCCACAGGTTTACTCCCCAAATGCCTACAACAGTCAGAGCTGAGCCAGACTGAAGCCAAGAGCTGGGGACTCATTCTGGGCTTTCCAAATGGGTGGCAGGGACCCAAGTATTTGAGCCATCACCTGTTGCCTCTCAGGGGTGCATTAGCAGGAAGGTGGAATTGGAATCCAAAGTTCTGAGACTGACACCCTGGCACTGAACATAGGTGGTGGGTGGCCCAAGTGGTATCTTAACCACTGTACCAAATGCCCACATCCCTCTAGCTCATTTTTGTCGTCACCATTTTTGTGTTTCTTAATTAAAAAAAAGATTTAAGTGTTTGAGATGCAGAGTGACAGAGAAAGATCTTCCATCTGCTGGTTTACTCCCCACATACCAGATGCAGTTGGAACTGGGCCAGCCTAAAACCAGGAGCCGGAAAACCCAATCTGGATCTCCCACATGGGTGACAGGAGCCCAGGTGCTTGGGTCATCCTGTGTTGCCTGTCAGGCACATCAGGAGGAAACTGGATTGGAAGCAGAGGCGGAACTTGATTCTAGGTACTCAAAGTAGGTTCGAGATGTGGGCTTCGCAAGTGGCAGCTTAACTCACTGTGCCACAGCACCTGCCCCTTGTTTTATGTTTTTAAAACCGGCAGGAGTGGTGTTGTACGTACTGTGTGTTTTCTTCTGTAGGTCACTTCTATTATTCAACCTTGTTTTTGAGATCACTCCTTGTTCTGTTTCGTTCACTTGAGCTGAGCATGCCATAGTGTATGTATTTTCCTGTTGATGGACATTTAATTATTTCCTCCAATTTTTCTCTGTTAACAAATAACATTGCAATAAACATTTTATCGGTCTCCTTTGGTGTGTGTGGTATTTTCTTTAGGCTGTAATCCTAGGGGTGGAATTCTTAGCCGTAAGGAAGGGAATATATGTTCCTGTTCATGGTCTATTGCCATAGATTCTTCAGTTCCATTTTTGAAATGGGAAACTTGAAGATCAAAACTTTTTTTTTAAATCTTAAATGCCGTTTTTTTTTTAATTAATTAATTTATTTTGAAAGAGTTACAGAGAGGGAGAGATAGTGAATGAGAGAGAGAATCTTCTATCCACCGGTTCACTCCCCAGATGGCTGCAGTGGCCAGAGCTGGGCCAGGCTAAAGCCAAGAGCCAAGAGCTTCATCCAGGTCTTCCATGTGGATGGCAAAGGCCCAAACACTTGGGCCACCTTCTGCTACTTTTCCCAGGCCATTAGCAGGGAGCTGGATTGGGAGTGGAGCAGCTGGGACACAAACCAGCTCCCCTATGGAATGCTGGTGTTGCTGACAGGAGCTTCACCCACTACATCACGACGCCAGCCCTGCTGGTATTTTCTTGAGGCTATAAATGGAACTGGAGTGCTTGTGGTTCAGGGGAAGAATGGAATCCGGAATAGGTAATATTTATTGTGTGTTAATGGTTTGTAACTTGTGATTTATGTACAGTACCATTATGTGTAAGTAATAATGGCTTCATTTCTTGCCCAAATACTACACTGAGAGTTACTGTAAAGACATCTCTAGATTGTACTTCTTTGGTATAGTGGTGCACTTGAAATTTGATGTCTATTGAATGTGGCTTGTAGGGCAGTGTGACTTATTATTTTGAATAGATAATGATATATTTGTGGCCCTTAAGAACTTTGGTAATTTGGGGCTGGTGCTATGGGTTAAGCTGCCACCTGCCGTGTCGGCATCCCACATGGGTGGTAGTTAAAGTCCTGGCTGCTCCACTTCCAATCCAGCTCCCTGCTAATGCGCCTGGGAAAGCAGCAGAAGATGACTCAAGTCCTTGGGCCCCTGCACCCACATTGGAGAATGGGAAGAAGCTCCTGGCTCTTGGCTTTGGCCTGGCCCAGCCTGGGCTGTTGCAGCATTTGGGGAGTGAACCAGTGGATGGAAGATCATTCTGTCTCTCCCTCTTTCTATGTAACTCTGCCTTTCAAATAAATAAATTTTTTTTTTTCAAAAATAGAATTGTGGGGCCAGTGCTGTGGCGTAGTGAGTTAATGCCCTGGGCTGAAGCGCCGGCATCCCATGTGGGCGCTGGTTCTAGACCCGACTGCTCCACTTCTGATCTTGTTCTCTGCTGTGGCCTGGGAAGGCAGTGGAGGATGGCCTGGGTCCTTGGGCCCCTACACCCGTGTGGGGGCCAGGAGGAAGCTCCTGGCTCCTGGCTTCAGACAGAGGCAGCTCCAGCTGTTGTTGAGTGAACCATTGGATGGAAGGCCTCTCTCTCCCTCTCTCTCTCTCTCTCTCTCTCTGCCTCTCCTCTCTCTGTGTAACTCTGACTTTCAAATAAATGAATAAATCTTTAAAAAAAAATAGAATTGTGATAATTTATGTGAAAATCTCCTCTTAAACCCACATGTTTCAGAGTGGTCAGGTAAGAGTGAAAAGGTGCCTGGATTATGCAGAACGGCATAAATCATGATAGAGCCTTTTCAGTTGCTTGGCACACTCCTTTGAGTGAAAGAAGGTTCTGTGTCCTTAGTCTTCCTGCTCAAGCCACCCAGGTATAGTTTGTGGTTTCCAAGATACTCGTTGGACTGGCTTTAAGCTGATTGTATCAGCCCCTTCAGATTTTTCCCACCTGCTTTTTAGAACTTTTATGTAACTGCACTCTTAAGCAAGGCCCTAAAACAACTTTGCTGTGTTGGTGCAATTGCTTCTGCAACGCTTGTTACTTACTGGCTGGAATCAGAGAGAGCCGCTTCTGCATCTTGGCCGCAAGCTCTGTGATGTGTTACTGCCGGCAGGGAGCTTTTGAGGGAATGCAGCACGAGAGATCTCCTTGCTTCCCTGGGACTGTGAAATGAAGAGTGAACTAGTTAGTTAGATTTAATATAGGTAGACTGGACCTAGTCAAGTTAACTGGGATTTCTTGTGGTCTTTCAAATTCTCTTCCATTTTCTAGCTAGTTGGACTTTGGTAACTTTTTAATGGCCTACCTTACTTTTATTGTCATTTTTTTACAACTTTATTGAGATATAATTAATAGACAAAAAAACGATGCATCGATTTGATGTATATAGTTTGATAAGTTTGCCCATGTGTATATGCCTGTAATACTATCACGGTAATCAAACATATCCATTGCCTCAAAAGTTTTCTTGTATCACTTTTGTTTTTTTTAAATGGTAAGAACACTTGGAGGCCAAGTGTGTGACGGAGGAGGTTAAGCCACCACCTGTAGCACCAATGTCTCATTTATATGAGTGTCCGTTCAAGACCAGGCTGCTCCACTTCTGATCCACCTCCCTGCTGATGTGCCTGGGAAAGCAGTGGAAGATGGCCCAGGTCTTTGGGCCCCTGCACCCACATGGGAGACCTGGAAGAGGCTCCTAGCTTTGGCCTGGCCTTGCCTCTGCAATTGTGGCCATTTAGGAAGTGAACCAGCAGATGGAAGATCCCCCCCACCCCCCAACTCTGCCTTTCAAAATAAATAAAATAAATCTTAAAACAAAAATGAGTAAGCACTTAACATGAGAGCTCTCCTCTTAACACAGTTAGTGAACAATAGTATGTTAGCTGTAGGTACTATGTTAAACAACAGTTCTTCAGGGCTTACTCATCTTGTAGAACTGTAAGTTTATGCCCATTGAATGAGAGCTGCCTGTTTCCTGGTGACCACCTTTCTAGTCTCTGCTTCCCCAAGTTTGACTGTTTTAGGTACTGCCTCAGATAAGGAGGTTCCTTGAGTGTTGGTTGTGATTGATGTATTTCACTTGCTTAGCTTAGTATACTCAAGGTTCATCCATGTTGTTGCAAGGCTGAGTAAAACTCTACTATATGCATATGCTGTACTTTCTGATTTACTGTTATGGATTGAGACATTTTTATTTAATGTCAGTGATCATTTAGGTTGCTTCCATGTGACTTAGAGCTTTCATAATTTATCTTTATCTGAAAGGTACACAGTGAGAGAGAAATCTTCCATGCCCAAACGACTACATCAGCCAGGCCAGGCTGAAGCCAGGAGCCAGGAACTCCATCTGGGCCTCCCACATGGTATGCAGGGACTCAGGTTCCCAGGCACCTTGGTAGGGAGCTGGATTAGACGTGCAGGAGGCAGGACTCAAACCAGCGCTCTGACATGGGATGTGGGTGTCCCGAGCTATGACTTAACTTGCTGTGCCACAAAGCCCATTTCTGACTTAGAACTTGAAAGTGATTAATGTCAGAGTTGCAAACAACTGGTAAACCCTATGGATCTGGGACCCAGGGCATCTTTAGAGCCGTCCAGACTGGATTTGTGAAGTAACTGATTCCAAAGGATGCTTAAGCCTTAACCTATTACCAACATGTCTTTAGTTATCTGTCACTTTCCTTCTTACTCTCTGAAGTACTTTGTAACTTTTATTCTCTTCTTGGAGCTGTCCTATGACAATTACATGTTGCAAAAGATCTGTTCTGTGAGAGGCTCTCTTATAAACTGACTAAAGGGACTCTGGTTGGTAGCTCACCTGGTTATTTGAATTGTTTGCCTTATCCTTTGACCCAGCAATTCTACTTCCAAAAATTTGTCTTAAGGAAAAAAGTTAGGGGTGTATGAAAAGACCTCTTATACAAAGGCTTATCCAAGCCTTGTGGGAAATACGGAAACTGTTGAAAGGCCCAATCTCAAACCTGTCATTCATGTAGTCCTTGAACTATTCAAAATTATTTGTGAAGTGTAGTGGCTTAGAAGTATAGGTTTTGGACCTGGCTTTGTGAATTCTTATCCCGGTGCTGCCACTTAGAGCTTCGTGACCTAGGGCAGGTTTCTTAATGCAGTTGATAACTGTAACTGTTAACAGCCCCCCTTGGGTTATTTGGAATTTCAAGCCCATTATGTCCTAACATGTTAAGTGCTCAGAACGTGTCTCTGCCATAGTAAATACTCAGTAAACACTAGCTCCCTTTCCTGTACAAGAATTCCATATCCAAATAGTCACAGCGTTTTTAAATGGAAAGGATTCTGATAACCATGTGTGTAGTGGGTCATTACAGGTAAGTCAGGAGAATAAAATGATCTACATCTCAGTGGAAGGGCAGTCTCCTTTGGCTCCTATACTTTTTCTTTGATACAACTGTCATTGTTTGCTCTTTATGACAGAAAGCGACTTTTTGTATGTGAATTTTATTCTGGGTTCTTAGGGTAAAAATATCCAGAAGAATTCTACAAAGGACCATTTGATTTTCCACTTGATCTCAGAGTTTCATTTGTTCTTGGTAATTGACTCATTATTAAAGATTGAATTGTGGCCTGCATAGGATTGTGTGGAAAATACACTTTTATACAGAGACAACTTCCTCAGACTAGCCTTGAAATTGCGTATAGTTTGTTAAACTATAGTTTGTGGTGTTTTGTGTTTCTTAAATACAGTTTCCTGTTCTCTTGCTTTTTTTGCATGTCAACATTGCTGAGAATAAATATTTTGCTCTGAAGGGCTAGTGCGCCAGATGGAGTGGTATTTATAATTCAAGGAAATAGCCGAAGCTGCCATCCGTTAAAATTCTGCTGAAAAGCCTGGTCTGGTGAGCTTTGATTAGAGTTACATAAGGTAGGGAGCGGAGCTGGGAGCATTCTGCATACCATAGATCCACGTTGTTAAAACTGTTACAGAACCGGAGGGAGAGAATACCTGAGGGGCTGGCCTAAGGGTGCAGTGACCAGGAGCTGAAAGCTCAGCCTTGCGTTGGAGCATCTCATATCTTAGCGAAGTCTCTTGTCTCTTTCGTAATAGCTGTTTGTATAGAAATACATCTTTCCTCTTACTGTATAAGCGAGATGGCCCCAGGTACGTGGCCTGTTTCTTCTGTGCTCTCTGTGTCTGTGTCTACAGGTAAGGGCGAGTGTGAGAGTCATGGCCTAGACAGTGTCTGTGAGCATTTCCTTAGGGATTAAGGTGGGAAGTGTTTATGCTTTGCATTCTTTGAGAGAGTTCTTGGAATTTATTCAACAAACGCTGAAGGCTTGCTAGGATGAGGATGAGTTTTTAAAGAGAGAGATCAGAGACAGAGCTCCCATTCCCTGGTTCACGCCCCAAATCCCCACAGCTGGTGAGGCTGGGAGCCTGGAACTCAGTCCAAGTCTCCCACATGGATGGCAGGAACTCAGTCCCTAGAGCCATCACCCTGTCTCCCAGGGAGCTGGAGGCAGGCCTGGAGCCCCAGTACTCTGATGAACGGGTGTCCTAACTGCTAGGCCTAATGCCTGCTCTCTGCGTATGTTCTTTTGGGGACATTGGCGTTGTTCGCAGCTGCTGTGAGCATCCTTGTAATGCATGTCTTTGGTGGGCATATACCCTCTTTTCATGGATGTGTACTTTGGAGTGGAATTACCCCAATATGGATACTGCTAGCTTCCCAGTGCAGTTAGACTGATGAACATAACCAGCAGTTTCTCGGAGTTCTGTTTGCTCCGCATCCTCGTCAGAAGCCTTTCAGGTGTTTTTTAGTTAGGTCTCTAAGTAGGGAGCTGGGGAAATGTTGCTGATCAGTGTGATGGCTGGGTTGAAGATAAGTCACCACTACACCGGCGTAAGCTTACTCAGACGCTGCAGCTGTTTCCATGACGGCTAACAAGAAGTCGGTTGGCCCCTACCCATCCACATTTTCTTTAAGCCAGCTTGTCAGGGTGGGTAAGAGTTGACTCATTTCTTCCCTTGCATTCCTGTGAAATAGCAGAAGCTTGCTGTGTTTCAGATTCCTGTAGGAACCTCTTGCCTCAGAAGAGAGATCAGTGTTTGATTGCTCCCTCTCCACTGGAAGATCAGTCGTGTGGATGGAGGCCTTCTGGGGCAGATGCTGTGTTCAGTGACCTGTCTGCTTTAGTTCACTGCTTTCCCTCACAACCCGGTGAGGCGAGGTGCTGTCCTTACTCCCATACCTGTCTCTGCCTCCTGACTCAAGTGTCCTGCTCCAGTGGACCCCGGGAGGCAGCAGGTGATGGCTCAAGTAGTTGGGTCTCCAACACTCAGCTTCAGCCTGGCCCTGTCCAATCTATAGTAGGCATCTGAGGAGTGGATCTGTGTATAGGCACTCTTTCTGTCTGCCTTTAAAAAACAATGCATGTGGCCCGTCATGACAGACAGTGTAGAGGAAAGGACCCGAGGAAGTGCTGGGCTGTTGGTGGTTCCAGGCTTTATGTAGGAAGAAGTCTTTGAGCTGTGTTTAGAAAACCAGCGGAATCTCAGACATTGGGCACTTGGCGTTGGACTTGGAGGTGGAGGGTAGAATCTGTGTCCTGAACTGTAGCTGGTTGAGTTTGATGGGGACATGGGAAATGGGACCGGTGTGAACTGGGCAGCAGGTGGTCCTGGATCCAGGCATGGCCAAGGAGACTCTTGAATGGCCTTGCGATCTGGGAGGTGGTTTCTGCTTTGGGATGGCAGTGAGCAGTGGGGTGGCAGCATGTAGAGGGCTTGCAGGAGGATGTCCACCATGTGGCAGTGAAGGTCAAGAGCTGGGTTTGGGCTGGGGGTCACAGCACAGGTTGTAGGAGCCGTGGCAGTAGACGGGGGTTCCCAGAACCAAAGTAGGTATCAGAATCACCTGAAAAGCTCTTGAAAATTCGCTGGTTTTGTCTGACCCTGGGGCTCTTGATTGGTGTTTTGAGGTCACAACAGCCATCTGGATTTTAAAAAATCCTTGGTGGGGCCAGTGCCGTGGCTTACTTGGTTAATCCTCCGCCTGTGGCACCAGCATCCCATATGGGCACCGGGTTCTAGTCCCGGTTGCTCCTCTTCCAGTCCAGCTCTCTGCTGTGGCCCGGGAAGGCAGTGGAGGATGGCCCGGGTGGTTGGGCCCCTGCACCCGCATGGGAGACCAGGGAGAGACACCTGGCTCCTGGCTTTGGATTGGCGCAGCGCCAGCCGTGGCGACCATTTGGAGGGTGAACCAATGGAAGGAGGATCTTTGTCTCTCTCACTGTCTATAACTCTACTTGTCAAATAAAAAAAAAAAAAAATCCTTAGCTTCCTGTAGGTGAGAGTTAGGCAGGAAGAGTCCTGCTGGCTGCACAGCTAGGGGTCAGGGCTCAATGCTTTGTAAAGGTCTCCTCTCCAAGGGGTCATGCCCTGTCCCTTCGTAAATACTTCCAGGGCGATGCTTGCCGACGTCCGGGACAGCCGTTGGACAGTTTTGGGAATCAGAAGAGCCTTTTAGTCAAATAGACTCAACTAGTAGCTTTCACAGAGTGGGCCTTGCAGGGAGCGCAGGGCTGAAATGCCCTCTGTGATGCTCTTTATGGGTCCCTAAAGACGATTTTCGGCTTTCCTCCCCAGTCTTCCTTGTTCCCGCACTCAGCATCCCTGGTGCACTCTTGCTCTCTCTCTGAAGTGGTGTTTTTCAAATAATGTGTCCCCAGATTTAGGCATTTTGACCAGTTCTTGACAGAGGCCCATTATTTCCTGTCTTATGTAGGTAATACACGTGTGCATTTTTTGGAGTGGGAGGTGGAGTGGGTGATCCCAAGTGCAGACTCCAAGTGTTCCTTTTATGTTATTTATCTTGGAACCATCCTATTATTTGAGCCTCTGTTGTCTGCCTGTGCCTCCCTGGTGTTTGCCAATTTGATAAGCAAATCTGGTCATCCCTGCAGAAGAGGAAGCAGTGCCACAAAACAGGACTGAGGCAGCACTGCCTGAGGTCTCGCATTGCACACGCTGTTACCTGCACAAATGCTCAGCGATGAGCCAGCTTCAAATATTTAATCACAGTGTGATGGATGAGTTGTCCCGGGCATGCTAAACTAGAATGTGCCTCTTTTTTTTTTTTTTTTTTTTTTTTTTTTTTTTTTTTTTTTTAAGTCCCAGAGATGTTTATTTGTAAAGGAGTTTCAGGAGTCTTACAAAAATGTTTTCCTGAACGTGAAGGAAGAGTTTCGTTGAAGTGAAGTGCTGCCTTTAGATGTTTTGTGTTGTTTCTTGCACATACTTTGCTTAAAATACATGCCGCTTATCGGAAAGTCCCTGCACCAAGTCCTCACTGTGAGTCACACTGTTCTGGAGACTCTGTGACTTGTGGATGTGAGATCTGTGCCTCTGGCCTCTGCTAACACCAACACTGATTTCATCCGTGCTTGTAAAGTGGCTCCAAGAGGTGTTTCCTGGATGTGCTTGGCTGCGTTTGATATAAATAGACTTGAAGTTGGTGTTTAAAAGTGCCATATAACCATATTCAGAGCTGACCTATTAGAGGTCTGTTACTGCGTTTCAGACATTGAGCTCTAATAATAGAAAAAGCAATGTCTTTAACAGGCTGTGCTTCTCTGTGTTCCTCCCCTCTCCCCGCTGCTTTTAAACACTGTGACGCTTAAATGCCAAGCACTTTCACAGCTCACCTCCTTTAAAGCCTGGACTCTTAGAGACCATACAGATGACTGTGACTGACCACTGTGCCTGGAGATGCATATGTTGTTTTTTTTGTCTTAAAATTGATTTATTGGTACAGGCGCTGTGGTGTAGTGGGTAAAGCTGCTGCCTACAGTGCCAGCATCCCATATGGGTGCTGATTCGAGTCCCTGCTGCTCTACTTCCGATCCAGCTCTCTGCTATGGCCTGGGAAAGCAGTAGAAGATGGCCCAAGTCCTCGGGCCCCTGCATCCTCATGAGAAACCTGCAAGAAGCTCCTAGCTCCCAGCTTTGGATTGGCTCACGTCTGGCCATTGCAGCCATTTGGGTAATGAACCAGCGGATAGCAGAGCTGGACTGGAAGTGGAGCAGCCAGGACTCGAACCGGCACCCATATGGGATGCTGGCACTGCAGGCGGTAGCTTTACCCGC
This sequence comes from Oryctolagus cuniculus, assembly GCF_964237555.1. Taxonomy (NCBI): domain Eukaryota; kingdom Metazoa; phylum Chordata; class Mammalia; order Lagomorpha; family Leporidae; genus Oryctolagus; species Oryctolagus cuniculus. Next base: position 66,813,870 of record NC_091442.1, read on the forward strand.
TATACCACAGCACTGGCCCCTAAATTTTTTTTTTTTTTAAGAATTGCTTTTATTTATTTGAAAGGGAGAGTTACAGAGAGAGAGAGAAAGAGAGAAAGAGAAAGAGACCTTCCATCCACTGGTTCACTCCCCAAATGGCCGCAGTGGCCAGGACTGGGCCAGATTGAAGCCAGGAAGTTCTCCCAGGTCTCCTACATGGATGCAGGGGCCAAAGTACTTGGGCCATCTTAAGCTGCTTTCCCAGGCACATTAGCAGAGAGCTGGATCCGAAGTGGAACAGCTGGGATGGGAACCTGCGCCAATATGGCTGGTGCTGTAGGTGGAGTCTTAGCCTCCTAAGCCACAGTGCCCCTGCTCCACTTCTGATCCATCTTCCTGCCAGTGTGCATGGGAAGGCAGTGGACGCTGACCCAGGGAGTTGGGTTTCTGCAATCCATGTGGGAGCCCCAGATGTAGTTCCTGGCTCCTGGCTCTGGCCTTACCCAGCTCTGGCTGTTACGAGCAAGTGAATCAGCAGATAGAAGGTCTCTTTTTCTCTGTCTGTACCTCTCTGTCACTCTGCTTCGAAATAAATACATAAATCTTTTAAAAGTAAAATCATTAATTCTGTTTTTATTCTAACTGAAAACTTAAGTTACAGGGATATGCCTAGTAACACAATTTCCATATATGTTTATTGGATAAAGAATTGGAGGCCAGCATTGGTGTTGTGGGTTGAGCCGCCACCTGTGAAGCCAGTGGCCCATATGAGTACCATTTCAGGTCTGGGCTGTTTTCCTGCTGATGCACTTGGGAAAGCAGCAAAAGATGGCCCAAATGCTTAGGCCTCTACCACCCATGTGGGAGACTCAGTGGAGTTACAGGCTTCCCTCTTTGTCCTGGCCCAGTCCTTGCCATTGTAGCCATTTGGGGAGCGAACCAGCAAATGGAAGCAACTCTCTCTCTGTAACACTGAGTTTCAAATAAATAGGTCTGTTTCTTTCTTTCTTTCTTTCTTTTTTTTTTTTTAAGAATCATTCGTGAGGTTATTTGTGGCATATGTATATGTGCATTTGATGTAAGTGGGTTGAAGTTTATTGGTCTCTGATGCCCTAATAATAAAAATGTAGGGAGTGTGGGAGTGTATGCATGTTGATCAGCTAGATTATGAAGTTGAAAAGCACATTAACAGGAAGGAGTGCCCGTGCCTTCTGCTGGATTTGGAGTTTCCTTTTGATGAAAATGAAAACTAAAACCATTCACTTGTACACTTAAATAGATGAATTTTATGGTGTGTGAGTTGCATCTCTATAATGATGATTAGATTTGCTTTTTAATTAATGAATTCACAGTGCACAAAGGTTCCAGCATTCCTTGTGGGTCCCTGATTCCCTTTTTCCATTCTCTGCATCCCTCAAAGCAGTGCACACTGGCACACTCTATCTTCTGGTGGTGGGGTAATGCAGAGTGGCTCTGCTTGTGCAGTGAGTTGTTTACACAGGTCTGAGCCTCTAAGCTCCGAGATAAGAAGCATTGCTCCAGGCTGAAGGCCCACTGTGCAGAACCAGCCCAGAAACCGGCCTGCCTGCTTGATGGACAGTGCTGGCTTTCCTGATTTTGGCCCCCATTCTGAACCGCCAACAAAGTAATAGTCTAAACTTGGGTGAAATTTGGCACAGAGGAACTTTGAAGACATTGTTCTGTGTTCAGTAAGCAGCCAGAAAGAGACCGATAGTGCATGATTAGGCTTACACGTGTACTGAGGGGTAGTCAGGCTCACGCAGGTGGAAAATGGAAGGCAGAGTAGGTGCTGAATGGGTACAGAGTAACAGGTTTTGGGGATTGATAGGAGTGATGGTTCACGACTGTAGGAATGTGGTTAATGCCACAAAGCTGTACATTTAGAAATGGCTGAGATGGCAAAGTTTGTTTATATATATATATATTAACTATTTATTTTATTTATTTGAAAGATAGAGTTAGAGAGGTAGAGCCAGAGAGAGAGGTCTTCCATTCTCTGGTTCACTCCCCAAATGGCCGCAATGGCTGGAGTTGTGCCGATCCGAAGCCAGGAGCCAGGGGCTTCTTCCGGGTCTCCCAAGCAGGTGCAGGGGCCCAAGGACTTGGGCCATCTTGTACTGTTTTCCCAGGCCATAGCAGAGAGCTGGATCAGAAGAGGAGCAGCCAGGACTAGAACCAGCGCCCATGTGGGATGCCTGCACTTCAGGCCAGCGCTTTAACCCACTGCGCCACAGCGCTGCCCCTGTTATATATATTTAACCACAGTGAAATACATTAAAAAAAGAATAAAAGCCACTAAGAGGAAAAGAGAGGATGATGCCAGGGTATTTGGATTCTCTATCACACTGGGTATCCTTTTTGGATTTTTTTAATTATTGAGAGATAGAGCTAGTTGCATGTGTTGGTTCACCTCCCACCCTGTTCCCCATGTCCCCGTCCTGAACATCCACAGTAGCCCCAGGCTGGAAGCCAGGAGCCAAGAACTCTATTTAGGTTTTTCTCATGAGTGGCAGGGACCCAAGTACTTGAGCCACCATGTACTGCCTCCCAGGAGACTGAAATCAGGAGCAGAGCCAGGACTTTTAAGTCATAACTGCTATGCTGGACGCTGGTACCTACGCACCCTTTTTGATGAGCTGGCCTCTGCTTCTGTCTCTGGGAAGGGATGTTGTGGGTGCTCCTGGAGGTGTCGCTTGGGCCACCTTCATCCTGGTCCTCCCACTCATCCTAAGTGGATTATTTCCTGTGTTCCAGACATGGAGCAGGCCAGGCCCTGAGGCAGGTGGGAGGGATGCATCTGCTTTAAAAACTTGTGGTGTTGCCTTGTGCTTCTCTGTGCTCCCAGTGTGGGAGGCTGCATTTCAGGGAGTGTCTGGGGTTGACCTTGAGATGTCCAGAAACCTAATTCAAAGTTGTACCTGGGTGCAACTTGATGCCTGCATTATGAGGATGAGACTTGTCAGTAGCTTAGAGGTTCTGCTGGGAACAAAGGAAATCCTCCTGGTGTCAGAGGAGCTGTGCACTTGGGGTGAGGAGCCCCCAGAAAGAGGTCAGGTTATCTGATGGCCACCATGTCTGCCTGCGGCAACGTGAGAAAGATACAGGGAAGTCCCAGTAAAATACAGGAATCCAGTCGTATTTGCCAAGGATCGTGCGGCCCAGTGAGTTCATTTATGAACTAGTTGAGGATGAGAAGCTTGAAAATCCTGAGATCCGTGGCCGGCAGCCTGGGGAGGCTGGTGGCAGGCACCTTCCGGGGCCTGTTAATGCTTTTAGAGGGAGCTCAGCCTGAGAGCTGGCTTCACCTGTTAGGTAAATTCTTCACTGTGAGCAGGAGGTAAGCGGGGTGAAGTGGGGTCAGGATGTGATATTTTTGGAACAGTTGGAGATACAAAGTAATTTCCTGATAAGATTAACTTCCTCCTAAGTGAAACCTGGGCCTTTGTTCTTCTCTTAACTCAAGAAAAACAGAGCAAACTGGCAAGTTCAGGAGAGCCAGTTCCTAGCTCTTGTGCTGGATTCCAAGGCTGTGTGTCCTCAGCTGGCTTCAGGACAGCGATGATCTGTCTTTGCAGACCACCTTAATTGGGTTGGAGGTTTGCAGGGAACTTTGAGTGTGTCAGGCCTGAAATCATGTGGCTGTGCAGAGCTTGCCTGCCACAGCCCCTCACCTGTGAACAGGTGTACCCAGCGTTAGATTCTGAGACCAGGGCTTGACACTTAGAAGACCTGTTAGAGGAGGAAAGGGCCTGTGCTTGAAGGCATTGGGTTCAGAGTCCACCCTTGTTCCGACGGTGGCTGTGGACAAGTTAATCCGCTTGTGTGTAAGTGGGAATAATGGTTCTTGGATAGGATTTTCTGATTTACCTGGTGCGTAGCAGACTCTCAGAGTTCTCTCCATAGATGCAAAGCCCGTGGTCACCTTTTTGCGCCTTTAAAAAAAATTATTTGGGAAATATGAGAGAAAATCAGGAGAAAGAGAGCGAGTGAGCTAGTGCACAAGCTCCATCCACTGGTTCACTCCAAGTGGCCAGGCTGCAGCCAGGAAGTCAGTCCAGGTCTCCCTGTGGGCGGCAGGAGCCCAATCACTTGAGCCCTCATCACTGCCTCTCAGGGTCTGCATTAGCAGGAACCTGGTATCAGGAGCTGGAGCTGGGCCTTGAACCTAGGCACTCAGAGGTTGGACATGGGCCCATTAACTGCTGGATAAACACCCTCCCCCTTTTACTGCTCTCATTTGAAAATGATCATTAAGCACCCCCTGCGTGCCCACAGGCCTTGCTCTAGCTGCTGGAGCCCCAAACAGAAAAAAGTTCCCTCAGGACTTGTGGGGGAAGCGGGTAATAAATGGGGTAAATAGCTGAAATACAAAATCACTCAGGGAGCGGTTAAGTGCCATAGAAAAGAAAGTACAGCTTTTGTGGGAGGCGGGTATGGTGTTGAGGGAGAGGCAGTGTGGAATAATTGCAGTCCTGGCTTCCCAGTGAGATGAGCCTTGAACTGGGTGCCAGACCCCAGGCCCGTGTTGAAGTGCACCTTCTGGCTGGCCTGAGTGGTGTGTGCGGGTGGTTCTGAATCTTGCATGGCTGGAATGGAGGCTCCAACAGCCAGGCCCAGGGTTTGAAGGGGAACGTGTGTGTGTGTGTGTGTGTGTGTGTGTGTGTATGGGGGTGGTGGTGGTGGTCTTTGGATATGCATGAAGAGTGCTTAAAACAGTGTCAAGCATTCAATAAAATTGTAGCAATTACATAGGCTAATACTTTATTATGCCTTCTATTGTGAAGGCCAGAGCTTTAAATAGGAACTGGTGGGGCCTATTTCTTGGGAAAAATGTCCAGTACTAGACGCAGTAGTTACATAAGTGCCAATCTGGGGCATTCACATCATGTTGACCACCTTCCCCAAATCATTCCCACACTGGTGCTTCTCTCTTCAAATCTCCCATCTCTTCCCCCAAACCCTCTCTCCCCCTGGGCAGTATTGGGGGGCTAGGCTTTAAGGTCAGAATCATAGACGCACACACACACAACAAAAGCCTTTTTGTGTTATTACCTAGTGAATCTGCAGCAAAAGGAAGAAATGCACTCTGAAAGCGTAGTCAGGTTTCTAAAAATGTGCTTGATAAAGGTAAGAGGTCAAGACGTCGCGTGAAGTTGTGATAGGTGACCATTGATGCAAAAAGCCCAAAAGAGTACAGTGGTTTCCCAAACCCTAGCCTTACCTTGTTTGGTAATCAGTATGGGTTTTGGAAAGCACAGAAATCAGAGAAGTGAGCTTATTTTGTATAGTTCACAGTGGCCATTTGTTATGGCTTCTCAGTGGTCTCAGTTTAAGGAATATGGATTCTATAATTATTATTGGTATTAAAAATTATACTTTGAAAATTTACTGAAGGCTATTGCTAATTACTTCAGTTATCTATGCACATTAAAAATTTCTTTTTAAATCTATTTGAAAGAGAGTGAGCTACCTTCCATCCCTGGTTTATTCCACAAAAGTCCGCAGGAATCTGGAACCCCATCTGGGTCATCTGTGGAACTGGCAGGGAGCACTTGAGCCATCACTTGCTGCCTCCCAGGGGTCTCATTAGCAGGAAACTGGTATTGGAAGTAGACTGGAGGCTGGACTTGAACTCTGGCACTCTGATACAGGACATGGGTATCTCAAGTGGCATCTTGACTGCTGGACCAAATGCCCACCCCACTATGTATTGTTCCTCAGTTTTGTGGTGCTCACTAAATTATTTTCATAATAAGACACCTTTGAAAATATGAGGATTATCCCCACTAAAAAAGTCAAGGCCCAGGGGCCGGCGCTATGGAGTAGAGGATAAAGCCACCAGCTGCAGTGCCAGCATCCCATATGGGCACTGGTTTGAGTCCTGGATGCTCTACTTCCAATCCAGCTCTCTGCTGTGGCCTGGGAAAGCAGTAGAAGATGGCCCAAGTCCTTGGGCCCCTGCACCCACGTGGGAGACCTGGAAGAAGCTCCTGGCTCCTGGCTTTGGATTGACATAGCTCCGGCCGTTGTGGCCAGTTGGGGAGTGAACCAGTGGGTGGAAGACCCCCCCCCCCGCCTCTCCTCGTCTCTGAAACTCTGACTTTCCAATAAATAAATAAACAAATCTTTATAAAAATAAATAAAAACAAAGGGTCAGCGGTCCAGACTTAAGAAGCCGGAGCTTCTGTGTGGTGATGGTATTTTGTGGGCTGTTCCTCTTCCGAGAGCAGCAGCAGCAGCGCAGAGGACAGTTTGAGGAGACGCATGGATCTGGGTGGAGTCTCAGTCCCTCTCTCACCAAGTTGTATAAAACTGGTCTCCTGCGTAGTAGAATTCCTGCTGTGGAGGCTCTCCAGGCAGCTGGGAACTCCTGGTGAATCACTTAGCCGTTTAGACCTTTGGAGGCCCCCTGTTTTCCACTTGGAAATAAAACACTTAAAGCATAGAAGACAGTGACTTTAAACATTTTTATTTGTACTTATATTTTCCAGTGTTGCTAGGATGGTGGATACAGAGCAGAGTTACATTCATTTCACAGTGTTTAAAACTGATACCAGTGAGATAGGACATAGCGATAGCAGAACCTTGATCGGATCAAAAACAGCTACAAAAGATGTTTTTGGGGCAACTGGGGGTGGATACTGGATGATATTAAGGAATGAGAATTGATTTTCAAAGTAGGATTTGAGTGTGTGTGGGGGGGATTGATGATATGAGACCGAATGACCTTCTAAGGGATTCATGCTCTTAAGTACACGGGGTACTGTGTAGACTTGTTTCTGCAAAAGTAGCGCTCCCTCCTGTATGGGGAAGGATTAAACCCAGTGCCTAACACATTGTAACAGACACAGTTAAATACCAGGGCCCTTCAGAAGGTTTGTTAGAAAATGGAATTAAAAGATGTTTATTGTGGTATGAAGAATTTTTGGAATCCATGCATAGTTTTTTTTCATATTATGCATTTTCCATGAACTTTCCCCCACTCATATAAAGTAGATTTTAAAACAGTAAAAAAAAATCACTAAAACTATACTAGTAGATAATTTTTCACAATTTGTTTGACAAACTTTTAAAACAGAGTTTGACAAAACACTGTACTTGCAGCAAAACTGATATACACAGACATTTCTTTATTTTCTTTTAAAAAAATTTTAGTTCCCACATAGAATGGAAAGCAGCAGTATTTGTCTTTCTGTGTCTGGCTTATTTCACTCAACATCATCATTTCCTCTGGTTGCAGCCATTTTGATGCAAATGATGGAATTTCATTCTTTTTTTATAGCTGAATAATACTCCATTGTGCACATACACCACATTTCCTTTATATGTTCATCTTGTAGTGGACACCTTGGCTGCAGTAGCTAGGGCTGGGCCTGGCCGTGGGCTAGGGTCAGGGACTCTTAGATGGCAGGAGTCCAAGCACTGTGGCCATCTTCTGCTGCTTTCTCAGATACATGAGCAAGGAGCTGGATTAGAAGTGGAGCAGGGGTCGGTGCTGTGGCGTAGCGGGTAAAGCCACTGCCTGCAGTGCCATCATCCCATATGGGTGCTGGTTCAAGTCCTGGCTGCTCCACTTCTGATCCAACTCTCTGCTATGGCCTGGGAAAGCAGTGGAGGATGTCCCAAGTCCTTGGGCCAGTGCACCCGCTTGGGGGACCTGGAGGGAACTCCTGGCTCCTGGCTTTGAATTGGCACAGCTCTGGCTGTTGAAGCCAATTGGGGAGTGAACCAGCGGATGGAAGACTCCCCCTACTGCCTCCCCCCTTCTATCCTTCCCTCCCTCTCTCCCTCCCCCTCCTCTCCCTCCTCTCCCCTTCCTTCTCTCTTCATAACTCTGACTTTCAAATAGATAAAAGAAGTGGGGCAGCCAGGACTTGAACCTGTGCTCTGATTTGGGATGTCAGCATTCCATCCACAGTGGACTCATTTATTTATTTTTTGACAGCTTTTCATATATACTGAATTGGAGGGAGGGTGTCAGTGCAAAGCAACCAGTCAGTGCTGTTGTCTGGTCCCCTTCCCTGTCCTGGGCTCCTCAAGGACAGAGTCTGTTTGACTTCTCGCACAGCACAGTGTGGCCACTACGTCTCTGTGGAGTAAGTGGGAGGACCCCTGTGAATAGCGCCACTGGTGTTGCCGTCTTTGAAAGTGGGCTGAGCTGTGTTCCCGGCAGGTGTGCCAGCTGGAAGAGGGGCTGCGAGCTGTCCTGTTCCTCGAGGGTGTGTTCAGGATGGTGAGACTGAGTTAGTCTGGAAAAGACTGTCAGCCTTAATCTCCAGGACTGATGGAGCAGAGAAGCAGGTGCCGTGGTTCATGGGGAGAACTGAGCTGTGTTCATGGGAAACCCTGGCATCAGGTTTGGTCTCAGGCTGGGTACGTTCAGAAGTCTGAAGTGAAGCCCAGCCAGGCCTGGGGCTGCTGTCAGATTTTGGAATTGGCCTAAGCGCATTCTTAGGTGACATTGTGAAGGGTGAGAAAACTCATGAGTTCTGAGCTCGTTTCGTGGCCTGTTGCTGGTACCAGTAACGTTTTCTCAAGATCAGCAATGAGGCCTCACAGCTGTAGCCAGCTTTCTTGTCCGAGTACTAAGCGAATACTTAACACTGTTTCAGCGTAGAACAGAGCTAGTTAGAGTGCTGATTGTTTATTTTCTGTTTTAGGATGAAAGACAGGCGGTACAAAGAAGGAATTCCAGTTTTTACTTGTTACAAATTTGAAATGGTCTTCTTTCTCTCTTTCTTTTCTTTTGCTCTCTTGTTTTCTTTGAACTACAGAGGAGTGAGTGAGTGGTCAACTGAAACAGACTAAGAATACCCGCGAGCAGCATGTTCAAGTATTTCTCTCTTTGTCTAAAATTAACTGATTTGAGCCGAGTGCTTTGGTTTTCCAAAGCCTTCTGTTGGGTCCTCTGGCTGCTGCTTTCTATGATGTGACTTGCTCTGGATAACATGTTTGGTGGGGAGCCAGCTAGAAATGACTTTGATTTTTACAGAAGGGTTAGCAAGGCCCTGTCCTGCTTAGGTGTCACCTCCTCCGGGGAGCCTTCCCAAGGTGTGCCTCCTTCCAGTGCGCCCTTCTGTGTCACCTGCCGCTGTGTCCACACTCCACCTCGGCCCCAAAGGGCAGAAGCTGTGCTGTTCCCTCTTGTATACCAGTGCCTCACACATTTGCTAGACGTTTAGGTGCCTACCAGAGTATCTGTTGTATGGCAGGTTTGGTCTATTCCCTACACAGAAGGAAAGGAGAGTATTCTGGTGGGCAGGTCTGCGAGGAGCTTTGTCTTTCCATGTGGGCGTTGAGGAGGAACTGATGGAGAGCGCAGTGGCTCAGAGGTGTTGACAGGGGCAGGGGCAGAGTGGGACCTAAGAGGGAGACCTGCTGGGCTGGGGGACAGCAGAAAGGCTCCACGTGCTTCTCCCTCCCTTTCCTGTGCCGTGGGCATGTCTGAGTCAGGCCTTTGGTTTTTGAAACAGTAGTAAAAATGTAGTTCTCTATGGCTGGCATAGCAGGTGAAGCCACCTCCTGCAGCGCCGGCATCTCATGGGTGTCGGTTCGAGTCCTGGCTGCTCCACTTCCAATCTAGCTCCGTGCTAATGGCCTGGGAAAGCAGTAGAAGATGGCCCAGGTGCTTGGGTCCCTGCTACGCATGTGGGAGATCTGGAAGAAGCTTCTGTCTTCAGCTTGGCCCAGCCCCTGCGGGGAGTGAACCAGCAAAAGAAAGATCTCTCTCTCTCTTTCTGTAACTCTTTCAATAAATAAATAAATCATGAAAAAAATGTTCATTTACTTGCTGCAGTTGGGACTTGTGAAAGTTGGTGTGTCTAGTTAATGGCTTTTATTTGCTAATTTCTGGAATAGTTTTCCAGCTGTTTGGCATATGTGTGTTTTCTTTCTACTGCGGGCACCTTGAAAGAAGGGGACAGGGAACATCACAGCTTATGTTTTACATCAATAGACTTTGTCTTCGAAATCTCCCATTTTCTAGGTGTTGGGGTATTCAAGGAGGATTGAATTTTATCTCAGTTCCCTCTTTCCTGAATCAGCTGAGAAGGAAGCCCAGGAGTAAGGCAGATGGAGACCAGCGTTTACCATTATCCCTGGCAGCAGATACGGCTGACCAGAGTGTGGCTTATGCTTGTGGGCAGGTGGCTTCTCTGAGTAGAGCTCCGTAGACAGTCCCTGGATCCCAGTCGGAGCCCGGTGTGGGCCCTGGCCCCTGCAGGAGGACAGAGGGAGGGGCTGGCTATGGGGGCACGCCCAGTTGCCTACTTTCTCCTCTTAGCTCTGTTTCCTTATCCACAGATAAGAAAATGACCCTGCACAGGTCACATCCTTTCCCAAGGTCTCACAGCTAGCCAGCTGCAGGTTTCTCTGGAGGCCATTTGGTTTCTCTGGAGACGTGGTGCTGGAGTTGGCCAGGTTGCAGGCTCACCTTCCACCGCTGTGACCTGGGGTTTATGCATGAATACAGTAGGGTTAGAATGTCCATCTCAGGGGTGCCTGGGAGGACTGCACAGGGTGTGCCAGGGCTCGGCCCTCCGCTTCCTCCGGCAGCTCTCGGCCAGCCAGCCCTGGCAGGGGGGTAGGGGTGGGAGGTGGCGATGGGAGTCGGCTTCCTCCCTGCCAGACCATGCTTTCCTTCCTTCTGTACCCTGGCCCCACCCTGGGCTTGTAGCCCCAGAAAATGTGGTGATTGCAGGCTGGTACTCCGCAGAGTAGGATTTGGACATTGATTGATTTTGAGGGAAGACAACTCCTGTGTCAGGGCAGTAGAGTTCTACAGGTTACACCTGCCCTGGGAGTACCCGGCTTCCACCCAGCACTGACGCGTACGTAGTCAGCCCTCCAACAGTGTGGGATGTTCAGCCTCGAAGAGCAGATGCCTTCCAGTTCCCCGTGTTCTCATGTCTTTTCCTAGGACGTGGTTTAGGTGCTGGCTGTAAACAGCTTAGTTAACTGCTGTTAGAGGCCTCCCCGGCTGCCACCTGCTTGTGTAAGGGATCTGTCAAATGTGATGTCGGCCCTTTTGTCTTCGCATTTCCTGAGATGTCTTGGATAAAGCAGTTCCCCTGGGGCCTTTGGGGACACTTGTTTCGGGCTCAGCCACACGTGGGGAGAAGGATGTAGCTGGGAGCTTGCGCATCCTGTGTCGAATGCTGCGTGTTGACCTCTTACCCTCCCTGTCCACCCTCCCTGTCCCTGTCTGCTGCTTGCTTCCGCCCCGATCTTGAGCTTTGAGCGAAGTGTGTGTGAGGCCAAGTCCACACAGCCTGGCCCCGCAGCCCACTTGGTTTCTCTCCTTTTCTCCACTTCAGATCAGCCTTTTCCTGGAGCAGGTTCAAGTGCGGAGTCGGGAGCTGCCCTCCTCACCCCTTCTTCCCCTCTACCTCCTTGCCCCTCTCTGTTGCCTGCTGCGGGTTGTCCTGGCCCTGTGGGGGGTGGGGCTGGCTTGGCCGCTGCCCCCCAGTGCTGAGGAAAGGTGGGGCGGGAGGGCGCTTCCTCCCGGCCTTGGACTTCCTGTGCTGGCCACTGAGGAGGAAAAGGAGCTGAAGGCGTGTGAACCCTCAGGTTGTGCAAGCAGCCCCCACAACAGCGAACATGTAAATGGCTGTAAATTATCCCCACAGCCCCCCAGATGCTGGCTGGCCAGTTTCCAGGGCAGCTGGAGGGTAGCTTTTATTTATAAATTGGTCAGCTGATTGAACGATGTTTTAAAAACCCACCTTTCCTTTTGCAATCCTTGGCAGTAGCTGCAATTAAAAAAAAAAAAAAAAACAAAACACCAAGACTAGAGAGGCCTGTTTATTTCGCAGGTCACAGTGGCTTCTCTCTCCCCAGGCTTCCTTTGCACTCTAGCAACTTCTGTATGTTGATCTCTCAGTGCACTTGGAAACCTGGCAGCCTTGCCCAGTGTGTGCCCGGTGAGGGCAGTCGGCACATCAAAGTGATTGTGTTGGCCAAGTACAGGCTGGCTTTGTGTTTGTGTTTCTGAAGCTGTTTTATTTTTTTATATGTGAAAGCCTGTCCCCTCCCCCATTCATACATTCTGGAGATGGTTTTGAAGATTGTTACAGAAAGAGAAAAAAAAGGAGGGAAAACCATCCCAGATCTCACTACTAACATTTAAGCATATTTTGGCATACTGCGTATACAGTTTCTCCTGGTTCTTGTGTCTTTCCATGTAAAAAATGTTTTGTAAGTTCCTCATTAACAGCCTCTGAATGCTCTGCCTTGGGATGGGACTTTCTTCAGCCATTTCTCTAATGCTGGAAATGCTGATTTTAAAAGTCTCTATGCTCCCGGCCAGATTTTGCTAGTTAATTTGTGAGTTGCATTCTTACCCCACCACCCTCTGGAATTCAGACTGAAAACCAGAGGTGGGTAAGCTCTGTGGTCTGTGAGCGTGCTCTGAGTCCCCACGAACAGATCTGGCCTCCTTTCTGCGCCTTGCTTGGCTTTGTTGGCTATGAATCAGACAGACGTGGTCCAGACCTCACTCAGCTCTTCCGCTGCCAGCCACGTATTCTGCAAATTCATTCTCCAAACCTCCGCCTTCCTTTCTGCAGAACGCAGGTACAAGTGGTAGCCAGTCCCAGGGTCATTAGGGGTATGGCCTGCTGCCTGGGACATGCTTCTCCTGGGGATGAGATTCTCAAGGGCAACTGCTTGCCCCCCCCCCCCCCGCCCCCGCCCCTATCTGGGATTTGGTTGCAGTCTTGGTGTAGATTCTCTCCATACTTGTGGTGCTGCCTCTGTATGTCAGATGGTAGGAGAGGGAGCCAGGCGTGTATAAACGCGTTGGACTGGTGCATTCGTGAGGCTGCAGTAAGAACTGAAGAGTCACAAACCCAGGCTTTAATGCAGTTCCGTATAACTTTCTCTCTGGACACCATCACTGTCAACCCATACGTGGTGTTGTCATCCACATTTTGATTCTGTTGCCTGAAAACACAGGCTTTTAAATCTCCTTTTATTATGTGATGGCAGCCAGACTTGAATAATTGGTGAGGAGAAAGACAACAGCTGTCTTTTTGGATACGCTTGCTTCAGATAATATTTTTTAGGGTGCTGGTGTGCAGAATCGTGATTTTTCTTTCGACTCTGTTGTCCCTTCCGGTGAACCGTCACGTGGTTCCTTGGTTTGTTTGCAGACCTCTGCCCTTGATTCTCAGGTTCCTGCTGTTGGTGGAGCTGAGTGCCCTGACTGCTGTTGGCACATGGGCTCCACCTGCCGCCTCCGCGGCTGCGGCGGCCCTTCTTGCTTCCTGTCTGGCTCTGCTCCACAGGAGCCTGTTCATTTCCTCTCTCCGGAAGCTCCCCTTATCACCAGGGCTTAAGGGATGTGGCGTGGTGAGATTTGACCTCCGAACTCTGACCTTGCTAACATCGCACCAGGGCTAACCTGAGTTAGTGGGTTGTGGCTCCGCAGCAGTAGTTTGTAATTGCCCTTAGCCAAAGGAAATGGGTGGCTGCTGGGTGGCCCTTGGAGCCTTGAACACTGAGATTTTGGGTGGGTGTTGTGTCACCACCCGGCCTTATTTTGTCAGTCTTACTTCCCTGCTGACTTCTCAGTGTTCTCTCTTACGAATTTTTCCAGTTAATGTCCCTGCTCAGCAGTGGACTTAATTCTGTAAGTATTTTTTTTAAGAAGTTTTATTTATTTATTTGAAAGGCAGAGTTAGAGGAGAGAGAGAGAGAGAAAGAGAGGAGATCTTCCACCCACTGGTTCACTGACCAAATGGCTACAACAACTGGGGCTAGGCTAGGCCGAAGCCAGAAGCCTCTGGATCTCCCCTGTGGGTGCAGGGGCCCAAAGACTTGGGCCGTCCTCCAATGTTTCCCCAGGGAGGTGGATGGGATGCTGGCACTGCAGGCCACAGCACTGACCCCCAATTCTGTACGTAGGTACTTGATTAGGGTCGTGTCGCAGATGATGGGAAATATTAGAAAACTTACTGCTGCAGGGGACCACATAGGCCAGTGCTCTCTAATAAGCAGGAAATGGAATCCTTGAGGACCTACCTACTTCTAAAAAATCTCAGGATGTGCGCACAGACACACCAGCTTCTGCCCTGCCAGGCACCACAGGAGGGCTGTGGAGCACCAGGTGACCACATTTTTTTTTATGAAAAACCTACATTTGCATCTTTTCCTCTCTGACCTGGCTCACCTCGGCTCTGTAGAAAGTTCAGCCAGTTGTGAAGTCTATCACCTTTCAGAAATGAGTTGTCCCTTAACCGTGACTCTCTTTGAAAACAGTCAAACCAGGGTTTCTAAATCCGAGTGTCATCTGGCATGCCATGAGCTTGGGACTTCAAGCTGGGGCACTCTGGGGAGTTGGGTCCACCTCCAAGTTTGTTTTCTGGCTCCAAACAAATGAGTGGCTGTTTGACTATTGGCACACGACCCGGTTTTAAAAGTACAACCATATAGGGTATGGCAGAGCGGTACCAGGGGCTTTAAAAAGTGAGGTCATGGAAGGCCCAGATGAGGCTCTTTGAATGTGCATCATGACTCCAATTAATCTTATTAACATGCTGGCTCTGTGCCTGCTTTCCCTGTCCCGGGTGTGTGAGGGCCGCGCTTTGAAGGACTCTGGTTCTTTGATGGTGCAGATGGATAACAGAAGCGTCTAAAACTTTATGTGTGATATTATAAAGGCCTTTTGTATGCTTCTGCGGATTCATTCAGCTTGGAGAAATGAGTGGGGGCATTTCATGCTGATTGCTAAGTTATTCAAAGGAGGATGGATTGCAAATGCGGTCTTCGAGCCTGGCTCCAGGACGAGATTAGAATCAGTTGACTAGGGACGGAGCCCTCCTCTGCATCCAGCACCACGCAGTGCCAGTCCAGCATTCTGGGAGTGAAAGGTACACCCAGGGAAAGCAGACCCCGGAAGGTGATGGGCGAGCAGAGGGGTTCTCGAGAGTAGGGAGGTAACTGAGTTAGGACACTCCCTGGAAGAGTGGGCCTTTGGATCCTGGGGCTCACCAGGTACTGAGCAGCGAGGAGAATGTATGCAGTGCTCCTGGGGAGAGTCAAGCTGGCGGTTAGGGTGGTCCAGTGGTGTGAGGGGAGGCTGCCAGGGTGTACTGGTGTCGGCGGGACACTTTGATTTTTCTCTTTGCTTTCTTACAAGTGCATTTCAGAGGCTAGTGCAGTTCTCCATCCTTATAAGGTTGCTGTCTGGTTCTATTTTTGCAGTCCATTTTTTTAAGTGTATTTGAAAAGCAGAGTGACAGATTGGGGAGCAAGCAAGCAAGCAAGCGAGAGAATCTTCCATCTGCTGGTTCATTCACCAAATGCCTGCAACAGCTAGAGCTGGATCAGGTTTAGCCTAGAGCCATAAACTCCATCCAGGTATCCTACAGGGGGGTGGCAGGGGCCCAAGTACATGTGTCGTTTGTTGCCTCCCAGGTGTATTAGCAGGAAGCTGGATTGGAAGTGGAGGTGGGACTCAACCCCAAGCACCCGAGCAGTGTCATGATGTATGGTAATGCCTCCCTCTGTAGTCCGATGTTAAGTCATCTGAAATACCTACCTAGCATCCCCTGTGCTGTTCTCTTGCTGTTTAACAAGTAGCTTTTGGGACAAAGAGATAATCATCAACTTCAAAAGGTATGGCTTAGATGTATTAATAATCCCCCAGTGAATGCAGATTCTGCTAAGTAGACAATAAGAGAAAAGAAATACCTGTTTCTGCACAATGCACTCACTCACCTATAACATATTACAAGTCTATTTGCCTAGGGCTTCCTTAAGGTATGCTTTTACTGGTGGTGGTACTGCAGGATTGTTGTTGTTTTAAGATGCCAGGCTTGCTCAACAAAAACTAGAAATGCAATGATTGTCCAAAGGTTGGAGGAGGGCTCAGCTGTGTATGAATGGAGAGGATTCCAAGAATTCTGTCCCAATACCTTGGTGACTTTTAAATTGAAGACAGAAACCTCCTAGACAGCAAATGTGATATACAGATAAAATTAGGGTTACTTAAAAAAATACATATATTTATTTGAAAGGCAGAGTTACAGAGAGAAGAGAACTTCCATCCTCTGGGTCACTCTCCAAATGGCTGCAACAGCTGGGGCCAGCCCAGGCTGAAGCCAGAAGCCTGGAAATCCAGCTGGGTCTTCCAGGTACGTGGCAAGTTCAAGGTGCTCCAAGTTCACTTGGGCCGTCTGCTGCTGCTTTCCCAGGCACACTAGCAGGGAGCTGGATTGGAAGTGGAGCAGCCAGGACTCAAACCTGCACCCGTTTGGGATGCCTGAATTGCAGGTGGCAGCTTAACTTGCTGCGGCCACAACTCTAGCCCCAGTGCAAGATTTCTTAAAGCCTTTAGTGTTCTGGGTGGCACTGAGGCTCACTTGGTTAGTCCCCTGCCTGCGGCGCCAGCATCCCATATGGGTGCAGGGTTCTAGTCTTGGTTGTTCCTCTTCCAGTCCAGCTCTCTGCTGTGGCCCGGGAAGGCAGTGGAGGATGGCCCAAGTGCTTGGGCCCTGCACCTGCATGGAGACCAGGAGGAGGCCTGACTTCGGATTGGTGCAGCGCCGGCCTTAGCGGCCATTTGGGGAGTGAACCAACGGAAGGAAGACCTTTCTCTCTCTCTCTGTCTCTGTCTCTGTCTCTCTCACTGTCTGTGACTCTGTCAAATAAAAAAAAAAGCCTTTAGTGTTCTGGAGAACATTGGGAACCTTGGGGAACACGGGCAGGAGTGCCTGTGCCATCCACGGAGTATTTTGTTTGGAGTATTAGTGTTCTGATGCTTCTGGAGCAGACATGGCTCCCTGCCGTTTGTGGTGCCCTGTGCCTGGCCCTTGTCTTTCCTGGGTGCATGTGTTTCCCGTTTCTCTTCCCCTCAGAGAGCAGTGATGCGTTTGTTGCTACAGGGAGGGTGGGGTGGGGTGGGAGCTGCTAGATGCCTCTTGTCCCTTTTCTTTCCCCAAGGAAGCCTGGACAGAGCAAGCTCCTTACAGGACAGCAGTGGAGCATGGGCTTCCTGCAGGCCGAAGTCGGGCGAGCTGTGCCCCTGAATCCCCACAGCCAGGGAAGGAGAGCTCCTGCTCTATATCCTACCATCTAAAAAGTGACCCCATTGGGCGGGGAAGAGCTCCCAGCCCCGGAGCCGTCAGGATGAGCCGGCGTGCCAGGGCCGCGCACCAAGATAAGCGTCGGGTCTCCAGACGCAGCGCCAGTGAATTTGCAGCACTGGGGTCATGAGAACTTGGCAGCGGGCAACCCGCTGTACTTTTAAGGTCAGCAACAGCAGCACCAAATATCCTGGGTGCAACTGTTCTGATTCTTTGCCTCAGGAATAGAACCAAGTTTGCTCGGTTGTTTTTTACTTTCACATTCTATTTTACCCAGTTTTCTGCCTTTGTCATTCTTCGTTGACACTTGTGTCCATGATAGTCTAGAATTGTGCTATCCCATACAGTCATTAAGTGTTGTTCAGATTCATTTCATACTGCCCGTGCTCAGAAGCCCCGTTTGGCTCCTGGCTGCTGTGTTGGACAGCACAGATACAGGACGCTGCGGTCATTGCAGAAGGTGCTGTGGCCAGGCCTGCTTTTGTGTCCATGGTGCTGACCCTCAGCGGAGGCATCTGCTGGGGGCCCCCAAAGCACCTCCGCCTGCTGTGGTATCTGAGGGGTTGCAGGTGCTGACAGTGGAGAGCATGTGACAGATGGCACATGTGGACACACAGCTGTCCCCTGTGACTCTTGTCATATTCGTCAGACTTGAGCACGGCATCCTCCTGGGGACCTGAACAACCCTCTGAGGGCTTGCAGGGTTAGCTCTGTGTGCCCGTCGCTTTGTACACCTACAGGACGTTTCCGATCGGCATTTTTCCTGCTAGTCTTGGCTCAGGAGCATTGCATTTGCCATGATGAAAATTTCTCATGAGATTTTCTTTTGAGCCCCCCAGACTGCTTGCTCACGCTCTCCTGGGAATCACTGGCTGATTTACTACCATGCTTTGGTTTGCTTGTAAATCCCTCCCTGATAGGGATGGAAAAAGCTCTCCCAGAAAATGCTTTTCTCTGTTGGTTGGGTTCACAGAATCTTACTTATGTCCTTACTGGATCAGGGCCTGGAAGGAAGATGTTGAAGGAGTTAGTCCCTAACCTCTGTGCAGCTTGAGCCAGCCCTGATTTCCACTGGTTGCAAGGCCCACTGCCCTGAGAAAGGGGCCGTTCTAGATGTGAAGGGCGCATGGTGTTTTATTCTGTACGCACTTGCAAGATGGGAAGTGTGGGTTGCACTGAGTACCCCAATCTGCTGGGACGCCACTAGGCAGGTAAAAAAGAGGAGTTCAGTAACACAGAATGTAGCCTCGTTTGGAGAAAGCACCTGCTAGCTTGGTTCATTCCACCCTTCTCCACTGATTCAGATTGGACCCCGCACCTGGCCAGGTGTCGCAACAGCTCCATGTGAAAGCCATGGAGCCCTCCACAGGAGGTTCCGTGGCACCATTTCCCGAGCATCTGCCATGGCCCTGGCATCATTGCATGTATTGTGCCCCACTCAGAATTTTTTTTAATAAAAACATCAATAGCTTTATTATTTATTTATTTATTTATTTTGGAAAAAAAGACCTGTGGTGTAAACAATCAGAACGAAAATCACACAAGAGGGTGGGCAAACTTCACTAGGCTGTCAGCCAAGAAAAGGCGGGAACCACACCGTCTCCCAGCGTTGAGTGCTTGGCCCTGAGCCTGGCACCAGTAGGCACTCGGTAAACAGTTGTTGAATAACCGCTAGGAGTGTATCGTCCTCACAGCTGTATAAGGGAAACATTGTTTTGTACACTTTACAGAGATGAGGGAACTGAGGTGCAGAGGGGTTAAATAACCCGGTTACACAGCTGGAACTTGGCAGAGCTGTGATTTTAGCCCTAAGGTTTTCTTTTTTTTTTTTTTTTTTTTTTTGACAGGCAGAGTGGACAGTGTGAGAGAGAGACAGAGAGAAAGGTCTTCCTTTTTGCCGTTGGTTCACCCTCCAATGGCCGCCGCTGCAGCCGGCGCACCGCACTGATCCGATGGCAGGAGCCAGGATCCAGGTGCTTTTCCTGGTCTCCCATGGGGTGCAGGGCCCAAGCACCTGGGCCATCCTCCACTGCACTCCCTGGCCATAGCAGAGAGCTGGCCTGGAAGAGGGGCAACTGGGACAGAATCCGGCGCCCTGACCGGGACTAGAACCCGGTGTGCCGGCGCCGCAAGGCGGAGGATTAGCCTATTGAGCCACGGCGCCGGCTAGCCCTAAGGTTTTCTAAACCATATAGCATGTGCCTCCTCCAGGCTGTGTGAGAAGCAGACAGACATGCATCTTCTTACTGTCTTTTGAACACTTTTAACTGTGCTTTGTTATGCTTTATATATATATCAGATTTACTTATTTATTTTGAAGTCAGAGTTACTGTGAGGCAGAGGCATAGAGAAAAAGATCTTCCACCCGCTGGTTGACTCCCCAAATGGCCATAATGGCTGGAGCTGAGCCAATCTGAAGCCAAGAGCCAGGAGCTTCTTCTAGGTTTCCTACGTGGGTTCAGGGGCCATCTTTCACTGCTTTCCCAGGCCATAGCAGAGAGCTGAATTGGAAGTGGAGCGGCTGGGTCTTGAACCGGCGCCCATATAGGATGCCGGCATTGCAGGCGGCAGCTTTACCTGCTACGCGACAGTGCCAGCTCCTTCGTATATTTAAAAAAAAAAAACATTTATTTTTGTATGAGACAGAGACAGCCAGCCAGAGATCTCTCATCCCCCAGTTCATTCCCCAAATGCCTGCAAAAGCTCAGGGCTGGGCCAAGCCAAAGCCAGGAGCCAAAAACCCAATCTGAGTCTTGCAGATGGGGGGCAGGGACCCCAGCACTTGAGCCCTCACCTGATGCCTCCCAGTGTGCATTAGCAGGAATCTGGAGTGGAGCTGGGACTGAAATGCAGACACTGCAATATACAGGCATCCCAAGCGGCATCATAACTGTTGTGCCAAATGCCTGCCCCTCCTGTTTTTGGTTAGAATGTCAGAGCTACAGAAAAGTAGCCGGAAACAATAAACAATTCTCAGACCTGTTGCCTAGATCTGTTGGGGGTATGTTCTTGGGCAGTGTGCCTTGTGAACCAGTGGGAGGGGCCAGGCTACGCAAGGATTCCTGCCTGTCTTCAAGGCAGGGTAGGGTGTGTCCCTGAGAAGGTTCACTGATGAGCAACAGTGAGATTGACCCCACTCAGGAACTGAAACCAACCCGGGAGCAGCTTGGAGAGCTTCCTGGCTGAAGGTGCAAGGAGAGAGTCAAGGGTTCAGATTTTGCATGGAAGACCTCTGCCTTTGAGAAAGGAGTGGGTTTGGGGACTGTAGACCAACACAGGCTTTTTAAGAAATGACTCGGGACTGACCAAGCAGACACTCGCGGGTGTGGCATTGCACCGTCCTGGCTGCCAAGACCAATAAACCCTGCATTATTCAGACTGCTCGTCCCATGCCATTTCCTCCCCTTGCAATCACAGTGAAAGATTAATGTTTATACTCGGCGTGCCAGGCCTGCCCACTGGTGTTTGTTAACCCTCTCCTTCTTGCTTCTGCTTTTTGACTTGCTGTCCCTACTTTGCCCCCTCTGGGTTAGGAGGCAGATGTGTGTTTGGGGGCAGAGTGGGGTTGGTGCCTAGGTGAACAGAAGGGGATCCCTTTGAAAGGGTTAAACCATATGGAAGTTTCCCAAGTTGGGGACAAGGGGCCTTTGTCCAGTTGTACACTAACTGAACCCATTGTCCTCTGCTCTACAGCCTGAGCTGGCGACTTCTCCCCTGTTACCAGCACCCTCCACTCTGAGTGAGAATCTAGCTTTTATTCCCACTTAAAAGCAGGTTTACTACTTATTTAAAATTTTTTATGTATTTGAAAAGCAGATACAGAGCTTCCACCTACTGGTTCACTCTCAAATGCTGAGCCTGGTTGAAGCTAGGAGCCTGGAACTTCACCTGAGTCTCCCACGTGGGTGGCAGGGGCCCAAGCACTTGAACTGTCATCTGCTGCCTCCCAGTTGCACATTAGCGGGAATCAGGAGAGGCACCAGGACTTGAATGTAACCACTCTGATAGGTGATGCAGGCATCCTAGGCATTTTTATTTTAAAGATTTTTATTTATTTATTTGAGAGGTAGAGTTACAGAGAGAGGGAGAGACAGAAAGGTCTTCCATCAGCTGGTTCACTGTCCAGATGGCTGCAACAGCTGGAGCTGGGCCCATCTGAAGCCAGGAGCTTCCTCCGGGTCTCCCACACAGGTGCGGAGACCTAAGCCCTTGGGCCATCTTCCACTACTTTCCCAGGCCATAGCAGAGAGCTGGATTGGAAAAAGAGCAGCCAGGACATGAATTGGTGCTGCAGGCGGAGGCTTAGCTTCCTGCGCCACAGTGCTGGCCCCTAGGCAGTGTCTTAACCTCTGAGCCAAACACCCACCCCTGTTATCATCTCTTCCTTTGACATTCCTTGCTCATGCCCAACCTATGCTAGGCAGTGAGCATCATGAGGGTGGCAATGAAGGTGGTGTGTTCCTTGCCAAGTCTGACCTCCCATGCATAGAGGAAGGGGCCTGACACCCAGCAGAGGCCCAAGAGGTATCTGCTTCTAATGCACCTTGGAAGGTGTTGGCTGAAGGAGGGGCCCCTGCCACCCGTATGAGAGACCTGGAGGGAATTCCTGGCTCCTGGCTTCAGCCTGGCCCAGCATTTGGGGATTGAACCAGCAGATGGAAAAGTGCACCTAACATTTTTTTCTATTTATTTCTCATTGACTTAAAAGGCAGAGACAGAGAAACAGATCTTCCATCTGCTGGTTCAGTCCCCAAATGCTGGGAGTTGAATGGGAAGCAGAACAACCAGGACTGGAACCAGCACTACCTTATGGGATGTAGGCATCGCAATCAGCAGCTTAACCTACTGTGCCACAGCACCAGTGCCATGATGCTGTATTTGTAAGTCATTAAGGCAGCAATCGTACACAGAGGACTGTTCAGCCAGCAGATACCTTTTGGACCTCTGCTGGGTGTCAGGCCCCTTCCTCTATGCATGGGAGGTCAGACTTGCAAGAAGGAAATGAGACGGTCTTCATTTCCACGTTTATTCTTAAATACTAACTGTCCAAACTGTCCGAAGCTTTTTGTAGGCACACACTAGAAAGAGCACAATAAGAGACTGACAACAGCAGGGGAAGTTGGCAGGGCAGCCCCATTTGAGCAAGACCTGGACTCAAGTCCCCAGGGTCCCCTACTCCACAGCCTGAGCTGGGGACTTCTCCTGGGCTACTTGCATTCTCCACTCTGCACATTGGCCAGTAGCTGGCCAATACACTGAAAGAGCAGACAAGCGGTGGGGGTGGGGTGGGGTGCATGTTTTAAATGTCCATGAAAGTGGTCACTGACGCTTTTGAGGAGATACATGAATTCATGACTCTTAACGCCCCCAGCAAGTCCAAGAGTTAGATGCTTTGGGATTTGACACTGGCATGGAGTGCTCCTGAGGGCTCTGAAGTTAGGGAGCGAGCACGTGTTGTGCTGGTCATCTCTGCAGTCCACTGACCCATGAGACGCTGCCAGGACAGTGCTGAGAGTGAGCAGTTACTGAGGGGACCCTCCAAGGTCAGGAATCAAAGAACTTGAGACAGAGTGGGTCGAGACGTTTCAGGGGCCGGTGTTCTGGTGTAGCGGGTTAAGCTTCCGCCTGTGGCACCAGCCTCCTATATGGACGCCAGTTCCAGTCCCGGCTCCTCCACTACCAATCCAGCTCTCTGCTAATGGGCCTAAGAAAGCAGTGGAAGATCGCTGAAGTGCTTGGGCCCTTGCAGCCACATGGGAGACCTGGAAGAATCTCCTGGCTCTGGATTGGCCCAGTTCCAGCTGATGCAGCTATTTGGGGGATGAACCACTGGATGAAAGAGGTCTCCGTCTCTCCCTCTGTCTGTAACTTTGCCTCTCAAATACGTCTTTTTTTTTTTTAAGAGCCATTTCATACTCTGTGTGGTATTTATACATGTGAGTCCTGTAGTAGCCTTTCCAGGTATGTCTTAAAATTTTTTTAAAGATTTATTTTTTTTGAAAGGCAGAGTTAGGGAGAGACAGAGACAGAGAGAGAAAGCGGTCTTCCATCTGCTGGTTCACTCCCCAAATGGTTACAACAGCTGAGGCTGGGCCAGGTCAAAGCCAAGAGCCTGGAGCTTCCTCTGGGTCTCCTGTGTTGGTACAGGGGCCCAAGCGCTTGGGCCATCCTCTGCTGATTTCCCAGGCACATTAGCAGGGACTTGTATCAGAGGTAGAATGGCTGGGTCTTGAACCGTTGTCCATATGGAATGCTGACGTCACAGGTGGAGGCTTAACCTGCTATGCCACAACACTGTCCCTGCTCTGGGAACTTTTTAGGTGCCCTTGTACTTAGGAGTCTCAGCAAATTGTGCTTAAGTAAGGGTTGGTAGTCTTTTGGATTAGGCTTTAGTAAGTTCCGTTGCTTCCACTGAAAGCTTAACTTGCTTTTGTTAATTTACTTATTAGAACTTAATTGCACCTGAAAACCTACTTGCTTAGGTTGTTGAGAGAATTAAATGTGATCCAGGTTAGGTGTCTGGTGTCCTTGACTTGGTCAGAGGCACAAAACACTGCAGCGTGGCCATTGGCAATTGTGTAGTAGATACTGCCTGATGTCATGCCCAGGTTGAAGTCTGTAGACAAGAAATTATCAGTGAATTCCTCCCTGTCTCTTCCCCTCCAGGGTGTGGGGAGGACAGACAGGGTGAGGCTGGAGGGGCGGGGAGGGAGAACTGGGTGAGTGAAGGAAGTCTGGTTGCTCCTATCTCGGCATGGGGATTTGTTCACAAGATAAATTACCTTCTGTGGGTCCGCGTGGCTGTTCAGGCCAGTGGTTAGTACCAGTCAGTGATGAGTGCCGACTGATGGTCACTAACGACTGAACTTGGTTGGTGCTGATGAGTGATGAAAACCGCACAGGTGAGAGAATGTGCTGGAGAGAAGCTTTTGGTGTGTGTGTGTCTCAGCCTTGTTTCAAAATCCCCCTCTCGCAGGCACTCCAAGGTAATGGTGTTTTTGTAGAGAAGGAAAGCAGTTTTACCAAAGAGTATAAATGAAGTGTTGCGGCCAGCTGCTGACAAGTGTGTTTTATTTGCTATCTCCCCTGAGAAGACTAGTCTCTGTGTGTGTGTGTGTGTGTTTCAAGGTGAGGTGCACCCTGTTGATCTTGTGTGGAATGTGAAAAGAATCCTGGCTTATCTGCATTGTCCCTATGACGACTCATGTGTGGCATGGCTTGTTTTTCTTCTAGGATGTGGAGAAAGAGAAGGAAACTCACAATTACCTCAGCAAAGAGGAAATCAAAGAGAAAGTTCATAAGTACAATTTGGCAGTCACAGACAAGTTGAAAATGACCTTGGTAAGTACCGATAAGGCTGTTTCGGGTGACACCTGTCAGAAGATAAGTGTAAATGAATAACATTTGTCAAAGATTTTAAAAAAAGATTTATTATTTGAAAGGCAGAGTTAGAGAGGGAGGGACAAAGGGATAAAGAGGGAGGGAGGGAGGAAGAGAGATATCTTGCAGCCTCTGCTCTCACTCCCCAAATGGCCACAATGGCCAGAGCTGGGCCCGGCCAAAGCCTGGAACTCCGTCTGGAGTTCCATGTAGGTGGCACTTGGGCCATTTTCCACTGCTTTCTAGGTGCATTAGCAGGGAGCTGGATTGGAAGTGGAGCAGCTGAGAGTCAGACCACCTCCCATCACAGGTGGAGACTTAGCCTGCTGCCCCACAGTGCCAGCCCCTTGCCAAAGTTTAACGGTCAAGATCCCCATGACAGGAAAATGGAATACTTCTGTAGCTTACAATATTTAGGAATAGCATTGTCTCAAAATCAGTTGCTGGGTTAACCTCAAAAAAACTTTATTTTCAAAGATTGTGTGATGTCCCCTTCCTGGAAGGATTTCGAGTGTCTTTGCGTAACATGTACGCACAGACGGACATGCAGATTCTTACAAGGTCTCAGAGAAGTTTCCTTTGTATGGAAGGAAGGAAGTCTCGGGAAAAGAATTTCGTGCCGTGCTTGGAGCACAGTGGAGCTAAGATTTTTCTCTGCTGGTTGTCAGCGTGTGATGAGGGTGGAATATGCAGCTCTCTCCATCGTTGTCACATCGTTGTACTACATTGCACCACACTCTCTAAAGCGCAGTAGGGGATGGGAGTGGAGGCAGGGAGAGGGGACTGGGCTTGGCGGCCATGAAACCGGAGCTGACAACAAAGCCAGAGCGTCCACGTTCCTCTCCGCTGAGCTGGTGACCAGCCTTGTGCTGTGCCCCTTGGTGCTTGTTGCCAGGGTTCCTGGGGCGCAGCCTCTCAGAGTGTGGATGGAACTGACAGAGTTCAGTGGAGGACAGCGTGACTGCTCCGAACAGGCCCTGCTGGATGGGGTGGCCCTTGTGGAGGAGCTTTTGATTGTAAACCTTTGTGATAAGGAACCGTCCCAATGGGACCATGCCAGAAAGGGGCCCAGGGCAGATAGATCAGCCCAGGGCATATCTTCTTTATTCCAACAGTGGCCGGTTTTAAACAACACCTTTTTTATCAAAGAAGAAAAATTTCACATGCTTTTTTTTCCCTTTCCCTGTGGAGATGCAAGTTTCTGTATACTTTCAAAGATAAAAAATTTAAATTTAAACAATACTGTTTAAGAACAAAGGAATTAGTGCTATAAATTGATCTTGTGGAGAGCAAGAGAAACAATGGAACATGAAAGAGGTTTTTAATGTTCTACTTTAATTGTGATCTTTATGTAAGCATTGCAGCTCCTTAAGGTGCCTGAAGTCCATCCGATGCGGTATGGTGTAGGAGAGCACTGCAAAAAGTTCATGGAAAATGGGATTAAAAGATGGTTTTATTTCAGGGCGAAATGTTTTTGAAATCCATGCCTGTGAGGGGCGGTCTTCAAATGTTTATGGAAGACATGCAGTATGAAAAAGCTATGCATAGATTCCAGAATTCTTTTGCACCAAAGCATCTTCTAATTTCATTTTCGCTTAAAACTTTGGAAGTACCTTCATACGTGCTGTATAAAAAAATTTAAGCGAAGTTGCCAGTCTGGTAGCCAGCGTAGCCGCTTGAGAAGAAAAGAGCTTGTTTACTGTCAGCTCGTTGCTGAGTTCCATATTTCAGAGACCTAAAGGTGACCTTCCTTTTTAGCACAACACAGGTCATCAGTTGAGGCGAGGACGAGGAGGTTGCCCATGAGCAGTTAGTGCAGAAGTAGCCCCGGAGCTTTGGTAGGCTTTCTGGGTTTGCTGGCGGCTGCTGCCCTGGGACCAGAACCTGTGGGGACCCCGGCGGCATGAGTCTGGGGACTTGAGCCGCCACATCTGCCCTGCAGACCCTGCCTCTGGCCATGCTGTGCAGATGTGTTGGCCTCCCTGGGAGGCTATCGCCTTGCGGGGAGAAGCCCTGGTGATCTCTAAGAGAAGAGAAAAACAGGGTTGCACCCTCGGGTTTTGCCTTGCTGATGCCGCTGCCCGCCAGCTAAGGGTGTGCTTTCTCCCCACTTCAGAATTCAAACGGGATTTACACTGGCTTCATTAAAGTGCAGATGGAACTCTGCAAACCCACCCAGACGTCGGGGAAGCTCGCGCCCGGCAGCAACGGCTGTATGAACACGCTTCATATCAGCAGCACAAACACTGTCGGGGAAGTGATCGAGGCCCTGCTCAAAAAGTTCCTCGTGACCGAGAGCCCTGCCAAGTTTGCACTTTATAAGCGTTGTCACAGGGAAGACCAAGGTACGTGGCCTTGCTCCCAGCGAAAGCCGTCTCTGCTTCTGCTTACGCCTTGTGTCCCCTTTAGCAGCAGGCAGATGACTGGATGTGTCTGTGTCGGTGACGTCAGAGCCCTGGTGACCCACCTGGCACCACCTGGCCGTTTCCTGGCCGTTCCTGGTTTTGAGTTGGACATGCGTGGGTCTGAGAACTTTGAGGCATCTGCGTGTGATGGGCGTGAAGGGAGATCTTGTGACCCGCACAAGGGAGTAGCCTTTTAGTTTAGAAAGGCAGTGGAGGGGCTTTGGGAATGCTCTGCAAGACACAGGAGGATGCCTGGGTGCCCGAGGCTTCCGGGCATGCACTCCATGCTGGGGTGCGTGTGCACGTGGGGTGGCACCCCGCCCTCACAGCCACATAAAATGAGTGAATGATGTTTTGATCTATCCGTCTGAACTCCATACCCACATTCAGTGAATGAGAAAAAAAAATGTTGAATGCTAATTCCAGGGCAGGCGGCTAGTGGAAATTACACCAATGGTGGTGGACAGCAGTGATTTAGGGATTTAACTGCGTGCTCATTTGAAGTTGATGTGTACCTGTGCGCCATAGATCACTTAAATTTTCTCAAGGTGTTTTTTTATTTTTATTTTATTTTTTGTTAAAGCCTAATACAGCTATAGAAGAAAATATATTGACCTTGACATGCTGTTGCATGGGATAAAACCCAGCTGAGTTGTGTGTGCACATTTTTTTTTTTTTTTTTTTTTTAAATTTGAGAATGATGGGGGAGGGAACACCAGTGAACAACCTCCCTGACATTGCCATGTCGAAGCCAGGAGCCAAGCACTCAACCCAAGCCTCCCACATAGCAGGGAGGAAACTAGTTGCTCAAGCTGTCACCACTGTGTGCCACGGTCAGTGTTGGCAGGAAGCAGGAAGCTGGAGGCAGGAGCCAGGGAAGTGAGTGTAGTGAACCCAGGTACTAACAAATAGGATGCAGACTTTTTTTTTTTTCTCCTTTTTCCTTAAAAGCAGAATCTCAGACAGAGAGAGACAGAGAAAAGGAACTTCCATCCACTGGTTCTCCCTCCAAATGGCCCGGCTGGGTCAGGCTGAAGCCAGGAGCCTGGAACTCCATTTGGGTCTCCCACGGGGGTGGCAGGTGGCAGGGGCCCAAGCAGGGCCCTGGGGGTGCATGCATAGCGTGAGACACGTGTGCAGCTCTGCTCAAAGCCATCAGAGCTTGTGTTCTGATGTCTTGGTTTGTCTGTGGCTGCTAATTCTAAATTAATTTGTGGAGAGATTTGCTCCTAGCTAGTGTCATGTTTGTTCAACAGTATATTTTCATTGTTTTTATGAGAGTTACAGATCATTTTTAAAGTTTCTTATTTTGCTTTCTAAAAGGAAGAGCTGAACTAAATTTTAGCACATTTTGGGAGCAATACTCATTTAAATTTCTTTTAAAATATTTCCTCTTAAGAGAGAGAGTGAGTTAGTTTCCATCTGCTGCTTCACTCCCAAATGGTTGGCTGAAGTCAGGAGCCAGTCATTCCCTCTGGGTTCTCCACTTGGGTGGCACCAGCCCAAGTACTCGGGCATCTTCTGCTGCCTTCGTAGGTGCATTCGCATGAAATTTGATTAGAAATGGAGCAGCCAGGACTTGAACCACTGCTGTGACGTGTGATGCTGGGGTCGCAGGCGGTGGCTTCATCTGCTTCGCCACAACGCCAGCCCCATTAGTTGCTCCTTAATCAAGGCACAGTGTACATTGGGCAGATGGAAAAGAAGTAAAAGGGGTTTTGTTCCACAGCAGGCCAGGAAGGGGTTGGGGTTATCCCTGATCTGAGGAGGAGGAGGGGGTCAGGATGGAGGGTGGTCTTGGGACTGATTAAGGACCGTTGGTAATGTGCTGTGTTTCCTCACCCAGTCTACGCCTGCAAGCTGTCAGACCGGGAGCATCCACTGTACCTGCGTTTGGTGGCAGGGCCCAGAACAGACACACTTAGCTTTGTTCTTCGTGAACATGAAATCGGAGAGGTAAGTGGTTGTTCATTATTGCTTTAAACTGAACGGAGCAGCTGGCCCTGTTTTATTGTTCCAGTCTGGTGGCTCGGCCACAGGGAAGAAAGAGCGAGAGGGGCAGAGGAGTGGGGGAGAGAGAGAGGAGATTCTGAATGAGTGAGCCCCAAGTTAACCTGCAGTGTAATTCTCTTACAATACTGTGTTGGTCTGCAATTTTCAGAGGTCGGAGGAAGTGAAGATTTTAAATTTCCATCTAGAGAGTCATTTCCATCCCTTCCTGCCTCCACAGCACTCTTACCCAGCTGAACTTTGAAAGTTGACACTCTCCATATGTTTGCTACTTAACAGGAGTCTTCAGGCCAGTTTCTCTCTAAAGGGCAATGTAGGAAATCTGATCGCTTTACCACGAAAGACATTTGACTTTGGAGAGTCTCCCCCTTCTTTGCCCAGTCGAATCATTAATAAATTCTCTGAGTGCATCGTCTGCCTTCTGTTTCCAGGAAGATTGTACTGGGGCCAGTTCAGAATAAAAGCTCTTGAGACTGTCCTCTAGAAGTATCAACCTGAGAGTGACACGAGAACACATCTCTTAAGCTCTGGGCCTCTGTCTTTTGTTTAGAACAGGAGACGATATGGAAGGCGATGCAATGTGGATGTGTTTTCTAGGTTAAAGGTTACGAAACCGTGGGGCAGGCATTTGATGTGTCAGTTAAGAGACCACGTGAGATGCCTGTGTCCCATATCGAAGGACACAGATTTGAGTCCCAGCTCCTCTGGGAGGCAGCAGGCAATGGCTCAAGTACTTGGGTTCCTCTACCCAAGTGGGAGATCTGGGTTGAGTCCCAGGCTCCTGGCTTCAGCCTGGCCCAGCCCTGGCTGTTGTGGGCATTTAGGAAGTGAACCAGCAGATGGGAGATCTCTGTTTGTCTTTCTGATTTTCAAATAAATAAAATTTTTGAAGTTAGGAAACCAGGGCCCTGCTTCCTACTGTATACAAGCCTCAAGGCTTGACCATGGGTAAATCTTGCAGTCATAATGCCCTCTGTAAAGGGGAACTGGGCTGTCTGAAAAGGTGCTCACCGATTAGACATGCATGTAAATGTGCTTTGCAGATAGTATGCTGATGTGTAAATTAGCACTCAGCTCAGGAAGTTTTAGGAAGATTGTGACTTGAGACATTTTTGAAGTTCCTTCTGATCTTGAAGCTTTTAAAGGAATTCCGACTCTGGTTTTGGAGAGGGAGCTGGGTGCAGAGGTCTCATCTGTGCCCGAGAAAGCCCAAGCCAGACTCATTAGCATAGTCTTGTCACTGGTTTATTTTTCTTGCTATAGGGCTTTTAAGGATTTCACATGGTTTAAAGCAACCCTGGGGAGGAATTAGGTTAACTTAGTTTTAAAACTTACTGTACATTGTGTTTCAGGGCTCCAGACTGCTTTCTTGGGCCTGTGTGTGGTGTTCTTGTTCCTCAGTTATTTAAGGGAAACTAACCTGAGGGAGGAAAGCTTCCATAGTTGTCAGGACAGAGGGAGAAGACCCTTTATAATGCCCTTATTTTGAAGACCTTAACGTACAGTTTAATTATGACAAATTCACAGAATATTCTTTTTTGAAAAGATTTATTTATTTGAAAGTCATAGTTACACAAAGAGAGGGCAGACAGAGAGACAGAGAGAAGTCTTCCATCTGCTGGTTTACTGCCCAGTTGGCTGCAACGGCCAGAGCTGCGCTGATCTGAAGCCAGGAGCCAGGACTTGGACCTTCTTCCACTGCCTTCCCAGGCCATAGCAAAGAGCTGGATCAGAAGTGGAGCAGCCATATGGGATGCTGGCACTGCAGGTGGTGGCTTTACCCGCTACGCCACAGCGCTGGCCCCTCACAATATTCTAATGTAATATTTTGCTCTTCTGTTCCATGTTTCTCACTTTACAAAAATTATTTTTTAATTTATTTATTTGTTTTTAAATATTTATTTATTTATTTGAAAATCAGAGTTAGAACTTCTATCCACTGGTTCACTCCCCAGATGACTTCAACACCAGGGCTGGGCCAGGCTGAAGCCAGGAGCCAGAAGCTTCATCCTGGTCTCCCACGTGGGTGCAGGGGCCCAAACACCTGGGCCATCATCTGCTGCTTTCCCAGGCCACCCTCAGGGAGCTGGATCAGAAGTGGAGCAGTCGGGATTCCAGCCGGCGCCCATATGGGATGCTGGCAGTGCAGGCGGCGGCTTTACCCGCTGTGTTACAGCATCAGCAGCCCCTTGCTTGAGTCCTGACTCCGAGTTCAGTACCTGGCAGGATTTTGTGTGTGTGTTGTTTCACAGTGGGAAGCCTTCAGCCTTCCAGAGCTGCAGAACTTCTTGCGCATGCTGGACAAAGAAGAAGACGAGCAGCTGCAGAGCCTGAGGCGGCGCTACTCTGCCTACAGACACAAGCTGGAAGAGGCCCTGGGCGAGGGCTGGAAGCCCGGGTAGAGCGGCCGGCTCCCTGCCAGGAAGGCACGCGGCGGGACCCACGCACCCAAGTGCCTCGCTTTGCAGAGGGCTGTGTGCTCGCCCTGGGACGCTAGGGTCTTCCCCCTTTTCTCTCTAGATCTAGTTCCTACGACCTGGTCACGCAGCCTCCTGCACCTTTAGCCACTGTGTAAGGGACTCTGCTAGCTTGTTCCATGGCAGCGAGCGGGGGCCCGCAGGCAGCCTTGGCAGGAGCGCCTACAGTGCTTGGAAGCATGAACTCTGGGTTTTTGTGTTCTTATCTTCTTTTAGGTTGTTGTAGTTCTGTGAGGATGATGTTAAGCTTCAGGATGTGCAGATGGCTTTTTCAAAGCTTAACGAGGAATCTCTCAGAATGCTCGTTCTGTGTTGAAACTACCTGTCCATGTCTGGTTTTGTAAGTGTCGAGAGGAAACGATCCATGTGAATTCGAAGGCACGGGAGTCTAGGAACGCCTAGACATCCGTGGAGGAGTTCGACGAAGAACGTTCAGAGCAAGTTTGGAAGAAGGCACGTGTGGAGGCAGAGACGCGGAAGGCCCGGGACACGCTGGGCTGCAGAGTTGGTGGTAGAGGCTTACAGAGTGAAAGGCATTCAGTGTGGAGATACTCAGCCCGTTTTAGGATTGCTTGATTGCCTTGTGGGTTCAATGTGGGAACAGAGCCAAAGAGGTAGGATCTAAGCCAAAGGAGGGAGCCAGGAGCTGTGAGCTGAGCGCAGGATGCGGCCTGGACATAGCGGGGCCTCGCCCAGCCAGGGCTGCGCTCTGGGGAGTGGAAGGTCTGACTGGTTCGGGCCTCGGCCCTTTACTGCCTCCTGTTTTCCCCGCCAAAAGTTGTTTCCAAAGTAAGGGCAGCTGGTTTCCCCTTGACCGTCAGCTGGGAGCAAAGGGCCCTGAGCAAACTTGGGTGACAATCACTCCCTGCCCATTTTCTTCAACCCCTCTCCCCCGCCCAGTCCTTGTCCCCTGTCCTGCCTTTTCTCTTGCCTTCCCGGCCCCACCCCCTTCCTCCATCCTGCCTCTCCTTCTCTTCTCTCTCCTCCTGATTGATTGAAGAGCGAGGGCCACCCCAGCCTTCTCTGTTCTACGCAAGGAGGGAGAAAAGGCCCCCGCCCCCGCTGACCTCACCGCAGGCGTTTGTCCGGCTGTAATGTAACGAAGGCGCCCGTTCCTTCCAACCAAAGAGATGCTTGTGCAATAGAAGCCTTCCTTAAAACAGGCGGCGTGACCTCATTTTACGCAGCAGCGTGTATCTGCAAGCGGGGAAGGACGTGCTGTGGTTTCAGAGGGGCCTTATGTCGTAGCTTTATCTAGAGTTTTTTTTTGTCTTGTTTTATAAATTCCCAAGGAATTGTTAACACTTTGGTGACACCTAATGGATTCCTATTGAAATTCCAAGGTGCTTCAGTTCTTTGCCTCTTCGGTGAACTGTGCCTTGTATTTCTGTCTCCCTGCTTTTCAGAGAATCCCCTTGTTGCTGGAGGCAGATTCCACATTGGTTCTGCTGTGGCACCTGAGTTACTGAGACAATCGTTATCTTCATAAGCTTTTCAGGAAAGTTGGAAAAAAAATAGAAGTAGAACTAGCTATAAAATATGTATGGCACCTCTTGTTTAATTTTGCATGTAACTTCTTAGTGCATTGATGAGGCTTTAGTGACATTGTCATCTGACACTTTATTGTTCAGGGACTGCCTTTGTGAGTTGTGTACTGGTTTTACTGTTCAGACCTTGAGGCTTGAGTATGCTGTCGTCAGCCACCTGGTCTTTTAATTACTCAACCCAGTGAGTTTATATTTGGTGAAGCATTTGTTTCTCAGATTAAGACACTGTTAGAACTTAAGGTAGTAGCTGATGGGTATCTGTGAATTTTTTTTTTTTTTTTACTTGAAGTAGAGATTTGTCTAAAACAGGCATCCTCAATCTGTATTTATCCGGAACCTCGCTCACTGTCATGTGCACTACAAGTTGCGATTTGGAAAACTTAACTGTCTTGGAATCCTGCCAGGTCGTGGTTCTTGAAGACTGATGTTCTCTCCCAACACTGGAAACTGCAGCAGCATTTGTAATGTGTCAAAGAAGGAAAACGGCCCCTACCGCCGAAGACTTGTTACAAATCATTGTGTGATCATCATTAGCGTTTCCAAGCTTTGCCTGATGCTGTTTCTCTTCAGTAGGTGATGGTACAGGGAAGATGTTACACGCAGGGGCGGTGTTGCAGGGCAGCATTGAAATCGCAGAAGTAAAAAAGTTATAATATTTATAATTTTGATGAGTTTATTTTTATAGGGAAGATTTTTCTCCCCTAAAATTATTTCTGGAATGGCAAAATTGTTTCCATTATTAAAAATTGAAGTTGTTAGTTGATGCTTGCTTGTGTGTCTTTATTTATGAGACTATGCTAGACACAAAAAAGGTCCCAGGAATGGGACAAGCGGCTTTTGTAGAATATGGGGTGGTGCCTGCGTGCAGTCACTTTTACAGGGCTGGGTGGGGCACATGGTTCTTCGAAAGGCCCTTTTTCCTTCGCCTTATTCTCTGTAGAAAAGTAACAGCCCACATAGCCCACTCCTAGTTTACTTGCAACAGTTGTTTTCATTGTGAAATATACATAAATCCAACAACATGTTAAAGCATAGCAACAGTGTCCGGAGTTCCGAAAGAGGACGCCCTGCTACCGCTGCCACAGTAGCCCCTCCTCTCTTCACCCCGTTCTGGCTCCAGGGACTCCTGCCGTAGAGATGGGCACTTCCAGCGTCATGTGTGTCTTCCCCAGCTGGGTTGGAGGGGGTTTGGGGAATCGCCCTGGCTCTGAGGTTGCACCTGGGTGCCCTGCAGCACAGCACTGCCCCCTAGAGCACAGGAGAGGGAGCAGCCTGGTGGTGCCAGGCAGCATGGAGGAGCGCTCATCGCACACGCCACAGCTGCTTCCTAAGCAAAAATGTTCTGGCTGGAAATTATGGCCGCTAGGTTGTTTTCCTTTTTTTGCTGAAATATCTAGAGGAATCTAGTTTGGGGGTTTATTCTGGGTTACTACTCAAGGGGCCAGGCTGGGGGTCAGTGGGGAGGGGGAGGCGAGGAAAGAAAATATATTCCTTAAAGAGAGTTTGCTTCCTGCCCCTGGCTTTTTTTTTTTTTTTAATGTTTTCACCCATTGGTAACTGTTGTTGAAATACTCACATTACAGAAATGTTATTGTGCTACTGTGGTATATTTGGCCTTTGTCCACAGTTCCTTGCTCATAATTTTCCTCCCCAAGCAGGTCAGGGAAATGTGACTCTTTCCCTGCATTTTTCCCATCTTGGAGCTGGCTGTAAAAAAATTGCCTCATCTGATAGTAGATCGTGAGACTCGTGTTTCCAGAGGGGTCCTGCCCCATACCCGCGAGGAAGGAGTGCTGGGCCGAGAGGCCAGGAAGAATCTGGACAGACAGGCCTCACCGGCTTCCCGCCGGGTCCTGTCCTTTTCATTTATTCACATTTCTGCGTGGGTATCCACGCTTCAGTGATGTTTACGCAATGGAGACTCCGAAAAAGCCAAAAAGGACCGGGCTTTCAGTGCCGGTGGACGGCAGCACACATGGGGTTCCCGGGAGTCAAGTGCCTGGGAGCACGTGGCAGTTCCATGCCCTCCCGCCCCTGCATGTTTTGCAGAGTCCTTTGTAATAGACTCTCTGTGTGACTAGCGTCTCCCTGGGGCCTGGGAGCTGCTGCGGCAAACGAATCAAACCTGAGCCGTGGTTACGGCAGTGCTGGCTTAGTGCAAGTCAGGCAGAAGCTCAGTGGGGCTACCCTGGCTTACACTTGGCACGTGAGACGGCAGCAGCCTTGGGGGCTGAGCTCAGCCTGTGGGGTCTGACGCCGCCTCCAGGCAGGCAGTGTCAGAATCGAGTCAGGGGACCCCAGCTGGCGTCTGCTGCAGAACTGACTGCTGGCTGGGGGGAGGAGTCCGCACACATTCTGGGACAGTAGAGGTGATCTGTGTTGTGAGAATAAGTAGGAGAAACTGAGCTTGAGTTGGTTTTTCCTTTGACAGTGCTCAGTTGGATACTGTAAGATGATCTTAAGTAGGTGTTTTGTTGAAAGGAGGAGGAAATTCTGTACTATAATAGCTGTAGGCAACCAAATGCCTGCCATATGCCAGGTGAAAAGCTGTGTGTTTGTTAACCCATTCCTTCCCCCACGAGGCGTGTACTGCTCATGTCCTCATTTTGCAGATGACTTGCTCAAGGTCAGTGGATGAGTGAGTAGCAGAGAACTGCCACGTGTCTGCAGCCTTTTTAAATATAAACGCCTTTCTGTTTCCCATGTAATTGCCCGTATTTGATCCAGAGCCTGGTCGGTTGCCTGTGCTGCTCCAGTGAGGCCTTGTTAGGCCAGAGTGGTCGCTCATCCAGTAACTTGTTCATCCATCATTCCATTTAGGTGATTGTGTTGATGACAGTGAGACATCAGCCTGCGTATTCACGCAGAGGGCCTGTTGCATGGAGAAACCAACAGGGCCACTAACTGACCCCAGTGTGGTCACTGCAGTGGGTGAGCAGTTCCTGGAGCCACCAGAAGAAGGGTGGCCTCCGGGAGAAGTCCCAGGAGCCACCTGACCAGGGCCAAAGCTTGAGTGACTCTTTACCACCCCCCAGCCGAGGACTAGTCTTTCCACAGGATCTAGGGACGGCATACGGAGCTTTGAGGTGCACCAGGTTCTGCTGGGAGTCACGACTTGCTCAAGTAAAGGTGCCAGAAAGAAGCTCTGTGTACGGATACAGGGTTGGGAGGTAGGCGGGTAGGTGGCTGAAGGCTGGGGTGGGGAGTGGCTGGGTTGGGCTTGGATCGGTTTGCTTATTTTGGTTTTGGCTTTATATTGTTTTTTGGTGAGCTGTTCCTTATTGTAGGAGGTGGAGATGGCAAGGTGGAGGACACAGACCCCTCTGATCTGAAATTACAGTTTCCCAAACACACCTGTGAGTTTCCTGTGTTTGCCTGAGGCAGCTCTTGGCAGCACCTGAATTCCACAAGCGCCTGTCTTCCTGTTTGCAGGTGAGCATTGGAACTCTATTTTTAAAAAAGATTTATTTCTTTATTTGAAAGAGTTAGAATCTTCCATCCACTGGTCCACCACCCCCGTGATGGCCCCAACAGCCAGGCCTGAGCCAGACCGAAGCCAGGAACTTCTTCTGGGTCTCCCTTGTGGCTGCAAGGGCCCAAACACTTGAGCCATCTTCTGCTGGTTTTCCCAGGTACATTGGGGAGCTGGATTGGAAGTGGGGCACCTGGGACACGAATTGGTGCCCTTATGGGATGCCAGTGTCACAGGTGCATGCTGAGCCACAACACCAGCTGCAGGAACTTTGAATGTTTACACACAGCTCCAAAACGTCAGGACTCTTAAATCCAAAAGTTGAGATTTGGCCTTGTTTGGGGGGAGGGAGGTATTTTATTTTTAAAGATTTATTTATTTGAAGGCAGAGCTACAGAGAGTGAGCATGTGGGAGCAAGAGCTTTCATTTGCTGGTTCGCTCCCTAAATGGTCACAACAACATGGGTAGCAGGGGCCCAACCACTTGGACCGTCCTCTGCTGCCTTCCCTGGCCGATTAGCAGGGAGCTGCCTTGGCAGTAGAGCAGCCGGGACTCACACCTGCACTCATCTGGGATGCTGAGTGTTGCAGCTGGTGGCTTGACCCGCTCAGCCATTATGGTGGCCCCAGGAATTATTGTAACTAGTGAGGTTTCTTAAGTCTTTCCGAACAGTCCTGGATGTAATCCAGCTTGTTAATCTGGTAGGCAGATATCTGGGCTGTGAGTGGCAGGTGCACTGTTCCCCAGCTGAGCCACTGTTGCGGACATGTGAGGCTCATTGAGCCCCGTGTGTTCCCTTTGTCTGCAGAGAGGTTTGAGGCTTCTGCTGGAGAGGGCTTTGCCATTTACAAGTCCAGTAACGTTTACTGAAGTTCCAGGAATTTCGCCGACGCCGCGGCTCACTAGGCTAATCCTCCACCTGGCGGCGCCGGCACACCGGGTTCTAGTCCTGGTCTGGGCCCCTGTACTCATGTGGGAGACCCGGCTAAAGTTCCTGGCTTCGGCCCAGCTGAGCCCTGGCTGTTGTGGCCACTTGGGGAGTAAACCAACAGATGGAAGATCTTCTCCCCAACCCCACCAAGCCTCCCCCCCCATTCTAATTTGCAAAAAAAAAAATCTTTAAAAATAAATAAATCTTTAAAAAACAAGAAAAGAAAAATAATTTTAAAAGCATATACAAGAAAGTAAATAATAAAGGGTGGATATGAATGAAATTTTAAAAACCCAGAAAATCAATGAAACCAGAATTAATTTTCTGTCACTAACAACTTGATAAACCTCTGGCTAGAGTGATCAGAGAACAAAGAACATAGAGGACCAATATCAGGAAGGGAGAGGTGATGCAGGCTGGATGTGTTCATGTTTTAGATCCTTGCATGGAAGTCGGTTTCCTTCAAAGTTGCTATTATTTTGTGTAAGAAAAAAAACTCTGAAAATAGTGCTGTTCCATTTTGCCTGGCTTGTGACAGGTTTGCTAACGCCAAGTGCTGATGTTGCCGCCCCCACCTTCTTGGCTCCCTGGGGTTTAGAGTTTGCTGCTATACCTGATGATGGTCTCACTTCTGAGTGACGTCCAGCTTCATGTTATTGGAAACTGTAGAGTCTAAGCTCATTTAATGGGAAGTATGATTGTAGGCTCTTCTCTCCCTCCCTACTTCCTTCCTTCTTGGTCCACTGGACAATGGTTTGGGACTTAATTATATTGAGGAATGAATGTATCTTGTTTATTGTTGTGTTCTGCAGTGTTTAATTCTTACAACCCTTTTGTTGTTGTTGTTAAAAGTGTTTATTTTGAGAGAGACAGAGATACCGCATCCACTGGTTCATTCCTCAAGTGTCCGCAGTGGCCAGATCTGGGTTGATTCTAGGCTGGGAACCAGGAATCCAATCCAGGTATTCCATTTGGGATTTTTTTTAATCTCATTTACATTGCTTTGTCCTGCCTTTTGCATGAAAAGAAATTTGCACACCAAGTCTTAATTTCATCCATTCAGCAATATTTGTAAGCCTTGTGACAGTCTTAGGAACTGGTTAAGTTATGGTGAGAGAGAACATCCGGGACCCTGTCTTCATGGAGACCAGAGTCTGTGAGCCATGTAAACTGTTAGGAATCGTGGAGGCGAAATGCAGGGTGCCATGAGAGTGTTTAATCAGGGGGTCGGAGAAAGCTTCTTTGAGAGGGGCTTAGAGCTGAGATCTTGGAGATGGGAAAGGAGTTACTGAGCGGAGTTCCTAACTCTCAGGAATGTTCTCTGCGTGGTGGGGCCTGGTTCCTGAGTTCGTTCTTCTGGGCAGCGTATGATTTTTCAGGTTCATACTTGCAGTTTTTTCTCTATTTTGAGAACTTGAGGGCTAAGTAATTCTGCCCAGGTTAGAGTTCATCTGGCAAGAGTAAAGTCAAAAATTTTTTTTTTTTTTAAACTTTTTTTTTTTTTTAAAGCCAAGCTCTTTTTTTTTTTTTTTTTTTTTTTTTTTTTTGGACAGGCAGAGTGGACAGTGAGAGAGAGAGACAGAGAGAAAGGTCTTCCTTTTGCCGTTGGTTCACCCTCCAATGGCCGCCGCGGCCGGCGCGCTGCGGCCGGCGCACCGCGCTGATCCGATGGCAGGAGCCAGGAGCCAGGTGCTTTTCCTGGTCTCCCATGGGGTGCAGGGCCCAAGCACCTGGGCCATCCTCCACTGCACTCCCTGGCCACAGCAGAGGGCTGGCCTGGAAGAGGGGCAACCGGGACAGAATCCGGCGCCCTGACCGGGACTAGAACCCGGTGTGCCGGCGCCGCTAGGCGGAGGATTAGCCTATTGAGCCGCGGCGCCGGCCTAGTAAAGTCAAAATTTACAATGGCAATTGCTCTGGATCAAACTCCCATCTCCTCCTACAAAATGGAGATGGCATCATGTGTTTGTTTGCCTCTCAGGGCTATAAGGTGCTGAGTGTGACGCTATCTCGTACACCGTGAATCCTGGCATGGTGTGTGGTGGTGGTATTTTCTAACATCTGTTTCTGCAGCAGTATGGCTACTTTACTCCCTTCCTAGCGTGTTGACACTAACATTCATCTAGAAGCATCCTAGGTATCAGTTTCCAAGATGGGCAATTTTAGCCCAGCAGAAGGGCCTTTTTCCTTTTTCTTTCTTTTTTTTTTTTTTTTTAATCAAGGCTCAGGGAAGGAAATGGAGTTCAAAACACAGCACTCAAGATGCTGGTGCAGTTGGTAGACCAAGTAATCACTTAGTGCCTTAGTGCTTCCCCTGTGCTCTGCATGAATCCAGATACCGAGTGTGATCTCTGCCAAGTTAGAGCTACAGGGCTCTGGGCAGCTGGGACCAGGGAAGTCAAGTTCAGGTGCAGAGTGATGCTGATTGATAATGCAAACCAGAGGGCTGGGTGTGGGTGCAGTCTGGTGCTTTCCTGAATGTAAGCTCCCCGCTTTATTATTTCCTTGGAGACAGGACTAAATCTTCAGCTCACTTTGCATCTCTCCTAGCTGCAGGGTACAAAATCTGTGGGAAGCAGCCGCTTGGGCACCTTTGAGACAGGAAAGGTCTCTCCAGGCAGACCCTGAGCTGCAGCTTCCTGCCTCTCTTCCTGCAGCCTGTGTCCCTTTCTGGCTGGACTTGAAAAACTTGAATTGAAAGGCAGAGTGGCATCAAGAGAGACAGAGCTCTTCCATTGCTGGTTCATCATCCCCCCCCCCCCCCCCCCCCCGCCCGGGCCAAAATGGCCAGGGCTGGGCCAGGCCAAAGCCAGGATTCTGAAGCTGTATCCGGGTCTCCCCGTGGGTGGCAGGAGCCCATGCGCAGTGGGCTTCCTTCTCTGCAGGGGGCTCCAGGAAAGCGAGGTCTAAGGCTGAAGGCTGCCCTGGTAGATGACTGAGAAGTTAGTAGTCTCTCCTTCCAGACTGCCAGAAAGAATCTGAGTTGTAGTGTTGGTCTTAGCCCTCATGAAGTTGATGCTCTCTTAACCTGGGAGGTGCTGGGAGACAGGGGACTTGGGACAAAAGTGTACCAACTGGCCACTCTCCTGGGGGACTTCAGCAGAAATAGAATCAACTGTGCTTCCTAGCTCCTTTCTCAGCGCCGGGTGGAGGCGAGGGAGCTGTGCCTGAGCCCCACTTGGACAACAGGTGCCTCAGAAACCCAGCCAGCAGCAGGGCAGCCGCAGCTGCCGAGCTGCTGCTCTCTCCCCTCCCCACTTTCGGGAGTCCTGGAACCCACAGGACAGGAGATGTGGACTTGTGTTTGAAGCCGGCTGGTCAAGAGGGCCTGCCCATTAAAATAGTTTCCAAGTGCTGAAGACGTTTTAGCAACCATGCCAACAAGGAAGCTTCTACTTAGTTTTTGTAGCAATGGCTGAGAACCAGTGTTTATTTATACATAGATACTTCAAAAAGTTAATGGAGGAGGTCTGCATTTGTGGCCTAGCAGGTTAAGATGCTGCCTGGCAGTGGGGGATGGCCCAAGTGCTTGGGCCCCTGCACCCACATGGGAGACCTTGAAGGAGGCTCCAGGCTCCTCGCTTCAGATTGGCGTAGCTCCGGCCGTAGTGGCCATTTGGGAGGTGAACCAGTGGAGGGAAGACCTTTCTCTCTCTCTCTCTGTAACTCTGTCAAAAAAAAAAAAAAAAAAAAAAAAAAGATGCTGCCCGGGATGCCAGCAACCTGTTCAAGCCTCACCTGCTTCACTTCTGATCCTTCTTCCAGCTAATGGGCCTGCGAAGGCAGAAGTTGGCCTAAGTCTTTGGGTCCCTGCCACCCATGTGGGAGATCTGGATGGAGCACACCTGGCTTTGGCTTGGCCCAACCTTGGCTGTTGTATTTGTAGATAGATTTCTTTCTCTATTTCTGTATTGCTCTGCCTTTCAACTAGATGAAAATAAATGAACATTTTAAAAAACATTTGCAAAAATTTTGAAATCCATGCATGTGATTTTTTTAAAAATACACATTTTCTGTGAATTTTTTGAAACCCCCCTTTTCTTAAACATTTATTTATTTGAAAGACTTAAAAGAATCTTTGATCATCTGGTTCACTCCCCAAGTGGCTGCAACAGCCAGGGCTGGGCCATCCCAAAGCCAGGAGCCAGGAACTTCATCTGGACCTCCCACATGTGTGCAGGGGCCCAAGGACTCAGACCA
This sequence comes from Oryctolagus cuniculus, assembly GCF_964237555.1. Lineage (NCBI taxonomy): Eukaryota > Metazoa > Chordata > Mammalia > Lagomorpha > Leporidae > Oryctolagus > Oryctolagus cuniculus. Next base: position 66,855,380 of record NC_091442.1, read on the forward strand.
TATTCTGCTGCTTTCCCAGGCGTATTAGATGTTGGTGGGCTGCAGTCATCTGAGTGCTTGGCTGGGGCTGGAGGATTTGCTTCCAAGATGATGCATCCACATGGCAGGCAAGTTCAGGTTCTTGCTATGTGGACTTCACCATAGAGCTGCTTGTGCTCATGATGTGACAGCCGGTTTCTCCCCCACAGTAATCCGAGAGAGAGCAAGGTGGGAAGTGGCCATGTCTTTCATGGTCTAGTCTTGGAAGACACATACGATCATATAGGACCTCGTCTATTTGCCACATGAATCAACCCCGATGCACTGTGGGAGAGGATTACACAGCATCGTTAGGAGCCATCTTGGAGGTTAACTTATTTCCAGCATGACTGCACTAGTCAAAGTCATGTGTCAAGGGTGGGGCCCTCTTTGACTTTCCTTCCATCCATGGTGTTGTGGAGCTGGACAAGAAGCATCTCTCCTTAGTCTGCCACTGGTTTCTCTGTTAAGTATAGAGATCAGAGATAAGTTCTCTTTAGTCTACATGATTGCCTTTCAGAACCAAGCTACTAGGCACAGTAGGCACTCAGATGTATGATGAGAGAGGAATGATAGATCCTTCCTGCAAATGTACACAGCAGAGTTCACTATAAAGATGAGTTTGAAGCTAGAACTTTGAAATCCTGACTCCTGAATTACTATCATGTACTTGAGCAAATTAATGAGGGAAAGAAGCTATCCCATGGAGCTGTCTTTGTTGCCCAAAAAAATGACAATTACAAGTATCCTGGTATCTAGGAATCTGTCAGTATCCAGAATGTGGGTTGGAGGACGTACATGGCTGTCAGGTCTTACAAGCAAGTGGCATGAAATCTTCCGCTGAAAGACCACGATTGACAGCTGTCATTCATGGCATTCTGGGAGCTACTACCCACATCTAGCACCTGAATCCTAGGTGGCGATTCCTAAGCCATCAGTAATGGTCTCCTCAGTGTTTTCGGCGTGTGTCCTTTGGGTCCTCTGGCTGCTGGCTCTTGCCTCTGCAAACTTCAGTGTATATGTGTGGTCAGTCGTTTAAATCCACTGGTGGAAGAGAAAAATGAAAAGCAGACTAATTCTGTTGGGAATGTTCTACAAGGCAGTCTTCATGGGGGAATAGGCGGAGTCAGTTAAAAAAGATGGGACCCGTAGAGTCTGTGTGCAAGAACTTTCTTCTTTTTGATGATATGACATTATGAAACAACCAGATTTTCTTATTTTTAAGATAGTACAGGGTACCCATGAAGTTGCCAAATTACTATCTTATTTTTCCATTTGCTTAGTGGCTCTGTCTTCTTTTCTCTACTACTTAGACAAAGGTCAGAGACCAGGTAGCTCTCAAGTGAAGTCTGACTTGGATATTTCAACTTTATCCTGTCTTTATCATTCAGGGTGTTGGTGTCTTCTGCCCTGACGTGTAAGGCCAGTACTCACCTTCTTACCCGCAGTGTTTCTTGGCCTTACATCCCAGATTTAAGCAATTAGGTCTACAACTGCTATTTTTGGCCTGATCTAGCTTTCCACGAGGTCTTTGAGGGGGGAGGGAAGTCACCCAGCTAGGTGATGAGCCCTTGCAACTAAACAGCTGACAGTGCTCAGGAGAGGTGCCATGACGGGCCTCAAGCCCCCCTGCAGGTTATTGCCGGGCTTGTCATGACCGCTCTTTCCACAGGCCTTCCCCCCACCACCCTTGGAGCACTTGCCATTTTTATTCAGATTTTAAAGAAATAATAAGCTAAGGCTTAGTTATTTAATGATCTGCCTAATAAGATATAGGACAAGTGCTCAAAGTTAAATATCTTAAAACATCACGTGTTACAATAGTTATACATACCTGTGGGGTATCAATACATTTTTAAAATACGCAGGCCATTTCTCAGAGTTGTGTTTGCACTGAGCAACTTTGAGGAATGAAGCCATGTCTTCTAGAACAGGGAGCAGGCTTAGTGCTTGTGGTCACACGGCAGGTTCTTTAAGCTCCATGCTGCTTTCCTGTTAACAACCACTGCTTGTGCAGGTGCCCATCTGTGCCCTTTGCAGCACACCTGTGGGACTTGGGGGCAAGAGCGAACCAACAGGTTTTCACTGCTTGCTGTGCTGTAACCAAGTCCTTTGTCCCTAACCCAGTATCTCCTGTCTTTTGCAAGTATCCACGCAACAGTCAGCTTGCAAGAAGGCAGAAATCAAATTCTAGACCCTCATAAGTTACACTGTGATATGCTCAAACCACCTGTTTTACTGTTATAGACACCCATGAAGTTGCCAGATTACTAACATCTTATTTTCTACTTTGTCTTCAAAATTGCCAAGATATGAGACAACCTGCTAGGATTATGGCTTGTTTTTTTAAAATTTAACTGGAACACGGCCACATACAATCATTTCTGTATCTTCTGTGAATCAACACTGGGGACCCACATGGCATTCAAGCCTACATGAACTGTTCCTTTAATGAATCTGTTGACCCCTGTAATGTAACCACATGACTGGATTTCTGTGAGGGCAAAGTACCTTCAAAAGTGAGTTCACTCTGTCCTTTGGAAGTCAGCCAAGACTTTATTTTTGCTCTAAAGCTGCAATGGCATACTGGTTTATCAGGACTTTCTACACGTTGCTTTACAGGATTATTCATCAGCAAGGACTATGCATTATGAGCTATCCAAATAGAGCTGTCTCATGTCCATTACCAGGTGAGTCTTTTAGCTCAAGGTGGGGAAAAGCACTATGTGAGAATTACTAGTTGTGAACGGAAACAAAGGACACATTCCCACTGGAACAGAAATCAATTTTAATTCATTGAAAAGTGCAGCAGTGAACAGGGTCCTTGGAAGGGCACTTTCTAAATGAGATGACACAAAGCCGGAACAGATGATGCCAACACAAGAACTAACAAATTGGTGGAATGAGGTGGCGTGGACAAACAGAAGAACCTGGAAATACTCAGCTACTTCCACTGGTGGGTCAGTCTGAAATAATCTTTGCTTTCTCTTATTAAGGATCAGCTTTTTCATTAAGAAAGCACTAATCTTTATTTTAGATACTTAAAAAAAATCAATGCAAGAACATTTTTCACAGATTAAGCGATAACTTCCATGAGTATCATTAGTATTTTGTACAAAAAAACCCCTATGGTTGTTAGAATGTATTGGCAGCAGCACCACTTGTGAAATTCAAAGATGCTCTAAAGATTGTTCCCCCTTTGTGGCTTTATGTGAAAGGAAGCTTCATAATAAGAAATCCTATAAGGCAAAAAAATCTCCATTTCATTGCTAAGGCCTCCATTCATTCCTAATGGTTTTATCTGTTCTCTATTAGGAAGGGCACCGACAGATATGGACTTGACCAGTACAACTGAGAACAAGGCAGGCCTCCTGTAGTGGGTCCCTTCTACATAAACATTCTGGACATAGTGTACTTTTTAGTTGGTTGGGCTATAAATGGAGGTCTCTATTCAAAGATTAGGTAAGAAATGTACCAAAAACAGAAATGGTACAGAAGAGGCCTTACCATATCCCCACCACCCAAAATGTTGGCTGAATGAAGAGCCACGTGGCAGAGATCCTACTAGCAACTACTTTGGGTAACTCTTAGGGCTTTACCTGCTTTCCCGAACCAACAACATAAAACTGAATAATATGACATCACAGCCCAAGACCTGGTAAGAGTTGCTTTCTTTTTATTTGGGAATAACTGTGGTCAACTTTCATTACTGTGGAAGTTGACTGATAATATTATCAGTCAAATAGAGAATAAAGGTGATACCCATACTCAACATTGTAGTTTGTTACAAGATTTCTACCATTTCTCTAAAACAGTCACAGCAGAGGTGTTCATTTCACTCCCTATTTCGTCTCGATACTTGAGGTAACGGGATAAACTCCACAGCTATTAACCCACCTGGAATTCTCATAGCAGTCACTCATGGCCATGTCTTACAAAGTGCTTAAAGCTTGACAGAAAATCTTAAAGCTAGAAGGACTTCCTGCCTGAGTTGAACAGCTTGTAAGACTGTATCTCTACCTACCCTCTGCCACCCCACCATCACAATTACCCTTCTTGTGCAACAAACAGTAGAACTGGAATTGGCCTTCATGCCAATAAAAATGTAGATATTCTGAAGAATGGGGAAGCCTAAACAGATGCTACTGACGGGGGAGTAGTCAGCAAGGCCCTATTAAGTAAGATTTCCATAACACTCAGGGCAACTATCTGCATGGGGCACAGGAAGAAGTTTTTCCATCTTAAAACGAACAGTGACAGCAAAATCCAGCCAAAATGACTGTATGCATGGAATTGACACTCAGGTTCCCTGCGCGACAGGGGTACAACCCTAAAACTTGTAACCCAAGGCTAGCCATAGAATGCCCTCGGAAAACACAGCCTTCCATCAACCCTTGGCCATTTTTCTTCCCTGATAGGTGCACCTAAGCCACTGTTATTTTTCACATCAGAGAGGAAAGCCCCAAGAGAAGCTCTTTCCCTCCAATACTGCTCGTGCTAACTGGCACTCCGTGTGGTTGGCAGCCGCGGGCAAGTAGTGACTGTCACCTCAAGAGCTTCCTGGGATTAGCTTCTACTACAAGCTGATGGCTCCATTTCAGTCCAGAACGGAAACAAACTCCCCAAAAACAGAGCCTGGTGGACTTACTGAGTCTGTGACATTATCACATCATGAAGGAGTTGATACACAGTATCTCTGCTTGTTCCAGCAGTGGTAGCATGTTCTTCATCAGATGATCCTGCTCTGGTGGTTAAGCCATGTGATGTTAGGAGTTTTCATAGTGAGGTGCTCACTCTCAAATGGTATGCAAGTCCTTTGACTTTGGGTCAAGCCTAAGTAACAACAAATTTCCTTTTTCCCCCTAAAGTATTGCCATTTATCTGAATGGACTTGTGAATTCAGCTTGGACCACATGGGGAATACTAAGAACTGTGGCCCCAGGACAGAAAGGATTGTGGTGAGAACAAAGACGTCAGGAGTGTTTGTTATCAGCGAAAGGAAGAGGCTGGGACAGCCACTCTTGATGGCAGAGTTCACAGTTTCACACATGGCACAAGAAGTCAGCTGATTAGATTGCTTTTTCAAACAGGACTTGAAACAAGGCAGTCCAGAAACTCTTCCAGGCGTGGTCTTGAAGACAAGTTACAGACACCTACTACAATCACTTCATCAGAAAGAAGCGTGCAGGGATCCAACTGCAGAGGCTGGGCACGACTGCTACAGCAGATGTTTTGAAAACCTTCGAGTTCTGATGCTGCCATGGTGGCTGAACATGAGACGAGGGTCAAACCTGTATCTGGGGGAAGGAAAAAAAGGTGGCTGTCACATTAACTCTAGGTTGCTGCTGCATGCTTCATTCAGTGGAAGCGATGGCAGGAGGGATAGAAAAGAAACTGTGAAACCATAAGGAAAGAATTGAGTGGGAAAGTATGCATACAAAACATGAGTAATTCATCAAATCATGGAGGATAAGTCCAGAGGAGAGCAGCAGCAGTTGGTCATCTAGAATAGTAGAAAGCTTTGAGATTTCAGATGTGTGTTTGGGAGGGGCTGGGAACAGTCCCTTAAGTATAAAGCAGCCAGGTGGCAGAGTCTAGCCCTTGCTGAATACGGGCAGTTACAGAGCCCTCCCCTCTACTGTAGATAAGAACACACGTGCACCGCAGATATGGGCTTGATTCTGCTCATCATGAACTTAGACAAGCCATTAACCAACCTCTCTGGATACCAATAAAGTAGTAAGACTTTGTTTCATACATTTTACATAAATAAACTAATTTTACCACTCAAGGGGGAAGTTGGATTAAATACTAAATGGTCACATGAGTTGGGACTTCGCTGATGTAAGGAATGCAGGTTGACCAGAAAGATTTTAGATATGCAGGGCATAAACACTTCTCTTAGTCTCTCCCATAGGATAGGCAATAACTCTTAGCAGTATTTTAGAGTAGCAGTTGGCCAACTGCTAGTAGTTCAGGGTTTGGGGGCCATCCAGTTTCTGTTCCAACCATTCATCTTTGCTGAAGTACAAAAATAACAGCGAATGTGTGCATTTATGTTCTAACAGATGGTGGTGGAACTGGGCCCATGGGATCTAGTCTGCTGACCCCATTTTAGAAGGTTCTTTAGATCCAAATGTTTTCAAGGAAAAAATTATGTCAATATCCACAAAACCAGCATTTAGAACCCCAGATTTCAAGCTTCTAGAATGTGAGCAAGATAATGAAACAAATTGGGAAATAGGAGACCAAGCTATTTTAGTTCTTTGGAGAATGGCCCTTGGATAGATCGTAACACCAAGCTCAGTTTTCTGGGAATTCTACAATTAAGTGCCACATGTGCAGAAGAACTAGGGCAGATGCCAACGTGGCAGGGCCATTTTCTAGCAGTGAGTGGTGAAGGGCTGTTTGGCCACACAGCATAAAGAGGTCCAAGTCCCCCAACTCAGTACTTGAATGTGGTTAAAAAGTGTAATGCTATAGATGTCTGACTTTATTGGTTTCATACATCCACTGGTTCACTCCCATATGTCCACAACAGCTAAACCAGGAGCCCAGAACTGAATCTGAGTCATGCCACATGGGTGGCAGGGACCCAAGTATGTGAGTTACCACATGCTGCCTCTCAGGGTGCAAACTAGCAGGCAACTGGAATTGGAGGTGGAGCTGGGACTCATATGGATGTGGAGTCCCAATAACTGCCAAAAGCCAGCCTTGTATAGTTTAAATGATATGTCTTTAATATTGTTATAGTTTTAGTTTAACTGGTTATCTATTTGATTTACTATTTTTTTTAAATATAGTCTGTTTTCTCTATTCATTTACCTACATCTCTAATTTGGACTGAAGATGATTTAACTTGCAGATGGCTAATTACAACTTTCTACAATTTTAAGACATCATTCTTCTCCCTCTTTTACAGAGTGTCAGAACTGAAATCCTTTCGAATGAAAGTTTGATTTTTAACTTTATAACCTTCAAGCAGAAGAGAAGTGACATGCTTCTTGCCATAGGTGGCTCAAATGCATGGTATTAGTGACAGCTAACGTTGCTAGTGAAAGCTACAGTTGAAGCATCCAGCTTCAGAGTACCTAGGATTCCTCTCTACCTCTGCTAATGCAGGGGCCATGGTTCACGTAACTGGATTCCCACTACCCATGTGGGAGACCTGGATTGAGTTCCTGCCTCCCAGCTGTGGCTACTGGGAGCATTTCAGCCAGTACAAGCATTTGGAGAATGGCTCAGTGCATGGGAATACTCCCTCCTTCTCTAATTAAATGAAGAGGTACAGGATGGGAAGGAACAAGTCTGACTCAGCAGGAAGTAATTCTCATTTATACTTGGTTAACATTTCAACATTTGCATTTATACCTAGTACCAAATTGATAGGTTTCTGTAATTGGAGTTTCTGAGCAGTGAAATGAAGTTGTGTGTTCTTGGAAGCTCTAGGGCATGGGGCAGTCCTGTATCAGCACTTATTTAAAGAAGTGGCACCATGTCAATCACAGCACGGGAAGAGAAGAGCCCTGCTTACTAGGGGAAGGGCTGTGCCTCTGGCTAAGGTACTCCCTGGCAGTGGAAGTCTTAAAGAGCCGCTTTCCCCACTCCACAGGTTAATTCACCAAGAATTACAAAGTTAAAGTCATGCATTCCACTTTAAAGCAAAACATGACAAACACAGCTCAGCCCTCAGCATGAACGTCCCTCCCCCTCTGCCTTCAGGAACAGCATGCCCACTAGAGACAACTTGGGTAACTCAAGGAAAAAAAAACTTACCCGGGGTCAAAAACCCCTGGCGTGCGACAGGTTGGCCCAGAACAGGACTGCAGCATCATTAACCGGTAGTTCATCTTCCCCAAAAGCTCGGGGTCTATGCTTTTAGCGATGTTAGTGATCTGGTCTGGGTCCGCGGTCAGGTTATAGACTTCCACAAACACCTAGAGGAAATGAAAGGATGGAGAAAGAACAGAAGACGGGTTACAGCTGAAGAAATACTCCTTATGTGCATGACTTCACACGGGAAGGTGGCAGATAAAAACCCAAGGCCCAGGAGAGTGCCATCTGGTCCCAAGCTCCTCAAAGAGCCCACTGTGCCCTGGAGACAACGCAGCATCTGTTGCGGGGATGCGGCTGCTGCTGGTGCACGGCCGCATGCTCTGCACCCTGTGCCTCCAGGCAGTCAGGAGGGGCAGGGGAGGAAGCCTATTGGCTCTGTCGCTGGAGCACAGAAGGCAGGCCCTGCGAATGGCACTGAGGTGACAGAACAGCTGAAGGCTGATGTTGGCCTTAGAAGTACAGGAAAGCACCTGGTGTTACAGATGGCAGTAGTTGTGGATGTATAACCCTGACGGAGTGTTCCTAACATTAGACAAGCCTAACATGGCAGCATTCCTTTCCCTAATCTTTGTGCAGTTCTCCACAATGGAGTCAAGCAATAGGCTAGGATTACTGTGGGTAAATGTTGCTTATAATGGCTTCTAGTAGCTGTGTCAGACTATCGCTTACGAAGTAGCTCTCCAACTGGTGAGTGTTACAGAGAAGAGCGAACAGGAACCGAGTCTGAGGAAAGCTCTTCCCTGCTGGGCAAATCGCCTCTGAGCTGTGGACTCCATGACGAGGGAGTCTGCTTCCGAGAACATAAGCACACATCCACCCCGCATGGTACTGAGGGCTGCCCGATGGGCGGGTGAGCCCGAGCTGACCAATAGTGTGAGGCCACAAGGAACTAGAGTCCCCATGGTGATCCTTCAGCTAACCCACACTGCCATGCTGGCCCAGGACAGCACTCCCATGCCTTTGTCTCTCACTGATCTGAGCAGCACTGGAGTTCTCCAGCGAGTCAGCTGCCAGTGACCTTTCTAGGAAATGCTCCCATGCCGTCCACCTCCAGGGAGGTGAAGTGCTTCACTTTCACTCCACACTACAGGGCAGGGAGGATCCCGGGAAGGTCACACAGCCGGCATGTGTCTCTCAAGACTACAAGTGTGGGTGGGTGGTGGCGGTGGCAGTGGGAATCCCTTCAGAAAGGTCACAGTTAGGGGAAGTGAGGCATGGCCTCAGGAAAGTCTGTCTTAAGGAAAGCTAAGTTCAAGTACATATGAGAACAGCATTTTCCCTCTAGAACATCCTTGGCATTACTCTCAGACCAACCAAGTCCAACTTCAGAGCACCAGCACTAGACAGATGGGAGAGGTGCAGGCTGAGGCCTTTTTACCTCCTGGTCATCAAACTCGCAGTACTGCAGGTTCCACAGCGCTGACATGGTCCTCACACAGGCATAGGTGTTGTTGTAGGCATCTTCACACACACAGTCTGGGAAACATTGCTGTAGGGGCATTTATGAAGACAAAGATCATTCACCTCAAGGGCAATGAAGTTGGCTTAAGCCAGACGTGGAACGGCAGAAATGAGGAAGCCTTTCACAGAGAAGCGGGTAACTGCCTTTCAAATAAATAACTCTTAACAAAAAAGGTATTGCTGTTGGAGAGACAAGACACAGAAGGGAATGGGGATGACAAGTGCAGGTATACTGGCCAAATGGGCCCTCATTACATAAATGAAGGGTTTGAAACACACAATCTAATGATAGGTCCCCAGCATCACTTTCAGGATTACTGGATTTACTTTTGTCCACCTGTTAACCGCCCACAGTCAAGTGCTAAAGAAGGACTCAGGGCCCGGTGCTGTGGCGTAGTGGGTAAAGCTGCCGCCTGCAGTGCCGGCATCCCATATAGGCGCCAGTTTGAGCCCTGGCTGCTCCACTTCCGATCCAGCTCTCTACTATGGCCTGGGAAAGCAGTAGAGGATGGTCTGAGGCCGGTGCCGCGGCTCAATAGGCTTATCCTCTGCCTGCAGCGCTGGCACACCAGGTTCTAGTCCCGGTCAGGGTGCTGGATTCTGTCCCGGTTGCCCCTCTTCCAGTCCAGCTCTCGCTGTGGCCCAGGAGTGCAGTGGAGGATAGCCCAAGTGCTTGGGCCCTGCACCCGCATGGGAGACCAGGAGAAGCACCTGGCTCCAGGCTTTGGATCAGTGCGATGCGGCGGACATTGGAGGGTGAACCAATGGTAAAGGAAGACCTTTCTATCTCTCTCACTGTCCACTCTGCCAGTTTAAAGAAAAAAAAAAAAGATGGTCTGAGTCCTTGGGCCCCTGCACCCATGTGGGAGACCCAGAAGAAGCTCCTGGCTCCAGATCAGCGCAGCTCCAGCTGTTGTGGCCATTTGGGGAGTGAACCAGCAAGTGGAAGATCTTTCGCTCTCTACCTCTCCTCTGTAACTCCAACTTTCAAATAAATAAATCTTTAAAAAAAAAAAAAGACTCAAATACTTAAGAAATCTAATTTAGCACCCTGCCGAGTTGTCCATGACAAAACAGTGGAAGCCAGTTCAAGCTATTACTCACAGACACTCCAGGACTCAGGGAGGGACACGTTGGGTCGGTGACGTTGCGGCCTTCTCCTTGATATTCCACCAGGACATCAGAGCGCCAGGTCAAATTACTGGCCCCTGTCTAGAAAGAAAAGCCCAGGCAGTTTCTGTGAGGCAGACAGACTGTAATAAAGTTTTACTCTACTGCCCGAGGGGACTTGCAGTCAAAACTAATTAGACTGTTCATTTGCTAACTCAAGCGAATGACTAGAATGGATGCATATGAAAGCTACTGAGTATCACGCTTGGTATTTATAGAGTCTGCAAGTGACAGTGGAACGCTTTGAACATTTAAAAGCTTCTTCCCAAGACCAACCTGGGAAGCAGGTCAGGGATGGAAACTGCAGTAGCTAAGCAAGAATCAAAGTCACAGCATAAACTGCTCAAAGTCCAGACTGAACAGTACTGTTTACGTGTTCTAGATAAGAATGTTCTAAGCTCATACCGAGCAATTTATATAACTAACAGACACAAGGACAAGAAACAACTATTATGCAGGGCTGCTCTGTGCTAAAGACTAACAGTTTCCAAGCACCATGTTATGGTCAGAAATACATTATCTCATTTACTCTACACTGTACACTGTGGAAGGACAGCAGCACTTGAAACCATAAAATTTAATACAGATGCACTAATGGCAAAAGGAGGACGAATCTAGCAGTAACAGCAAGTTTTGGATCAAAAGCATATGAATATAGGATGGAGCAGAAAACGTGGCAGTGTGCCTGTCTGAAACCCAGCATGCAGACAAAGAAGTGGTGCACAGTCAGTGGATAGGTGGCTGGCAACCAGACAGGAAAAGGCTCTGCACATCTGTCCAATACAGAATGGCAGGCAGTGGCAATGAAGTTTCTGAGCAGGGAAGTTCCAAAACCAAGGCTGTACTTCAGGACTGGGCTTTGGGCATAATGGTTAAGACACCTGCATCCCATAGTTAAGTGTCTGGGTTCGACTCCTGGCTCCACTCCTGATTCCAGCTTCTTGATAATGCAGACCTTGGAAGGCAGTGAAGAAGGCTCAAGCAACTGGGCCCCTGCACCTAACTACTCAGACCTGGACTGAGTTCCCAGCTTCTGGGTCTAGCCCAGGCTGTTGAGGATATTTCAGGAGTCAACCAGTAGATAGGAGCTATGTCTCAAATAAATACAAAAGCCCAAGAGCAGAATCTAGAGGGGACAGGGAATTGGGAGATAGTTTAGACATTTTTTTTTTTTTTAAAGATTTTATTTGAGAGGTAGAGTTACAGACAGTGAGAGGGAGAGACAGAAAAGTCTTCTGTCCGTCCGCTGTTTCACTCCCCAAATGGCCTCAACAGCCGGAGCTGTGCCGATCCGAAGCCAGGAGCCTGGAGCTTCTTCCGAGTCACCCACGTGGGTGCAGGGGCCCAAGGACTTGGGCCATCTTCTACTGATTTCCCAGGCCACAGCAGAGAGCTGGATCAGAAGTAGAGCAGCCAGGATTCGAACTGGTGCTCATATGGGATGCTGGTGGAGGATTAACCTGTGCCATGCTGCTGGCCCCCTAGAAATTGCTCTTAAGATGTTCTAAAGCCTTATTCAAAGTCTAGTGGGGCACTTGTTTGAAAAGCACACAATCTGGGCTGGTGCTGTGGCACAGCAAGTTAAGCTGCCACCTACCGTGCCGGCATCCCATATGGGTGTCAGTTAAAGTCCCAGATTGTCCATTTCCAATCCAGCTCCCTGCTAATGGGCCTGTAAAAGCAGAAGATGCCCCAAGTCCTTGGGTCCTTGCTATCCACATGGGAGACATGGAAGATCCTGGCTTAGGCCTGGCCCAGCCGTAACTGTTGCAGCCATTTGGGGAGTGAACCAGCAGATGAAGATCTTTTCTTTTTTCAAATAAGTAAGTCTTAAAAAAAAGTGCACAGGGCCGGCGCCGCGGCTCACTAGGCTAATCCTCCGCCTAGCGGCGCCGGCACACCGGGTTCTAGTCCCGGTCGGGGCGCCGGATTCTGTCCCGGTTGCCCCTCTTCCAGGCCAGCCCTCTGCTGTGGCCAGGGAGTGCAGTGGAGGATGGCCCAGGTGCTTGGGCCCTGCACCCCATGGGAGACCAGGAAAAGCACCTGGCTCCTGGCTCCTGCCATCGGATCAGCGCGGTGCGCCGGCCGCAGCGCGCCAGCCGCGGCGGCCATTGGAGGGTGAACCAACGGCAAAGGAAGACCTTTCTCTCTGTCTCTCTCTCTCACTGTCCACTCTGCCTGTCAAAAAAAAAAATAAATAAATAAAAAAAATAAATAAATAAATAAATAAAAGAGCATGTGGGAAGTCTATAGATCAGTGGTTCCTGAACTTTGCTGCATATTAAAATCATTAGGGGAGCTCAAAAACTCCCCAAGGTCAGTTCACATCCCATGGCGATTAAATCTCTCTGGGGGATATAGTACCCGGCCTTTTCCTGTGTGACTCACTGAGGCTCACGGTCTGGAGAGGCCGTTAAACTTTTTTCCAAGAAAGGGCAGACGGTAAGGACTCAGGCTCTATGGCTTTACAGTGTCCATGAGGTCTACCCATCTCTGGCTGTGTGTTCCAAGAGAACCCTGCAGAAACTGGTGGTGGGTGGGATTTGGTGCACAGGTTGTAGTTGTCCAACTGCTAGCTAGTCCACAGAGCTTGTACAGAAACCTTGTGTACGCTGTTCAGTACAACAGCTGCTAAGCACAGGCTGTGTGGCTGGCCCACAGAGGAATGAACACCATTTTCTTTTAGTTCATTTACATAGGCACACAAAGTTACTTAACTGCCCTAATTCATCAGTATTGCATTAGGAAAATTCCCTAAACATAAACAAGGGAAAGAGCAGGTCCCAAGTGGCACTTCCAGACTAAGTAGTGTAGTGATTTTCATTCCTATTTGAATTTTTTTTCTAATTAAAAAAATATACACAGTAAGATATATAGTGTAAGATGCATACAAAGAAAATTCAGATGCTAAATTGCCCCAGCTGATATATAGATAAAACACAGTAATAACAAAAGCCTAACATTTTTCAGGTAATCTGAAAAGCGACTCTAAAGTTTACAGTAAATAGAGGTGTCTGGGATCCTACACAAACAATAAAGGTTAGCAAAGCGTGCCCACATGAAGAATTATTAAACAGCTTTATGAGACAAAATGATACAGGTGCAGGGATGATCCAGAAATGATCATCTTTTCTATGATCCAGAAAAGACAATTGGTATTTATAGAGAAAAGTGAAATTGGATTCCTGAATTATAAGAAAATTCTAGATAGATCAAAGACTTAACCTTAAGAGCCAAGTGCTTGGGCCCTGCACCCCATGGGAGACCAGGATAAGTACCTGGCTCCTGCCATCGGATCAGCGCGGTGCGCCGGCCACAGCGCGCTGGCCGCTTGGCCGCTGCAGCCACTGGAGGGTGAACCAACGGCAAAAAGGAAGACCTTTCTCTCTGTCTCTCTCTCACTGTCCACTCTGCCTGTCAAAAAATTAAACAAAAAGAAAAAAAAAAGAAAACCAGTATGATGAAATAAGCCAGTCGTAGGGGGGCACATACTGTATGATTCCATTTACATAAAATGTCCACAATAGACAGATCTAGAGAGAAATAAAGTAGATTGGTGGCTGCCTGGTGCAGGAAGAGGGAGAAATGGAGGAGTGAATGATAATGTGTAAGGGGTTTCTTGGAGTGATGAAAATACTCTAAAGTTAATGATGGTGACGAACAACTTTGTGAATATCCCAGAAACTACTGAATTGTAGATTTAAATTAGTGAATTGTATGACATCTGAATGAAGCCATTTTATTAAAAAAATTTGACTCATCTCATTACTAGACAAATTAACAGTAAAACCAAATACAACTGTTACCCCTAGGTTAGCAAAAATTAAGTTATTGGATAGATTCATATTAGAGCAATGGGAATTCCCATACATTGCTGGTGGGAATGTCAACTGGTATGATCATTCTGTAAAGTAACACAGTAATATTTCTACAACGAATGTGCCAAATTCCTATAAGCTGGCTGTGTGCACAGCTACTTACCCGGAGATACTACAAGAATTCTATGGTAGCACTGTTTCACACACACACACAAAAAAACAAAAAACAAAAAAAATAAAAAAAAGAAAGAAGACTACAACATCCCAAGTGCCTGCTAACTGATAGGAAAACAAATGAATAAGTTGTGATGCATTTATATGATGGAATATTAGGCAGCTGTGAAGTACACAGGTCAGTCTTGGAAATAAGCCTCAACTGCACAAAATTCTAGATTACGTTCAGTAGACTATTATTTATAGAGCTCAAGACAAGATAACAACTAGGTATGTTGTGGCCGACACTGTGGTGCAGGTTAATCCTCCGCCTGCAGCACTGGCATCCCATACGGGCTCTGGTGTGAGTCCCAGCTGCTCCTCTTCCAATCCAGCTCTCTGCTATGGCCTAGGAAAGCAGTGGAAGATGGCCCAAGGGCTTAGGTCTCCGCACCTGTGTGGGAGACCTGGAGGAAGCTCCTGGCTCCTGATCGGCACAGCTTCAGCCATTGTGGCCATTTGGGGAGTGAACCAGCAAATGGAAGACTTTTCTATCTTGCCCTCTCACTGTCTGTAACTTTACCTCTCAAATAAAATCTTAAAAAAAAAAAAAAAAAACAAAAAAAACAAAAAAAACAAAAAAAAAAAACCAACAACAAACAACAAACAAACAAAAAAACCTAGGAAATGTTGTTAGGGATAGCTACTCAAACTAACACGAGAATCATGACCATCTGATCCATGAAAGTGATCACCTGCAGGTGCAGGCACAGGATGAGGTGGGGAGAAGCACACGGGTAGATGCACTAGCAATGTTAATATTTGTAGTTTGCAATGGGAAGGAAGGTTCTTGGGTAGTTCTTGTGTTTCATAACTTACAACATTCACACCGACTCTTCTCAACTTTTCTATGCTTAAATGTATTCACATACATTTTTAATGGGGAAGAGATGCTACTGTGAATTGTACTTCTCCCTATGGTATGTGGCAGACACCTTTCCAAGTTAATGCCCTTGGACAGATATCATTCAGTGTTAGCTTAACATTCTATTGTTTAGCTGTACCATATTTAACCAATGCCCTACTGACCATTTACATTTTCAATTTCCTTCTATTAATATTACCTGTACATTTTTATACATAGCTCTATGTGGTATCAGACAAATAGCAGGTACCCAAATATTTCTTGAGTGAATTTATTTTCTTAACACAATTCTCAGGTGGAATTGCTAGACGTGCACATTCTGAATTGACAAGTCTTGTAAGCAGGCCACTTCATCGGTCACACTGTGCACACTTCTGTGAGCAGTGTATGAGGAGTTTCAATTCCCCACATTCCTGCAATTTCTGGGTATAATCTTTTTAATCTCTGCCAGTTCACAACTGATAAGGGCCTACTTTAGTTGGGCATTTCTTTGATCAGCACTGAAATAATCTTTTTATATCTGGCCATTTCTAATTCTTCTGAGTTAATTAGTAACTCTTCTTGACTTTACTGAGATTAATTTTTGTGTTCTAAAAACTCATACCAGGAACTAAACTAATGCCTCTTTTCACAATCATTGTCCCAATTTGTCACCTGTATTTATGGTGGATGTTCTGGGTACAGAGGAGACAAGGGAGGATACAGAATTCTAAAGTTTATATGAGGTCCAATCAGTCTTCAAGAAAACTACTTCCTACCACAAGATCAGAGAAAAAACCTGTTCTCTAATTTTAAGATTTACTTAAGTCTTTAACTTGGAATTTGCTTCAGAGTTTGGGCTCAGGCCTCACAGAGGGCTTTGTACTCACCAAAATGGGCAGTAAGGACATCCCGTCCATCTGGGTCTTATTCAGGCTGTAGCCAGCAATGTCCAAAATAGTAGGACCCAAGTCAATGTTGGCAACAAGCATCTATGAGAATGAGAGGGGAAAAAACAAAATCAGTCTGGAACATAACTGGTCCCATTTCCTTTCTGATCTATACAAAATAAAGCTCTCCTCCCCTACCAATCCAAAAGACAAATAGCTCTATTTCCTCTTGTACAGCCCATACTTATTTGGGTCTCACTGTTTCATATATTTAAATATGATAACTTAAAAAATAATAAAGACTTATAAATAAATAATTCCCCTCGGAAGTCACACATTTAACCCAAACTGTTAAGAAGCATTTTTAAAAAAGATTTATTTATCTGAAGGACTGAGTGACACAAGGACAGGGAGGACCAGAGAGATCAATATTCCATCTGCTTCCATCTACTCCCCAAATGCTTGCAACAGCCAAAGCTGAGCCAGTCCAAAGCCAGGAGTTAGGAACTCCATCTGGGTTTCCCATGTGGGTGGCACCACCCATGTACTCCAGCCATGATCTGCTGCCTCTCAGAAGCATCAGCAGGAAGCTGGATCAAAGGAGGGTGGGGCTTGACTCCAGGCACCCCATACCGGCTGTGAGCATCCCAAGCAGCAGCTTTCCTCACTGTGCCATAATGCCTGCCCCTGACCAAGACATTTAAAAAAAACTCCTTTGGGCCGGCGCCGTGGCTCACTAGGCTAATCCTCCACCTTGCGGCCCCGGCACACCGGGTTCTAGTCCTGGTCAGGGCGCCGGATTCTGTCCCGGTTGCCCCTCTTCCAGGCCAGCTCTCTGCTGTGGCCAGGGAGTGCAGTGGAGGATGGCCCAGGTGCTTGGGCCCTGCACCCCATGGGAGACCAGGAAAAGCACCTGGCTCCTGCCATCGGATCAGCGCAGTGCGCCGGCCGCAGCACGCTGGCCGCGGCGGCCATTGGAGGGTGAACCAACGGCAAAGGAAGACCTTTCTCTCTGTCTCTCTCTGTCACTGTCCACTCTGCCTGTCAAAAAACAAACAAAAACAAAAACAAAAAAAAAAACAACTCCTTTGGAATTGTCCTGAGTCTTGTAAATGAGAAAAATGCTAGGCTGATGATTTGTGGACAGTGTCTTCAAACTTGATTATTCGCATCAGTTCACTAAATCTGCCTTCAGAATCCTTAAAAATTTTTTTAGCCTCAAAGGTTGAATGTTTGCCACCCATGGGGATTAATAGCTCTTTATAAAGTTTTTCAATGTGATAACATTGCTAAAAATGTCTACAATACACTTTAAAATCTACAACTACTCTAACAATGCCTTTCTTTTTTTTTAAAACATTCTACCGGCGCCGTGGCTCACTAGGCTAATCCTCCACCTTGCGGCGCCGGCACATCGGGTTCTAGTCCCAGTCGGGGCGCCGGATTCTGTCCCGGTTGCCCCTCTTCCAGGCCAGCTCTCTGCTGTGGCCAGGGAGTGCAGTGGAGGATGGCCCAAGTGCTTGGGCCCTGCACCCCATGGGAGACCAGGATAAGCACCAGGCTCCTGCCATCAGATCAGCGCGGTGCGCCGACCACAGCGTGCTGGCCATGGTGGCCATTGGAGGGTGAACCAACGGCAAAAGGAAGACCTTTCTCTGTCTCTCTCTCTCACTGTCCACTCTGTCAAAAAAAAAATAAACAGGCCGGCGCCGCGGCTCACTAGGCTAATCCTCCGCCTAGCGGCGCCGGCACACCGGGTTCTAGTCCCGGTCGGGGCGCCGGATTCTGTCCCGGTTGCCCCTCTTCCAGGCCAGCCCTCTGCTGTGGCCAGGGAGTGCAGTGGAGGATGGCCCAGGTGCTTGGGCCCTGCACCCCATGGGAGACCAGGATAAGCACCTGGCTCCTGGCTCCTGCCATCGGATCAGCGCGGTGCGCCGGCCGCAGCGCGCCGGCCGCGGCGGCCATTGGAGGGTGAACCAACGGCAAAGGAAGACCTTTCTCTCTGTCTCTCTCTCTCACTGTCCACTCTGCCTGTCAAAAAAAAAAAAAAAAAAAAAAAAAAAAAAAAAAAAAAAAAAAAATAAACATTCTACAAGGTAGACACTGTTCTACATTTATACCTTGCCTATTTTATTGGAATATTTTCCTTCTGTGTTCAATGCCTTTACAGGGCCTAAATCAGTATAGTCCAACAGAAATATAAAGAAGGCCATGTATGTCACTAGAAGTAAGAACATGTCAAACTCATTTATCAAAAATATTTCTGTTACAACTGATAACATCATTGCTTTTTTTTTTTAAATCAAATCTTTGCAATCTGGCATTTTCTAATATAGCACACCTCAGTTTCAACTCCCCACATTTCCAGTGCTCAATAGCCTTTGTGGCTGGTGGCTACCACAGTGGACAGCACAGGCGTGGAAGTCATTTGGTCACAGGTCAGCAGGACAATACATCATGGCACGCGAGGGCAGGTGAGAATATGTGGGAACTGCAGTTTACTGAGCACCTGGTCTCTGCCAGGCATTTAGCACTTCCCCACATTCGGTCTATCATAATTCTAGGACACGGTTTCCACCCCCTTTTACAGATGAAGAAATCAAACACAAAATGTAAATGAACAAAGTTAACAGCTTTGGAGTGGAAAAGCTATGATTTGCTCAAAGGAAATAAGTCTTCGAAACTGTTGGGAAAACTTAGATCATAGTCAGAAGGGGCCCAACAGAAAGATTAAAATGAAAAAGCACAAAACTACTATTATGGATACTTCTAATTTGAAACTACAACCAAATGTATAGCTATGAGAGGCAAAATAGCATCTTCATAGGGATCAGCTTTCTTAATGGCTGGGATAAATATCCTAGCTCTGAATCAATTAGTGTAACTCCACAGCTGTCAGAAATTACCATCTGGGGCTGGCACTGTGGCTTACGGGGTAAAGCTGCTGCCTGCAGTGCCTGTTCAAGATCTGGCTGCTGCACTTCCCAGCCAGCTCTCTGCTGTGGCCTGGGAAAGCAGTGGAAGATGACCCAAGTCCCTGGGCCCCTGCACCCACATGGGAGACCCGGAAGAAGCTCTTGGCTTCGGATTGGATCGGCATGGCTCCGGCCGTTGTGACCATTTGGGGAGTGAATCAGTGGATAAGATTTCTCTCTCTGCCTCTTCTTCTCTGTAACTCCAGCTTTAAATAAATCTCTAAAAAGAAAATTACCATTCAGTGGAAAACAATTAAGGGGGGAGGGAAGGCAATCCATGTGCTACTGAGAAGACACCCCATAAAATGATGTCTGCAGGGATTACACAGTGAGATAAAGTACCTAGTTCCAAGGGCCCCAGGCAAACTGAGCAGCTTGGAATACAGTCATCAAGGCTCAGTGTGAACCTGGGAGTGATCTTGGTTGGAAAGGGGAAACATAAGGGGACATTATCTCTGGAATGGATTCAGACAGACCCTGAAGTGTGATAAGATCTCAGTGACATGAAGGGAAGTCAATCCCTCAGGGCCTACTGACATGGCCAAGGTAGCTAATAGGGAAAAAAAGGGTCAATACCAAAATAGTGAGATGCAGATGTGAGATGAGGAGTGCCCATTCCACCAAAAACTGCCTCAAGAGCCAACAGATGTACAGAGAGGATTTTTTTTTTTTTTAAAGATTTGCTTATTTTGGGCCCGGTGCTGTGACGTAGTGGGCTAAGTTTCCACTTGTGGTGCCGGCATCCTATACGGGCACTGGTTTCTGTCCCTGCTGATGGTCTGGGAAAGCAGTGGAAGATGGCCCAAGTACTTGGGCCCCTGCACCTACAATGGAGACCCGAAGAAGCTCCTGGCTCTGGACCAGCTCAGCTCTGGGCATCGCAGCCATTAGGGGAGTGAACAAGTGGATGGAAGCCCTTTCTGTTTTTCCCTTCCTCTGTTAATCTGCCTCTCAAAATCTTTAAAAGAGATTTACTTACTTATTTGAAAAACAATGGGGAGACGGGGAAGATAGGAGAGAGAGGGAGCTCTTTCATTCACTGGTGTACTCCCGATATGGTCCCAATGGGCGGGGCTGGGCCAGGCTGAAGCCAGGAGCCTGGAACTCCATCTGAATGTTCCATGTGGGTGGCAGAGGCCTAAGCAATGGGCCATCTTCCACTCTTTCCCAGGCATATTAGCAAGGAGGGAGCTGGACTGGAAGCAGAGCAGCCAGGACTTGACTGGCCCTCACGTGGGATGCTGGCACTGCAGGAGGCAGCCCAATCCTGTTGTGCCACAACCCTGGGAGAGCTCTTTCTAGTGGCGTTTTGCTCCCTGGAGAGAAAGGTCTCCAAGTTCTAGTATAAATTCAGTCACTGAGATTTGGCCCAAGTTTATCAAACACACATCATGCTCACATCTTCCCTAAATACGATGGATAAATTCTGTTCTACGATCCTGGTTAAGAAGCAGATGGATAAATTCTATTATAAGGTTCCGGTGAAGTAGTATGCTATGTCGGGAGATGCTAGACTTCTTGTGGACACTGAATGTGAGTAAAGAATTCAAGGGAGAATTATTCCTAGCTCCAGTTTTTCGACAACTAAGAATTATAACAGATGTCATGGGTCCACCGTGGTAATGCCTCTTGAAACGTTGTAATTTAAAATTTCTAGAATGATGGAGCTTTTACCACATGATCTTTAAGTATAAACAAAGACTCACAGGGGCTGGTGTTGTTGCATAGTGGGTAAGGCTGCTACCTGCAATGCCAGCATCCCATATGGTCGCAGCTTCACATCTCAGCTGCTCCACTTCTGATGCAATTCCTTGCTAATGTGCCTGGGAAAGCAGTGGAAGTTGTCCAAAGTGCTTGGACCCCTGCTATCCTGGGGGAGACCAGGATGAAGCTCCTGGCTCCCAGCTTCAGCTTGGCTTGGCTTAGCCCTGACCGTTGCAGCCAGCTGGGGAATGAACCAGCAGATCTTTCTGTCTTTTCCTTTCTGTCTCTTCCTTTAACTCTAACTAAATAAATTTGTTTGAAAGGCAGAGTTACACAGAGAGATCTTTCATCCATTGGTTCACTCCCCAAATAGCCACATATGTCAGAGCTGAACCAGT
Organism: Oryctolagus cuniculus; assembly: GCF_964237555.1. NCBI lineage: Eukaryota > Metazoa > Chordata > Mammalia > Lagomorpha > Leporidae > Oryctolagus > Oryctolagus cuniculus. The sequence continues at coordinate 66,876,707 of NC_091442.1, forward strand.
CTGAAGTCAGGAGCCAGGAGCTTCTTCCACGTCTCCCATGTACAAATATAAGGCCAAAGACCTGGGCCACCTTCCACTGCTTTCTCAGGCACATTAGTAGGGCGCTGGATCAGTCCTGGAGCAGCCAGGACTCAAAGCGGCACCCACTTGGGATGCCAGCATGGCAGGAGACTGCTTTATCCACTACGCCACAGCGCCAGCCCCAAATAAGTAAACAATTAAAAAATTAAAAGACATACATTTTAAGAGAAAAAGCTTTACAAGACAAAAAAAAAAAAAAAGTATTCCATACTTTTGTTGGAGAATGTTCCTAGGATTTAAGTATATAGTCATTGTGATTAAATAAAAGGCCCTCAGGAAACTCTGGGATAGGAAATCAACGACTATCATGTGTTAACCTTACTTTTAGCTTTAGGAAGGACCAGGCTGCATAATTACTGAAAGAACAAGAAGGAAATGGGCTCTCAGGAGCACACATCAGGTCTCCAAACACATACTTAAGCCTTGATGTTAGAGAATTCACGTTCATGTAGGACTTTCAAAGACACGCTTCAAAGCATGCCAGCAAGTCCCCCCAAATCCATTCAGTGAAAAGCACTGCGACTACAGGACAAAGCAGAGAACTCCCATATTGGGCTGCTTTGGCTGGATCCGCTTACTCGACATCTCCAAGTGACACTTGAGAACCAACACATAACATCTTTCTGATTTCACAAAGCAAGGCTTATTTTGGAGGTCTTCCCAACTCTTAGTTCAGTTCTCTTTCCCCTGGCCCATGCCACATCATTCTAGTTTTTCTATTCAGTTTCTTTCCTAAAAAAACCATTTAAGAACTCCTACCACCAAATCTAGAGCTAGATGTTTCTAGCCAAAGGAGAAAATGTCAACAGCTACTGTGGTATCCACATACAACCTGCCCCAGCTCTCCTGGGGCAGCTACGTCCACTGGGCAGTTGGACGCCATTGTTTTGGACAGCTGACTGCGCCCACCTCACAGAATGAGTGGTGCACAGACCACTGTGCCACCAACATCTCTGTGTTGGATCAAAGCCCAGGCGCTTCATACCTCTCATCTGACCTCTACCCACACAGCAGTGTAAACAACATCAATTATGAGGACAGTTAAGTGTCAGCCCTAGTTCTCCCACTTGGCAAGATCTGTTCAACTAATGTGTATGGCCCCCAGTGTACATTAAGGGCTGAGTGTCCCAGGTCTAGATAGCCCCTTTCTTCTGGGAACGCCCAGAGCAAAAGCAAACTCAATATGTCAAGAGGCGATAAGTGTGAGGCCAGCTGGGAACATGTAGGAAGGCAGAAGTCTGAAAGTGACTTCCTAGAGGGGACACCTAAAGCAAATCCCAAAGGACAACTGAACTGGCCAGGTGAAGGGGACAGAAGATGCGCATCTCAGAAAGGAGCAGTTAGTGGCACAACGGCCTGGAGGTGACAGATGGCTGACTCAGAAAGTGAAAGCAGCTCAGAAAAACTGCTACCTATGTCCTCTGCACAAGCCTGACTTAGTCCTGCTTCGTGCCGTGACATCTACTGTTATGCCCAGAACACTCCACCCACATACTTTGCATGGCCACTTCCTTCCCAACATCCAGGTCTCTGCTCAGATACTTCAGAGTTTTCACAGACCACAGCAGCTGAAATGTCTGACTCTCCAACACTGACTTATCACTGATCATCCCTGATAACTCCCTACTGCATCCACGGCTGCTGGTGTACTGTGCCACCACATGATACCTAATACAGCTTGACTGAGCTAAATATACTGGCTAAGTGTATGGACTCTGGAATCAGATGGCCCTAGTTCAAATGCAGGGCTCTGCTAAGATATGCAATCTTTGGCAAACCACTCGTTTTCCTCATTTGTAAAATGGGGATAATAATACCTATTTTTCACAGAGCCGTGAATATTAGATGAGTTGACTCAGGTACAACAGAATAGCACTTGTCAGGGAAGGTGTTAGGGAGCAGCAGTTTAAGCTGCTGCTTGGGATGCCTATATCACACATGAAGTGCCTGGAATTGAGTCTTGCCCCTGCTTCCAATCAAGTTTCCTGCTAATGTGTACTCTAGGAAGCAGCAGTGATGACTCACGTACTTTGGTCCCTGCCACCTGTGTGGGAGACCCAGATGGCCTTTCTGGCTCCTGGTTTCCACCTGTCCCAGCTTTGGCTATTAGAGGCATGTGGGAAGTAAATCAGCAGATGGAGTATCTCTCTGCCTAACGGGCCAGTGCTGTGGTGCAGCAGGTTAAGCTGCTGTTTGCAGCACTGGCATCCCATATGGGCACTGGTTCAAGTCCCAGGTGCTCCACTTCCGATCCAGCTCTCTGCTTATGTGCCTGAGAAAGCATTGGAAAATGGCCCAAGTACGTGGGACCCTGTATGAGACATGGAAGAATCTCTTGGCTCTTGGCTTTGGATCAGCCCAGCTCTGGCCATTGCAGCCATTTGGAGAGTGAAACAGTGGATCACAGATCTCCCTCTCTCTGTAACCCTGCCTTTCAAATACATAAAGCAAATCTTAAATTATAAATTTATATAATTATAAATTTAAATTTATATATAAATTAAATTTTATATATAAATTTATATATATCTTATATATAAATACTATATATAAATATTATATAAAATATATTATATATAATATATATTGTTATATATTATATATTATATATATATAAATATACAAATTTATATATTTTTATATAAATTTATATATAATTATAAATTTATATAAAATATAAATTTCAAATAGACTAACACCTGTCATACACTGAACACTCAATAAATTTGAGTTATTGTTCAAACAGCTTCCAAGGAACCAGGCTTCCTTTGGATTGCTAGGGGAGGGGAACTTGCTGCTTTTAACGTTTAGATGGCACCGTTAACTTGAAGAAAAGAAACAGCTTGTTCCTTGAGCAGCCAGCTGACACATCTTCCTACTTTCCCTTTCAGACTCCTTCCCCACATGTAATCCTCAGAGCCCTGCTGTCGCAGCCTCCTCCATCAGCTCTGCCACCAACCTCAATACAACATGTTAAGATCAAATGCTCTTCCCTGCTTCCCTATCTCCTTTGGATGAAGAGGCCGGTTCAGAGGATAATGAAATTTGTAGTGGAAAGTGACTAGACTTTAAGAATAGGGTCTTAGAATTCTTAAGCTAAGAAAACGCAAAAGTTAATTAAGCTAAGTTTAACAAATTCCATTAAGAGGGTTGTAAAGGGAATGAAGTGAAAGGCAGGCATTTCAACAAGCAAGCATTAAATCCCAGATTAAACCAGAGTACTCAACAGACCCAGAAAATCTGGCCTGTTTTAATATCCATTTTGCACGTCCATTCTTCCAAAAGCAATTTACAGATTCAATGTGATACCAGTCAAAATATCAAAGACATTCTTCTCAGATCTAGAAAAAATGATGCTGAAATTCATATGGAAGCACAGGAGACCCTGAATAGCTTTAAGCCATCTTATACAACAAAACAAAGCTGGAGGCAGCACAATACCGGATTTCAAGACATACTATAAGGCAGTTATGATCAAAACAGCCTGGTACTGATACAAAAACATATGGATAGACCAATGGAACAGAATAGAAACACCAGAAATCAATCTAAACATCTACAACCAACTTATATTTGACCAAGGTGCTAAAACCAATCCCTGGAGCAAGGACAGTCTCTTCAACAAATGGTTCTGGGAAAACTGGATTTCCACATGCAGAAGTATGAAGCAAGACCCCTACTTCTCAATTTGAAGTAATCCCATTTGTTAATTTTGGCATTGGCTGTTTGCACCTCTGGAGTCTTTTCCAGTGGCAAAGGGTACCCTAACCTACTGTTGGTGGGAATGTAAACTGGTAAAGCCACTAGGGAAGACAGTGTGGAGATACCTCAGAAATCTAATATATTAGACTTATCCCTGGGAATTTACCCAAGGGAAATGAAATCAGCAAACAAAAGAGCTATCCACATCTCCATGTTTATTGCAGCTCAATTCACCATAGCTAAGACATGGAATCAACCTAAATGCCCATCAACCAAAGACTGGATAAAGAAATTATTGGGGGACTGGCGCTGTGGTGCAGCGGGTTGAAGCCCTGCCCCGAAGTACCGGCATCCCATATGGGCACTGGTTCTAGTCCCAGCAGCTCCTCTTCCAATCCAGCTCTCTGCTGTGGCCTGGGAAAGCAGTGGAAGATGGCCCAAATCCTTGGGCCCCTGCACCCACATGGGAGACCTGGAAGAAACTCCTAGCTTCGGATTGGCACAGCTCGGGCCATTGCGGCCATCTGGGGAGTGAATCAGCGGATGGAAGACCTGTCTCTACTTCTCTCTGTAACTTTTTTAAATATTTGTTTGAAAGACAAAGAAATTATGGGATATGTACACTATGGAATACTACACAGCAGTTAAAAAAAATGAAATCCAGGGCCAGCACCATGGCTCAATAGGCTAATCCTCCACCTGCAGCGCCGGCACACCGGGTTCTAGTCCCGGTCGGGGCACCGGATTCTGTCCCAGCTGCCCCTCTTCCAGGCCAGCTCTCTGCTGTGGCCCGGGAGTGCAGTGGAGGATGGCCCAAGTGCTTGGGCCCTGCACCCCATGGGAGACCAGGAGAAGCACCTGGCTCTTGGCTTAATATCAGCACGGTGCGCTGGCCGCGGCGGCCATTGGAGGGTGAACCAACGGCAAAGGAAGACCTTTCTCCCTGTCTCTCTCTGTCCTCTCTACCTGTCCAAAAAAAGAAATCCAGTCATTTGCAACAAAATGGATCAATCTGGTAAGCTTCATACTTAGTGAAATAACCCAGTCCCAAAGGGACAAATACTCTATGTTCTCCCTGATCTGTGAGCATTACTAGCGCACCTAAAATGAAAGCTGTGAACAGCCCTCAACTTGACTGTCAAGGAACAGTTTTTTTAAATTAAAAAAAAAAAAATTTTATTTTCTCTTCTTCATACTGTATCTTGAACTCTTTACTTAAAATAGTTAATCATATGTATATATAAAGTCAATTGAAAATAGATCCCAGTAAAAAAATAAAAGGGGGAGTAAGAGAGGGAGAAGGAAGTTTGTTCCTGTAAAACTGTATAGTTCTGCATACAGTCCTATGGAGTTTTTTTTTTTTTTTTTTTTTGATAGAGTTAGAGAGAGACAGAGACAAAGGTCTTCCTTCCGTTGGTTCACCCCCCAAATGGCTGCTATCGTTGGCGCGCTGCGCTGATCAGGAGCCAGGTGCTTCCTCCTGGTCTCCCATGAGGGTGCAGGGCCCAAGCTCTTGGGCCATCCTCCACTGCCTTCCCAGGCTATAGCAGAGAGCTGGAATGGAAGACGAGCAACCAGGACAGAACCGGCGCCCCAACCGAGACTAGAATCCCAAGTACCAGTGCCACAGGCAGAGGATTAGCTTAGTGAGCTGCGGCGCTTGCCGGACTTACTTCTAAGAGTACAGTTTAAAAACTTGTCATGGGACTCCAAATCCCATTAAAATTGATAAAAATGCCATCTTAATTGTTAAAGTGATCATATAGAATTAAGTGTTAAAGAGATCATATAAATACCATCAAGTGCCTGGTAATAACAGAATTAAAAAGGAGGGAATGCCCAACATGGGAAGCAGCCTACACAGCAGACTCATAGAATGATAATTGCTTTAAGTAACACTCTGACCTCAGAATCAGCCCTTATGGCATTCAGATGTGGCTGACAAGCCCATGAGAGCATTTCAGGCAAGGAAAGCCGAGACACTGGCAAAAAATATCCTACACGAAGGATCTCTGAGTGAGACCTCAGTGGAAAAAAGGGGCCAAAGAAGGATGTACTTTTCTCTAAAGGGAGGAGAGAACTTCAACTTTGCTTATGGCCTTGTCCAAATACTGACAGTTTGTGGTCACAAAAGGCTTGGCAGCTCATGGCAAGAGCCTTGGGTGATCACTGACATCATAAGTAAGAGTGTTAACTGTTAAAGTAATAACAGAAGTCACTGTGCACTTATTCCCCATGCAGGGCCTCTGTCCTTAATGAATTGTACTATGAGAATTAACTGCAAAATTTGTTCTCAAACAGTACTTTATACGTTTGTGTGTGTGGGTGCAAACTGTTGAAATCTTTACTTAGTACACAGTTGGTCTTCTGTGTATATATATTTAAATTTAAAATCAATCCTAGTGAAGAATGGGATAGGAGAGGGAGTAGGAGCTGGGATAGGACTAGGGGTGGGAGGGGAGGTATGGGGGGAACAACAACTATATTTCTTAAGTTGTACCTATGAAATTTGCATCCATTAAATAAAAGCTTTTAAAATAAAGAACATTTTGCACTTTTAGCTTAAGTTATGCTTGCTCACTTTCTTGGGTTTCACAGGGCTGGGAATGAAACTGCTTTCAAGAAGGAAAGAACACATAACCAGTAGAACCCAGCAATTCTCATCTTCTGAGTGTTGGAGCACTGTGCTCTGGGGATCAAGGTGGCCACGATCTCCAGGAATAGAGTACCTCTGTGACAGGTATCAAATTTAGAAAGACGACCCAGAAACCAAATGGAAATGGCAGAAGAGTGTGGTATATTGTGATGGTTGCAGAAGAGAACCAGTAGAGCAGAGGAGTGTTAGGAACGAAGGTCCCATCAGGGGCAGGCCAGTCTCACAATATAGGTTTCTGATAATCTACTCAAAGTGAGGTCATGACAACCAGCAGCAGGCACCACCTGTGACCTGCTCAGAGTGAAGAATCAGAGTCTGCATTAAACAAGATGACCAGAGAACTCACACATAGCAGACTAAGGAGCTCTGCTCTCCAAGAGTGGGCCCCAAACCAGGCTGCCTGTCAGAATCACCTGTAAACAAAGGAAGCAGATGCTGGATCTCACCCAGCCCAAGCACGTTAATACGGCTCTTCTTTTACAATTTCAGAGGGTGACTTGGATAAGCACCTTTTATTGAGAATCACTACTCCAAGACAAAGACCTAGCCTCAAAAGACAAATAAGGATGGGCATTTGGCATAGCAGTTAAGACACTGCTGGCAGGCATGCCATATCAGAGTGCCAAGGTTTGAGTACTGGCTCTGGTCTCGATGCTAGCTTCCTGCTAATGCAGACCCTGCTTCCCAATACAGAGGCAGTAGTGATGGCTCAAGTAGTTGGGTCCTAGATACCCACAAGGGAGATGTGTATTGAGCTTCCAGCTCCTGACTTTGGCTTGGCCCAGCCCCAACTCTTGCAGGCATCTGGGAAATGAACCAACAGATAGGATCTCTTTCTCTCTCTGCCTCTCAAAAAGTTTTAAGAAAAAAAAAATCAAAGGCTCTCCATGCTGATGTGACATGTATGTATGGGAGCAAATACAGTTAATAGAGGGAGAGCAGTGGAGAATTTATACAAAGAAGGGGTGGCAAGCATTCAGCATAGTGGTTAAGATACGCTTGGGACACCTGCATCCTATATCAGAGCACTTGGTTTGAGTCCCAGCTTCTCTGCTTCTGATCCATCTTCCTGCTAATTAATAACTTGGGAGGCAAATGATGGCTCAAGTACTTGGACCCCTGCCACCCATGTGAAGTCACAGATTGAGTTTTGGGCTCCTGGTTTTGGTCTGGCTCAGACCTGGCTGTTGTGGGTATTTGGGGAGTGAACCAGTAGATCAAAGAGCTTTCTTTTTTACTTCTTGCCTTTCAAATAGAATGAAAATAATCATTTAAAAAGGCTCATAAATACCCAAGATCTTATGCTGATCAGCCTTCATCCTCGGAGGATGTTCCTCTCAGGAGAACAGCCTTATTTTCTCAGGTTGAGTGCCTACCTGTGTGCGCCATCAGCTTGTCAGGCACCTACCTTGCTTGTCTGATTTGGTTTGATCCCAGGCCCTCGAACCAACAGTGGAACTTTGATATCAAACTCATACAGCTGTCTTTTGTCTATTGGCAATGAAAACTGTCCTGAAAACAAAATGCACAGGATAAAGATGGCACCAAGACAGAAGTGCTGCCCATACTTTATTTCATTCATTTAATCAATAACAAAAACTAAAACAACTTTGTTTTACTAAGGTTGGTGTTTTAATAGAAAGCTTCTATTTGCCTGGGTCTTATTCCTACATGATGGGAAAAACTGAGTTCATCTTCTTTAAACAGATGAAGGAACTCCTTTTGTTTTTCAAGCAGAACAAACTGAGCAGAAAAAATGGCTGTAAGCCACTGAACATTGGCCAGGCCAGTAAGACACCTGTGTCCTGTATCTCAGTGCCCGGGTTTGATACTCCGTTTTGCTCCCAACCCCAGCTTCCTGCTAATGCAGATCCTGGGAGGCAGTGGTGATGTTTCAAGTATTTGGGTCCCTGACACCCATTTGGGAGATCTGGATTGAATTCTTGGCTCTTGGTTTCAGCCCTGACCATTGTGACATTTGAATCATGAACCAGAGGATGGAAGCTCTGTTTATCTGCCTCAAACTTAAATTTTAAAGAAGTGAGCTTGTCTTAAAGTCCATAAAATCCATTATATGCATGATATTCAACCTGACCATAACTGAATGAAGGTACTCCAGAGACTGCGAAATAAAGGGACAAAACATTATCTTTCTTTTCCTGAATGAACTGCTTTTCAAGACAGCTAAATAATTGATGAAGGGAAGTTCTTCTCTAAGGATTCCCAGCTAATAAATGCATACAGAACTATGAAATCATCATTTCGCAGTTTCTAAAGGAATAATGGATTTAACCAACAATCAACAATGGAATCTTAAATGATGTCATTTAATAATCAATGGAAGCTTCAATGACAAAGATTCATGGGAGGGACCCGGTGCTGTGGCGTAGCAGGTAAAGCTGCTGCCTGCAGTGCCGGCATCCCATGTGGGCACTGGTTTGAGTCCTGGCTGCTCAACCTCCGATCTAACTCTCTGCTATGGCCTGGTAAAGCAGTAGAAGATGGCCCAAGTGCTTGGATCCCTGCACCCATGTGGGAGACACAGAACAAGCTCCAGGCTCCTGGCTGCAGATCGGCCCAGCTCCAGCTGTTGCAGCCATTTGGGGAGTGAACCAGTGGATGAAAGACTCACTCTCTCTCTGCCTCTGTGTCTTTGTAACTCTGCCTTTCAAATAAATAAATGTCATAAAAAAAAAAAAAAGTTCATGGGAGTTCACTGGACGGGTTCAAGCTGAAACCACTGTAACTGTCAATACAGGCATTCAGAGTGTTGTAGTCAGAAACCACGAGCCAGATCTTGTGACAATGAGAAGTACACAGCAGCACCACAAAGCAAACATTCTCGCCTGAAAACACACATTTCTATCGAGTCTCTTGACCCAACCACCAATCTATAGGAAATGTCAGGTAGAGATGACCGAGTGGAGGGATCATAATACAGCAACTACCAAACGCAGAATGTGAGCTATTACTAAGTGACAAAAGACCCGCTCTTCCTAGTAAATCAGTGGCAAATGACAAAAACTAGTGGTAGCACACAGACTGTCTAGTTCTTAAAAACAGATTAGATGCACAATCGGTATTAATGTGAGGAATCACATAATGTCTGAGAACTGCTTCAAAACATTCTAGCAAAACAATAAAAGCATGGGGAGGGACAGTAAGAATTCAAAAGACTAGCCATGTGCACTGAACCATAGGGGTTTTACTCATCTCTACTTTGCTTAAAAATATTAATACATTAAATGGCTCCTATGTAAACAAGCCCTGGGCTGCTTTCCATTCAAGTGAAAATTTATAGACGGGTAAAGGAAAGTTTAACAGAAGGTACAAGTAGAGAAGATAAACGTCAAGGACACGGAGCTGACTCATAATGTAATTTTGAAAACACAAAAACTCCCGAAACACCAATTCCTTGATTTAGCAAGAATGTTCTTCCCCCCAAGACCATCTTCTCTTGGTTTTCCTGTCTAGAATATCTTACTCCTAGTCTCTAGGTCCTGCTTACCTTTGAAATCAAGTTCAATCTTACCTCGCCTGTAAAGTAAAACTTGCCTCCAACCCACCAAACTCATGGTCTGCTCTGCTCCTAAGCCATCATGTAACTTGGCACACAACAGGCAGTTGTGTTCTGCACCTCAATGTAGGGGACTGTAGTTCACAATCATGTATATGTGCTGCATACAGCACTGGGAGAGAAGAGCTGACAGCTTCAAATATAAAGATAAGGAAACAGAAAGGCTAACTGCCTGTATAATCAATTTATACTGCAAGTGTATGTAGTCAAAGATTGCACTGTATCCCACAAGAAGGTCTATTACACCTTAATCTAAAAATTAAAAAAGAAAAGAAAAAGCGAACAATGAAACTTGGTTTTTCCACGTGGGAATTATGAGGCCCTTTAATCAGGGGTCCCCTGGCATCTCCATGGCTGTAAAAGGACTCTAACTCTCTGCCAGGGCTACTGACTGAGAACTTCTCTTTGCTTTGTTACCCAAAGCCCACAGGAATACCTAGCCCGCCTCTCACCTGTGTGATAGCCATTATCTGATGTATAAAAGATGTAGGTGTTGTTGAGCTCGCCAGTGAACTCCAATCTCTTGACCAGTTTCTCCACCAGGTCATCCACTGACAGCAGAGTCTGCCACCTGAACATGAACAGAGGGAGTAAGTGGGACTTCTGGGGGCAACAGCCAAGATAGCATCATCTTGCCCAAACAGGCAAGATAAAGACCCCTCTTTCCAATAAAGATAACCTCCAAATGGCTCTCCTCAAATGCGCAAATTCAAATTGTTTCCTAGCTCTCCTCACTGCAAGAAACAGACTAGAAAATTCAAGAATTCATTCATTCTGAAGTTACTTTTTCCAAAGAAATACAGCAGGCTTTTTATAACTAATTAGCTTCATTCTTTCACTGCCACTAGTGAACAACTGGAAGGGAAAGCTGTCAATTCAATACTACTTGATACTAATACTAATTAATTCAGATAGGCCTGTGCCACTTCATTTAAAGTCTAAACTAGGGTTTGGGGCAGGCATTGGCCTAGTTATCATGACACCTGTGTCCTATACCAAAGTGCCTGCATTTGATACCCAATCCTGGATCTGACTCCAACTTACTGCTAATACAGTCCCTGGAAGGCAGAAACAGTGGTTCAAGTGATTAGATTCCTGCCACTCTCATGAGACCTGGATTGAGTTCCTGGCTGTGTTTGCTGCAGGCATTTGGGGAGTGAAACAGTGGATCAGAGCACACAGTCTCTCTGGGTCAGCTAACTATGACACTTGGAGAAAAATCTTGCCTGTTGCCTGTTTTTATATAACAGCTCATTCATTGACAGATCACCTATGCTGCTTTTATGCTACATCAGAGATGGATAACTAAGACACAGACCACCACATAGCCTGCAAGCCTGTAACATATCCTGTGTAGTCCTTTACAGAAAGTTTGCATACTCCTGCTGTCAACTAAGTATTCCCTAAGTAATGGATTTTTAAGGAATTTCTTGCAAATATTTCACTCTAGTCTAAGCCTTGGGTCTTTTGTCCAATACTTGAGCTGATCTCTCAATAAGTGATCTTTACTTTATGCACAGGAAAAAAATTTCTACCGAGTGGTTCAAGTTTACAGTATTCTTTTAAGAAGTTCCAAGAATGGATGCTTTAATTGGGATCCAAAAGCCCCTTTATACATCTGAACATAAAGGAACCTATCTGCTTCTGGGGCAACAGACACTCCAACAAATCATCCCTCCCACTGGCTTCTCAAAGCTAACAACATGTGCAGTCCCCAGCTCATGAGTTGATTCAGTGGGTCCTCAAAACACTCCGAGTCAGACAGCAGCAGCAGCAGCTCTTACCTTCTCCTAAATGCATTATCTAAAAACTGTATTGAAGAATTAGTCATTGGAGTCTTGGCTTGTCTAATTAACCAGTGCTTGTTCTAAAATTTAGAAGAAAAAAAATGTTAACACCAAGTCACTGTAGTCAAAATGAAACTACTGGATTACTAGGATTGAAATAAAAGTATTTATACTGTGGCAAAAAGGAACTAACCATAACCTGCAGCTGCAGACCTCCTCTCCCTTCCCCCATGTTTCCGAAAAGGAAAATTTTCTATCACCTGCCCCTCAGCTTCCCAGAAGTCCTTGGCTCCTCTCTTAGCAGCTTCAGTAAGAAATTCAGTGAATGTTATCAGGCAATCTCTGGCTAAAATGATATTAAATTTCTAACTCTGACCCTATATGTGGGTTTACTACAACAACTAATAGGTAAATAAACTTCACTCGCCTCTGAGTTTGGCCTAGTTAGCCATCATTCCATCACCTTCATTTTCCTACCCAAGATATGGATCACCGAAAAATCCTTGAGAAAAATCCCATCACAGCAATGTCCTAAAACTTCAAGTTCAAATCTAGAGGGTCTTTCCCATTTAAATGAAAGATGCATGCTCTCCACCCCCAACACACACCCCCCATCAAAACCATTCCCATACACCTTTAATGCTATTTATAAAACCCTAAGCCTCCATCTATTAAAGTAGTTTTTAATAACTTTAGTAAGTTTTAGAAACACCGTAGAACATATCTTTCTGTTGGAAATTCTCATTAGGCCGTGAATAACTTCAAGTCCCGGCCCAAAGTTTTCAAACATATTTGGTCATGACTCTTTAAAACCCAGTTCACTAAGCTTTAAAATCACATTTAACAAGCACAAGTCGATAATGTGCTAGTTGGTTTGCTAGGTGTTTCTATGTACTCTAATCCATACAATAGCTGCAGAGAGAGATGGATTTCCTGCTTTAGACAGAAAAACAGAAGTTAAGCATCTTGGTCATGGTCACTTCACTTAGCTAGAAACTGGTAGGCTGGGTCTGGCTTTAAGATTCAATCCTTGTACAACCTTAGAAGCAGTTATGATTTTTTATTCAATGGGTTCCAAGCAGTGGAGGCCTTCTACCTTTCAACCAGGGAACTGTCCAAGCCTGATGCCGAGGGAAGTGTAACCGAAACACGAGGCAAATATTTGAGTTGTGTGTCCTTTAGCCATGTCCCTTCCTCTGGCTCATTTTTCCACTCAACTTCCCCTTCCAACCACATGGCACTGAGTCAACCCCTCACCCCCCCACCCCTTTCTCCTATGCCTCTGGCTAGTGATGGCCACCAAGAGGCGGCTGTTGCCAGCTCAGCTCAGTACCCAGGGAGTGTTTCAGCCACTGCCAGCAGGGAGGAAAGCCAGCACAGAGGTTATCAGGAAAACCTGAGGGACACTAGTACTTGGGAAAGACGACACAGCTTTACTATTCCCTGTGGACTGTCCAGCTGCTCCCTGGAGGTGTGGCAGAACAGCACTTGTGAGGCAAGTTTACACTATTATACTTGGGACAGGTGCAATTACCTCTGAAAGATCACGAAGGAGAACCTATTATGTGGCTTAAAGGCTTCCTGACAAACACATTACAAAATTAATGAGTATGGCTTAATTTAAGGGTTAGGGGATGCTACCGTTCCATGGATGTTGAAGTTCTTGTTTCTTGGGGCAAAGACATTCTGGAAAGTCTTCTGGTACTGAGGTGCAGCTGTCCACGGTGAATGGGGTGCTGGAGTGGAGATCATCATGAAGAATGGCTCAGAGTTGGACTTATAGTCCAGGAAGTCCAAGGAGACATTGGCCTACCACAAAGAAAGAAATGTCATCCCTTACCCTACCCAGCGACTGAATACTTAGTAGATAAATGTCCTCTGGTGAGCAGAGGTACAAGGTTGTACAAGGTTGACTTTAACCATGGTAGCACAGGGTCTTAAGTCATACACAGATGCAAGCATGCTGCTGAAACAAATATATTTGATTATCTTAGGCAATACTTACAAATTTTGAAATGCATACCATTATAAGAAAGTGAAGGCCGGCACTGTGGCTCAGTAGGCTAATCCTCTGCCTTGCGGCGCCAGCACACTGGGTTCTAGTCCTGGTCGGGGCACAGGATTCTTTCCCGGTTGCCCCTCTTCCAGGCCAGCTCTCTGCTGTGGCCAGGGAGTGCAGTGGAGGATGGCCCAAGTGCTTGGGCCCTGCACCCCATGGGAGACCAGGAAAAGCACCTGGCTCCTGCCTTCGGATAGGCTGGCCGCAGCGCGCCAGCCACGGCGGCCATTGGAGGGTGAACCAACGGCAAAAGGAAGACCTTTCTGTCTCTCTCAACGTCCACTCTGCCTGTCCCTCCCACCGCCCCCCAAAAAAAGTGATAAAGGCCTTCATGATTTTACATGATCTAGAAACTGTTAATGCTTCCCTGCAGGAAAGAATGAGTCATCTGGCTATTTTACTATTAATGTACATTAATGCAGTTTAGAGTACGCACAGTCATGTACCACAGAACTTTTTGATCCCTGATGTACCACATATACGACAGTGGTCCTGAAAGATGGTAATGGAGCCGAACAATCCCTGCTGCCTAGTGACATCATAGTGTTGTAGCACAAAGTATTACATGTTTGTGCTGATGCTGGCAGAAACAAACCTATTTTGCTGCCAGTTGTATAAAAGTATAGCACATGCAATTATGTATAATACATAATATCTGGTAATAAGCTACTAGGTTGCTGCTTTATGTAGTTTATCATACTATACTTTATGTCATTTATTTTAGAAGTCTGTATTTTTTCATCTACTTGAAAGGCGAAGTGGCAGAGAGAATGGGTTGGGGGGGGGGGAGTTGTGGCGGGGGAGATATATTTCATCTGCTGGTTCACTCCCCAAATGCCCACCTAATAGCCAGGAGCCCAGAACTCCATCCTGGTCCACCACATGGGTGGCAGAGTCACAAGTACCTGAGCCATCATCTGCTGCCTCCTAGGCTCATTAGCAAGAAGCGGAATTGGAAGAAGAGCTGGGGCTCAGACCTGATGTGGGCATTCCAAGCAATGGCTTAATCCACTGTGCCACAACGCCCATCTCTTATTATTTTAGAAAGTTCTCTCTCTCGTGTGTGTATGTATATGCACACACACAATACAGAAAAAACAGCTGTGTGACACTAGCAGTAGCCTCCTATATCCTGTATTTACCGAGTCCTAGAGGCCACTCCAGTGACTGACCTACAGCATCCAGACTTATGAAAGTACACCATGATGTTTACACAACAACAAAATCACATAATGACGGTTCTCAGAACATATTTCCATTGTTATGTGATGCATGACTGCAAATTTGATGGCTTGAAGAATGTAAAGAGAGTGTCAATGTAATTCAGAACAGAGGAAAAATGTGGATGTGGATTACATTACCTTAACCTTACAAAAACAGAGCAGATGACATGAATTATGCCAGTTCATGCAGCTAAGCTAAAGGAATACTAAATCCAAATTCATTACAATGAGGCATTAATTTATATGGACTCACCTTTTTATTTGCTCAAGAGCTATAAAATGAGCACCCCACATGCATGCTGTTTTTCATTGTTTTAGTTCATTTAGATCTGCACTTATTCCCAACATTCACTCACAAGATGTTGACTTTTCACCTCAAGATTTTATTTTGCTTATTTGAAGGCAGAGTTACAGATGGACATATGCAGAGACAGAGATCTTCCAACCACTGGTTCACTCCCAAAATGGCTGAGGCTAGGCCAGGCCTGCGACTCTGTTCAGGTTGCCCATGTCAGTAGTAGGGGGCCATCTTTAGCTCTTTCCCAGGTGCATTAACAGGGATTAGAGGAGCCAGGACTCAAATTAGTGTTCCTATGGAATGCCTGCATCACAGGTGGCTTAACTTGCTGCACCACAATGCAGGCCCCTGACTGTCTCCTATCAGTCACCTACCTTATTCCAGTCCTGACAGCTTTCTTGTGGTTTCTCAAGTCAGGCCTCATGGCCCTCAGGCTACCTGTGGCATTCTTTCCCCTGATCTTTACAGCTCATCTCTTTTGGATTTCTGCTTAAATGTTATCTCAGTAACCAGCAAATGTTTTCTTGTTTCTCTAAATGACTGTCACTAATGAGGCATCAAATTAGTGTGTGCATATACATACCTAAAAATCTCCTGCCACCATAAAGTACCTTCCACAGAATCAGACTTTGCTTATTTCCTTCTGAACACCTGCTACACCAACTGATGAACCACCTGGTGAGTTACTGCTCTACAGAAGGCTGCCATCAGAATGTCTCAGGTGTTCGATGCAGTGGTTCAGCTGCCACTTGGCATGCTTGTGTCCCACTGGAATGCCTGGGCTTGAGTCCCAGCTCTGCTTCTAATCCCAGCTTCCCACCAATGTGCACCCTGGGAGGCAGTGGATAATGGCTCGACTTCTTGGGTCCTTCCCCTTCATGTGGGAGACCAGAATTGAATTCCAAGCTCCAGGCTTTGGCCTGGCCCAACCCTGGCTCTTGCAGGCATTTGGGGAGTGAACCAACAGACAGAAGATTTCTATCTCTGCCTTTCAAACAATAAATAAATATACATATTGTCGCTCCCCCTCTTCGTGGAGGAACGACACTAAACCCTGCCTAGGCTTCATATCCGAGTCACGGCACCATTATGTCGCTCCCCGTCTTCGTGGAGGAACGACACAGGACCCTGCGCTGTTCTTTCGTCTGCTCGGCCCTCCCCGGGTTTGCTGCTGGTTCTTCCCGGGTTGGCTACCGTCCCTTCCACCTCCGTGGAAGGGCGGTTCCCCCTGCCACTTTCCCCACTTCTGCGGGGGAGCGGCACACCGCCAGCCGGCTCTCTCGGGGGCTGCACAGGTGTTCCTTCAGATAGATGTTCCTGGTGCATGTTGTCTCTCTCCTCCTTTATAGTCCTCTTCCACCAATCCCAACTCTGCTACCCACATGCCGAGTACGCTGCTCTCCTCCAATCAGGAGCAGGTCCTGCTGTTTATTGGTTGAACTGGAGGCAGCTGTGTAGAAGCTGTTTCCTCCTCTCCCAGCGCCATATTGTGGGAGAGCAGATGCATAGAATAAGTCTTAATTCCAGTAACTTAGTCTAGTCCGAGTTGCTCCCAGTTGCTCCCCACACATATAAAAGAAATGCCTCAGGATAGTAAAGTACCAAATTCATCTGATTCCAATAATTTAATATATAAAATACACAGTACCCAAAGAACTCCCATATCTCTATGTCCCTAGTTTCCTAAGGCCTATGAAGCTGTCATCTTACAGCTTATGAATAAAACTGACATCAAGAACAGGCACTCTTATAAAGTCAAACCCCTACAGTAATCTCTTCAGTCTTAAAAGATTAACCTTTAGAAAAGGGATTTGTTGCTGGAATTTCAAGAGCAGCAGATCTGAGCCTGGCTTATATAGGAAAAAAAAAAAAAACAAACCCTCAGTTTTTAATCAGCTGGAGATTTTTGTTGGCAGTTAGAACAAGTTATTATGCATTTATGTTACCCAATGCAAACAAATAAGACAAAGTTTTCTACGAAGAGTCTTCTACTAAATATGAGCCAAAGCTGCAAAGACGGAGCTACAGAGCTTCAGGAACTCACCAACACATCTGTCAGATAGTCCACGCTGTAGTTTTCACCATGCTTCCGCGCCTTCCCATTAATGGACAGGGTGTAATTGTAGTATTTAGAATTCTTTTCCTATTATAACAAGGAAAATAAACCTTGTTACAAAGTCAGCACACACAAAGAATGAATCCACACTAGCTAAACTATACCTTTTTAAGTCTTGGCACTATTTAAACAGTACTCATTCAAGACTGGACTTTTTGACTAGCATTTTATTAAGTACTAGGATAATTTCAATAAAACATCTTAGTTTAAAAGCCACTAAGTGAAGCAAATAGAAAAACAAGCCACACTGCTAAAACTTGTGTAACAGGAGACAAACCAGGGAGGAGGGACTCACAGGTCAATAGACTCTCCTTTAAGGAGATAAAATAGCTAACCATAAAGTATACTAAATTATGTCAGTATCAAACTCAATGAGAGTGAACATACTGTGTTTGCTCCTCAGGGTGGTAACTGTCACTATCACTCACCAGAGCATACCAGTAACTCCAGCCCAGAGGAACGTGTTCCAGTCCGCCTGCATCTGGGGCTCCATACTGAAAAGCAAGACAAGGAGGACTTTAGAAGTTTTCAGACTTGACCAGACCAGGAATAGGAAACTTAGAATCTTTTCAAACTGCCTGATACACAGTTAGGTGCTCAATTACCCCAAACACAGAAACGAATAGAAACAAAGCAAAAAAAAAAAAAAAAAAAAAAAGTTAAAGTACGCTATAATCCTAGAAACTTCTACAACAGGAATTGGCGAAGTCAGGCTAGTGGGCTAATCTGTCCTGACAACTGTCCTGCGAGCAAGATTTTTTTTAAAAGTCATTTAAAAACACAAAAGCCAAGAATATTTTATGAAATGCAAGTTACATGAAATTCAAATTTCAGTGATAAAGTTTTATTGGAATACAGCCACGTACATTCATTTAGACATTACCCATGGCTTCTTTCACATAACAATGGCAGAGTTAAACAGTAGCAGAACACTTACTATCCTTCCTGCTACTGAAGAAAGCCCACTTGTGGGCTGCAAGTGCAGCTGCTGACGGTACAGACTGAATACTCCATCCAACCTTGTGGCTAACCACAGCCAGACCAGTCAGAATATGAGCCATCAGCCTATTACTTCAGTTGTCTTGATGAACTCTACTACTGGAGTTTATTTGATAGGTGAAGACACTACAGAATAATCTAGCTACAAAGTTTAAAACTGCCCATTTAAGGCAAACTAATCCCTGAGAACTAAGTATTTGTACTCTGAGGATTTCTCCTACTTTCCTACACAACTAAGACAACTTTCAATATGCAAAGTAGTATAAGTTCTCTGTATGGTCCACAGCCCTCATGCAGGAACTAAGTCTTCACACTTCCTAGATCTCATGACTCTTCTCAAAGTGACTCAACTTCCTTCAAATCCAAAAGATTGCAGACTCTCCCAGTTATGGGAGAGATGGGGGAATCAATGGAAAAAATAAGCTCTCATACAACAACAAATAGCTTGTAAAAAACAGACACCTTCTTTTTGTTGGGCATTCCCAGTTTTACAATAAAAGTTAATCTCAAACACTCCCAAACACACTATTTTCTTTAAATCTGGACTTGGACTAAAACTTTAGGTTAACATGGGGGTACTTGGAGACATGAAATCTGGCCTTGACGGTTCATAATGAGGAACCCCTCTGCTACGATTTGAACGTGATTTGGCTCCTAATTCACGCAGGACCCAAAGCCATAAATTAACAGTACTCAGAAGGCAGAAACTTAATCCAGTTACACTGTTCAGGAGGTGGGCCTACTGGGAGGTCCTTAGGTCACTGGGAACACACCCTCAGGAAGTAGTTCGTCCATGCCAGCTGTGAAAGTGAAACTGGGCTCAGCCACTCTGCTCTGTGGCTAGCCATCCTTCTGCAAATACTCCACCACTGGCACCTACCATCTTCATCAGAGGCCAAACCAACAGCGCCTGCCTGATCTTGCACTGTGCACCTCCAGAACCAGGAACCAAAATGGACCTCTTTCCTTTGAAGTACCTTGCCTCAGGTACCTCGCTGCAGTGAAGAAAAGCCCCCACCTCCAGGCCAGTGAGGCCAGCACACTGGCCATATGCCTTCATGGCCCAAGTGTGCTAGGCTCTGGGAGCTTTGCCTTCTCACCATCTCTCCATAATTTGTTCCCAATTTTCAGGCAGAAAACAAGTTAGCATTAAGTTGTTGTAACTTAGAAGCAAGTCTAAGAAAGCTAACATTCTAAAAAGGAAAAAAAAAAAGTCTCACTCTGATCCTAATAAAGGGGAAATGGAAACAAAGAGACCAGGACAGCCACACGACAAGCAAGATTCCTGAGGGAACAAAGGAGGACTCATCTGATAGAAAGCAGTTTCAGGATAATTTTGAGGTAAATGCATAAATGTTCCTGGGACTACTGAAAAGGAAGAATAATTACTGTGCACAGATCATGTAAATATTTTCATGTAAATAAGTTCTTGTTTGTTGGAGAAAACAACATATACAAAAAACTAAGATGATCTGAATAGATACCAATGGAACAAAAATGAATGTTTAAAAAGCTGCTATATGGGGAAAAAAGACCATTTAACATACCTCATTTAAATATTTTCCTGCAAAAAAGGTTTGATAACCACACATGGATCTGAGAATTGCTGGAAACGTATTTGGTTCTTGGATCTTCTGCCAGGCTTTACTACTGCAGTTTCCCTCCAAAGTGTTGTTAACAACGTGATGATTGTGCGGGTACTTTCCTGTCAGGATGCTGGCTCTGCTGGGGCAGCAGAGAGCACTTGGCACATACTACAAAGGGAAAGCAAAAAGGACACTGTTACATACGGCAGATGGGTTTCTTATTTCTAAACAGAACAGAGAAAGCTAGCTGCTTAACACTCTAACCTCTGTATTTTTAGTTTCACAATGGAATCAAGATTTTCTTTACATATGACCTCCTGATCAGTTGTGCTTCTATGAATGGTTCATTCCTGTGCTTTGGTCATTTATTCCTCTTTAGCTGCCGGCCCATTCTAACAAAAGATTCAAGGAAGGATACGGCCACATTACAAATGCTTTCTGTTTTTATTTTTGCCTCTTCATGTTATTAGATGTTTGACTTCTGTCATTTTGACACTAGTAATTCTTTCCCTTTTTGTTTTTGATTTTATGGCCAGTACTACACTGTTTACTGGTAAGGAAATTTTTTCCTTTAAAAATATTGCCTTGGCCGGCGCCGCAGCTGAATAGGCTAATCCTCCGCCTGCGGCGCCGGCACACCAGGTTCCAGTCCCGGTCGGGGCTCCGGATTTCTGTCCCGGTTGCTCCTCTTCCAGGCCAGCTCTCTGCTGTGGCCCGGGAGTGCAGTGGAGGATGGCCCAAGTACTTGGGCCCTGCACCCGCATGGGAGACCAGGAAAAGCACCTGGCTCCTGCCTTCGGATCAGCGCGATGCGCCACTGGAGGGTGAACCAACGGCAAAAGGAAGACCTTTCTCTCTCTCTCTCTCTCTCACTGTCCACTCTGCCTGTCAAAAAAAAAAAAAAAAAAAAAAAAAAGAGTAGTGTGGGGCCGGTGCTGTAGCACAGTAGGTTAATCCTCTGCCGTGGTGCCAGCATCCTATATGGGCACCGGTTCTAGTCCTGGCTGCTCCTCTCCCAATACAGCTCTCTGCTATGGCTTGGGAAAGCAGTAGAAGATGGCCCAAGTGCTCGGGCCCCTGAACCTGCATGGGAAACCTGGCAGAAGCTCCTGGCTCCAGATCGGCTCAGCTCTGGCACTGTGGCATCTGTGGGGTGAACCAGCGAATGGAGGATCTCTTTCTCCTTCTCCCTTTGTCTGGCTGTAACTCTACCTCTCAAATTCTTTAAAAAAAATTACCTCTCCCCATATGTTTATTATTCCAGATAACTTTTAAAATCATAGCTGAGTCTAAAAACAATCTCCTTGGGATTCTAATAACTATTTTATAATATTGTCTTCCCACAAAAAAATGATGTGCATATCTGTGTATCAGTGTTTTTATCAAAGTTTTGTAACTATTTCAGTCTTAAACATTTCTGGTCACTATTAGTTTGTGTTTATTAGTTTCTACTTATATTGTATTTTTATTTTTAAAGATTTATTTGTTTGAAAGGCAAAGTTACAGAGAGGCAGAGGGAGAGGGCTTCCATCTGCTGGTTCACTGTCCAACTGGCCGCAATGGCCAGAGATGCACTGATCTGAAGCCAAGAGCCAGGAGCTTCTTCCGGGTCTCCCATGTGGGTGAGGAGGCCCAAGGTCTTTGGCCATCTTCTGCTTTCCCCAGGCCATAGCAGAGAGCTGGATTGGAAATGGAGCAGCTGGGACTTGAATCTGCGCCCATCTGGGATGCTTGGCACTGCAGGCGGTGTCTTTACCCGCTATACCACAGCCCTGGCCCCTGTATTAATTTCCACCTTTTATGAATAAAATTTCAATTCTTCCTTTCTATATCTCTAACTGGTTATACACAAGAAATTAATTTTTATCTTAATTTTTACTTCACTGAATTCTACTTATTTAAAAAGTTTTGACAATTCTGTTTTTGAGATAAAAAAAATCCAAAAAGTGGAATTAACAGTTTTCTTTTTCTAATTATTTTACCTATTATTTCCATAATGCTTATAGTAATGACTAGATGTAACATTAAAGGAAAAATTAGGTCTTGTCTCAACGCTAACAATAATATCCTGAGTCTTTCATTCTAAGTATAATGTGAGCTGTTTGTTTGAAATACTCATCATTTGAAACAATGTACTCTTTTAACAGTTTAATAAATTACCAGAAAGGATGTTAAAATTTAAGGACTTAAGCATCCATTGAGATAAATATTTAACTTTCCTTCTTTCAATTACTGATATCATGGTAGGCATTATAATAACTAACACTGTGTAGTACAAGTCACACACTGATGAAAGGGCTTTTAGGACTTCCATTTACAAATGGGAAAACCAGGGCCAGAGAGGTTGAATAACTAGCCCAAAGTCACAGAGCTAGAAAAGAGCCAGAAGAGAGTATTCAGAAGTAGGCAGTGGGCCCTGCACCCCATGGGAGACCAGGAGAAGCACCTGGCTCCTGCCTTCGAATCAGCACGGTGCGCCAGCCACATTGCACCGGCCGTGGCGGCCACTGGAGGGTGAACCAATGGCAAAAGGAAGACCTTTCTCTGTCTCTCTCACTGTCCACTCTGCCTGTCAAAAAAAAAAAAAAAAAAGTAGGCAGTGTGATTACAGGGTCTGTGCCCTTAAGTATAATGTCATGCTACTGTTAAGTGGGTTTCTTGACATTAATCTTCCGTTCCTAGGCTACCATGTACCTGGTTCTTCAACCCAAATTATTAATATTTTAGCTGTCTGCACCCATGCTTTTACATATTATGTGTTATATATGTGTGACAGTATATATATGTGTGTGTGTATATATATATGGTATTATCTTTGTAAGATTTGGCTATCATGGCTAATTGAGCTTTCATCATAGAATTTATATAGCACAAATATTATTTGATTCTTCTAACCCATTTTCAAACCTCAAACAGTGAGATGTTAAATAAAACTCTAATTCTGATATGTAGAAGACTGGCTTAGGAAAAACCTGCAATTAATCTTAAGAATATTTCAACTAAAAGATTTTATTTTTCCTTCTGATCAGGCATGTAACTAGGGAAAAAACACAAAGATTACATCAGACAACTGAGAAAGGAGTGTTTTTTTCTTAAAACACAAACAATTCAAGTCTAACAAAATTAAATTAGTTTCAAAACTCACAGCACTGGAGAAAGTCATCCCCATCTCTCCAATGAGAGCCTTGGTTTTCTTCAGTGGTGTCTAGAAAATAAGTAATTGTTAAACAGTTATTTCTACTGATAAATAAACCACACAGATCACAATTCACTTTTTGATACATCTTGCAACAATCTTTTCTTCCTAAACACATGGCTCTGTCAACAGCCAAATCAGTCCTCAGAGAGTAGAGATGAACCAAACAGGTTTGGTTATAGTCAGCTGCCTCAGGTGCAAAGGTGCCTGGGTCAGAATCCATCAGCAAGGTAAAGTTCACAGCTGATAGCATTATTCCAGCCAGGAGACTTCAGTGTTAAAGAAATTCTGGTGCCTTTTTCTTACTGGCCACCAGCTCACTTATGTGGTAGAGAGGGCAGATCTACGTCCACGGATTCATCTTTAGAAGTAGGGTGTGGGAAATTGTAAGAAAGGCGTCTTCTGCCCTTTCTAAGAGCAGACAGACAACACTTGGATTCAGAAAGCTGGACAGGATCCTAAAGCTCAGAGGCTGACTCAAATCTCGCACAGTGGGGAGCCCAGACACGTTTCAGCTATGGGTACACTGCCCCTGCACTAGACCAGTCACCACCCCGGGGACTGGACTTAAACCAGCAGTAGGAAGGTAGACACAGAACTCTGTCAGGCAGAACGCCAGTCGGAAATTATTTTGTTTACAGCCTTTTCATTCGTTCATTAAAAATCTAAGACCTGACAAGTACAGCAAACAATTAGATCCTAGAGAAGAAAAATATGAAAATAAAAGGACCACTTATGTGAATATATTTCAGAGCCAAATCACCACTCCAAAGAAGCCCATTTTAGTTGTACTACATTCAGTCCATGATGATTCTGAAATAATGTCAACATCTAAGATCATATTGAATGTTTTTAAAAAACTATTTTATTTTAAAGGCAAATATGGAGCAGAGGGGGCTGGAAGGGCGAGGAACATACACGTGCAAGCTCTTCCACCTGCTGATTCACTCCCCTTGTGCCAGGAACAGCCAGAGCCGAGCCAGGAGTCCAGAACCAAACCTGGGTCTCCCAGAGTGGCAGGGACCCAGCTGCTTGAGCCACCACCTTCTGCCTCCCCAGGTATGCAATTAGCAGGAAGCTGGACTGGAAGCAGAGGAGCCAGGGCCTGTTTGGGATGCAGGTAACCCAAGTGGCACCTTAACTGCTGCAGCAAAAGCCCCAGAATGCAGTTTTTTTGTTTGTTTGTTTGTTTGTTTGACAGGCAGAGTGGACAGTGAGAGAGAGAGAGAGAGAGAAAGGTCTTCCTTTGCCGTTGGTTCACCCTCCAATGGCTGCCGCAGACAGCGCACTGTGGCCGGCGCACCGCGCTGATCCGATGGCAGGAGCCAGGTACTTATCCTGGTCTCCCTTGGGGTGTAGGGCCCAAGTACTTGGGCCATCCTCCACTGCACTCCCTGGCCACAGCAGAGAGCTGGCCTGGAAGAGGGGCAACCAGGACAGAATCCGGCGCCCCGACTGGGACTAGAACCCAGTGTGCCAGCGCTGCAAGGCGGAGGATTAGCCTAGTGAGCCGCAGCGCCGGCCCAGAATGCAGTTTTAAGTATATTTCCTTGTGTAATAAATCATTAAAGATAATTCAAATGTATAACTAGGCTAACAAGGGCCTGATTTTCAATAGTGTCTAAATGACTTTTCTCCACTGCTCTATACAGAGAGACAGAAGACCTAAGGAACCCATAAGCTCAACAGGATGAAAATTCTAACTTATTCAAGCAGAGCTTTGATAATTTCCTGGACAGATCTTCAACAGGGTCCCAGGAGGTGCTGGAGACTGCTAACTTTCAGGAGCAACATCGCCAGCTCTCCAAGACACCACTGGGTACTGACCTCAGGGAAAGAATACTGGGCTGAATGAAAAACACAGACTGGACAGAGAGGGAGGGAAAACCAGAATGTGACATCCAAGTGAGGAAAAGAAACATGTAAGCTTACTGTATGGGCCTTAATCATCAAACTGATAAATACGCAACCGAACTGTAGAATATCTGACTTATAGTAAGGCTATCCTATGTGATGACACATCTATTAAATACTTAACATGTGCCAGGCACTGATCTAGGCAACAGCAGACAGAAAGACAGAAGGCTCCTTCTTGAGCCTTCTACCCTCAGCTTCAACAGGTAAACAAGCGATCGATCATTTCCAGCAGTGACAAGTGCCGTGAAGGGAATAAACCAGGCTGGTGTGACTGCAGCTGACAGAAGAAAGCTGGGGAACTACTTCAGCTGGGTGATCAGAAAAGCCTCTTTTAGGAAGGAATTCTCGTGAAAGCCTCACGAGGAGCTAGTCAAAGATCAGGAAAGGGGGCTTCTGGGCTGAAGGAACAGAAGCCCAAAGGCTGCCAGAGGAAGCAGGCAGAGAAGGGCGGGCAGCACAGCAAGTGAAGGGGGGAGTGGGGAATGACAAGATCAGAGAGGCAGGGGCCAGATGATGATGCAAGGCTGCACAGGAATCTTGATTTTAGTCTGATAAAGAAACATTAATAACTATGATCTTGAAGCTGGTGCTGTGGCATAGTGGATAAAACCGCTGCTTGCAGTGCCGGCATCCCATATGGGTGCCAGTTCAAGTCCTGGCTGCTCCACTTCCCATCCAGCTCTCTGCTGTGGCCTAGGAAAGCAATAGAAGATGGCCCAAGTCCTTGGGTCCCTGCACCCGTGTGGGAAGACCCAGAGGAAGCTCCTGGCTTTAGATCGGTGCAGCTCCAGCTATTACAGCCAACTGGAGAGTGAACCAGTGGATGGAAGACCTCTCTCTCTCTGCCTCTCTGTCTCTGTAACTCTTTCAAATAAATAAATAAATCTTAAAAAAATAACTGATCCTTATATTGTTAGTACTAGTACCATCATCTGTAGTAAACAATCATAATGTGTGCTTAATTAACAAACTCCCACACAAGAAAAACCATATTGTACTGAAAACATGTATGTGTGTTCATCCAATCTGAATTTAAGACAGATCCTTAAGATCCAAGCAAAGACAGAGATTGGTGGGGTTAAGGTCATACAACAGTCTTTAAGCAGCAGCCAGGGGCTAGCCTTGAGGCATAGCGGGTTGAACCACTGCTTGCAATGTCAGCATCCCATGTCTGAGTCCTGGCTGCTCCACTTCTGACCCAGCCCCCTGCTAATATGTCTAGAAGGGCAGCAGAGGTTGGCTCAGGTAGGAGATACAGGTTCCTGGCTTCAGACTGGCCCTGGCTGCTGCAGCCATTTCAGGAGTGAATCAGAGGATAGATGCTTGCTCACTCTGTTGCTGTTGCTCTGCCTTTCAAATAAAAAAAAAAAAAAAAAAAAAAAAAAGCAGCAGCCAGTGTTATACTCTCATAAGAGCCAAAGTTGTACTTGACTCATTCCAAACAAAATTCTTTCCTCCAAAACCCTAAGGCGTCACTCAGTTTCCGGGGCCCATGGTCAGCTGCTCTGAAATAGTTTTAATCATCTTGATCATGCCGTCGCTCTCTTTTTAACAACAGGAACTACTTGGCTATAAGCAGAGCAAAGACAGGATGTATTTATTCTTCCCCCACATTTCATCATAGCTCCTTCCCTCACTTCCTTGAGGTTACTTTTTTCTAGAGGGAATGATTTTAAAAAGACCAACATGTGAAGTGCCCATCACGTCGTAACGGTGCTTAATAGAAACAGGTAAGTAGAGGTCTCTGGGCAAGGCAGTAAAAATGAAGTCATCTCAGATAATACCCCAACAAAGAGTGGGACATGCTGAAGATGAAGCTGTTACACAGAAGACTATTTCTAAGACTGAAAAATTCTACGTTAAGCCAAAATAACCCATTTGCTACAAATCCTTTGACTTGAGTTAGTGTGGAGGAGTTGACTACTGCTTATTTTGCCCATTAGGCAGCAATCTGTAATCTTCTTAGGGTCAGAGAATTCCCCTTCACCACAAAAATAAAGATACTACACACAATAAATTATATACAAGGTCTTCAAAAATTCATGAGAAATGCACATCATGAAAAAAACACGAATTTTAAAATTTTTGCACCAAAATAAAGTCATCTCTTAAATTCACATTTCCCCATTAACCTCTTGCTGTACCCTCAAATGTAAATTAAGTGGCTGACTCCACCGACATCAGTATCATCATAGCAGTCTAGAGCAGGAGAAAAGCCTGGTGCTCTGGGATCATACAACACCCAGGCTTTGCCCCTTGTTAGTTACGTGAACCTTGGCCAAGTCACTTCACCACCTTTCATACAGCAGGGGACACTCCTGCAGTGATTGAAGCACGAGTGAAAAACACCTGATACTCTCCCTGGCGCCATGTAAATTCTCAAATGCTGTTACTGTCTCAGCTCTTCCCCTTAGGACATGCTTGACAACCAGTGGTAGAATATTCTGGAAAAGGCTACAAGATGTGGTAGAAGTCTCCAGAGTGCCAGGAGCATTAATTTTGATTTGTTCCTTCTACTAAATGTTAGGTCCTCTCTCCAGTGTAACACTTAAAAAGGAATCTGCTACTGGTTTAAAGAAGCAAATAAGATTACCGTACTTACAGACCTTAAATATAAAGACGGGTGTGCTAAGAAACTGAATTCTGAACACCAGATACTTAAGTAATAAGTCTTGTTTTAACAGATTTATCAAAGCTTGACCTTAGTTAAATGCGTTAGTCCGTAATAGAGACGGTATGTTTTTGGACAAAACATTCTTTAGGGATACTTTAAAAAAATAAAGGAGTTTTGTGAACAGGAGGATAAGTGTAGCAGTTGGAAAGGTGGTGAAACCAAGGTAAAATCCAGGAGGGAAATTAAACCAAAGCGCTCTGATATCGACATGATTGTGTATGCACTAAAAGGCAAGGAGGAATACGTGGAAGTGTGGAGTGAAAATGCAAGTATTTAAACATCGGCTAGAAAAGCCGCTCAGACTTTTGAGCACAACCCGAGTAAGAAATATACTGTACTTCACAACACAGAAGAGGGTACTTAAAATAGTTCACAGGAAGTGGAATTAAAGGAAGCTTATTTTGGTTCCACAAATTTTGAATCCATGCCTATGAGCATATACATTTAGATATGCTTACTATTACCACATGTAGCACACACCAACAACTTCCATTCTACCCGATTCCAAAGGGAAGCAAAAATGTTGGTAGCTACCCACTACCTTGATTTCACAACCCACCAGGTTGGTTGGGACCGAAGTCTGCAGGACATTGAGCCACGGTGTTGCCACACTGGCCAGGCATCTCCAGCCTGGAGTGTTTTCAGTTTCAGCATTTAGCTGAAAGCAAAAACAGAACCAAAAAACAGCAAGCAATAAGGTTTTTCTTCTTCTTTTTTTTTTTTTTGAAGAGAGGAATGTTGGACCCCAGAATTGAAGGACTAGCCAGGGTTTTGTCCCGACTGTACCTTGAGGCAAGAGCTGACAAATATATCTTCAGCAAGCCCCTTTCATGAATAGGGTTTGGGGGTAAATGTTCCGGAAGGTCATAAATTCCAGAACTTCTAAGAAACAGAGGCAAAATGAACCGTGCGGAAGAATGAAGTCCGACAACACCCATTAGGTAGAACATGAAATACTGACAGTATAAACTGCATCAGCCAGGTGTCCAATTAGATTGATTGAATTCCCTTGATTCCTGCGAGACAAAACACTCTCTCAATAGTTCCGCCGCTTATCTACCGCGTTGTTTCATGTCATCACGTATTTATAGGTTAATAGGCACAGACTCTGAACACGGGCACAAATGCAGAAGTGGCCTAGGTCCTTCGGAAAGGTGGCTGGACCTGTCCTCGGATCCTAACCCCAAACGAAAACAATCGAGGTTTGCGTGCTCTCGGCCCGCACCTGCTCCTCTTGGGTTTAACCCCTCCTCAGCTGGCGCCCACACGTTTGCGTTGAGATATGAACGCCAACTCCGCAGCAGTACGGTCCAGACCAGAAGCATGGTGTGGAACCAGAGTCCTGCGGCCCATCTAACCTGCGTGAAGGGCCTGGAGTGGCAAAACCAAACCTACCCAGGGTCAAGGCAGCCAGTCCGGGGCGAGGGAGGGCGGGGCCGCGGGGAAAGAGAGCGAGAAGCCGGGGAGGCAGCCGGGGAGATGGAGGGGCGGGGCAGGAACGGAAGAGTTACCATGCCGCCGAGCACTTCGTCCTGGTCGTCGGTGAGCAGCAGCACCACGTTGGGCCTCCGCGAGCCCGCCGTCATCCCGGAGACCCCCAGGCAGCCGCCCAGCAGTAGGAGCAGCAGCAGCAGCGCGCGGCCGCAGGAGGGCAGGTGGCGGCGGCTGTCCCACCGGGGCCCACCTGGAGCCAGAGGCAGGAGCCGCATGGCGGACAAGGCTCCAGGAAAACCCCGGGTTGGGGTGGAGGGACGCGCAGAACACCGAAGTGCGACCGGCAGACGAGTCGCTGAGCGAACAGGCTGTGGCGTGAAGGCCAGGGACTGGGGTCAGGCGTTTTCTCCCCAGGCGCGATCACGTGAGTGGAGGATGGGGGCGGAGCACGCCGCGTGGTCACGTGGCTGGCGGCAGTGGGCGGGGCGGCAGGAGGGGGCGGGCAGGAGGGAAGCGCGGGGCAGCGGCTGGGAAGGGGCGATGAAGCCAGGCGAGCCCCGGAGCCTGCGTGCCTCGAGCTGAGGCCTCGTAAGCGTCCCAGTAGGACCTGTTTGTGAGCGCTTAGTGGAGCGATTAAAATGGAGGAAAGAGAAGCTGGAACGCGGTGGGGGTGACGGGAGGCTGCGGACGCTGGCCGAGGAAGAGGACCTGCGTGCACTTGGAGGATCCAGGATGAGCGAGCGGGTGGGAAAGGCGGGGCTCTACCGCGTGTAACCCCCGAGTCAGGGAGCGCTTACTCAGGGCTCTTGTGCCGAGCCGTTTATCATTTTCTCCACAGTTTGTGAGGTGGGTGTTAACATTCTCCTTGGGCTCAGCTGTTAAATGTGGCGCTGGATTTCAAAGCAGCTCCCTTAACTCCAAAGCCTGGTTATGTCTTTTCAAACCAACCTGGTAGCGTTACGCTAGTATTCCTTGTTGAGTTTTTGAAAACCCTCTTGCGAGGCGATACAGACATCGAACAAAAGGAAGAACTCTGAAACCTGGGCACCCAACCGCATTTGTAAGCAATCTTTAAGGGAAGTTAGTAGTCCTTGAAGCTAGCGATTACATATAACTTCTGTGGTCACCCTGCTGAAATCTATAAAAACAAATGTTCCCCGGCAAAGGCGAACTATCAGGTCACACCAGGGGACCTCAAAAATTCTTGGAAAATGGAATTAAAGGGGATTCTTTTGGTACAAAAGTGTATTTTTTTAAAATAGTTCTTTTATAATACTCGTTTTCCATGAACTGTTTGAAAACTCAATACAACAGAGCTAACTCCTTTCTGATAAGAAAAGTGTATTTTCTCTAAACTGGACTGTCAGAAGTCTTTTAGGGGCCAGCGCTGTGGCACAGTGGGCGCCTGAAGTGCCAGCATCCCATGTGGACGCCAGTTCTAGTACGGCTGCTTCTCTTCTGATCCAGCTCTCTGCTATGGCCTGGGAAAGCAGTAGAAGATGGCCCAAGTCCTTGGGCCCCTGCACCCACGTGGGAGACCTGGAAGAAGCTCCTGGCTCCTGCCTTCTGATCGGTGCAGCTCTGGCTGTTGTGGCCATCTGGGGAGTGAACCAGCAGATGGAAGACCTCTCTCTGTGTAACTCTGTGTACCTCTCTGTAACTCTTTCAAATAAAATAAATCTTTAAAAAAAAAAAAGCTTTTAAAACTAGTGAAAGCATTATAAGGTGTGATATTTGTGGAAACACTTTGAAACCCTACAACTAGAAGGCTTATAATGTAAAACGAAGTGTTGCTTTGGTCGTGTTACATTTTTCTTTTTCAAAAAGTCTACAGATGGCAAAAAAAAAAAAAAAATCCTTTTTCAAAATGGAATTCTACCGCAAGAAAGAATTATGCTTGAAGAACAAGTTCCATCTTCAGTGATATCCAAAGTGTGGTTCAAGGCTTAGATTGTAGGTGCCAACTTTGTTCCAGACACTGGGCGAGTGCTTTGAGGACATTCTCTCTCCCATGAATTTTTAGTCCGCTGTCATAGAGATGGGCTCTCTAATAGTCACTGAAGTGTATGAAACAACAAGTAGACGTGGAAAGGAAAAGTAAAGGGTGCAACTAGCATTTAGGGAGTAAAGGGCTGACCTAGCCTAAGGTGCCCTGAAGGTGTGAACTTTGAGTGAAAGTCTGAGTAGGAGATAATCTGTCAGAGCACTAGGGTGGTAGAATGCCTCCAGGGCACAGAGTGTAGCATATGCAGAGGTTTTGAGGTGTTGCATTAAAAAACAACAAAACCAAGAGAAGTTTGTGTGGATGGAGCAGAGAGGGAAGGAGGGACCTAGATCTGTGTTAAGGGTTTTGGTTTTTATATTGAGGCTAATTGGAAACAACTTGGAAGAGTAGAGGGCCAACCTTGTGGCATAGTGGGTAAATCCACTGCCTGTGATGCCGACATCTCCTATGGGTATCCCGGCTGCTCCACTTCTGATTCAGCTGCTTGCTGGTGGCCTAGGAAGGCAGCATAGGATGGTCCAAGTGCTTGGGCCCTGCCACCAATATGGGAGACCCAGATGAAGCTCCGGGCTCCTGGTTTTGTTCTGGCTACCCTGACCTTTGTAGCCATTTGGGGGAGTGAACCAGCTGATGGAAGATTGTCTCCGCCTCCCTCTCTCTTTTTTTCTTTTCCTTTTTTTTTTTTTTTAAGTTTTATTTATTTATTTGAAAGGCAGAAACAGAGTCCCAGAGAGAGAGCGTGAGAGGTCAGTCCTCCGTGGACAAATAAAATTATATAATATAATTACATGTATTTAAGGTGTGTTATTAAATAATCTTCAATTATTGCTTTTCTTGTGATTGGAAGGCTTTTTAGATATTCTCAATGTCAGGATAGTTTCTCTTGCTTTTCTCATCTTTATCACTTTGGTTTCATTTTCCAATAACTATCTCACTGCTTTAATAAAAATGACAACAAAGTACTGTATATATCTACCAAGTATAGTTTATAATTTTATTGAAGTATTCCAAAATGTCTTTCTAAATTGCAGTTAAAATGTTGTATTGGGGTTTTATCAACAACTTGAATAAAATTATTACATTTCATTTCATTTGTGTTTGGATTTCTCTTCTGAGTCATCAAAAAATGTTTTAAGGGATTGGTGCCATGGCGTAGTAGGTTAAACTCCCACCTGTGGCACTGGCATCCCATGTGGGTGCCAATTGACGTCTGATTGATCCAGCTTTCTGCTATGGCCTGGGAAAGCCATGGATTGCCCAAGTGCCTGGGCCCCCCTGGGCCCACATGGGAGACCCGGAAGAAGCTCCTGGCTTGGGATTGGCTCAGCTGTAGCTGTTGTGGCATTTGGGGAGTGAACCAGTAGATGGAATACCTCTCTTTATGTCTCTCCCTCTCTGTAACTCTACCTTTCAAGTAAATAAATCTTTTAAAAAAATGTTTTAAGGTCTTTAAGTTTTCACTGAACTTGTGTTGCAGGCTTAAGCACCTTTGTAATGGGCAGACCATTTCATTATACTTGGACTCTTCAAGGAGAAGTCCAAGTTGGTACATACACTTGAAACACTCCATATAGTAGCTGAACCTGAAAATAAAACACACCTGTTGGCCAAATAGTGCTGCAGTTAACAACTTCAGGTACTTTGAGGGATGCAAAGTTAAGACAATGAGCTATGTATGGCTCATATTCTGAAAGGTTTTTTTTTTTTTTTTTTTTGGACAGAGTTAGTGTGAGAGAGAGACAGAGAGAAAGGTCTTCCTTCTGTTGGTTCACTCCCCAAATGGCTGCCACAGCCGGCGCTGCGCCGATCCGAAGCCAGGAGCCAGGTGCTTCCTCCTGGTCTCCCACAGGTGCAGGGGCCCAAGCACTTGGGCCATCCTCCACTGCCTTCCCGAGCCACAGCAGAGCTAGACTGGAAGAGGGGAAGCTGGGACTAGAACCCGGCACCCATGTGGGATGCTGGCGCCACAGGCGGAGGATTAGCCAAGTGAACCACAGAGCCGGCCCCTGCAAGGTGGTTTTAAAGAGCCTAGAGCATTTTGTCCTTATCATCCTAATAGCTGTGTCGACATAGAAGTGATTGTAAATATTGTTCAGCTGCAGGTTAAATAGCACAAATAGGTGGTTATACTTTATTGAATAAATCATACAAAGGTTTTCAGTTGTCTAAAAAACTTCAAAATTGAAAGCAGGCATTTGATGCAATGGTTAAGACAACACTTGGGATGCCCACATGCCCTACAGGAGTGGATGGATTCAAGTCCCAGCTCTGTTCCAGATTCCAGATAACGCATACCTTGGGAGGCAGCAGATAATGTTCCAAGAAATTGGGTCCCTGCCACCTAAGTGGGTAACTTGGATTGAGTCCTGGGCTCCTGGCTTCAGCCTAGCCCAGTCCCAGCTGTTGTGGGTATTTGGGAAGTGAACCAGCAGATTAGACTTTTGTCAGTCTCCCTCTGTGTCTCTGCCTTTCAAATAAATAAAATAAATGAATAAACATTAAAAATAACTTAAAAATTTCTAAGAGTTTCCTCTTAGAAGAGTAGTGTGGGGCCGGTGCTGTGGTACAGTAGGTTAATCCTCTGCTGTGGTGCCAGCATCCTATATGGGTACCGGTTCTAGTCCTGGCTGCTCCTCTCCCAATCCAGCTCTCTGCTATGGCCTGCGAAAGAAGTAGAAGATGGCTCAAGTCCTTGGGCCTGTGCACCTGTGTGGGAGACCAGAAGAAGCTCCTGGCTCCGGATCGGCGCAGCTCCAGCCGTTGCGACCATCTGGGGAGTGGACCAGTGGATGGAAGACCTTTGTCTCTACCTCTCACTGTCTGTAACTCTACCTCTCAAATAAATTAAAAAAAAAAAAAGAGTAGTGCCCAATAATTGCCAACTGATCAGGATCATATCCAGAATAGAATATGTAATATTATTTACTGCTTGGTTATGCATTGGACCTACCACTTGTATTTTTAAGTTTTATTTGAGTGAGAGAGGGATACTACTACTATTTCACTCCTTCAAATGCTTGCAACTGAGCAACAGCAGCCAAAGCTAGGAACTGGGAATGGCAATCAAGGTTTCCCACATGGGTGGGAGGAACTCAACCACTTGAGTCAGTACTGCTGCCTCCCACAGTCTGCATTAGCTGGAAGCTGTAATCATGAGCTGGAGCCAGGAGTCAAACCCAGGGAATCTAATGTGGGACGTGGATGCCCTAGCCAGCATCTTAACTGCTATGCCAAATGCTCACCCCTGGAGCCAGTACTGGTGGCACGGTGGGTTGCAGTGCCAACCTCCCATATGGGCGCCGGTTTGAGTCCTGGCTGCTCCACTTCCTGTCCAGCTCCCTGCTAATGCACCTGGGAGGGCAGCAGAGGATGGTCTAAGTCATTGGGTCCCTGCACCTGTATGTGGGGCCTAGAAGAAGCTCCTGGCCTCTGGCTTCTGCCTGGCCTAACCCTGATCATTGTGCTATTTGGGGATTGAACCAGCGGGTGGAAGATCTCTCCGTCTCTGTCTCTCTCTGGCTCTGCCTTCCAAATAAATAAATAAATCTTAAAAAAAAAAAATGCTCACCCCTGACTTAGCATTCTTGAAATGCATTTTCTCATTTCAATTAACTTTTCACAAATTGTTTTAATAAGATACATCTTTTATTTTGACATCTATTCCCAAGAGAGTAAGCAAACAGATAAAAGCCAGCTATTACTTGAAAAATTATAACACTACTTTTCATATGACCTTTGAAGTATAAATCTCTTTCCTTACACATTTAACAATCTCAAAACTTCTGGTTCTGACCATGCAGGGGTAACAGTGCCAGACTAACTCTCCTGCTATAAATAACTAGAAAACAAGGCAAAATGTTTTCACATGGGGAAAACAGTACAGGGACTATAGGCTATGTGTGAAGGGCAGCAGTCAATTGCCTGTTTTTTGCCTGGAGGCACATTCTGAGCCAAGAGAACAGGATAGATGATCTTAGAGCAATTTGTCTTGTTGACAACTTCAGAGGAAGTTAAGGGAGGTCGAAGCTCCTGGAAGCTGGGGGGCAGAGTTGCAGCAAGGAGGGTGCTACATCGATAAAAAAAAAAAAAAAAAGCTAGAAAAATAGATATAGTTGTCTTCTTGAAACTTTGCTGAACACTGAGATGTGCACTCACAGGGTGAGGCACTAAGGTCTCAGAGAAGTTGGAGATGTCTGAGACCCACGCAGCCAGAGGAGAAAGTCCTCCTGGATCATCAAAGGCCTTAGGTAAAGAGCCTGGGAAGGCAGACCCTAGGCCCTAGGAAGAGGCTAACCTACCCTGATGAAAAGATAGCCTGTGCCTGCACCAGCAAAGCCTAGATA
Source organism: Oryctolagus cuniculus (assembly GCF_964237555.1). Classification (NCBI taxonomy): domain Eukaryota; kingdom Metazoa; phylum Chordata; class Mammalia; order Lagomorpha; family Leporidae; genus Oryctolagus; species Oryctolagus cuniculus. The sequence continues at coordinate 66,912,360 of NC_091442.1, forward strand.
CAGCCCTCAGAAGATTGTGCCGACTGTGGGGAGCAACTGGGAGCAACTCGGACTAGACTAAGTTACTGGAATTAAGACTTATTCTATGCATCTGCTCTCCCACAATATGGCGCTGGGAGAGGAGGAAACAGCTTCTACTCAGCTGCCTCCAGTTCAACCAATAAACAGCAGGACCTGCTCCTGATGGGAGGAGAGCAGCGTACTCGGCGTGTGGGTAGCAGAGTTGGGATTGGTGGAAGAGGACTATAAAGGAGGAGAGAGACAACATGCACCAGGAACATCTATCTGAAGGAACACCTGAGCAGCCCCCGAGAGAGCCGGCCGGCAGTGTGCCGCTCCCCCGTGGAAGTGGGGAAAGTGGCAGGGGGAACTGCCCTTCCACGGAGGTGGAAGGGACGGTAGCCAACCCGGGAAGAACCAGCAGCAAACCCGGGGAGGGCCGAGCAGACAAAAGAACAGCGCAGGGTCCTGTGTCGTTCCTCCGTGAAGAGGGGGAGCGACACAGACCTGCAAGTAACTTGCTTTTCTGAGTGAGGCCCCACATTCTTTAAGAGAAGACCACAAAATCTAGATTCTCAATGGTATTAAATTTATAGTTTCCTGCATCCCGTAAAATGACTACAGAGAATGCAAAACAGGAAAATGTGACTCACAACCAGGACAAAAAAAGATTGTCAGTAGAAATGGATAATAAATGACAGAGATAAAGAAGTTGGCAGATCGGGCTGTTAAAGTCCCTGTTAACACCTATGTTCAAGTATTTAAAGGAAAACTTAAACCTCAGAGAAGTGGAAGATATTTTGATATATTTTTTAAAAAAAACCTCTAACAATAACACAACAACTGGAAAAAAAATCATTGTATTGCCTGGCATAACAGAAGATTGTACAGTATATGGAAGGAAAAGATATATCAACTTGAAGAAACAGCAAGAAAAAATACCCTGAGTAAGGCAAAGAGGAAAAAGATGAACAAAAGTCTTTGTGACCTATAAGGGAAAATCATTTAGTACACCAGTAATATAGCTGAAGTCCTAGAAGAAAAAAATAATTATCTCAAGAAATAATAGTTAAAAATAAATTTGGAATAAAGTCTGATCTGAGGTCCAAGAAATTCAACAAATCTCATGCTGAATAAGTGTGAAGAAAAACACTCTGAGGCATTGAGACAAATCACAAACAAAATTCTAGAAACAAATGGTACAGAAAAAATCTTGAAAGTAGTCAGAGGATGAGAAAAGTGTATCACATGCAGAGGTATAACAATGACTGTAATCTCTTAGAACCTATACAAACTACAAACTATGGAATGAAATCCTTAGCGCACAGAATTCTCTGTTCATTCCATGCATTAGTCCATTTCCTGTTACTATAATGAAATGCCTGACACTAGCTCTTTATAAAGAAACAAAAATTATTTAGTTCTAAGAGTACAGACAGCATCGTACTGGTTCTTGCAGGGGATCTCCTTGTGTCACATCACAGCGTGTGCTATCACAGTAGGGATGGGGGTAAGAAGGAGAGGTTATGGTGAGCAAGAAGTCTTAGAGGGGAAGGAAAAGACTCACTCTAAAAGCAACTCATTCTAGTGGAACTAAGTGGGGTTTCACGGGAGCTATTTGGTCCTTTCTTATGGTGAGATCTCCAGCGGCCCATTCTTGTACTCAGCACCACCTCCTAAAGTTCTCATCACTGCCACATTGAGGATCAAGCTTCCAACACAGGAACTCAGGGGACAAACTACATCCAAATTTTTTTTTAAAATGGAGGCAACACAGTGACTTTTTAACACAAAAAGCTGAGAGAATGCATTATTAGCCAACACGGTCCCACCTAACTACAAGTACATTGGGAAAGTGTTTCAAAAAAAGAAAGAAAGAAACTGAATAGTTCTCTACTATGGAGATTGGATTAATAATTTGAGTCATTCTACAAAGACTCTAGGCTCAGATGGCTTCACCTTTGAACTCTATCAAACATAAAAAGAAAGAAACAGTATAATTCCTATGCAGATTCTTCCAGAGAGGAGAAGAGGAAAGAATGTTTTCCAATCTATTTTATGGGGTCAGCACTACCCCAATGCCAAAATCAGCCAAAGACATTATCAGAAAGCAAAACAGAATAACAATCATTAACATAGTGAAAGAAATCTTTAAACATTTTTAGCAATTAAAAGTCAGCTATATAGGGCTTGGTGTTGTGGTTCAGTGGGTTAAGTTGCCATCTACAACACCAGCATCCTTCATGGGCAATGGTTCAAGTCCCAGCTGCTCCCCTTCCAATCTAGCTCCCTGCTGCTGAGCCTAGGAAAGCAGGGAAGATGACCCAGGTGCTTGGGCCCATGCCACCCATGTGGGAGTCCCAGAAGGAATTCCAGGCTCCTGATTTTGGCCTGACCCAGCCCTGGATATTGTGGCCATTTGGGGTGTGAACCAGCACATGGAAAATCTCTCTTTCTCTCTGTGACTCAGTCTTTCAAATAAATAAATTCATTAAATCTTTTTTAAAAATTTAGCTATATATAGAAAATGCAATACACTATGATCAAGAATGCAAGGTTGATTTAAAAATTCAAGAATGGGAGCAGGCATTTGACACAGCAGTATGTCACTAATTTCTTGGAATGTTGGCCCATATCCAAAGGTGCAGGTCCCAGCTCCTCTGATTTTAATTTCCTATTAATGTGCATCTTGGGAGATAGCAGATGATGCCAACCATGTGGGAGACCTGGGTAGAGTTCTAGGCTCCTGGCTTTGGCCTGGCCCAGTCTGAGCTATTGTGGGCATTTGGAGAGTGAGCAAGTGGATGTAAGATCTGTCTCTGTGTCTCTCTTTCAAATAAATAACTATATATAAATATATGATTTAGTTTTTTATTTATTTGAAAGAGTTACACAGAAAGTAGATCTTCCTTTCTTCCATTTGCTGATTCACTCCCCAAATGGCCTCAATAGTTGGGGCTGGGCCAGACAGAAGCCAGGAGCCAGGAGCCAGGAGCTTCTTCCAGGTCTCCCACATGGGTGCAGGGGCCCAAGGACTTGGGCCATGTTCTGCTGCTTCCCCGGACACTTTAGCAGGGAGCTGGATCAGAAATGGAGTAGCCAGGCCTCAAACTGGCACCCATAAGAGATGCTGGCCCTGCAGGCAGTGGCTTAACCTGCTACGCCACAACGCTGGTCCCAAATAACTATTTTTGAAGAGTGAAAATAAACATGAAAAAATAAAAATTCAAGAATAAATCAGGGTGACTTACTCCACAGAATAAAAGGGAAAAATTATGTGATAATCCTAACACAAGCAGAAGAATTTAACAAAACTCAATATCCACTCAGACTACAAACTCAATGATATTGTGATATATAAGAACTTTATCTGATAAAAGATGTCTCATGAAAAACTTGCACCTCACATCCGTCTTAGTGGTGAAAGCCTGCAGGTCTTCTCTGCCTGCTGGTACCAAGGATGTTTGCCCTCAGCACTTCTATTATGCTGTAGATCCTAACCAGTTCAATATGGAAAAAAGCAACAAATGTGTGAAGAGACACACACACAGACACATCTGATACAACATGCTGAAAGGCAAAGACCCAGAGAAAATATGAAACAGTAAGAGAAGTTTGAGTCATCACTAACAAGGAGATCTAACAAAATTAACAGATCACTCTGCATTAGAAATAATGAGGAGCTGGTGTTGTGCAGCAGCCGGTTCAAGTCCTGGCTGTGCCATTCTAATCCAATGACCTACTAATGCGCCTGGGAAAGCAGAAGATGGCCTAAGTACTTGTACACCTGCGATGCATGTGTGAGACCTGTCGGAGGTCCTAGTTCCTGGCTTCAGTCTGGCCATTGGGGCCATTTGGGGTCCCTCTCTCTCTCTCTCTCTCTCCCCCCTCCCTCCCGCTCCTGCTCCCTCTCCCTCTCCTTCTTTTAAACAAATAAATCTTTTTTCCTAAAAAAAAAAATTAATGAATGAAAGCCAGAAGAAAGCAAAATGACACAGTGTTCAAAAATTATCAAAACAAGAATCCTATATTTAATAAAGTATCCTTTAAAAATGAAGGCAGGGGGCTGATGTTATGGTACAGGGGGTTAAGCTATTTGGGGAGCAAACAGATGGAGGCTCTCTCTCTCTCTGCCTTTTAAATAGATAAATAAATATTTTTCTAAAAAATGAAGGCAAGCTAAAAACATTGACAAGCAAAAATGAGAATAATTTGTTGCTAGCAGAGTTTCCTTACCAGAAATACTAGAAGCTCTTTAGGCTGAAAGTAAGTGACTCTAGACAAAAAATGCTTTGGTAAAGGTAATTATGTGATTATAAAAAAGCAGTACACATTAATTTTTCTTATGTGTTCTTTTGTTCTAAAAAGTAATTTTATAAAATAATATGTATATATGTATTTAACTTTTATTTGAGAAGTAGAGAGAAAGAAGAGCTTGCCTCCATCTGCTAGTTCACTTTTTATATGCCCTCAATGGCTGGCATTGGACCAAACCAATATAGAAATAGGAGTGTTCCATGGCCGCCCTTGCAGTGAGTTCTGACGGGTGCTCATATAGCAGCAGCTTGTCCAGGAAATCTAAGGCCTCAGGGCTGACGAGGTGGTGGTTTTCACTGTGGACAAAGCGTTCTCATCATATACAAGAGTGCCCAAGATACAGAAATATGGATTAATCAATATTGTCAATATAGTCCTACAAATCTTCTGCCCCCAGAACCTTGGTTATCCTTACCAACTGATCATAACAGTCATGTCCGTGGAAAAAATGGCTCCTTCCAGATCATACTTGTCAGCATACAACCTAAGCTCTATGTATCCAAACTATAATCATACATCCGATAGTCTCCTAGTAGCTCAGGCCCTTTGAAGTTTGGAAAAGTAACTCGGATGTTATATTCTTGGCCAGTAAAACTGAGCCAAACTCCAATCTGTTGGTTGTAGCTTTCTGTGTTCATGATCAGTGGTGACATTCTGCGGCTTCACATCTCTGTGCATAATTTCCATGCTGTGGCAGTAATCCAGGGCCTTCAGAATCTCAGTCTGTTAAAGTCTGGTACAGTTGCTTGAAGTCTGTGTTGTTTACAAAAACAACACAAGGAGAGGTTTGTGACAGAGTCTTTGATGGTGTTTGCCAGTGTAATGATGTTGGGTCCTCCTCTCAAATTCTCCAAAATCTATTTCACACTTAATTTTCTTCTTTTTTTACTGGCTTGAGAATTTTAACAACAGTTTTTTCATTGTTTGCAATGCTGATGGCTTCAGATACTTCTCTGTATTTACCCTGGCCTCATTTTTGAGCCTGCTGGTAGTCAACTTGACTTCCGCATTCCACCACATGTGACTCACAGTCCCAGTGCTCTCGGGGTCTGTGTGTATCAACATCTGTGAAAACATTTGTCCTTACTGGCATGGGTCCTAACATGTCAGACAGGTTGGTGGACAAAGATGGCCTTGATATTTGGAGCCAGCTGATACCTAAGTCCTTGTTTCACACCTATTTTCAAAGTGTTTCAGTTTTCAATATCATCTAGATATACTACTAATGGGCGATCGTTTCTTCTGGGAGGTCATCCATTTGGAAGTCACCATGGTGGAAGTGACAGTGGCAGCAGCCACTCTCTGCTCACCAGACAACATCCCTTTAATTTATTGTTAAATGTAAATTATAAATTATTTTTGCAGTTGTGAAATAGTAGCTGGTGTAACAGTTTCATTGTTTTATTTTTTGAAGGTTTTTATTCAATGAATACAAAATTTCAGATGTAAGCTTTTAGGGATATACTGTTTCTTCCCCCCATACTCGCCCTCCCACCCGCACTCCCATCCCACCTCCCACTCCCTCTCCTGTTCCATTTTCCAATTGACTTTATACAGAAGATCAACTCTTTACTAAGGAGAGATTTCAACTATTTGCACCCACACAGACACACAAAGAATAAAGTACAGTTTGAAGACAAATTTTGCCATTAAGTACAACTCATTAAGGGTGGAGGTCCAGCATGGGGAGCAAGTGCACAGTGACTCCTGTTGTTGATTTAACAATTGACACTCTTATTTATGACGTCAGTGATCACCCGAGGCTCTTGACATGAGCTGCCAAGGCTATGGAGTAACAGTTTCATTGTAATGTTTCCTCTGGCACTTGCTGTAACTTGTGAAGGTCATTCGAAAAACCACAAGTGACTTCAAGCTTTTATATAATTCAATGTGCATTCTATAATGGTGTCTTCAGTTACAAGGAAAAATCAAAAGTTTTCCTGAAGCTTCAGATACAGATAGTATTGTGTCTACTGTGACCAGCTTTAGGTTTGCATTTCAAAGGCTATGGATGCTGTGGAATTTCTTTAGAATCAGAGATTCTGAAATTCTGGAAGAATTCTAATAGGTATGTGCTATGCTTCATTACAATGTCCATGTGTGTTCTTACTTTGTAATGATTTACTGACAATACATACTGCCTGAGCTCTGCCTGTTCCTATCCCAGCCCTTGGACCTACGGGTTATTATTTGTGCCAGTGCTGCAGAGATGGGATTTGGGGAATAGCTAGAAATGCTAGACTCTCACAGCAGGTCCTAGCACTGGCCCTGTGCAAAGCCCTTTTTCTGTCCTGCTGCTGTCACCATTGCCACCACTGCTGCTGCTTCTCCACGCTTTCACTGCTGTCACTGGGGCTCTGAGGTATACATTTATGACAACTGCTTGGTGCCTGGCACTGCCTGCTATACCTCCTGGCCTGACTTATCTCTGTTGCTCATGCATGTGTTCCACTTAACCTCACTTACAAAATACAAGTTTAAAGATAGAATTGTTGGGGCCAGTGCTGTGCTGCACTGGGTAAAGCCACCAGCTGCAGTGCTGGTATCCCATATGGGCACCTGTTCAAGTCCTGGCTGCTCCACTTCTGATCCATAGCTCTCTCTGCTATGGCCTGGGAAAGCAGCAGAAGATGGCCCAAGTCCTTGGGCCCCTGCAACCACATGGAAGACCCGGAAGAAGCTCCTGTCTTTGGACTGGCCCAGCTCTGGCTGTTGCAGACATTTTGGAGAGTGAACCAGTGGATGGAAGACCTCATTCTCCCTCTCTCCTTCCCTCTGCCTCTCTGTAACTCTACCTTTCAAACAAATTTAAAAAATAAAATTGTTGCTCCCCCATTCACGGAGGAATGACACCAGACCCTGCGCTGTTCTTTCTGCCTGGCCCTTCCCGGGTTAGTTGCCATTCGTTCCCTCACTCGTGGAGGAACGACGCCATCCCGGGTTAGCTGCCGGCCCCTCCACCTCCGTGGAGGGGGCGGCACCCCCCGCTGCTTTCCCCGCTTCCGCGGAGGAGCGGCACACCGCCGGCTGGCTCTCAGGGGTTCCTCAGATGTTCCTGATGCATGTTGTCTCTCTCCTCCTTTATAGTCCTCCTCCACCAATCCCAACTCTGCTACCCACACGCCGAGTACGCTGCTCTCCTCCAATCAGGAGCAGGATCAGCTCCTGCAGCTTATCAGTCAAACTGATGAGGCAGCTGCGTAGAGGTTGTTTGCTCCCTCAGCGCCATATTGTGGGAGAGCAGATGCATAGAATAAGTCTTAATTCCAGTAACTTAGTCTAAGTTGCTCCCCACATAAAATTAAGACAGAGAATTGTTAATAATTTCAACATGGTGACAATGAGCATTAAGCCTAGTGCTGGGGACCTTATGAGGTGGAAGAGATCTCATGTAGAGATCTGTGCAGAGATTGCATGCACAGGAGAGCTGTCCTGACCCCAGATCCAACCTGTGGAACAAGTAGCCCCTTTGCTTGCGCCATACAGTCTGGCAGTCCCTATGGCATTCCATGTGTCGTTACGGGACAAGTCCCAGTAGGAAAATCACAAGGCAGTCCCATAGGGTTGTAGAACAGTGTCAAGTCATCTATAGAAGAAATTACATACTGGGAAAAATAGCTCCTAATGTCTTAAACTCTAGAAGAGATGGAACTGTTACTATTATTAAAGACTTATTTTTGTCAAAAGGCAGAGTGGCAGAGGTAGGGGGGGAGATCTTCCACCTGCTGGTTCACTCCCCAAATGACCACAACAATCAGGGCTGGGGCAAGCCAAAACCAGGAACTCCATCTAAGTCTTCCACATGGATGGCAGGAACCCAAACACACACGCCATCTTCTGCTGCCTTCCCAGGTGCACTAGCATGAAGCTGCATTGGAAGCAGAGGAGCTGGGACTGGAACTGGGACTGGCAATTCAATATGGGTTGCGGTAACCCAAGTGGTGGCTCAACCTTCTATACCACAATGCCTGCTCTGCAGTGAAACTCTTAACCAGGAAGCACTAAGTGACTGTGATTCCCAAGCTGGTTCCTTTTGGATCCACCACATCATAGAGTTGTGACTCATCAAGGTCACACCAGTGCCCCTTTCTCAGCTTACACCTAGAGTCCTGCATGACCAACTGAATCAGGAGGAAATGCCTGAGCTTGGTTTATGATAGAATATTCAAATGTGGATGCTAGATAGAAATGGACAGTAGTTATATTACAGCTTTACTCAGCATTGGCCTTGAATGACAGTGATGTGAATAAAGCATCCTAATAGGTAGAACATTGAGTGGTGCACCTGACCAGTCAATTTGAATGGAAGGAGAAGTGGGCTGAAGTTAGAAAAAATACACCACCACCCCAACACACACACACATAGGCAGCCCTCAGCTGGCTGGTCACAAGCATGGAAAGAAAAAGGTTGGGAGGCTGCAGGCAGGGAGGCCTGGGAGAGTGAAACATGGCTGGACACATAGGAATAGACAAAGTGTGAAGATCTGTGTCACATGCCCGTGCTCACTGGGGAGCACCCACTGTGCAAGAGGCACTAAATGGCCAATTAGACAAATGGATTAACTCATTGATGTCAGTCAGCCTTTGTCAGTGGCTACGCAAGTGCTGGTATCAAAGGCACAGCGTTTCATCTTAAAACATGTCATTTTAATGCTTTCAAAATCATTTATACTTTAATGATCACTTTATCAAGAGATCAGAGATTTAATTTTCAGTGAATACACATTGAACAATCACAGCCTTTCTACTATTGCAAAGGAAAGGTTAGATGTCACTTTGAAATTTAGTGTAATAGCATTAAATAAGTAGTAGTCAAAGTAGAGGCCTCAAGTTCCTACAAGCATCAAAGTTTATGACTACTCAACATTGATAACTCTTCTTGATGATTACTATGTAATGATCTGAATTTCCTAAGATCTGTCCAAGGTTTGATGGGTTTTAAAAACATTCTAAAATCCCCTTTGTATTGCTCATCCCAATTTTTGATTGACAGATTTAAGAATCTTCTTCATACATACTCATGAAACTGAAAACACAGAACGTGTTGTATTCCAAACATATAAGTAAATTGCAAACAGCAAAATCAAAGAGCAAAATCGAGTTGCCATGAGGACAAGCTGAGACCCAGCAATGACCTTTCGCATTTCTCTTGTGACTGCAGGAATGAGTAATCCCTGGAAGATTAGAGTTAAAGGTTAGCTGCTAGGTTTTAGAAAGCTTCCATGCCAAGAATAACCAGAGCTTTCATCAAAGCAACTCAGTCTTCAGGTTTCTGCTCATTTTAAAAAGTTACAAATCATTAGAATGTTGAGAGTCTCGTTAAAGTACATTTAAAAAATTTTTATTTAAGGTATACAAATCTCATGTATTTCACCTATACAGATTTAGGAACACAGCGATACTTCCCACCCACCCTTCCTCCTTGTTACAGTTTTTTTTTTTTTGAAAGGCAGAGTGGACAGTGAGAGAGAGAGAGAGAGAGAAAGGTCTTCCTTTGCCTTTGGTTCACCCTCCAATGGCCGCCACGGCTGGCGTGCTGCGGCCGGCACACCACGCTGATCCTAAGGCAGGAGCCAGGTGCTTTTCCTGGTCTCCCATGGGGTGCAGGGCCCAAGTACTTGGGCCATCCTCCACTGTACTCCCGGGCCACAGCAGAGAGCTGGCCTGGAAGAGGGGCAACTGGTACAGAACCCGGCGCCCCGACCGGGACTAGAACTCAGTGTGCAGGCGCTGCGAGGCGGAGGATTAGCCTAGTGAGCAGCGGCGCCGGCCTACAGTAGTTTTAAATGATGGGTGTCAGAAGGTTATTTGCAAGATTTTGTTGCAGGTTTGGGAAAAATTCAAATGGTCATGTCTGTAGACTATACACTAGATTTACACAAATTGTGTTCTAGTAAATTGTGGTCAGAGACAGATGCTTGTTAGCTTCTTGTAATTATTATGCAGTATTGGACCCTGTCTCTGAGTTGTATTTGGTATGAAATTATTAGTATAATTATTTAGGTACTAAAACTAAATGTCCAAATTAAAACAATTATTATGGACAGCATAATTACTCTTAATAAATTTTATTTTAGCCATTTTTCTTTATCATGACCAATCTGATAGTCATGTTTTGTTAGACCAGGTGTGCTCTCTTACATTGGGAACTCCAGAGAACCTGCCCAGGCCTTCCAGTCACCTGCAGTGTTGTGTGGCAAAGGCACAGCTCTTTGTCAATGACACTTCTAAGATCCTGGCCAATGGAACTCAATTTCTTTTTTTTTTTTTTAAATATTTATTTGAAAGAGAGTTACAGAGACAGCGGGGGAGGGAAGGAAGGAGAGAGAAGGAGAGAAAGATTCCATCTGTTGGTTCACTCCCCGAAGGGCTGTAGGGGGTGGGGCTGGGCCAGTAAGCCAGGAGGCTGAAACTCAATCCAGATCTCCCACATGGCTGCAGAGGCCCAAGTACTTGGGCTGTCCGATGCTTTCCCTGGAGCATTAGCAGGGAGCTGGATCGGAAAGTGGAGAGACCAGGACTTGAATTGGTGCTCATATGGGATGCTGGCATCGCAGGCTGTGGCCTAACTTGCTGAGCCACAATGCTGGCCCCTCTTCCTTTTAAACAATCATTTATTTATTTGAGAGGCCTGGGGCTGGAGTCAGGAGCAGGAAATTTAATTCAGGTTTCCCATGTGGTTGACAGGAATCCAATTACTTGAGTCATCACTGCTGCTTCCTGGGGTCTACATTAGCAGGAAGCTGGAGTCAGGAGCCAGAGCTGGGAATCAAAACCAGGTACTCAAATAGGGGATGAAGGTGTCTTAACTGCTAGGTTAAACGCCACCCCTGTTTTCTTTTTTGCAACTCACTTTTCTTAGGGAAGCAGATCATTTGGTGGTCTTTTCTCTAGTTTTCGTGTGTTGATTCAATTAATTTCATTCAACAGTTTTTGAGCACCTGTAATGAGCCAAGGACTGTTCCAGGTGGGAGGTGTATATCCATGAGCAAAATAGACAACCATTCCTGCCCTCAGAAGCTTACATTTTCATGGCAGAAGAAAGATAATAAATCAGTAGACTGTGTGTGTTAGAAGATGGTGAGTGTTGAGGGAAAAAGAGAACAAGGAAGGGAAATAAGGGAACAGTGCGGGTGGGGAGGTACAATTTCAAAGAGGCTGATTGGGAGGTTCCTCAGACATTAAAGCAGAGACTTGACTTGGTGAGAGAAGAGTTATGTGGATACCTGGAGAAGATCATTCCTATGAGCCTTCCTTGTTAGTCTCTAGTTTGCCAAATTTCCCTCTTACGGTGATTTGGCAGTGATGGAGAATGGTAAGTCCTTCTGAGGTTCTGATGGATTTAGGCATGTTGAATGTCAATGGCCTATTGTCTTCTGGGCCTCTTTCTTCACCTCTTCGCCCACTTTGGGTTTATCTACAGTTCCTGGTAAAGATACCCTAAAAGAGAACAGTGCTGAGCATTAGAAGCTACCACATCTTTTCTTAGTGGATGGAGATAGGAAAGGCTGGGAAGTTAACTAAGAAAAGAGATCCAGTTTCCAAGTTTGCCCTCTGAAAGTCTTGCTTGTTGCAAAGTTTGGTGTTTGAAGAAAGTCTCTCAGTACTCATTCAATGCCATGAACAATAGGGGGAGAAAAGTCAAAAGACACACAACAGCAACACAGTACATAATTCTACTCTTTCATACATTTAACACTAAAAGGTAGTTGTAGTCATTCATGCAGTTTAAAACCTGAAAGAATTTTCCAGTATAGTTTTAAATTCTGGATACCTATGGGAAAAGTCATAATACTTTTGTTTGTATTAACTCCAGATTCAGATAAGGTCCTCTTTATTGTGGTGGTGTCAAGGGACACTAGGTTTTCACTTCAGGGTCAGGCGCTCTTAAGAAAGTGCCTTAGAAAATAAAAAGTGGGGAGGTCGGTGCTGCTCCACTTCCACTCCAGCTTTCTGCCATGGCCTGGGAAAGCAGTAGAGGATGGCCCGAGCCTTTGGGCCCCTGCACCCACGTGGGAGACCTGGAGGAGGCTCCTGGCTCCTGACTTCGGATCGGCACAGCTCTGGCTGTTGCAGCTATCTGGGGAGTGAACCAGCAGATGGGGTACCTCTCTCTATCTCTACCTCTCTTTGTAACTCTGACTTGCAAATAAATAAAATAAATCTGAAAAAAAAAAAAAAAGAAAAGAAAAAGTGGGGACCAGTGTTGTGGCCCAGCAGGTTAAGCTGCTGTTTGCTACACCTGGAGTGCTAGTTTGAGTCCCTGCTACTCCGCCTCCAATCCAGCTTTTTGCTAATGCACCTGGGAAAGCAGTGGATGATGGCCCAGGTATCTGGGCCCTTGCCACCTATGTGGGAGAGCAGAATGGAGTCCCTGGCTCCTGGGTTTGGCCTGGCCCACAGCTGTTGAGGCCATTTGGGGAGTGACCCAGTGGATGGAAGATCCTCTTTGTTGCTCTTTCAAGTAAATGCACCCTAAAAAATAAATACATAAAATGTGTGAACAAACAGCGAGCACAACTGTGGTCCCAGGTGCACTGTTGCCTCCTGGAGAAGCACAGGTGGTGGGTTTTATGGCATTACACTGAAATGCATTCGTACACCGTGAAAACCAGACACCTTTTAGAGAAAAGTTCCCTTTATTCTCTAATCGAACACATTATTTCATCTCTCTGTGCCTCAGCTCCTTCATCCAAAAAGCGAGAATAAAACAGCGCTTACCTGCTCTGTAAAGTGAGGACTAAATGCATACCTCATGCAAACCACTAAGAACAGCGTCTGGAGAGCAAAAAGCACTAGAAGTGTAGACAGTTATTATTAAATCCACAAAACCGTCTTCTGGGGGCCCCTCAAAGTTCTGCTGGGGTGCAGGGTAAAGATGTATCTCTCAGGGTCTGGCGAACCTTTGGTTTTACCATCAAAGCCAGCTCCATCAATTTATTACTTGGGTTGGTCTCAAGAACACTCGGCGTTTTGTGTAGTGTCAGGGAACGAGCTGGTCTTAATCTGGCACTGTGTTTACTGCAGGAATAAAGTGCACCGCGCATTTAGCTCCCAAACCTGTGCCAGGTGCTCAGCGCGCTAGAAAGCTCATTGTGGGAAGCTAAGCCCGGGCGCCCAGACCAAGTGGGAAGGTGAGAAGGGCCGGGCAAAGTGCCCCGCGTGTGAAAAGAAGGGACTCCTGGTCTCGGCCAGTTTACTGGCTTTGTTTCTAGCTGGTGGTGGAACAGGATGCCAGGGTTGCCCTCCTTTTGGGTTCAATCACGTGCTTCACAGGTGAAGGTGGCAGCGGCGGGAGCGCCCTCCCCCTCCGGGCTGACGGGTTCATCCCGAGCGCGTTCTGGCCGCGTCCTTCTCCTGCATCCGAGAGCGCTCCCGGGCCAAGTCCGGCCTAGCCGGCAGCAGGTGTGCCCAGGTAGCGCGGCGACGTGGCCATCCCCGTGCTCTCCCGGCCGGGCGCCCAGCGCAGCGGCTTAGGTGAAGATCCGGCAAGTCCGGAGCCTGTTGGCGCCGCGCCCTGCCGCAGGCTCCCCCGGCCCGGCTGAGGCCGCGCCTCCTCCCGGAACTGGCCGGCGGGGCTAGGCGGACAGAGCGGCGGCGGCGCGCGGGGGCCATGGAGGTGCTGCCCGCGGGCGGGGGCCGGACGGCGCGCGCGGAGCTCGAGTTGCACCGCGGCGACTGCGGCGAAGCGGGGCTGGAAGAGGCAGAGCGGGGATCTGTCCCCGGAGTGGCCGAAGCTCCACCTCGACAGGGGGCGGCCGAGCGGCTGAGGGGCTCCCGCGACTCGTGGGAGGGCGAGGAGGAGCCGGAGATCGGGGGCCGCACGAGCCGCACGGCGTCCCTGGTGAGCGGGCTGCTCACCGAACTCTACAGCTGCACGGAAGAGGAGGAGGCGGCGGGCTCGGGCCCGGGGCCCGGGGCCCGGCGGCCGCGTCGCGACAGCCTCGACAGCTCCACCGAGGCCTCGGGCTCCGACGTGTTCTTGGGCTGCCGCGGGGCCGCCTGTGACTCCCGCGTGCTGCAGGAGCTGCAGGAGCGGCCGAGCCAGCAGCACCAGAGGCGGTACCTGCAGCAGAAAGGTGAGGCCCGGGGAGGGGGTCCCCGCCCCGTGTGCCCGCGCCCCGGCGCTCACCTTGCGCGCGCCGGGCCTGAGAGGCCACGCACTCTCACAGGTTCATGAGCGCACCCAGTCCCTAATGCCCCCGCCCGGCTCACCCCTTCTCGGGTGGGTGAGGCCAGGGGCTGGCGTGGTGCGGAGGCCCAAGACCTGCACAGCTGTTAGGACAGGTTTGGAGTTTCTGATCTACCTACAGGGCGCCCGGAGAGCAGGCTTTTATTTTTTTCCCTCCCAAGTCCGCCTTGCTGGCCACGCCTCCTGGATAGTGTTTAACTAGTGAGGCCGAATAATTCGTTCGTGCGGTTTCAAAGCCGAGAGTGTGAACGCGGTTTCTGCCAGCACGCAGGGTTCCGAGCAGCTCACCGGCTGTTCGGTTCGCATCTTTTCTTCCTGGTGTCGGCTTAGCCGAGAGCCCGAGCGCCTTGGCTCCTGCTGGTTCCTTCAGCGGGCAGGGAGAGGTCGATCCGAGAACCGCCTTGGCTTTCAGAGGGGGAGAGGTTAGTTTGGCGTTTGCTGATGCTCCTGTCCATTATCACCGAGAGATTTTCCTCACCCGTTGGTAACAGCTACCCTTTTCAGGCGCTAACAGGTATTTCAGTTGTCGTTTGTATGCACGGATCAGGAGCTCCGTGTGTAAAATGAAGTCAGCTGTGGAAAACAGACACGCAGGCACCGCAGGTTTCTTGAAAGTAAGGTCCTTGTGCTACAACACGAGGGGAGGGAAGAGAGAGAGAGTACTGCACCGTGGTCTTCCATCAGTCCAGCTGGCTCCAGGAAAGGAAAACACACACACCAGAAGAATAATACATCGTCTGCTTTCTCAGATCTATGAAAACAGCTTTCAACTTCCTCTTCCGACTTCATAGAGAGGAATTTTTTTTCCCAGTTGATTGTTCTAAATGGCTTCCACCTTCCTCCCAGGGTGTGGGACCATGACTGGAGTTGTGCCTGATTGATTATTTATTTATTTTGCTAAAGATTTATTTTGTTTATTTGAAAGGCAGAGTTTCAGACAGAAGGAGAGAGAGAGAGAAAGTGAGTGAACTTCCATTTGCTGGTTCATTCCCCAAATGGCTGCAATGGCCAGGGCTAGGCCAGACTGAAGCTGGGAGCCAGGAACTTCTTCCGGGTCTCCGTCTTGGGTGCAGGGGTCCAAAGACTGAGGCCATTTCTGCTTTCCTAGGGGCATTAACAGGGAGCTGGATCAGAAGTGGAGCAGCAGGGACTTGGACTTGGGCCTGTATGGGATGGGGACTCTGCAGGTGGAGACTTTAACCTGCTACCCCACAACACTGGCCTCACTATTTGGCCATTTCGTTGTATACGGTTATTTGGCTGTTCTCCAAGTGTTTCTGTCAAAAGTTCCATGGGGTCATAGGTATGTCAGACTCTAATAATAAACAATCAATTTTTAAGAGTTGTGATTTGGTGCTCTTTTTACCACACAATTCACTTTTGTTTAAGGGGTTTGGGAGATTAGAACTTTCCTTTTGTAAGAGGAAAATTGGTAAGCTAAAGTTTAAAGAAGGTCACGGAGGCGAGCCCTGTGGTATAGTGGGTAAAGCCAATGCCTGTGTCTCCAGCATCCCATGTGTGCACCAGTTTGAGTCCCAGCTGCTCCACTTTTGATCCAGCTCCCTCCTAATGCACCCGGGGAAACAGTGGAAGATGGCCCAAGTGCTCGGGCCCCTGTACCTACGTGGGAGACCTGGATGAAGCTCCTGGGTTCAGATTGGCCCAGCACTGGTCATTGAGGCCATTTGGGGAGTGAACCAGTGGATGGAAGATTCTTTCTCTCCCTCCCTCCCTTCCTCTCTCTCTTTCTAGTTCTACCTTTGAAATAAATAAATAAATCTTAAAAAAAAAAAGATAGGATGAAGAAGTAGCTAATGATGGAGTTAGGGATAAAAAAAAAAGGTAGCACTATAGCTCTGCACATGGATTTCATCTGAGTGACCGCTCACTCTATTAATCATTCGTGAGCCCTGTAAGAGTCTGTTTTGCCCAAGTCTTGTTGCACAGCTAGTTGCCTGCTAACCCTTTCTTTCCTTGTTCATAAACCCTACGGGGATGAACAAGCTGCTGTGTTAGAATAGCCCTGTTCACACATCCACAACACACCTCTTTGTTGATAAACATCATCAGAGTGCTCTGGTTAAAGAATCAGGTGATGGATACAGTAGTCTGCCTACATGACGCTGTTTATTAGGTTCTTTGATTTTCAGGGTCAGAACAACCCCCTCTAACATTGCTAGTCTGCATTGCTGAAGAGTCTTCTTTATTGCAGGTAGCCTGTACATGACTTCTGTCCTCTCACTGTCAGGGATTTTACTGTAGCACCAACAGCACCCCTATTTAGATGTTTACCGTGTGCAGCTCCTTTGTGTAGGTGAGGCTGGTTTCTTCAGAAATCAAATCTGGACCGTCTTTTTGGTGTATCCATGGTTAAGGGCAGGAACTTTGGGGTCATGCTCCTGGGCTGATAACTGCCACTCTTCCTCACTAGCTGTGGGATCATGCACAAGCAGTTTAACCTCTCTGTGGCTATACATAGGGGTAGTAATTATTCCTACCTCAGAGAACTGTGGAGGGAATTATATATGTTAATGTGTGTAAAGTGCTCAATGTTACGTATTTTTATTATATATCCTGGGATTCCTTAGAATGAACATTGGTCTTAGGTCATCAGTTGATTCTCCTCATTTTCCCTCAATCAGTAGACACTGTGGCAGGGGCTTTGGCCAATGCCACAGGACATACAGAAATGAAAGAGACCTGTTTCTGTCCCCACAATGCTTATAAACCCACAGACACTGCTGTAGGAGACATTTCCACACTCCAAAATATTTTCTCATATTAAGCAATGCATATGATTCCGAGAGTTACAGGTACCTTAAGAGTCACTGAAAATAAGATAATGTAAAAACTCTTTGGTGGAACAAAAGCATAATTAAAATGCCAGGCAATTCCTACTTCTTTTATTTCTCTCTTTTTTTAAAAAAATTTATTTTACTTGAAAGTCAGAGAGAGAGAGAGGGAGGGAAGGAGGGAGGGAGGGAGGTGTCTTCCATCCGATGGTTCACTCCCCAATTGGCCACAATGGCCGGAGCTGTGCCGATCTGAAGCCAGGAGCCAGGAGCCTCCTCTGGGTCTCCCACACGGGTAAGGGGCCCAAGGACTTGTGCCATCTTCTACTGATTTCCCAGGCCACAGCAGAGAGCTGGACAGGAAGTGGAGCAGCCGGGTCTTGAACCGGTGACCATATGGCATGCTGGCGCTTCAGGCCAGGGCATTAACCTGTTGCGCCACAGCACCGGCAACTACCCCTTTTATTTCTATAAAGAAAATTACTTGAACATTCAAAGAAAGATATTTGCTTTATCTGAAGGAGCCTGGGAGTGAGGAGCCTCAGGTCTCCTCTTGCAGCTTGTGTTATATTTGATCATCCTTAGAACCCAAAGGTTTTCTTTTAACCTCAGGGTGCCCTTGGTTCTCCTTATATCCCACAAGGTTTGAACTTAGAGAGGAAGCACTGGCCCTTTTTTCTGGGTAATTCCTTATTCTTCCTTTAGGTGGTATTTATAATAATCATTGTAAAGACTGTGTGCTTTGGTTTCTCAGCATTATCTTGTGTGCTGGGCACAACTTGAGACTTGGAGCACTACCATGCCTAAGATCATTTAATAGTTGGCAGATCTAAAAACTGTTCTTTTTAACTCAAGGTCAAATGCATTTTGCACGGTATGGTCACATATGAATATTACATCATTCCCTGCAACTCTTGGCTACACTCATCAGGCTATTACTCTTTGGACATGGCTTTTGCTTTCTTCTGATTCTCTGTAGTTTCTCCAGATTCCTTTAAAAATGACTGATCTAAACCACACACAAGGGGCTGGTGTTGTGGCATAGAGGGTAAAGCTGCTGCCTGCAGTGCTGGCATCCCATAAGGGCACCGGTTTGAGTCCCTACTGCTCCACTTCTGATCCAGTCCTTGGGCTTGGGCACCTACCTGCATGGGAGACTGGGAAGAAGCTCCTGGCTTTGGATTAATCCAGCTTCAGCTTTAGGTTGCTATGTCTCTCATCAGAGTGCATGAGTCCTGTTTCTGCTCTAGATTGCAGATTCCTGCTAATGTGCAGCCTGGGAGGCAGCAAGTGATGGCTCCAGTAGTTGAACCCCTGCTACCCATGTGGGAGACTTGAACTGAGTTTCCAACTCCTGGTTTTAGCCTGATACAGCCCTAGCTGTTGTGGGCATTTTCGAAGTAAACCAGCAGATGGGAGTTTTCTTTTTATTCTTCTCAAATAAAATAAATAATTATTTTTAAAAAGATGATTGAGTACAAAATTTTTGAAATCCATGTGTATAGAGATTTTCAAAAAGTTAATGGAAATGTGTATTGTGCAAAAACTGCATGGATTTCAAAATACGTTCCATAAATTTCTTAAAATGCCCTCGTATTCTTTCAAAGTACTTACTGTCTTATTTTCGTTTGCTGATAGACACCAGTGAGCTGAGGATTATCCTTCAAGAGCTCACGCTCAGAGTCGGTGTACAGTCAGCGAAGTTACTTCGGCAGCTGAAGCAGAGAGACAGGCTTCTGCACAAAGTACAGAGGAACTGTGATATTGTGACTGCTTGCTTGCAGGCCGTGTCGCAGAAGAGAAGTAAGTATGGCTGCGCATTAGTCCTTGGGCCACATACGACTGGAACGTTGGTGAAGCTGAGGCAGTACTGTGTTTTTGAATACAGACTGAGCATCCCAGGTCCAAAAATCCAAAATGTTTCTGAACGCAAAACTTTTCGAATGATGACATAATGCTCAAAATGTTTGGAATTTTTGGATAGTTTGGATATGGGATTTTCCGAGTAGGGATGCTCAACTGGTAAAAATCTATGCAAATATTTCAAGAAGTGAAAACTTTGAAATTAGAAACATTTCTGGTCCCAAGCATTTCGGAGAAGGGTATTGTGAAAAGTTCTACACTGATGTTTTTGCTTTCAGAACTCAGTACTATGAACAAGTTAGACAACGTCCTGTTTTTGGTTAAAGTGTGTATTTCATGTTTAGTGTTACAACTTTAGTCCTGTTGTATATTAGAGATAGTACTTCACTTTGATAATGATTATTTTTACCCAAATATTTATTTATTTATGTTAAATAATGACTCGGCTCTTTATTTTTGAAACAGGATGAAATAGATGTCATCTAAAAGGCATGTCCCTGTTTGCTCGTTCTTGGTGTTGCTCTCATGAGGGAATTAAATGATTGACTTGAAAAGGAGATCTTGTTAACAGGACCTTACAATTTACTCTGAAGTCTGAAAGGAGCAAAATAGTTTAATGACTGAACTCCTTCTCTGAGTAACCCACTCATAACTAAGAACTGCTCAGCTTGTTAATGGAGTTAAAACTAGTTGTTTTTACAAAAAGCGTAAGGAAATGGAAAGAATGTTAAATTACTAGTGTATGTTAAGTACTAGATATAAGAGCTTGTGAACTAATTTTATACTTCTCCATGCAATAGTTTTGCATTTTATTCTGCTAACATTTCCCTACTTTTTTTTTTTTGCATTCTCTGTTAACATGCAGCACGGCAGAACAGTATGTTCAGGTATGGTCAAGAAAGGCACAAGTGATGCATTTTCATAAAATGTCTGGGGCAACTTTTCGGGTGCATGTGAAAGTTGCCTTTTCTTGTTCCTTTATCATATTTTCTGTGTGAAGTGTCACTTCCTAGAGTGTTTTTATTTTTTAAATTCCAACTTGAGATGTGCTTGTTTTTTTTTTTTTTTATTTTTTTTTTATTTTTTGACAGGCAGAGTGGACAGTGAGAGAGAGACAGAGAGAAAGGTCTTCCTTTTGCCGTTGGTTCACCCTCCAATGGCCGCCGCGGCCGGCGCTGATCCGATGGCAGGAGCCAGGTGCTTCTCCTGGTCTCCCATGGGGTGCAGGGCCCAAGCACTTGGGCCATCCTCCACTGCCCTCCCGGGCCACAGCAGAGAGCTGGCCTGGAAGAGGGGCAACCGGAACAGAATCCGGCGCCCCGACCGGGACTAGAACCCTGTGTGCCGGCGCTGCAAGGTGGAGGATTAGCCTAGTGAGCTGCGGTGCCGGCAGAGATGTGCTTGTTTTCATGAACCAGTTTTCAGGGTTTGGTTAATCTCAAGTAATATAAAACTAATGGTTTAATTTTCCATTTTTACGTCAGTTATTAAATGAAAATTCCCATCTCTTTGATTCCTCTTTTATTATATTGCTGCTTGTTATCCCCAAACTATTATCCATGTTCTTTATGAAAGACATTTTCACCTAGTGTGTATTTAGCAGAATTCTGTTTGAGTCTCATAATGATGTCATTATGATCTGTAATAAGGAGGGATGTGATTGAGTAGGCTGGCTTTGAACAGGATTTTCTCCAGAGCCAGGCATTTGTCTGAAATAGCTGGAGAATTAATAAGAGTGTGTGTGTCCATATCTATGATATCTATTTACAAAAGGTTGGCATGTGTTAAAAGTACTTGACAGTTTTCATGGACTTTGATTGATTCAAAAGTGTCAGATAAAATTAATATTACTTTCCCCTTTCTATCAAGAGATACTTTTGTTTTTATTTTTTTCTTCTTTCAATTACTTTTTATCTGCCCGTTATTACTGTTTTTAGTAGAAGTGAAGCACATACAATGGTAAAAGCATAGAGTTTCCATCTATGGAGAAATAGAAGAGAAGGGATGGAGCAGGTATCTGGAGACAGAGGAGATACCAGGCTGGACAGGGTCATGCTTGGTAGATTCCATTGGTGGTCATTAGAGACTCGTAATTATTTAGATTTGTTTACTTGATTGACAAAAGGACTGGCAACCTATGTGTTTAAGAAGAGTGTGCCCATAATACCTGGTTTAATTTGTGAATCTGTGAGTTGTCTCTAGTTCCAGCCAAGGGTTTGCACTGCAGAAAACATGGAGTTGTCTGGCCTCTTTTCTTGCGAGTTCAGTTCTCACCTCAGTAATGGGACTCTATGAAAGGGAAGAGAATTTTTTTGGTTGCCATAACTGCATTAGAATCATTCTCATCATGTGATACTGTGCTGTGTGAGACGTAGACAGTGTTAAAATTTGTCCGAATGGTTGCATATCCATTGTAGAAATTCAGAGGTGAGATATTTTATGACTAAGTGTCTGATTCCTGTGGTAGCGTGTTTGCTTCTTTCCTTAAAGTCAACTTACAGTAAATGCATTTTATTAGAGCTCTGAAGAGTTGAGATCTCTGTCACACTGAACAACTGAACTTTCATTGCAGGAGTGGTTTTCAGTGATGTATTCAGAGAGAATGTGTGCGAAAGTCCAGATAGTCTCCCTTTTGCCTCTCTGTGGATTCGATGCTTGTAATTCTTTGCATAAGTGACTTTTTTTCCCTTCATAACACACTGTAGAGTAGAACTTTTAAATTTTTATTAAAATAGTTGTTTCTTGTTAATTTGCCAAAGATAATAGTTTAGTAAGAATCTTAAGTATGGATTATGAACCAAAATGACCAGATCATTTTCATTTCTAACGCAAATGATATAACTGCTTAGACTTTATGGTATCCTATACCATATCCATAGTGTCTCTCAGTGTTAACACTGGGATGGGAAAAAGAAGAGGAAGGTTGATTTTTTTAATAGAAGAGCGTATTTCCCTCCTTCTATTTAATCATTCATCCTAGGATAACCAATTTGTTACTAATGTTAAAATAAAAGCTAGTAAAAATAACAGAGCTTACCCTTGCATTGAGTACATGCTTTATACCAAATTCTTGCTTTTATGTTTTATGGCGATGCTGAAAATTTTTAGGCAAATATTATCAGGACACTGAGATTTAGAAAGTTAAGTAATTTCCTTTAGGTCGCACAGCTGATAAGTGGTTGAGATGGAATTTGAAGATGATAGGTTTCTCAAAAGTCCACTCTGTTACCATAAACTGTCATACAAGAGAGTCCTACTTTTTCAGAGCAATGACATAGATAACTATGTAATATCTTTGGGATACACCTGAGTAATAAGAAATCTATATTTACAAAGGACATAAAATGGCGTTTCAGGTTTATTAGACTGTCCTGCTTCAACATAGTTTGCATATGAACTATTTTATCTTTTCTTGGCCAAGTGGATTTTTGAACAATTATAGCTTGATTTGCAGGAAAACCCACTTATTACTTGCAAAATAACAAGAAAAATACAAAGGACATTTGGTCAAGAGACTGATCCTGATATTAAGATTTGTATGTGTTTTGCTCAACCTGTTTTTCCTGACGGTGGAGAGGGGTTCACATTAATTGTTATCATTGCAGAATTGGGCAGTCTCTTGCACTGATGGGGTAAATGTTTAAGTTATGCTGACTGAGTTTGTGAAATTATGGATTACACAATAGTTAGTTGTCACTGAAGAGTGTGAGGAGAGAAAACATGCACACAATGTGTGTATCTATGGGAGTGTTGGGAGTGTTGTCTTTATGTCAGCCTTGCCAGTGAGTACAGACGTTGTAGACAGCCTGTGGCCTCATTTTCTTGTATGTTCACCCTGGCACCTGACAGTGATGTGATTAAATCTCACTTTCTGTCGTAAATGCCTGGCGGTGATCGATCTTTATCAAATGGCTGCGTGATCTTCATTTTCCACATTCTGTGGCTGACTTATCTACAACAGAACTTTGTCCTCAGTGGCAGGGAAAGGAATCTGAGTGGCCTTGAGTTTGTAGCACTGAAGCTTAACATCTCCCACCACAAGCCAGTTTGTGTGTGTGTGTGTATTTTAAAGATGTATTTATTTATTTGAAAGAGTACAGAGATAGAGGGAGAGATACAGACAGAGATAGTCCATTCTCTGGTTCGTTCCCTAGATGGCTGCAATGGCCACGGCTGGACCAGTCTGAAGCTAGGAGCTGCCACATGGGTGACAGGGGCCCAAGTATTTGGGCTGTCTTCTGCTGCTTTCCCTAGGCCATTGGCAGGGAGCGAGATCTGAAGTGGAGCAGCTGGTACAGGAACCAGCACCCATATGTACCCATATGGGATGCTGGCATTGCAGACAGTGGCTTTACCTGCCATGCTGCATCAACCCTATGTACGTGTATTTTTTAAAAGATTTATTTATTTACTTGAGAGGCATAGTTAGGGAGTGCCAGAGAGAGAGGTCGTCCATCCGCTGGTTCACTCCCCAAATGGCGCAATGGCTGAAGCTGAGCTGATCTGAAGCTAGGAGCCAGGAACTTCTTCTGGATCTCCCATGTAAGTGCAGGGGCCCACAGCACTTGGGCCATCTTCCACTGCTTTCCCAGGCCATCAGCAGGGAGCTAGCTCGGAAATGGAGCAGTCAGTGTCCATATGGGATACTGGCCCTGCAGGCGGACGCTTAACCTACTACACCACAGCACTGGCCCTGTGTGTGTATTTTTAAAGCACTTTCCTTTCTTCCTCCCTCCCTCCCTCCTTTACTTGCTTTCTTGCTTTCCATTTTATTTGAAAAGCACCAAAACACACACACACACAGAGATACATACACACACAGACAACAGATGGAGATCTTCTGTCTGCTGCTTCATTGTCCAAATACCCTCAATATCCAGGGCTTGGCTAGGCCAAAGTCAGGAGCTCAGAACTCAGTCTGAATCTCTCACAATGGTAGCAAGGACCCAAGTATTTGAACCATCATCTGCTGTTTCTTAAGGTATGTACTGACAGGAAGTTGGATCAGAAGTAGAATTGGGATTCAAACCAGGCACTCTGATATAGGATGCAGGCTTCCAAGTGGTGTTGTGACCACTGTGCCAAATGCCTTGCTCCATGTGTGGTTCTTTTTAAATTATAACAGTAATATACCCAACCAGAAATTCCACTCCTAGATATTTATCCAAGGTAATTGAAGAAAGTATTCCTAGAAATACTTGGACATGAGTGTTTATAGAGGTGTTATTCATGATAACCAAAACAATCCAGCTATCTACCAGGGGATGAGTGGATAACCAGATTGTGGTATTATCCATACAATGGAGCATTATTCAGCCTTAAAAAGGAGTGAAGTATTGATTCATATTACAACATGGCTAAACCACGAAAATGTTAATTTTAGGGAAAGCAGTCAGGCACGAAGCTCCATATATTGTATGATTCTATTAGAAATGTCCAAATGTTGCCGGTGCTGTGGCACAGCAGGTTAAAGCCATGGCCTGAGGAACTGGTATCCTATATAGGCGCCAGTTCTAGTCCTGGCTGCTCCTCTTCCGATTCAGCTCTCTGCAATGGCCTGGGAGAGCAGTGAAGGATGGCCCAAGTGCTTGGGCCCTTGCGCCCATGTGGGAGACCCAGAGGAAGCTCCTGGCTCCTGGCCTCAGATCAGTACAGCTTCGGCCATTGACGCCATTTGGGGAGTGAACCAACGGAAGGAGGACCTTTCTCTCTGTCTCTCTCTCTCACTGTCTGTAACACTACCTCTCAAATAAATAAAATCTTTAAAAAAAGGAAATGTCCAGAATATGCAAATCCATAAGACAGAATGTTAGATGAATGGTTGCCAAGGGCTGGAAGTAGAGGAATGCGAAGTGACAGCCAGTGGCATAGACTGGAGTGGCATATGCCAGTGGCATATTGGAGTGATGGAAATATTACAGAATTAGTGGCGATTCACAATTTTGTGAATACACTAAAATCATTTATATATAGTATTTTGTGGTAGGTGAATTATGTTTTAATGAAACTATTAAAAATGTAATATATTCATAGAAATTTGGGAAAATACAGAAGCATGAAGATAAAAATCTTTTTCTAAAGATAATCCCTTCATATTATTCAAATGATTTTTTAAAAAATATTTATTTGAGAGGCAGAGTTACAGATGGAGGGAGAGGGATAGAGACAGAGACAGAGAGAGAGAGAGGGGTCTTCATCAGCTGGTTCACTCCCCAAATGAACGTAATGGCCGAAGCTGGGCCAAGAGCTTCTTCTGTGTCTCTCACATGGGTGCAGCGGCCCAAGTACTTTAGCTGTCTTCCTCTTCTGCTTTCCCAGGGACATTAGCAGAGAGCTGGATAGGAAGTGGAGCAGCTGGAACTTGAACTGGCACCCATATGGGGTGCTGGTGCTGCAGGCAGAGGTTTTACCCCCATGCCACAGTGCTGGCCCCTGAAACCTTAATTTTTTTTTTTAATACAGAGACTTCATTATTTAAGCATGATTGAAGCATGAATAGTTGTATAGAAACGTGAGGGGTAGGTGTTTGGCACAGTGGTTAAAATGCCATTTGGTATCTGGGTTCAAATCTTGGATCCACTCCCAATTCCAGCTTCCTGCTAATCCACACCCTGGGAAACAGCCGGTGATGTAGTTGGGTTCCTGCCACTTACATGGATTGAGTTCCTGGTTCCAAGCTTCAGCCTGGCCAAGCCCCAACCGTTGTGGCCATTAGGAAAGTGAACCAGTAGATGAGAGATCTCTTCGTCTGTCTTTCTCTCTCCTTAAAAAAAAAAAAAAAAGTGAATGGACAAAATGTGTACAATCCTATGCCTTTTTAAAAATAATTATTTTTATTTATTTGGAAAACAGAGTGACAGAGAGAAAGAGATCTTCCACCCACTGGTTCATTGCCCAAATGGCCACAATGGCCAGGGCTGAGCCAGGCCTAGCCAGGAGCCAGGAACTCCATCTTGGTCTCCCATGTGGGTGATAGGGGGCCCAAGTCCTTGGACTATCTTCTGCCGCTTTCCCAGGCAAATTAGAAGGGAACTGGCGGCCGGCGCCACGGCTCAATAGGCTCATCCTCTGACTGCAGCACCGGCACCCTGGGTTCTAGTCCCGGTCGGGGCACCGGATTCTGTCCCGGTTGCCCCTCTTCCAGTCCAGCTCTCTGCTGTGGCTTGGGCCCTGCACCTGCATGGGAAACCAGGAGGAAGCACCTGGCTCTTGGCTTCGGGCCAGCACACTGCGCAGCGGCCATTGGAGGGTGAACCAACGGTAAAGGAAGACCTTTCTCTCTGTCTCTCTCTCTCTCTCCCTGTCCACTCTGCCTTAAAAAAAAAAAAAAAAAAAAAAAAAGGAACTGGCTGGGAACCAGAATAGCTGGGGCTTGAACCTGTGCCCTATATGGGATGCCAGTGTTGCTTTACCTGCTGCACCTGCTGGCCCTGTGTCCAATGTTAATAGTTTGAGCAGAGCAGCATGTTAAGGCCTGTCTGTCCAGATTCTTCTTGGCCTCTCTGTGCAGTGTCCTTCCTCCCTGGTCTGAGGCAGGACCTTTTCTGAAATGGGGGTCTAATCTGCTGTGAGACAAGGTCATTTCTCTATGACCAGCTTCAAGACAGAAAGGTAGGGGGAGAGTAGAGTGTATTTTTAGTCCCCAGGACCTTCCTTGGGGAGCACACAGCAGGGGAAGGGGGTACAGAAGGGCAGGCAGAGAGACTTCGCCTTCTGAGCCCTGAAGCACCCCAGCATTGTAACAGAAGACTGTCTTTTAACCTCCATCTCACTGAAGCTGTTCGGAAGCTGCTGTAGGAACCAAGGGCCAAAGGCTGAAAGTGTCAACCTTACTGTTGTAGTCATTTAGGAAATAAAAAGGGCTGTGGGAGCTATGAGCCAGGAAGTCTGGACAAAACCCAAGCTATGCGTCTCATCACGTCACAGATGCACTCTCAGCAGGTTGTCCAGGCCTCTGCTTTAATGCTGACCGTTTTGCAGGAGTGGAAGTGTGGTTCTCAGCCTCATCAGGGTGGAGAAGAGGCAGGACTCTGAGTACTGAGTACTCCTCCACGGCTTTCTCCCCTTTCTCTTCATCAAGCCTCTGGAGGACTGCTTGCCAGTTCTGGGTCTTCTGTGGAATGTGTGTTGGATTTTCTTTTTATTTATTTATTTTTTATTTTTTTGACAGGCAGAGTTAGAGAGAGAGAGAGACAGAGAGAAAGGTCTTCCTTTTTCCATTGGTTCACCCCCCAAGTGGCTGCTACGGCTGGTGCATTGTGGCAGGTGCACTGCGCCGATCAGAAGCCAGGAGCCAGGTGCTTCCTCCTGGTCTCCCATGCAAGTACAGGGCCCAAGGACTTGGGCCATCCTCCACCGCACTCCCGGGCCACTGCAGAGAGCTGGACTGGAAGAGGAGCAACAGGGACAGAATCCGGTGCCCCGACTGGGACTAGAACCTGGGGTGCCGGTGCCATAGGCGGAGGATTAACCCAGTGAGCTGCGGCACTGGCCAGCTTGGATTTTCATTTTCCTCTGTTTGAGATTTGGCTTTCTAGGATTTGCTGAATCCATTTCTGCTTGTCTGTGCGTTGTCAGCTGCAAAAATCCATTGTTGTTCTCTCTGCTGCTGCTGCTTTTTTTTTTTTCTTCCCCTGGTCCTCCTGGGTTAGATTGGGGGGAAAAAACTCATTACTGTATTTTTAGTGTGGTATTTGGTGGAAACCAAAATAGATGGATTTGCATCTGTGCAGACCCTGGGGGGCAGCTGTGATTTCAGGAAACTGGAGTCAAGTGCCAGAGCCAAGAATTGAACCCAAGCACTCTGATATGGGATGCAGGCATCTTAACTTCTTGGCTAGAACGTCTGGTTTCTCAGGTTTTTTTTTTTTTTTTTTAAGATTTATTTATTTATTTGAAAGGCAGAATTACAGAGAGGCAGAGGCAGGGCCGGCGCCGCGTCTCACTAGGCTAATCCTCCGCCTTGCGGCGCCGGCACACCGGGTTCTAGTCCCGGTCGGGGCGCCGGATTCTGTCCCGGTTGCCCCTCTTCCAGGCCAGCTCTCTGCTGTGGCCAGGGAGTGCAGTGGAGGATGGCCCAGGTGCTTGGGCCCTGCACCCCATGGGAGACCAAGAAAAGCACCTGGCTCCTGCCTTTGGATCAGCGCGGTGCACTGGCCGCAGCGCGCCAGCTGTGGCGGCCATTGGAGGGTGATCCAACGGCAAAGGAAGACCTTTCTATCTCTCTCTCTCTCTCTCACTGTCCACTCTGCCTGTCAAAAAAAAAAAAAAAAAAGGCAGAGAGAGAGAAGTCTTCCATCTGCTGGTTCACTTCCTAGACAGCCACAACAGCTGGACCTGCGCTGATCAGAAGCCAGAGCCAGGAGCTTCTCCTGGGTTTCCCACATGGGTGCAGGGACCCAAGGACTTGGGCCATCTTCCACTGCCTTCCCAGGCCATAGCAAAGAGCTGGATCAGAAGTGGAACAGCTGGGACTTGAACCAGCGTCCGTATGGGATGCCGGCACTGCAGACGGTTACTTTACCCACTGTGCCACAGCGGCGGCCCCTCAGGTATATTTTTGACATGTAATTAGCAGGTTTGTCTACCCTGAAGTAACTTGGTAAGAATATGACCATATGTAATGATTGATTAAAATTCCTTACAACCTATTTTTAATAGTTTATTCTCATTTCATTAGACTCTTTAGTGTCTTATAGTTGTAATTTTTTCATTTTTTCATTATTTATTCTTACATATACTGTAAATTTGTATAATATTTCATAATAAAATAGTTTTTAAACCTTAGACTTCTTACAAATTCTTGTGACTTTGAAAAAAAATTATCTTTCTGGTGACCTCATTATGAAGGGAACTTGTGGGGAGCAATCCGGACTAGACTAAGTTACTCGAATTAGGACTTATTCTATGCATCTGCTCTCCTCTGTGGGGAGCAGCTCGGACTAGACTAAGTTACTGGAATTAAGACTTATTCTATGCATCTGCTCTCCTACAATATGGCGCTGGGAGAGGAGAAAACAGCTTCTACCCAGCTGCCTCCAGTTCAACCAATAAACTGTAGGACTTGCTCCTGATTGGAGAGCGGCGTACTCGGCGTGTGGGCAGCCGAGTTGGGATTGGCGGAGGAGGACTATAAAGGAGGAGAGAGACGGCATGCACCAGGAACATCTATGGGGAACATCTAGCTGAAGGAACACCTGTGCAGCCCCCGAGACGAGCCGGCCGGCGGTGTGCCGCTCCCCTGCGGAAGTGGGGAATGCGGCCAGGGGGAACTGCCCTTCCACGGAGGTGGAAGGGATAGTAGCCAACCCGGGAAGAACCAGCAGCAAACCCGGGGAGGGCCGAGCAGACGAAAGAACAGCGCAGGGTCCTGTGTCGTTCCTCCACGAAGAGGGGGAGCGACAGGAACTCACTTTTAGAAAAATAATTTCTGAATCGTAGTCATGATAATTGAGATCTAGAAGAGAAATAAAGATGGTTTCTGTTTACACACAGGTGGGGCGTGGGAGAATGAAGAGCATCTGTCAAACTCAGCTGGTCAGAGGGGGTGATTTCTCTCCTAAGCTTTCATTAGAACTGTATTGACGTTGGTTTATGTTCTCTGTGTAGGCTAGGGTGTCTGGCCTAGTAGTTAAGATGCTTCGTGTTTCATACTGGAGTACCAGGGGTACAGTGTAGACTCTGCTCTTGATTCCAGCTTCCTGCTAATGTGGACCCTGGGAGGCAGCAGGTGATGGCTCAAGAAGTTGGGCCCTTGCCACTGATGTTGGAGAACTAAGCAGAGTTCCTAGCTACCAGCTCCTGTCTCTGTCCTGCTTTTTCAAGCATTTGGAGAGAGCTGATGGAAGCTCTCTGTGTCCCTCTGTCTCTCTGCGTCTCAACTCATCAAATAGGACAGTCTGTTAAACTAAAAATGATACAAACTAGGATGGACAGCATACACAATTAATACATGGGCTCTTTTCAGAAAAATCTTATATACATATATTATGACCATTTTTGTATTTAGCTATGAGAGAATACTTCCAAAAGTGGGAGATTTTAATCATTTTACGTTTTCAAAAAGAGATAGCTCCATGAAGCCATTTTTTCCAGGCTGTGTGTTTCAGAAGTAGTATTCATTCTGTAAATATTTATTCTGCCTCCACGATTTACCGGGTGTGCTGTGGGTGCTGGGAACACAGTAATGAAGAACCTATCGAAATTGACACCTCCCAATTTGAAGTGTTTTTTATCCTAAGTATAAATGCAAGATTAATTGAAGTATTTTTCCCCCAAAGGAATTGACTGTCTTATTTTATAGGACAATTGACTACATTTTTAAATGCCAGATCTCTAATCAACAGCAAAACACAATATTATATTTTTATATAATCTTAACTTACACTGAATGCTTACTTTTGAGAATTTTATTTAAACCTTCAAATGTCATTTTCCATGTAAGGAAATAAACAGTTACAGTATTCCTGGTCTTGCAATTCCTTGAGGATCTTTGAAGTTACTGCCTGTATCCCACTCACAGCCATTCTGGCTTGAATGGCATAGACCATGATCTGAACATGGGGATTTTTAAGCTTATGGGGCTATTGTAATGAGCAGAAAAGCAGCGTGACCCCTGGGGTAGTGCTTAATGTTGACAGCTCCCTGAAGTCAAGGATGATGGCTTAGGCCTATTGCATCCCTATTCTCTCATCTCATATGGGATAGTTGACCTAGCAGTGATCAGCAAAGATCCATTGCTTCGCTCCCGGCTAGTTCTGTCTAGAATGGGGTTCATCACTGGGATGACTTACTCCGCTCATTTGTGCTCTCTCCATTTACCATCCCCTCCTGACAGAATACCCAAATCTCTACTCCTCCCGTGTCTGCACCTACAAAGCTGACTGCAGCCAGAGACACACATACCATGCTGACTATTCCCTGCTGAAGCGGGTGGCTGCCAGCCTCGTGGACACCCATGGGGCTGCCCGCCATCCTGCTGTGTTTCCACAGTCTGTTCACACGCTCTCTCCCTTTTTGCATCCTATTCTCTGATCTCACCCTCAGCTGCTGTGTTCGCTTTGTATCTGGACTGAAATGTAAGCAGTCCAGAGAATGTGCGCATCCTCCTGTCTGCTCTCAGTGCCTTCCTCTGGGGACTAACGTGGGACTGTCCTATTGCCCTTGGAAACGCGGGACTCACCTTCTCTTCCCTACTTAAGGACTCACCATGCTTGATGTCCCTTCATCAATTGTTCCATCTCTACTGGGTCTTTCAATCAGTGTGTAAACAGTTTTGTCTTTCATCCAAACCAAACACTGGAGACTTACCTTCACACATCTACTCAGCTACCACTCCACTTTGCTTTGCTTATTTGCTCACCAAATGGGCCATAATATTGTCCCTACCTATCTGGAATGTTTTGAATATGAAAGGAAAAGTCCTTTGGAATGTTAAATCTGTATCTGTGGGAAGGGTCTTTAAAAAGTTCATGGAAAATACATTTTGTGAAAACTGCAAAAATTTAATTACATTTCCCCACAAACTTCTTGCAGTACCTTGGGGTGTGTGTGTGTGTATTTATTTAGTTTTTTTTTTTGGACAGGCAGAGTTAGACAGAGAGAGAAAGGTCTTCCTTTTCCGTTGGTTCACCGCCCAAGTGGCTGCTACGCTGTGCCGGCGCGCTGTGCCGATCTGAAGCCAGGAGCCAGGTGCTTCCTCCTGGTCTCCCAAGCGGGTACAGGGCCCAAGCTCTTGGACCATCCTCCACTGCACTCCTGGGCCACTGCAGAGAGCTGGACTGGAAGAGGAGCAACCAAGACTAGAACCCGGGGTGCCAGCACCGCAGGCGGAGGATTAGCCTAGTGAGCTGTGGCGCCAAGCTTATTTAGTTGTAATAATTAAAAGTTCTGTGTTGGGTACTTTCTGTATGCTGGGATACAAAGATGAAAATACACAGTATCCTTGATGAGTTTTCAGAGAAATGAAGTCAGAGAAACAAATAAAAAAATTTACAGTATAGTTATTACTCTAATAGTGGTCCTGTTATATTAAAGTTGATTTTCGGATAACTCCCATTTTTATACCTTATGTGTTAATACTCTGAAGTATTCCAAATCTGGATTTCCAATATGATCAGCTAACAAATGATGGTTTTCAAGTGTAGTATGTTTTGGCCTGAACTCCCAGTGAGTTTTAGTGTTTCCAGATAAAATTGTGCATGTTTGTGAAATTCGTTGGGGGGATGCTTAGGAGAAGGTGGTTCTGATACAGGGAGTCTTAGACAAGTCAAAGTTGATCTGATATTCTTAGAGAAGGACAGGTTTGAGTACATTAGGTTATCTGAAGGTCCTTCTACTGTGGAAAAACAAAACAAAATCTCAAGAAGTTTGCTGAGGGGTTGGTGCTGTGGCATAGTAGACTAAGCCTCTGCCTGTGGTGCTGGCATCCCATATGGGCACCAGTTCGTGTCCCGGCTGCTCCACTTCCCCGCCAGCTCTCTGCTATGGTCTGGGAAAGCAAGTCCTTGTGCCCCTGCACCCACGTGGGAGACCTGGAAGAAGCTCCTAGCTCCTGGTTTTGGGATGGCCCAGCTCTGCTGTTGTGGCCATTTGAGGGATGAATCAGTGGATGGAAGACCTTTCTGTCTCTCCCTGTCTCTGTCAGTAACTCTACCTGTCAAATAAATAAATCTTAAAGTTTGCTGAATTATCTGAGAGTTATTTTATGGATTAATGGTCAAGATGGAACCAGACCCCAAAATGATCTCTGTATGTACAGTTCCTCTTCGTTTTAAAAAACATTCTTAAGAATTTTATTTATTGAGAGGCAGAGAGAGAGAGAGAGAGAGATCTGTCTGGTGATTCACTCTCCAAATACCTATACCAGCCGCGGCTGGGCCAGGCTGAAGCCAGGAGTGTGGAACTCAATCCAGATCTGCCAGGTGAGTGGCAAGGACCCAACTACTTGAGCCCTCAGTGTGACCTCCCAGGGTGTGCGTTAGCAGGCAATTGGAACGTGGAGCCCAGACTCCAGCCCAGAGTCTGGTATGGGATGTGTGTTCCAAGGGTGTCTTAGCTGCTGCACCGGTGCCTGCACTCCTGCTTCTCTGCTTGATCGTCTTTCTTTGGCACCACTTTTCAGGCCCCTGCATCTGTCATGCTAGAGTCTGGCTTTAGGCACCTTCCCCTGGAGAAGGAAGAGAGGAAGGGGAGACAGTCTGGGAGACAAGTCTGGGCTTCTGGGGCAGGACTGCCCTTGGAGCGCGGATGGGGCCCGAGGGGGTTGACTGATTAAAGATGTAGATTCTGCAACCTTCTCACATGGGCTTGGAGCTGCGTTCTCCACTTAGCAGATGTGTGGGCTCATGCAGGTTCCTTAGCCCCCTGTGTTTCAGTTTTCTTGTCCGTGAAATGGGGATGATGGTAACTGTCACTTCATAGGGTCATTACGAGAACCGAGTTAAGTATTTAAATGTTTAGAATGCTGTTTGGCTATGTTATTTCCTACTATTGCCATGATTCTTGCCGCATGGAGGTTTAGAGGCTACCTTTTCCATCAGCATTTGTATATTTGCCTGTTTAAGACAATCATAAAGACTGCTATGTTTTTCTCACATTAAAAAAAAAACTTGCTGGGGCCAGCACTGTGGCTCACTTGGTTAATCCTCTGCCTGTGGCGCTGGCATCCCATATGAGCACCAGGTTCTAGTCCCGGTTGCTCCTTTTCCAGTCCAGCTCTCTGCTGTAGCCCAGGAGGGTAGTAGAGGGTGGCCAAAGTGCTTGGGCCCCTACACCCGCATTGGAGACCAGAAGGAAGCACCTGGCTCCTGGCTTTGGATCGACACAGCGCGCCAGCTGTATCAGCCATTTGGGGGGTGAACCAACAGAAGGGAAGACCTTTCTCTCTGTCTCTCTCTCTCTAACTCTATCTGTCAAATAAATAAATAAAAAAAAGTGAAAACAAAACAAAACAAACTTGCTGAGGAGTGTGTGTTGTGGTGCAGCAGGTTAAGCCACCGCTTGGGATGCCTGTTATCTCGTATCAGAGTGCGGGTTTGAGTCCTGGCTGCTCCGCTTCCAATCCAGCTTTCTACTGATGCTCTTGGGAGGTAGCAGATAATGCCCGAGTGCTTGGGTCTCTGCCACCCATATGGGAGACCTGGGTGGAGTTCCTGGCTCCTGGCTGCAGCCTGGCTCAGCCCCAGCTGTTATTGCCATTTGGGGAGTGAACCAGCAAATGGAAGATCTCTCTCTCCAACACTCTGCCTTTTAAATACATACATACATGTATATATAAATCTTTTAAAAATTCATGAGATGGAATTATTTGAAGATGAGATGTTGAATAACCATCATTAAAGATTTCATAGTTTTTAAGCTCATTGGCAAAAGATTCCTTACTCTTCTCCAGTAACGTGCAAGGAGATTGCTCTTACTTTACGTGTTTCTGTGGAGCATATGATTCGTGAACGTGTTTTGGGAATTCTCATTACATCTGAAAGTGGGCCATGTATGTCCAAAGGGCAGGAGGGGCAAAGGTGAGGACCACCCAACTCGTGAAGCACCAGGGACTCTTCCAAAGAAGTAGCATCAGGAAGGAATGACAGAAATGTGCCGTGTGGATGGACAGGAGGGGTGGGGGACCCCTCCTCCAGGCAGAGATCATGGCACAAGGGCTGGGTGGCAGCAGACATTTTGGGGTGCTGTTGCTGGATGCAGGATGGGAGGCTGGGGTGGAGGGGGTGTCCTCCAGCACAGAGCACAAGGGTGGCACGACTTGGTGTTCATGTTTTGCAGCACTGCGCACTGGCTGGAGAGGAGCAGTGCATGTGAGGAGCATCAGGCAGAAGCCCATGCACCAGGCCCATGGAGCTTGTGGGCCCTGGGAGTAGAGGGGAGGCAGGGAGACACTTGGAGGGAGGGGAAGGAGCAGGGCCGAGGACTTGGGCAGGGTGTGGGAGGCTCTCGCCAGGGGCAGATTCTCTGGACAGGTTGGGGGGCTGCTGGACAGGCTGCAGGGGACAGAAGCGCCAACAGGGAGGGCCGCTCCTCAGAAGCTGCTGGGGGCCAGGGGCAAAGTTTCAAGGAGAATGCTTTAGCTTCCTTTTTATTTTTTAATTTGAATTTTAATTTATTTTTCATTTTATTTGAAAGGCGGGGGTGGGGAGGGGAGAGGTATTAAGATTTCATCCACTATTTTTCTTCCTAAATGCCCTCAATAGCCAGAGCTGGGCCAGGCCAAAGCCGGGAGCCTAGAACTCAACCTATATCTTCTGTATGGGTAGCAGGGACCCCAGTACTTGAACCATCATCT
Organism: Oryctolagus cuniculus; assembly: GCF_964237555.1. Classification (NCBI taxonomy): domain Eukaryota; kingdom Metazoa; phylum Chordata; class Mammalia; order Lagomorpha; family Leporidae; genus Oryctolagus; species Oryctolagus cuniculus. Next base: position 66,947,818 of record NC_091442.1, read on the forward strand.
GCCTCTTGGGGTGTGCATTACAGGAAGCTGGATCAGAAGTGCCTGAGCCAGAACTTGAGCCAGGCACTTTGATGTGGGTATCTCACATGGTGTCTTTTTTATTATTTTAAAGATGTATTTAGAGAGAGAGAGAGAGAGAGAGAGAGAGAGATCTTCCATCCACTGGTTCATTCCCCAGAAGGCTGTAGTGCCTGGAGCTGTGCTGGTCTGAAGCCAGGAGTCAGGAGATTTTTCTGGGTCTCCCACATGGGTGCAGGAGACCAAGTACTTGGACCATCTTCTACTGCTTTCCTGGGCCTTAGCAGAGAGCTGGGTTGGAAATGGAGCAGCCAGGTCTCGAACTGGGATGCTGGCACTGCAGTCATCAGCTTTACCTGCTATGCCACAGCGCTGGCCCCTCACATATTTTTTAAAAATATTTATTTATTTATTTTTTTCACAGGCAGAGTGGACAGTGAGAGAGAGACAGAGAGAAAGGTCTTCCCTTTGCCATTGGTTCACTGCGCTGATCCGATGGCAGGAGCCAGGTGCTCCTCCTGGTCTCCCATGGGGTGCAGGGCCCAAGGACTTCGGCCATCCTCCACTGCACTCCCTGGCCACAGCAGAGAGCTGGCCTGGAAGAGGGGCAAGCGGGACATAATCTGGTGCCCTGACCGGGACTAGAATTCGGTGTGCTGGCACCGCTAGGTGGAGGATTAGCCTAGTGAGCTGCGGTGCCGGCCCAAAAATATTTATTAATTAATTTATTTGAAAGGCAGAGTTACAGAGAGGCAGAGGCAGAGAGAGAGCGAGTTTTCCCGACACCATTTACAGAAAGGGATGTTCCAGAACACGATCAGTAAGGCTGTCAAGTTTGTCGTTTGGCCTGTGATCTTTCTGTCACGCGTGAACATTGCTGTAGCTGAGTGCCTTTTTTTTGGGGTGGGGTTCCTCCTGGTCCTCCAGGAAAAATATCCTCCTCTTGCTGCCACTACCCAGGATAGCCAGTAGAGGGCAGACTGGCTCCTTTTTCTTGGACTCCCTCCTGTCTCTGATCTCCACCAGTTTTCTGATTTGTCAGATCATACAATTTCAAGAACCAATAATTTAATTAAAGATTAGTAGAAAATGGTTACAGAATGTATTTCCTTGTTTTCTGTCATAAGGATGTGGATCCTTTTTCTTCCAAGGGCCATTTAGATACTTGTAACACCATTTGGGGGCCATACAAAATTACCAACCTAAAAATTAATCTGCTGCTATTCCATTGAGTTTTAAGTCCTGCCTGTGGTTGTTTTGGCAGGGACAGACCAAATGATTTTGCAGGCCTTAAACTGCCCAGGGGCTGGACGTTCCCCATCCTGCCACCTTGACTCTTCTGGGGCAGGTCTCTTCCAGTGCACACAGGTGTCCCTCTCTGAGCATTTTCTGCCCTAGTTTTCCTATGAGCCCCCCCCCCACACACACACACCGGAAGGTACAAGGGGCTCAGCCTTGGACCCCTGCAGTGTGTGGAGGGCTGTGGTCTTAGACAGAGGGTCTCATGATTGGTTCCCACAGTGAGGGCTAAAGAACACAGGACTTTAGTGGGGATAAACAGTTCATCCACATCCATATGAATGGATTTTTTGTTGTTGTTCTTTGGACAATGTAATAATAAGTATCATTCCTGTTACAGGAGGAGCTAAATTTGTGAGCAGTATGGGGCTGTGAGTTCAGGAGCCCTAATGCTGTTTTTTTTTTTTTTTTCCTGCACACTATCCTACTTGCCTTTATTTACCTGTTTTTGGTTTTAAAGATTTATTTATTTATTTGAAAGTCAGAGTTACAGAGAGGGAGAGACAGAGATCTTCCATTTGCTGGTTCACTCCCCAGTTAGCCACAACTCCTGGGTCTGGGCCAGCTGAAAGCCAAGAGCCAGGAGCTTCTCCCAGGTCTCCTACATAGGTAGCAGGGGCCCAAGCACTTGGGCCGTCTTCTGCTGCTTTCCCAGGCACATTAACAGGGAGTTGGATTGGAATTGGAGCAGCTGGGACTCATATTACAGGTGGTGGCTTTATCCGCTATGCCACAACACTGGCCCCTATTTATCTGTTTGTAAAATAATAGTCTTCCTGGGAACTTACTGATGATTCCCCTCTAGTGGGTCTCATTGAGAAAATGATTTTCCTGTTTTAAAGTTTGAGCCACATAGTGGATGTTGTGGTGCAGCAAGTTAATCTGCTGCTTGGGGTGTCTGCATCCCATATTGGAATCCTAGGATCAGGCACCTTGGCTGCCTGTGATCCAGCTCTCTGCCAATGTTCCTGGGAGGCAGCAGATGATGGCTCAAACATCTGGGTCCTTGCCACCTGTGTGGGAGACCTAGATGGAGTTCCTGGCTCCTAGCTTTTGCCAGGCCCAGGCCTGGCTGTTGTGGCCATTTGGGGAGTGAACCTGCAGATAAAAAATTTCTTTCTTTCTGTCTCTCTCTGTCACTCTGCCTTTTAATAAAAAATCTTTTTTTTTTTTTTAAGAAAAGTTTTAGCCATTGTTTTGGAGAGTGGGAAGCATAAGTCTTATATTCAAAAACAACAGATTTCCTGGGGAAATGACTATTTCTCCTGCCAGTTCAGCCTTACCATTTACAAAATGGTTAGCTGAAATTTATCTGTTTATAAGAGTGGAAGTTGAGCAGTGAGTGGAAACTGTCTCTGTGTAGTCATTGCTAATAACCAGCCCTGCCCAGGTAAAGGTCTGTGAGATGGGAACCTGGCTCCACCTGTGCAGAGCCAGCTCTGATAGCCAGGGATGGCCACGTCCTCTCACAGATGGCATTGGTCAAGTTCCCTTGAACCTTCCCAGTAATTAGCATTCCTTGCACTTGCATTTCAAGCCGTGTTTTAACTGGAAACCACACCCAGAGGGTGACGTGGCAATGCTGTGAATATTGTGAGGAAATGTAAGCTCAGTGTGATTAAGTGACTCGAGTTTTCCCAGTAAATGGACTGCATTCTCCTCTCAATTTATAAGTAATGGAATTTGAGGTCCTCAGGGATCATCTAATCCAACTTGCTCGTTTTACATGTGAGGAAATCAAAGGGTCCGAGAGGCTTATAACCACTGTGCACCCATTAGGGTGGCTGCTATCAAATAAACCGAATAACACGTGCTGGTGAGAAAAAAATTACAACCCTGTGCAGTGTCAATGGAGCAGCTGCTATGGAAAATAGTATGGTGGCTTCTCAAAAAATAACAATGGAATTCCTGTATGATCCAACAATTCTATTTCTGTGTTGTCTACACAGAAGGGTCTTTTTTTTTTTTTTAAAAAAAACTTTCTGTATAATTCTGTCAAAATAAACAAATAGAGAGAGAGAGAGAGAGAGAGAGAGGTTTTCCATCCACTAATTCACTCCCCATATGGCCATAATGGCCAGCACTGGGCCAGGCCAAAGCCAGCAGCCAGGAGCTTCTTTGAGGTCTCCCATGTGTGTGGCAGGGGCCCAGGTAGTTCAGCCATTTTCCGCTGCTTTCTCAGCCCATTAGCAGGGAGGTGGGTCAGAAGTGGAACATCTGGGGCTCGAACCAGCACCTGTGTGGGATGTCAGCATCACAGGCGGTGGCTTTACCTGCTGTGCTACAACGCTGGCCCCAAAAGCAGGGTTTTGAAGATGTATTTGTACAACCATGTTCACAGCAGCGTTTTCATGGTGGTCAAAAGGTGGAAGCAACCCAAGTGCCCATTGGTGCATGAATGAACAAAGTGAGGTGCATATACACAATGAAATACTACTCAGCTTCAGAAAAGGAGGAGATTCTGATACTCTGCAACATAGATGAACTAGAGGACATGATGCTGAGTGAAATAAGTCCATCACAAAAGAACAAACACTGTTATTCCACTTATGAGATCCAACTAGAGTAGCTAGGTTCACAGAAAGAAGACTAGGGAGTTGTTGTTTAGCAGGTGTAGGGTTTCCATTTTGCAAGATGAAGAGTTCTGGAGATTGGTTGCACAAAAGTGCAAATGTACTTAACACGACCCAACTGAACCTGTAAATGTGGTTCAGGTGGTAACTTTATGTATATTTCAGCACAATTCTAGAAAGAGATGCCTTAAGCCACGTGAGTAGTTGGTGCTGTATTTTCTCTCAGCTCCCTATCTTGTGCTTTTCCCATATGCCATTTGCAGAGATCTTTCTATAAAATCAGTCATGGATTAGGAGCTTACTACTTTCAGGGTCCTCCTGGCATGAAAGTGTTTTCTGATCACATTTCCTACTGATTGTGCCTTCCCAGTCAGCATTCTCAGTGTCTAGCACATTGTTTGCACAAAAATTGTTTGCCACAAGATAACTGTATCAATTGCCCAGCACCATATGTTGATTTGCAACTCTCTGGCTTTTTTTCTTTTTAAGGGTATCTTATTTTTTAAAGATTTATTAAAGAGAGTAAGAGATTGAGATTGAGATTCATTACCCACTGGCTTACTCCCCAAATCCTACAACAGCTGAGGCTGGGCCAGGTCCAAGTCAGGAGCCTGGAACTCAATTCTGGACTCCCATGTGGGTGTCAGAGATCCAAGTACTTGAGCCGCTACCTGGTTACTCCCAGGGTTCTCATTAGCAGGAAACTAGAATCAGAAGCAGAGCCAAGATTTGAACCCATGCACTCCATTATGGGATGTGAGCCTCCCACAGTGTCTTAACTGCTGTGCTAAATGCCTGTCCCTCTTATTATTTTTTTTATTGTGATAGAAAATGCACCATCTTAGCCATTTGAAGCATACAGTTCAGTGGCATTAAGAATGATCATGTTGGGTCTGGTGCTGTGGCCTGCAGCACTGGCATCCCATATGGGTGTTGGTTCAAATCCCGGCTGTCCCACTTATGATCTAGCTCTCTGCTATGGCCTGTGAAAGAAGTAAAGGGTCTTTGGGCCCCTTCCCCCACATGGGAGACTGGAGGGAAGCTCCTGGCTCCTGGCTTCAAATCGGCACAGCTCTGGTCGTTGTGACCATTTGGGGAGTGAACCAGCAGATGGAGGACCTCTCTCTCTCTCTCTCTCTGCCTCTCCTTCTCTCTCTGTGTAACTCTGACTTTCAAATAAATATTTTCAAAAATCTTAAAAAAAAAAAGAATGATCATGTTGTGCAGTCATCACTACCGTCCATCCCCAGAACTCTGGGGATGCCAAACTGAAACTCTCTGCCCATTCATTAGTAACTCCCTATTCCCTGCTCTCAGCTCTTGCCAGCCATCATTCAGTCTCTGTCCCTGTGTGATGGGCATAATTCTCTTAACAGTCTTCAGGGTTCACTGATGTTACAGCGTGGATAGTGTAACATCTGTCTTAGTCATTTTCTGCTACTCTAACAGAATGCCACAGACTGAGTAACTTACAGACAATAGGAGTTTGTTTGCCTCATGGTTCTGGAGGCTGGGACATCCCAGAGTGAGGCACTGGCACATGACAAGGGTGTTTCTTACTGTGTCACAACAAGGTAGAAGGGCAATTGAGCACACCCAAGACAGAGAGAGGAAACCTGGCCAGACTTATTCTTTGTCTCAGGAACCCACCCGTGATAGCTAACCCACTCCCACAGTAACAACCTCAGTGCACTTTTGTAGGAGCAGAGCCCTCAAGAACTAGCCACGTCTTCAAGGTCCCACCTCTTATTACTGTTACAGTGGCAATTGAAGTCCAACATGAGTTTTGGAAGGAACATTCAAACCATAGCAATATCCAGGCTTCAATATGGATTTTTTTAAAAAAATTTCCTTATTTATTTTGAAAGAGTTTCAGAGAGGGAAGGAGATAGAGAAGGGGACAGAGGGAGGGGAAGGAGGAAGGGGAGAGAGGGCCAGGCTGAAGCTAGGAGTTGAGAGCTTCATCCAGATCCTTCACATAGGTGCAGGGACCCAAATACTTGGGCCATCTTTCACTGCTTTTCCTAGGCCATTAGCAGGAAGCTGGGTTGGAAATAGAGCAGCTGGGTCATAAACTGGCACCAGTAGTTCCTGTATGTGACACTATGCCACAACGCTGGTCTCTTCAATATGGATTTTTTTTTTTTGACAGGCAGAGTGGACAGTGTGAGAGAGAAACAGAGAGAAAGGTCTTCCTTTGCTGTTGGTTCACCCTTCAATGGCTGCCGCGGCCAGTGCGCTGTGGCCGGCGCACCGCGCTGATCCGAAGCCAGGAGCCAGGTGCTTCTCCTGGTCTCCCATGGGGTGCAGGGCCCAAGTACTTGGGCCATCCTTCACTGCACTCCCAGGCCACAGCAGAGAGCTGGCCTGGAAGAGGGGCAACCGGGACAGAATCTGGCGTCCCGACTGGGGCTAGAACCCAGTGTGCCGGCGCCGCTAGGTGGAGGATTAGCCTAGTGAGCCGCGGCGCCGGCCCTCAATATGGTTTTTGAAGTCTGCGTTCCTTGTTAAGGCTGAATGAATCCTGTTGTATGTTTATACCACACTTTGTTCATCCAGTCATCTGTCAAAGGCTGCTTCTACCTATTGGCTGTTGTGAGTAAAGCAGCTGTGAATGTGACTGTGGTTCTGGTTTTTAAAGCCTGGCAACCCTCTTGCTATCCATCCAGTGCCACACAAACCACACACCTGTAATAACATGGATTCCTATACATGCTCCATCCTGAACCGTCTGCTTTATGGCCTGTTCCACTCTTCCCAGTTTTACTATTATGAGTTGTGCTTCTTACTTAAACTCTCTGCAGCTTCCCTGTGCATGCATGATTCATACCCTCCCCTCGTTTGTGGCTTTACATTAATAGTGCTTCAGGTCTCGTCTCACAATTTATTCCTATGCCTCATGGAGTTTGAGACTCTTGATAGAATGTGTTCCTCCTCCTCTTCTCCCTTCAGTTTTTCCTCTCCATCAGACCTGTGTCTTCCTCTTCCAACTCCTCCCATCAATAGCCACCCTTCCATGCTCTGTTCAGCATGAAGCCCTCCTGCCTTACCCTCCACCCACACCATCTCCCATGATCTCAAGGCCTTGGGGAAATGGGAGGTGACTTCTTGTAATAGCTCAGCAATAGCAAGACTTGGGCCCCACATCTAACAGTGCACAGTGGTGGATTTGGAGGGGGGAGGCTTACAGTTGGGCCTCCCTGTTTTTCCATGCATGTGTTCCCTGTTTCATCTTTTCCAAGGAGCACCATCTTTTCTTATTGCTCCACTTTACTTCACACCTGTTTCAAAGACCGCTGACATAAGGCTGTGTAACACATTTACTAAAGGTTTCAGGGTAACCTGGCAGGAATCTATAACAAGGAACAAAACAGGAAAGCTAAGCATTGACTAGGATCTTAGATAATATTGTTCCTTTCCCTGGGCATTCCTCCCTAGTGATATCTTGCTTTTATTGAAAAACATATGGACATATATTTATTTGTTTATTTATATTTGAAAGGCAGAAAGAGACGGATCTTCCATTCATTGATTCACTCTCCAAATGCCCACAATAGCTGGGGCTGGATTAGGCTGGGAAGTCAGTCTGGGTCTTCCACAGCGGTGGCAGAGACCAACTCGTTTAACCATCACCTGCTGCCTCCTGGGGTATACATTAACAGGAAGCTAGAACAGAGCAGAGCAGGGACTTGAACCCTGGCACCCCTATCTTGCTGTAGGCTCTACTGGCTCTACTAATGTATTTGATAACTCAGTCATCGTTACTGTGAGGAACTGAGAAGGCTTCAGAGCCTACACAACAAACCCGTATCGCTGGTCTAATTTTTTTTCCACACAGATGAGTCAGCCATAGAGTAGGGCCCTTTGTGTAGTTCCAGCTGACCTGGATGAAGTCCAACAGGGAGGTGGATGCATTTCAAACACTTCTCTTTGGCTATAGTTCATTTGGGATCATTTGTAACACCAAATTTTGAAATGCAAGTGTCAGACATATGCCAAGAGAACGTGTGAAGTGTTGACTCACTCTATCAAAGCTTCAACATCAGTGAGTGGCTAATGAGATTTTTTTTCTAGCGAGTGTTTCATGGTGTAAGCATTTTTAAGCACTCTTAAAAACTCTGGGCAATTTGGTTTGAATCATCTTGAAAGTTATCTTAACTCTGATTACAACAGCTGCTCTCTGCACAAGAAGGAGTACAGCCCTGACACAAAAATTATTCAAGACTGATTCCAAGTCTGCATCATTTAACATTTTCTCTCTATGGAGAAGTTCTTTGGGATGTTGCTTTCTCAGCTAACTAAGCACTTTCCTCTTTCCTTTCTCACATTTGGCAAACTATTTTTAGAGACAAATCATTTCTGTAGTTTCTTGGGGGAACTCCAGGGTGGCCCAGATTTCTCATGGAGGAACCATAGAGCAGGTTGGTCCAGACAGGAGCTCCCCAGGAGGTGCCTACCCAGCCCCTTCCCTCTGTGTCCTGATCGATCTGCTTGCCCTGCGGTGGACTCAGAGAACATACAGCCAGTCTCCTCACCCAAGAACTTCCCTTGTTTACTCTGGTATTGGGGGAATTTTTGGTTAATTGACAGTGCAAAGCTGACCTTGTTGAAGCTGTTGTTTTGTTATTTCTGTCAGTACCTTGCTAAATAATATCTGGGAAGTTTGCAAAAATGATGGACATTTCATTCAGTTGGTAATATGCATGAGGCTATGAGCAATTCTACTGTCAGAACTTCCAAAATATTTTGACCGTGCTCACATTAAAATACCTGATTATCTCGATTTTACTGATTTATTGGATAGAGTGAGAGAGTGGATAGAGTGAGACAGACAGGAATTCAAATCCCAGCTCTACCACTTATTAGTTGTATGACCTTGGGAAAGTTATTTAACTCCTTCATTTGTTGGTTCATTCCTTCTTTTCATGAATCTTTCCTTTTAGAACTGAAAAAAAAAGTATAAGGAAAAGGCAATGGTGAGTCTGGATTCTAAACAGCGTAAGTGTTTGGAGGCTTTATGGCTCACAGATGGAGGAGTTCTTCTCAAGGATCGTCTGAGGGGTAACAGGTGGCAGGAGAGTAGGAGAGTTGAAATTGCAGCAATTCTTGGAGGACCTGATGCAGTTGCTAGGCGGTGAGCATGCTGAAGCATTTCTGCATAGGAGTATTTGTTGTCTTGGGAGAATCCAGGAGGATAGGTTGAGCAGTCCGTTGTCCTACACGGTCAGATTTCTTCATTGTGCAGACCTGATCTCCCTGTTTTTTAATACTGGAGAACCAGGGCCAACCTTAAGCCAGAGGTTCCAATTCCACTTGCAGTTCCTTTAGCTGTCTCAAGTGTTTCTAAAAATAGTGTTTTGGGGGCAGGTATTTGGTATAGCAGTAAAGTTAGCATTTGGGATGCTCACATTCCATATCAAGATGCCTGGTTTGAGTCCCAGCTATTCCACTTGCTATTCAACTTTCTGCTACTCTGCACCCTGGGAGGCATGAGATGATATCTCAGACACATGGTCCCTGTCACCCACATTGGAGACCCAGATTGAATTCCAGGCTCCTGGCTGTGGCCTGGCCCAGGTTTGGCTTTTTTTTTTTTTTTAATATTTATTTATTCGAAAGACAGAGTTACAGAGGGAGAGAGAGAAAGAAGTGTTCCATCCACTGGGTCTCTCCCCAAATGGCTGCAATGGCCAGAGCGGGGCCGATCCAAAGCCAGGAGCCATGAGCTTCTTCCAGGTCTCTCACGAGAGTGCAGGAACCCAAGGACTTGGACCGTCTTCTATTGCTTTCCCAGACCATTGCACAGAGCTGGATTGGAAGTGGAGCAACCAGGACTCAAATCAGCACCCATATGGGATGCCAACACATCAGGTGGCGGCTTTACCCACTACACTACAACACCGGCCCCTAGGCTTGGCTTTTTGCAGGCATTTGGGAAGTGAACCAGTGAATGGGAGATCTCTGTCTCTCTCTGCCTTTCAAATCAATCAACCAATTCCCCCCCCCCCCCGCTTTTTTTTTTGACAGAGTGGACAGTGAGAGAGAGAGAGATAGGGAGAAAGGTCTTCCTTTTGCCATTGGTTCACCCCCCAACGGCCACTGTGGCCGGCGTGCTGCGGCCGGCACACCACGCTGATCTGAAGCCAGGAGCCAGGTGCCTCTCCTGGTCTCCCATGTGGGTGCAGGGCCCAAGGACTTGGGCCATCCTCCACTGCACTCCCGGGCCACAGCAGAGAGCTGGACTGGAAGAGGAGCAACCGGGACAGAATCCGGCGCCCTGACTGGGACTAGAACCCGGTGTGCTGGCGCCGCTAGGTGGAGGATGAGCCTATTGAGCCGCGGCGCCATCCAATCCCATTGTTTTGACAAATCTTATCCTAGGATGTACTTGAAACTCCCGACTCAAGAATTGGTGTTAATACATATACAAATGAAGAACATATCATAAAATTCATTTATATTCCAAATAATGAAAATGTATTCAGAGAACAGAACCTTCTAATAAATGATAGACTGCATTTGATAAATGTTAAAAAATAAATGGTTGGATCAAATTTTAGAAAATTGCTTGCATTATTCAAAAAGGTATAATATTGGAAGAAGAGAAAGATTGAGAAGAAAATTGCTCACTAAAACCCTGCTATGAAAGATTGATTTCCTGCTTGCAATGATCTTGCAGAGCCAACGGCTATTGGATAGTTAATGCTTGGACGTTGTTAATTTATGAAGAGCAAGAAAGCATTGGCTTGTTTGCATTGTACACTGTAGCACATTCTCCTCAAGTCACATGTGAAGAAAAATCAAGATTATGAAAATTGTGAGCAATTTATTAATTTAAATGACTGTTTCTTTTCATGGGCTTCCCAGAGTGGTTTTGCACTAAATCTCTGGGTCATATTAGGTGGTAAGATAAGTAAAGAGCAAAGAAGCTCCAGTGACCCAAGGGTATTGTTGTTAATTCATGACAGTGTTTCACAATTAGAGTGCCTTTGAAAAATACTCTAGGCTCAGGCATTTGGTGCAGTGATTAAGATTCCATTTGGGACATGCGCATCCCATTTTGGAGTGCCTGGGTTGAAGTCCCAGCTCCACTTCTGATTCCAGCTTCCTGTTTATGTGCACCCTGGGAGGCAGCAGGTGATGACTCAAGATTTTGGGTCCTTGCCATCCGTGTGGGAGACCTGCATTGAGTTTCTGACTCCTGAGTTTGCCCCGGCCCAGCCCTGGTTATGCAGGCACTTGGGGAATAAACTAGTGGATGAGAGCTCTCTTTGTTTGTCTAGCTGTCTATTTCTGTCTCATTGTCTCTCAAATAAAATAAGTAAAAAAAAAAAAAAATTCCTAAGTGCCTTCAAATTACATATGAAGGTATTTTAAAAAAATTCATGTAAAATGGAATGAAAAGATAAGTTCATTTTGTTATAAAAATGTGAAACCCGGCCGGCGCCGCGGCTCACTAGGCTAATCCTCCGCCTTGCGGCGCCGGCACACCGGGTTCTAGTCCCGGTCGGGGCGCCGGATTCTGTCCCGGTTGCCCCTCTTCCAGGCCAGCCCTCTGCTGTGGCCAGGGAGTGCAGTGGAGGATGGCCCAGGTGCTTGGGCCCTGTACCCCATGGGAGACCAGGAAAACCACCTGGCTCCTGGCTCCTGCCATCGGATCAGTGCTGTGCGCTGGCTGCAGCGCGCTGGCCGCGGCGGCCATTGGAGGGTGAACCAACGGCAAAGGAAGACCTTTCTCTCTGTCTCTCTCTCTCACTGTCCACTCTGCCTGTCAAAAAAATAAAAAAAAATGTGAAACCCATACATATAAGGGATGTTCACAAATTCATGGAAAATGTACGGTATGAAAAATTGTGCATGGATTTTGAAATTATTTTTATACAAAGTGAACTTATCCTTGCATTTCATTTTTTCATGAAGTTTTGGAAGTACCCTCATATTAATTATAGAACAGGTAATGTTTATGCAGAGAGCTTTCTGTGTGCCAAGCATGAGGGTAAATGCTGTATCTGTATTATTTACTCCTTAGAATATCTCCTATGAAATGCAAGGTTGAGCGGTTCCATTGAGGAAACTGACACAGTTAACTGATGCAGGTCTATGATCTGTCAGTGGTAGAACTGGGTTTCAGACCCAGGCAGCATGTTCTAGAGTCTGCCCATTTTATCTGCTGCTTCAGCAGACTGCTTCTACATTGAAAATTTCTAGGCTACTTTCCCCTGATGAGTAGAGAAAATATGTGATACGTGAGCATCACATATTTTGGAAACTTGTCAGGGAGACTAAAAGTGATGTTTGTGGATTTTCTTTGTAGATTGCACAAATGTTAGTCAAATAACTTCTTGTAAACTCATCTGCCTATTTCTCTTGTTGTTGAATTAAAAAATTCCTTTTTAATGAGTGGGACGGTCTGGCTCTCTTGATGTGAGGAGCTTATGATTTTATTTCTTTTTGGCTTTCATACACTAAGTGCCAAGTATATACAGAACCCTCTATGTGCTGCAGGCAGGGGAGGAGAGAGAGGCAACAATGAGCTAGATTCAGTCCCTGTACTCAAATTAGCTCATGATCTATTGAGAGGAGATAGTCTGCCTATAAATAATACAAGAGCATGGAAACATGAGGTGTGGGGGTGGGAGGCATATGGCATATTCCAAAGAGCATATGGAATACAGGTGTTAAGGCAGGTTCCATCTTAAAATATCAAATCAGCAGGTTCCTAATCTCATATTCTTGTTGTGCCTAGGATACAATTAGAAAAAATATTTACTGAGTGCTTACTATGTTTCAGCCCTTGTTCTGGACAATTATTTTGAATTTTCCCAAAGATTACTTAAGTCCATGTTGAGAATCCCTAATTCAAAAATCTGAAATCCAAAATGCCCCCAAATATGAAACTTTTTGAGTACTTTTTTGAGTACTTTTTGAGTTTTCCATAAGTGGAAAATTCTACACTATGAAACTTTGTGCATAAAACCGTTCAAAATATTATGTGAAACTGCCTTCAAGCTGTGTGTTTAAGGTCTCTGAAATACAAATAAATTTCCTATTTAGGGCCGGCGCCACGGCTCAATAGGCTAATCCTCCTCCTAGCGGCGCCGGCACACCGGGTTCTAGTCCCGGTTGGGGCGTAGGATTCTGTTCCGGTTGCCCCTCTTCCAGGCCAGCTCTCTGCTATGGCCTGGGGAGTGCAGTGGAGGATGGCCCAAGTGCTTGGGCCCTGCACCCCATGGGAGACCAAGATAAGAACCTGGCTCCTGGCTTTGGATCAGCGCGGTGCGCCAGCCGCAGCAGCCATTGGAGGGTGAACCAACAGCAAAAGGAAGACCTTTCTCTCTCTCTCTCTCTCACTGTCCACTCTGCCTGTCAAAAAAAAAAAAAAAATTTTTCCTATTTAGACTTGGGGCATAGCCCCAAGATAGAAACATTCCAAAATCTGAAAGAAATCCCAAATCTGGTCCCTAGCATTTCAGATAAAGGCTACTCAACCTGTGCTTAGTTTTCAAATATCAGGTAGGTTTATGAAACAGTTTAGAGAAACCAGAGGCAATTATTTCAGACACAATCTATTCTCTCCCTAGGCGCTGATGGATGCTGGCATTGTGCCAGACTGACACATGGCCAAAAGACACTGTTGTAAGTGGGGACTCGAGACAGTGATGATTACAGGTGCCAGTGCTGCTCTATTAAGTACATGAGAATCATCAGCCACACTGGTCCTGCTTCTGGAAGAGAAGGAGAACATGACAGTGTTTTTATTAAGAAGTGTCTGCCGCCTTAGGAGTTTTCCTGTATCACCACAACTCTAGGGCAATTTTCAAACACAAAAACATGGGCATGGCCATTTCCAACGATGCCTTGGTGACTCCTGCATCTTTATGGTGGTAAAGAGAAAAGGGAATACAAATCACTACAGAAAATGCACTTTGAAATGCTGAGGCTAGAACTGACTGACATATCATAAAATTCTTATTGCCCCCAAGTATCTGCCAGGAAACATTTCTTTGTTTTTATTTTTATTTTTTTTAGAATTCAAAAATTAATTAATCAGAGAGGCAGGGAGACAAGGGGGGAGAGAGAGAGAGAGAGAGAGAGAAGAGAGAGAGGGAGAGAGAGAGATAGAGAAAGAGAGAAAGAGATAGAGATAGATAGAGATAGATAGAGATAGTAAGAGCGTGCGCAAGAGCATGGGTGTAAGAGTGTTTCCGGTTCACTCCCTAAATGCCTGCTAGGCTGGAGCCTGGAGCCAGAAACTCAGTCCAGGTCTTCCACGCAGGTGGCAAGGGCTCAAGTACTTGAACCATCACCTGCTGCCTCCCAGGGTGCATATAACAGCAAGCTGTGATCAGTAGTAGAACCTGTATTCAAACCCATGCACTCTGATAGGCAGGCATCTCAAGTGGTGGCTTAACCATTAAACCAAAAGCCTGCCCCTAATACCTACCTTTTAATATAGCTTCTAACATAATTTGAAGTTCATTTAACTTTACTACCCATGCAATTTACCCACATCTGAGTGTTCTGTTAATTTTTTGTCCTTAAAACATGGTAAAGAAAGATTATCATTTTTGTTAAATGTTTCTTTTCAGTCAGTCTTTTAATGTTGACTTCTGAAATACAATGCAAATTCTTTTTACATAGGTCCAAGTTATATTTGTGGGAGTAACTCTGGCTTTGTTGAAGTTTTTGTCCAATATTTTTTTCTGCCTTGTTCTCTGAACTGCTTTGAAAACAGCATCATTTGAAGGAAAAAGTTCCCAGCTGCTTTATTATGTTTCTAGATAACACAGTAACAGAAAAGTTATATAGATGGGTACAGGAATTATGAAGTTGAACTATGAAAAGAGATTTTTTTCCAAAATGAAGTTTTGCTAAGAATCTTGGGTCCCCACTATTTTTTTTTAAAGATTTATTTATTTTATTTGAAAGGCAGAATTATGGGGCAGGTCTGGGGGAAAGGGAAAGGTAGAAAGAGGGAAGGAGAGACAGTGAGCGAGGTCTTCCATCCACTGATCACTCACCGGATGGCCACAACAAACAGAGCCGGGCCAATTCAAAGCCAGGAGCTTCTTACAGGTCTCCCATCTGGGTGCAGGTACCCAGGGACTTGGGCCATCTTCCACTGCTTTCCTAGGCACATTAGCATGGAGCTGGATCAGAAGTGGAGCAGCCAGGACTCCAACAGGTACCCATATGGGATGGCAGCACTGCAGACTGTGGCTTTTACCCACTCTATCACAGCACTGGCCCCAGGTCCCTACTGTTTTTAAAATTAAATTTTAAATTGATTTCAAAGTAAGACTGACAGTAGCAGTATCTCATGGAATTCAACAAATGTAACCAATGAAAAAGGACAAGGCAACATTCATGAAACATTTACAGAGCATTTAGTTCTTTTCTTTTCTTTTATAAAGATTTATTTTAAAGGGAGAGTTAGCAAGAGAGAGAGATCTTCGATCTGTGATTCACTTTCCAAATGGCCACAACCAGTGGCTGGAGCTGGGCCAGGCTGAAGTAGGAGCTTGGAACTCCATCTTGATCTCCCATGTGGATTACAGTGACCCAAGTACTTGGGCCATCTTCCACTGCCTTCCTAGGCACATTAGCAGGGAGCTAGATTGGACGTGGAGCATCTGGGACTCGCAACTATGCCCATATGGGATGCAGGTAGCAGCTTACTCTGCTGTGCCACAACAGCAGCCCCAGAGCATTTAATTTTTATGCTTACATAAAGAATAATGCACAAATACATTTTGAAAGTTTTTTTTTTTAAGATTTATTTATTTGAAAGGCAGAGTGAATGAGAGAGAGGGAGAGACACTGAAAAAGATCTCCAAAAATTGCTTGCTCATTCTCTAAATGGCTGCATCAGCCAGGGCTGGGCCAGGCCAAAGCCAGGAGCCAAGAGCCAGGAGCCAGGAACTCCATCTGGGTCTCCCACAGGGGAGGCAGGGGCCCAAGTTCTTGGGCCATCGTTTGCTGCTTTCCCAGGCACATTAGCAGGGAGCCTGATCTGAAGCAGAGCAACTGGGACTCGAATCCATGCTCTGACATGGGAAGCCGACATCTTAGGTTTAATCTGATATACCACAATGCCAGCCCTATAGAAGTATTTTTTAACCTTCATATTTTGATTCATTGATTAGGCTCAGCTTAATTGCTTGAACTTCTAATACCTGTCCTGGACTCATATGATGAGAATAATTTTCTAAAGATAATATAAGATTCCTAATAAATATATAGAAATTTGATTTATTCAGAATACTATTTTTAAGTCAAAGTACAATACATTTTTAGAAATCTTTGATGCCAAAATGTATCATTTTATTGTTTAAATTTCAGTTTCCTGGAAAATATAACAACTCAAACAATATTATCCAAGGGTTTCCATTGGCCGATGTTTATGTTGAACTGAGGGACTCTAGTAGAGTAATAGACATTCTGAATACTAGTTGAATTGATCTCAGAAAATTATAGGGTTGAAAGCTATTTATTTTGCTGATACTGAAAGCTCAAGCACCCCTCATTTTAAGTGTTCCTTCAAGGCACCTCTGCCTGCTGGGCTTGCAACCTTTGCCTGAGAATGCAAACAGGGAGGACACTTAGAATCCCCTGAGGCTGTTTTATTATAGTTAGAGTATCTTTTTGAATTAAAAAAATGTATTTGAGAGACAGAGAGAGAGAGAGTGCAAGAGAGTACACTCTAATTTGTTAGTTTACTCCTCAAATATGTGCAACAGCTTTGGCCTGGGCCAAAGCCAGGAACTCAATCTAGGTCTCCCACGTGGGTGGCAGGGACCCAACTACTTGAGTTATTACCACTGCCTCCCAGAGTCTGCATTAACAGGAAGCTGGAATCAGGAACTAGAACTTGGAATCAAACCCAGGGTGTTAGAAGTGGGACACGATGTGGGTCTTTTGTTAAGATTTATTTATTTATTTATTTCTATTTATTTATTTGAAAGGCAGAGTTACAGAGAGGCAGAGGGAGAGAGAGATAGGTCTTCCATCTGCTGGTTCGCTCTCCAGAAGGCCACAATAGCCAGAGCTGTGCCAATCTGAAGCCAGGAGCTTCTTCTAGGTCTCCCATGCAGGTGCAGAGGCCCAAGGACTTGGGCCATCTTCTACTGCTTTCCCGGGCCATAACAAAGAGCTGGATCGGAAGTGGAGCAGCCAGTGCTTGAACCAGCGCCCATATGGGATGCCAGCACTGCAGGTGGCGGCTTTACCCATTACACCAGAGGTGTGTCATAACCACCTCCCTACTTAGAGCATTCTTTAATTCTTCTGATGTCTACCTCTATACAACTCCCACCTAGCAGTTTTATTTAAGAACACAAAACTCATCTCAGTATTTCTCTCAGTGAATAAGAGTATCAAGGTAAGAAAATAAAATAGGAATGTTTAGCAAGGACCTCAACGGGTGCTGTAGCCAGGCAGATTTGTTCCATGGGCCAGGTCCTAGGTCCTGGGCTGGGCAAACTTCCGGATGGACTGCTCACACAGTGGTTTTAGCCGATATTCTTTACAGCTACAACAATCACTAAAACAACAATACCAACAAGTAACTGTATGGAGTGTCTGTGTTGTGCTAGGCACTGTGCTAGACTCTTGACTCTGGTTATACCATTTAATGATCAAAAAACTCAGATCTTGTTCAAATTAAAGGTGAGAAACAAACTATAAATTGAGTAACTTTCCCAAGGATATAGCTTCATTGACCAATAGCATTGGGATTCGGACCTTGGTCTGCCACAGCCAGCACTTTTCTGACACTGCATTGCTTGCATGTTCCCTCATCAGTCCATGCCATCTCCATTATTTCTTCTGAATGAACTAAGCTTGGTGATCTAAGACTTCCAGGTCTGCCGCCAACATGACTGTGATTCCAGTCTCTCCTCTTCCTGATACCTCTCTCTTCTCATTGTCAAAACTGAGCACACATGGGGCTAGCACTGTGGTGTAGTAGGTTAAACCTTTGCCTGCAGCACTGGCATCCCATATAGATGCTGGTTTGAGCCCTGGCTGCTCCACTTCCAATCCAGTTCTCTGCTAATGGCCTGGGAAAGCAGAAGAAGATGGCCCAAGTACTCCTGGCTCCTGGCTGCGGGTTGGCCTAGCTCTGGCCATTGTGGCCATTTGGAGAGTGAACCAGTGGATGGAAGACCCCTCTCTCGGTCTCTTCCTCTCTCTGTCTGTAACTCTGCCTCTCAAATAAATAAATAAATCTTAAAAAAATTACAACTGGGCTGGCGCCGCAGCTCAATAGGCTAATCCTCCGCCTGCGGTGCTGGCACACTGGGTTCTAGTCCCGGTCGGGGTGCCGGATTCTGTCCCGGTTGCTCCTCTTCCAGTCCCGCTCTCTGCTGTGGCCCGGGAGTGCAGTGGAGGATGGCCCAAGTGCTTGGGCCCTGCACCCCATGGGAGACCAGGAGAAGCACCTGGCTCCTGGCTTCAGATCAGTGCGGTGCGCCAGCTGCGGTGGCCATTGGAGGGTGAACCAACGGCAAAGGAAGACCTCTCTCTCTCTCTCTCTCTCTCTCTCTCTCTCACTGTCCACTCTGCCTGTCAAAAAAAAAAATACAGCTGAGCACACTCCTATTACTTTTAGAGGTATCACCCTATTCCTGTTTACGGATGTATTCTAAGCACAGCTAATCTGCATCAGTAGGTGTGAGAAACTTCTCCTTTCTTGTGTCCTTCAACTGGGTCAAAAGAACCTTAGAACACCTTGGTATAATAGAACACACCTTGGTTGGGAACTCTAAGCTAAACAGTTAAGATGACCAAGTTAAACAGTGATTATGTCTTCTAAGTCTTCCAGTTCTAATCCTGGTGTGAAAGTAAAGTGCTGAAGACCACAATTATGAAAAGAGCACGGATGAGCTCTGTTTTTGGCTGTTTTCAGGTGAAATTTAATAGCTCTGTGAAACAAAGTTATGGGAAAACATTGCAATATACAATATGTAAGAGGAAGGGATAATGGAACCTCTCCAAGTGTTTCCATAGTACTTTATTTATTTTTAAAGATTTATTTGTTTATTTGAAAGGCAGAGCAACAGAGAAAGAGGGAAAAACAGAGAGAGAGCTCTTCCATCCCCAGATGGGTGGGGGCTTCACTGGGTCAAAGCCAGGAGCTAGGAGCTTCCTCCAGGTTTTTCATGTGTGTGGAGGGGCCCAAGCCACGGGGCCATCCTCTGTTGCCTTCCCAGGCACACTAGCAGGAAGCTGGATTGCCAGTGGAGCAGCTGGGACAGGAACCAGTGCCCAAATGGGATGGCTGCATTGCAGGCAGGGGCTTAACCTACTATGCCACAATGCGGACCTGCCCGTGGTACTTTAAAAGAACTTCCACAGTGCCTTTATCACTACTCACTCAGTGAACTGTAAGCTCCTCAAATATGGAGCATGTGGCATGCTCACAGTTCTATTTCTCACAGATCCTAGCACAGTGCCTTTCCATAGGTGCTAATTCAACAAATGCTTGTTTTACAAATGCATGAATAAAGGAAGTATTACTGTGTATTCATATGTTCAACATAAACTAGCTCAAGTAGTATTGATTAGCTCAAGTAGTATTGAATTGATTTCAGTAATTTTTAAAAATATTTAATTATTTGAATGGCAGAATTACAGAGACAGGGAGAGACAGAGATAGAGACATACACAGAGAGAGGGAGATCTTCCATCTACTAGTCAGTCCCCAGATTGCCACAGTGGCCAGGAGCTTCATCTGGGTCTCTGACATGGGTAGAAGGGCCCAAGCACTTGAGCCTTCTTCTGTTGTTTTTTCAGGCTTAGTAGCTGGGTGCTGGAATGGAAATGGAGTAGCCAGGACTTGAACCAATGCTCTGATATGGGATGCCAGCATTGCAGGTGGTGGCTTAAATTGCTGCACCACAACACCGGCCCCAGTTTCAGTAATTTTGAAGCAAGGAAATAATGCATAACAAATAACAAGCTAAGAACAGTAATATGGTGATTTCAAAAATCTCTGGTTAGTTATGGGGCTGAGCTCACTTGGATCTGGCTGCACAGCTTTGAGGCATGTTTCTAGTGTGTCACCCCAAAGTGAGATTTCCACTCCAGCTGTGAAGTAAATTATAATGTCAGATATGGTTTTAATTTTGAAGTTTTCTGGTCTAAAAAAAAATCACTGATTTTTTAAAAAAATTCTTTATCTAAAATATTTGAGTGTGCTTGGGGGGAATGTTGACAGTGTTTGTTTTTGAAAATATCTTTTTAAAAGGAATGGTCCTGGGGTCGGTGCTATGGTGTAGTGGGCTAAGCCTCAGCCTTTGGTGCAGGCATCCCATATGGATGCCGGTTCATGTCCTGGCTGCTTGTCTTCTGATCCAACTCCCTACTGATGGCCTGGTAAAGCAGTGGAAGATGGCCCAAGTGCTTGGAGCCCTGCATCCATGTGGGAGACCTGGAAGAAGCTCCTGGCTTCGGATCGGCACAGCTCCAGCCACTGTGGCCATTTGGGGAGTGAACCAGCAGATGGAAGACCTCTCTCTGTTTCTCCTTCTCTCTAACTCTGCCACTCAAATAAATGAATAAATAAATAAAATCTTAGGAAAAAAAAAAGGAAGGTCCTGAAAAGGCACGAACGGGAACACTTGGAGGTAGAGAAGAGTGGTCCTGTGTGGACTTTGGAGTTGGAATTTCAAGGCTTCTGTATTCCATCCTAGTCTTTTCTCTGAACAAAATACAAAAGCTATTCCCAATTATCTTAAAGGATGCTTATATTTAAATAGAGAA
Source organism: Oryctolagus cuniculus (assembly GCF_964237555.1). Lineage (NCBI taxonomy): Eukaryota > Metazoa > Chordata > Mammalia > Lagomorpha > Leporidae > Oryctolagus > Oryctolagus cuniculus. Next base: position 66,968,472 of record NC_091442.1, read on the forward strand.
ATCATTTGTGTGACTAAGAGGAGAAGATCATAGAAGGAGAAATGAAAATTCCATGTCCATGATGTGATGTGTCAGATAATTATAAAGCTTTTTCCTCCCCCTCAATTTTTTCTTTTGCGGCCCTGCCTCTGTGTCTCCTTTAGGAGGGGGAAAATGCTTACACTGCTAAGCTCCATGAGCTCATCGTGTGTGGGCGCCGTCCTGGATAATGAGTTCAAGGAACTACCTATTAAGGCCTGCCTTCTACGTAGGTCTGAGCCGAATATTAACTTCTTACGGAACTGATCACAGGCCCATCCCTTCAGCAGAGTTGTTCAAAAACCTTCAAAAACTGTGGGCAGACAGAGAAGGAAATAGTTACTTAAAAATTATTTGTGAGGCAGAAAGGGAGGGAGAAAGGGAGGAAGAATGAATGAATGAATGAATGAGAATATGTTCCCATCTGCTATTTCACTCCCCAATATCTACAATGGCTCCTGGCTGGGGCCAAAACTGGAAGCCAGGAGTTGAATCCGTGTCTCCCACGTGGGTGGCAGGGACCGAACACTTGAGTCATTACTGCTGCCTCCCAGTGTCAGCATTTGCTGGAGTTAGCAGCAGAGCTGGTACTTGAACCCTTGTACCATGATATAGCTGGTGTCTTGACTGCCTGCCCTGGAAATAGCAGAGATTATGTCACCAGACTGCTATCCTTTTAATTTATTTGAGAGAGTGAGCGAGCAAGTGAGCAAGCACTTCCCATCTGGTGGTTCACTCCTCATATACCCACGATGGCAGGGCTGAGCTGGGACAAAGTCAGGAGCCAGGAACTCAATCCAGGTGTCCCTTATGGGTGCCAGGAGCTCAACCACTTGAGCCATCACTGCTGCCTCCTAGTACCCCACCCTTTTAATGAGCATGAGTGAAAAACATGTCCATCTTCTGCCCAAAGGGGGATGGCCTTGGATGTGGTGATGTGGCAAGATCGCTGACCCTCAGAGGCTTGTGTGCCACCACAGAACTCTGCAGCTGTAAGGGTGAGCCCCAGGCCCACTTCCCCAGAGCAGCTGGACTCCCCTGGGGCTTTTCTCTCTCCCTGCAGCAGGCTTCTGGGGCTTTTTCTCTCAGTAATTGCCACCATTAGTCCTGTTCAGTCCCTGCAGATGAGCACGTAGGCCCTTTTTATTTTAAGGTTTTACTGTTAAACAAAAATAGCAGCAATGGGAAAAGTCTCAGACCTGATTCCCTCTGGAAACCCACTGAGACAGCTTTTACTCCTTGTGTTGGGTTTTCTTTTCCTTTTGACCTCTTCCCCCTTGTCTCATCAAAGGGAATGCTTGCTCTCAACGGAACCTCCCTCCCAGCCGTCACCCTGAAGAGAGAGGGAAGTCCGAATGATTCTTCACTCCCTGTTTCAGCATGGGATCCTGTGTCTCTGGGAGCAACATCCCCGGGTATTGGAGTCTGAGACATTTAGGGCATTTCTACAAAGCCCTCATTTTCTTTAGCAATTCAAGTAACAGTTTCTTAGCCAATATGAAGTTGATTTTGAGTCGTCTTTTCCCTGAATTCAGCTTAAATCCCAGCTGTTCTGGATTGTGCCAAGGGGTGATCTGCCCAAATGTGAACTCACTGATCTTATCTGATAAAGTTCACTCAGTTAATAGCCCAGCTGCTGAGGCCCTCAGGGAAAGACCATGCCAGCTTGTTTCCTCTGTAAGTTGACTTCAGATGACATCTTTTGCTTTTGGAAAACAGTATCCCAGACATGAAATAAACTGTGAGTCACACAATAAATATAATACTAGGCTTGTGCCATGGCTGCTGCTAGAGTATTGTATTTTAGTACTCGGTTAATTATCTGTTTGCTATAAAAGTTGGCAGTCCTGGCTTTCCTCTCCAATGTAAACAAAATGATACTGTTTAATCCCTTCACTGCTTATTGCCATAATAGTGGAAACTTTCATTTCTTTTTTTGCTGGTTTCAACTTCTATTTGGTTTTAGAATGGGAAGTTTTCAGGGAAGCATTATTTCTTTTTTAAACAGGTTTTCCTTGTAATATATATTTTTTAAAATATTTATATTTAAAAGGCAGAGTTACAGAGTTGGGAGGGGAGGTTTCATCTGCTAATTTACTCCTAAATGGTTGCAGTGGTCGGGCTGGGCCAGACTGAAGCCAGGAGTTGTGTCCATGTCTCCCTTGCGGGTGCAGGGGCCCATGCACTTGGGCCATCTTCCACTGCTTTCCCAGGTGCGTCAGCAGGGAGCTGGATTGGAAGTGGAGCAGCTAGGACTCTAACTGGCATCATGGGATGCAGGTGTCCCAGGTGGTGGTTTAACCTGCTGCACTGCAACATCTGCCCTGTCCTTTTTTTTTTTTTTAAGATTTATTTATTTATTTGAAAGCCAGAATTACACAGAGAGAGGAGAGGCAGAGAGAGAGAGAGGAAATGAGGAAGGGAGGGAGGGAGGGAGGGGTCTTCTATCCACTGGCTCACTCCCCAATTGGCCACAATGGCTGGAACTGCACCGATCCGAAGCCAAGAGCCAGGAGCTTCTTCTGGGTCTCCCACACGGGTGCGGAGGCCCAAGGACTTGGGCCATCTTCTACTGCTTTCCCAGGCCATAGCAGAGAGCTGGATGGGAAGAGGAGCAGTCAGGACTAGAACCGGTGCCCATACGGGATGCTGGCATGTCAGGCCAGGGCATTAACCCACAGTGCCGGCCCTAGCCCCTTCCTTGTAATGCATCTAAAGGAGGTGAAATTGAATGTTCACTTTAAAAGTAATCAAGTTCCTGTCAGTAGTAGTAAGGAAAGTGTTATAACTGATGAACAATTAGAGAGTCTTTTGTTGTCTGTTGTGAAACATCTTGTCGGGGGTGGGGAGGAGGTGTTGACCATTCCAGGTCTAGTCATCAGCCTTGGCAGTCCAGAAATTTAATGCTTTCAGCTTCCTGAATGCTGAATGAACTCAGAGGCATTGACTGCTTTCACTGGCTAGTGGATTCTGTCTTCTGCAACAAACTCTGTATGAACACCAACACACAATTGAAGATTTACTTGATGAGCATGGCCTCAGAGCCAAAGGGAACAGGATGGCTTCAGTGGCATGTGCCACACTGGCCCCTGAAGAGCTGATGGTCTCCACCACAGGGACAGTGCTGTAGAAAGAGCCCATTGCTATCCTCTTGGCTGATGAGACTGTCTCTTGCTGGCCCAGCTAGAAACAGAATGCATGGGCTATCCCCTCCTGCCTTTCAAAGATTTATTTACAGAGTTTTATTTATTTGCAGGGTTACAGAGAGGCAGAGAGCAGGGGTGTGGGGGGGTCTTCCATCTGCTGGTTCACTCCCCAAATGGTTGCAATAGCCAGAGCTGGGCCGATTCAAAGCCAGGAGCCAGGAGCTTCTTCCAGGTCTCCCACATAGGTGCAGGGGTCCAAGCACTTGGGCCATCTTCTGCTTTCCTAGGCCATAGCAGATAGCTGGATTGGAAGTGGAGCAGCTGGTGGCTTTTTCTGCTACACCACAGCGCCTGCCCCATGGCCTGTCTGGTTTGAGATGAAGGCTCTGAAGATGAGAGCTTGTTTCCCTTCTCCTGCCAGTTCTCTCCCTTTGATTTTGGGTGTTCACCACGTCTTCGTGTGTTGTGCCATCTAAAAGATTGGCCAAAGGCAAGCATCAGACCTCATTCTGTTATTCTCTGGTCAGTCAGTAGATGGCTCATTAAAATTAAAAAAAAAAAAAAAACCTGAAGGATAACAAACTCGTACCAAAGCTGTAAAAGCATTGGGCTGACGAAGGATAGATTTTTGTACCTAAGCTTGGTGCAAAAGATTGGAAAATCTAAGCCAAACCCTCCATCATGACCAGGTTAAACAATGACCTCGTCTTCTGAAGTGATGCCTTTTTTCTTTACTCCCGGCAAGCAGCTGAAACTGAATCGCTTATACATGCTTATTAGCTTGGTTTACTTTTGGAGATGGCTCATCTCATTTTAACAGATTCTTATGCATTTCATGCTTAGAGTTGTACCATGTCTGCCTTTGTCTTTGTATTCTGGGTACACTTTACCAAGCTCAGAATTTACTGATTATAAAATAAACATGCCAGAGTAGGGCTGGAAGAGGAAGTAGAAATAGAGAGGTAGCGATATCTTCCATGCGCTAGTCTGCTGGTTCATTCTCAAAATGCGGCACACAACTAGGGCTGGGCTAGGTCAAAGGCTGGAAGCAGCAACTTCACCAGGGTCCCCCACGTGGGCGGCAGGAACCCAAGTAATTAAGCTACCACCTGCTGCCTCTCAGAGTGTGCATTAGTAGGCAGCTGGCTCAGTAGCAGAGGAGCTGGGACTAGAACCAGGCACTGCGAGACGCAGACTTCCCAAGCGACAGCTTTAACCCCGCTGTGCCAAATGCCCGCCCCACGAATTACATAAAGAATATTGATGGCTAATACTAGTTTAAAACTAATGAAGTCTCAGACTGGAGACAGGAGGAAACACTTCTTTTAAAATATGCTTTTAAATTAATGAACATTTTTTCTCCAAGCCCATTTTTCCAAGAGAAACAGACATTACAATTTTCTCCCCTCATCTTCCCACGCCTCTCTCAGCTGCCTGGAGAGACTTTAGGGCAATTTGGGATGAGCCTTTGCTCTTCACCATCTGCCAGCTTCTGTGCCGAGCTGCCTGGTTGGCCCTGGGGCCGGCCCCCTCCTTGGCTGGCTACGGGGTGAGGCGCACACCCGGTCTCGCTGGCGTTCTGAGCCCGGGCGTGCCCCACTTCAGCTCCTTTCCGGGGAAAAGCGCGTAGTCGCTGCTGGTCTCCAGCCGCCCCGGGCTCCGCCGCTCCTCCGGCGTGCAGGCCTCTGCCCCCACCCCGGCGCGCGCCCAGGCCGGGATGGGGGGCGGGAGGGAGCGCCGCCTCCGACTCCCGCGCGCTCGCTCGCTTGCTCCCGCCCTCATCCCCGCCCCAAGCCCTCTCCTGCCTCCTCCGTGCAGGCTCCGCACTGCAGATGCCCGCTGGTCTCCTAGTGCTCCGCGGCTCCCGCGCTGCCCCGCACGTCCCCTCGGTCCCGGGGCGCCGGCCGCGCGCTCGCCGTTCCCGAGAGCCCCTCACCGCAGCCGACGCACCGAGCCCCGCGCGCAGAACCTCTGCGCCGGCTGGGCGGTGGGGCGGAAGGCGGACGGTGGCCGCGCAGGAGCCCGGGGCGCTCTCGGATGCGGCAGGACAAGCTGAGCGGCTCCCTGAGGCGCGGGGGAAGATGCCTGAAGCGGCAGGGCGGCGGCGGCGGCGGCGGTGGCGGCGTGGGCACCATCCTGAGCAATGTGCTCAAGAAGCGCAGCTGCATCTCCCGGACCGCGCCCCGGCTGCTCTGCACCCTGGAGCCGGGTGAGGACCCGCGACAGCGGCGGGCGCGCTGCAGCTGTTTGCGCCGCCGCCGTACTCCACCACGCCCGCGGGACCCTGGCGCGCGGCTCGGTCGGACTGGCAGGGCGGAGCTCGGAAGAGGGCCTGGGCCGGGGCACGGGGAACGCGCGATTCCCTCCCGCCTCCCGCGCAACCGCAGCCTCCGAGCGAGGCCTTCGCCCGGTGGTGGGGAGGTGCGGGCGGCTGCCCCAGCCGTCAGAGGCCGCGCCACCTATTGTGCTCTCGGCTCCCAGGAAGCAGACCTTGAAAGTGCTGTGTAGGGCGGAGAAAGGCAGAGGTTTGACCCTGGAGGTCGGAGGGGGAGGCAGTGGCGCCGTGGTTTTCGGGGTCTGCTCGCCCCGTGGCTCTAGGGAGCAGGCGGGGAAGAACCTTTTTCTAGGTGAGGTCCGAGAGTGCGCTTGGTCGCTTTAGCCTCGGCCCTGGTGCCGTTGGTCTGTGTTTACATGGCCCTGCTTCTCTGGGTTGCACAACTCCGCGTCGGCTTCCCCACCCAGGCTTCCAAGAGCGGGCCTGGCGCCTGGGCACGGAGGCTTCAGGCAAGGAGTGGCTGTCCTCGCACCGGTGCTCTACGCTTAGTTGTTCCTGGAGTGGCACCCGCTGGGCTGAGTTTGCCGTCCCCACCTGCGGCGAACGGGCGCCTTCAGGGACTTGCTGTCAGGGAGCTGCAGGAGGTTCGCTGGGCGAGCCGGGTCCCACAGCGTGGAATGCGTTGGTGCTGTTTCCAACCTCGTGGTTTCTTTGTTTTTCTCCCCACGGAAGTGTCTAGTTTCAGAGATTGTAGTATTTATTCACCGTCTTCCTTTACCCTCTTTTAAAAAAAATCTCTTTCCCACGTTCAAAGTGGGTGATTTGTATTTCTGAACCCTGAACAGCTGTGATTATCAGATGAAACCTAAACTCTCCCCCTCCCTTATTCAATTAGAAGAAAAGGGGGTGTGTGTGTGTGTGTGTGTGTGTGTGTGTGTGTGTGTGTGTGTGAAGATGACCTGATTTAAGCTTTTGCAGCAGGGGGCGAATGATCAATTCCAGTTAAATCCTCTGACACATTTTTGATCATGAGAAGATAGTTGTGGTTTTGGCTAACTAACCCCAGCTGGATCTCAGCACGGGTAGGCAGACAGGCAATCGGCAAGACGCCCAGCAGGTGCTTTGAAAAAGTCAAAGGGAGCGTATTTAGTCACACATATAGGGAGTCCAAGGCTTCTAGGGCGGGCAGGAGTCAAACAGCGCAGGGCCAAATTTTCTGGTCTTTGTTATCACCACGCAAACGTCATATGCACTGCTGCATTCAGCACCCCGAGTGTGGACAGCAGCCTCCCAAGGTCTGTTTCATAAGTGGCTTAAATCACGCCTGGAGCTGGAGGCACTCTTGTAGCCCTTGTATCGCACTGCACGGGGGCAGGACTTCATTTAGACCTTCCCAGAGAGATGGGAATCCGTAGGTGTACTTAATATTCCTTCGGGGAAGAAAATCTTATCTCCGGGTCTCTAGGCAAAATGTGGTTTTGACCTTGAAGCTTTGAAAAGAATTATCAAGGCATCGATTGGATGCCTGGGATTCTGTCACACGGCTTGATTTAAGACATCTAGAACTCAGTTCGTGCATTCACAGCACTCCTCCAGGGTTGCTGGAAGGGCATCTGCATATTGGTATGGTCATGGACAAATCAGATACGCGGCTTTCCAGCTTCTTGGCTGTCTATAACCATATCTATATGTTTTTAAAAAGACCAGTCTATTATTGATATTATTATTCTACCAATTCTGGAGATTGTTGCTACTCATACCCACTCCTCAGTGGAACTGGTGGAGATGTTTACAATGTATCTAATCTGCAATTACATCTTTGAAGCAAAAATATCATTTTTGTGATGTGTGAAACTGAATATTATTGTAATTTTGAGTATTTCTTGGTACTTGAACTTTTAAGCCATAAGTCTTTTACAAAGTGACTTAAAATCTCATCTCATTGATTTTGAAATTGTAGAAAAAGGATCTATAGCAATTTCAAATGTAATTGTATTTTTATAGAATTTATAGAATTTAAATGGGAATAATAATTGTCATGTAATTTACTTCAATAATAGCACATAAATCTGATATTCTGAATAAAAGACCAACATAAGTATTATTTTCCTGTTTACTTGTATTTCATAGATTTAGGATTCAAGTCAGAGAAGTTTAAAGTTATAGATTACTTGGGATTAGAATTCAGTTCTGTTTTTTAGCTTGTGGTCTATAATTTTACAACACACTGTTTTATCTTTAGTGAATACACATATTTAAAAATACATGAAAATTTCCAAATGGAGTGGTTATAATGTGTCATTCCATATGAGTGAAAACAATGTTGTTTTATAGCTTTTGATACTTCACTGAAGTTTCCTTAATAGTCTTAGTTCATGCAAGTGTCCTAGAAAAATTAACTCTGTGAGTTGGGAATTCTCTTCTTAAGTTTCACAATTATTAATTACACCATGTTCGGTTAATCATCACAACAACCTTCTGAGTTAGGCATTATTGTCCTCATTTTAAAGATACAGGAATGAGACTGAGACAGGTGAAACAATTTGTTCAAGTCTGGGAACCAAAGTTGAGTGGAGGGATTGTGAGTTTGTGTCTTTGTTTTTGCTTTTTCATATCTTCAGGCAGCTGTGAAAATTTCCATCCTATGATAAGTTGCATTCTATTGCTGTAGGATATTTTCCTGTTTTGGTCATCAATATATTTGCTTTTCCTTTGAACAAAATTAACTGAAATATAGTGAAAATACATGTTTGAAAAAATTTTATGTTGATTCAGTAGAATCAACCATTTGTTTTTGATGTAATTTGTTATAGTCTCCAAAAATAATAACTGTTTACTTATTTTTCTTTCAGGGGTTGATACAAAATTGAAATTTACTCTTGAGCCATCTTTAGGTCAAAATGGTTTTCAGCAGGTAACTTTACTTTCCATTTTGAAAACATTCTTACTTTGGAGTACCAACAGTGTCCATTGAGATATATTTTCAAGGTGGGAAAGTTAGTATCTACTTTGATATGTGTAAGATGATGAGTCAGGTTTCTTTTTCCAGTTTCAGATAAAATAACATGAAGCTAAAATTGTCCTGAATATATACTTGCAATGAAAAATGTTGCACTTTCTATTAATGGTATAAGTGTGAACAAATTTTAAAACCTATAATTCTGAACCCATCAATATATGTTTGGTCTCTGAACCAGAGTTTCCCAAGCATTGTGCATGTGCTGAAAATGGGTCACAGCTGTGTTAATGGTGTCGAAGCACAGTCATAGCTCCCAGATGGAGCTTCACTTTGTGGATGAGAGATTTGACTGTTTATTCCAGTGTGCTGTACAAATTGTTCCATACTCTATGGATGTCAAGATGGGAAGAACATTGAAAAGGGCTTATCTTGGTCTGTATTATCACATCCCTGACATTCCTTCTATGTTCCTAGTGGTATGATGCTCTCAAGGCAGTTGCCAGGCTATCGACTGGAATACCCAAGGAATGGAGGAGAAAGGTAAGAAGGACTTATAAGGCTGAAATGCAATAGGGTCGCCACTCTCTCTTTAAAGCATCTGTAATGTCAAAAATATGTTTTAGATTTAGTAATTAGGAATCTGTCTCTTCATTATTTGTTCATGCAGAAGACATTTATTGACTATCTCTGCTGTACCAAGTCTTGTCCTAGGTACTGGGGATACAGCAGTGGAAAAAAAAACAGGTCAACGTTCTTGTCTTCATGGAACTTACATTGAATAAAATATGAAGTATGTCAGATGGTGATAAGTGTCAAGGATAGAAACAAAGCAGAGAAAGAATAGGGAGGGTGTGGGAGAATGAGGATAAGAAAGTGGGATTTAAATAGCAAGGTAACATTTGAGTAGGACCCTGAAGAACATGAGAAGTCAGCTGTGCAGCTACTCGAGGGGAGACATTACAGATAGATGGAACAGCTGGGACAGGCACCCTAAGGTGGGAGATCTTGGGATTATTCAGGCAAAATCAAGAGGCCGGGGAGCTGGGGCATGGTGAGCAAAGGGGGAAGCAGTAGGAGATGGGGCCATAGAAGAAATGTGTGGGGTAGGAGGTAGCAGGTTATGTAGGTCCTTGTGGACTGTAATTGGACTGAATACGAAGGTTGAGAGGGGTGTCAAGAATGACTTCAAAGGCCGGCGCCGCAGCTCACTAGGCTAATCCTCCGCCTAGCGGCGCCAGCACACCGGGTTCTAGTCCCGGTTGGGGCGCCGGATTCTGTCCCGGTTGCCCCTCTTCCAGGCCAGCTCTCTGCTGTGGCCAGGGAGTGCAGTGGAGGATGGCCCAGGTGCTTGGGCCCTGCACCCCATGGGAGACCAGGAAAAGCACCTGGCTCCTGGCTCCTGCCATTGGATCAGCGCGGTGCGCCAGCCGCAGCGCGGCGGCCATTGGAGGGTGAACCAACGGCAAAGGAAGACCTTTCTGTCTGTCTCTCTCTCTCACTGTCCACTCTGCCTGTCAAAAAAATAAATAAATAAATAAAAATAAAAAAAATAAAAAAAAAGAATGACTTCAAGATGTTGGCCTGCGTCACAGGAAGGGCAGAGTTACTGTTTGCTCAGATGGGAGGGGCAGTATGTGTGTTTGTGTGTTTGTATGTATGTGTAGTTGGGGTAGTGGTGCATCATATGATTAGGTCTGGATCTGTTCAGGTTGAGATGCCTATTAGATGTTTACGTTGATAGTATCAAAGCATTTGGAGGGATGATTCTGATGCTTGGGAGAGAAGTCTGGCAGGAGATAGTAATTGGTGTTATTTCTGCTACATTATGTCCAAATACCAGAACCTGAAATTTGTTCCTAGGTTATTAATTTGTATACCTAGTCTCAATACTCCTGGAAATTTAGCATTGAGGGTTCCTCAAAGCATACATTAAAATGGCATTTTGAAATATGTCTGGATAAGATTATCAAGGAGTAAAAATATTCAGTGATTCTTTCCAAGAAGTTATTCATTATGGGAGCCCATCTGTTTGTTTGGAGTGTATGTGTGTGAGAGAGGTGACTAAAGGCAGACTCTATGAATGAAAAGGACCTATTTGCCTAGAGTGACCAGGTGGCTCTTGACCAAGCATAGAAAGTAGATAAACAAGCTTGTAAAAGTATACAACTGATTCAATGGACTGAAATAAAATTTGAAAATCTTTTTGTTTTTTTTCTTTTTAAAGATTTATTTATTTAGAGTTACACAGTTACAGGGAGGGGAGAGTGAGTGGGTTGGGAGGAAGAGGGGGAGAGGGGGAGAGAGAGAGAGGGAAGGAGGGAGGGAGGGGGAGAGATATTTTCTATCTGCTGGATCACTCTCCAAATGGCTGCAATGGCCAGAACTGGTTTAGTCTGAAGCCAGGAATTTCTTCTGGGTCTCCCACTTGGGTGCAGGGGCCCAACTGCTTGGGCCATCTTCTGCTGCTTTCTAAGGTGCATTTGCAGGGAGTTGGATGGGAAGTGGAGCAGCTATGACTCGAACTGGTGCCCATATGCATTGCCGACTTCTCAGGCAGCAGCTCTACTCACTACACCACAACACTATCCCCTGGTTTGTTTTCTTAATAGTATCCCTAATGCCAAAATTGTTGCTTGGTGCAGGGTATCAGTAATTGACAAATATATATATTGCAAGAATAAATGCCCTAAATGCTACAATTCAGTACAGCACAAATTTCAATGAGACTCTTTGTAGATTTCTCTGTATAAGTTATGTCTGGACTAGAAACAGTTTCCATTTTTTTTGTTAGATACAATAAATATTTTCTAATAAAAGTGAAATTATGTGTTCTATTTTAGCATTCTTCTTTATGTAACGTTTTAGGTTTGGCTGACCTTGGCGGATCATTATTTGCACAGTATAGCCATTGACTGGGACAAAACCATGCGTTTCACTTTCAATGAGAGGAGTAATCCTGATGATGACTCGATGGGAATTCAGATAGTCAAGGTAATGTCACTGAGCTTTGCCTGTGGTCCTTGCATAGAAGGAGCAGTCTAAGAGCCTTGTGTTTTCTGGGCAGAGGATCAAATGATTTCTACATTGTGATGTGAATGTTATGGTATTTTCTGCAGCAGTTCATTAATTAGCAGTTTTTTAAAAGATTTATTTTATTTATTTGAAAGGCAGAGAGAAAGGTGGGAGGGGAGAGAGGGAGAGAGGGAGGGAAGGAGGAGAGGAAGAAGGGGAGGGGGAGGAAGAAGGAGAGGTAGAGGGAGAATATCTTCATCCACTGGTTCACTCCCTAAATGGATGCAATGGCTTGGGCTGGGGTAGACTGAAGCCAGGAGCTTGATCCAGGTCTTCCATGTGGGTGCAGGGGCCAAAGCACTTGGGCCTTCTTCCTTTGCTCCTTTCCCAGGGCATTAGCAGGGAGCTGGATGAGAAATGGAGCAGTCAGGGCATGAACCAGCTCCTACATGGGATATTGGCATTGCAGGTGGCGGCTCTACCTGCTTTGCCACAGCATTGGCCCCATTAACAGTTGTTTATGGGGAACCTTGACTATGCCTTCTCTTCATAAATTTAAATATTGCCAGTAAGATGAAAATGTGAATGGGTTTCCATTAATGTTCAATTTATTTATCTTCTTCACATGATAGGAGATTTCTTTTTTTCCCCTTAGCTTGGGTCAGTTCTGCCAATTTAATTTTTACGTAAGTCACTAATTGAGAAATTCAAAGTATACTTTGTGCTAGAATCATTTGGCTGTTATTAGGGTCTTTGATATTTTCTTACCTATATTTAGTTTTGTCTTTGATATTTTATTTTTTAAAAATATTCATTTATTTATTTGAAAGGCAGAAATATTGAGAGAGAGAGAGAAAGAGAGAGGAAGGAAGGAAGGAAGGGAAGGAGGGAGGAAGGAAGGAAGGGAGGAAGGAAGGGAGGAAGAAAGGAAGATAGATCGATTGATCAATCGATTGATCGATCTCTTTCATCCTCTGGTTCACTCCCCAGATGGCTGAGTGGGCCAGGCTAAAACCAGGAGCCAGGAGTTTTATCTGGATCTCCCGTGTAGGTGCAGGGGCCCAAGAACTTGGATCTTCTGCTTTCCCAGATGCATTAGCAGGGAGCTGGATTGGAAGTGGGATGCCAGCATTGTAGGCAGAGGCTTAATCTCCTACGCCACAGCACTGGTCCCTGATATTTTCTTAACTATACTAAGTTTTGTATTTGATAGTTTCTTACCTGTACTGACTCTGCTTTAAACCAGATTATTGAGGGTTCAAGCCAGCTATGGAGGCAGCTAGAGTTTACCTGCCCAGAATATTACAATTGATTAGAGCCTGGTGCTAAAAGCTGGGGATGCTAATTCCATTTGATCCAAGTATTATACTCTTATGTAAGGCTCCAGCACATGTTTTTATATAAATACATGAAAATGTGATGCTAAGCTAGAGTTCTATGTTGAGAGGCAGAAAAACAGAAAGAAAAATGGAGAGCAAGCAAGCATGTGTGCAATGTGATCATGAGTGTTCTCATTCACTGGTAGAGCTTGCAATGGCCAAGGCTGGGCTGGGTCCAGAGCCAGGAGCCTGGAGTTTAATACAGGTCTTCCATTGGGTGGCAGGAACCCAATTACTTGAACCATCGTTGCTGTCTCCCAGGGTCTGTATTGGTGGCAAGCTGGAGCTGAGAATCAAACCCAGGCACTCTATAATGTGGGATGTGGATATCTCAATTGCTAGGCTAAACACCCACTCCCAGATGGAATTTTAGAAACAAAGTTGTTTCATCCAAATTTTGGCCATCACAAAATGGCTAATGTTTGTTGGCATATTTGAAGATTTTTTTTAAAGGAGGAAGTACTAAATAAAATGAGCTACTTTCTCATCTAACTTGGTCTGTTTCAGACAAATGGTAAAAGAAAAAAATTGAAATTTTACATTATGTACTAAAGAGCCTTTGCATTATCCATGTTTCAGCTATTTGGAATTGCAGAATGTTTCACAAAGTATGTAATATTTGAAATATTTTCTTTCTGTTTTACTTTTGAATGGTGTGATACACATTTTGTAACAATCATGTTATTAAGAGGATCATTTATTTTCTCACTGACATGAATGCTTTGCCAGTAAAATGGCTTCAACTCCTGAAAATCAGAATTTCTTCTTGGTAATTAAGTTGTAGAAATTACCATCATTAAATATGAAAGTATGGCAAATGTTTTTGTCATAAAAAAATCTTTATTTTCATTTTTTATTTGAAAGGTAGAGACAGACAGACACACACATAGAAAGAGCTCCCAGTCACTTGTTTACTCCCGAAGGACCAGCAACACCTGGGGGTGGGTCAAGATGAAGCCAGGATCCTGGGATTCAGTCTTGGTCTCCTACTTAGTTGTCAGAGGATAAAGTGCTTCCTCCCATTAGCAGGAAACTGGAATCTGAAATAGAGCTAGGACTTGAATTCAGGCACTCTGAATGGGATGTGGGTGTTCCAAGCAGCACCTTAACAAGTTGTACGAAAGGCCTGCCCTTATTTTTGTCACACACAATTATAAATTTAAAATTGTAAAACAAAGAAGGATTTTTTTGTCTTAGACAAATATTTTTATGTATTTCTAAATTACAAATTGTATTTGATATTTTGGTTTTACTCCTTAATATTGTTTAAGGTATTGATGCTAAGTTGTGTTTTGTAGAAAGGCATAATGTTAGATTCTATTATTATGTGTTGAAATGACTTGTTTTATCTGAGACAAATCATCAATTTGTATGAAATTATAAAGTAATTTTGTAATTGAATCACTTTTGAATTCTATTTATGAGTCAGTTATGTCTTGCTGTAATGAAATACTTGAGGCAGCCTGATTTAAATGATATGAGGCTTATTTTGGCTCATGGGCCTGGAGGTGCCCTGTTCAGTGCAGGGTGGGCCCAATTGGTTCAGCCTGTGGTTGGTGGCAGTCTTGCTAACAGGGTACCAAGATGATGCAGAGCATCTCATGGCAGAGACAAGGAGTACCATGATCTTTGTCTATATGGTTTCCTAGAAAGCCACCACAGTTCAATCCTGGGGGCTGCACCCTAATGACCTAAGGCAATCTTTACTTCCGAGAGGTCCTGTGTAACTGCATTAAGTTTCCATTCCCTTAGTACCATTGACATAGGACTTTAGAGTTGAAGCTGCTCTGTGAGTTTGGGAAGGTATACTATATTTAAACCACATCATAACGTCTGGAACCACTTTCAGAGAAAACTTGTCTCACTGAGATTCTATTCGACAGTCTCTCTTAGAAAGCATATTGGGGGTGGGCACTATGGCTCAGAGGTTAAAGCCAGGACCTGCAGCACTGGGCACTGCTTTGTGTCCTGACTGCTCCACTTCTGATCCAGCTCTCTACAAATACACCTGGGAAAGCAGTGGAAGATGGTCCAAGTGCTTGGACCCAGAAGAAGCTCTTGGCTTTGGCCTGGCCCAGCTCCAGTCCTTGGGGCCTTCTAGGGAGTGAACCAGTGGATGAAAGATTCTCTCTCTTTCCCTCTCATTTAAATAAATAAATCTTATTAAAAAAGCATAATATAAAACATTAGGAAAAAAATAGAAAAATGTTTATGGATATAAGCTGTATATACTTATTTAAAAATTATTTAGGTTTACTGAAATGCTTTTTTTTAGAAAGCTTTTATTTAATAAATATAATTGCATAGGTATAGCTTTTGGAATATAGTGGTTCTTCCCCCCATACCCGTCCTCCCACCCTTACTCCTGTCCCACCTCCTACTCCCTCTCCCATCCCATTCTTCATTAAGATTCATTTTTAATTATCTTTTTAAAAAGGATTTATTTATTTATTTATTTATTTGGAATCAGAGTTAAACAGAGAGAAGGAGAGGCAGAGAGAAAGAGAGGTCTTCCATCCGCTGGTTCACTCCCCAATTGGCTGCAATGGCTGCATCTGTGCCGATCCAAAGCCGGGAGCCAGGAGCTTCTTCCAGGTCTCTCACACAGGTGTAGGGGCCCAAGGACTTGGGCCATCTTCTACTGCTTTCCCAGGCCATAGCAGAGAGCTGGGTTGGAAGTGGAGCAGCTGGGCCTTGGTGCTGCAGGCAGCAGCTTTACCCACTATGCTACAGCATCGGCCTCTTTAATTATCTTTATATACAGAAGACCAACTCTATACTAAGTGAAGATTTCAACAGTTTGCATCTACACAGACCCACAAATTATAAAGTACTGTTTGAAGACAAGTTTTACTGTTAATTTGAAATTCTTTTAAATACTTTTTTATTAATATGAACAGAATAGATTTCACATATTTCATAGATACAATTATAAGGATATAATGAGACTTTTTTCTTTCTTTCTTTCTTTTTTTTTTTTTTTTTTTGACAGGCAGAGTGGACAGTGAGAGAGAGAGACAGAGAGAAAGGTCTTCCTTTGCCATTGGTTCACCCTCCAATGGCCGCCGTGGCCAGCGCGCTGCGGCCGGCGCACCGCGCTGATCCGATGGCAGGAGCCAGGAGCCAGGTGCTTTTCCTGGTCTCCCATGGGGTGCAGGGCCCAAGCACCTGGGCCATCCTCCACTGCACTCCCTGGCCACAGCAGAGAGCTGGCCTGGAAGAGGGGCAACCGGGACAGAATCCGGCTCCCCGACCGGGACTAGAACCCGGTGTGCTGGCGCCGCTAGGCGGAGGATTAGCCTAGTGAGCCGCGGCGCCGGCCGAGACTTTTTTCTAAAAAAGATTTTTATTTGGGAGAGAGAGAGAGAGAGAGAGAGAGAGAGAAAGAGAGAGAGAAAGAAAGAGAGAGAGAAAGAGAGAAAGAGAGAAAGAGAGAGAATGAATCTCCCCAAATAGCTGAGGATCCAGGAGCTTCTTCCAGGTCTCCCATGTGTGTGCAGGGGCCCCAGCACTTGCACCATCCTTCACTGCTTTCCTAGGCCATGACAGGGAGCTGAACTTGAAGTGAAGCAGCTGGGACTCCAACCGATGCCAATATGCTGGTACCACAGATGGTGGCTTTATACCCACTACACCACAGCACCAGCCCCTAAATGCATGTGGATAATTTTACTCTATTTAATGATGGGACAAAGAAGTGTCTAAAAGTACTTGTTTTCAGAGGGTGGGTTAAGAGTTATATTCACAATATTGTTTTCCTTCACTTTAGGATCTTCACCGCACAGGCTGTAGTTCTTACTGTGGCCAGGAGGCGGAGCAGGACAGGGTTGTACTGAAGCGGGTGCTGCTGGCCTATGCCCGGTGGAACAAAAATGTTGGGTACTGCCAAGGCTTTAACATCCTGGCTGCGCTGATTCTGGAGGTGATGGAAGGCAACGAAGGTGATGCACTGAAAGTGAGTGTCAGGCTCTGGTGAAGGCAACTGCAATTCTTCTGAGAGTCGGAGATTAGAAGTCTTTTTCTTTAATGCCCCACCCTACTCCGTGATGTTTGCCACACGTTTGTAGTTACCTGTGATAGTGTTTCCCCCAGTTTAAAGCCATGTCAGTTGACAGACTCCTTCCTGTAGCTGCCAACTGTGAGGAGAATGATTGGGTTTTTAGTCTCACTAATGTAAGTCATTATATGTTCAAGTTAAGTATTAGTTGTATTGTCCATTGCTGTATAGGAAATTTGCTGCTTAAAACAGCAAACTTGTATGACTTCACAGTTTGAGTCAGCTGGCTCAAGGTCACATCACTGTGGCATTCAAACTATTGGCTGGGGTTGTGGTCTCGTCTGACAGGTTGACTTTGTTTCCAGGTTTGTTCCTATGACTGTTGACAAGGTTTAATTCCTCACAGGCTGTTGGGCAGAGGGTCCTAGTTTTTGGATTGCTGGTTCCTGAAGGCCTCCTTTCATTACCTTATACGTGGGCTCTTCCATCTCACAACCTGGTGGCTGCCGTCCCTGAGTTAGCAAGAATAGAAGAGGGAAGCCAGGCGGAGAGTTGAAGTTACAGATTTGTAGCCACATCTCAGAAGTGAAATCTCATTGTTTATCCATAGTCTGTTCATTTCCAAGGGGAAGGGCTAATACAAGGATGTGACTACCAGGGAGTGGGGGTTCCTGGGGGTCTCATTAGAAATCACCAACCACACCAGTTGTACTTAATTATGGTTGGGTTGTCTTCTGGGCCATTCCTTTGAGACAAGCTATGGAGGAAGCGGGCTGATGGTGAGGGTCTGTGGAAGGTGTTTGCAGGGAGAAATGTAATGGAAATGAAGTATAATCTTTTAATCTTCAAAGCCTTAGAATCTTGTTTAGTTAAAAGAAAATCCATAAGCATTTTGAGGTGGGAAAACAGCTATTTAAGCTTAAAGATCTGAATGTTACTCAATGAGTCACCAGAAATAGTCCTTTAAATGTGGAGATGGCTACTGTTGTATTTGCTTAGGGCAACCTCAGGTTGCCAAATCATATCTGAGCTTTTAAGCCACTGTTGATTGCACTGCTTTGTGATAGACGAGGTGCGTGGTTAGCCTTTGCAGTCAGAACCTCCCCTTGCCCAGCTCTGTGTTTGACTAGGTGAATGCCGTGGTGCTATTCTCAATCACTGACTGATGCGGTATGGAAAAATAAACAGGTGCTCCTCCTGGTTTCATACACCCCATTGTACCTAACAATAAAACCAGCCTGCTGTGATCCAAGTCTGCATTTGCCCTCTCACTTTTTCCATTCATGTATTTGAGGAAACTGTTTTAAAGCTCCTTGTTCATCAAATGGAGGAAAGGTAGTGACAGATCAAATACATGACTTTGAGACAATTTTTATTAGGAAATTTTGTTTGTTCAGTCTATCAGCTTTAGTCATTTCCCCCCTTCAGATGTGACTTGTATGACTATAAAAATGGGATCTGTTCTGTTGAAACGTTGGAATAAGTGATTCAGATTGGGGTGGGTTGGGGAAGTTTGGGGAAGAGGGCAGACATCAAAAGCATGAAAGAGCTCAGGGATACTTGGGAAGCTAAAAATTCACATAAGGAAATATTAGGTAAAGCTGAGAAAGTATTTTTATTTCTGCCCCAAGAAAATGAGCCCCATGTGATGAGATGACATCATCACTTGGGAATGTGTAGAACTTGTGGTTAGACATTTAATATGCAGAGGAAGGTCAAGTTCATGAGGAAACCCTTCTGATGCTGAGTAAAATATGGAGTCCTAGTGTTTTTCCACCATCTTTTTGGTCTCTGTGAATCATAATTACTACTTTGCATGTGGTTTATTAGGGGTAGGTGAGCAATTTTCTCTGCTCTTCAGCACTTACTGCTTTTTCTTAGTAATTATTTTGTTAACTGTTAAAATTTGAAGCTCTCTCATTATTTGTCCTAATCTATTTTATTTTATTTTATTTATTTTTATAGAAAGCTTTTGATAAATATAAATTTCATAAGTATAACTTTTGAATTTTAGCAGTTCTTCCCCCATACCTGTCCAACCACTCCCAAACCATCCCACCTCCTACTCCCTCTCATACCATTCTTTATTAAGATTCATTTTAAATTATCTTTATATACAGAAGATCAACTCTATACTGAGTAAAGATTTCAACAGTTTGCACCCACACTAGTTTTACCATTAATTCTCATAATACACACATTAAGGACAGAGGTCCTACATGGGGAGCAAGTGCACAGTGACTCCTGTTGTTAACAATTGACACTCTTTTATTTATGGCATCAGTAATCACCCGAGGCTCTTGTCGTGAGTTGCCAAGGCTATGGAAGCCTCTTAAGTTCGCCAACTCCGATCTTATTTAGACAGGGTCATAATCAAAGTGGAAGTTCTCTCCTCCCTTCAGAGAAAGGTACCTCCTTCTTTGATGGCCCGTTCTTTCCACTGGGATCTCACTCACAGAGATCTTTCATTTAGGTCATTTTTTTTTTTTTTTTGCCAGAGTGTCTTGGCTTTCCATGCCTGAAATACTCTCATGAGCTCTTCAACCAGAACTGAATGCCTTAAGGGCTGATTCTGAGGCCAGAGTGCTGTTTTGTACTAATCTATTTTAAAAGATATAATATTTGGCCTTTGACATGTAGGAGTGAGTGGAGTGAGTAGAGTGAGTGGGCTGACTGTTCTCTAATTTTTAAAAAGCTTTAATTTATTATTTATTTGAGAGGTAGAGTTATAGACAGAGAGAGGGAGAGACAGAGAAAAGTCTCCCATCCGCTGGTTCATGCCCCAAATGCCTGCAATGGCTGGAGCTGAGCTGATCCAGAGCCAGGAGCCAGGAGCCAGGAGCCAGGAGCTTCTTCTGGATCTCCCATGCAGCTGCAAGGGCCCAAGCACTTGGGCCATCCTCTGCTGCTTTCCCAGGCCATAAGCAGAGAGCTGGATCAGAAGAGGAGCAACCAGGACATGAACCGCGCTCATATGGGATGCCAGCGCTGCAGGCAGAGGCTTGGCCCACTACGCCACAGTGCCGACCCTTGATGTTCTCTGTTAACACTAGACTTTGAGATGGTGTCAGAGAATTTCATTGCATCTCAAAAATTACAAGGCTAACTAGATTATTTTTGTTTTTCTTGTTTTCAAATAATTTTGAAGGATCATAAGTTCTTAATAAAACATGAATATTTTTCTTGTATAATTGTATAACTTGTCTTCAGATGCACAGTACAACAAATGACAGACTGTTTCCTTAAAATTTTCCTCATGTTCCTGAAAAACCCTCTTCTGACCATGGAGTGCTAGGTCCTCACCAGGGCACCCTGTCCCTGCTGGAAATCTATACTTTCCTACCTGGGACCTCCTCCCTCCACACAGGCTGAATAAGAATACTTGAAAAAGTTTGTGGAACAATGGAATGAAAAGATAAATCAATTTGGTCTAACATGTCCATGTGTGTTTCTTTTCATAATGCACATTTTCCATGAAGTTTTTGAAGAGCCCCTCATATTTCTTTTCCTGTTGCTGAGTTCTGGCTTTCAGCACTCTGATTCGCTAGTTGACTTCCCAGTTGTCCATAATGGCTGGTGCTGGGCTGAGGCCAAAGCTGTGAGTCAGGAGCACAATCCAGTTCTCCAATGAGGGTGACAGGAACCCAGTTACTTGAGCCATTACTTCTGCTCCTCAGGATCTGCATTAGCAGGAAGCTGGAGGCAGAGTCAGAGGCATCTCAATCAGAAGCCCAATGCCTGGCCCTCCCTGGAAGCTTCTATCTTAACAACAGATGTCTTAGTGAGGTTCCCTGGAACTGCCCACTAAGAGAGATCTCAGGAGGGCTCTTTCAAGAGTATGTACTCATCCATATTGGCTCATTGAAAGCTATGACCCTGAAAGTTGAAATTATAAGCCAGGGATGAGAGACAAATTGGGCCTTGGCAGGACTGGAAGATAATTTTTTTTTTTTGAAAATAGAATTTTGAAGTATCCAGAGAATAAAAGATGTGAAACAGCTATTTCGTTATCAGCATACAGGGACAGCTATGATTTGGTTTTTAATTTTGTTTTTCTGGTGCTCTGGGGAGTGAGCTGGTCTTTTCCAGAGCCGGTTATACATAGAGCAAGCATGGGACGGAGGAAGGACCAGGATGGATGTCCAAAATGTTGTGTGTGCTTTCCTGGATCATTTTTGTGGTTCTTGACATTTTAGAAAAGATAATACAAATAGAAGAATCAGAATGGAAATAGTAATTTGGAAGACTTATGTGACAGTCTCATGAAAGAAATATATACTTAGCAAAATATCATTTGTCCAAACAAAACCTAGTTGTGTTCTCCCAAGAGAGAAAAGTGGGTGAAAAGCCAACATCAGTTGCTCCAATTACCCATGTTGATGGAAAGTGACTTTGGAGGCCTGCCTCAGGGGCTGCTTTATGATGGGCCAGCTCTTGGTTTCCATATAGAGTTTGTCAAACTGCTCTGATCTCAAGGAGCTATTACTGAGGCTCTTGTAGGCTGTTGAGTGCTTTGTCATTTCTCAGAGTGAGGCTGAGCAGCCACAGCCATAATGGGGGACTCAGGTCCTTCTAAATTCCAGATAGCAGCAGACTGTAGATCTGAGTTACTGGGATAATTATCCTGCTCCTTCCCCCCTCAGGGTGTAGGTGAGCCTTGAAAATCCAGAACATTTGGTACCAACACATGTAAAGCATGATGTACTTTGGCTGATGGCATTTTCTCTATTTGAATATGTTATTTCTATTTAGAATGTGTTGGACTCCTGATTTGTACAAAAACAGTTTTGTTCTTTATCTTTTTCTTCAGATCATGATTTACCTTATTGATAAGGTACTTCCTGAAAGCTATTTTGTCAATAATCTCCGGGCATTGTCTGTGGATATGGCTGTCTTCAGAGATCTCTTGAGATTGAAGCTCCCAGAATTATCTCAGCACCTGGATATGCTTCAGAGAACTGCAAACAAAGAAAGTGGAGGTAGTGATGACTCAGTGCTATTCCTCCTCTGAAAACCTCTGACCTCTCCCTTTCACTGTAGAGATGAGCCTAAACCTTAAATGGAAAGACAGGTTTCCAGGTATTTCTGCTGGTAAGAGTTTGGTGCAGTGAGATAGACTTCTAGAAAACAAAAGCAATACAAAACTGCAAAAATATAAGGTCACACATGGAACCAAGAGCCTAACCCTTCACTGGCACCAGATCAACACTGAAATGATATATTGTATTCTAGGTGATGAATAGTGTTTCTCTCTCTCTCTCTCTCTCTCTCGACAGGCAGAGTTAGACAGTGAGAGAGAAAGGTATTCCTTCCATTGGTTCACCCCCAAAATGGCCTCTAGGGCCGGCACACTGAGCCGATCCGAAGCCAGGAGCCAGGTGCTTCCTCCTGGTCTCCCATGTGGGTGCAGGGCCCAAGCATTTGGGCCATCCTCCACTGCCCTCCCGGGCCACAGCAGAGAGCTAGACTGGAAGAGGAGCAACTGGGACAGAACTGGTGCCCCAACTGGGACTAGAACCCGGGGTGCCAGCGCTGTAGGTGGAGGATTAGCCTAGTGAACCATGGCGCCAGCCAAATAGTGTACTCTCTTAACAGCTAGCTAAGTCACTCTAAGCTGGCACCAAACTCAAGAATTCACTAAAGCTGAGCTACACATACAGGTTAGCACAAACATGATTTTGTGTGAACTACTTAGATTATGGGACAGTAGCTCTGGGTGAGTGGAGGATCACTGTGTCTGGTGGGTGTCATCCAGTTATCAGAGGAACCTAAGCTAGCAGCCCTAATTATACCCACTTCTTGTACTCCCTTGTTTGTGTTCAGGATACCAGAAACAATTGTCAGAAGTTCCTTTGTTTCCTGGGGTGGACATTTGGCCTACTTGTTAAGACCCCTCAAACTGGGGGGCCGGTTCTGTGGCATAGTGGGTAAAGCTGCTACCCACGAAGCTGGCATCCCATATTGATGCCAGCTAGAGTCCTGGATGCTGCAGTTCCAATACAGCTCCCTGCTAAGGGCCTGGGAGAGCAGCAGAGGATGGCACAAACGCTTGGGCCTCTGCACCCATGTGGGGGACCTGGAAGAAATTCCTTGCTCCTGGCTTCGGCTTGCCCCAGCTCTGGCAGTTGCAGCCATCTGGGGGAGTGAACCAGTAGATGGAAGGTCTCTCTCTGTATCTCCTTCTTTTTCTCTGTAACTATGACTTTCAAATAAATAAATAAATAAATCTTAAAAAATTCCATATTGCAGTGCTTGGGTTTCAGTCCTAGCTCTGTTTCTGATTTAAGCTTCCTGCTAACGCTCACCCTTGGAAAGAACAGGTAATGGCTCAAGTAGTTGGGCCCCTGCCACTCACAATGGAGACTTGGATTGAGTTCCTGGTTCATGATTTCATCTGATTCATATGCACTATTGTGGGCATTTGAGAGGTGAACCAGAAGATGGGAGCTCTATCTGTATGTCTGTTGCTCACTCTCTGCCTCTCAAGTAAATAAAAATAATGTAAAAAGCTCTTGTGTTTCCTGTAAATGATTGCTGGATCCTGTTGTGGAGAGTGCATTCCCAGCCAACTCTGATCTCACACTGTTAAATCTGGAAATGTATTAAAGACTTTTGAGGATCTAATCTGCATATAGATGTCTCTAAGCATTTCCTTCTGAGCCAACAATCTTCTCATTTGGTCTGGTGTGCAGCATAACTGTGTACCTGCATGGGTGTAATGATGCTTCCTTCCAGGAAGACCAACCTTGCCTGTACCGAGTTAGACACACTTCATTGAGCTATGTGGTTTTCCCTATGCACTTTGCACTTGGCCATGAGAACAACCTTATATCCTAATCTCTGAGCAAAGAAATTTGGGTGATTGTTTTTCCTGACTGTAATTTGGAAGGATAATCAGTCTAATTATCTAAATTTTTATTTAATTATAATGCATACTATGTTATCTTAAAAAGTGAGAGAGTGTGCTATGTTTTTTAGTGAAATCAAAAATTTCAAAATAGGCTGGGTACCAGATTTTTAAACAGTGTATAATTTAGTTCAAAGTCTTTTAAAACTTAATTGTTGTACAGTCTCTAAATATTTCTGAATTTTCCAGCTACCTATCCATGATTTCTAGTTTAATTCCATTGTGACCTGATACTTATGTATAGTTTAAGATGTAGGCAGACAATTTATAATGAGCAGTTGTATTCTTTTCAGCAGCATTTGAATAAAAGTGGGTTTTATAATATTTAAAAAATCCTGATGGCTTTTGCTTTTCTTTAAAAAGTTTTTAATTTAAAAAGTTAATTTGAAAGGCAGACACACACACACACACACAGAGAGAGAGAGAGAGAGAGAGAGAGAGGGATCTGCCTGTTCATTTCCCAAATGCCTGTAACAGCCGGGGCTGGGCCAGGCTGAAGCCAGAAACCTGGAATCCTGGCCTTCCGTATAGGTGCCAAGGACCCAAGTACTTGAACCATCACTACTCCCTCCCTCCCAGGGTGTGCAGTAGCAAGAAGCTGGAATTGGAAGTAGAGCCATGACTCAAATCCATGTACTCTGATATGGGTGTGGGCATCCCAAGTAGCAACTTAACTGCTCTGCCAAATGTCTGCCCCTTATTTTAATTGAAAATTTTTTATTAATATGTAAAATTTTTTGGCTTTTGCTTTTTAAAATATTTTTATAAAGATTTATTTATTTGAAAGGCAGAGTTACAGAGAGAGGCAGAGACAAAGAGAGAGAGGTCTTCCATCCACTAGTTCACTCCCCAAATGGCTGCAACAGCCAAGGCTGAGCTGATCTGAAGCCGGGAGCCAGGAGCTTCTTCTGACTCTCCCACGTGAGTGCAGGGGCCCAAAGACTTGGGCCATCCTCCACTGCTTTTCCAGGCACATCAGCAGGGAGCTGGATCAGAAGTGGAGCAGCTGAGACTTGAACTGGCACCCATATGGGATGCCAGTGCTGTAGGCCAGGGCTTTAATCCACTGTACCATAGCACTGGCCTGGTTTTTGTTTTTGAGAAAGTAAAATCTTTTCTTTTAATCCTGTTTTTGGTGAGAAAAACCTCCTTAATTTTCAACACCCTACAAAATGTAGATCCAAAGCAAGTTTAATTAAGAGTAAGTAGGTTAAGATTTTTGAAACCATGAAGAATTTGTGAAGTTCATGTCACTGAGTTTTTATTCTGCACACGTATATTCTTCCAGAAACAGATGGGGGAGAAAAGGAGGAAAGGGCAAGCTTTAGAAAGGTGACGAGATCAGTTAGGAAGCTTGGCATATTTAGATGGACTTGGGAAACTGAAAGAGGGTGTTTATGTCGAGGGAATCATGTGTGTGTTTTATTTCAGGTGGATATGAGCCCCCACTTACGAATGTTTTCACGATGCAGTGGTTTCTGACTCTCTTTGCCACGTGCCTACCTAACCACACAGTGTTAAAGATTTGGGATTCAGTCTTCTTCGAAGGGTCAG
Source organism: Oryctolagus cuniculus (assembly GCF_964237555.1). Lineage (NCBI taxonomy): Eukaryota > Metazoa > Chordata > Mammalia > Lagomorpha > Leporidae > Oryctolagus > Oryctolagus cuniculus. The sequence continues at coordinate 66,993,719 of NC_091442.1, forward strand.
AAATCATCCTAAGGGTGTCGCTGGCTATTTGGGCAAAATTGGGAGAGTAAGTGATTTCCCCGCTCCATTCTCTTCTGTCTTGTTCTGCACTGTGGTGTTGAGAGCCGTAAGCACTTACGCACTGGAATGGGTAAAGCAGTGGTAGTTAAGCAGGAGGAAAAGAGAAAGTTGTGAACTTGGTTCAGTTGCTGTAGCCTTCTGGGGCGTCAGCTGGCACATCCTTAGATCAGACGGAGTGTGTGGATGTGGCTTCCTCAGGTCGGGAGCTTCTCCTCTCTTCCTCCACCTCCAACCCTCCCACCACACCCTTGTGCTTGTGTCCTGGCTGGTTCACTCTCAGGATGCTGGCTGGGAAGACAGAGAGGAACTTAGGTGGAAGAGCTGGGGATGAGTAGGTTGATTTGTTAGTAACTCCATTTGGATTGTTTATGAATTTTTGTTACATTTTTTATTCTGCTTTTCAGGACTGTGATAAAATTAAATGAGATAAACACGGTGCTTGGCACACAGTAGTGGAACTTGTGAAAGTGCTTTCCTTTTATCAAGACTTAAGTCTGTGCTGAAATCTGGCACTGCCGATGCATATTGCCAAGTAGATTTTTCTTGCATCTTAGTTAGTAGCAGAGGTGAAAAACATAGACTTTCTTCAATCATTTCTACTATTTTATGATTGTTACATTAAAATTTTACCTTTTGGGTAATGTAAGAAGCAAAGAAGTGGAGCAGGCTTTTGGCCAAATGATTAAGACACCCATTGGCATGCCCAAGTTCCATATTGGAGTGCCAAAGGCTCTGGACTCCAGCTTCCTGCTAATGCCTAGGGGACAGTGATGACCAAAGGATTGGGTCTCTGAGGGAGACCTGGATTCAGTTATAGGGGCCTGGCTTCAGCCTTGGCTCAGCCCTGGCTGTCATGGGCATTTATGGAGTGAACTAGCACATGGGAGAGCTCTGTTTCTCAAATAAACAAAAAGAAGCAGAGAAAATGTAAGTATTTCTTTATTAGAACTATGAACGACAACATGTCAGAAAGCTAATAAATCATTGGCAATGTTTTTTTTTTTTTTAAAGATTTTATTTATTTATTTGAAAGTCAGTTACACAGAGAGGAGAGGCAGAGGGTGGGGGGAGAGGTATTCCATTCAATGGTTCACTCCCAATTGGCCATAACGGCTGGAGCTGTGCTGATCTGAAGCCAGGAGCCAGGAGCTTCTTCCGGGTCTCCCACGGGGGTGCAGGGGCCCAAGGACTTGGGCCATCTTCTACTGCTTTCACAGACCATAGCAGGGAGCTAGATTGGAAGTGGAGCAGCTGGGTCTCAAACAGGTGCCCATATGGGATGCTGGCGCTTCAAGCCAGGGCATTAACCACTGCGCCACAGCGCCACAGCGCCAGCCCCTAGAAAGCCTTTTTTTTTTTTTAAACTGCCTTTTTATTTATGAGGGCTTCATTCCTGGAGACTTCCAATATTTTTAACTATTTTGCAAACAAACTACAAAGATGCACCAGTTACTCATTCAGGTAACTGGATTGGAACCCAGACACTCTGATATGGGATGGGGGCCTCTTAAATCATGTCTCAACTGCTAGGCCAAATGTGCATCCTGTGTTAGTTATTAATGATGGATCAAGAGGAAAAGATGTGGTCCTGGTCTTGTTCCCATCTATTCATTTTCTGTAGGATTAGATTTATTCCTATAGTCGTGCCAGCGATGTCACATTATTAAAATCATCATAGCTGTAAATAAGAGCCAGTGTTCACTGAGTGTTTGTAGTGGACTGGTACTCTGGGTGTATTAACTCATTTATTCTACGCCACCCTATGAGGTGTGCACTATTATGATTTCCATTTTGCAAATAGAACTGAGGCACAGAAGCTCAGTCAGTTACCCCATTAGGAAGTGGAAGGGCCTGATTTTGAAACCAGGCATCTTGGCTCTAGAACCTGTGCTTCTAAAGATGTGAATTTGGTGAAAGTAACTGGCTACTGTGTGTGACATTTAGGGACTGCATGCATTGGACAGAATGAATGTTTCAGAGTTCTTGCTCATGGTAGTTAAATGTGTTTTGAGCGTGCAGCTTGTCCTGGGGAAGGGACAGCCACCATCATGCATCATCACGTGCCGGCAGTGTCCATCATTCTGTTAGGCAGTGTAAGCACATTGTCGTATGCACTTCTCCTGGCAATCCTGAGAAGTGGGCAGGATTGATCTCCCTGTCTTTTCAAGTGAGAAAACTACTCCAGGGAAGTGGTCAGCTGGTTCATGGTCACACAGCTCCTGATAGCAAAAATGGTTCTCAAACCTGGATCTTGCCATAAACAGCATAGTGTAAGTCTTCAGTTTATGTACACCTGAATAACATTGAAGCTTTGTATCAGGGCACTTCAGAGGTTTGTAGGAAATGGAATTAAAATGTAAACTGATTTTGATGCAAAATGTTTTGGAACTCCAGGTACAATTTTTTCATAATACACATCTTTTTTTTTTTTTTTTTTTTTTTTGACAGGCAGAGTGGACAGTGAGAGAGAGAGAGAGACAGAGAGAAAGGTCTTCCTTTGCCGTTGGTTCACCCTCCAATGGCCGCCGCGGCCGGCGCGCTGCGGCCGGCGCACCGCGCTGATCCGATGGCAGGAGCCAGGAGCCAGGTGCTTTTCCTGGTCTCCCATGGGGTGCAGGGCCCAAGCACCTGGGCCATCCTCCACTGCACTCCCAGGCCACAGCAGAGAGCTGGCCTGGAAGAGAGGCAGCCGGGACAGAATCCGGCGCCCCGACCGGGACTAGAACCCGGTGTGCCGGCGCCGCTAGGCGGAGGATTAGCCTAGTGAGCCGCGGCGCCGGCCCATAATACACATCTTTCATGAACTTTTTGATGACCTGTTGTTTATGTGGATTTCATTTTTTTTGCTCTAAATTTACCTTTTAATTTCATTTTTCCATGGACATGTTGAAGTCCTCTCATGTCCATCTATAGTCATCAGTCTATAGGATGTTTCACAAGTAGAACTTCCTGAGTTCTCAGGGCCCTGTTGCTTGGTGGAGATTACATCCTGCTTCTTGCATCCAGCTCAGTACGTAGATAAAGAATCTGTCACCTGCAACCTGTGAGGCAGGTTAGACTTAGTCTTTCTTCTACAGAAAGGGAAAGGGGGAAATATCCAAAGCAAAGAGCCCCAGGTATTTCCATTTCACCTATCATGATGTTGTTTGTATACTAAGATTACTCTGTCTCTCCATCTCTTTCTAACTCTGCCTCTAAAATAAATCTTTAAAAAGTACTAAAGGAAACTAACGTAGAGGAACTTTCTACAGAATGAATTGCGTTTTGTGACCAGCATTGTGGCCCAAAGAGTTAAGCTACCACCTGTAACACTGCCATCCCATATGAGCACCCATTAAGTCCCAGCTGCTCTATTTCTGTTCCAGCTTCCTGGTCATGGGAATACAATGGAAGGTGGTCCGAGTACTTGTGTCCCTGTTACCCACATGGGAGACCAGGATGGAATTCCAGGCTCCTGGCTTCAGCTTGGCCCAGATCTGGCTGTTGTAGTCATTTGGAGAGTAAAGCAGCATGTGGAAGATCTGTCTCTCTTTCTCGTTCCCTCCCTCTATAACTCTGCCTTTCAAATGAACAAATCTTTTCTTTGAAGATATATTTATTTATTTTAAAGGCAGGGTTACAGAGAGGTAGAGGGAGGGAGGGAGGGTGGGAGAGGGAGAGAGAATATCTTCCATCTGCTGGTTCACTCCCCAAATGGCTGTAATGGTTGGAGCTGTGCCCATCTGAAGCCAGGAGCTTCTTCTCCTACATGGGTGCAGGGGCCCAAGCACTTGGGCCATTTTCTACTGCTTTTGCAGGCCAGAGAGCTAGATCAGAAGTGAAGCAGCCAGGACATGAACAGGCACCCATATGGGATGCTGGCACTGCAGGTGGAGGCTTAACCTACTACACTGCCACACTGGCCTCCTGTGGCACTTTTTATCTTTTCTCTACACACAGCAGCTGCACTGTGAGTGTAGCCCAGGTTTTGATTTTTGTTGATTGCCAGCTTGATTGACTTGATGGCAAGGGTCTGTATGTGCCCTGTACATGCACCACCTGTTGTACAGCATGGGTGTCTTCAAGTCCTTTTGTCTGTCTTCTCTTCGTGCAGGCAGATAGAATGCTGTGAAACAGCAGACGAGTTCTACAGCACCATGGGGCGCCTGACTCAGGAGATGCTGGAGAATGATCTTCTGCAAAGCCATGAACTCATGCAGGTAGGTGGGCAGCATGGCCCTGCCTTGGCTCAGACAACCCCAGGGCTGTGGGAAGAACCAGTGTCAGAGCAGCATGCTTGGGAAATGTCATTGGCCAGCCCTCAGATGTAGTGGTTCGACTGACTAAAAGCCTATATATATCTTGATGAGAATCTGTGTCACCAGAGAAAGGAGGAAATGAATAATGGGTATTTGTTGTGGCTTCCATTCAAACTGTGTTGCTGGAAGATCAGTAGGTGTAATATAAAAATAAGCTGGAAAAATGAAAGTGGAACAAAATCACCAGATACTCTGAATCTGATTCTTCACCTTTTTAAAAGGGGACTTGTGGGGTAAAATAATTATTGTAGGAGTGGAATAATTCAGAATAAAAGAGGAGATGAATCAGTGACTTGGTTTGTTTTGTTGACATTTTCAACTCGGGCTGTTACTTATAAACCATGAATTTCAAAGTGAAAAATGCGAAGGATATGGCTATTTTCTGGCATGCTTCTATCTCCCAGTATCATGTTCATGAAGTCATTAAACCTGACAGTGTGGGCAAGATGGATGATTTGTTAATGCTCTCTCAGCAGCACAATTTATCTTCATTCTCTTCCAATGATTCATTCTCTTTTTCTTCTTCATGTTCTTCATTCATTCTCCTCTCCTCTTGCTGCTGCTTCCTCTTGCCATTGACCAACTGTGAGTGATGTTCACGGTTGTCCTTGGGCCTTCCTCCCTTCTTTCTCTGTGATTTCTCTCTCCTTTTTCTTTGTTTCAACTTTCACCATTGTGTTGGGTTCCATGTCCCACATCACTTTTGGGTTCTGGGGCCCAGACCAGAGACTCAAAAACAAGACTCAGGTCTTGAGAAGAGAGGAGCTTCATTCTTTTGCTGCTTTCCTGTACCCCCACTTCCTTAGCAAAATGCCTTACTGTTAGTGGACAGCCAACTGATTTATGGAGAATATTGACTACCTAAGTATTTTTTTGCATTCTCACCTCTTCATTCTCAAAGGAGGACATGTTCTATCTGACCCTTACATTTATGTTCTGGTTCTAATTTTTCTCCCAGATTCCAGGCTATTGCTTCATTGATCATTCTGTCTTGGAGGGAAGTGCCTTTTTTTTTTTTTTTTGAGCATTGTTGTGTATTCCAAGTCCCTCCCTTAAATCCTGTAGGGCCGGCGCCGCGGCTCACTAGGCTAATCCTCCGCCTAGCGGCGCTGGCACACCGGGTTCTAGTCCCGGTCGGGGTGCCGGATTCTGTCCCGGTTGCCCCTCTTCCAGGCCAGCCCTCTGCTGTGGCCAGGGAGTGCAGTGGAGGATGGCCCAGGTGCTTGGGCCCTGCACCCCATGGGAGACCAGGAAAAGCACCTGGCTCCTGGCTCCTGCCATCGGATCAGCGCGGTGCGCCGGCCGCAGCGCGCCGGCCGCAGCGGCCATTGGAGGGTGAACCAACGGCAAAGGAAGACCTTTCTCTCTGTCTCTCTCTCTCTCTCACTGTCCACTCTGCCTGTCAAAAAAAAAAATAAAAAAAAAAATCCTGTAGAATGGCCAGATTCATAAAACCCTAAGCAGATTGTGAGATATCACCTCTTCTCCCTCCTGCTTGAAGCTTCCATGGCCATTCACTGCCTACAAAACAAAGCATGGATTTCTTAACTTGTTACCCAATGCTCTTGACATTAGCCTGTGTTTTCAGCTGTAGTTCCTAGTCTTCCCTTTTGTACCTTGTCCTGTTCTCATCTACTCAAGCTGTCCTACATACCTGGAAATGCCTGGACATCTGCCCTCTGCATACCTTTGCTTACACTGTGCAGCCTTTGTCTGCTCCTTCCCTACACGTACCTTCTTCCTGAAGGTTTTGGTTCAGATGCTGTCCCTTTATAACACAGCCTCTGATGGTCTCAACTCAAGTCACCTCCCATTTCTTTGAGTTGCCATTTATTTCGTTTGTTCTTCTCTTATGAGTCTTTGCCATCATATTCTGCCTTGACTTAAGACTGTGTCTTGTTTCCTTAATCATGTTATAAGTTTCCTGGGGACAAGGACATTACTTAGCACTATGCCTTTTATTTAGAATTGCTCAATACATTTATTAATTAATTAAGTAATCACTTATCAAGAATCTGTGGTTAGTTTTCTCCTTTTTAAAGCAATAAATATTTTCTGGATTAAACAAAACTCTCAGAGCTCCTTCTAGGTGCCCTCTGTTCTGATACAGTCAGCATTTTGCTGCCAGAACAATTGTCCACAACTAGAAGTTTAGTCATTTCATTGTTCCACACTAAAGCCTTGTGTGCTTCCTTATTACTAACTCCACCTTGTCTTCAAGGCTCTGTTAGCTTCTACAGTGGTTTACTGAGCATCTCTGAATGTCAGGCACTGTGGCAGGTGCTAAGGATACAATAGAGAATAAAACATGGGTCTATTCTGAGGGAGCTTATTTTCTCCTATGATACAGTGTGGGAAGTGGGCCAAGAGAGGTGTGCATAGGGGCTGGGGGCTGAGTAAAAAACAGGGCCTAAGCCAGCGTTGGAGTAGGGAGTGGGGAAGGGGTAAGATAAAGGAGAGGAAGTCAAGAAAAACTTTCTTGAGGAATTGAATGTCTAGCTGAAGGAATGAGTGCCTAGTTTTACCTTTGAAGATGAAGAAGAGTTGGCTAAGCTGTGTGTTTGTGTGTGTGTGTGTGTATGCACCTTTGCATACACACATGAGGATGTGTGTGGAGGGGAGGAAGTGGTGCAGAGCTGAGGGGTAGTTGGTGGTTGAGGGAGAGGTGTGAACAAAGCCATGGTGATCAAATACTGTGTGACGTGTAAGGGAAACCACAAGTTTACTATTCAGGGACTGAGGCATGGAAGCCCACTACCCAGACTCTCTGTCTTGGGTCAGCAGTTGTGAAAGGATGCTTACTGACATTCTAGGGATTCTGTGCATCCTTGGAAATGGGAGGAGAAGAGCTGTGGATGTCATTTTAAGGAGAGGAGGAACATAGTTTGGGTTGTGCTTTATATTAACTACCTGGACAGGTCTGTGAAGGAGGGATTAGAAAGGGTCATCTCTGATAGTGGGAGGCCTTTGAGGAGGCAGTGAAGGGCAGAGACAAGAACTGAACAGAGGCCCCCCGCTCCTCCCCAGCGCCCGTGGCCCCCTCCTCCGAGCCCCGCGCCTCGCCGGAGTGGGAACCCCCGGATCCCTCAGGCCCACGGGGGAGGCCCGGGCTGGGCCGGGCGCGGCCGCCCTGACCCCGACGCCGTGGCCCGCGCAGCTACGTCGTTGTCAGCAGCCTGGAGTCCTGGTGGCCGAGGACTACAGGATCCTGTACCTGAACAGCGCCGCGCCACGCCACGGTGCAGGATGCCGGCCTCGGCCGGCTCAGGAAGTGCTACCAGATGACAGACAGGAGGAGATTCCAATAAAAATGGAAGAAGAGCCAAGTTCTGCTTTGGACTCTGAAGAGACTTTCAATTCTTGTAGGCAGAGTTACACAGTGGAGACAGAGAGAAGGGTCTTCTCTTTCCATTGGTTCACCCTGAAAGTGGCCGCTACGGCCAGCGCGTTGCGACTGTGCGCTTCGCTGATCCGAAGCCGGGAGCCAGGTGCTTATCCTGGTCTCCCATGGGGTGCAGGGCCCAAGCACTTGGGCCATCCTCCACTGCCTTTCCAGGCCACAGCAGAGAGCTGGACTGAAAGAGGGGCAACCGGGAAAGAATCCAGCACCCGACCGAGACTAGAACCTGGTATGCCAGCACCACAGGCGGAGGATTAGCCTAATGAGCCGCAGTGCTGGTCATGTGATGCATTTATGATAACATAATAAACAGTAAATGTTTATTAACAGGAAAACCCAGGAAAAACAAAGTATAAAGTATTTTCAGTATTATTTGAGAATTTATATACTGAGTCAAGTTGTATAAGATCTTGACTTTTTTCTTTTAGGAAAAGAAAGTGCGGATTCAATATTAGTACATTTTACCATTGTAGAGGACCATGTATATTTTGGAAGAAATACTTTGAGTTAATTGTCCTTAGGGTGCATTAGTTCTGCTGCTTGTCTAACAGCTCTGTAAAATATATGTGAGAATGATTGTGTAACTTGAAACTCATTTCAATATTAAACTCTATCATTTTTCTATAGTAAATATGGAGAATTTGGGTAGTTTGTGTTCTTATTTGTATCCATATTCCATCTCCCTTCCCGGGACTGTGTCATTTGTTTCCTCAGATCCCAGGCTGGCTTTATTGTGTAGAATGTGCCTTGTATACAGGAAGCACTTCAGAAGATGGTAAATGGGAACATTTTTACAATTTGTTTATGAATTCCAGAAATGAGATGATAACTGAAATACTTGACATCTTTATTTTCTACCACTCGGAATCAGTGTAAATAGTCGTTCAAGTGTCACAAACACTATGAAAGGCTTATGTGCCTGTGGAAATCTGGAAGGGCAGCATCACAGCAGTGAAGCGCCTATACTGTTGTGGTATTTTCACTGTGCCCTGCCCGTCCTACTTTATAAATGCTGTAGTTCTCCAAATCCTACTTTTAGTCCTAAAGGGTAATATAAACTAGAATTTGACATCTTAAATAATAGAGAGATTCCCCTATCTGAACCTGTCACAGCCGATCACAGCAAGCAAAAGCATGAATGTAAAAGATAGTTAAATTAATTAATTAATTAATGATTTAGCATGTGACTGAGGAATGTTAATATGATAATATATGTAAAATATATGATGGAAATACTATTAGAAAGGGTAAATATAATAAACAATCAACAAGTCAAAATGGAGGGAGAGTATGGATTTCAGAGGCAGAAAAATGTCTTCATATGTGTGTAGAATTCACCAGTGAAATTTATCTTATAGTTTCATTTGTAGTTTAATTATAATAAATAACAGACACAATATAAAGAGAAATGTTGTATTGTGAAGATAGAATGGTATTTTTTAGTTTATTTTTTCCTTGAATATTTCAAGATTAAAATAAATTAGCATTACTGAAAAAAAAAAAAAAACTGAACAGAGACGATACTTAGGAGGTGAGGTCAGATGGTCTTGGCCATATAAACCGAATACAGGGATGAGGGAGAAAGAAATAGGGTAGACAAGGACAACCCACAAGTTTCTGATTTAGGAGGAAGAGGGTGAGTTTATGGGGATAGGAGTTTGGGTTTGTTTTCGGGCAGATCACATTGGGGGTGTACTTTAGCTGTCCTTTCCTGTCTGTATTAATCGCTTTTTCATTACTTTAAAATACCTGAGAGGTTCTACTTATGAAGGAAGAAGGTTTATTTTGGCTTGTAGTTTTGGAGGTTCACAGTCTAAGATCAGGCAGCTCCATTAGTGTGGCATCTGATGAAGGCTGCCAGTGGTGGACTGCATGCAGAGGGAGGGTCACACAGTGGGCCAGGAAGCAGAGAGACACAGGGAGCACACTCTTCTCTAGCCTTTATGTGGTCTCTCCTTGTTAAGACATCATGATTCGACCTTGGGGCTCTACCCTAGCAACCTAATCAAATCCAGTCCTTTCCTATAGGTCCCACCTTCAGACTCCATAATTGATTCAAGCTTCCACCAGACTCCATCAAGCACTGACATTAATCTACCAACTGTTAACATACCACTTTGGGTCTTACATGCCTGCATGAGTTGGGGGAGTCAAACCATAACACTACCCTAGGCATTCCTTTCCACTTTACAACCAGAAACTTTTGTGCTGGCCCCAGCTTTGGTGCTTCCCAGGTGTCTGTGGGTCATGATTCCCCCTAATACTTCATCTGTGAAAAATCCTGTGTGCTCCTCTGGGCCCTGCTCAGTCCCCTCTCTCCTACCCTTGCACAGCCTTTGTTAGCTGTCAGTGATGCTGCCTCCTCTTTATTCCTTCAGTAATAAAGATTTCTGACAATTGATTTAATGCTAATTACAAGTTACTTGGTACTGTATGGGAGGTTTTCAAGTACGTTCTCTGCTTTCTCTGAGGAGGTATCAATGCCTTAACAATAGGTTTCTGTCTTCATGACACCTAGCATAGAGCTAAGAACAGAAATGGTTGCTCACTGCATACAATGAATGACAGAGCATTAGGTCTTGAGGCAGAGGTTTTCAAACCTGACTGTGTGTGAAACCTCTCAGGAACAGGTTAAAATATACATATTTGGGATGAGCGTTTGGTATAGCATTTAAAATACAGCTTGGAATGACCACAACCCATAATGGAGATCCTGGGCTCGGGTTCTAGCTCCACTTCCAAATCCAGCTTCCTGCTATATGCACCCTGGGAAGCAGCAGGTGATGCCTCAAGAAGTTGGGCCTCTGCCACCCGTGTGGGAGACCTGGGTGGCATTCTAGGCTCCTGGTGTTGGCCTGGCCCAGATATGGCTGTTGTAGGTATTTGGGGAATGAATGAGAAGATGGGTAATATCTGTGTCTCTCCGCCTTTTCAAATACAACAATCATTTTTAAAGTTCATGGAAAAATGGAGTTAGATAAATTTATTTTTAAAAAGTACAGATATTTGGGCTATGGGTGATTCTGACACAGGTAGGTGGTTTTAGACAACACTAAAATAAACACTGGCTTAAAAGAAGCTTTACAGAGAGGAAATGAAGGCTTGGTGAGGGAGTACCTTTCCAGCTTCTTAGGTTGTCTAGTGACAGACCCAGGTCTGAGAGCCATGTTCATGACTCCTGGCCTCATGCTTTCCCCCACCACCCAGCACACTGCTTCTACCTTGCTAAAAAGACTCTTTGTAAAGACTGAACTCCTCTTTAGAAGGATAAGGAAGCATCTTATTTCACTTAAGGGTGAGGAAACCTAAGGCCACGTGGAGATTTATAACATCATTTGCAGGCCATACAAAATTATCAGTGTAAACATTAGCCTGCTATAGAGGTATTAAATTTTGAGTCCTGCCTGCGTTGCCTTGGCAGGGCCAGATCACAAATGATTTGCAGGCCTTACATGGCCTGTGAGCAGGATACCCTCTGGAAATTTTTCCAGAAGGAATGGGGGCTACCAGGGAATTTTCACAAAAGCTAGTTCACGGGTAAATTAAAAGATAAGTTTGGGGGCAGAGATTTGGTACAGTGGTTAAGCTGCTGCTTGGGATGCTTGCATTCCATAATGTGCCTGCTTCAAGTCCTGGCTCCTCTGCTTCTTCTTTTTCTTTTTTTTTTATTTGACAGGCAGAGTGGACAGTGAGAGAGAGACAGAGAGAAAGGTCTTCCTTTGCCGTTGGTTCACCCTCCAATGGCCGCCACAGCCGGTGCGCTGCGGCCGGCGCACCGCGCTGATCTGATGGCAGGAGCCAGGTACTTCTCTTGGTCTCCCATGCGGGTGCAGGGCCCAAGGACTTGGGCCATCCTCCACTGCACTCCCGGGCCATAGCAGAGAGCTGGCCTGGAAGAGGGGCAACCGGGACAGAATCCAGCGCCCCGACTGGGACTAGAACCCGGTGTGCCGGCGCCGCAAGGTGGAGGATTAGCCTACTGAGCCGCGGCGCCGGCCTCCTCTGCTTCTGACGCAGCTTCCTGCTAATGTGTACCCTGGAAGGCAGCAGATGGTGGCCCAGGTACCTGAATGCCTGCAACCCATGTGGGAGATGTGGATTGAGTTACGGGCTTCTGGCTTTGGCTCTAGTCCAACCCTGGCTATTTTGGATATTTAGGGAGTTATCCGATGGATGGAAGATCTCTGACCAACTCTTTCTACCTTTCAGACAAAGTGAAAATAAATAAAAAAGGGTAAAATCTAAGTTTATTTTTGTGTAAAAAATTTTGGAAATCCATGTATAGTTTTTTCATGATACATATTTTCCGTGAACTTTGTGAAGACCCTTCATGCCGTCTTTGTCCTCTAGGAGTTTCCAACCTTAGGTAGCAGGAGAAAGAACCACTTCTTTACACTGCTTTTAAGAGAATCCTGGAGGGGCCACTGCAGGCTGCAGCTTGACTGATTAGATTCCATGGTGGTAGTGTTTCTCTTGTCAAGGGAGCATCTGGGTGAAGATGACCAGAACCTCATTTTTTTTTTTTTTAACAACTTCTGTTTTCATGTTTTCTTTTTTTGGTAAAGCATGTCAATAATGAAAAAAGAAAATTGAATTCCTTTTCTGCCATGGTTAAATATAAATGTCTGTGTAAGGGTATGCTGGTAGTGAAGGCAGTGAACAGACGTGTTTCCTTGGTATCACAGAATGTTAAGGAAGGGAATGGCGCATGCCATTTCAAGCCACTCTCCTCTCTGTGTTCACCTTTTTAAGAAAGGTAATTCAGTGACACTGATCTGACTATGGTAGACCCTAAATCCATCAGCAAGCTTGAAATGGCTCCAGATGAGAAATGTTCTTATTTTAAAGTATTTCTGAGCTAAAGGACCCTTTTGGGCCTTTCTCATATTTTTCCATTCTAAATGCCCTACCCTTATCCATCCCTCCCTGGACATCACATAACTCTTCTTATTAGAAATGTTCATTTTAATATCTTCTTGATAGTGTTGAGTATAGAAGCTGGGAGAATGCTGGTGGAACAGTGTATTCAGGTCTCAGCAGGACTTTTGATTGATAGTCTCTGGTAAATCCCTTTAGGGCAATTTAAGAAGAAACATAGATGCTGTTAATAGAAGGGTTAGTAGATTCTCGAAAAACCTAGCCCAAAGTGCTAATGGTTTACTGTGATCTGGAGACAGCTCTGGTATGACACAGGCACTAAATACCTTCTGGCCTCCAGTGTTGCCTTTCTTGAATCAGAGATGTGGTGGAAATTATAAGGGTATTGTTGATTGTTCAAGAGAGGACGTTTGATGAGTTACTTCTGTCAACATTTGAAACCATCTGCTTGCAGGAGAGTGCATGACTGTATTGGGAAGTGTTTGAGCAGTGCCATTGTGACCATCTGTTGGAAAGGATCTGAAAGGGGCTCTGGGCTGGGAGGGAGGAAGGCTGAACTAAATTGTGCTTAACTTCCTTTTTAACCCTAAGAGTCCATGGCATGCCACACTTGGGCTCTAAGATGGTTGGTAAACTGTCTTTCTTGGAATTTTGGTTTTCAGGTACCCTGAGTGCTGTGGAGTTGTGCCAGGGCCCTATTTGGAAACAAGTTTGTTTGAGGAACCCTGGACTATTTCAGAAACAAAGGACTATTTCAAAGCAAGTGATAGAGAAAGACCTGAATTAGAAGTTGAAAATTCCATGGAGCCAGTTTTCCTTTGGGTCAAGTTTGGGTCAAGTGTCTTTAGCTGAATGCTCCCTGAAAGAACTTGCTAGGAACCCAAGCTTTTGTCCTGGGGCAGGATGGTAAAGTAGGGGCAGGAGGTAATTCCTATACCTTGCTTATAAACTTATTTTACAGGACTGAACAGGGGGAATTTTCTGCTGTAGATTGAGTATCCCTTATGCAAAAGGCTTGGGACCAGAAGTGTTTTGGATTTTTTCAGATTTTGGAATATTTGCATTAAAATGATTAGGTATCTTGGGGATGGGCTCCAAGTCTAAACATGATATTCTGTTTTGTTTCATATACACCATATGCCCATAACTTGAAGATAACTCTGTATAATATTTTAGATAATTTCATAAACAAAACAAAGTTTTATGATATGGAATTTTTCACTTGTGTCATTGACACCCAAAGTTTTGGAGTTTGGGGCATTTTAGATTTCAGATTAAGATGCTCATCCTGTACCTTGTTCCAAAACTGGCATGAATGAAGCACAGGTGGATCTTCAGATCATCATTCCATTGTCGTCCATGAGACATCTTAATTCACCTGTAAGAAATTTCAAAATTCCTCATGTTAGTAATCTCATCTTTTATTATTTTTTTTGTTAAGGACTTATTTATTATTTGAAAGACAGAGAGGGATGGCTGGGGAAAGAGGGTATCTTTTATTCACTGATTCACTCCCCAAATGGCCTCAATAACTGGGGCTGGTCCAGGCCAAAGCTTGGAGCCCAAACCCCATCCAAGTCTCCCACATGGGTAGCAGGGGCCCAAGCACTTGGGCCATCTTCCGCTATTCTCCCAGGCACAGTAGCAGGAGCTGGGATCAGAAGTGGGGCAGCTGGGACTCAGTTCAACCTGTGCTCCTAGATAAGGTGCCAGCATCGCAGGCAACAGCTTAGCCCGCTGTGCCACCACACTGGCCCTGTAATCTCATCTTTTAAAGTTGAATTTAATTGATTGGGTTTTGTTGAATGTCTGTACCAAGTGTTTACATTGTTAAGGAAAGAGAATCAGTTGAGTGAGTGACTCTCATCCCCATTTAGTGTGTGCTGTCAGATAGGTGGATGCTGGTTCTGCTGAGGCACAAGGTGGGGCACTGCGCTCGGGATCTTAGTATGCTGGGGAGAGGATTTCACATCTCTCCTTTTCCTTTAAGAAGTTATGTGGAGCTAAGACAGGGTCCTAAGAGTAAGAAGGGAACAATTCTGCAGTGGTGGTGGGACAGCTGTTGGATAGCTTTGTAGGATCAAAGAACATGAGAGTTCTCTCTGACCACATTATTAATAAGATCACATGAAATATTTCAGGCATCCAGAATGCAATCAGAATGATATAACAAAAGCTACCTACTCAGCACCCAATTTAGGAAATAAAATATTAACAGCAAAGGTGAGGGTGAACCCCTCCGCACATCTCCCTGACCTCACCACCTGCTTTCCCTTATAAATAAGCATGATCCTGAATTTCAAGCTTGTCACTTGCAGACAAGGTAAAAGGAAACTCAGAAATGTTGGCAGCTGGTCTGATGGCTGATGGGAGCTGCTGTGAGATGCCTTATGCTTCTTCCTGGGGAGGCACAATTTACTGCTTTTTAGCTTTTGGGTATAATCAAGTACATAGCCTATGTGATAAGATGATATAGAGATGACTTTTGAGGTTCCTGTAAACTGTGTAGCTTTGCACAATAAGCACGGAGCATTGAAGGGAAGAAGGCTGACATTTACCTGTTTGGAGTCTTGGGTTGGTACAATTTAAATAAGTGGATACCATGGAGTTTGGGGACAGTCATATGTGCAGGCTGTTAGGGCCAAAATTGCACAGGTGATGCCAAGCTACAGGGGAAGCCTGCCTTTTCCAAGCCACACAAATATTAGACCTCTCTTAAGCCTTCAGAATGGCAGTCCTGTTGAAATGAAAAATTCTGCTTTCAAGTGTTGTCCTAGAAAGCATCATCAGGATATTTGATTGGCATCCTAGGAGAAATGAAAGTGTGATTAATATGTGCATTTTCTGGTGAATAAGAACATGAAGGATGGAAGAAATATGTTTGAATTTTAATAAAAGGAGGACAAACAAGACTATTTTCATATTGCTGATAGAATGATGTATGATTTAGAAATTCTGTTGTAAATGTACATACTTTCCTCTATTTTTATTTATAGACTTTTTAACAGCTTGTGCTTTGCACCCTGTTATCTTTTTTCCTTTAAGAATAACAGATACAATTTTCACTTAGAACTCATTCACAGACATTTGAAAAGGTGCTATCTTTGGAAAAAACCTAACAGTTGATCATAAGATTATACACTAGACTTAATTTTATCCAGAAGGCTGGATAAATTTATCGACATTAAATGTCTATAAAAATAATAAGAGAAAGCCTTGAAATATGAGCACTAAATAGGAAGAGTGTCTATGGGCTCTTGGTTGCAGAAGTGACTGGAAACTGGATTTCTGAGTTAACCCATCTGTTAAACACATGAAGAAGTCAGCTGCCTTGCATTTACCCAGCCATGTTCACCTGTTGGAATAGCCAGTTGCAGCTGGGTTGATTTGAGGAGTCATGGTTTATCAGTATGAGTATTCCTTTTTTTCTTTGTAATGCTTGGGACCAGAAATAGTTCAGGTTTTGGAATATTTGCATACACATAATGAGAAATCTCAGGGGTGAGACCCAAGTCTAAATGTGAAATTCCTTTCTGTTTCCTGTATGTCTTGTACATGTAGTCTGAAGGTAATTTTTACAATGTTTTTGGTGCTGCTGTGTTTTGACTGTGACCTGTTCATGATATCAGTGTGGAATTTTCAACTTGTGGCATCATGTAAGTGGATTTTGGAGTATTTTGGATTTCAGGTTTTCACATTAGGGTTGCTCATGCCGTAGTATTTGTTTGTCTTCCTCTGAAGTGGATATTGAAGTGGAATCTCTTCCACCTGCTGCATAAGGAGCAGTATCTGCCTCTTCTCATTCCACTTCACAAAACTTCCTTTCCAGGACTGATGAGAGTTAGTTAAGGCCACCATCTCAGGCGTGCATTTTGCTCTTGTTTTTCAGACTGTTTATTCTATGGCTCCGTTCCCTTTTCCACAACTCGCTGAGTTGAGGGAAAAATACACCTACAATATCACACCATTCCCAGCCACGGTCAAACCCACCTCAGTTTCTGGGTAAGTTTTTTTTTTGTTGTTGTTGTTGTTTGTTTATTTATTTTTTGAGATGGAAGACTTAATACCTTAATTTGTTATCAAATTAATATTTATTAAGGATTAGGAATATATTCATGGCAATTTAGTTCTTAAAATGTGAATGCCTCTTTCCCAAAGGTTTTAAGTTCTAGGTTATGTATGTATGTATGTACTTGAAAGGCAGAGCAAGAGAAAGAGGGAAAGAAGGAGGGAGGGAGAAGATGAGAGAGATCTTTTAAACTCTAGTTCACTCTCCAAATGTCTGCAACAGCTGGAACTGGACCAGGCCAAAGCCCAGGAGCCTGGGATTCTATATAGGTTTCCCACTTGGGTGGAAGGCACTTAAGTACTTGAGCCATCAGCTTACAGGGTGTGCATCAGAGGGATGCTGAATTGGAAGTAGAGATTAAGATGTTTATGTTCCGTACTGGAGTGGCTTTGTCCAAGTTCCAGCTCTAGCTCCTGATTCAAGACTCCTGCTAATGAAGACCCTGGGAGAAAGTGGAGATGATTCAAGTAAATTGGGTTCCTGCTGCCAGTATAGGTCATGACCTGGATTGAGTTTCCAGCTCTTAAATTTGTCCTCAGTCAAGAGCTGTTGCAAGTATTTGGGAAGTGAATGAGCAGATGAGAATTCTGTCTGTATTCCTTTCTCTCAACTAAATAATTAATTTTAAAAATCTCAATAATTAAAATAGCCTGGAGCTGGTACACAGATGCATACATGAGCTAATTTAAAACATGGTAAAGATCAGAGGCTAACAAATTTTTATACAATAATTTGGCAAATGAAAAACTGGCATATTAAATCAGTGGTGAAAAGACATACTATTTAGTAAATGATGATGGGCCAATAAGATCTAATCTGGAGATTGAGATTTTTTTTTAACCTATCAGATTGGCAGAAGTTCCAAAGCTTGATAATGTACTCTGTTGATAAGGCTGTAGGGAAATATGCTGTTAGATATTGCTGGTTGGAGGTAAACAGTTTGGCTCTATTTGCCAAAATTACTAATGTCTATATCCTTTGAGTCAGCAATTCTACCCTTGTGCATTATCCCACAGATATATTTGTATGCATGCAAAGAACAGTACAGTCATCTCTTAGTAACTGTGGGGACTATTCCCCAGACCTCCCCAGTCACTAGAATCCATAGATGCCCAAGCCCTTGTAGTATTGGCATAGAACCTACACATATCCTCCCATATACTTTAAATCATCTTTCACTATCTATAATACCTAATACACTTTAAGTGCCATATAAAGAGCTGTCATAATATATTGCTTAGGGAATAATGACAAAAAAGTCTAAACATGTTCAGTACAGATACAATTAAAAACATTTTCAAGCTATGGTTGGTTGAATCAGCAGATGTAGAACCTGTTGACACAGAGGGTTGACTGTACGAGGTTATTTATTGCAGTATTATTTTTAATAGTAAAATATTGGAAACTACTCAAGGGAGCACTATTAATAGCCTGATTCTGTAACATGGGTTATATGTACATTCAATACAGCCAAATTGATAGATAAGGAAACTCTATGTATGAATATGGAAATATTTCTTATATTATTAGAAGCAAGGTGCAGCAAGGTATAGATCATATGCTCATATTTATACAAAAAGAGGAGAGAATTTGGGCTGGCTGTGTGGTGCAGTGTAAGCTGCTGTTTACAATGCCAGCATCCCATATCTAGAGTGCCAGTTTTTTTATAGAAAGATTTTATTTAATAAATATAAACTTCATAAGTACAACTTCTGGATTATAGCTGTTCCTTCCATACCTGCCCTCCCACCCCCTAACCATCCTACCTCCTACTCCTTCTCCCATCCCATTCTTCATTAAGATTCATTTTTAATCATCTTTATATACAGAAGATCAACTCTATACTAAGTAAAGATTTCAACAGTTTGCACCCACACAGACACACAAAGTATAAAGTACTGTTTGAAGACTAGTTTTACTGTTAATTCTCATAGTATAGCACATTAAGGACAGAGGTCCTACATGGGGAACAAGTGCACAGTGACTCCTATTGTTGATTTTACAATTGAAGGGCGCAGGTTTGAATCCTGATGGCTCTGCTTCCAATCCAGCTTCCTGATAATCTACCTGGGAAGGCAATGGAAGGTGGTTGCTTGGGCCCCTGCCACCCACAATGAGAGACCTGGATGGAGTCCCAGGCTCCTAACCTCAGCCTGGCTCAGGCTTGGCTGTTGTAGCCAACTGGGTAGTGAGCCAGCAGATAGATAGATAGATCTGTCTCCCTCCCACTCCCCCAACCCCGTTTGTCTCTGTCTTTCTGTCTTTTTCTCTCTGTAGCTCTGCCTTTCAAGTAAATGACTCTTTTACAAATAAGAGAAAATTATTCCATATCTTGGCTATTGTGAATAGTGCTGTAGTAGACATGAGAGTGGAAGTATCTCTTTGATACAAGGATTTCATTCTTTTTGGATATATACCAGAATGCAGTTAGATAGAAGGAATAATTAGTGTTCCACAGCACAGTGGGGAGCCTACAGTTCACAATCACATATATTTTATGAAGAAGTGGGAGAGAGGAGCTCAAATCTCCAAATATAAACTAACGACAGAGAGATGGAAATGCTAATTACCTGATTTTCAGGACACACCATATACAGGTATGAAACACCACACTGAACCCCATAAACATGTAACACCATCACATATCCATCAAAACTAAAAAACATGGAAAAGAGAAGAAAATGATAGAGACATTTTCTTGACTATGTGTAAAGAAACAAGAATACAAAAAAAAAAAATGAGTAGCAGAGGTCACCTGTAGGAATTAGATGGGTCAAAAACTGGCAGAAGTTATCCAGGGATGAGAGGGGAGGCTTTTTATAACTTATGTAATTTTGTATGGATTATATTTATGGCATCTAAATCTTGTGGCTCTGGTACTTTTTTTTTTAAATGCCACTATTTCTTTGTGACTATTTCTTTTCTTTTGTGTTCTTGAAGACGGCATGGGAAGGTCAGAGACAGTGACGAGGAGAATGACCCAGATGATGAAGATGCCGTTGTTAACGCAGTGGGATGTCTTGGACCTTTCAGTGGGCTGCTTGTCCCTGAACTACAGAAGTTCCAAAAGCAGATGAAAGGTAAAGAGGTGGCTCTCCATTTAGGTGGTCACCGTGTGTTGGTTCACTCTACCAAGGTTATCATTATTGTGTCCCATGGGTACCTCAGGAATTCCCTGGACTGGTCACCCTATGGAAGTCCATGTCAAAAATACCTTCTCTGCTACTGTGTCATTAAGTAGGACCTCTCAGTATGATGTATTGCATGTATAAGACACATCTCTTTTTCTTCCTTGTAAACTTTGCTTCCCCTTCATGTTTTCAACCTTGTATGCTCAGTTCCTTAGCACAGAACCTAGCATATAGTAGATGTCTAATACAATCTGAGTTCAATATTATTGATTCTGCTGACTCCTCCTCCTCTATTGGATTAACTTTCACATACAAAATATTATGGTAGCTGCTATTTGAATTTCTTTTTAAAATTTACTTATCTGAGAGATCACGGTGAGAAGAAAGAGGAGAGAGAGGGAGGAAGAGAGAGAAAAAGAGAGAGCAAGCGAGCGAGCGATCAAGTGAGAGCAAGTGCACTGCCATCTACTGTTTTACTCCCCAAATGCCTGCAGCCCCTGGGCCTCAATAAGGCTGAAGTCAGGGGCTGTGAACTCAATCCAGGTCTTCATGTTGGTGGCAGGGACCCAGCTACTGCTTGCTCCTGGGGTCCACGTTAGCAGGAAGCTAAAATCAGGAGCAGAGCTGAAACTTGAACCCAGGTGCCCCAATATGGGATGCAGGCACCCTAACTGGTGCCTCCCCTTTAGGCCAAACTGCCACTCCTTAAATTTCTTGAGTGACAAGAAACTCATTTTACAAGCCACTGTGCTAGATTCTTCTCCTTGGATCGTGGTTTCTTGTGCAAAGAGACAACCTACCAGTTCCACTGGTAGTTCTTCTCTTTGGAACGAAAATAAGAACAAGTCTAGGCCCTTTTCTGTCTGACATCTGTTCAAATCTTTGAGAACAGTTATACTCACAGAGGTTTCTCTGTGATCCAAGGTCAGGATCTTTTTGTTTCTCATAAGCTATGTCTTCCAGAGGTTTTGATATTCTAGTCAGTTCTAAATGTTCTGTAACTTGGTAATGGTCCTCTTAAAAATACAGTGCTCCAAATTAAATGCCATGCTTTATTATTTTTTCCCTACACAGAATAGGTTTCCTGTGGTCTAGACATTACCCATGTAATGAACTCCTTGGAAGCAGCTTATGATTTTCCCCTTTGCCCTTCCCCATCTTGAGTGGGCCGTCTTCTTTTAGGATATTGAATCTGCCTCTTGGCTTGAGGGCCATTCCCTGTTCAGAGTGACAGACACGTGCTACAAGAGGACAGAAATAAGATAGATGCCAGGCTCCTGTGCTTTCTCTTTGCCGTCTGCTAATTTTGTACTCCCTCCTTGTGGTCATGGAGTTGCTTCTCATTTTTTCTTTGTTCTTTTGCAGAGGTAGTGGTAGCAGTGGTGACTGATGCTGTGTTTCCATTTCTTTCTTTCTCTCTCCCTCTGCCTCCTTTCCTCAAGACCTTCCTCACTCTTTCCTCCTTCCCTCTTTTTCTCCCTCCCTCCCCCTCCCTGTCTCCTTCTCTTTCTTCTCCCTCTCCTCCTCCCTCTCCCTCTCCCATTCAGTAGTTTTGAGCATTTTCCCCAAGCCTAAGCTTGTCCTGATTTTTCACCTACTCAATGGCTGGGTTCCTGCCTTTTTTGTGTATAGGCCCTTGTTTTGTGCTCTTAAAAATCTGAACTCAACAGGAATCCTCTTGATGTCTGTAATTCCCTCTGTCTCCTTTCTTGTTGCCTGAATTTCAGCTTCTGGTGTCGAGCCATGAGATCATGTGTGCTTCGATGTTACAGGTTTTAAGCCTGCATTTCTTTTGTCAGGGTCTACTTTTGCCTTTTGTTTCTTTGTGTATAATTATGTGCTTCAGGATGACATGACCTCTTTCTCTAAAATTTCATCATTGAATCCTATTGACTTTATTCAGTTAAGTAGTTCCCCTCTTAATTTTTTGTCATAGAGTAGGGATTTCAGTTAGAAAGAAAGTAACTTTATGGAATATTTAACTTTCATCTGAATAACACA
Organism: Oryctolagus cuniculus; assembly: GCF_964237555.1. NCBI lineage: Eukaryota > Metazoa > Chordata > Mammalia > Lagomorpha > Leporidae > Oryctolagus > Oryctolagus cuniculus. The sequence continues at coordinate 67,015,556 of NC_091442.1, forward strand.
TTCAGCAGAAGTTAGGATAGTTAAAATCTCTCAGTTGTATTTTAATTAACTCCATGTCAATTTTGCCCTTTGTACTAGAGAAGCCTTTTCAATGTCTACAGACTTTGAGTAAAGTCCCACCATGGTAATTATTTTTCTTTCTTGGATGTAATTTCATTAAACATTTTTAACATTCTTATTTATTTATTTATTTATAAGGCAGGGACAAAAAGAGACAGAAGTCTTCTATTTGCTGGTACATTTTTCAAATGCCCACAGCAGCCAAGGTGGAAGCCAGGAGCCTGTAATTCATTCTGTGTCTCCTATGTGGGTGGTAGAGACCCAAGTCCTTGAGCCATCATCTACTGCTTCTCAGGGTGTGCATTAGCAGGAAGCTAGATTGAAAGCAGAGGAGCCAGGACTCGAACCAGGCACTCTGATATGGAATGCAGACATCGCAAGAGGTGTCTTTTATTTGTTTTAAGATTTATTTATTTTGTTTGAAAGAGAAGGAGAGAGACAGAGATCTTTCATCTACTTGTTCATTCCCCAGATGGCTGCAATGGCCAGCACTGGGCTGGGCTGAAGTGGGATGTGATGTAGGTGGAGGCTTTGCCTGCTTTACCTGCTATGCCATAATGCTGGTCCCCCAAGTGGTGTCTTAACCACTAAGCCAAAGTCCCACCCCCCAATTTTACTTAAAGGGCAAATGTGACAGTTGTAAGTATCACAGGAGTACAAATCACATTAGGTACAGGAGACAGGAACTCCTCATTAAATGAACAAAATAATTCATTTCTAGTGATACAGTGATCAGAAGTCTTTATAGTTGTATAAGATACGCTACTTTTTTTTTTTAAGGAAAACACTTGAAATGACTGTCTAAACTCTAAAGACAACCTCATATAATACGTTGTGTAATAAAATGAAAATCTCTTTAGTAACTTTTGATGTCTATAGCTATGTTTTCCTATGGGAATTTTAGAAGACAGCCATAGTTTATACCTGGAAACAATTGATTGTGTATCTGCATAACAGATTGAATGGTACAAACTCAAGCAGTGAACCCACAAAGCTCATTTAAGACACACACACTTAGGCAGAAATATTTTCAGGAGCAAATCAAAACAAGCACTAGGCAAGTTCTAGTTAACAGCTAAAAATTGTCTAAAGATTATTTTGTTTACTTGTGGGGTGAGGTAAAAGGGGATCCCATCTTCTGGTTCACTCTCCAAATGTCTGAAATGGGGAATTCAGTTCTGTCTCCCTTGTGTATAGTGGGGACCCAGTTACTTGAGCCATCACTGCTGCCTTCCAGGGTCTACATTTCCATGAAACTGGAATCAGAAACTGGAGCCAGGGATCAAACCCAGATATCCCCATGTGGGCTGTGTAGTACCTAGCATCTTAATTGCTAGACCCAACACTTGCCAATGGTGTACTTTTTTTTCATGATTTAGAATTTCCTGGAAATTAAGACCATTTACTGGATCATCATGTAATCAATTACCATTTAATCCTCTTCCTTTCCACTGACCATGTCGTTGTGTCTCTTCTTCTGGTGGGTTCAGAGCCGAATGAGGAGCAGAGTCTGAAATCGAATAACATTGCAGAGCTGAGTCCGGGAGCAATCAATTCCTGTCGCAGTGAATACCATGCAGCTTTTAACAGTATGATGATGGAACGCATGACCACAGACATCAATGCGCTGAAGCGGCAATATTCTCGAATTAAAAAGAAGCAGCAACAGCAGGTTCACCAGGTGTACATCAAAGCAGGTAATGTGCTTCTTTGTTTGAATCAATTTCAACTCTGTCTCAACTTGCAAAATAAAGAACCCTAGGATGGTATTGGAGTGACTGTCACTCAGCATCCAAAGGCACAGTTGTCATAAGATAGTAGCATGTTTAGCAATTCATTGTATTTTTTCTAAAAAGATTTATTTATTTGAAAGGCAGAGTTACAAAGAGAGAGACAGACAAAGAGACATACACACACACACACACATACATTCAGACAGATAGCCAGGAGCCCTGAACTCCATCTAGGCCTCCCATGTGGGTGCACTAGCCCAAGTTCTTGGACCATTTTCCACTGTCTTTCTAGGCACACTAGCAGGAAGCTGAATCAGAAATGGAGAAGCCAGGACTCAAACTGTTGCCCATATGGGATTTTGTTGTTGCAGGTAGCAGTTTAACCCACTGCGCAACAATTCTGGCCCCAGCAACTCACTCTTAAATTTTATCTTATCAGGCCCTAAAGAAGAAAAAGACCATGGGTTCTTTTTAGGTCCCAAGGATCAGGCAATCAATGGTATTTAATGTGTCTTTACTGTGTGTGCTTGGAGAGGGATTTGGTAAATGATTAGATTGTTGCAAAGCCATGCAATCCTTGGACTTGAGAAATTTTGAAAATTTCTTGTGCTTGCAAATAGAATTTCATCAACTGTGCTCTAGTAAATTGAGCTAAACACTAGTTATTTAGGTAGTGAGATAACAGATGCTGTGACCAGAGAAAATGGAAACAAAAATTAAATAGCGTGTGCCTCACCAATGGGATAGAAATATTGTGGAAGTATATACTAAGAAGAACACAATTTTAATGCAGATGGAAATACTCTTTTCCAAGGATTGTCAAGCTGCTGATTTCTTCTTAAATTCCAAAATCCAGTGAAGAATCTGCTTTATTATTTAATATATGCTGATTTGGGAGTTGGGTTTTCTTGTATGTGAATGTCCCAATCAAAGTGATTTCTGCTCAGAATTAACCAAGATATAAATTTAATGTGTACCAAGTGGTTTGGAGTATGTGACTGATTTTGCAGAAAAACTGAATTCACCTTCTGTATTAGTTGACTTTTCATAACTTTAAAATGCCTGAGATGATCTTCTTGGGAAGAAGAAAAAGTTTATTTTGGCTGACAGCAAGGAGGTTCACAGTTCAACATGGGGCAGCGCCATTAGCCTGGTGGAGAGTGTGCCAAAAGACCACATAGTGAGCCTGGGAGTGACAGGCATGGGGAGCACACTCCTCTTCCACCCTCTGTGGGATCCCACCATAGCTGTCTATTTCAATCCCGTCACTTCCCAAAGATCCCATAATTGGATCAAACCTCCACTTGAATCCATCAACCATTAACATTAATCCATTAACTGCTAACGAAAGACTTTGAGGCTTACGCATCTTCATGAGTTTGGGGAGCCCAGCACTCCTGTTCAATCCATTGCACTTTCCACTGCTCAGGAGCAGGCAGCTTGAAGATTCTTACTTTGTCCTGAATCATAAAGGAAGTAATCACAAAAGAAACTAATGATGACAGCACTTTAATTTTCAAAATAGTGGCACATTACATTTCCTCATTTTGTTCTTTTTTTTTTTAACTTTTATTTAATGAATATAAATTTCCAAAGTACGATTTATGGATTACAATGGCTTCCCCCACATACCGTCCCTCCCACCCACTACCCTCCCCTTTCCCACTCCCTCTCCCCTTCCATTCGCATCAAGATTCATTTTCGATTATCTTAATATACAGAAGATCAGCTTAGTATACATTAAGTAAGGATTTCAACAGTTTGCTCCCACACAGAAACATAAAGTGAAAAATAATAGATGATTTTTTTTTAATGATGATGAAATCAGATCAGACCTATTGTCATGTTTAATCCCAGTGTGAGTCAAGTTGGGAGTTGATAGTTTCTTTTCTTTTCTTTCTTTTTTTTTTTTTTTTTTTTTTTTTTTACAGAGGATCAGTTTAGTATGCATTAAGTAAAGATTTCAACAGTTTGCACCCCCATAGAAACACAAAGTGAAATATATTATTTGAGTACTCGTTATAGCATTAAATCTCAATGCACAGCACATTAAGGACAGAGATCCTACATGAGGAGTAAGTGCACAGTGACTCCTGTTGTTGACTTTACCAATTGACACTCCTGTCTTTGGCATCAGTAATCTCCCTATGCTCCAGTCATGAGTTTCCAAGGCTATGGAAGCCCTCTGAGTTCTCCGACTCTTATCTTGTTTAGACAAGGTCATAGTCAAAGTGGAGGTTCTCTCCTCCCTTCAGAGAAAGGTACCTCCTTCTTTGAAGACCTGTTCTTTCCACTGGGATCTCACTCACAGAGATCTTTTGCCAGAGTGTCTTGGCTTTCCATGCCTGAAATACTCTCATGGGCTTTTCAGCCAGATCTGAATGCCTTTAGGGCTGATTCTGAGGCCAGAGTGCTATTTAGGGCATCTGCCATTCTATGAGTCTGCTGAGTATCTCACTTCCCATGTTGGATCACTCTCCCCTTTATTTATTCTATCGGTTAGTGTTAGCAGGTACTAGACTTGCTTATGTGCTCCCTTTGACTCTTAGTCCTTTCATTATGATCAATTGCGAACTGAAATTGATCACTTGGACTAGTGAGATGGCATTGGTACATGCCACCTTGATGGGATTAAATTGGAGTCCCCTGGTATGTTTCTAACTCTACCATTTGGGGCAAGTCAGCTTGAGCATGTCCCAAATTATATATCTCTTCCCTCTCTTATTCCTACTCTTATGTTTAACAGGGATCACATTTCAGTTAAATTTCAACACTTAAGAATAACTGTGTATTAATTACAGAATTAAACCAGTCATATTAAGTAGAACAGACAAAAAAACTACTAAGAGGGATAATGTATTAAGTTGTTCATTAACAGTCAGGGCTATGCTGATCAAGTCACCGTTTCCCATAGTGTCCATTCCACTTCAACGGGTTTCCTTTTTGGTGTTCAGTCAGTTGTCACCGATCAGGGAGAACATATGGTATTTGTCCCTTTGGGACTGGCTTATTTCACTCAGCATGATGTGTTCCAGATTCCTCCATTTTGTTGCAAATGGCTGGATTTCGTTGTTTCTTACTGCGGTATAGTATTCTAAAGAGTACATATCCCATAATTTCTTTATCCAGTCTACCGTTGATGGGCATTTAGGTTGGTTCCAGGTCTTAGCTATTGTGAATTGAGCTGCAATAAACATTAGGCTGCAGACCGCTTTTTTGTTTGCCAATTTAAATTCCTTTGGGTAAATTCCAAGGAGTGGGATGGCTGGGTCGAACGGTAGGGTTATCTTCAGGTTTCTGAGGAATCTCCAGACTGACTTCCATAGTGGCTTGACCAGTTTGCATTCCCACCAACAGTGGGTTAGTGTCCCTTTTTCCCCACATCCTCGCCAGCATCTGTTGTTGGTAGATTTCTGAATGTGAGCCATTCTAACCGGGGTGAGGTGGAACCTCATTGTGGTTTTGATTTGCATTTCTCTGATTGCTAATGACCTTGAACATTTTTTCATGTGCCTGTTGGCCATTTGGATTTCCTCTTTTGAAAAATGTCTATTGAGGTCCTTGGCCCATTTCTTAAGTGGGTTGTTGGTTTTGTTTTTGTGGAGTTTCTTGATCTCTTTGTAGATTCTGGTTATTAACCCTTTATCTGTTGCATAGTTTGCAAATATTTTTTCCCATTCTGACGGTTGTCTCTTCACTCTCCTGACTGTTTCTTTTGCAGTACAGAAACTTCTCAATTTGATGCAATCCCAATAGTTAATTTTGGCTTTGACTGCCTGTGCCTCCCGGGTCTTTTCCAGAAACTCTTTGCCTGTGCCAATATCTTGAAGGGTTTCTCCAATGTTCTCTAGTAACTTGATGGTGTCAGGTCGTAGATTTAGGTCTTTAATCCATGTTGAGTGGATTTTTGTGTAAGGTGTAAGGTAGGGGTCTTGCTTCATGATTCTGCACGTGGAAATCCAGTTTTCCCAGCACCATTTATTGAATAGACTGTCCTTGCTCCAGGAATTGGTTTTAGATCCTTGATCAAATATAAGTTGGCTGTAGATGTTTGGGTTGATTTCTGGTGTTTCAATTCTGTTCCATTGGTCTATCCATCTGTTTCTGTACCAGTACCATGCTGTTTTGATTACAACTGCCCTGTAGTATGTCCTGAAATCTGGTATTGTGATGCCTCCGGCTTTGTTTTTGTTGTACAAGATTGCTTTAGCTATTCGAGGTCTCTTGTGCCTCCATATAAATTTCAGCACCAATTTTTCCAGATCTGAGAAGAAGGTCTTCGGTATCTTGATTGGTATTGCATTGAATCTATAAATTGCTTTTGGGAGAATGGACATTTTGATGATATTGATTCTTCCAATCCATGAGCATGGAAGATTTTTCCATTTCTTTGTATCCTCTTCTATTTCTTTCTTTAAGGTTTTGTAATTTTCATCGTAGAGATCTTTAACGTCCTTGGTTAAGTTTATTCCAAGGTATTTGATTGTTTTTGTAGCTATTGTGAATGGGATTGATCTTAGAAGTTCTTCCTCAGCCATGGCATTGTCTGTGTATACAAAGGCTGTTGATTTTTGTGCATTGATTTTATACCCTGCTACTTTGCCAAACTCTTCTAGGAGTTCCAATAGTCTCTTGGTAGAGTTCTTTGGGTCCCCTAAATAAAGAATCATGTCATCTGCAAAGAGGGATAGTTTGAGTTCTTCCTTCCCAATTTGTATCCCTTTAATTTCTTTTTCTTGCCTAATAGCTCTGGCTAGAACCTCCAGAACTATATTGAATAGCAGTGGTGAGAGTGGACATCCCTGTCTGGTACCAGATCTCAGTGGAAATGCTTCCAACTTTTCCCCATTCAATAGGATGTTGGCTGTGGGTTTTTCATAGATTGCTTTGATTGTATTGAGGAATGTTCCTTCCAAACCCAGTTTGCTTAGAGTTTTCATCATGAACGGGTGTTGTATTTTATCAAATGCTTTCTCGGCATCTATTGAGAGAATCATATGGTTTTTCTTCTGCAGTCTGTTAATGTGGTGTATCACATTGATTGTCTTGCGCACATTAAACCATCCCTGCATACCAGGGATAAATCCCACTTGGTCTGGGTGGATGATCTTTCTGATGTGTTGTTGCATTCTATTGGCGAGAATTTTATTGAGGATTTTTGCATCTATGTTCATCAGGGATATTGGTCTGTAATTCTCTTTCAGTGCTGCATCTTTTCCCGGCTTAGGAATTAAGGTGATGCTGGCTTCATAGAAAGAATTTGGGAGGATTCCCTCTTCTTCAATTGTTCTGAATAGTTTGAGAAGAATTGGAGTTAGTTCTTCTTTAAATGTCTGGTAGAATTCAGCAGTGAATCCATCTGGTCCTGGGCTTTTCTTTGTTGGGAGGGCCTTTATTACTGTTTCAATTTCTGTCTCAGTTATGGGTCTGTTTAGGTTTTCGATGTCTTCCTGGTTCAATTTAGGTAGGTTGCATGTGTCCAGGAATCTATCCATTTCTGATAGGTTTCCCTGTTTGCTGGCATACAAGTCCTTGTAGTAATTTCTGATGATTCTTTTTATTTCTGTGGTGTCTGTTGTTACATTTCCTTTTTCATCTCTGATTTTATTGATTTGGGTCTTTTCTCTTCTTTTTTTAGTTAGTTGGGCCAATGGGGTGTCAATTTTGTTTATTTTTTCAAAAAACCAGCTCCTCGTTTGGCTGATTTTTTGTAATGTTTTTCTTGATTCAATCCTGTTGATTTCTTCTCTGATTTTAATTATTTCTCTTCTCCTACTAGATTTGGGTCTGGTTTGCTGTAGGTTTTCTAGATCCTTGAGGTGAATAGAAAGCTCATCTATTTGGTGCCTTTCCAATTTCTTGATGTAGGCACCTATTGATATAAACTTTCCTCTTAACACTGCTTTTGCTGCGTCCCATAAGTTTTGGTATGTTGTGCTGTTATCCTCATTTACTTCCAGAAAGTTTTTGATTTCTCTTTTGATTTCTTCTATGACCCATTGTTCATTCAGGAGCATGTTGTTCAATCTCCATGTGTTTGCGTATGCTCTAGGGATTCCTGAGTTGTTCATTTCCAACTTCATTCCTTTATGGTCTGAGAAGCTGCATGGTATGATTCTAATTCTTTTGAATTTGCTGAGACTTGCTTTATGGCCTAGTATGTGGTCAATCCTAGAGAAGGTTCCATGTACTGCTGAGAAGAATGTATAATCTTTAGCTGTAGGATTGAAAGTTCTGTATATATCTGTTAGATCCATTTGGGCTATAGTGTCGTTTAAATCTACTGTATCCTTGTTGATCTTCTGTCCTATTGATGTGTCTATTTCTGAGAGTGGAGTATTGAAGTCCCCCAGTACTATTGTATTGGGGTCTAAGTCTCCCTTTAAGTCCATTAACAAATCTTTTAGATAAACCGGTGCCCTGTAGTTAGGTGCATATACATTGATAATTGTTATATCTTCCTGTTGAATTGATCCCTTAATCATTATGTAGTGTCCCTCTTTGTCTCTCTTAACGGTTTTTGTGGTAAAGTTTATGGTGTCTGATATTAAGATGGCTACGCCTGCTCTTTTTTCATTTCTGTTGGCATGGTATATCTTTTTCCAGCCTTTCACTTTCAGTCTGTATGGATCTTTGTTGGAAAGATGTGTTTCTTGTAAGCAGCAAATAGATGGGTTTTGTTTTTTAACCCAATCAGCCAAATGGTGTCTTTTAACTGGACAGTTCAGGCCATTCACGTTCAATGTGACTAATGATAAGTGGTAACTTTGCCCTGCCATTTGCCAAAGATAAGTTCTAATATATGCTTTGAATTCCCTGTGATCTTTTGCTGTGAGCTTTCCTTCCTTGGTTTCCTTCCTTTACCTTCTTTCATATTGATGACCGTGTTTCTTTGTTTCTGTGTGTAACACATCTTTAAGCATCTTTTGCAGGGCTGGACGAGTGGCAACAAATTCTTTCAATTTCTGTTTGCTATGAAAAGTCTTTATTTCACCTTCATTCACAAATGATAGCTTGGCAGGATATAATATTCTGGGCTGGCAGTTGTTCTCTCTTAGTACCTGGGCTATATCTCGCCATTCCCTCCTAGCTTGTAGAGTTTCTGATGAGAAGTCAGCTGTGAGTCTGATTGGAGATCCTCTGAGAGTAATCTGACGTTTCTCTCTTGCACATTTTAGGATCTTTTCTTTATGTTTCACTGTGGAGAGTTTAATTACAACGTGTCGTGGTGAGGGTCTCTTTTGGTCGTGTTTATTAGGGGTTCTGTGAGCTTCCTGTACTAGGATTTCTCTGTCCTCCTCCAAACCTGGGAAATTTTCTGCTAATATCTCACTAAAAAGGCCTTCTAATCCTTTCTCCCTCTCCATGCCTTCAGGAACTCCTAGAACCCGAATGTTGGGTTTTTTAATAGTATCCTGAAGATTCCCGACAATATGTTTTAGATTCCTAATTTCCTCTTTTTTTCTTTGGTCTGACTGTATCCTTTCCTGTTCTCTGTCTTCTAAGTCCGATATTCTCTCTTCTGCTTCTCCCATTCTGTTTGTAAGGCTCTCTATTGTGTTTTTCATTTGATCTATTGAATTCTTCACTTCAGTCACTATCCCAGTTTCCTGTTGTACTAGTTGTTTCGTTTCATTTTGATTCCTCCTTAATATTTCATTTTCACGAGAGAGATTTTCTATCTTGTCCATTAAGGATTTCTGTAGTTCAAGAATTTGTTTTTGAGAACTTCTTAATGTTCTTATCAATTTTTTGAGATCTGCTTCTTGCATTTCTTCTATGTCATCATCCTCATAATCTTGAATTGGGGTGTCTTTTTCATTTGAGGGCTTCATGGTGACTTCCTTGTTTTTATTACCTTGGTTTTTGCGTTTGTTATTTGTCATATTGGAGATATTTGGTTTCTTCACTGTGGTGCTTTTTCTTGTTATACTATGACTCTAGATTAAGTGGACTATCTGTTTTTGATGGAGCCTTAGGGCTTGAGATGGGTGTGGCCTGAGAGCTCTGTTTGGTGTGCCAAAGGTGACACTCCCAGGTTAGGCGTGGTAAACCTCTCTCTCTCTCTCTCTCTCTCTCTCTCTCTCTCTCTCTCTCTTTTTGATTCAAAAGGGAAGTTATTCTGCACAGCTGAACAAAGTTGGAGGTAGTTAGCAGGCAAATGATATACCCACAGGAGCAGAGATCAGAAGCTCTTTCCCAAGGACCACACAGGGAATCTGTTCGGCCCTTAGAGTGGGCTCAAATTCTCCTTCAGTCTCCCACTGGGTTGCCAAAGTTACGGAATTGTAGCGTCTCTGGAGAGTGCTCACGTGAATTCCGTGAGTTCTCTCCCCCACCGTCTCTTTTTTCACAGTCTCAGTTCAGTAGCACCATAAATTTACTAGGTCCTAATCTCCTGTTAATTCGCCCCACCCAGAGTCAGGTTTTACTGCTAGGCTCAGGGCCGGTGCAGACCTGAGGTCGCTCTGCTTATGACGTATGTCCAAGATGGCGCCTGCTCTTTGTCTTGCTCGCCCTTGAGAGGTGAGCGGAGAGAGAGAAACCCGTGTCCGTACCAGTCACCTTTTTTTTTTTCCCTCTCTCTCTCTTCCAGTTAGCTTGGTGAAGTCCCCCCCGCCCCGGGGGTCGTTCCCTCTAGTCTCCTCTCTCCGCTTGCCTGCCGGTGTCTCGGGTTATTGAGGTTCGGCTCACCTCGCGTTCCAGCGCTGGTGTGTTGAGTCTGCCGCTGGTGTCCCGAACTGTGGGCTCCCACGCTCTCCACGCAGGTCTGCTCCCCTTCCAGCGCCGATGTGTGGACTCGGAGCCCTGGACGTCCCAAGTCTCCCCGCTGTTGCACTCCCCTTCGAGCGTGCAGACCCTGCAGCTTGCGCAGCTCAGTCCCGCGGCTCGGCTTCCGCGGCTCAGTCCCGCGGCTCGGTCCTGCTGCTCGGCTTTCGCGTGCGGTGGGCAACCTTGTTCTCCCAGTAGGTCCTCCGATTCACGCCCACTGGATCCAGAAGAGTTTTGTCTGCAATATTTTCCTGGTTCTTTTTTCTGAGGCTACCGTAACTCCCCTTTTATTAAACTAAATTTTCCCGGACTATCGGTGCGAGCCCTCACTATTCCGCCATCTTGGCTCCGCCCCAGGAAAAGATTTTTTGCAAGGTTGAGGGCCTAGCAAAATAGGAAGTCATGAAATTGAAAGACTTGGTTTTAGAAAAGAGAATGTAAGTTGTAGATGCAGGGTTTGGGTTTTGTAAGGAATATGTGACAGAGTTACAGAGGTGCCCGTGCCGTGTAGTTACTGCTGAGGCAGTGGCCCAAGTGATCAGCCATGTATAGAGCAGGGAGGGAGAGTAATTGAGCCAAAGAGAGATGGGAAGTTCTGAGGAGGCTGAGAGATCAAGGGACCCAAAGTCTCTGTGGCTCAGTACCAGGTGCATTTACAACAACAGCCTCAGAGCTAGTAGAGTCAGAGTGGGGAACAGTGGGGTGAAATATTTTTCACATAGGGAAGAGTTGAGTGATAGGGTTTAAGGTGGGAGCTGGGAAGGCTGAGGAGCTAAAATAGGTTACTGGGTGGACCAACCTAGAAGAGGTAAAGTAACCTTCTGTTCAGTATGGGCCAAATGGGAGGCAGTTGCCAAAGTTTTCAGTAAAGACTGAGGTATGACTAAAGGAGATGGCAGCAGTAGGGAAGGGTGGGAGAAAGTTCTACCAGGTTCTGTGGACATCAAAGGGAAAGGGTGTCCATCACATTAATGAGGGCCTTCTACCCACTTCTTCTGGGTGTTGCCATCATACCGTGAGTCATGTGTACTTAATGTTGCATCAGATGTGGGAGCCTGGTTGTGGCCACCAGATGGGAAGCTCTCATTGTCCATGGTGCACCCCAGAACACCACTTCTGGTGCTTGCCAATTTTCAGCCTACTTTCTTTTTTTATAGAAAGCTTTTATTTAATAAATATAAACTTCATAAGTATGACTTTTGGATTATAGCGGTTCCTTCCATACCCACCCTCCCACCCCCTAACCATCCTACCTCCTACTCCCTCTCCCATCCCATTCTTCATTAAGATTCATTTTTAATCATTTTTATATACAGAAGATCAACTCTATACTAAGTAAAGATTTCAACAGTTTGCACCCACACAGACACACGAAGTATAAAGTACTGTTTGAAGACTAGTTTTACTGTTAATTCTCATAGTACAACACATTAAGGACAGAGATCCTACAGGGGGAGCAAGTGCACAGTGACCTCCTGTTGTTGATTTAACAACTGACACTCTTATTTATGACATCAGTGATCACCCGAGGCTCTTGTCGTGAACTACCAAGGCTGTGGAAGCCTCTTGAGTTCACAAACTCTGACCTTATTTAGACAAGGCCATAATCAAAGTGGAAGTTCTTTCCTCCCTTCAGAGAAAGGTACCTCCTTCTTTGATGGCCCCTTCTTTCCATTGGGATATCCTTCACAGAGATCTTTCATGTAGGTCATTTTTTGCCACAGTGCCTTGGATTTCCATGCCTGAAATGCTCTCATGGGCTTTTTAGCCAGATCCAAATGCCTTAAGGGCTGATTCTGAGGCCAGAGTGCTGTTTAGGGCATTTGTCATTCTATGACTCTGCTGTGTGGCCTGCTTCCCATGTTGGCTCGTTTTCTCCTTTTTAATTCTGTCAATTATTATTAGCAGACACTGGTCTTATTTATGTGATCCTTTTGACACTTAATCCTACTTTATGATCAGTTATGAACTTAAACTGATCACTTTAACTAGTAAGATGGCATTGGTACCTGCCAACTCAATGGGATTTGGAGTTGCATGGCAAGTTTTTAGCTTTATCCTTAGGGGTAAGTCTGAAGGAGCATGTGCCAAACTGTACATCTCCTCCCTCTCTTATTTCTATTCTTTTTGTGTGTGTGTGGCAGGCATAGTGGACAGTGAGAGAGACAGAGAGAAAGGTCTTCCTTTGCCGTTGGTTCACCCTCCAATGGCCGCTGCGGCCGGCACACTGCAGCCAGCACACTGCGCTGATCCGAAGCCAGGAGCCAGGTGCTTCCTCCTGGTCTCTCATGCGGGTGCAGGGCCCAAGGACTTGGGCCATCCTCCACTGCCCTCCTGGGCCACAGCAGAGAGCTGGACTGGAAGAGGGGCAACCGGGACAGAATCCGGCACCCCGACTGGGACTGGAACCCGGTGTGCCAGCGCCGCAGGTGGTGGATTAGCCTATTGAGCCACGGCGCCGGCCTCCACTCTTATTTTTAACAGGGATCAATTTTCAATTGGATTTAAACACCTATGAATAATTCTGTGTTAAGGAAAGAGTTCAACCAATGATATTAAGTAGAAAAAGAAAACAGTAAAAAGAATAAAGTAGTAAGCTGTTCCTTGATAGGAAAAGGTCAGCCGACTTTCAAAGTCCAGCGAGGACTCAGGATTGTTCCTCCAGACTTAGGGCCACTGGGTCTTACTCTGCATTTTCACTACCTTCTTGTGCTTCTTGTCTGCTCTTTCTCACTTCATAATATGCAGTGTGTTCTTTCCTGGCCTCTCAGAGCTAATAGCTGATAATCCAGGGGTCATCATATTTGCCATGTTATTTAAAAAAACTTTAATGCATTTTAAAGACCTCTGAGGTTGCTACTCAGAGACAAAAACTGTAAAAAAAAAATTAGTGGGAACAGGGAATGCATTTAGCCAGCACTTAAGCTATTTAGTGTGTGGGTTTGATCCCCAACTTCCACTCGTGGACTCTGGAGGCAGTGGTGATGGCTCAAGTAGTTGCATCTCTGCCACCCATGTGGGAGACCTGGACTGAGTTCATAGTTCTTGGTTTTGGCACTTGGCCTGACCCAGGGCCATTGTATGCATTTGGGGAGTGAACAGCAAATGAGAGATCTCTCTCTGTCTCATTCTGTCTCCCTTTCACATTAAAAAAATTTTTTTTTAAATTATGGATCCTGGCTTTAATTAGTAATAGGGAATCAGAGTCTCTGAGTTTTGTTTTATTGTTTTAAAAAATATTGATTTGAAAGGCAGCATTAAAGGGGGGGGGGTGTGAGAGAGCGAGAGAGAGAGAGAAAGAAATATCTGCTCTCTACTGGTTCCCTCTGGTTCCCTTCTCAAATGGCCTCAACAGTTACGGCTGGGCCGGGCCAAAGCTAGGAGCATATAAATACATCTGGGTCTCCCGTGTGGGTGGCAGGGGCTCAAGCGCCTGGGGCTGTCTGCTGCTGCTTTCCCATGCCATTAGCAGGAAGCTGGATTGGAAGTGGAGGAGCTGGGACTGTAACACGCTCAGTTGGAATGCCCCAATGCGTAGCAACACTTGCCCCTCTTTTTTTTTTTTTTTTTTTTTTTCCCTTCTCTAGCCTGCTGTCTTCTCTCTGGAGAGGAGAGAATTGGTGTCCAGGCTGTAGGGTGGAATTCAGTTTCTGCTGCCTTCAGTCACATGACTCTGCCTTCCGTGTTGGCTCTGCCTGATGGGTGTGTTTGTTTCTTTGTGGTCCGTTTCACACAACCTTTCAACATTTCTTTCAGACAAAGGGCCAGTGACCAGCATTCTCCCATCTCAGGTAAACAGTTCTCCAGTTATAAACCACCTCCTTTTAGGAAAAAAGATGAAAATGACCAACAGGGCTGCCAAAAATGCCGTCATCCACATTCCTGGTCACACAGGAGGCAAAATATCTCCCGTCCCCTACGAAGACCTTAAGACGAAGCTCAACTCTCCGTGGCGGACGCACATCCGAGTCCACAAAAAGAGCGTGCCCAGGACCAAGAGTCACCCTGGCTGCGGGGACACCATAGGGCTGATCGAGGAGCAGGCCGAGGGCTGTAAGCCCAGCAGCGGGGGAGCAGCTGAGGAACTTCCCGCCAGCTGCGCCACAGCAGCTGGGCGAGCAGGCGGCAGCTCTGAGGGCGGCTCGCGGAGGACGATCGAAGGGCATTCTCCGGAGCCAGTGTTTGGGGACGCTGCCGAGGTGGGTGTGTCTGCAGTGCAGGTGAAGTTGGAAGCCTTGGACCTGGACGCAAGTGATGCTGCGGCGGATGCTGAGCCCCGGGTGCCCCTGCCCCGCCAGCGGCAGTACCCGGAACCGCCTGATGCCCCTGGAGAGAACAAAGCCACCAGCAAACCCCTTCAAGGTAGCAACTCGAAGACCCCCATCTTTAGCCCTTTTCCCAGTGTCAAGCCGCTGCGGAAATCAGCCACGGCCAGGAATTTGGGATTATACGGTCCCACAGAAAGAACCCCAACCGTGCACTTCCCTCAGATGAGCAGGAGCTTCAGCAGGCCTGGCGGTGGCACCAGCGGCTCTAAGAAACGGTGATGTCTCCCAGAGGTTCTGCGTGGGACTCCCCTGGGCCTGCTGGTGGAAGGGGTTCCAGCTGAATGGCTCCGGGAGGGTTCTGTTTGTCCACTAGAACTGCAGGTTTTATCAAGGGAGCTAACATAGGGGTGTTTCTCCAACCACTGGATGACTGATGGCAGAGTAGATGCTGTGGTTATAAAGGATGACATCTCTCCAGTTTTTCATTGTGAACTTTCTAGAGCAGACTCTATGTCTAGACTGTTAGCCCTGGTTCCGCCCTCCTGCGCTGAGGGCTTTTCGGGGTCCTTGTGACAACACCCCCAAACCTGCCAGTTCCCTGGGTGTTACTAATACGTAAGCATGCACACACCAGCTTCTAGAACAGAAACTATAAAAAGAAACTGAGTTTCTTAGTTGCAAAAAAGAAAAAAAAAAGTTCTAATTTTTCTCTTCATGCTCTGTCAGGGGGTTGTTTGTGTGTTTTGACTTTTCCCTCAGTAGCAATCTCAAAATTATTTTTTATTCTTATGCTAAAGCATAGGAGGAAGAGCTCAATAGCCCTTTTTTCACTTTCTACCTGTGAAATGAAGACAACCTTTAATCTGTTGAAATTTAGGTTGATTACCAATTTAAAGATCTTACTCAGACAACACAAACGGGATCTGCATTAAGCAGTTGCTCCGAACCGCTTGCTAATTCACTAGGCTTTGTCCCGGGTTCGTTTTCTCCTCCCGAGGAGAGCTTTGGTCTTCACCTGATGGGCTCAGCAAGGAGCTTGTGCATCCTCAACCATGCAGCTAACTAACCCACCAGCTCTGCACAGCCCCCACTCCAGGCCTCTGCTCAGAAGCCAGAACACAGCACCTGCGACTCTGTTACTTGAATTTTGTGCTTTTTTGATTGGGGTACTTCGTGGAGTACTTTGTTACTTGAACACTGCCTTTTTCTAGAGAAGGCCCCAGTGCTTTCTAGCTCTCTCTCACCCTGTCCACTCCTGCCCTGGTCCCAGCAGGTCAGAGAAAGCACCTCTTGTCTCCACTATGCAGTTGGGAACTCTGAGCCACACAGAGGTGAAACAGCACTTCAGTTACTCATGGTAAATACTTCTGGTATTCCACGTGACTTAGACACATTTTCTCTAGTACCATAGGCGAGCTCAACATTCTTTGTGCACAGATGCCCTGGCTACAGACAGGGTACAAACCAAGCCTGGGAAGCCGCTCACTACGCCCCCTCCTGACTCAAATGACCTTTCTCCAAATGGCACAGAGCCCTGTGACAATGATCCACAAGCCAGCTCTGCCCGCCTTATCCTGAAAGAGTAGCTTCTTCTAAAAATGCTGCATGCACCTGCCATTTGGCTGAATGAAAAGCTCACTCATCAATCTCCTCCTGCCCACCACCATCGGAAGAGTGGACTCAGCATCTCTGTCTTTGTCCCTGGAAGACTGCAGCGGTGCTGTCAGGAATAGTGTTGATACAATCACTATTAACTTGAGATCACTGGATGCCAATTCTGAAGCCAAAGCTGCTGTTTTAGCGAGGGCTTTTGCTGTGAGAGGCACTCATTTTTATAATCAAATAGAGGCTGTGGTTGTGTGGGCTTTTTTGAACAGCAAACACAAGGATGACACCCACAGCGAGTAAAGCTATTTTATCCCCTTCATGGTATTTTTACCAACCCTAAGAAACCGAAGATGGAAAATATGACTAAGAAGTCACAGCAGTTTCAGTCTGGAGTTCTGTGCCATGTGAAGTTAGCATAGAGCTTCTTAAAATCCGCCACGCCACAGCCTGTTTCTTGGGAAAGGTGTAGGTGGAGAGCTGAGCTCACTTTGGGTACCACCCGCAGGAGACGAGACCCACTGCATTTTCCAAATTTAGGTAAATGACATGATTTCTTTACACCTACTGAACTTGACAGAAGAATATTTCCACCTCACAGTTTCTTCTTCTCCCCCATCCCCAGTGAATCAGAGTGGTCAGCTCCCCTGAGGGATGTCTGATTGAATGGAACATTGTTCCTTCCTCTCTCAAGTCAGCTTACTAGCTCACCTAGGGTCTGGGCTTGGGGTGGGCAGCGAGGTGGAGCCGTCTGGCAGCTGTCTCCGTGTTGGCAGCACATGCTGTGCACTGCAGGCATCTCCTCACCTGTTCCCTGGACTTGAGAAGGGAACTGCCAAGATGGCCCGTGGTTTGGGAAAAGTATTTGTTGATTGAATGAATAGTGTTCACTTGAAAGATCAAATCACCTTGTCACGTTTTTAAAAACCCAGCAGATTCCTGTGAAAAGCACTCTCTACCAATTATGTGCATGCATTGTACCAAATATTCACAATGTGAATTGGTCAACTTATGAGCCTTGCCTACTTTAGAAAACAAATCTGCAGTAGCCTCTACCATACAGCATGTACAAAGACCACTATGGACTTGCTCTCTTCCCTATGTCTTGGACACTGTATGCAAACACCAGAAGTACTTAACAAATAGCCGTTCATTGTAAATGCGCGGGTACCCTCCGAGCACTTTGGTTGGGAGGGGACTGCACCTCAGTCCTCTCACAAAAGCCTCCAGATCTCCCCCTGGTTTGTAATGTCCACTTCCAGGCTGTAACTGTTTGGAACACTGTATTCCATTTTTGTCTCGCTGTTGTTCTGAAGAATTGTTCTGATCACACAGATATATGCATAAAAATTCTCACTGAAGCTGTTGTGCCATTTTCTGAGTGTGTGCATGGAAAACTATGGTCACATTGCCCTCGCCGTCACTTTTCTCTCCACTCCCTGACCCCCTTCTCCTGCCCCCTGTTTGATCACATGAACCAGTGAAACAGCCCCCAAAGCTTGATCTACCCCTGTCTGATCACTGAGTTGCAAAGTGACTAATGACCTACCTCCAACGTGACAGAATAGCAATGAGTGTGAGTAAGTAGAGTTTACATAAAGTGTGTGTATGCACTTGCATTTGCAAAATTAAACTTTGGATCTACCATTTTAATAAAATAAGAATACAGTTTAGTTTCCTGGTTTTGGGATTGCAGATGAATAGCATGCTGTGATCAAGCACACAGTTGCTACCATCTCAACTCGTAAAATCTCTCCACATGGTTTCTAAGCTACTTTGCTGCCTACAGCCATCATTGGAGGCAGCATTTTAAATATATTATGTCTAAGCAATGCATGTTGTAGAAAATGTGGAAAAAACAGAGCTCAAGGAATCACAATGTATGTCTTTCCTGTGTGTGTGTGTGTACGTGTACATGTGTGCATACCCTGTTAACCTTCTTAAAGGGTTGTTGAACACACTAAACACACTAAACTGTCTTTCCAGCCAACACTCCCCACTGGCACTGTCTTCAGTGACTAGTATTTCATCCTGTGTTTGTGCTAGAATAATATAACTAGTTCCTTGTTCCATAGGTGGTCTCTGATTGTAGCTAGGCCTGGAGAGAGCAAGTGAGTACTTACTTCATTTTCATGTGCAGCCTTTATTATTTTCTTATTTTTTTTTAAAAAAATTATAGCTACACAAAGAGAGGGAGCAGCAGACAGAGAGGTCTTCCACCCTCTGGTTCACTCTCCAGATGGCTGCAACAGCCAAGGCTGGGCTGGGCTGAAGCCAGGAGCTTCCTCCGGGTCTCCCACAGAGGTGAAACAGGCTCAAGCACTTGGGCTATCTTCCGCTGCTTTCCCCAGGCCATTGGCAGGGAGTTGGATTGGAAGTGGGGCATCCAGGACACGAACTGGTGCCCATACAGGATGCAAGTGTCGCAGGTGGCAACCTTACCCACTCTGCCACAGCGCCAGCCCCAGCCTTCATTATTTTCAAGATACATTCCTAGAGCTGTAGTTGCAGAGCCAGGGAATATGTCTATTTTAGAGATCACTTTTCTCTCCAATTGCTGTCCTTAAAAGATGAATTTATTATACCAGTAGTGAATGGGAGTATGTTTCTCCATACCCTGGAAGAAGCAGCAGTTTTTCTCCTTTTTGTCGTTCTTTGTGGAACTTCTGGTGTGGAAGAGTTGATTAAGGGGTTGAGAGAGGCAGGGATGACAGTCATTGGTATCTCATTCCTGTCTTTTAATGGAACCGTTAAGTAACATGTTTGTTGGAGTTTTTGATAGGTACTTTTATCAGATTAAGGAAAGCACCTTTTATTCCTAGTAAGAGGTTTTTAAAATTATCAACAGATGTGGAATTTTGTCAAAAAGCTCCAATTGCACCCTTGAGATGTGGTATCTTAAATGCAATAAAGTGACCATTACCAAGTTTCATCAAAGAATGTTAGATATTTTAGAGTGGGAAGTGATAGCAGCAAAAGTTTTATCGTAAAGTGGCCATTAAAGGGTTGAATTTACTAGTGACATTTGGAACATGTAAACCTCTGAGAATGGGGGAAATGGTTGAATTATGGTTCATTCACAGGATGGAAATGTAATGACCCACGAGTGTGTGGGCACTGAAATAGAGTTACCCTTGTTCACACCAGCAGTTCCAATTTAAGTCAGCACGGCCTGGAGTCCCAGAGCCGCCAGGACACAGCTGTGGACAGAGGCCGCTTACTGGCTGGGGGCCGAAGGCAGATCTGTGCACGTGGTTTTTGCACAAAGGCAACCTGTGCTTACGCGAATGGGGGGCTGACTGGGGGCTGTTAGACTTGGGTGTTGGATCAGCTTCCATGAAGTCCCCTCCTGGCCTCTCCTGATGCTGAGGGTCTGAACTGTGCTGCTGTAACAAAATGTAGTAGACCAGTGGCTGAAGGAACAGAGCTTGCTTCCTCATTGTTCCAGAGGCTGGGAAGTCCAAGATCAAGGTGTTGGCAAGTTTGGTGTCTGGTGAGGGAGGTTTGCAGATGACCACATTCTTGTGACATCCTCACAGCTGGTGGGAATCTGGAAGGGGAGAGAGAGAGGGAGAGAAGCACTGATCGACCTCCTGTAAGGTTGTGCTCCATCTCTTCATTCCTTCAGCCCAGCAACCCTAACTTGATTGCTCCACCCTGCACCTCAAGAACTTCAGGACTTTTTAATTTTGGTTTTAAAAACCAGAACGTTGATTTTTTTTTAATATTGGCATTCCTGCTGTAAAAATTCTAGTTTCCCTTTAGGCAGTGCCAATCACTGGGAGGGAGATGGATCGAGTCCCTTAAGGGGCCCATAACTTTCTGAGAGGAAACCAGCTCATACCTCAACCCACGCGTCTCCTGTCCCTAAAAACCCTGGAATCTGTTGTAACTCCTGAAACAAAACAATCACAAAGCAAAACCCTCCCTTGGTAATTCTGACCTTGTATTGGGTTTGGCACCTCTAACCTGTTTGAGTGGTCTTCTATCTTCCTGCTACCCACCTTGGACTCCCCCCCCCCCGCCCCCGCAGCGTGGCTACACATTGCAACTGCGGTGTAGAAAGCTGAAGCAGGCCAGTGCCACGGCTCAATAGGCTAATCCTCCGCGTGCGGTGCTGGCATACCTCATCGGGGCTCCAGATTCTGTCCCGGTTGCCCCTCTTCCAGGTCAGCTCTCTGCTGTGGCCAGGGAGTGCAGTGGAGGATGGCCCAAGTGCTTGGGCCCTGCACCCCATGGGAGACCAGGATAAGTACCTGGCTCCTGGCTTCAGATTGGCGCGGTGCGCTGTCCGTAGTGGCCATTGGGGGGTGAACCAACGGAAAAGGAAGACCTTTCTCTGTCTTTCTCTCTCACTGTCCACTCTGCCTGTCAAAAAATTAAAAAAAATAAAAAGCTGAAGCCAAGCATTGGTCAGACCACCCCTCCCGTCAACATTTACTGCATGCACATGCTTTTGTGGAGAATCAGGCTCAAATCCTCATCTCAGCTTGATGGGGGCCCAGGGTTGACTTTCCATCTTATTCTCCCACCGTACTCCTCATTCATTGTTATCTATGATATCTTGTCATTGGCACAGTCACGGCAGCCGTTTGGTGAGCTCCTGGGTGCTAGACACTAAGCTAGTCTCGTGTCTTCTACCCAAGCCTCCCTCCTCCCCTGGAACGTGTTCTCATGGGTGATGAACGTGAGAGTGCAGTTATGTCCTTGGCCACTGGACCTAGCTGGTAGATAGCAGAGTCTGGAACTGTCTGACAAGAGAACCTGAACTCTTTGTTGGGTACCCTGTCTTACATCCTGGCACATGACTTGAAATTCCCAAAGGCTCCCCACTCCCCCAGTACCCATGTGCCTCTGTGTATTCATTAATCTCTGCTTTGAGTGTGCTCCCAGCTCCAGCTGCCAGGGAAACAGCTACTCATCCTTTATGTTACCCACACAAATGGCGTCAAATCCAATCTATGCCATATTCTAATTGTGGGATTTGAGACAAATCCCTTAACATCTGGGACCTTCTGTATTTATCTATTTGAAAATCAGAGATCTCCAATCTGCTGGTTCACTGCCCAGTTGCCTGCAACAGCTGGAGCTGAGCCTGGCTGAAGCCTAGAGAGCTGGGAATTCAATCCAGGTTTCCTAGGTGGGTGGCAGGGACCCAGCTACTTCCTTCCGGTGTCTGCATTAGCAGAAGCTGGAATTAGAAGCAAAGCCAGTACCCAAACCCAGAAAATTCTGATGTGGGTTGCAGGCGTCTCAAGCAGCATATCAACTGCTATGCCAAACACTCCTTTTTAAGGAGGAGGATAATTGCAGTTGCACAGGGTTTGTTGTGGACATGTGCTCCTTGGGGTCAGAAACTTGCCTTTCTTTGGCAACAGTGCACTGACTTTGCTTGAGGACATACCCTGTCCCGCCTCTGTCTGTGTTTTGGTAAGCTTGATGGTTGTGGAGCACAGGGCTGACTGAGCCTTTCAGTATTCTGTCTTCTCCTGGCCACGCTATGTGAGCCATGGATGAGCACATGGGCAAAGAAGTTCAAGTCTTGATCTCCTGTTTTGAACTCTTAGGGAAGCAAGCTGACTTATTTCCACTGGATTTGAACCTGGAGGGAAAAACCCAGGAGTTGCTGCTGGCAGTCATCTGATAACCATGAGGAGAGAGAGTTTATTAGAGAAGGATCAACACTGAGTAAGCAGCTAAAACACTGAGAAACCAGGCCCCTTTTCGTGTCATGTGAGCCCTGGATCCAACCATACCTGAAGCTGACACATCTCTATACCATTGATTTCACCAACTAACATTCCAGTGTTTGTGTTTTACCTGTTTGATTCCGTATTGTGGAAGTCTTAATTTGGAACAGTGGTGTTATAAAGGTTACAGATTACAAAGGCAAAATAATGGACAGAGAGTGAGTGAATAGCAAAGACTATGTTGACAGTAACTCAGACTCTCCTGAGATGCTCTCTCCTGTTTCTTTAGCTCTGTCCTCCTCGTTGTGGAACAGCCAGTGCGGAGAGGTGGCCTCTTGTTTTATGAGAAGGGCTCTCAAGCCTTTTGAGCTTTCTTTGTCCAACTTGTCACAGGACAAGTGGTTCTGAGTACAACACTGGCTTTTGTCAGGTTTATCTACCACTCCAGTCCCATCTGCACTTCTGTCTGAGGACCGTGGAGAGCAGTGACTGCAGACAAAACTCAAAGGGCCGTTTCGCCAGGATCACAAAGGTTGGGATCCCAGGCAGCACCTTTGTGGGATTTTCCTCACAAGGGTCATGGAGATAGAGAGGGACATTCTCTGTACCCCTAGCAGCCTCACAGCTTCCTCACTGGAAGGCTCTGGCCTGTCTCCAATGGGGTCTGCAGGGAGGCAGATGGGCCTCCTCCCTGGGGACCAGCGGTGTTCAGCAGAGCCATGGCAGCACCCACTGGGAGTGTGCTTGTCTGGGGACACGTGAGAGGCTCCCCTTGAGGACTTCAAGGAAACCTTGCTCTGGATTAAGGAGAAGGGAGGACTTCATGGGTCCTGTTTGAAGACCTGCTGTCTGTGAGGACACTGTTTGGAGTTAGTGCCGCTGCAGGGACCCTGCTGCACTGAAACGTTGCTGAGGTCTGGGAAAGGTTGGAGTACACACGACAGACGCAACAAACCCTGAAAGTGCACTTGCCTCAGAACGTAGCAGGTGGAGAGGAGCTTGAAGGTTTTCACCATGTGGCCAGCCATGGAGAAGCGTTTCTAGTGCAGTTTTTCAAGTGAGAAATCACAGACCCATGGAGTTATTTAATAAGAAGTGTTTCTATTGGAATAGCGAAAATCACCAAATGTCAGACCCAGAGACCATGTGACTCAGTGGTTCTCACTGTTTTTTAAGCAACGGGAAATTTACAAAACTGGTTAAATAATATTTAAACATGATGAAAATACATGATGTACACAAGGGGCTGGCATTGTGGCATGGTGGGTTAAGCTGCTGTTTGTGAGGCCAGCATCCCATGGTAGAGTGCCACTAATTCAAGTCCTGGCTGCTCTGCTTCTGATCCAGCTCCCTGCTGATCTGTCTGGGAAAGCAGTGGAAGATGGTCCAAGTACTTGGGCCCCTGCCACCCATGTGGGAGACTCAAATGATGTTCTTGGCTCCTGGCATCGACTTGGCCCAACCCTGGCATTTGTGGCTACTTGGAGACTGAACCAGAAGATGAAAGATCTCCTTGTCTCTCCGTCACTCTTTCAGTTAATTAAAAAGCACATCCAAAACCACATATGATAACTAGGTCCCCTCCAAAGCTTCTCCATGAGTTCTCCAATTTCCCTACCTACAGAAAGCCACAGTTAGTATTTTCTTTTGTATGTTTCCAGAGCTAATTTATGCGTATCCAAGCACATTCATACAGGCACATGTCTTCCTAGTTGGTAGCATAGTAACCTCTGAGCCGTCTTCATTTACCTAGCATTTCAGAGATTATCCCACAGCAGTGCCCGTGGAGCTGTCTCATTCTTACTGCTGCATGGATTTCCACTGTGGAGTTCCAACTGAGGTCGGTGCACAATGTGTTTGCTTCCAGTCCCACATCTATAAATATGTGTGTCTTAACCCTTGCTGCTTTATTGCCCACAATCAACTTTAGCTGCAGGGTAAATTCCAAGATACAAAATTACTTGTCAAGAATGAGCATTTAAAATGTTGATGAGTATTGCCAAATTACTCTCCAAGTATGATCTATAGATTTTTATTTCCACTGGTGATGTAAGTAAGTATCCAATTTATCCTACTCTCCCATTACTCAGTGTCTTATCAAACTTTCTGATCTTTTCTGATTGGACAGGTGTTTAATGTATATTCTGAAATATGCATGAGGTTGACATGTATTTTTGGTTGCTTAGGAAGATTTATTATTGAAAGTGTGACAGACAGGGACAGACAGGGCAAGAGGTCTATCTTCCATCTGCTGATTTACTCCCCAAATGCCTGTTGCCTCTGGGGCAAGACCAGGCCAAAGCCTGGAGCTAGGAACTCCATCCAGGTCTCCTATATGAGTGGCAGGAAACCAAACATTTGGACTGTCATCTGCTACCTTCCCAGGTGCATTAGCAGGGAGCTGAATGGAAAGTGGAGGAGCCAGGACTTGAACACTTCAAATGATGTGGGTGTCCCAAATGGCAGCTTAACCTCCTGTGCTACAATGCCCCCTTCTTACCTTTTTTCTTATTGATTTGTGAGTTATTTAAGCATTGAGAAAAACATTCTGCAGTATAAGGTATAATATTTTCCTCAGTTTGTCAATTATCTTTAGACTTAAAAACATGCCTATAGTTTTAAAATATTTTTTATTTAGGGCTGGCGCTTTGGCTCAATAGGCTAATCCTCCACCTGCGGCATCGGCACCCCGGGTTCTAGTCCTGGTCAGGGCGCCGGATTCTGTCCCAGTTGCCCCTCTTCCTGTCCAGCTCTCTGCTGTGGCCCGGGAGTGCAGTGGAGGATGGCCCAGGTGCTGGGGCCCTGCACCCGCCTGGGAGACCAGAAGAAGCACCTGGCTCCTGGCTTCAGATCAGCATGGTGCGCCGGCCACAGTGTGCTGGCCGCAGCGGCCATTGGTGGGTGGTGAACCAACGGAAAAGGAAGACCTTTCTCTCTCTCTCTCTCTCTCTCTCTCTCACTGCCCACTCTGTCAAGAAAAAAATATTTTTATTTAGTCATATTTATAAATCTTCTCCATCATAGCTTCTGGGTTTTGTATGATGTTTTGGAAGGCCTTCCCTATTTTTTTGTATTTATTTAAAATTCTCATTTTTTCCTTATATCTTTGTAGTTTAATTTTTCATATTTATATCTTTTTTTTTTTTTAAAGAAAATGGCTTGCTTATTTATTTGAAAGTCAGAGATGGAGGGAAAGACATAAAGAGAGATTCTCCATCCACTGGTTCACTCCCTAGATGGCTGCAACAGACAAGGCTGGGCCAGGCCAAAGCCAGGAGCTTCATCTAGGTTTCCCACATGGGTGCAGGAGCCCAAGCACTTGGACAATCTTTTGTTGCTTTTTCCCAGGCTATTAACAAGGAGATGGTTTGGAAGTGGAGCAGCTGGAACATGAACTGGTGCCCATGTGGAATACTGGCTTCATAGGCAGCTGGCTCTCATATTTAAATGTTTGATCCGGGCCGGCGCCGCGGCTCACTAGGCTAATCCTCCGCCTAGCGGCGCCGGCACACCGGGTTCTAGTCCTGGTCGGGGCGCTGGATTCTGTCCCGGTTGCCCCTCTTCCAGGCCAGCTCTCTGCTGTGGCCAGGGAGTGCAGTGGAGGATGGCCCAGGTGCTTGGGCCCTGCACCCCATGGGAGACCAGGAAAAGCACCTGGCTCCTGGCTCCTGCCATCGGATCAGCGCGGTGCACCGGCCGCAGCGCACCGGCCGCGGCGGCCATTGGAGGGTGAACCAACGGCAAAGGAAGACCTTTCTCTCTGTCTCTCTCTCTCACTGTCCACTCTGTCAAAAAAATAAATAAATAAATAAAATAAAAAAATAAATGTTTGATCCATCTGGAACTCACTTTTGTATAAAATGTGAGCTAAGATTGCATTTGTTTTTTAAAGATTTATTTATTTGAGAGGTAGAGTTACAGACAGAGGGAGGCAGAGATCTTCCATCTGCTGGTTCACTCCCCAAATGGCTACAGCAGCCAGAGCTGGGCAAATCAGGAGCCAGGAGCTTCCTCTGGGTCTCCCATGTGGGTTCAGGGGCCCAAG
This sequence comes from Oryctolagus cuniculus, assembly GCF_964237555.1. Classification (NCBI taxonomy): domain Eukaryota; kingdom Metazoa; phylum Chordata; class Mammalia; order Lagomorpha; family Leporidae; genus Oryctolagus; species Oryctolagus cuniculus. The sequence continues at coordinate 67,041,729 of NC_091442.1, forward strand.
CATTTGGGATATCTTCCACTGCTTTCCTAGGCCATTAGCAATGATCTGGATCAGAAATGTAGCAGTTGGGACTTGAACTGGGGCCTATATGAGATGCTGGCACTGTAGGCAGAGGTTTAACCTATTGCACCACAGTACTGGCCCCCTAAGGTACCATTTTAACATCTTAAATCTGGTGGTTCCATCACCATGTATTAAATATTCTATCTTTCTTTATCAATTTGAAGTGGCACCTTTATCAGCTTTGTACTAAGTTCCTGTATAATTTTTTGGAATTGTAGCTCTACGACAGAACCCAGGGTTTTTTTTTTTTTTTTTTTTTTAAATATGGAATGCTTCACGAATTTGCGTGTCATCCTTGTGCAGGGGCCATGCTGATCTTCTCTGTATCGTTCCAGTTTTAGTATATGTGCTGCCAAAGCGAGCACAGAACCCAGTGTTTAATTAAACCAAATCCCCCGAGCAGTCTCAGAGCCAATCTGGAGGTAGGCACAGAGCGGCCAAAGCTCCATCCACTCCTTTCTTGACTAGTTGCCTGGGGTCAACCCTGCAGCTGCTCCATGTAGATCTTGGGGCTTTGGGAGTAGAGTTTGAAAGCCACTGATCTGGCCCACTTTTTGCTGATAACAAACTGTGACTCAGTGTAACTGAATCACTTAAAATGATGTCCTGGCAAGAATCCTGTGTATCTCTCCCTCTCACCTCACATGCATGGAGTGTGCCATTGACAGAGGAGCTGCGCTAATTGGGGTTCACTGAAAGCTGGCGAAATCTTAAATCTACAGCTACAGTGAGGGAGGCCCTTGTGTAGCTATTTCAGGAAGGATGTTCCAGAAGGGTTGAACAGCAGGTACGGAGATACTGAGATACACATATGTAGATGGAGATACGGGTTTAGGTATAGGAATGGGTGCAGTATCGTTAATATAGAGACAAAGATATAGACCTTGAGATTAGAATATGATCCAGCCAAGAGTAAGAAAATGTTAACTTAGGAGCCTGTTTCTATCAATACAAGTAAGTCCCTATGTTACAACATTCATGGCTAACAATCTACACATCATATTGTTTATCATTTCATATAGAAGTGCCTGGACTGAAAGGGATCATTGCAAAGTGTCTCCGGTGACATGGATTCACCCCGAAGCCCTCTCTGCTATAGCTGCTTCAGTTTGGGTTTTGGTGCCAGCAGCTCAGGATCCTGACTGATACAATAACTTTTCAAGTTTTTTCTTTTTATATAACGTTTTATAAATTTCAGCATATGGACATTTCACCTCCTTGGTTAAATTTATTCCCTAGTATGTATCTTTTGGTGCTATTGTAAATTAGATTATTTTCTTGATTTCCTTTTCAAGTTGTTTATTATTAGTATATGGAAGCACTGTTGAGTTGGTGTGTTGAATTGCAACCTTACTGTATTTATTAATTGTAACAGGTTTTGTGTGTTTGCATGTGTGGTGTCTTTAGGGTTTTCTGTATATAAGATTGTGTCATCAGCAGATGATTGCATTTCTTCTTTTCCTATATGGATGTCTTTAATTTCTTTCTATTGCCCAATTGTTCTGGCAAGAACTTCCAGTCCTATGTTAGATAGAAGCAGTGAGAGGGTATCCTTGTGTTTTTCCTGTTTCTTACAAGGAAAGTTTCCAACTGCTCATCATTGAGTATGATGTTAGCCATGGACCTTTTATATGGTTTATTGTGTTGAGGTACATTCCTTCTAATTTGTTGGAAGCTTTTTTTAATCATGAAAAGGTGTTGAGTGTTGTCAGTTTTTTTTGAGATGTTCATATTTTCTCCTTCATTCTATTAATGATCTGACATGAAACACATTGATTTGCAGATGTTGAACTATCCTGAGACAAGTCCTATTTGATTTGATATTTTTAATGAGCTGTTGAATTTGGCTAGTACTTTGTTGAAGATTTTTACATCTATGTTCATCAGGGATATTGGTCTATAATTTTTAATAATATCCCTGCGTGCATTTGATATTAGGATCATGCTGGTCTCATAAAATGAGGTTCAGAGTATTTCTTTCTCTTTGACATTCTGGAAGAATTTGAGAAGGATTGGTATTAGGTTTTTTTCAAATAGGTGTTTCTTCAAATAGGTAGAATCTGCCTGTGAAACCATTAGGATCTGGACTTTTCTTTGATGGGAGGCTTCTTATTACTGATTCAATCTTCTTACTCATTGGTCTGTTCAGATTTCCTATTTCTTCACATTTCCATCTTGGTAGATTGTGTATGTGTAGGAATTTATCCATTTCTTCAGGTTCTCCAATTTTTTGGCATATAATTGTTCATAGTAATCTCTTATGATACTTTGTATGCTTGTAGTATTAGTTATAATGTATTTTCCTTAATTACTTATTGAGTCTTCTCTCTTTTTTAGTCTGTTGATTATATCCTTTTAGAAAGCCAATTCTTTTGTTGATTTTTCTATTGCTTTTCTAATTTTTATTTCATTCTCTCTATTCTGATCTTTGATAACTTTGGGCATACTTTTTTTTTTTTATTTCTTCAAGTTTCTGGAGCTGGATTTGGTTGGAGTGGGGAGAATAGCTTTTGGTGAAGAGTCTTTAGAATAAGCATATATTTAAACAAACCATAATTCTTAATAAAAGCTTAACTGTTTTAAACAATCAGAACTTAACAGAGACATTAAGAGAACACAATAGATTACTTCAATAGAACACAAAATCTGTCTCTTTGATCATCTAAAAAATTACAAATAAAAACTTAAATTAGTTAGCACATGGAATTATCCCATGACTTAGAACAATTTTAACAGAGTCAGAACTGGGGAAGAGAAAATAGATTCTGGAGCTGGCTAGAAAACTGACAGAGTCGCCAATTAAACAAAACTATTAAAAAAGAGATGCTGCAATTTTAAAACAGATTTTTAAGACTTTTAAAATATTTACTAACAAATATGCATTGTAAAAACCTCATTGCTTTAACAGAGGGTCAGATTCTTGTTCTATGTGAAACAGACTAATAGCTTTTGCTTTCCATCTGCTAATTTCCTTGCTTTACATTTTGAAATAACCCTTTAGAAATCTCCAAATTAAGACAACATTTTCTAAATAAGATAACACATCAAAATTCAATCTTAGTTACTTTCAAGTGATGTTGAACTATTTTCATATGGACAATTTATGAAAACATGTTAGCAAGCCCAAATAGTTTTTCCATAGAATATAAGGTGCTAAGAGTACCGAAGTTTACATTTGGACACATTTATATAATTTGCTTTATCCAGTTTACATTTAGCAATTACACCTAGATGACTGAAGATGCTGATATTATATTATACCTCTTTCTGAATTAAGGTCAAAATTGCATTTATATGGAATTTTACTTCTTTTTATGAAACTCTAGCTATAAATCAGTGACATTAAACCAGAGATGCAAAATTCACCTTAGAGGCTTTCATGAGTACTGATTTTTTTTAACTTTTATTTAATAAATATAAATTTCCAAAGTACAGCTTTTGGATTACAGTGGCTTCCCCCCCACCCCCATAACTTCCACCTGCAACCCTCCCATCTCCCGCTCCCTCTCCCATCCCATTCACATCAAGATTCATTTTCAATTATCTTTATATACAGAAGATCAATTTAGTATATATTAAGTAAAGATTTCAACAGTTTGCACCCACACAGAAACACAAAGTATAAAGTACTGTTTGAGTACTAGTTATACCATTATTATTATTAGTTTTTTTTTTGACAGAGTGGACAGTGAGAGAGAGAGAGAGAGAAAGGTCTTCCCTTTTGCCGTTGGTTCACCTTCCAATGGCCGCCGCGGTCAGCGCGCTGCAGCTGGCGCACCGCTCTGATCTGATGGCAGGAGCCAGGTACTTATCCTGGTCTCCCATGGGGTGCAGGGCCCAAGTACTTGGGCCATCCTCCACTGCACTCCCTGGCCACAGCAGAGAGCTGACCTGGAAGAGGGGCAACCGGGACAGAATCTGGCGCCCCGACCGGGACTAGAACCCGGTGTGCCGGCGCTGCAAGGTGGAGGATTAGCCTAGTGAGCCGCGGCGCAGGCCTAGTTATACCATTAATTCACATAGTACAACACATTAAGGACAGAGATCCTACATGGGGAGTAAGTGCACAGTGACTCCTATTGTTGATTTAACAATTGACACTCTTGTTTATGGCATCAGAAACCACCCTAGGCTCTTGTTATGACTTGCCAAGGCTAAGGAAGCATTTTGAGTTCGCCAACTCCGATCTTATTTAGACAAGGTCATAGTCAAAGTGGAAGTTCTCTCCTCCCTTCAGAGAAAGGTACCTCCTTCTTTGATGACCCATTCTTTCCACAGGGATCTCACTCACAGAGATCTTTCATTTAGGTTTTTTTTTTTTTTTGCCAGAGTGTCTTGGCTTTCCATGGCTGAAATTCTCCATGAGTACTGATTACCCATAGCTATATCATCAAAAACCTGTTGAAACAAATCATAAAATAAGTTTGGCAAGTTACAAAGCAATATTTTTAAAGGCAGTAATCTTCCTAGATTCAAAAGAGAGAAATTCCTTTAAACCCAATGTCCAGCTACAGCTGAACCAAATTTTCATACATGAGATTGTTATTTACCAAAGCAAAGGCACCTTTTTAAATTTTAATTGAATATGAGTCTAGTTTTGTTTTTTTTTTTTTTTTTTTTTTTTTTTGACAGGCAGAGTGGACAGTGAGAGAGAGAGACAGAGAGAAAGGTCTTCCTTTGCCGTTGGTTCACCCTCCAATGGCCGCCGTGGTCGGCGCGCTGCGGCCGGCACACCGCGCTGATCCAATGGCAGGAGCCAGGAGCCAGGTGCTTTTCCTGGTCTCCCATGGGGTGCAGGGCCCAAGCACCTGGGCCATCCTCCACTGCACTCCCTGGCCACAGCAGAGAGCTGGCCTGGAAGAGGGGCAACCGGGACAGAATCCGGCGCCCCAACAGGGACTAGAACCCGGTGTGCCGGCGCCGCCAGGTGGAGGATTAGCCTAGTGAGCCATGGCGCCGGCCTTTTTTTTTTTTTTTTTTTTTTTAAGCCAAGGAACACCTTTGGCCAATGATGCCCTAGTCAACAATCAGCTGAAACAAAAAGTTCAGGCAGCTGCCAGACAGGTCTAGGGGTCCATGTGCCCAGAAGGGAGGGGAAGGGCTTGAGGCAGTGGTGACAGGGTGGGGATGGAATGTCCGTTCAGGGGAGCAGGAGAGGGCAAAGGTTAGAATGAAGATTGGGTTTGTGATAAGGCAAAGGGTGTTGAGGGGAGTAGAAGACATGGCAGGGTATGGTTTTGAGGAAAGGATGAGCAGGGAATTTGTGATATGGCGAGCGAGAGGGGGAGGTACAGTGACTTGAGACAGTGAGAGCTGGAGTAGTGAACGTAGAAGAAAGGGGTTTTGGCTTTTTAGAGTTTAGGACGTTAAGAGTACTTGAGCCAGAGAGGTTTAGAGCTGAGATAGGAGAAAGCATAGACATAGGGAATCTTCCACTTTGCTGAACACTCAGAGATCAGGGTCAACGTGCTGTTAAGTGGCCATTTGGATGGCTCGTTGAGGCAGGAGACAACTGGGAGGAGGGTTGGACAGATATGGGACAAGGAAGCTCCCATGGTGACCCATGGGGTCAGACTGGCTGATATTGGGAGGGTACAGGAACAGAGAGTGGGGTCATCATCCATGCATCCACTGGAGCCTGAGGCCTAAAGCCCATGGAAGGCATAGAGCCTGTGGAAAGGCATAAAGCACATGGAAAGGCATAGGGCCCGTGGAAGGCAGAAGGCCCGTGGAAGGCAGAAGGCCTGTGGAAGGCGTAAAGCCTGTGGGAGGTTGAGATGCCCGGTACCAGGACTTCGAGATGAAGCAAAGTGGAACCACAACACGTAGTAGAGGTCGCCGTGAGAGAATTCCCCATTCCCCATCATACCTCAGAATTTTGGAGGGCCAGTGTGTGGATGGAGACTGCAGAGTGTTGGGTGGTGGAGGAGGAGGGCCGGGGGTGAGTTTTGTGGTTGGCAGAAGTCCAGGATCCCGAAGCAGCTCACATCCCTGAGGGGAGAGCAAGGTTGACGAGAGAGCCCAGTCCTGGGTTTTGGCACCAGTGAGAGGTCACCACAAAACACACCAAACACCAGAGTAAGGGAGAAGGTTTATGCTCAGGTGGGGGAAATCCGACAAGCTGCCTCTGCGTGCAGAGTACAGCAGCCTGTACTGGGAGAACAGGTCTTCTATAGCTCAGCAGAGGTAAGGAAGTGGGAGCAGCAAATCCCATTAAGGTGGGGGTGGAGCTGACGCTTGTGATTGGGCCATTTGGTCACCTGACTTCTTGGTAATATTTTACTAACAACAGGGTTGCCTCTTGGGAAAAGCTGAAAAGGACCTTAGAATAATGGCACATTTTGTCTAAAGAGAAGTCAAGTGTGTTTTCAATATGAGGGAAAAGTGACAGTGGTGTGTTGAGGGACATTCATAAGCAAATGCTAAAGAGGCCTGGGAGACTCCTGCAGATTTGAATTTGATTAGGAGGGCAGTAAAGCTTAAACACCCCCTTCTTCCAAACCATGGATCAGCTCTTACCTCCGCGAGGCTGATTCAACTTAAATGGTTGTTCACTTCCATAAACTGGCATAATGCCATTCTGTTTCTTCTGTTGCCTTAACCCACTGCTTTGTAACGGCTCTTTTATTGCCTTGTCCTTCTCTCTGGTAGCACTTGATGGCCTAGAGAAAGGCACCTGACTTCCCTAACTACATGCAAAATTTGGTAGCCTTGGTTCTCTGAAGGTGTCAGGCTACTCTTGCAGTTCTGGATTGGTGTGTGGGTGCAGCAAACTGTCAGAGGAAAGATGAAAGGAGACCCCAGGTATTCTCTTTTGGCTTCCTGAGTGAATGTGCTGTGCTCTGCCACATGATGGGAGGTGGCAGGGTGGAGAGGATAGTTAGGGGTTGGAGCACCTTGGTTACTGAGTTCCCAAAACTCTGCCTTGAAATTGGACAGCACATTTCTGGCTCCTCAGGGTGTGTGACAGCATGTGGTCTACAGGAGCTTGTGTTTAGTGCACATTTGGGAGCTACATTTCTTTAAGATAAGAGGGAAGGATGAAGAAATAGGAATGTTGGGAAGACAGTTTGGGAAGGTGCCGTGAGGGAGTGTGGAGGAATTTGTGCCCCAGTTCAAGAGGAGACAAAAGCCTGTGCTGTTGGTGAAGGAGATGAAGGGCATTGTGGATACAGTGGGAACGCATATTTAAATAGAACCCTTAAAAATTAAAAAAAGGCCGGCGCCGCGGCTCACTAGGCTAATCTTCTGCCTTGTGGCGCCGGCACACCGGGTTCTAGTCCTGGTCGGGGCGCCGGATTCTGTCCCGGTTACCCCTCTTCCAGGCCAGCTCTCTGCTGTGGCCAGGGAGTGCAGTGGAGGATGGCCCAAGTCCTTGGGCCCTGCACCCCATGGGAGACCAGGATAAGTACCTGGCTCCTGCCATCAGATCAGCGCGGTGCGCCTGCTGCAGCGCGCCGGCTGTGGTGGCCATTGGAGGGTGAACCAACGGCAAAGGAAGACCTTTCTCTCTCTCTCTCTCTCACTGTCCACTCTGCCTGTCAAAAAAAAAAAAATTAAAAAAAAATTATTTGAGAGGCAGAGAGAAAAAGAGATCCCATCTGTAGAATCATTCTACACACACCCATAATGGCTGGGGCTGGGTCAGGGCCAAAGCTGGGAGCCAGAAACACAATCCAGGTCTCCCATGTGGGTGGCAAGAGCCTAATTACTGGAGCTATCACCACTGCTACCCAGAGTCTATTGGCAGGAAGCTGGAGTCAGGAGGTGGAGCCAGGAATTGAACTCAGGTTACTTCAATATGGGATGCAGGCATCTCAGTTGCTAAACTAAGTATTTGCTTTCCAAGAGATAGGATTTTTTAAAGATTTATTTTTATTTGAGAGACAGAATTGCAGACAGAGAAAGGGAGGGAGGGAGGGAGGGAGGGAGAGAGAGAGAGAGAGAGAGAGAGAGATCTTCCATCTGCTGGTTCACTTCCCAAATGACTGCAATGGCTGGAGCTGGGCCAATCTGAAGCCAGGAGCCAGGAACAACTTCTGGTTCTCCCATGTTGGTACAGGGGAGGCGATTGGCCATCTTCCACTGCTTTCCCAGGCCATAGCAGAGAGCTGGATTGGAAGAAGAGCAGCCGAGACATGAACTGGTACCCATATGGGATGTTGGTGCCACAGGCAGAGGCTTAACTTAGTACACCACAGTGCCAGCCCCCAAGAGATAGGATTTTTTTAATATAAAACTTTTATTTAATAATAAATATATATTTCAAAAGTACACTTTTGGATTATAGCAGTTCTTCCCCCCATACCTGCCCTCCCACCCCCAAACCATCCCATCTCCTACTCCCTCTCCCATCCCGTTCTTTATTAAGATTCATTTTAAATCATCTTTATATACAGAAGATCAACTCTATACTGAATAAAGATTTCAACAGTTTGCACCCACACAGACACACAAAGTATAAAGTACTGTTTGAAGACTAGTTTTACTGTTAATTCTCATAGTACAACACATTAAAGACAGAGGTCCTACAGGGAAGCAAGTGCACAGTGACTCCTGTCGATTTAACAATTGAAACTCTTATTTATTTATTCATTTATTTTTTAACAGAGTTAGTGAGAGAGAGACAGAGAGAAAAGTCTTCCTTCCATTGGTTCACCCCCCAAATGGCCGCTACGGCCAGCGCTGCACTGATCCGAAGCCAGGAGCCAGGTGCTTCCTCCTGGTCTCCCATGGGGGTGCAGGGCCCAAGCACTTGGGCCATCCTCCACTGCCTTCCCGAGCCACAGCAGAGAGCTGTACTGGAAGAGGAGCAACCAGGACAGAACCCGGCACCCCAGCTGGGACTAGAACCCGGGGTGCCGGCACCACAGGCAGAGGTTTAGCCAAGTGAGCCACGCCGCTGGCCTTGACACTCTTATTTATGATGTCAGTAATCACCCGAGGCTGTTGTCATGAGCTACCAAGGCTATGAAAGCCTCTTGAGTCCACAACTCTGACCTTATTTAGACAAGGCCATAATCAAAGTGGAAGTTCTTTCCTCCCTTCAGAGAAAGTTACCTTCTTCTCTGAGGGCCTGTTCTTTCCACTGGGATCTCACAGAGTTCTTTAACTTAGGTCATTTTTTGCCTTGGTGTCTTGGCTTTTAGTGTCTGAGATACTCTCATGGGCTTTTTAGCCAGATCTGAATGCCTTAAGGGCTGATTCTGGGGCCAGAGTGTTTAGGACATTTGTCATTCTATGAGTCTGCTGTGTGGCCTGCTTCCCATATTGGCTCGTTTTCTCCTTTTTAATTCTGTCAATTATTATTAGCAGACACTGGTCTTATTTATGTGATCCTTTTGACACTTAATCCTACTTTATGATCAGTTATGAACTTAAACTGATCACTTTAACTAGTAAGGTGGCTTTGGTACCAGCCAACTCAATGGGATTTGGAGTTGCATGTCAAGTTTTTAGCTTTACCCTTAGGGGTAAGTCTGAAGGAGCGTGTGCCAAACTGTACAAGGAGATAGGATTTTAAAACATATTTAATAATGATGATGTAGGCCGGCGCCGCGGCTCACTAGGCTAATCCTCCGCCTAGCGGTGCCGGCACACCGGGTTCTAGTCCCGGTCGGGGCACCGGATTCTGTCCCAGTTGCCCCTCTTCCAGGCCAGCTCTCTGCTGTGGCCAGGGAGTGCAGTGGAGGATGGCCCAAGTGCTTGGGCCCTGTACCCCATGGGAGACCAGGAGAACTACCTGGCTCCTGGCTCCTGCCATCGGATCAGCGCGGTGCGCCGGCCGCAGCGTGCCAGCCGTGGCGGCCATTGGAGGGTGAACCAACGGCAAAGGAAGACCTTTCTCTCTGTCTCTCTCTCACTGTCCACTCTGCCTGTCACCAAAAAAAAAAAAAAAAAAAATGATGATGATGTAAAACATATGTATTTTATGTATTAAATAGGGATCTTTAAAAATTCCTGCTTGTGGGCCGGCGCCATGTCACTGTGGGTTAATCCTCTGCCTGCGGTGCCAGCATCCCATATGGGCACCAGTTCTAGTCCTGGCTGCTCCTCTTCTGATTCAGTTCTCTGCTGTGGCCTGGGAAAGCAGTGGAAGATGGTCCAAGTCCTTGGGCCCCTGCACCCACTTGGGAGACCAGGAAGAAACACCTGGCTCCTGGCTTCGGATCGGCACAGCTCCAGCTGTTGCAGCCACCTGGGGAGTGAACCAACAGATGGAAGACCTTTCTCTGTCTCTCCCTCTGGCTGCCTGTAACTCTACCTCTCAAATAAATAAATAAAAAATATTAAAAAAAACAACTCCTGCTTGCTCCCCCAGCTTAGGAAGAAAATGAATGTAGGTAAGCTTTTCCTGATTCTCGTCTTTTCATCTCGTTTGTTCCAGTTTATGTTCAGAGCATTTGTGTTTGATCAGTATTTCATAACGAGATGAAATATGAGTACAAAGAGGAGGTTTCATCTCTAGTTGAAGTTTCTATAAAATCTAAGATGAAAGCTTTTGAAAGACTCAATAAAACTGGGTTACTAAGAAAAAATGCCATTGAACACAAGGTGAGAGAGACAACAGAGGGGAAAATCATAAAAGTCAGTGGAGGAAATCTTATTGCACAATTGTCTTGAGGTTCTCACTCATTTAGATGAACACTGGACATTGTAGATGAGATTTAATGGCTTGACTGATGCAGCATCTACATTCAGAAAAGAAATCTTGGCTGTGTACCAACCAATGATAGATACATGAGCTAGGTTAAAGTGTTTTGTGAGGATTGCATGTATAATTGTAATGATTCTCTATTTTATGGACTTTTGATGTTTTGCAGACAATTCCCCATCAGGTTTGGTTGGATAAGATACCAAGAGAAATTGAAAAGACCTGGGAATTTATGGTTTTTCCTCTCTGAAAATGAACAGGGATGTGATGAACTGTCTTGACCACTAGATGTCAGTGTTGCTTCATGGAAACAGTGACCAGGGGCCTCTTCTAGTGACAGGATGGAACATGGTGCTTGGGACCAGCTCAGGGTGTTTGTGTGGAGAAGGGATCAGGAAGGATACCATTGTTGCCCCTGTTGTAAACTATAGAAAATAGATAGGTTTGGCTCTTGGATAAGGAACACATAGCTACAAAGTTCCCAGCCAAAAATCATTATGTCTTGAAGAATGGCTTCAGAAACACCTTCCATTTAAAAACAAGTTCAAAAAAACCCAAATGAAAGATCTCTGTGAGTGAGATCCCAGTGGAAATAATGGGTCATCAAAGAAGGAGGTACCTTTCTCTGAAGGGAGGAGAGAACTTCCACTTTGACTACGACCTTGTCTAAATATGATCAGAGTCAGTGAACTCAGGGGGCTTCCATAGCCTTGGCAGCTCATGACAAGAGCCTAGGGTGATTACTGATGCCATAAACAAGAGTGTCAATTTGTTAAGTCAACAACAGGAGTCACTGTGCACTTACTCCTCATGTAGGATCTTTGTCCTTAGTGTGCTGTACATTGAGATTTAATGCTATAACTAGTACTCAAACAGTATTTTTCACTTTATGTTTCTGTGTGGGAGCAAACTGTTGAAATCTTTACTTAATGTATGCTAAACTGATCTTCTGTATATAAAGAGAATCGAAAATGAATCTAGATGTAAATGGAAGGAGAGAGGGAGTGGGAAAGGGGAGGGTTGCGGGTTGGAGGGACGTTATGGGGGGGAAGCCATTGTAATCCATAAGCCGTACTTTGGAAATTTATATTCATTAAATAAAAGTTAAAAAAAAACCACCAAGTTCAGTGCCACTCTCACGGTAAGGGAAAGCGAATCTTACAGCTCATGTAGAGCTAATGTGTGACCTGATATCCAGTGCAGGTCATTGTTTCATAACAAGATGCCCCAGAAGGTGGCCATCCCTGGGCTTGCAAGGGGGAGGTTGGCAGCTTGGACCCCACAGTGTCTCTGTTTGGTGAATGGCATGCAGAGGAGGGGCTGCACTGGGATGGGGGGCAGAGCCAGCTCTACTGTGTCCTGAGCTAGCATGAGGCTGCCTCTCTAGACCCGGGCACCTCTTCCAGGGACCTCAGAGCTGAGAGAGCTCTTGGAGGTCGTGTTACTGGAACACTGTGTGGACTAGGAGCCTTACTTTGTCGGGTCATTTCACTGAGCATGCAGCTCTGGTAGGAAGTGCACTCTAGGTTATGACATCCTCTGCCTCCCTTCAACATCCTTAATCATCTCTCATATGATTTCCAGACTCTTGAGTACCAGTTTGGAAAACTTCAGGCTTCTTTCTGGAACAGCTTTGGGTCCAAGGCTTTGTGCTAATCAATGGAGGCAAATTCTAGAGACAGCTGGGGTTGTCAGTGTCCTTGCTACATCTTTCCTAGAACAAAACATAACATTGTAGGTGAGGTCTACTTTATGCCAAATAGAGACACAATGATGGCACTCAATTTGAAGCTTCCTTCTAATAGCATTGTCTTCACCTTTTATATATTACAACAATGCTGGCTTATTTGAATTTGAGGTAGACTTAAACTCACAGGATCTGTGTAAAACAAGTTTTTTCTATGTTGTATTTTTAATAGACAGTTTCAACTCAAACCCAGTTCTTTATTTGTGTATTGATTCCACTAGTGGTTGTTGTGTCTTTCATGGTTGTCCAAGGCACTTAATCAAGAGATGTGACAATTGCTCTAACTTTTGTTGATTTAGGGTGTCAACTGACCCAGGGTTGTACCAATCAGATTTGTTGACTGAACCTCTCAGGGTTGTGTCAGTTACAACCTCTGCCTGCTCTGACTTCATGCCAATGGCAGAAACATGACAGCTTGTGCTTGTTTGTTCTACAGAAACTTTTGACAGATCTAATTTTTATGGTGTCTTAATCAACAGCAAGGAATATGAGTAAAATTTAGCTTGGAGCTGGGATTCTATTTATCATCTTGTTGGAAAAATGACACTTAAAAAAACCTCAAATGGTTACTCAATTCTACATTTTTAGTAAGAATTTAGTCCATGTGGATATGTGACTGTGTTCAAGAAGTTTGCAGAATAATAGTGTATTTGAGGGAAATCCAGAAGTAGGTAATTAGGAAGCCTATGTTGTTTATATGTAGGAAGCACTGCTGATATTTAGTGTCTGGAGGTAAGTTATTGTTTGAAGGAAATATGGCCTTAAAGACCCTTCCAATATAATCTCTGGGAGCTTCTGATTCACCGCAGTGTTTATGGGACAGGTGGTCACCCAGCAGTAACGATGTTGGTGAAGATGCCATGTGTCATGTCGCACGTGGGAGAATCTGAGTTCGGTTCCTATCTCCAGCTCCAGTGCAGACTCTGGGAGGCAGCAATAGTGGCTCAAATACTTGGGTCTCTACCACCCACATGGGAGATTGGGATTGTGTTCCCAGCTCCTTGCTTTGGCCCTGGCCCCGCACCAGCTAGTGTGGGCCTTTGGAGAGAGAGCCAGTAAATGGGATCTGTCTCTCTCAAATGAATATATATTTTTTTAAAAGGGTGTTCATAAACAAAGACCAGGAAGCCTCAGTTTTACAGGGGAGTTATATTTCTAAGAAGCTGCCTATCTGTTGTGAACTAAAATACTACAAAAATGGAGGCATCTTTCTTGCAACATCATTAACCTGAGTTTTGGTTCTGGTTTTGCTGTGGTCACCTGTGCATGTCACACGGGTGAGATCAATACTAACCCATATCACTAGAAGAAATAATCAGTACTTTGTAAGTGGTCAGAAAAGCATTTGAAATTAACTGAAAAGTTAACATATTGTCTGACAAAATACTAGATTATTAAATATTAGTTGTTACCTGTTTAGAGGATTTCATTATAATGAAGTTTAGAATTATGAACAGCTTTTCCCCACCAGTTTTCATCTTTGGCTACTCTTTTTGGTGAGTAATAAGGTTAATACTTGGATCGTTTTGCAATAATCATATTTCAGATATTAGTCATATGTGTTGATTTGATCTTTCTGCATATATACTCCCTATTCATACAGCAACCAAGCACCCAGCCTATTTAATTAAATAGTTTTTTCATATAAAAGAAAACATGTTAAATGGAGACAAGGCTCTGAACCCAAAGAAGTTTATGTGCTAAATTAGCAACTAAACACAGTGCCAAAAGAAATATTTACATTGTATGCCACATTTTGGTATGCAAATGATTTGATTAAACATTTCCTGGAGAGGTTCCTAGGCTGAATCTAGATTTAGAGAGAAATATTTGACTCCCATGTTTTAGTTCTTCCACAGGCTGTTTCCACTTAGCTTGTAGGACGTAACAGACTCTTGGATTTCTTCTTACTTCACTGATGGCTGCTTTGCAGTCTCCCCTGCTGGCTTCTCCCTTTCTTACCACCAACTTTATATTTCAGTGCCGCAGGGCTCAGCTCTCTGTCCTCTTTATCTGTATCTACTCCATTGGTGGCTTGTTCCTGCCACACATCTTTCAATACCGTCTTTAAGCCAGCAACTCCCAAATGTATACCTTCAGCTCAGATCTTCCTCTGAGATCCAGACGTACAGATTCATCTGCCTCCACAACATCTCCCTGGGTGTGTAAGGACCTCCATACAGGAACTCCTCATCTTCCCTTCCAATCATGTTGCTCTCATCTTTCTTGCCTCAGCTAATGATAGTCAAGAGTAATTTCTGAAAAGAAACAAGGGCTGGATCCTGTAGGTACTTGTAGGCTTCTGTGTGGACAATGAGTTCTAAGAAGCCTTCATGGATTTTGAGCAAGAAGAGAAATGGCCTGACATACTCATTTTTTGAAAGTCTCATGCTGGTGGCTTTGTGGAGAACACACATTAGGGGCACAAGCGTATGAACTAGAGAGACTACTTAGGATGTGATGACTTGAATCAAGGTAGGAGTAGTTGAGATGAGGAGAAAGGTCAGATGCTGAATGTGTTTTTTTAAAAAATTATTTATTTGAAAGAGAGAGAGAGATTGAGAGAGAGAGAGAGAATACGAAAATGAATCTTTAAGCTGCTAATTCACTCCCCTAAAGAGCTGTGACAGCCAGGGTTGGGCCAGTCTGAGCCAGGAGCCTGGAACTTCATCTGAGTTTGTCATATGGGTGGCAGGGACCCAAGCATTTGGGTCCTCTTCCTCTGCTTTCCCAAGTGCATCAGCAAAGAACTGGATCAGAGGTGGAGCAGCTGAGACTTGAACTGGTGCTCTGATATGGGATGCTTGATGTAATATGAAGCTTTAATAGGATTTCTTGGTAGGCTGCAGTCTGTGAAAAAAAAAAAAAAGAGAGAGAGAGAGAGAGAGAGAGAAAGTCCAGGAAATGGCTCCTAAACATTTAGTCTAAGCAACTGGAGGGTGGAGTTACCTTCAGCTGAGGTGGGGAAGGCTACATATTGGGTTTGGGTTGTTTATTTGATATTAAAGTGAAATATTTGAATGGGAAATTGAATATTCTACTTGGGAAATCAGGACAGAGGCCTGGACTGGATCTATAAATTTGGGAATCAATGGTGTAGAGATCGTATTTAAAACCAAGAGATCATAAGAGATTTCTAGGATCTAAAACATTGAAAGGGGAATTTTGCAAAGACCTAGAGCATGGACTCTCAAACAGGTGCTTCAAACAGGATGTTTTGGCCTTGTCTAGAAACATTTTTGGTTGTCACAGCAAAGGGGCATGTTTGCTACTGACATTTAGTGGATAGAGGCCTGGGATGCCACCACAGTGACAGGAATGTTCCCTACAATAAGGAATCATCTGGCAAAAAATGTCAACAATGTCAAATCTGAGAAATCCTTGTGTAGGTGGAGGAGACAAAAATACCATAGACTGTGACTTTTAAGAGATGAGGTAGAAGAGGGGAAGGCAACAAAGGAGAATGAGAAAACATTATTGATTAAGTAGGAGGAACCAAAAAATTGTGGATGCTGGAAGGCAAGAGAAGAAAGTTTATCATCAAGGAGGTATATCAAATAAGATAGGAACTGAAAATAAATTGTATTTAGCAACATGCACATCTTTGGTGGTCTTGGCAAGACAGTTTCAGTGTGTGTGAGATGGGAGGATTTAAGGTACAGTGGAAGGAATGGGATTGGAGACAAGTGGGACAGAAAAGTCTATGGGCAGTTCTGCTGCAAAGGGGAGCGACACAATGGGTCACCAGCTGACCAGAGGTCAGCATCAGAGTTGGGTGTGAGTCTTAGGTGCAGTTGGACCACAGCAATGGCCTCAATGCCAAGGACAAGGCAAATTCAAGACTCAGGACGAGGGTCCAGAGTGAAGCAAAAGTACAGGGACCCATGATTTTGGAGTGTTGCCTTTCTGGGTCAGAGGCAAGTCTGATGGCTTGGAACAAATTAGAGCAGACAGTTCTAAGAGAGTCTATACTTTATGCACCATCTTTTGAAATAAAGGTTTGCAATTTGCTGTAATAATTCTAAACAATAATGCAACAGAAATTCCCTGTTACCCCTGACTTCTAGGGGTAGGCTCCTTTTGGGTTGCTTTCAAGGTGCAGGTGCGTTTTGGGTGGTCAGTGTCTGAGCCATTTCAGCAGCCACCTAATCTGACTCCGACTTGCTTCCCTTCACTCCCGTCTCTATTTCCAGGGTGATCTTTCTAAATGGTAATCTTATTACATTGTTTCCCTGCATAAAAACTGTTTATAGCATTCCATACTAGTTAAGATAAAAATCCAGACTCCTGGGGCTGGCTTTGTGGTGCAGCAGGTTAAGCTGCTGCCTGCCATGCTGGCATCCCCTGGCTGCTCTGCTTCCAATCCAGCTACCTGATAGTGTGCCCGGAAATGCTGCAGAAGATAACCCAAGTCCCTGGGCCCCTGAAGATCCATCCATTCAGGTCTCCCATGTAGGTGGCAGGAATCCTGAGCACTTAGGCCATGTTCTTCTGCCTTCCAAAGTGCATTAGCAGGGAGCTGGACGGGAAGTAGAACAGCTCGGACTCAAACCAGCACTCTGATATGGGATGCTGGCATCAGAAGAAGTGGTATAAGTTGCTGTGCCATAAAGCTGGCCACCTAAGAATAATTGTTGAACATGTGTCTCTTGCCAGACAGTACCTGGTGCCTAGGGTGCAGAATGAAAGGCATGTCTTGTCCAGAAGGAGCTGCAATTTAGCGTCCAGGCAGCCAAGGCAAGTGCCGGAGTGCAGTGTGATGAGTTCTTAGATCAAGCTGTACCTGAAGTGTTATCAGAGTCCAGAAGAGGAACATGTGATTGAGACTGAGAGTCAAGAGAGAATCGCAAGAGAAAGTGATGCCTGAACTGAGTGACGAGAATACTTAAGAGCAGGAAGCTAATGTGTGAACCAGGGGCAGACAGCTTGATGGGAACAGGATCGTCCATCATTTTCATCAGCTCTAACTTTTTTTTTTTATGCTAAAGATTTATTCATTTATTTGAAAGAGTTACACAGAGAGAGGAGAGGCAGAGAGGGACAAGGAGGGGGTCTGCCATCCAATGGTTCACTCCCCAGTTGGCCACAATGGCCAGAGTTGTGCTGATCCAAAGCCAGGAGCCAGGAGCTTCTTCCAAGTCTCCCACGTGGGTGCAGGAGCCCAAGGACTTGGACCATCTTTTACTGCTTCCACAGGCCACAGCATAGAGCTGGATTGGAAGTGGAGCAGCCAGGTCTCAAACTGGTGCCCGTAAGGTATGCCGGCACTTCAGGTCAGGGTGTTAACATGCTGCGCCACAGCACCAGCTCCAACCCTTATTCTTAACACCTCAAATAAATATACAATAGAAGTAAAAACAGTCTGCTTGATAGGCAAGCACAACTTTATTACAAGTCCCCTAATATCCATCATTGCCACCTCAAGTAAATATATGATGCGAGTTCCCCAGTGTCAACTGGATTCCTCCCTGGGCCCCTCCTATGGAGACTTCTGCAGGCATCCCTGCCCCATGTCCTTCACCCCACTCTGCCTCTCAAACATTACCTTTCCTAAAATTAGCATCATTCAGGCTCATGCAAAGACAATGAAGGGTATGTGGAATTGACGGAGAGGGCAAGCTTCAGTAGAGAGTGAGGCTTCGGGATTAGTAAGGACCAGGAAGGAGTTGGGAGTACATGCTGTACAAATGAACTGGCTGTAAGTGGCATCTCTCCTCTGCCTTTTACTTCAAAGAAGAACCAGCCCCCCCCCCCCTTTTTTTGGTTTCTGATTGTAGTGTAGAGGAAAAGGTGGAGAGGGCCTTATTTCTTAGTTAGGGAGCTAAGGAAGTTGGACCTACTATGGGCTATTGTGGTAATTTATGGGTCAGCTGGATCAAGCTAAGTGGTGCACAGAGAGCTGGCGAAGCGTTATTTCTGCTGTGTGTATGTGTGTCTGGAATATATTCACATTTGAATGGGTACACTGAGTAAATAAGATCATCCCTCACTGGTGTAGGCTGGCACCCAAATGGGCCAAAAAGGCGAGCACAGGCAAGTTAAGTCTCTGTATATGAGTTGGGACATCTTTTCCTACCTTGGTGTCAGTGATCCTGGCTCTTGGGCTTTCAGACTTGAACTTTGGACAGAATCATATGCAGTCTTTCCTAGGTCTCATGGGGCTTCTTTGGCTACATAATTATATGAGCCAATTTCCATTGTCAATCAATCAGTCAACCAATCTCTTAGTCACTCCCTTCTCTCTGTTTCTAATGTATAGTCCTGTTGGATCCATTTCTGTGGTGAATTCCATGGCTCAAGAGGAACATATCTGAGATTTGGTATGTAATTTTTTTAAATAATTTTTTAAAAAAATTATTTATTTGAAAGGCAGAAGTACAGAGAGGCAGAGGCAGAGGAAGAGAGAGGGAGAGGGAGGGAGGGAGGAAGGTCTTCCATCTGCTGGTTCACTCCCTAGATGGCTGCAATGGCCGGAGCTGAGCTAGCTTGAAGCCAGGAGCCAGGAGCTTCTTCCAGGTCTCCCAAGCACTTGGGCCATCTTCTGCTTTCTCAGGCCATAGCAGAGAGCTGGATCGGAAATGGAGCAGTCAGAACTTGAACCAGTGCCCATATGGGATGCCAGCGCTGCAGACTAGGGCTCTAACCCCTTGCGCCACAGCACTGGCCCCTGCTATATAATTTGTTTTATAGCATTATTGTCTTCTGATTATGAAAGAAATATATACTTATTATGCAAAATTTGGAGAATATAGGGAATTATAAAAAAAGAACAAAAGCACCAGAAATGTCACCATCTAGATATATGATCTGTTTATATTGTAAAATATTCTTCTAGTATATTTCATATGCATATTCAGGTGAATTATGTATCTATATGATCAGGATCTAACTTTATGGACAATTTTCCTCGGTGCTGTTTTTAAAATTGTTGTGAAATATAACATGAAGTTTACCATCTTAAACATTTTTAAGTGAACAGTCTGATGACATTATATACAACCACATTGTTGTGCTTTCCTGGTGTTTTTGTAAAACTCTTTCTACCTGTAGATATTGGTCCTCCTTTAATTCAAGAAAATTCTCTTTTGCAATATCTTGATTGCTTCTTTGGTTTCATTTGTTGTATGTGTAAGAGTAGATGTGTATGTTTTAACCAACTTCTCATGTCTTGATCTCCACTCTGAGGAGAGGTCAGCAACATGGATTCTAGTGGTTTTGTCTCTTATCTTCCTAGTTTTCTTTAGAATTTAAGTGTTGGCTTTGATAAGGGCAAAGTGCTTTTTTGCGTATGAGAGAAATCAGCAAAATCCTGCAGGTAAAACAAGAACTTAGTAAAAAAGAACTTTTGGTAGCCATACCAGGGATCAGAGCCACACAGGGTACCAGTGACTGTCTATCAGCAAACTTGTCCTTGCTTTCCTAGGTCACCTGCAGAGAAAGATTATTTGTCTCTCCACAGAGCATTATTTTTGGGTTTGGTGATGTGTCTACCCTGGCATCTGGAATTCAATGGGCTGTTCCCTGTCCTAGAGCCAAGAATCTGGAAAGTGAGTGGAACATCAGATGTGACTCAGTGTTCTGCAGTGACACTGAGAAGAATTTATCTGCACTCAGTTAACTGGTGGTGCTTCATGGGGATGAATGAGGAAGGCTGGAGGCATGTGAGGGTGTGAGTGGGAGAGGGTTGGGGCTGGAGATTGTTAAGAGGATATTTCAGCACCTAGCTCAGGGCTGGGCAGATTTTTTTAAAAGATTTATTTATTTATTTGAAAGGCAGAGTTACAGAGAGAGATCTTCCATCCACTGGTTCACTCCCCAAATGACTACAATGGCTGGGGCTGGGCCAGGCTGAAGCCAGGAGCCAGGAGCTTCATCTGGGTCTCCCACATAGGTATAGGGGCCCAAGCACTTGAGTCATCCTCCACTGCTTTCCCCGGTACGTTAGCTGGGAGCTGGATAGGGAAAGAACCAGCTGGGATTCCAACAGGTGCCAGTATGGAATACGGTGCCAGCCCTAATGGCAAATGTTTATTGCTTAATTCTAACCAATACATCCCCTTATTGAGAGTCTGATTTGACCTGGTTTTCAATGAATTTTGTTTGACCTTCTGATTTTCTTAGTTTTAACAGGTGGCTAATAAAATTAACTCAATGCTGATCATATGCATTGACTATACTTCATTGATAATAAAAATACTTACTAAATACATTTATGCTACAGAATTAATTGTTGTAGCAGTATTTATTCTATAGGGATAGGTCAAGGGCAATAATACAAGAAAGTATTTTTTCCTTAAATATGAAGTAAAATTTAAAAATTGTATTTATTTGTTGTATTTATTTATTTGAGAGGCACAGGGACAGAGAAGGAGAGCCAGATGTAGAGAAAGAGGAGAGAGGAGAGGGGGGAGAGGGAGAGAGAGAGAGTGCCTCTCTTTCATTTGCTGGTTCATTCCCCAAATGCCTGCAGCAGCATGAGCTGGGCTGGGCAAAGCCAAGAGCCGTGAACTCTGGGTCTCCTGTGTGGGTGGCAGGTACCCATGTACTCAAGCCATGACTTGCTGCCTCCAGCGTGCATTAGCAGGAAGTTGGAATTAGAAGGAGAGCTGGCACTTGAACCCAGGCACTCCAACATGAAACGTGGGCATTCCAAGTGTCTTCTCAACTGCTGTGCCAATCACCTGGCCCTAACATCAGTTGGATAGGTACTCAGAAGGCATTGCAGTTGGAGTTCTCCTCCCTACTTTTTCTGCCATTCTTCAAGGTCTAACTCTTTCAGTTAGAAAGAGTTAGAAGTTTTAGCTTCTCTCTAAAACCTCTTGCAGTCCTCCCAGGCCCCATCATGGTTCCTTCCTCTATGGTTTGAGTGTGTCCCTAAAAATTCATGTGTTGGAACCTTAATTCCCAGTGCAGTGGTATTGAGAGTAGTGGAACCTTAGAGGTGATTGGGGCTAAGGGAGATTAATATCTTTCCTACAGGAGGTGTTTCATTCTCACCAGAGCAGGTGGTTATAAAGGGAGGCAGCCCCTTTCTTGTTTTGCCTGTTCTACACAGGCCTGCTTGCCCTTCTACTTTTTTTTTTTTTTTTGATAGGCAGAGTGGACAGTGAGAGAGAGAGACAGAGAGAAAGGTCTTCCTTTACTGTTGGTTCACCCCTCAATGGCTGCTGCGGCTGGCGCGCTGCGGCTGGTGCACCGCGCTGATCCGAAGCCAGGAGCCAGGTGCTTTTCCTGGTCTCCCATGGGGTGCAGGGCCCAAGGACTTGGGCCATCCTCCACTGCACTTCTGGGCCACAGCAGAGAGCTGGCCTGGAAGAGGGGCAACCGGGACAGAATCTGGCGCCCTGACCGGGACTAGAACCTGGTGTGCTGGTGCCGCAGGCGGAGGATTAGCCTATTGAGCTGTGGTGCCGGCCTGCCCTTCTACTTTAAGTCATGAGTTGAAGCATCATGAGACCATCACCAGAACCTGAGCTGATACCTGTGCCATGTTCTTAGACTCACTGGTAACCATAACCAGGAGCCCAAATAAAACCCTCTTGTTTATATATTACCCAGTCTTGTGTTCAGTTGTAGCAATAGAAAATGTACCAACACACTTCCTCTGCATGGCCACAGACTAGTGCTGCCTCTTGCATTACACATGTGTGTTAAGGGAAAGAAACACTTAATTTTAAAGAGTATTTACTTTCATTTATTAGAGAGAGAGTGAGAGAGACAGCGAGAAAGCAAACACTAATTCCTATCTGGTTTAATCCCCAGATGCTCTCTTAATTTAATATCCACTTATGGAGTTGCACTATCAACTTGATTAATTAATCTTTGTTGAATTTTATTTCTAATTTTTTCTCCTGCTATAAATAATATAGGGCTAAGTATCCTTATATATTCATCATTGTGCCCCCCTTTAGTTATATTTACCTAATCATTCTTCAGAAAATTATAGGTCATTTCTAGTATTTTTCATCTGCATACACAAATCTTTACCCCTCTTTGAATGATTTTCATAGGTTTTGAAAAAATATTTATTTGAAAGAGTTAGAAAAAGAGAGGGAGGGACAGAAAGAAAGAGACAGACAGAAAGAGAACAAGAATCTTCCTGGAATCGCCACTTCCTGGAATAGCCACAATGGCCAGGGCTGGGCCAGGTGAAAGCCAGGAGTAGGTGCTTCCTCCAGGTCTCTCATGTGGGTTGCAGGGGCCCAAACCCTTGAGCCATCTTCTGCTGCTTTTCCCAGGCCATTAGCAGGCAGCTGATCAGATTTAGAGCAGTTGGGACTCAAACCAGTGCCCATATGTGATGCCAGCATTGCAGGTGGCAGCTTTACCTGCTACACCACAACACCAGACCTCCATAGGTTGTCTTTTGGTCAAAGGATGTGAACCCTATAAAAATTTGGGATTAAATATCACCAAATTATGCCATAGAAAGGTTATGTGAATTTGCACAGTCATTATCAGTGCATGGTTTCCCTCTCACCCTATTCTTGACCACTTGGGATTTATGAATACTTAAAAATTTGATTGGGTACATTTTGTGGCCAGCACAATTTCTCTAGGGAAGTGTGTCCTACTCAATTAGCTAACTTAGAAATAACTTTCCCCCATAAGTGTGTGGCTGCCTGTGGGGGAAAAAAAAAAAAAAACCTGGGATTTGCAACACTATTCATTAGAGAATGCACCAAGGTGTGAGGTGGGACTTGGCAAGTCGGTTTAATTGCTGTTTACCCAAAGACCATGGAAAAAATGGCCTCTTCTCTAAGGGAACCGTACAGCATGCAGCCTCGTGATAACTTTTGCAAGTTGTTCTCAGGGATGTTTATTATACACTAATGGGGTAAACAGGTCAGTGGTATTTAGGCCTATATCCAAGACCCTTTGAAAGGATTTAGAGCAGGAGATTAATTGATGAGGTCCTTTCAAATATGGCTTTCAGTCCAGCAAATTATATTTAGACACCCGGCACTAGAAATATGTAGACAAATTGGAGAGAGTTCAGAGAAAAGCAATAAAAATGATGAAGGGAACGGAGGGACTGATTTATGAGCAGAGATTAAAGAGACCAAAAACACAGAGCCTGGACCCAGGAATGACTTCAGGGAACACGATAACAGCAGATATTTGAAAGGTGTAAACCACCAAAGCGAGCACTTAGTTTAGTACCCAGAACATAAGCAACACCAGTGAGTGCAATGGAAGAGAGGAATGGAGCTTACTCACTTATCCCGGAGTGTCTCTGGGGAGAGGGTCGAAGTTCCCTGCCTGGAAACTTTCAGTACCAGACAGCACTCAGCCCCTCGTACAGAGGATTCTAGACTGGAAAAACAAGAAAATAGACCTGTGGGTTAGATCATGCCAGACTTTGGAGCCCTTCCACATCGTTGCCTCATGGTGACCATATATCTGGGGTCCCAAAGGTAAAGTAATACGCTCATCTCATTTTTCATTTCCTGACTTTAAATGCTTCTTTGAGTTAGCAAGTTTAATCATGTTGGGACAGATGCTTTTCCAATCATGTCTTCTCTACATGTAGTAATCAAGGTGGGTGCTGAAGTGATCATCCAGGTAGATGTGGTTCAGGTAGACAGTGGTTCACGTGGACAATGTGGTCTCCCTGGTGTCTGTCCACACCCATATGACACCATGAAAGAGGACAAAAAAGACAGCCAAACAGTGAGGAACAGAACCCCACTACCCCAGGCCAGGAAGGCCTTGTAATTTTTACCCCAAAGCTCACCCCTGTATCAGGAATCTAGGTTTGTGTTTTCAAAAACTCACCAGCGTAGCGGGTCCCATGGCAAGGGCATGTGAGGGCCTGTTTGAGGGATATGGTCTTGATTTTGGTCTCCTTGTACTGTCAATAAATGAAAGGTTAATTTGCTAAGATTTACACTGGCGAGGATTCAAACACACAAACACATCCCTCTGTGTTGGTTAAATCATTTTGCCTCTTCATAACAAGCCAACAAGTATTTAACAAGCAGTTCTTGTGGACGGATGCTGGGTTAGCACCATGTGGAATGCCCAAGCAGGCCTCTGTGTGATGCTCGGAATTGATGCTGGGACAACTACAGGTGGTAACAGAGTGTGGAGGCCCAAGGCCGACTGTGTGACAACTCTCATTAGAGGTGTATGTGTAGGAGAGGCAGCCTTTATGGTGTTGAGGAGCTTGAGCTGTGGCCACAGGCATGGGCTTCTGTGCTTACTAACTGTGTGACCATGGTCTAATTAGTTAACTTCCCTCCATCTCTGCATCAGTAAAAACTGTGATAAGGACATTTCCTAGCTCATAGTGTGACTGGGAAGTTAAATAAATAAAATATACAATGTGCCTAACTATTCTTGTTCAAGGTAAACAAGCACTCAATAATTGTTAACTATATTATCTTCTCTTTTTTCCCCATCTTAAAGACCACAGGGGCTTCCTGTAATCCTATGTGGGGAAGGGAAAATGATATTCCCCTCTAAAGATACTTCTTACTTTGTTGGCCATGACTTACCAGAGGATCTATGAATTCAGTGTGAAGTTCTAAATTTTGATATTTAAATTTTAATATTTTAGGGACAGGCATTTGGCCTTGTGTTGATCTAGCCAGTTGAGATGCCCACATCCCATTTTGG
Source organism: Oryctolagus cuniculus (assembly GCF_964237555.1). Classification (NCBI taxonomy): domain Eukaryota; kingdom Metazoa; phylum Chordata; class Mammalia; order Lagomorpha; family Leporidae; genus Oryctolagus; species Oryctolagus cuniculus. The sequence goes on from NC_091442.1 coordinate 67,066,814, forward strand.
AATCCCTGAGTTTGAGACTCAGCTATGCCTCCTATTCTGGCTTCCTGTAAATGCACACTTGGTGATGGCTGAAGTACTTGGGTTGCTGCCAACCACATGGGAGACTCAGATTGAGTTTCCTGCTCCTGGCTTTGACCTGATCCAGCCATAGTTATCGTGGGCATCTGGGGACTGAATAAGCATATTGGAGCTCTGTCTGTCTGTCTCTCTGCCTCTCAAGTAATAAAGAAGTAAAAATTAAAACTCTTATTGCTGAATACATTTAATGTTTCAATACTTTAAAAAATATAATTTGGATTTTGACTCATATCTATGCCTACCTTACAACTAAGCACTCATTTGATTTTAGTGCCCACATTTGCTCCCAGTTCATAACAGCATTGATATCAAGGACTGAGCAAAAGTGACAGCTTTAAACTTCCCCTTAAACTGGAGTGTGGGCCGCCCCTTTTTCTATATTGTTTCTCAAGTTTGAGAAATCTGAGAGTATAATTAACACCATGGCAGGTAGGCATGGCGAAGACAGGAAAGTATATGTAGGGCAGTCACAGGAGAATCTGAAAAAAAGGAGAAAGTTCCAGAAACAGGAGGCAGTATCAGACAGTGTTTTAGTGTGAACTCTGAGCTAGGATGATTTGGGTTCTGATGCTAGCTCAGCTGCCCAGGCTGTGACCTTGGAGCCCAGAGGCCATCACAGATACATGAGGATTAGAGAATTATTTCCACTCAACCCCTTGTCCCATCCACCTGCAGACGTGGATTTGTCTCACTAAACACCAACATCCCTTTACTGATGTAGCATGACACATGGGCAGAAGAAGTGAATTTTCAATACCCTTAGAAAGACTAGCTAATGTATTAATTGGGCAAAAGTTTGGGCAACAGAGACACTGCAGGTTTACATGGCCATGGCTGTGATGATATCACTTCCAATCTGCCATCATGGGGTAAAGATATTGTGAAGGGAACAACTTGGGTACAATGCACAAAAATTCCATAGGAGCCAGTTGCTCATCTTTGGGTGGCATGGCAGGAGAGGATATTTAGGAAAAGAGACCCAAAAGCCCATCTGGGATGGTCATTGGGAGTAGTGAGATTGATTATATTAAATACATAATGTTGGATCTTTGCAGATTTGGGGATAACAAATCGTTAATGTTCCTGCTGTGCTTGGCCATCCCAGTGTACAATATGTGTCTTGAGTCCATGAACTTAGTCACCTCTCCTCCAACCCCCAGAGCAGAAAACATAGCAGATACTCTTGACTCAGCTTCTGGATTCACTCAGCTGTGGGGTCCCAACAGATCCTCTCCACTCTTGAGAGAGCACAGAGAAAAGCAATGTTCTGGTTGACTGAAACGTGGCTGGAGGGCAGCAGCAGGGTTTGGAGGGAGACCAGCGGATTAGCTTTAATTGAGTCTCAGTTTTCTCATGGGAAAAATGGGGGTAATTTAAAGGACAAAAGAAGATAATCTCATCTGGGCCCTGGCACCCAATAAATTGTAGCAATCATCATAATTTATATTCAGCAGATAGAAGAGGGTGGGGAACAGAGTGGGCTCCCAGCCCAGAGAATTCAGATAGAAGAAAAACTTTGGTTGCTTTGTCATCAAGGCCTTTTAATCTCTGCTGGCCACCCTCAGGACCTCTAGAAAATAGACACCTGACTCTCGTGTGTTCATGGGAGCATATTGCTTGCAGGGCATGAGCATATGGAGAAAGGACAACTCACTTTCCAGGGACCAGCAACTACTTCCCAGCCTAGTTCTGGGGCTCTGGGCATGAACATATCTGGTTAACCAAAGGGTGCTTGTTCATTTTCAGCATGTAGCTGACGAAGGTGAACTTGAACTCTGTAGATAGATTGGTATTGTGTGGGTTGAAACCAATATCTGTGCATAACAAATATAAGAAGACCTGGGACATTAGCATCCAGCTCTCTGATGTATGCTCGGCCCCTTCCCTGCCTTAGTCTTCAATTTCCTCTTTGACAAGGTCATTGGAAGAGTGTGTTAAATACTTCCCAGTTTTTTCAGTTGATCTATGACTGTGTCTTGTGGTTCCTGGGTATTTTCTGATTTTCTTAAATGTCTTGGAGCCAACCACCATATTCTTAGAAAGATGACCTCAGGAGAATTCTATTCTGTGAACCTCACTTATACAGAACAAGTTTTTTTTTTTTCTTTTCTGAAAATTGTATTAATTTATTTGAGAGGGAGGGAGGGAGGGAGGAAGGGAGAGTGAGAGAACATGCAACCATCTACTGGTTCACTCCACAATGGCTAGAGCTGGGCCAGGCTGAAGCTGGGAGCCAAGAACTCAATCCAGGTCTCCAGGTGAGTGATGGGGACTCACGTACTTGAACCATTGTTGCTGCCTCCCAAGGTCTGCATTAGCAGGAAGCTAAAGTCTGGAGCCAGAGCCAGGAATCAGGCAGGTAGTGTGATGTGGAATGAGAGTGTCTTAACCACTATCCTAAACTTAAATGAATCTTTAATTTGAGCACCAGCTCAGCCTTAATTTCTCCTTTTCTCTCTACTTTCTCCATTTGGGCTTACTCTGCATTGATACTTCCATGACATGATGGAAACGGGAGGTGAATGCACTGTGCATAGATGTGAGGGAAATCTTTGCTGCCATTGACTAAGTGACAGTTACAATGCATGAAGGATCAGGTGGAATTTAAAGCCCCTTAGGTGGGTCCAGAGAGGAGACCACAATAACCTGGGGAAGCAATAGGAAGGTAGAGAACATGTGACTGAAGAACCCCTCCTTACAGGGTACCTCCCAAACCAAGGCTCCTGGGCCTTAAGAAAACAAAGACATTTCACAGTCAAGTCCACTAACACTACACCCCACTAGGTATTGCTGGTACCATTGCCAGGAGGGTCAGCTCCTCCATCTCATCAACCCCATCAAGTTAAATTCAGGAAAGGGGGGGCTGAAATGAGCCCAAGGGGGATACTGAAGTTTGCGTCTATAAAAATACCACCTTGGGCCCAGGAAACATGAATGGAATTTTCTGTGGGCACCCCTGGCTGTGAAGTCTGTATCAAAAAGGCAGGAGCCAGACTTTCTGTAGCCTGAGTTCTCCTAACTTGTTTGTGTTTTTGTGAAGTTTCAGGGATCTGAAAAGCATGAGTGCACTTAGGGACCCTGTAGGCTCCTTTGTAGAAACAGGCACATTTCCAGGAGTGATCAAGAGCAGGAAGATGGGATAGGAGAGGGAGGATGTAGGAACTTTCTGTGCTTTCTAATTTTTCTGTAAGCCTAAAGTTGCTTTAATAATTTATTAGTTAAAAACACTTAGAGGTTAGTGTTGTGGCACAGTGGCTAAAGCTGCCTCCTATGATGCTGTCATTCCACATGGGCACCAGTTCATATCCTGGCTACTCTACTTCTGATCCAGCTCCTTGCTAATGGCCTGGGAAAACCAGTGAAAGATGGCCCAAGTGCTTGGGCCCTGACACCTGCTTGGGAATCCCAGATGAAGTTCCTGGCTCCTGACCACAGCATGATGGCTCTGCTATTGCCATCACTTGGAGAGTGAACCAGTGGATGGGAGACCTCTCTCTCTCTAACTATTTCCAAAATAATAAAATAAAAATCCATAAAAAAGACAATTGATGAGGAGTATTCACATTCTTTTAAAAAATACTTATAAGTTTTCATTATTTTCATTGAAAGATACACACATGGGACTTGCTTTATGGTGTAGCATGTAGGGCTGCCACCTGCAGTGCCGGCATCCCATATGGGTGCCAGTTCAAGTCCCAGCTGCTCCTCTTCTGATCCAGCTCTCTGCTATGGCCTGGGAAAGCAGTAGAAGATGGCCCAAGTCCTTAGGCCCTTGCACCCATGTGGGAGACCTGGAAGAAACTCCCGGCTCCTGGCTTCTGGTTGGCCCAGCTGCAGCCATTGCAGCCATTGCAGCCATTTGGGAAGTGAACCAGCAGATGGAAGACCTCTCTCTCTCTCTGTGTCTCTCTCTCTCTCTCTGCCTCTGCCTTTCTGAACTCTTCCTTTCAAATAAATAAATAAAATTAAAAAAAGACACAGAGCACACGCATTCATCTGCTTTTCACTCCCCAAATGCCCACAATAGCTGGGATTGGGCCAAGCTGAAGCCAGGATCTCATTCTAGGTGGAGTGAGCTCATTTCAGTGTCAGGGACCCAAGTACTTGAACCATCACTACTGCCTCCCAGAGTGCACATTATCAGGTGAGCCTGAACCAGAAGCAGAGGTCAAACAGGAACCCAGGCACTCTGCTGTAGCACGTGGGCATCCCATTAAGTGGTGTCTTAACCGCTGTGCCAAATGCCTATCCTTGAGTAGGTCACTTTAAAAATTACTGACCATGTATCTGTCTATACACCTTTAAAATTTTTTATTTAAAAGGTAGAGTGACAGAGAGAGAGGCAGAGTCAGAGAGAGAGATATCTTCTGTTCACTGGTGGCTCACAACAGTTAGGACTGGGCCAAGCTGAAACCAGGAGCCAGGAACCCCATCCAGGTCTCCCACAAGGTGGCAGTGACTCAAGTACTTTTTTCCCTTCTAGGTATCCAGGAAGCTGGATAGCAAGCAGAGGAGCTTGGACTCTGATATGGGGTATGGGTGTCCCAAGTGGTAGCTTAACCTGTTATGCCACAATGCCTACTCATATGCCCCATTTTTTCATTGTTACTGGCCCCCAGTCATTTCATAATAAAAAACAATAAATTGTATGCCAAAAAGGAAACAAATGAGTAAAGAGGTAGGTCACTGTTGACCTGGCTGTGGGTGGGGCCGCTGAGGGCAGAGATGAGCTTAGAGCTTGACATGCAATAGATATTCAATAGCAGTGAAATGAATGGATGGATAGATAAATGTGCAAAGGAGGAGAGTGGGCTTTTTTGGGACACAAGGCACTTCTGATATAATGCCCTGGGGCAATGCTCAGGTACAGAAAGCCTCTGAGGCTCAGCCTTGTCCCTTGCCTGTGGTTTAGAAGCTACCCTCACCTGTTGCATCCCTGGCCTCCTTACAGTACGGTACAACCAGCTTGCCACATTTCTGTTGTCTCCAAAGATAAATGAACAGGGCTTCTCTGACATAAGGATTTTTCTATCAATTGTAAGGGAATAGAAGCAAATAAGAATTTCTTTCTCAAAGCCGCTAGAATATTTAAAAATTCTTAGTGTCCTAGGCCCTGATATATAGTTCTTGCCCTGTGTCTGCAGTAGTAATAACTGGATAATCCTTTGGTCTCCGGTGATTGGCTTTTATTCCTTGTCACATCACCCTTCTTGCTATCTAACTTGCTCCGTGTTCTTGATTATTGCCTGGCTCATTTGCTCTGGGTGAAGATTCCTTGGTGGAAGGCTGCTTCCTATCTTCTTCACCATCCTATCTACAAGGCTTAAAGGAGGGAGGGCCGCTGCTATAGTGGGTATTGTCACTGAAGAATGAATGGAGACCCAAGAGGCAAAGCCAATTTGAAGGATAATTTGTTTTCCAATTTTTAATTTTTATTTATGTGAGAGATTCAGAGGGGGAAAGAGAGAGAGAGAGAGAGAGAAAGAGAGAGAGAGAGAGAGAGAGACAGAGACACTATCTATCTCCTATCTATCTGCTGGTTCATTTTCTAAATGCTTGCAACAGCTGAAATTGGGCCAGGCTAAAGGCAGGAACTCACTGCAGATCTCTCTCATGGTGGTGGCAGGGACACAACCACCTGAGCCATTACCTGTTGTCTCCCATGGGATGCATTAGTATGAAGTTGGAATTTGGAGCAGAACCAGTCCTCAAAGCCAAGCACTCCAATGTAGGATTCAGGCTTCCCAAGCAATGTCTTAACTGCTTAACCCCAAATGCCCACCCTTGAAGAAATTTGAAGCTCAGTTGGAGATATCAGTAGAACTCAGAGACATTCAACACACAACTGGAAATATGTATATTCAAGTTATTCATTCATTTGAAAACCATTACCTAAGCACTGACTAGGTTTTGGCTACCAAGCAGGTGCTCTATATACAGATTTGAATTTCTTTTTTTTTTTTTTAATTTTTTTTGACAGGCAGAGTAGACAGTGTGAGAGAGAGACAGAGAGAAAGGCCTTCCTTTTCCGTTGGTTCACCCCACAATGGCCGCTGCGGCTGGCGCACTACAGCCGGCGCACTGCGCTGATCTGAAGCCAGGAGCCAGGTGCTTCTCCTGGTCTCCCATGCGGGTGCAGGGCCCAAGCACTTGGGCCATCCTCCACTGCACTCCCGGGCCACAGCAGAGAGCTGGCCTGGAAGAGGAGCAACCGGGACAGAATCCAGCGTCCTGACCGGGACTAGAACCCGGTGTGCCAGCGCCACAGGCAGAGGATTAGCCTATTGAGCTGTGGCGGCGCAGGCCCAGATTTGAATTTCAATGTCAGTTACCCAAGCTCAGGAGTAGAACCTCCAGACCAAGTTCTTAACTTCTGCTACCAATTTGCTGTGTGGGTTGAACTGAATCGCTCAACCTCTCTGTATGGAGCTGATATTCCATCGCCTTGCTGGCCAGTTGTGAGGATTAATTGGCATTTATAGAATGCTTTGTGATGCAGAGATGAAAGCTCTTATGCTTCTGCCAAATCGTGTGATTACAGTAGTGTGGTGGGATGAATGATTTAGAGCTTATGAAAGACTTTGAAGATGAAAAGAGACTAAGCCTTATTATGATTTCTTTTAGCTCCTAGGCAGAACTGACCCTGAGGTTTATGTGCCCCTGAGTCTTTCCGGCACCACTGAGAATCTGCCTTTTTCTTGTCCCTTCCAAGAAGTTACGTTGGTCCTCACATTTTTTTTATTTTGCATCATTTCTAAAAGAAAAATCAAAGGCAGCATCCTGTGTTATAGAAACACAACTTCAATGAGTCTGTGGCTAAGGGAGGAGGAGGAGGAGGAAAGTAGAGAACGTGTTTTTCTCTGGCACTCTTTACTGGACCTGGGTCCCACTGCCCACCGAGGGTTGGTACCAATGAATTCTATAGAAAGATGGAATGATTCCCTCAAAACAAAGCCAGGTAGGAACCAGCCTAACGTGTGGCTTGAGACATTACTTCTTTAGATGTCAGATTTAGAAAATATGTTCAGAACCCAAGCCTCTGAACACAGGTTAGAGCCGCCTCATATGAGAGACAATATTCACCTGTGTATTGTGCCTCTCTGGAATTTTCCTCCTCCTTGAAAGCTCACAAGGTCCCTTCTCTGGAGATGGAAAGATTCCATCTGGTACTGTAGGGCTTCCCACAACCTCCTTGTGACTTCCTCCGACTTGGAGTGAGGCATCACTGGAATGCATCCATGGTTGGATTCTGGGTCTGGTATGACTGAATTTGTATGGGACCCAGCCTAGTTAATCTTACTTGAAAGGAGTCTATGATCTTCTTGTTTTTTTTTTTTTTTTTTTTTTTTTTTTTAAGCCTACTTGGAACAGAAAATGTGAGATGGATATTAATGGTGATAGAAAAGATCATAAGGCTTCCTTCCCATTCTCTTCTTACATATAAACTCCAGAACCATTGCCCAGTTTTTCCAACCCAAGGATTAGGTCTATACAGGCAGGTTTAAGGTTTAGGTGTTGGGTACCTCCTGATTTCCACCTGCCTGGAGGTTTTGCTGCCGAGGTTTATGTGGTGTTCCTGATATGCAGTAACTTGATCCTGGAGGCAGTGTACCCAGAAGGGACCTGATTTTGTTTAGAGTCATACCTTTGTTCAAAAGAAGCCTACACGATTGGAAGAAGTAGTCAACTTCTTAATTCCAGAGGGAGGTAGAATTTATCTTTATTAGCTCTTTCAGAATCTGACTGGTGAACACAGGGAGTTTACTTAGTTGGCTCTCTGTATCCTTCCCTGTGTCCCCATATCACTTCCACTTCATGTGCACAGCCCATGGGTCTCTTTTTAATTTATTTTTATTTATTTGAGAAGCTGAGAGACAGAAACCAACAGACAGAGATCTCCCCATCCATTGGTTCACTCTCCAAATGCCTGCAACAGCTGGAGCTGTGCCTGGCTGAAGCTGGGAACTGGAAATTCAATCCAGGTTCCCCACATGGGTGGCAGGGACCCAATTATTTGAGCTACAGACTGTATTGGGAGGAAGCTGGAATCAGAATTGGAAGTATGACTTGAACCCAGGCACTCTAATATGGGACATGGGTACTTACCCAGTGCCTTAACTGCTAAGCTAAATGTTCACTCTCTGGGGTCTGTTTTAAGTACACAGTTATTAGTATCATTTGGGAGATGGCACATGAGTTTGTTGATACACTGTCTTACTTCCTAATATATTTTTAGGTGAATGAGGGTTTGGCTTTTGAAAAGCCCAAAGCATATGCAGTTTAAGTCAACAATGACAACAATTAACACAGACTTTCCCTGAAAACCTTCTCCGGGAATTCTTATCACTGTATAAAATTCACTGTTGTGCTAGGCTTAAAATGCAAGCTGTAATTCTGAGCCTTGCCACATGCCCTGGCGTTCCTGGAACGTTTGTGTCCGAAGGGCATGTATCTGAAGGCCAAGTGGAGAAAGCACCCATATCACAGTGAGTAGATGTGAGAGGAGAGTTTTCATCTATCATTTCAAAGCCTTTTAGTCATTCACAAACAGGCAGGCTATTCAGTAACATAAATGAGTTTTCCACTTCTAAACAGTGATATAATAATATAGTAGTTGGATCCAAGATTCTGTCCCAGAAAGTCCTATTTCTTGGCAGTTATTTTAAATGGTGCAACTGAGTGCCGTTGAACATGGAGGGATATTTCTCTGTCCAGGGCTTGCTGATGTTATAAGATTGCTTGATGAAAGGTGCTTTGTGAAAATACACCCTTGTTTTAAGAAAATATTATTCAATTTTTATGCTATATTTGTGTTAATACATTTCTCTATAGCTAGAGTTGCATTATTTTAAAGGACATTTTCTATATATTTATTATTATATGATTTTTATTGTCTCTGAAGATTGTTCCCAGTAGTCTTCTATAGATCTTGTTTTTGTTATGTCTGATTCTAATTTTATCCAGGGATGGCTGTGGTTTGATGAGTTTAAATCACAGGAAGGACATGTGCCAAATTAAAGGCTTGTTAGTAGTTCTTTTTTTTTTTTTCCTATGCTGGGTATTTTTAACCCCCCTCCTCTTGCCGAGGAGAAATAGAGTTTTCTAAGAAGGTATATTTAAAAATTTTTAAATTGGTGACTTCTGAAGAAGTCTGAGAATGCTACCATACAGAAAAGGGCTAGGGGATCATTTGCAAGAGAAACATGAAAATGAAATATTAATATGATCAGGCACTTGCTTCAAGGCTTTTGTTCTCCCCAAAATAAATACTGCCACATTTCATTTATGTAAGCCCGCTGTCTAATATAGTTGATATCTCTGTCTTCATTATTTAATTGTAGACCCGAGGAGTCATTGGAGGAGGGCATCTGGTCTCACAGTGGATTTTGTTTATTGGTTGTGGTCAGGTTGGAGACCTCTGGGAAACAGGCAGTTTCTAAATACAGCAGGTTCTAGAAGTCCCTAACTTGCTTTATGCAAAGAATTGCTTGTTTAGCCAGAGTTTGGTAGCTGTCTGACTGCCTATAGATGTAGCCCAGTGACTGTCATGGTTCCTTATGGGGAACCCACCAAAGAATTATCTCAGTACTCATGGAAGAAAATCTCCCCAGTTAGAGTTGGGATGGAAAGCGTGGTTTGGCCAACCTACTAGGCTTGACAGCGTATTAGAGCTGAAATCTTAATTTGAATGGAAAGATAAGATCCGGGGGTTCCTATATATATTGAAGTTATAAGCCACGTTTTTTGGAGAGAGCATGAACAGGCTGTTTGAGCTTCCCTTAACTAACTAAGCCTGGAGGGTCGAACACTACAATTCCTAAGCAGATATTGCATTCCCCACACCCTGCACTGTGGACCTGCCCCAGCAGTTACCCTCATGTGGTCTCTTCTGGCCACATGGATGAGAACCATGTTGATTTATTGAAAACCTGAATTGGTTAGCAGGGGCCACATTCAGGTCCTTCAAGGCCCTGGCAGTTGGTATAAGTGGGAGATGATGAAGATAGGGGGCAGCATGGTGACCAGAGTGCTGTTTTTCAAAGGGGGCCATTTTACCTTCTGCTGGGTGAGTTTTTGCAGAATAACAGTGCAGGCCCCCTGCTAGATGCTTACGTATCTCCCAGGGTTTATATGTCAGCAACTTGTTCAAAACTTTGAAGGATACTGAACAAACCCCATGAAAATGCTTGCAGGGCAGATTTGACCATGTTCTATTGGTTTGTCATCTTTGTCCCGGAGCAGTGGCTTATGTTGCAAGCAAACTCAAGGCCCTATTTTCAAAACATAAATTATGTGACAGCCTTTTTTTCTATTTTAAAATGAGATCCTTAGATTATATAACAAATATAGGGAGAGGACATAGAGAGATGGGGAAATGTTGGTAGACTGGTACTAGGTTACAGCTAGATAGGAGTGAGAAGTTCTGGGGTTCTGTTGCACAGAGGGTGACTATGGATAATGCTGATGGTAATGTTATTTTTCTGTAATAATCTATAAGATATGGTTTTGGATGTTTTCATAATCAAGAAATGTTAGATGTTTAAAGAGATAGATATATTTACCCTGATTGTATATGTGTACTAAAACATCATATCATACCCCATAAATGTGTATAATTTTTGTGTTACAATTTTTTAAAAATTATGAGTATGTTACTTTAACTATAATAAAAAAGGAGAGGTTAACAGGAAAGAATCATATTATAATGTGTATTCTAACATGTAAACACTCAGATATGACAATATTAGAAGTCAAAAAATTCTTATTAATTTATAAAGTGTGCCCTTGGGGGCAGCATTGTTACCATGGAAAACCAAGAAGAGGCTTCTTCACATAAATCCAACCCTGCCTTCTTGAACTTTTCACTCATCAATCTTAGCTCTGCCCCCTTGTGCCTGCAGATTGTATTTCATTTTGCCTTTGTGGGCCAACTTTTAAAAATGTGAGAAGTTTCTGTGTCTCCTCTCTCACCCTTCTTATGCCCAGATCTTGTCTTTTATGGTCAATCATTTCTAGTTCCTTTAACTATTCATGACACAGTTCACCTCCCAGTGACCTCCTTAAGCCCTGCATCTGTTGTTATTTTTTCATAAGCCTGCGACCCCATCCCCTCTAGTCTTTCACTTATTATTTTTAAAAGACTTATTTCTTTATCTGAAAAGCAGAGTTACAGAGAGAGAGGTGGGGGAGAGACGCAAAGAGAGAGATCTTCCATCTGCTGGTTCAATCCCCACATGGCCTCAATGACCTGGACTGGGCCAGGCTGAAGCTGAGTCAGGAGCTTTTTCTGAGTCTCCCATGTGGATGCAGGGGCCCAAGCATTTGGGCCATCCTCTGCTGCTTTCCTAGGTGCATTAGTAGGGAGCTGGATCAGAAGTGGAACAGCTGGGACTTGAGCAGCACCCTTATGGGATGCTGGCGCCAAGGTGGCGGCTTCACTTGCTACGCGAGTGCCGGCTCCTCCCTTCCAGTCTGGAGTTCCTCCTTGCTCCTTCACTTCTCAGCCTCAGTAGTGGACATTCATAGTCACTCATGTAGAATGCTCTGGATTGTGGTGTTCCGTGTGGCAGCCACAGCCATTCTTGGGGTTGTGGTGACTTAGGAAATGAAGCCCTTATTTTGAGTGCTGGGCTATCTCTGGGTCAACTGAAAATTGCCGGATTTGACTGTATTTGACCAACAGAATAGCCAACACCAATATTTTTCACCAGTACAGTTAAACACAGTCACATCTCACCTGTCGGTCCATTTCAGCAGGTTCCTTTGTTGCTTACATCACCTTCTGAGTGTTGACACTGTCCAGGTGGGGGGACTGCAGTTTTTTCCAGAATACTGTTCTTCTGCTCTTTTGTCCTAATTGGCTGCTTCAATCTCCACATCAATTCTAACATTAAGCAGTCTCCTCTTTAATAATGTTTTAAAAAATAGTTTGAGAGGAGAGAAAGAGCAAAAGAAGAATGAAAGAGATCCCACCTACAAGTTTACTCTCCAAATGCCCACAGTGGCTGGGGCTGAGCCAGGATTGTAATTAGGAGCTAGGAACTCAATACGCATCTCCCACGTGAGTGGCAGGAACCCAGTTCCTTTGGCCATCACCACTGCCACTCCAGATCTGCATCGGCAGGAAGCTAAAGTCAGGAGCTGGAGCTGCAGCTGCAAATTGAACCCAGACACTCAGTGTGGGATGTGGGTGTCTTAGCCGATATCTTAACATGCCTGATCTCAGAAGCTAAGCAGGGTCAGGCCTGGTTAGTACTTCGATGGGAGGAAGCTTTGTAAAAATCCATGTCCAGAAGATTAAATCAGAATCACTCAATTATGAGCACTCTACAGGGAAGCCAGAATTGAGGGTTACTCTAGTAGCCACAGAAGTCTCTCCTTCCTCTCCTATTTCTCCCTCTCCTTTTCTTCCTCCTCTTCCTTCTCCTACTCCTTCATTTCCTTTTATTGAGGGTTGAGGAGGGAGATGGAGAGGAAGAGATGGGGTTGGGGAGAGGATTGTCATCTACTTGTTCACTCCCAAAATTCCCACAGTGTCTGGCACTGGGCCAAGGCTGAAGCTGAAAGCTGGGAACTCAGTCTAGGTGTCCCACATGGGTGGCAGGGGCCCAACCACTTGAGCTATCACCTGCTGCCTCCCAGGGTCCACATTAGCAGGAAGCTGGAATCAGGAGCTAGAACTGGGATTTGGATACAGGTACTCCAATTTGGGACACAAGTTTCCTAAACTGGTGTCTGAACCACTAGGCCAGATGCCCACTGTGGAGTCTTGTGTTTGAATTCAGCTTGTGACATCATTTGTAGTTAAGTCACCCAAGTTGAAAATTAGATGTCAAAAGTTAACATTGCAAATTGCTTTTTTGTTAAAAATTTTTGTTTTTCTCTTCAACTGATTACTTGATGTGGGGAGCAGCCCGGACTGGACTGAGTTACTGGAATTAAGACTTATTCTATGCATCTGCTCTCCCACAATATGGCGCTGGTAGAGAAGTAAACAGCTTCCACACAGCTGCCTCCAGTTCAGCTAATAAACTGTAGGACTTGCTCCTGATTGGAGGAGAGCAGCGTACTCGGCGTGTGGGCAGCCGAGTTAGGATTGGCGGAGGAGGACTATAAAGGAGGAGAGAGACGGCATGCACCAGGAACATCTAAGGGGAACATCTAGCTGAAGGAACACCCGTGCAGCCCCCGAGAAAGCCGGCCGGCGGTGTGCCGCTCCCCTGCGGAAGTGGGGAAAGCGGCCAGGGGGAACTGCCCTTCCACGGAGGTGGAAGGGATAGTAGCCAACCCGGGAAGAACCAGCAGCAAACCCGGGGAGGGCCGAGCAGACGAAAGAACAGCGCAGGGTCCTGTGTCGTTCCTCCACGAAGAGGGGGAGCGACATAATGGTGCCGTGACTCGGATATGAAGCCTAGGCAGGATTTAGTGTTGCTCCTCCATGAAGAGGGGGAGCGACACTTGAGCTTTTAGAGATGGATGCATTGGCTTGTGTTTACATTTCCTTTGTCAAAATACTCAACATAATGGTATTTGCTGCCAATTATGGTTTTTTAGATCTTCCATCTGCGAGTTCACTTCCCAAGGGCTGGGCCAGGCTAAAGTCAGGAGCCAGGAGGTTCATCTGGGTCTCTCATGTGGAAGCCAGTCCAAGCACTTGGGCCATCTTCTGCTGCTTTCTCAGGCATGTTAGCAGGGAGCTGGACTGGAAGTGGAACAGCCGGGACCCAAACTGGCGCCCATATGGGATGTCAGTGTTGCAGGCAGCAACTTAACCTGTTACACCACAACGCCAGCCCCACCAATTATATTTTTCATTAGAATGGAAATGTGCATAAAGCTTGCTCACAGAAATACACACTAAATCTCTTTCAGAGAAAATTATTTGTAAGAATTCTTTGCACCCAATTCTTTTTCAGACTTTGGTCTCCATTCAACAGAAGCCACTACAATGAAATATTTTCTGACACTCTGTGGAAATAATTGTCCTTGATGTGTGTGTCCTTATTTATGTCAGTGTTCCTAAAAACTCCCATGAATAAAACCTTTTTTTCCTCTGTGAAAAACATTTCAAAATGGAAAGAGGGATGTATGTCATGTTGACCCAAAAATAGCATGAGCGTAATGAGCGAAACATGGGAGAAGCTCCGAAAGCTCAAATCTCCATGGGAAATGCCTGATTTTACTTCACTATTATTAGAAGTGAAAATATAATGGAAGTTTAGCATGACAATTTCTTAATGTGTACTTATTGTACTTCAATAATAAGTTCAATGTGGTCTGTTAAAATGAATTTCATGAGAAAACTTATGAATCTTATACGTATATACTTATGTATAATTTTTACTTTTTGCACAAGATTTGTTTTATTTGAGAAACAGAGCTCCTATCCACTGGATCACTCCCTAAATGCCCACAATAGCTGAGGGTTGGTCGGGCAGAAGCCAGAGCTGGCAACACAATCTGGCTCTTCCATGTGGGTGGCAGGAACCCAATAACTTGAGCTATTACCTCTGCCTCCCAGGAGGGAGCTGGAGACATGGCCAGAGCTGAGCATTGAACCTAAGCACTTCAATATGGGATGTGGACATAACCATTAGGCTGAATACCTTGCCTCTGTATATAACTTTTAGATGGGTAGTAACTAAACATCCTATTTAATAGTTCTCACTTAGAAGTATGTAGTATACCTTCATCCTTATTAAAAGCTGTGATCCCCGTCATTTAAATGACTGCATAGCATTTCTCATTAGAGCTATATCAGAGTTTGTTTAGCCAGTCCCCTATCTCTGGGCATTTAGGTTGTTTCACCAAAAATGTCTTTGTTCACATGTCTTCCTTTCCTTGTACAATCATTTTCTTAGGATGAATCCATATTTAGTGAAATGACTGGATCAGATAGTGCTCATACTTTTAAGGGTTTTGATATGTATTTCTAAATTGTACTGAAGACTGTTATCAGTTACACTCCTATTGGAAGAGTTATTTCTTGTTCAGCAAATTCTTTTCAGTGGTGCAGTGTTGTCATCTGTTGAGTGGTTTGAAATCCAAAATAAAGAGCTCCCTTAATAACTCAGCAAATAACTTTCAAATTCCCCAAGCTCATTCTTCAAGGTAAAATGCTAAGGAAAGCAACACACATATTGAGGCAACAAGAGTGGAGACTGGAGGTGGGTGCCAGTGAGTTGGGTTGGGGGATGAAGAACAGAACGATGTTTGTTGACAAAGGGCTTAGAAGACATTAGTATTTTTTTTACTTGCCAGTGTCTGAGAACAATGTACTTCCTCCTAAAGAAAAGGGGTTGAAAAGAAGAGAAAACTCAAGATTCCAGTTAAAATTCTGCTGGGTCTTGTGTTTGAGATTGGCAGCACTGAAGCATTCCAGATGTCTTTGTCCATTCTTTTGAACCTTCCTTTTGATCTTATTTAAATTTCCTCCTCATTTCACCTGTTCTGGGTTTATTGCCTGGGAAACGAGCAGGTGAACATATTAGCTCCTCCTTAAGAGGCACCACTAGACTACAGGAAATTTATGTTCAGGTCAGGAATCATATAACATGACTACATGCTCCACATTTATGGGCAAGTTAAGCAACAGGGAATTTTATACTGGGATTTATGACACAAACTTGTAGCAGGCACATTGTGAGGTGGGAGGGAAATTTAAACTAGGAAAAACTCTGCCTATAATATGGATTCAAATTCTTCAATTGATGGAAAAAACATGTAAGGATCTTATTCTGGAAACTGCCTGTGAGTTCAACCAGAGACGGGAAAACATAAATATTATAAGCCTGTTTACTCTTCCTTCCCCATATATTGGTTCTCCTCTTTCAGATGAAGTCACGTCAGCTTTCTAGGCAATCTGTGCACAGACCAGAATTGTCTAGGAGCATTTAATTAGCTGCTTTGGCAAACCCTATCCCCATTAATTGTAAGAGAGTGGGTGAAAGAAAGGAGAAGCATGTGTCGAGTTGAGAGAGCAAGACTTCTACATTCCCTACAAAACTGACCTACACCTCTTGGGTCCGTCCTTACAGCCCATAAAAGCCAACACAAAGGCAACGGCCAGCTGGAAGCACTCAGCAGAGGCAATGGCTTTCAAAGACCTGATGAGCAGCAGGTGGAATAGACATTAGGGGTCCTTTTATTCTTTAAATAGTACTTATTTGCAGTGGAAGCAATGTGGTTCTGATATAGTCAATAAAGAGCAACTTCAGTATGTTTACCCTTTAGCCAACGTGGCTGATTGTTTGTGATGACTCCAGTATCACACTCTCATCCATGGGACTTAGGAAACTGCTGGAGGGGCTGGGTCCTGGCTTGGCAGGGCTGAGTCTTCAGACCCATGCTGAAGTCCATGGGCACACAGCTTAATGGCCAAAACAATTCTGAAAGATTCTTAGGTGGCTTGTACCGTGGTTGTTTGGAAAACTGCCCCAGCTTCATTGGCTTCTTTCGGATTCTTGCTCATGTGATCAGGGTTGTAGTCCATTCAGGCTGCTGTAACACACTATCATTAACTGAATAGAAATTTATGTATAACAGGTATGGAAGCTGGAAGTCGTCTAAGATCAAGGTGTGGCAGATCCAGTGTTTGGTGAGGGTCTCCTTTCTGGTTCATAGCGGGTGTTTTTTGCTGTGTTCTCACATCCAGGGAACAGTAAGGGGCCTCCTGAAGACCTCACCTCCCAATTCCATCACTTCAGGGTTGGAATTTCAACACATATAAATCTCCAACTTTATTTTGAATGTACCTTTTTTAGTTTTAATTGAGTAATCATAGACATAACTTGTTTGATTCTGTCCAGCTCTGGGTTCAGGCCACTTTCTTCATGTGTTACTTGCTATTGCACTGTGATTCTGCAGTTGACACCTCTGCTATGCACAGAGCATTGGTGCTGCTTGATAGCACTTTAGAAGATTTTCAGTTTTGAAAGCAGTGAAGCTGTAGACATTCACCAAAAATTCACGTGCTCACCCCAGTGTTCGTAATGAATTGGTTACACTGGCTTGAGGAAGGCAGATAATTTTGAAGCAATATTGGTGTAGTTTACATATTTGAAAACTACCTTTTAATGCAGTTGACTACCTCTTTATTCTGGGAAAATGTGTTAACATCAGGGCCTGCTGAGTTGCTTTCTCTTCTGGAGATGTTTTATCTCCTAAGTTGTATAACAGTTGTACTGCATCTTAGTTTACTGGATAAAGTTAACACACAGTAATTTAGAAAGGTAAGACAGCACTATGCTAGGCCTTCATATTGTACAGAAAATGGAAAATGTACAAGTAAATTTTGTTTAACTGCCAAAAAAAAAAAGGAATTTTAACATATGACTTTCTAGAGAAGAAAACATTCAGATCTTAGCAGTCAGCTTCTTTTTTAAAAAAATTTATTTTATTTATTTGAAAGAGTTACAGAGAGAGGTAGAGACAGAGAGAGAAGTCTTCCATCTGCTGGTTCACTCCCCAAATGGCTACAATGGCCAGAGCTGTGCCGATCCGAAGCCAGGAGCCAGGAGCTTCCTCTGGTCTCCCACGTGGGTGCAGGGGCCAAGGACTTGGGTCATATTCTACTGCTTTCCCAGCCCATAGCAGAGAGCTGGATCAGAATAGGAGCATCCAGGACTTGAACTGGAACCCATATGGGATGCCGGCACTTCAGGCCAGGGCTTTAACCCCACTGTGCCACAGCACTGGCCCCAGCAGTCAGCTTCACTTCTTGGGTGGATAGACTGTGTATGGTCCAGGGAGATAGAGTTTAGTAAATTGTTTTTCCTAGTAACAATTTAGCTTAGGAGTTATAGTCATTTCAAATTTAAATATAGATGGTTTGGAGGTGGGGAAAATGGAAGACAAGGGAAAACTTGGGCGTTTAGTGTTTCTAGGGAAGGCCACTGCTGGAAGAAATCAGATTGTGTGCTTTTCTTAAGTTTTATTTATGTGAAAAGCAGAGTGATACAGGAAGAGTGAGAAAGATAGAGACAGGAGATATCTCCCACCCTTTGGTTCACTCCTCAAATGTCCACAGCAGCGAGGGCTGGGCCAGGCTGAAGCCAGGAACCAGGAGCTCCATTTGGTTTTCTACCTGGGTGGCAGAAACCCAGGCACTTGGGCCATAATTTGCTACTTTCCTAGGTGCATTGACAGGAAGCTGAATTGGAAGCAGAGGCAAAACTCAGTTCTAGGCACTCTGATATGGGATGTCGGCATCCCAAGCAATGGCTTAACCTGCTGAGCAGCAATGCCCACCCCAGGCTTGGCTGCTTTTGTTCTCTACTATTCTCCCAGCATCTGGCACAGTGGCAGCTTAATACGTGTATCATGTTGCTCAAGACCATGTGGCATGTAGGTGGTGACGCCACTGGCTGAGAGGCAGCAAGAAGCAGTGCTTCAGCGCTCTGCAAGGAGAGAGGCTAAAGGGGCTTAAGAAATTAAAAACTGATTCCTGTCTTCAGTTTCACCTTTCTGGCCCTCCCCTCCCCCACATACTGTGGACTGGAATGGGACCAGGACTCAGTGCTGAGGAGTTGATGTAAATTCGCATTCAGAACCCTGGGCTCTCTTCCATGCTCTTTGTTAAATACACAATGGAGAGGGAGTGCACGCATGCATGCATCAGTGTCACTGGAGGACTTCTTGAAACCGATGGCTGGCCACTAGCACCTGAATTTTTGACTGGGTGGGTGTGGGCTGATGCCATTAAGTTTCTTTCTTTTTTTTTTAAAGATGTTGTATTAAATGTTTTCTCTGCATCTCTCTCTCTCTTTTTTTTTTTTTTTACAAGCAGAGTGGACAGTGAGAGAGAGAGACAGAGAGAAAGGTCTTCCTTTTGCCATTGGTTCACCCTCCCATGGCCGCCACGGCCGGCGTGCTGCGGCCGGCGCACCGTGCTGATCCGATGGCAGGAGCCAGGTGCTTCTCCTGGTCTCCCATGGGGTGCAGGGCCCAAGGACTTGGGCCATCCTCCACTGCACTCCCGGGCCACAGCAGAGAGCTGGCCTGGAAGAGGAGCAACCAGGACAGAATCCGGCACCCCGACCGGGGATGCCATTAAATTTCTAGGTGATGTTGACATTGCTCCTGTAGACCTCACAGGAGAAAGCACCCACCCTGGAGTCAGACACAGCCGGACTCCCAGTCAGGTCACCTTTGCTTAGTCTCAGCTTCCTCATCAAAATGGTGACACTTTCTACCTCAGAGGATTATCCCGAGAGTTCAGTGAAATACAGTGAGTGACGTGAGTGGTCCATATAGAAACTTCTTTCCTAACTTCTCTCCTGGCCACTCATGTAACACAGGGGCTGTTGAAGGGTTCTGTGTTCTGCCTTATTGATTTCACATTACCACTTATATAATCCTGAGGCTGTTTGCTATTACTGAACATTACTTTTTTTTTTTTTTTTAATTTGACAGGCAGAGTTAGTGAGAGAGAGAGACAGGGAGAAAGGTCTTCCTTTTTCCGTTGGTTCACTCCCCAAATGGCCGCTATGGCTGGCACTGTGCCGATCTGAAGCCAGGAGCCAGGTGCTTCCTCCTGGTCTCCCATGCAGGTACAGGGCCCAAGCACTTGGGCCATCCTCCACTGCCTTCCTGGGCCACAGCAGAGAGCTGGACTGGAAGAGGAGCAACTGGGACTAGAACCTGGCACCCATATGGGATGCCGGCGCCGCAGGTGGAGGATTAACCAAGTAAGCCACGGCATCGGCCCCTGAACATTACTATTTGAACAGCATGGTGTGAGATAATGTTGTTTTTTTTTTTTATTTTTTTTTATTTTTGACAGGCAGAGTGGACAGTGAGAGAGAGAGACAGAGAGAAAGGTCTTCCTTTGCCGTTGGTTCACCCTCCAATGGCCGCCGCGGCCGGCGCGCTGCGGCCGGCGCACCGCGCTGATCCGATGGCAGGAGCCGGGAGCCAGGTGCTTTTCCTGGTCTCCCATGGGGTGCAGGGCCCAAGCACCTGGGCCATCCTCCACTGCACTCCCTGGCCACAGCAGAGGGCTGGCCTGGAAGAGGGGCAACCGGGACAGAATCCGGCGCCCCGACCGGGACTAGAACCCGGTGTGCCGGCGCCGCTAGGCGGAGGATTAGCCTAGTGAGCCGCGGCGCCGGCCTGAGATAATATTTTACAATGTATGTAACAGGACATAGTATTTCTGTTTAACAGATGAGTGTAACTCATACAGAACCCACAGCCAGTAAGTAATAAGGCTAAATATTCCAACCAAGTCTTTTCCACACTTAACACTGTTAACTTCTTTGTTATGCTTCTGTGAGTTTCCATGGGCAGAGAATTCCAGATTGTTAGGTCCCTTTCTCTAATTATTCACTCATAGGGTGTAGCTTTCTACATGGATAACACATCAGAAAATTAAGCAATTGTCCTGGGGATATGAGTAAAAGAGGTGGTATTTCTTGGGCATCTTTATGCTAGGGACCGTCTTATCCAGCTCAAGATGCTGCCTTGTCTCAGAGGAGCTCAGCAAGTGTTGGTGATAGCATAAATGAATTAGACATTCAGATCACCTGGCCTTAATAATTACTGGCCTTCCTCCTCAGATGAGCAATATGAATTGTCTCATTATCATTCATGCACACCAACTGGTATTTGTCCCTGAAAAATGGGTAAACATTGTCTTAAGAAACAGATCTAGAATCTTTGCTAAAAAATGAGAAGCAGTTGCTATTAATGGCAAGCAGTTACTAACATTCTGTTTCTGGATGATTAATCCCCCAGTCTGGTTTGCCAGAATCATTTGGAAAATCAAACCAGAGGCCCTTTCCTTTTTCTTTTTTTTTTTTAAACTAATTATTGGAGCTGGAGATTTTTTTTTTTATCTGAGAGGTAGAGTTATAGACAGTGAGAGAGAGAGAGACAGAGAGAAAGGTCTTCTGTTGGTTCACTCCCCAAATGGTTGCTACAGCTGGCGCACTGCGCTGATCCGAAGCCAGGAGCCAGGTGCTTCCTCCTGGTCTTCCTGGTAAAGTTACTCTAAATAGTTCAACAAGTAAAAAGTATGGTCTTTGTATTTTAATTTTATTTTTTAATTTGAGAGGCAGGACATGGGGGAGAGTGAGCTAGTGAGCTCCCATCCTCTCATTCACCCCCAAGTGAATCCAGCTCTCCCATATGGGTGGCGGGGATCCAATTTCTTGAGCTATTGTCACTACCCCCCTGAGTGTGTCATAAGCAGGAAGCTGGAATCAGGAGCTGGAGGCAGACATTGAACCCTGGCACTCTGGTATGGCATGTGGGTATCCTAACTGGCATCCAGACCACTAGGCCAAATACCTGCCCCGAGACGATTCTTAAATTGAACTGCATTGCATGTGAAGTGATGAAGAATATATGAAAGTAACTGAAAGATTATGTCCTTGATTTAAGGACATATTCATCTTAGTACAGAGTGACATGGGACAAGCACAACGCGTGGCATAGGACCAAACCTAGAAGAAGCAGAATTCAAACCACATTGGCACTAGTTTCATCTTAGAAAGCTGTTTCCCTTGTTCGTGGCAACAAAACTAGTCCTGTCCCCCTCACTCTGCTAGCCAGGCAGCAACTACAGCAGAGACAACTGTTGGGCATGATATTCACACTAACAGATTAAACAGAGAGATACCTTTCCCCTCTCCTTTCCTCCCCTCCCGTCCCCTCTCCTCTCTCCCTCCCCTCACCTCCCCTCTCCCCTCCCCTCCCCTCCCCTCTCCTCTCCCCTCCCCTCTCCTCTCCTCCCCCCCCCCCCCCCCCCCGGGCCAGCCCTGGCTGTTTTGAGCATTTGGGGAGTAAAGCAATGGATCTCTCTCTCTCTCTCTCTCTTATTCTCTTTCTCCCTGTCTCTGCTGCTGCTGCTGCTCTGCCTTTCAAATAAATAAATGTGAAAAAATGTTTTTTGGATCTGTCATTTTTTTAATACTTTACACAGAATATTTTTTCAGTTTCTTTTTTTAAAAATTGAATTATTTGTTTTCTTGAACTTTTAAAAACATTTATTTATTCATTTTTATTTTTTTGAAAGGCAGGGCAACAGCAAGAGTGAGAGAGATCTTCCATCACTGTTTCACTCTCCAAATGCTCACAACAGCCAGGGCTGGGCCAAGCTAAAGCCAGGAACTAGGAACTCCATACAGGTCTCCCATGTGGATGGCAGGACTCAAGAATTTGAAACGTCATCTGTTGTCTCCCAGACACATTATCAGGAAGCTGGATTGGAAGATGAAGGTAGGACTCTATCCCATATGCTCTAATACGGGATGAGGGCAGCCTAAGGGGTGACCCAACCTAATGTACCATGGCACCTGCCCTTATTTTTCTAAGTTAATGTGACATATGTCTACTGTTATATATTTAGAATCATGTTAGATGCTGGAGTATAAATATAACTGATAAGAATCACACACCAAAACCTCTCTTTTTATTACCCAAATGTCTTATTAAGGCCTGTTTCTGGGGGTGTGTGGGTAGGTGAATATGTGTGTATATTTTATTCTTACTTCACGTTTATGTATGTTTATGGGAATGGGGTGGAGAAAAGCCTTTTTTTAAAAAATTATTTGAAAGGCAGAGTTAGAGGGAGAGAGAGAGAGATCCTCCATCTACTGGTTCACTCTCCAGATGGCCACAATGGCTGTAACTCGGCCAGGGTGAAGCCAGGAGCTAGGAGCCTCTTCCAAGTCTCCCACATGGGTGGCAGGGGTCCAAGCGCTTGGGCCAGCTGCTGCTTTTCCGATACCATTAGTATGGAGCTAGATTGGAAGTGGAACAGTTGGGAGATGAACTGGTGCCCGTATGGGATGCTGATGTCAAAGGCAGTGGCTTTACCCGCTACACCACAACACTGGCCCTGAAAAACTTTTTTTAAAAAAGAGAGTTTCATTGAAGTTCTCTGATTTCAAAAAGGTTAATAAAAAGTAGTTCTGAGTGACTCTGGTGAGGTTTCCTTAAAAGCTGAGTGGAAGTCACAGAGGACAAGCCAACCCCGTGGGTGTCTCCCATGCTGGCCTTTCTCAGCAGCCGTCTGCCCAGGAGCATGTGTTGCCGTCTGCAGTAACTCAAGCTTCCCAAGCCTTCCAGAACCTTTTCCCAAACCAGCCCATCACAGCTGGTCCCTCCCAGCTTCAAGAATTTGAAAAGGAGCACAGGGCAAGGAAAGAAGGAAACTCTATAAACCATTCGCATCTGACAAGTCCAAACTAACAGTAACTGGATAGGAAACTTGGGCATTGCCATAATTTGGTAAGAAACAGCCATTGCTCTTAAGATGAAACCATTGGCTGCAATGTACACGCGTGTTTCAGTGTCAATCCAGCACCGTCGTTGGAGGTGACCTGGATCAAAAAATGACATCCTTTCAGTCTGTGGCTTTACTCCGTCGCTGTCAGCCACCGTGAGCAGCAGACTCCCAGTTTTTACAGTTCTTCCTCTTATTCTTAATATTTCAAATAGTACAGAAAAGCGTAAAGAAGAGTTCAATGGACACACAAATATTGAACATCTTAAACATTTTTCCATAGTAGTTTCTTGTGCAAATATTATATATGCATACATATTCTTGCATAAATATTATATATATACATGCATACAATTTTCCCAAAAGCAGAGTGGATATATTAATATCACACTATGTAGGATTCATGACAAGGTCAGGAAATGAGGAAAGAGGGCTGTATTATTAAGTAAGGGGTATAATTCAGTGAAGATAATATTTATAAATATATATGTAGCAAATAATATGTTATCAGCATTTTTTAAAATACATTTATAAAGTAATTACCACAGAAAGGAAAAAACATGTAGTATTTGCCTATGTCTGATTTGTTTCACTTAGCATAATGATCTCTAATTACATCTATTTTCTTGCAAATGTCAGGATTTTATTTTTTAAAATGACTAATATTTCATTGATGCACATCTAAGTTGATTCTGTATCCTTGCAATTGTGACTAGGGCTGCAATAAACATGTTAGTGTAGGCATATTTTTCATATGATGACTTCATTTCCTTGCCTATATTCCCAGAATTGGGATTGCTGGGTCATATGGTAGGTCCATTTTTAGTTTTTTAAGGAATCTCCATATTGCTTTCCATAGTGACTGTACTAATTGGCATTTCTACCAACAGTGTATTAAGATTCCCTTTTCTCTACATCCTCACCAGCGTTTGTTATTTTTTGCCTTTTGGATAATAGCTGTTCTAACTGGAGTAAAATGATATCTTATATTCTGGTTTTTATTTGCATTTCCCTGATGGCTAGTGATACTGAGCATTTTTTCTTTGTTGACTGTATTTCTTCCTTTGAAAAAGATCCTTTGCTCATTTCTAACTGGATAGTTTGGTTGCTGTTGAATTTCTTGAGCTCCTTATATATTCTGGTTATTAATCTTTTATCAGATGCATAGTTTTCAAATATTTTCTCCCATTCTGCTAGTTGTCTCCACAGTTTTCATTGTTGTGCTGAAGTCTCTTAGTTTGATATAATCTCAGTTGTCTATTTTTGCTTTTTGCCTGCATTTTTGGGGTCTTACCCAAAAAATTAATGCCTATGCCATTGTCTTAGAGTGTTTCCCCTATGTTTTCCTTTAGTAGCTTCATAGTTTCGGAACCTTAAGATATTTGATCTATTTTGAGTTAATGTTTGTATAGGGTGAAAGGTGGGGGTCTTTTTTCAAACTTCTGCCTTTGAAAATCCAATGTTCCAAACACCTTTTATTGAAGAAACTGTCCTTTCTCCAGGGAATGTTTTTAGTGCCTCTGTCAAAGATAAGTTGGCTGTAGATGCATGGATTTATTTCTAGGGTTTCTATTCTGTCCATTGGTCTATGTGTCTATTTTTATGCAAGTACCATGCTGTTTTATTTATAATATCCCTGTGGTATGCCTTGAAATGTGATATTATGATGTATCAGACTTTGTTTTTGTTGTTCAGGATTGCTTTGGCTATTTAGAATCTTTTATTTTCCATATGAATTTTAGGAATTTTTTTTTATTTATGTGAGGAAAGTTGTTGGTATTTTGGTGGGGATTGCATTGCATCTGCAAGTCACTCTGGGTAGTAGGGACATTTTGGTAATATTAACTCAGTCGCAAAACTTCTAAAGTTTTGTGTGGTTTCTTTGCCATACAAAGTTTGGTAGAGAAACCAACCAGTCCTGGGGAATGTGTGTGTGTGTGTGTGTCTGTGTGTTTCATGCACAGGCACATGTGTGCATGTATATGCAAGACTTCTGTCACTATGCCTGAAAACAAATTCTACAAAATTTCTCTCCGGTCATTTGCATAATAATCCTAGCTGTATTTATCAAGAGCCTTGATCTCATCACTTGAGGTTGGAAATAGAACATCATGATATGATCTCATTCACAGCCTTTGGTGGTCAGATTGTGAAATCATAATTCCTCAAAGAAAGTCTTTGAAGGAAGGGTATAGTGTCTACTGGGAATAATTAGGAACTAGGAGGATCTCTGAGTTCTGGGACTACACCAAGAATTTTCATTGTTTGCCAACAATTTGTTGGCTTGGAAACTTAAAAATTGGTATGGAGTGAAAAGGAGTGGCCCCATATAAACACCACTACCATCACCATCATCACTACTGTCACATCCATCATCACCATCACCACGGCCACAACTACCACCATCACTTTTACCATTGTTAAAACCATCACCACCACCACCTCCATCATTGCTGTTGCTAACACTGCCACTTTCATCATTACTATCACCCCACTACCACCTCCAGCATCACCATCACCACCGCCATTATTACTACTCCACCAACACCACTACCACCATTAGCACCAAAGAATCCCAAAGACCTGAGCCCTGTGGGAGCCTCATCCTGACCTAAAGCCCATCAGAGGGAATCCAGGGAATTCCTAGCCCATCTGGGAATCCAGGTACCTTAGTAGTTCTTGTTCCTTCAGCATGCATTATCGAGTACCTAAGAAAAGCTAGGCCCTGCAAGGGCTCCAGGGGTGGAAGAATGTAGGGATTAAGAAATGCAGAAAATTGGGGCCGGTGCTGTGGTGCAGTGGGTTAAAGCCCTGGCCTGAGGCGCCAGCATCCCATATGGGCACAGTTTCTAGTCCTGGCTGCTCCACTTCCGATCTAGCTCTCTGCTATGGCCTGGGAAAGCAGTAGAGGATGGCCCAAGTCCTTGGGCCCCTTCACCCATGTGGGAGACCTGGAGGAAGCTCCTGGCTCCTGGTTTTGGATCGGTGCAGCTCCAGCCATTGCGGCCAACTGGGGAGTGAACCATTGGGTGGAAGACCTCTCTGTCTCTTTGCCTTTCCTCTCTCTGTGTAACTCTGACTTTCAAATAAAATAAATAATTATTTAAAAAAAATGAAGAAAATATACTCTTATAGGAAGGAACAGTAGCAATATCAAAAGGCTTTAGATCGAGAAATCAAACCATCAGCATTAGCACGGGGGAGGAGACAGGACTGGGTGAACGGAGGACAAAGATGGCAGTCCCACGGAAGAATAAGGGTGTCTGGGGTGCAGGGCCAGGAGCGGGTGTGCGTGACGCAGGCCTGGCGCGCAGGGGCAGAGGACCGGAAAAGGAGAAGACATCTCCAACTTCAGTGAAGAAAGGAGTTTCAACAAGTGAAGTCAGACTTGAAGCCACACCTCCACCATGAACTAAAAATTCAAAGTGAATCACAAGCACAAGTACAGAAAATCTTTGTGACTTTGGATCATGCAAAGATTTCCTAGCTATGACACCAAAAACATAACCCATAAAGTAACAAGTTGATATATTCTGGACTTCCTCAAAACTAAGGACTTCTGTTCTTCGAAAGGCAGTGTTAAAAGACTGCAAGACAACCCAAAGACCCTGCAAAGTACTCACATCCTGGCAGTAAAAGAACAAGCCAATTTCTTAAAAATGGGCAAAACAGTCAAAAGAGACGTCTCAGCAAAGAAGACGTCAGACTGCAATGTTACTGTTTACCAGGAAATACAAACCTAAACCACAACCAAGAGCCACTACGCACCGACGAAAACGACTAGAACTAAAGACTTCAAACACAAAATGCTGGCTAGCATGAGAAGCCGCTGAAACCCAGGAACTCCATCTGGGTTTCTCATGTGAGTGGTATGGGCCCTAGTACTTGAGACATCATTCACATTATCAAGGTGTGCATTAGCAGGAAGCTGGATTTGAAGTAAAGTCAGTACTCAAACCCAGGCACTCTGATATGAGATTCAGGCATCCCAAGTGGTGGCTTAACTGCTCTGCCACAACACCCATCACTTTCATGAACTTTTTGAAATATTCTGATATATTTAGGACCTCATATGTGTGTATATATATGTATACGTACGTATTTATAAATATAAAACAAGGTCATAAAGATAAATATAAAATTGAGGAAAATATATTCAACAATATAATCTGTTAATATTTTATAGTTGGGAATTTAAGTTAATTATTTCAAAGTAAACAGTTACATCTTTGTGTACAATATTGCTACATATTGAGATTATCTTGGGTGGTTTAAAAACTCCTAATGCCTAGGTTTCACCCCCAAAGACATTGATTTAATTGATATGGGGTATGGCCTAGGCACTGAGTGAACAACTATCACTAGGAAAAGATCCTTTGCCACAACTGTCTGAACTTCACAATGCCAACTAAAGACAACAGCAAGAAGATACCAGAAAGTTGATCAAGAAAGACAAAGACCTGCTGAATAAATCTAGGGGCAAGACCTGAGAGAAGTGAGTCAGAGGCAAATTTTGGGACAAACTCGATGACTGATTTTTGTCTGATACAGCTGTTTATGTCACTCTCTGTAAAGAAATTCCCAACTGTAAACCCATGACGCAGCTGTGGTCTCTGTGAGACTGAAGATTTGCAGCTCCTGGCCAGGGCAGCCATTCGGGAGCTCCTTAATAGAGGCTTGTCAAGTTGGTTTCAAAGGACAGAGCTCGAGTGATTTACACCAGAAACACCAAGGGCAGAAAGGCCCCAGCTGCTGGTGAAGATACCCAGCGAGACCCAACCAATTGTACATTGGCAAAAATAAAACTTTATTAATAAAAACAGTATACAAAAGGATCTCCAGTGGAATCTTTCATGAGAGAAATGGTGTCTGGTCATCGGGGCCCAATGGGAGGCCACATTTGTAGCAATAATTATAACAAAAGTGACTGGTGAAACCAGGACTCTTTTACCCAAAGTAATTTTGTTGGTCTACTGCAATGTGTTGGGCCTGCAAGTAGGTGGTATCCAGTGGCGACTAGACCCATTGGGTGATGTGGGCTGGGGAGCATCAGTTCTCTGGTTGAAAGTTGGATAGTACATTAGCAGAAAACAGATGTGCGTCCTTCTTCCAGCTGGTGTGTGAACTCCCTGAGGGCAGTGACTCTGCTTGGCTCCACAGTTTCAACCTTCTTTGAAGATATTAAAAATGTGGTTAATTATCAGTTCATGACAGTCTTTTCAGCTGAGGTTTAGATGCTCCATTTTCTTGCCTCCAAAACATCTTCTTGGACTCGTGAGTGATAACTCATTAGCTTGTGGAAAAGACCGCACACACAAGTATCTTCCATGTGCTGGGAGAGAAAGGTGAGAGGCACCTGGCCGTGGCGTTCAGCCTCCAGGGTCCTTTGAGCAATGGGGACAGAGGCTGCTGGCAACTAGAACTGGAAGACAGAATTCAATCCAAGTCTCAACAACCCTTGAAGTCCTTTGCATGCTCTTAGTGAGTCTGAGTGAGCGTCACTTCAGATGTGGTGAGAAGCTGAAATGGAAACTATTACATCAAAACATTTCATTTGGTGGGGGGACTGTTTGCAAAAATCCTAATTTTTTTTAAGGAACAAAGAGAAGTTGATGAAAGGATTTGAGGCTATAATGACCCAAGTCTCCATTGCCTCCTTTTTCTTCTCCGCCCTTCTTCCAAAATGGAGAAAAGAAATAAAACCAGAGAAACGCCTTGAATATTGTAGGTCTGGCAGGCCAAACTTCTAGCTGGGATAGCGTGTAGTTGTAATACCTTTTAATTACAGTTGTATAATTATAAATAGGAAAGAAATTAAAAGATGAAGATGTGGTTTGTAATGAAATCACCATAAATACCATGGCAAACTTTAAAGTCGTCACAAAAATTTATAATACAAAAACATGAATGTGGAGGTTAACTTCTCCCAAAACTAGAAATTAAAATTTTGTGGATTTGTGGTCTTTCTTGTTAGCTTGGTATTTCCTCCTAAGTACACATAAGCACTATTAGTCATGCAGACATAAACAGACCTTTAAAGAGGCAGAATCCTGGTTGGCAGCACTATGTTCTCCAAGGCACTTAGGACTCGTGTTCCAAGGACAAATGGTGGAAACATCAAAAGAAATCTAGTCCAGCTGTCTGGACATTTTGATCACTTCTCCTTTTAGAAGCAGGCCTGGCTTTTGTTCGGGATGTGTGAGTTTATCGTGATGTCTGTATTTAAAGAAAGACTCATTTTACTTCCCATTAAACTGACAAATTTTTGTGATTGAGGATAAGAGATCATAACTGCAAATTGCCTTGGTCCTAGGGCCAGCAACCTAAGCTATTAGATGGGAGGACTTAGGTTACAACATCATCATTTAGTGCTTTTCCCTTACAGGTTTGCTTCTGTTTGTTGAAATGCTGCTAATGGGATCAACATCATGAGGTTAATTTCCATAGCTGCACACTACTAAGAAATCTTGACAATGTGAAAGCTTGAACAGGAGAAAGATCAAATAAGCAAGTCTGGCTCACCCTCTATTGCAAGCCCTTCTCTGACACTGTGGAAAATGCTTAACACATGACCTAGTGCTGGTGAATTGTGTCCTCCCACTTTTTAAAAGATGTATTTATTTATTTTAAAGGCAGAGTTATAGAGAGAGAAGTCTTCCATCTGCTGGTTCATTTCCCAAAGGGCTGGGACTGGGTCAGGCCAACGCTGGGAACCACGAGCTTCTTCAGAGTCTCCCACGTAGGCACAGGGGCCCAAGCACTTGGGCCATCTTCTGCGGCTTTCCCAGGCACATTTGCAGGGAGCTGGAGCAGAAATGGAGCAGCCAGAAATTGAACTGGCACTCATTTGGGATGCCAGGGTCGCAGGCAGTGGCTTAACTCACTGTGCCTGAACACTGACCCCTGTTTCCACTTTTTGTATGTGAAAGTCTCTTTTTTTTCTTTTTTCTGTACCTAAAACAATTATTTTGCTATTTCCTTACTTTCATTAATTTGTGGCTAGGATAATCATGTAAGAGGTGTATGTATTATTGTGTTTCTGCTATGGATAAGAAGTTGTGCTACCTAGGATTAAAGATGGTATGGCAAAGTAAATTTGAGGATGCCAAGTAGAGGAAAGTATTGAGAAAGAGGGGTGGATTAGAGAAGGCCTTGTATGCTAGGTGTGTATAATGCCCTGGATAATGGAACTCCACTAAAGGTGTTCGAGCAGGGAAGCAACATCATGAAATTGGCCTTTGGGGATAAATCAAAACAAAATCAATAGGAAGGTGACCACTGCCTGCTGTAAGGACAGGAACACAATGACAACCATCTGGCATTAGCTTGAGGCTCTGGGAGAGATAGAACCCAGCTGCCAGGAAGTGAGCACGAATGGTGAGTGGAATATCTGGCTTCCTCCTCCCTCTTCCCACTGTCCTCACCTAGTGGGTTAGGAGACTTCACATGAGCGATGTAGAGTGGTACCCAGGTGGAAGGAGAGGAAGTTCTCGGAGGGCAGGTGCACCAGGATGGGAACATTTATAGTTGTGTGTTATAGTGGAAGTGAAGTTTGAAACATCCAAGAAGGATTGCTCTCATTTCTTCTTCTTCCTCTTCCTCCTCTTCTTTTTTTAAAAGATTTATTTATTTTATTTGAAGGTGAGAGAGAAAGAGAGAGAGAGGGAGCTATCAATCTTCCATCTTCTGGTACATTCCCCAAATGGCCACAATAGCCAGGGCTAGGCCAGACTGAAGCCAGGAACCAGGGGCTTCTTCTGGGTCTTCCACGCTGGTGCAGGGACCCGAGCACTTGGTCCACTTTCTGTTGCTTTCCCAGGATCATTAGCAGGGAGCTGGATCAGAAGTGGAACAGCTGGGACTTGAACTGGGATGCCAGCATCCTGTCACAGGCAGTAGGTTAATCAGCTGTGCCACAACACTGGTCCTTATTTTTTATTTTTAAGAGAAAGAGATCATCAATCCTCTGATCTCTCCCTAGATGGCTACAACAGCCAACACTGCAGTTGGCAGCTTAACCCGCTGAGTCACAACTCCCCTCCTCCATCTCCTTTCTAAACTCACAGGAAACAACCAACCTAAGTTCTGGGTGACTTTTATTGACCCTGGCATTCAAGGCCACCTTGCTGGTCAAGCCACTTGGTATGCTGAATTCACTGGGGGAAACCAGGGAGAGGTTGGGGGAGTTTTACTGCTATAAAAGAAAGATGATGAGGTAAGAAATCTATAGCAAAGGAACTCAGAATCAATGGACTGGAGACACAAGTATATAAATACATCCTACATATATACACACATATATTTATATCAGAATAACAAAAATAGATGGTCAGTCCTAAGGAGGTTCCAACTCAAGAGATAATGGATAATAAGAAGGCAATAGATGAATGAAGAGCTCTAAAACAGATGGATTGAATAGCAGAATGTAAGCCTTGGTGAACTAATTAATGAGTAACAAGACTCAAGAGTTTGGTGTCATAAGGGTAATTGGAAGGACTGGATATAAAGAAAAGCTAAGAGATACGGAATATGGGCTGGCGCCGCGGCTCACTAGGTTAATCCTCCGCCTAGCGGCGCCGGCACACCGGGTTCTAGTCCCGGTTGGGGTGCCAGATTCTGTCCCGGTTGCTCCTCTTCCAGGCCAGCTCTCTGCTGTGGCCAGGGAGTGCAGTGGAGGATGGCCCAAGTGCTTGGGCCCTGCACCCCATGGGAGACCAGGATAAGTACCTGGCTCCTGGCACCGGATCAGCGCAGTACACAGGCCGGAGCGCACCAGCCGCGGCGGCCATTGGAGGGTGAACCAATGGCAAAGGAAGACCTTTCTCTCTGTCTCTCTCTCTCTCACTGTCCACTCTGCCTGTCAAAAAAAAAAAAAAAAAAGAGATATGGAATATGTAAGTGGAAGGATCAGTATGATAGGTGTTTCAGAATGAGAATACTGAGTAGAGAAGAGCTATTTTAAGAATTAGTGACAATCCATAGAAAAATGACATTGAACTGAGAGGAGTTTTAGAGTGTCATACAGTACAGGTAAGGCAAATAACTGACAGGTAGACACAGTATAGAGAAACTTAAGAACTTGGAGGAAAAAGAAATTTTAAAAGATTCCTGAAAGAACAAATGACCTTGAAAAGAACAAGAAAAAGCTGTCATTACATTTTCCAGTAGCAATATTGGATGCAAAGAGATAATGGAGTCATACTTAAACTTTTTTTTTAATATTTAATTCACCTTTTAAAATAAAGGTCATAGTTTCTTTTTCTGGTAACAACTTGCTGTCTCAAGAAAGAACCGGTTCAGTGAGTTTTAGAGAAGCAAAAAGATTTTCATCAATCTCACTCCAGACTGGAAAAAGCATCAAGTTCTCTGTTACAGTTATAAGCAGAATCTTATAGCAGTATAAGTCATTTTTGGTGATTAACATCTGCATCTTCAAACTGTCCAACAATTGTTGGTGTAGTATCTACCTGCATGCCATCTTCATAATCTCTTATTAAATCTCCAGCCATGTTGTACTGGCTGCTCACAGGCTGAGAAAGCATTCCTTCTAATCTCTCCAAGGAGCCTTGGCCTCCTGCTGTTAAATGTGATAATCCTTCCTCATAGGTATAAAACATAGGGATATATCCTTGTCCTTGTTCGTGTGTGTCCGTGTCACATTCTTCTCCATCATAATCATCTGAATCTTCATCCTCAGAATCTGGATGCAAGACCTGACATTCACATATTGCAGTGAACATTGCCTCCAATGCTAATTTATCACTAGGTACAAATCTAAATTCAGAAATAGGTTCTACATCATCATCACTGTCTTCTTCATCAGCAACAAGTTCTTTTGATTCTTCTCCAAATTTGGCATTTACTATAACAAACAAATGCTCTGACAGTTAGGCATTTGGGTCCCTGGACACTGCATGTAAACTAATGGTGGGATATTCCAGTGAGATTCCTAATCCAGGATCATCTAACAAAGACAGGTGGCTGTCAGTAATGTATCAGGTGCCAGTGCCAAGGCCCGTCCCATTCAGGACAGCCTCGGTATCTGGCTGCTGGTGCTGCAACCCTTCGGTGGGCCTGGAGGGCAGGAAATTCCTTGGGAAACTCATGGTAGCAATGAGGGTGGAAACATAGACTGGGATGAACATGGTTTTAACAGTTAAATAAATTAGCAGGGAAATTCAGTGGGTGGAATGAAGATATCCTTAGGCATTCTAGTTCTGAGAAGGTTGATCCTGTAAATACATTCTTTGAAGTGCTGTTGGAGGACAAAAGATCATTCTAGGAGGAGGCAAAAAATGTAGGAGGTATATGAGTCAGTGCTCAGTCAGGGAAAAGGAATAATTTTAGATCATTCAAAGTGGGAGAGCTTTAATGTGGGGAATTAATCATGATGATCTTTGGAGGAGCAAAAGGGGCAAGGTGTGTTCTACTCAGAGATCATGGAGCTGCCAGGGCCCCCAGATTGGGGTTTGTGAGCCCACCTTTGCTGCAGGAACTTCTGGAGCCGCACAGCCAGTGGAGCTGCACAGCCGATGGAGCCGCACAGCAGGAGCCATGGATCATTATCACCAGTGCCACTGGAGCTACAGGGCTGCCACTGAGCAGAAGCCATCACTACTGCTGCAGCTGAGGCACTGCCAGTAACAAATGGCCTTGCCCTCGTTCCAGCTGCCCACCAGGTGCAAGTACTTCCTATTGGCAAGACCTAATGAGAATTTAGGTCTCAAGGCAGTCTGCGGAGTGTTGTTTGCCCACTTCTTGCTTGTTCTTCTTCCAGGAGGGTATAGCAGGGTGTGTATGGGGCCAAAGGTCAGTAGAAAAATGTCTGGCCTCAGAAGTAAGGGTGTGTAAATAAATAAGCAAAGTGAATTCTTGTGTAAGAAAAGGGGAACAAAGTGAAAAGACAAGGAAATCATATCTACTATAATCTAGAACAAAAACTTAGAGGAACATGAGACTTTGCTCAGGTATTTGTCCTTGGTAAAGCTGTAGATACTGGAAAATGCAAGACATTCAACTAGAATAACAAATATTATAAAATTGAATGACTGCAAGTGTTAGCAAGAATCTGGGAAAAGAGGAATTTTCATTCACATGAGAGTTAGCTGGAGCAGACGTAGTCTTGGTAATACTTGGAGAAATAGAAGATGTGTTTATATCCTAAACAATCCAGTATACCACTCCTGGGACTATGCAGCAGATAAAACTTGCATTATATCCACAAAGGGACATCAATGATGATGTCCTCATCTACATTTGTTTAAAAACAAAGCATCAGATAAATCCAATGACAGGTATCCTTATAAGATACATACAGAAGACACAGAAGTCTAGGCAGAGACTGAAGTGACACAACCACAAGTCAAGGAACAGCTGGACACACCAGAAGCTGAAAGAGGAAGGACTCTTTCCTAGTTTCACTGAAGGGATCTTGATTTTCTGCCCTCTAGAGCTGTGAGCGAATAAAGTTCTATTGTTTTAAGTCAACAAACTTGACATGGTTTGTTGCAAGAACAGAGGAAACTAATACAATAACTTACTCAAAGACATAAAACTGTACATGTTTGAGTGGGATCCATGGTAAAGTAAGCTAATAGGAGAGGGGCAGATGAATTCAGGGACAATATCAAATAAAATAGTAAGATAAATAGAAGATAGGTCTTACACTATCTGGTGAGACTTTATGCCACAACTGAGGTGTACAAAAACTTTCTGCACCTGGGTTGTAGAAAATGTACTTTCTTGTTTCAGTTTACTAACCCATTTGAACTCTAGAAAGATTCCATATTTTCCATCTTGATCAGTTGTGATTTTTACTTTAAAATAGTTGATCCTGGGTTTTATATATATGAAATTGTTTTTAATGATAATTATTTTTCTTTATACTTTCCTGATAGGATGAGCTCTTTAGATTAGCTGAGATATATGAGCTATAAATATATTAACAAATATATAAGCTGCAAGTATATATGATATAAATTATATTAGGTACAAATGTGAGTATATGGTTTAAATTTCTTGCTTAACTTTTTAGTTTGGTGTATTGCTTTTTTAACCAACACAGGTCTAGAAGTTTTACTAGTTATACCTGTAAGTGCATTCTTTGCCAGTTTACCTGTGCCATAAAGCAAACCCCAGGCAAAAGCTTGCTTTTCATATACCTGTATATACCTGTCTATGTACACTTGATCTATACATCTCAGTAAAAATAATTTAGCAAAGAAGGGAGTGGTTGGTCTTGATTTGAAATCTTCCCTAGAAAATTTATACAACAAATATTGCCTGTACCACTCTGGAGCCTACATTTGCCCTGTTGCAATAGGCTTCTACCTGCTATGACCAGGGTGAGGATAGGGGCTCTAGCCAGCCCACCAAGCCAGAGGCTTCCTTCAGGATCCATCCTGGTGGCCCACATTACAGAATTAATATTCTTCCTTGACTTATTTTGCTGTTTATAACCCAGGTCTATAGCTGATCTAACCCTGGCAGCCTCCCACCCTGGCAAGCTGCAGATTTCTCCTTTTATCAGCCAAAGGGGACAGTCATTTCCCAGTAGACTGACTCAGAGTCACAAGGTTGCCTCTGCTATCACTAAGTTAGACATCTCCGGACACGGGTACCCCTTGTTACCCAACCCAGACTTTTCTCACCCATGTTGGTCACATTATAGTCACAGTATTATTAACTCTTGGTCACCCCTTCTTGAGGACCAGGTTCACAGCTGACTCTGTCTTGCTTTATCTCAGGTTTTACTCACTTTTGCTGTCACTGAGTTGTTCTCTTAAAAGTACTATCTTTCCCTGAGGCCAAATCATGTGAGTTAATAGCAGCTTGCAACCGAACTGTGAATGCTCTCTTGGGAAATATCTCTAAAGCAGGGCTAACTTTTTACCTTTGTTTTATAGATTTCTAGAGCTATAATATGAGGTTACAGTCTGCCTGGGGTTTACAGGGGTTAGGTAGCAAGCACTGTGTTCTTCATCTACACCATTCCCTGCTTCCCTTTAGGACTGGCCCTTGTCCTGTGTATTCGTTATCCAATGCTGTGTAGCAAATTATCCCCCACACTTAGCAGCTTCAACATGTATTATCTATTGCTTCTGTGATTTAGGACTTTGTGAATTGTGCCTTGGCTTGGTGCCTCTTACTTAACATCTTTCACAAGCCAGTGCTGAAGGTGTTATCTGAAGGCTGCAGTCATCTGAGGGCTCAGCTGGGATAGGATCTACTTCCAAGCTCACTCATGTGCCTTTTGCTGGCCTCAGGTCTCCTTTAGAGGGAGATACCAGTCCCTTGATCCATGGCCTCACTCTTGGGCTACTTCTAGCACAGCAGTTTGTTTTCCCCAGAGTGGAAGGAGGGAAGGAGGGAGGGAGGAGGGAGGGAAAGAGAGAGAGAGACAGACAGACAGACTGATCATGATCTCTTCTGTAACTAATTTTGCAGGAGACATTCCATCACTTCTGGTTGTTGCATTTGCTAGATGCCAGTCATAAAGTCCAGCCCAAACTCAAGGGGTATGCGATTATAAAGGAGTAAGTTCAACAAGTCAGGGATTCCAGAGACCTTCTTAGGGGCCATCAGCAAGTAGTGAGAATGCTGCCAAGCAAGAGGGAGTGAAGAGCCCAAGAGTAGCCCTGAACATAGAATGTGCTGAGAGCAGTTTCCTATTTACTCACTTCCATTCAGGTTCTCCTCTTTCCTCCTGGGCTCCTCTTTGAGATCTATTTTATTCCTATGAAAAATATGATGCCTTTGTCATAGCAAACAATTATTCTAGAAAGACTCAGATTTCAAGCTCTGTCTCACCTTCTGCAAAAATTCTACTCAATTACTTAAAGCCTTTGCTGTGCTACCTTGAGTTTGGCCTGCATGTGTGTGTTTTTGGCTTGGATTGGCACTGGTGCAGGATTCTCGGACAGAATTTGAGGAGCCTCTTGTCTGCCCGAGTCCTTCCCTGGATCTCTGCCTCCACAGCCCCGCCATCCCTCAGCAGCCTTTTGCTGTGGTTTCTGAGTGCCTACCCCTGTGAGCTCTCCCTCCAAAGACAGCAGGCCAGGCTCTCCATCAGAACTTCAGCGGCACACGTCACACGCACCAACCTAAGACGATGGCCAACCCGCAAGCGAAAGCTCCCCCAAACCAAAAACAAACCAAAGCAAGCAAGCAACCAACCAGGGAGAAAGTCTTTCCCATGCTGGACATGTCTCTAAAATTCAAATTTCATCTCCGTCCACACCTGGCTCTTGGGGCTTACTTTCTAAAATCCTTTGTAGTTAATTTTTATGCTTTGCCCAGCATTTACAGGAATTGCCAATGGTAGGGCTGTTCTGAATGCAGCTTACACAGACGTATAAGAAGTATGACTCAGTATGATTTAAAATGCACTGGATTCATGTTTGAAAATACATTATGGTGGGTTGGAAAAGGATTGAAACACCTGGGATACCTTGAGTCAGAACAACTCATTTGGGCTTCCATAAGAAACTCTAAGAGTTCTAAACTCTCTGCCCCCGTCCCCCTTTTCTTTGGCCTGGAGTAGAAAGACCATAGTCTATAAAGTGTGATGGCTCTGGTTTAATTTCCAGTAGCAGAGTGATCCCATGGTTAATTTCCTCATCTCTAGAAGTCAGGTAATGACCTAATTCTCTGGGTTGTACCGGGGTTGACGGCAACAATATGTGGAACATACACAGTATGCTGTGTGGTACCCGGGAGGTCTTGCGCTGAACTCTCTGCCCTTCCCTTCCTTCATTAACCAGTTATCCTGTACGTGCACAGTGCTGACATATTTTGTCATTTGCTGGACAATTATCCAGAGCTTCCCAGCATGCATACAAAGAAAACAGCTCAGCAAGAATGGCCGTCTTTGTAGGAAGAGTTTTGGTGTGTGTAGGGCTGGCTGTCTGCCTGGGATGCAGGGGTCAGTGGGGCTGCCGCCAGCCGTCTGCAGTGTTAGCCAGGGAAATCAACTCACAGCCTGCCTGGCACCTCCTGCTGGACTTGGGTAAACATAATTACAGCCTTTAAAAAGGAGAAGAGGGAAAGCAACCAAGATCCCCACTTGCCATGTAAACAGGATGTCCCCTGAATGGCAGCGTGGAGATGTTTATATTGGTTCAGAGGACAATTGACAAAAGGCCTCTGGGAGCCTTTAATAAGCTGCCCAGGGCCATGGTCTGACAGCAGTGTGGTGGTTGGGTTCTTCCCCACTTTGTGTGTATGGAGAATGCTGGGCTTCACCGAGGGCACTGGGGCTGTGTTGTCTGGAGCCAGGATGCAGTCCTTTGAGACCTAAGGTCTGGTTATCTGCCAAAGGCCCTTTATGCATAAATAAGGTCTTTCTGGTGACCAATGCAGTTTCCAGCATGCCTCCTATGACCTATGAAATATTGCTCTTAACGGTATCTACCACCTCTTGAGAGCAATGCAGTGGGCTAGATCCTTCACCTAGATGGTCTCATTTACCCCTCATAATTGTGGGGAGCAACTCAGACTAGACTAAGTTACTGGAATTAAGACTTATTCTATGCATCTGCTCTCCCACAATATGGCACTGAGAAGGGAGTAAACAGCTTCTACACAGCTGCCTCTCGCCAATTTGATTGAGCTGCAGGAGCTGATCTTGCTCCTGATTGGAGGAGAGCAGCGTACTCGGCGTGTGGGTAGCAGAGTTGGGATTGGTGGAAGAGGACTATAAAGGAGGAGAGAGACACCATGCACCGGGAACATCTAAAGGGAACACCTGAGCAGCCCCCGAGGGAGCCAGCTGGCAGTGTGCCGCTCCCCTGCAGAAGTGGGAAAAGTGGCAGGGGGAGCTGCCCTTCCACGGAGGTGGAAGGGTCGGTAGCCAACCCGGGAAGAACCAGCAGCAAACCCGGGGAGGGCCGAGCAGACAAAAGAACAGCGCAGGGTCCTGTGTCGTTCCTCCACGAAGAGGGGGAGCGACAATAATAAACCTTTATATAATGTTATCACATTAAATCTTTCCCTAGGAGGCTCTGTGAAGATAAGCCACTGGATCTTAAGTCAGATCACTTAGATCCTTAAACCCAGGCTAAATAGAAAGCTAGATGAAGGCAGGGACCACTTGTCAAGCTCGGCACTCTTTTCTGGAGCCCAGTGTATCTTGGAGTATACATTTGTAGAATGAAGGATTTTTTTTTTAAATACCACCGAAATGCTGTTCTCCATTGCCTTTCTGCAGAGCATGTTTTCCCTTCAGGAGTAAATGTTGCAGATCTTATTCCATGCATTCTTGCTTCAGCCCCAGCAACCCAGGGCCTACAATGGTCAATGCTGGCTGCAGCTGAATCTTGGATATAGGCTGAGGCATAAAGGGGGTGGATTAATTAAACAAGTATCCAACCCAGGAGCCAAGTCCTACTTTCACCCTGTTTTCTCTAGAATTCCAGGCAAGGAGAGCATCTCTTAAGACCATCTAACCTAGCCTTCCTCTGAAACAGCAGCAGCAGTGAGAGCAGACACTTGTCTCAGCAAGCCTTTAACTCTAGCACAAACCCTAGAGAATGGTTTTGCTGTCCCTCTTTCAGAACCAGGTGGGTCTGAGTGGAGCTGTGAAGATAAGCTGAGCAGATTTCTCACAAATGTCAGGAGGTTTTCCCAGTGCTTTTATAATTCCACATGTGATTGGCTGAGACTTGGCTAGAAGGGAGAGCACATGCTTGTTCTACAGAAAAACAATTAGGACAACACCACACTCAGTTCCTGAATAGAACATGGCCATTCGCTGAAGCCTGAACTTTAGATTAGAGGGAGACTCATTCATCAGCCTTATCCCTCTCTTTTCAGGTCTCCTGTGGGGAGACACACGGGTGTGTCAGGGACTCCCTCTGAGATGGGTGGTTTCCCGCCTGGAGCTGAGGCCATAATTAGCATGCCACAATCCAGTGCAGATGATTGTTTTTAAATGGTCCTAGTTGTAGGAGTATCATAAGAAAATAAAAGCATTCCAAAGACTGTCCAAATTGGTGCTGCTTGTGTTTGAGTGATGGTACGATGCTAGAAATGATGAGCTCTTGTGTGTTGTGTGTGTATACCTTTATTGTTGGGAGTGAAGTTTTTGTTAGGATAACTGTCACATTCTGGGCTATGGAACCTTCTGTCCTGGGATCCTGGACCCATCGGTTGATGAAATGTCCTGTTGGGATATACCAGACCTGCAAATAGGCCTGGGATTATCTCAGGGAGAAGGCTGAGACCAAGGGTATAATTTTGCAGTATTCTCGTTTTCTTGTGTTCATTTCCCCTGTACACAGTGCGGCTTCCCATTATTTTTGCTGCCTCCTATCCTTCAGCCCCTGGATATACATTCTAGGCTCTTGTTTTACTAGCTTCTGTCACAGGGCATACCCCACTAGTGCACAGTAACTCTGGCATGCTGTTGGGTGCCATTTTCTTTATATCGTTTGTAAAGAGAGATCCTGTTCTTGTTCCTGCCACTGTGAATTTGGAATAGCCTGGAAAAAAGTCTTCTGGGCCTGTGACCACTTCATCTGCCCACAGTTCATTATAAATAGAGTTGGCAATCCTACTGCCAATCTGCCTGACCCAGTTCTCAATTTTGGGGTTGATGTTCTGCATACATGACCTGTTCCCTGGTCTCCTGGCTGTTTATACAGCACAAACACACACAAACACACACAGACACACACAGACACATGCACACACACACACACACACCTTCCTCCAAACCCTATCTCTGCTTTAGGAAATCCCATCTGAGAGTGTAAATGTTGAGTGTCCTCAGTTGTTTGTATTAGTATCCATTAGCTTAATAAACAGTATTCAAGAACCATGATGGTAATAGTTCTAGTTTGGAGAATCTCCTCTTTCTCACTCCATGTTTCTCCTTTGGTTGCTGTTGGTTACATATACTCTTAGAACCAGTGCCTAACTTCACAGGCATGGGTTTAGAACGGAGCACCTGTTGAATGTCACATTGGTCAGGCAGTGTGGAAAACAGACACTCCAAATGAGTTGATAGGACTTAGATTAGGGATGTGGAACCTTTCAGTATTATCTTTGGTGAAGGTGGCCTTCTTGCTGTGGAATAAGTTGTGTCAAAGTGATTGTACATCATTTCCCTTCAAGAAACTCTGTTTCCTCAGGTCACATTGAGGCATGTGAGATCCAATCCCACACTAGTTTTCATTCTTGTGAATGAGAATTATGAGCTCCATCAACCTCCTCCCCACCAGCTTTTTTTAGCCTATTACAACCTACCCATGTGTTGGCTGGTGCCATGGCTCAATAGGCTAATCCTCCACCTGCGGCGCTGGAACCCCGGGTTCTAGTCCCGGTCGGGGCGCCGGATTCTGTCCCAGTTGCCCCTCTTTCAGTCCAGCTCTCTGCTGTGGCCCAGGAAGGCAGCGGAGGATGGCCCAAGTGCTTGGGCCCTGCACCCTCATGGGAGACCAGGAGAAGCACCTGGCTCCTGGCTTCGGATCAGCACGGTGCGCCGACCACAGCAGCCATTGGAGAGTGAACCAACGGTAAAGGAAGATCTTTCTCTCTCTCTCTCTCTCTCTCTCTCTCTCTCACTGTCCACTCTGCCTGTGAACAAAACAAAACAAACCTACCCTTGTGCGGCCAGGAAGGGCTATGCCTTTCCCCTCTGGTTTCCATCTTGTCTGTGGTTTCCAGAAGCCCCGTTTTGCTGCTATTGCCTCCACCCACGTCCCCTTCCTCTGCTTGTGCTACCATTTCCCCTATCACTAATGGTAGCTGATTCCAAAGGGTTCTTGTCACTGGAATGTACCACCAACCTTGTTTGAAGGTTATAGTTTCTTCAAAGTAGAAGAACTGTCTCCCAAAGTGACGGGTCTTTCAGCAGACCTTACAGTTGAAACTTTACCTTAATAATTCAGTTTTATCACCATCCCGTCCTCTGATTATCTACCCTGAAGTTTCTTTTTCCTCTCTTTCAGAGAGCCTAGCACACTCATATAATTGGAGCTTTCCCTTTTTGGCCTTCCTGCATACTGTGGGTGCCTGCACATAACACACAATGCCCACCAGCAGCATTTTCTCACAAGGAGAACTGTTGGGCCAATATCTTTTTTTTCCCTAAGATTTCATCAAAAATAATGAATTTTTTGGAAAGAAATACATTAGCTGTAGTTAAGAGGCAGAAATTGTTTACTGGTTAATGCTTTTCTGGATATCTTCTAAGTCTTTTGCACTTATAACAAAGGATAAAATGATGTTCAAGGAACACTGCAGATGTTTACTGCTAAACCTGAAAAAAAAACTAAGTCCCATTTACTGTTACTCCTCTCACTTAAGAATCTATACAGTGAGAGTCATGTTTGCCAAAGCCTTAAAGAGTCTTAAAAATTTCCTGGCAGATTACTGGTTAAATAAACATGCATATGTACTATTTTACAAATCACAGGACATCTCAAATGTGCCACTTTCTGTATTCTACATGCTCCTAGGTTCCTGGCTTTTGGAGCTGAGCTTGAGTTCTTTGTCAAATTGAGCTGTTTGTGGTAGACAGAGTTCTCAGTGCCTTTTGGTTCAAAGGAGTAAGTGGCAGGCGCAGTTCACCTATGGAAGATTTGCCAGCAAAACTTAATGCTCCAGGGCCTGCTAGGGAGTAGAACTTGGGGCGGGTCAGTCACAGCAACCCAGAAGACTGTGGGTTCTGCTAATGCCCTTGGCTCAATCAGTAGAGGTGCAAATGTGAGAGTCAAATGGGTGCTATCAACTGATATGCATTCATAACAGTCTTGACTGAAGCCATGGAGGACAAGAAAGGGATAAGATGTGAATAGAAAAAGGCTGAAAATAGATTCAGATGCATCAGGGTTTCTGGTGGAGTCCGTTAATGAGTCAAAGTATTTCTGTGAAACAGAGAGTCATGGGACTTCTAAATTGAGTGGATTTTTTTTTGTTATTAAAAGAAAGAGAGCTAGTGGACTCCCAAGAAAATGTAAATTGGGCATTGGCAGGAAACCCACTTCTTCTTGCCATCAGAGAGTCATGCAAGCTTTAGGAATGGCAAACATCTGTTCGAAGGGCATCCCAACCTTGGATTGGCAG
This sequence comes from Oryctolagus cuniculus, assembly GCF_964237555.1. NCBI lineage: Eukaryota > Metazoa > Chordata > Mammalia > Lagomorpha > Leporidae > Oryctolagus > Oryctolagus cuniculus. The sequence continues at coordinate 67,110,189 of NC_091442.1, forward strand.
GGAACTCAGAAGAAATTGATTTGATGTGTGGTTTTCATTCATGTCAGCACGTGTGGTGGGCAGCCTTGTGGCCAAGTATTAAGAATGGAGCAACTATTCAGTACGTATTTACTAAGTATCTACAATTGCCAGAAACTCTGCTATGTCCTAAGGACACAACAGTTACTAGGACACACCTATGAACCAAAAAGTTATTGCTTCAATAGACACTGGGACAGTGGGAAAGTGTGTTGTCATATACTATACCTTTATGTGGTCTTTTTCTTGTGTCCCTTGGAATATGGTGGGCAATTATGAATCATGTAATACACACCAGAGGGAGAGGCTTATTCTTGCTTACTAAAATGTCTATGAACTAGAGAATAGCCATTTTCTCCTCTTGACCCCATTTACTCATTAAAATACTGGCAGATACTCTGAGAGTGGTTAGGATTAAAGTTATGGGGGCCATTGTTGAGCACAGTGGCTTGGGCTGCTACTTGGGTTGCCTGCATCCCAAATTGGAGTACTGATTTGAGTCCCAGCTATTCTGCTTCCAGTCCACCTTCCTCTGATGCACCTGAGAAAGCAGAAAATGATGGCTTGAGTACTTGAGTCCCTGCCACCCACATGGGAAACCTGGATGGAGTTCCTGTCTCCTGGATTCTTCCTGGCCTAACTCTGGCTATTGTGGGTGTTTGGAGAGTGAACCAGCAAATGGAATCTCTCTTTCTCCCTCTCTCTCACTCTCTTTCTCTCCCTGTCATTCTTTCAATTAAATAAATCTTTAAAAAGATTAAAATTAAGGAAATAGCCTGAGATTCATGAGTGAAAGTTTGCTCCCCCAGGTTTTGTGCCAGATTTTTCTCAGAATTCATATTTCTCTAGACCAGCAGAGCCAGCTGCTGCAGCAGCTGCAGCATGCACTGTCCACTGGCCCCAGGATCCTTGCTGCTTCTTCCTTCTCTCCTGTTCCTTCTTCCTCAGTCTACCTGCAGAAGGACCCCAACTGCCTTCCTGCCTGCCCCCATTGCCCCTCTCCCGGGCCCCAGCCTCCCCCTTTCCCCTGCCTGCCTGCTTCTATTTTCCCCTCATGTGCTTCACAACTGCAGGTTTGGCTTTACCCCAACCAGGGACCAAGGACCTGACCACTCAAAGTCCAGCTCCCAAGAACACTGCCCAACACAGACCAGTGTGACTGCAGGTGGATTAAATGTCACTCTCACCATGTGGCTACTTATGCTTGGCAAGGAAGTTGGCAGTGTCATCAGAAAGAAAGGAGAATCTGTTAAAAAGATGCACCAGGAGAGTGGTGCAAGTACCAACATCTCAGACAGGAACTGTCTTGAGAGCATTATCACTTTGGCTGGACCCACTAATGCCATCTTCAAAGCCTTTGCTATGATCATTGACAAACTGGAAGAAGACATCTGCAGGTCTAAGACCAATAGCACAGCTGCCTGTAGACCTCCAATTACCCTGAGGCTGGTGGTTCCTGCTAGTCAGTGTGGCTCTCCCATTGGAAAAGGTAGTTAGAAGATCAAGGAAATCCAAGAGAGTACAGGGGCTCAGGTGCAGGTGGCAGGGGATATGCTCCCCAACTCAACTGAGTGGGCCATCGCTATTGCTGGCATCCCACAATCCATCATGGAGTATATCAACCAGATCTGCATGATCATGTTGGCAACTCATTGCCAATCCCTCCCCAGCCCGACTCCCGCAAGGGTGTGACCATGTGGTACTGTTCCAAGCTGTCCAGTTCTCAGGTCATCTTTGCAGGTGGTCAGGCCTATACCATTCAAGGACAGTATGCCATTCCACAGGTAGATTTGACCAAAATGCATCACTTGGTAATGCAATAGTCTCATTTCCATGATGCATGGCAACACCAGATTCAGTGGCATTGAATCCAGCTCTCCAGGGGTGAAGGGCTATTGAGCAGGTCTGGATGCATCTGCTCAGACTACTTCTCATGAATCCACCATTCCAAAGGATTTGATTGGCTGTATAATTGGGCATCAAGGTGCTACAATCAATGACATTTGTTAGATGTCTGCGGCACAGATCAAAATTTCAAACTCAGTAGAAGGATCTACTGATAGGCAGGTTACCATCACTAGATCTTATGCCAGCATTAGTCTGTCTCAGTATCAAATCAGTGTCCATCTTTCCTTGGAGATGGGTGGCATGGGGAACAGCTAGTACAATACAGATTCATCCATAATCCCTTTCTGCTGTTCACTGCCACCTGTGATCCATCTGTGTAGTCAGCAATTCAAGGTTTTAAATACTTTGTAAATTTTCCATTTCTATACACTTTCTCATCCACTTGTGATTTTTAAATTAAAAGCCTTTTAATTTCTTTCTTTGTTCAGCTTGTAATGCTGGGATCCATATTTAGTTTTATAAGCTTCTCCCCATGTTTCTTTTCTTTTTTCTTTTCTTTTTTTTTTTTTGGCTCATGAATTTTTCTGTTTGTCATGGAAATTTAAGAGTGGAATATTAATACATTTCAGTGTAGTTCTATAATGTCAGGAACTTTTCAAAAAATTAAAAGATGTACTGGTGCTTATTCTTTGTGGACAGAAAAAAAAGAATTCATATTTTCAACCTTTATACAAGTAAAATGGCAGATATACATATATTATGTTGAACTCTGGTGTATGCCAAGGTGATATCATTTAATTAAGTATATTAATATCTCTATCATTAGACAGGTATGAATAAGTAGACTCACGTCACTTCCAAAAGCAATATAAAAAATATTTGATTTTAAATTTTCAAAATTATAATAAGGGATGATGGACTTAGAGCACTACCGAAGATCATTTACTGTGACCTAAATCATTTAGGGTCTTTGGAGTAAAAGCTCACAAAGTGTGCTGCCATGAGTACACTGTAACTTTCCTGTGATTGTATCACCAGATTTACATGAAAAATAATTTTGACTTTTTCCAACAACCAAGTTAATTGGAGGAGAATCCTGATCGCCACCTTCTGAAGAGCTTTTGCATTCAAGTTTGGGTTTTTTTCCCAGTCTTCAAGGCTGGTATGCCATTGGAATCACTATGCTAGTTGATTTCTTGTGAGCCATAAAGTGAAGCTGGAAGCAAATTCCATCAGAGCCACACTACAGTTTCTGCATTGGAGCCAGGAAGTATTCTATTTGATGCAGTGAATAACCCAGTTACCATCCTGACCCAAGGCCCCAGTGGCATTAGCATCAACAGCTGGACAGAAAGTGGGGGTGGGAGGCATGTAAGGATGGATTGTGGCTATAACCACACTTGCCTCATTTCTGAACCTTGTGCATCTAAACTCCTTCTCAGCTCAAGACCTTTGTGCTTTGGGTTATCTCTCCCTGGAACATAGTTCCTGGGACTTTGGAAGAACCACTTCCTTTGCACTTGGGCATTGCTTGAATGGTGCCTCTGAGGGGGGCATTCCTTGACCACCCTAGTTAATATTGCCCACCTGCTGTCACTTTATGATATCACTCTCTTATTTTCTTCAAAGCACTCGTATGAAATGAGATTGTGATTTATTTGCCTACTTATTTATTTATTATTTTTCTTTTTCACAAAGACCTTTCTGACTTATTGACTGGATTCTTAGCTCCTAAAGGAGTACTTGACACTGGAGACCCAACAAACATTTGTCAGATGCACAAACAACCCTTGTGATATTACTACTTCCCTACTCTGTAAAGCCCAAGTTCCTCCCATCCCAACTCTGAAATGTTCCTTTTGTGACAAATGTCCAGCAGAAAAATCACTGCCAATATGGGAAACGTGATAGAGCATGAAGCCTGGTAGACTATTAAATTAGCTTCATAAACTGTGAATCATAAATCATGGTCCCATCTGTTTTGTGACAGAATAAAAACAGCCAAATTTTCCACACGAAAGAAACTAAAAACAAAGGCAAGTCATGAGTTTCAACTCATGGAGAGCCTGTTACTATTACTTTGGATAGTCTCCAATCTCCTCTATTCTGTAACAACCACTCTAGTCATGTTGGACCTTTCTGGAATAGGCTCAGGAATCCATAGTAGATATTGTTTTCCCTGAATCTAAAAGTTTCTGTCTCATAGCTCCAATTTGGCATAAAGAAGCCCCTCAACAAATATTTGTTTACTATACATTGTCAATCCCACTTTCATCAAGTTATTTTTATGAGTTAATTACATTATTTTTATAAAATAAAAATATTCCTTAGAAGAATATCTTACTAAAGAAAGCTCATTCATTTATAATCTGGTATTAATTAACATCTCAATGAAAGACTTGATGAGTCATAGAGGAAAAGATAGGGTTTTTTGATTGTTAACTTGGATTTTTTAAATTTTCCTCTTTTAGAATCTTCTAGTATATCACATTTACTTATCACATCTCTTTATTTTTTATTTTTATTTTAAAAATGTATAAAAGGTGGGCTGGCACCATGGCTCAATAGGCTAATCCTCCGCCTGCAGCGCCGGCACACCAGGTTCTAGTCCCGGTCGGGGCACCGGATTCTGTCCCGGTTGCCCCTCTTCTAGGCCAGCTCTCTGCTGTGGCCCAGGAGTGCAGTGGAGGATGGCCCAAGTACTTGGGCCCTGCACCCTCATGGGAGACCAGGAGAAGCACCTGGCTCCTGGCTTCGGATCAGCTCAGTGCGCCGGCTGCAGCGTGCAGGCTGCAGCGGCCATTGGAGGGTGAACCAATGGTAAAGGAAGACCTTTCTCTCTGTCTTTCTCACTATCCACTCTGCCTGTCAAAAAAATGTACATAAGGTGAACAAATTTCATATATACAGATTTAGAAGCATAGTGATACTTACCACCCTACCCTCCCTCCCCCCCACCAACATACCCACACTCCCTCCTCCTTCCTTTATTATTCTTTATTTTAATTTTTATATTAACATACTGTCAGTTGATGTTATAATCATAAGATTTACTCTCCACTAAGTAAAGAATTCAACAAATAATAAGAACAAAGAAACACTCAATAGTAGAGACAAGGGCTGTAAACAATAATCAATTTTCAAAATGTCAGTTATATTGTTTTGTACTTTATTAGTTGCCACAGATCAGAGAAAACATGGTATTTGTCTTTTTGGGACTCATTTATTTCACTAAGTATAATGGTTTCCAGTTGTGTCCGTTTGTTGTGAAAGACAGGATTTCATTCTTTTGTATGGCTGAGTAGTATTCCATAGTGTATATATATGACATTTTCTATATCCAGTCATTGGTTAATGGGCATCTGGATTGATTCCATATCTTAGCTATTGTGAATTGAGCTGCAATAAACATTAGGGCACATAAAAGTCTTTCATATACTGATTTAATTTCCTTTGGGTAAATTCCCAGGAGTGGGATGGCTGGGTCATATAGTAGATCAATTTTCAGATTTCTGATAAACCTCCAATCTGTCTTCCAAACTTACTGTACTATTTTGCATTTCCACCAACAGTGGTTTAGGGTACATTTTCCCCACATCCTTGCCATAATTTATTTATTTATTTATTTATTTTTTCCCAAGGAAACTATTTAAGAAATACAAATTTCATAAATACAACTTAAGGAATATAGTTATTTTTCCCACCATACCAGCCCTCCCACACATACTCCCACCCCTCTGCCTTCTCCCTCTTCTATTCCCAGTCCCATTCTTCATTAAGACCCATTTTTAATTAACTTTGTACACAGAAGACCAACTCTATATTAAGTAAAGATTTCAACAATTTGCACGTGCACACACACACACATACACAAAAATTGCTTGAGAACAAGTTTTATGGTTAGCTATCATAATACAACTAATTGAGGACAGAGGCCTTGCATGGGAAGTTAGTTCACAGTGACTCCTGTTGTTAATTTAACAATTAAAACTCTTATATATGACGGAAGTGACCACCCAAGGCTCTTGACATGAGCTGCCTAGGCTATAGAAACCTTTTGAATCCACAAACTCCATCAGTATTTGGACAAGGCCATAAGCAAGGTGGGAGTTCTCTCTTCCCTTCAGAGAAAAATACATCCGTCTCTGATGGTCACCTCTTTCTGCTGGGGTCTCACTCACAGAGATCTTTCATGTAAAACTTTTTTTTTTTTTTTTCCACAGTTTCTTGGCTTTCTGTGCCTGAAATACTCTCATAGGCTTTTCAGCCAGACCAGGTTGGCTTAAGGGATGATTCTGAAGTTAGAATGCTACTTAAATTGTTTGTCATTCTATGAGTCTGTTGTGTGGACTACTTCCCAAGTTGGAACATTCTCTCCTTTTTAATTCTATTTATTATTATCACCAGACACTTGATCCTATTTATATGATCACTTTAATACTTAATCCTATCTATGTGTTCACTTTAACACTTAATATGATCACTTTAACACTTAAGATGTCATTTTTGCCACCCAGCAAAATGGGATTTGGGTCCCATAATAATTTTTTTTTTTTGACAGGCAGAGTGGACAGTGAGAGAGAGAGACAGAGAGAAAGGTCTTCCTTTTGCTGTTGGTTTACCCTCCAATGGCCGCTGCGGCCAGCGCGCTGCGGCTGGCGCACCACACTGATCCGATGGCAGGAGCCAGGTGCTTATCCTGGTCTCCCATGCAAGTGCAGGGCCCAAGCACTTGGGCCATCCTCCACTGCACTCCCTGGCCACAGCAGAGAGCTGGCCTGGAAGAGGGGCAACTGGGACAGAATCTGGCGCCCCAACCAGGACTAGAACCCGGTGTGCTGTCGCTGCAAGGCGGAGGATTAGCCTAGTGAGCCGCGGCGCCGGCCACCATGATAATTTTTTAAACTGTACCCTGAGAAGTAAATCCTTAGGAATGTGTGCAGAACTATATAGCTTTACAGTTACAAACTTCCTCCTCTCTCTCTTATTCCCACTCTTATTTTTTGCTGAGATCCATCCTCAATTGACTTCATTTTTTTATTCTTCAATGACATTTGTTTTTAATTTAATTTATTTTTAGTAACCTTTAAATTAATGAGTATAAATTTCATGAGTACATCTTTAGGAATAGAGTGATTCAGTTAACTTTATATGCATATGATTAACTCTATGTTAAGTAAAGAGTTCAAGAAATAATATGAAGAAAAAAAAAAAAAAAACAAAACCTGTCCTTCACAGTCAAGCAAGGGCTGTTGAAGTCATTGCTTCTTAAAGTGTCAATTTCACTTCTACAGGTTTCCTTTTAAGTGCTCTATTAGTTTTCACAGATCAGGGAGAACATATGGTATTTGTCCCTTTGGGACTGGCTTATTTCACTAAGTATGATGTTTCCCAGATTCATCCATTTTGTTGCAAATAACTGGATTTCATTTTTTAAACTGCTGTGTCGTATTCCATAGTGTACATATCCCATAATTTCTTTGTCCAGTCTTTGGTTGATAGGCATTTAGGTTGATTCCATGTCTTAGCTATTGTGAATTGAGTTGCAATAAACATGGGGGTGCAGATAACTCTTTTGTTTACTAATTTCATTTTCCTTGGGTAAATTTCCAGGAGTAGGTTGGCTGGGCCAAATGGTAGGTCTAATTCAGATTTCTGAGGAATCTCCATACTGTCTTCCATAGTGGCTTTACCAGTTTACATTCCCACCAACAATGGATTAGGGTAACTTTTCCCCCACATCCTTGGGAGCATTTGCTTTTGGAGGAATGGACATTTTGATTATATTAATTCTTCCAATTCACAAACATGGAAGATTTTTCCATGTTTGTGTCTTCTTCTATTTCTTTCTTTAATATTTTATAATTTTCATCATAGAGATCTTTCCTCTTTTTGGTTAAATCTATTCCAAGATATGTAAATTTTTTGTAGCTATTGTGAATGGGACTGATCTTACAAGTTCTTCCTCACCCATGCCATTGTCTGTGTATACAAAAGCTATTGATTTTTGTATGTTAATTTTTAGATCCTGCAATTTTACTTTACTCTCTTATCAGTTCCAATAGTCTTTTTTTAAAAAAGATTTATTTATTTATTTGAAAGTCAGAGTTACACAGAGAGAGGAGAGGCAGAGAGAGAGAGAGAGAGAATCATTCATCTTCTGTTTCACTCCTCAACTGGACACAACACTTGGGGCTGAGCTAGGCTGAAGCCAGGAGCCAGGAGCTTCATCTGGGTCTCCCATGTGGGTGCAAGGGCCCAAGGACTTGGGCCATCTTCTACTGCCCTCCCAGGCCATAGCAGAGAGCTGGATTGGAAGAGGGGCAGCCAGGACTAGAACTGGCACCCATGTGGGATGCCATCACCACAAGCGGAGGATTAACGTACTGCACCATGGCGACGGCCCCTAGTTCTTTAAAAGTTTGGTAGAAGTCATCAAGGAAGCCATCTGGTCTTGGGCTTTTCCTTGTTGGGAGGGATTTTATTACTGATTTAGTTTCCATCTTGGTTATTGGTCCGTATAGGTTTTCCATGTCTTCATGACTCAATTTTGTTAGATTGTATGTATCCAGTAATATCCATTTCTTCTAGATTTTCCAATTTGTAGGTATATAGCTGTTTGTAATAATTTCTGATGATTATTTTTATTTCTGTGGTATCTATTATTACATGTCCTTTTACATCTCTGATTTTTATTTGGGTCTTCTCCCTCTTTTTAAGATTTTTTTGGTTAGTTGGGCCAAAGGTGTATCAATTTCGCTTATTTCTTCAAAAAAACAAGCTCTTCATTTCACTGATTTTTAAATATTTTTTGTTTCAATTTTGTTTATTTTTCTCTATTTTTTTTTTTTGGACAGGCAGAGTGGATAGTGAGAGAGAGGGACAGAAAGGTTTTCCTTTACCGTTGGTTCACCCTCCAATGGCCACTGTGGCTGGTGCACCGCGCTGATCCGAAGCCAGGAGCCAGGAGCTTCTCCTGGTCCCCCATGCAGGTGCAGGGCCGAAGCACTTGGGCCATCCTCCAATGCACTCCCGGGCCACAGCAGAGAGCTGGACAGGAAGAGGGGCAACCAGGACAGAATCCAGCGCCCTGGCCGGGACTACAACCAAGGATGCCAGCGCCCCAGGCAGAGGATAAGCCTATTGAGCCATGGTGCCAGCCTATTTTTCTCTAATTTTCAATATTTCTTTGTCCCTACTAATTTTTGTTTTGTTTTCCTAGGTCCTTGAGATGCACTGATAGTTGCTTATTTGATGCCTTTCCAATTTCTTGATGCAAGCACTAAGTGCTATAAACTTTCCTCTTAATACTGCTTTTCCTGCATCCCATGTATTTTAATATGTTATATTGTCATCTTCATTCATTTCCAGGAATTTTTTATTTCCTTTTTGATTTCTACTATGACACACAGTTTGTTCAGGAGTTGTTCAATACCATGTCTTTGCATATTTTCTAAAGATTCTTAAATTGTTAATTTTTAGCTTAATTCCATTGTGGTTAGAAAATATGTATGGTATGGTTTCAGTTTTTTTGAATTTGCTGAGACTTGCTTTATGGCCTAGCTTATGGTCTATCATAGAGGAAGTTCCATGCACTAATGAAAAAAATGTGTATTCTTTAGCTGTGGGTTGAAATATTTTGTACATATCAGTTACCTCCATTTAACCCATAGTATATATTAGCTTTGTTGTTTCTTTGTTGGTTTTATGTCTGGTTCATCTGTCCATTGATGACAGTGGGGTGTTTAAGTCTCCCATTACTATTGAATTGGAGTCTATGTCTCCCTTTAGATTCATTAACATTTTTTTGACAGGCAGAGTGGACAGTGAGAGAGAGAGACAGAGAGAAAGGTCTTCCTTTACTGTTGGTTCACCCTCCAATGGCTGCTGCAGCCTGCTTGCTGCAGCCAGTGCACCATGCTGATCTGAAGCCAGGAGCCAGGTGCTTCTCCTGTTCTCCCATGGAGTGCAGGGCCCAAGCACTTGGGCCATCCTCCACTGCACTCCCGGGCCACAGCAGAGAGCTGGCCTAGAAGAGGTGCAACCGGGACAGAATCCGGTGCCCCAACTGGGACTAGAACCTGGTGTGCTGGTGCTGCAGGCAGAGGATTAACCTATTGAGGCATGGTGCCGGCCCATTAACATTTATTTTAAATAACCAGGTGACCTAGTATTGGGCGAACATGTATTTATTATAGTCACATGTTCTGTTGAATTGATCCCTTAACCATTACATAGTGCCCTTCTTTGACTCTTTTAACAATTTTTGTGTTGAAGTCTCTTTTGACTGATATTAGGATGGCTACACCTGCTTGTTTTTTATTTTTATTTATGTATTTGAGAGGCAGAGTTACAGAGAGAGGGAGAGACAGAGAAAGGTCTTCCATCTGCTGGATCATTCCTTAGTTGACTGCAATGGCAGGAACTGGGTCAATGCAATACCAGAAGGCAGGAGCTTTGTCCAGGTTTCTCATGTGGGTTCAGGGGCCCAAGCACTTGAGCCATCCTCCACTGCCTTCCCAGACCATCAGCAGGGAGCTGGACTGGAAGTAGAGGAGCCAGGACTCAAAATGGCGCCCATATGGGATGTGGGTGCCACACATAGAAGCTTAACTTACTATTCCACAGTGCTGCCCCCATGCCTGCTCCTTTTTGCTTTCCATTAGCGTGGAATAGCTTTTTATATCCTTTCCATTTTGGTCTATGCGTATCTTTGTTGGTGAGGTTTCTTTCTTGTAGGCAACAGATGGTCATTGTTTTTTAATCCATTCAGCCAGTCTGTATCTTTTAATTGTAGAATTTAGGCCATTGACATTCAAAGTTACTATTGAGAAGTAATGACATGGCCCTGCCATTTTTCCCAGAAATATTCCTATTGTTTGCTTTGGATTTCCTTTATAATTTTACTAGGAGATTTTCTGCCTTCACATTTTTTCATAATGATGACTATCTTTCTGTGATTCTCTATATAACACATCCTTAAACATTATTTGTAAGGCTGGATGAATGTTGACAAATTCTTTCAATTTTTTTTTAGAAGATCTTTATTTCACCTTCATTCATCAATAACAGCTTTGTAGGGTACAGTATTCTGGGTTTACAGTTTTTTCTTTTAAGACTTGGTCTATGTCTCTCCATTCTCTCTTAGCCTTTAGGGTTCCTGATGAGAAATCAGCTGTGAGTCCAATTCAAAACCCTCTGAATGTAGTTTGGCATTTCTCTTAAATGTATTTAAAAATCTTTTCTTTATATTGTACTGTTGAAAGTTTGACTGTAATATGTTGTGATGAAGATCTTTTCTGGTCATGTCTATTAGGAGTTCCATGTGCTTCCTGTACTTGGATGTCCCTTTCTCCAAATTAGGAAAGTTTTTTGCTATTATTTCACCCTGTACACCTTCAAATCCATTCTTTTTTTCCACATGTTCAGGAACTCCTAAGACCTGTATGTTAGGTCATTTGATAGTATTTCATAAATTTGAACACTATTTTCAGTTTTTCTAATTTTTTCTTCTTCTTTTTTTTTTGGTTTAAGTATTTCCAGACCTGAGTATGAGCACAAAATCTTCTTCAGTGACTCACCCAGGCAGTCAGGAAGCTCTGAGCCAGTGATGCCAGCCAGACACAGTGAGGGCCCAGACTACCCACTACATCCTATCATATAGTCACAGACTTCTTAGAGCATGCAAGGTTCCCACAGTCATAGGGTGCAGAGGATCCCCGCTCAGCCCCATGAGCCTGTCATTTTCATGGAGAGAACAGAGATGTTCCCAGAGTCAGCTGCCTGTGGGTGCTCTGCCTTGATAGTTTGATCCCCAAAGCCTGTGAGAGACGGAGAGGATGGGGGCACCTCACATTCCTAAGTGGTTGCCCAGCCCCCTGTCTACCCTCCCAACCAGATTGAAAGTCAGTGGGAAATGCATATTTTTCCATCTGGTAAAATTCCCTGGTTGTGTGTGCGAGAGCTGCTGCAGCTTCTACTGATATCAAGATGGCGCCTTCTCCTTGCTGGTTGCTGGGTGCTCTTATTGTGGGATGGGGAGAAAGAACTGTGCTTTTCTTCACTGCATTAGATGGGTATCCTGCTCCATAGCTAGGGCTCCAGTCTGGATTCACAGTGTGGTCTGCAAGGTTCTCCCTCATGCAGTTTCACCAGTGGTGTGGGCTGCCATAGTCTGCCATCACTTCGTTCTCAGAAGCTGGTGTCCCCTTCAACCCCTGGCTGCAGGATTGCGTGTGATGTCCTCACTTGTTGTTGCATGTCTGCTCTTTCCACTCCGCTCCATGGTGTCCCTCTAATTTCTGTAGAATTTCCACTGCAAACTGCCCTCCAACTCTCCCCTGGGAATACACTTCCTCTGCTTTTCTTCGCTATCTTCCCCTGGTCAGCATATCCTTTCCCTATTCGGCGATCTTGGTTAGGTTTTTGAGTATGGATTATCACTTGGGCAGGAAAAGTCTGGGTGAGTCGTGATCATGGGCAACACAAGGGCACAGAGCATCTGGAGAAGTGGCAGGAAATTAGGAGGGGACAAAGGAAGAAACCAAGAAACAAAGACGATTAGTTCACTTTATAATTTTGCCTGGGGCCAGCATGGTGGAGGATGCCATTCTGCATGAATCAGACATCTTCAGGTTAGGCCTGGTGAAGACAACAGGTCACTAGGACCTCCCAGGATTGGCCAGACCACTGTGTTATCTAGTGGAAATGAGACTAAAATGAGCATCCATATGTGGATGACATTTCTGACAGAATTCCCAAGAAACTGAGAGTAGTGCTTATTTCTGGGGAATGAAAGTAAGGGAGGGTAGGATAGTGGGTGCATGTACAGAGTTTTTCTTTCTTCTTTGTAACTTTTTCAAGAGTTCTAATTTTTCCCTATGAGAATGTACTGGTTTTACATGGACAGAACTCAAAAATGAATAAAAATCAATATATTCATTAGCATTTATCTGATTAAAAATCTACCTGAATAAAAATAAGCAACTGTATTAAAATAGTAGAGGGCCGGCGCCGCGGCTCACTAGGCTAATCCTCCGCCTAGCGGCGCCGGCACCCCGGGTTCTAGTCCCGGTCGGGGCGCCGGATTCTGTCCCGGTTGCCCCTCTTCCAGGCCAGCTCTCTGCTGTGGCCAGGGAGTGCAGTGGAGGATGGCCCAGGTGCTTGGGCCCTGCACCCCATGGGAGACCAGGATAAGTACCTGGCTCCTGCCATTGGATCAGCGCGGTGCGCCGGCCACAGCGCGCCGGCCGCGGCGGCCATTGGAGGGTGAACCAACGGCAAAGGAAGACCTTTCTCTCCGTCTCTCTCTCTCACTGTCCACTCTGCCTGTCAAAAAATAAAAATAATAAAAAAAAATTAAAAAAAATAGTAGAGTGATGTCAGAGCAGGGTTAAAATTGGTATATTATGAGATTTTGCATTTGTACAACCCTGTTATTCATGTATATTTTAATTTTTTATAAATATTTATTTGAAAGAGTGACAGCGAGAGTAAGAGAGACAAAGAGAGTGAGAGAGAAGGAGAGAGAGAGAGCGAGCGAGCGAGCGAGAGAAATCTTCCATCTGTTGGTTCACTCTCCAAATAACCACAAAAGCCAGGGCTGGGCCAAGAGGAAGCCAGGAGCCAGGAAGTCCATCCAGATCTCCCACATGAGTGGAGGAGGCACAGGCACTTGGACATAACCCACTGCCTTTCCGGGCACGTTAGCAGGAAGCTGGATCAGAAGTGGAGCAGCCAAGATTCAAACAGGCACTCTGACCTAGGATGCCAGTGTCATGAGTGGTGTCCTAATTTACTGCACCACAATGCTGGCCTCATTCATATGTAGTATCAGATCTTTTCTGTAAGATGTTGTTCAACCTTCTCAAGACATAATAGCATTTCCAGAAGCAGACCCAGCAATGGGTCTAGAATACAGACTCTCAGAGTTAAGCTTCTCTGACATCCTGCCCCCTACTGTACTCTTTCCACTGCCTTTGTGACTCAGTTTACTTTTCACTTTTTTAAATAAATATTTTATTTATTTATTTATTTAAAAGGCAGAATTACAGAGAGACAGAGGCAGAGAGAGAGATATCTTCCATCTGCTGGCTCACACCCCAAATGGCTGCAATGGCCAGAGCTGGGCCAATCCAAAGACAGGAGCCTGGAGCTTCTTCAGGGTCTCCCATGTGGCTGCAGGGCCCAAGTACTTGGGCCATCTTCAACTACTTTTCTCAGGCTATTATAAGGGAGCTGGATTGGAAGTTGAACAGCTGGGACTCTAAATGGTATGTATTTGGGATGCCGGCATCCCAGGCAACAGCTTAACCTGCTATGCCACGATGCTGGCCCAGCAGCATGAACATTTCTGGCACATACCTTTCACATTTAAAATCAAAGTGGGGATGAACATTTGTGCAGTGGTTAAATTGCCACTTTGGATGGCTGCATGTCAGAGAATCTGGTTTCAGTTCCAACTCCCTCACTTCCAATCCAGCTTCCTGCTAATGTGCATCCTGGGAAGCAGCAGATGATGCTGAAGAACGTGGGTCCTTGCTACCCACATGGGAGTCCTGAATGCAGTTCCAGTCTTCTGGGTACATATTGTACAGTCCTTGCTGTGGTTGGAATTTGGGTATTGAACCATTGGATGAAAGATCTCTGCATTTTAAATGAAATGAAAATAAGTAAGTAAAACTTAAAGTAAACTCAAATAAAAATTCCTTATATTTAGAGCATGTTAAGTAGATTTTCAAGCTCTCATAGGCTAGTTTGCCTCTAGCAAAGAGAGACTCTGATTGTGGTCTCTCCTAATGTAGGGGCTATTTAAATCATAATTACATGCCAGGAAAGGGATTTTATACCACAGGTACGGAGGTATTATGACCTGTAGCAGTTGGCGAGTAACAGGTTTTTCCAACTATCATCTGCCTCTGGGACAGTGAACCTTGTTTAGTCTAGGAGATACTGAGTAAGCCAAGTGCCACAGTTTTACAGTCAAATGCTTTTGAGAACTCTAGTTTTTGTAAGGGAAGAATTATGCAGAGCTGCAGTGATAGTGGAGTTGCATCAAAAAACTTGGGAGTTTTCTTTTTTCTTTGTTTTGAAAGAGGGAGAGGTAGAGATATTCCATCTACTGGTTCACCCCCCAAATGTCCACAATGGCCAAGGGTGGGTCAGGCTAAAGCCAGGAGCCTGGAGCTCCATCTGGATCTCACATGTGGGTGGCAGGGACCCAAACACTTAGGCCATCCTCTGCTGCTTACCCAGGCACATTAGCAGGAAGCTGGAGAGGAAGTGGAGCGGCTAAGTCTTGAACTAGCACTCTGATATGGAATGCCGGAGTCCCAAGCAGCAGCTTAATCTACTGCACCGCAGTGCCAGCCCCAGTCTTCTTTTTAAATTGTACATATTTACTAGGGACATATAGACCATGTATATTGGTCAAATAAGAGTATTTAGCATTTTTATTGCCTATCATTTCTTGGTATTGGAGGCTTTGAGCACCTCTCTTCAGTTCTCCATAGAATGTACAGAAGTTCACTGTGTACCAGCCAGCCCACTGCGCTGTGGAACACTAGAATTTACTTCTCTGCTCTCACTGTTGTTTTCATTTTCTTCTCCGCTAGATTAGAAAAGGGTGGAGATTCTCGTTTGAGAGAACTCTAGATGTGACCTTATTTGGAACAAAAGGGAAGATCGCAGGGACTGTGGAGGCCTCTTCTGGTTTTGTGTTTTTCCTAGTGTTGTCACAAGCTATTACTTGTTTGGTTTCCTCTTGATTGTAATAAGTTACAGCCTGTTCCCAGCTTACAGGAGTATTTGTTTCTGAAAAACTTCTTGAAGGCAGACCTCTTGTAGGAAAAAACATGAAATTTCAGTTGAGCTTAACAGCATATAATTACTTAAAAAATTGACAAAATAAATGTTCATACGTGATTACACCTTAGAAAAGAGACCTATATATCCACCAAAAATATGTTCTTCCTTTCTCTATGTTCTTCTCCTCCAGGACTGAGTCTTCACATGCAGTATAGTTAGGACATGTCCTTGAGAGGTCACTGGCCAGACATTTCCCCTTTGTCCCATGTGTGGCCATGGACTGCTGCTTGCCAATAGAAGTGGCTCAATATCTATCATTTCTGGGCTGGAACTTCAGGAAGCAAATGTGCATTTTTCAACATATTTCACTTTTCTCCAGGATTCCACTGGATGAAAACTACACTGAGGCTTATAGGGAGGGTGGGACCACAGGATCAATGAAGCCTGAAGCCCTGAATTACTAAGTGAAGAAAAGCTTGTGTCAACTAAGAGCATTTATATCGAACTATTTGGTAGCAAGAAAAAGAGCATTTAATGTGCAAGGCCACTGAAACTTGGGGTTCATTTCTTTCCCTATTGGCTCAAAGGTTAGAAAAGAGCCTGTGAGAAGCCAGATATGAACTGTTTTAGGCTTTGCAGGACACATATTTGTATGTCTCATAATCTTCTTTATTTTCTTAAAAAAAAAAACCCTTTAAAGTTATAAAAACTAGGGTTGCACCTGGTTTAAAAACAGCTGCAGGTTTAACTAATACAAGCTGTTTAATATAAAACTATGATGACAACAAACCCACACAACAAAAACAGTGTAAATGGTGCATGAGATAATCATTCCTGCTAACCAGCAAACTATGAGGACTCAGGGAGAAAACCTATGGGGTTCTTGGGCCAGCCATTGCACCATGAAGAGAACAGCCTGTGGCTGTCCCATAGTCCTCAAGTCCTCTAGTCCTCTGAGGTCAATACTATCTAAATAGATTTTCTCAAATGCAGAATGCCTAAAAGTCAAAGTTGAGGTAGTGTCCCAAACTCCTAGAAAATTTAAGCTGCTGTGGAGTAGCTTAGGGCATAGCTTAAATCTTTTTTTTTAAGATTTATTTATTTATTTGAGAGGTAGAGTTACAGACAGTGAGAGAAGGAGAGGGAGAGGGAGAGGGAGAGGGAGAGGGAGAGGGAGAGAGAGAGAGAGAGAGAGAGAGAGAGAGAGAAAGAATAAGAAAGGGAAAGGTCTTCCATCAGCTGGGTCACTTCCCAAATGGCTGCAAAGGCCAGGGCTGGGCCAACCTGAAGCCAGGAGCCAAGAGCTTCTTCTGGTTCTTCTACGTGGGTGCAGGGGCCCAAGCACTTGGACCATCTTCCACTGTTGTCCCAGGCCATAGCAGAAAGCTGGATCAGAACAAGAACAGCTGGGACACCAACCAGCACCTAATATGGGATGCCACACTGCAGGCAGAGTCATAGCCCACTACGCCATAGCACTGGCCCCAACCAGCAGATCTTTAGTGCTATGTGGTAAGGCTCCCAGGTGGCTCCTACATTTCCCTGGTCCTCACTATCACATCCCTATTCATGGTTGCCAGGACTTGCAGTTGAGATGGTGATGATGTTGACCTTATTGCTTTCCCTTCCACTGAGTCCCTTGTTTCAGTCAGCAGAGAACCCAAGACCACTTAAAATGTCCAGCAAAGTCATTGTCCAACAAGATGGATAAATAACTCATGGACTCTTCTGCAGCAAGCATGGTGAGGATTTTGAAGAATTTACAATGGTGTGTGAAAGCACTTGGGAGAGACCGTTAACTTTTAGTACATGTGCTGCCGAAGTGGGCATGAGACCATTAACTGAAAAAGTAAAATTGCAAGTTATATATTCAGTATGACTTTAACCGTTTAAAAGCAGAGACTTGAAGGAAATACACCCAAAATGTTAACGGTAGCATTGCTGGTGATGAATTACAAGTGAGTTTAAAGAAAAACATTGTCTTTTATGTTTTTTTTTTTTTTTGAAGATAAGTACCAACAATCTATGTGGTAGCTAAGAAACTTAAAAGATCTTACAAAGTTTTCAGAGAACTCTGTGGAAAACAGTGTTTCCAGCCTGAGTCCTGCCTTCTGAGGGCTTCCTCTTTGAGAAGTGCTTCAGTAATTTTGAACCACATGTTCAAGCAGGATCAGGAACGAGACAAGAGAGTGAAGGGCAAAGTTGTGAATATGGCTCAACTGGAGGAAATCTGGAGATCCAGAGCAACCTGACTAGTGAAGTTACTTTCAAAAGCTTATGGAAGTTGGGATTAAAAGATAAGTTCACTTGGGTCCAAAAAAAATCTTTGAAATCCATGCATATAAGGGATCTTCTGAAAGTTCGTGGAAATGCATATTATGATAAAACTAGGCATGGATGTCAATTTTTTTTTTGTACCAAGACATGCTTATCTTTTAATTCCATTTTCATGAGCTTTTTGAAGTTCCCTTGTATTACTTTTCTGCATATAAGTATTCTACTTGTTTCAGTTCCTCAAATTATACCCTGCCTGCCTTCTCTCCATTTCCTCTCTTTACTCCTTAAGCCATGGAAGCAAAGGAAGCAAGACCATCTTTAGGCTAAGGACTAAGGCTATGCCCTCTTCTTTTGTTCTTGCCCTTCTATACTGAGAATCAGAGCAGACACCTCCACACCAGTTCATGCACCCCCACACCCTTCAGTCCAGCCCTTATCTTCTTCCTCTTGCCTGTTTCAAGTGACCGCTATGAGGGTATTCTATGACCATCCCCTCAGTGTTCATCTCATCATGTGCTTGAACACAAGCTTGCATGTGTTCCCTGGATACATGGATAAGCATAACATTCATTCATTCAGCCAGTTTACAAACTGTGCCTCTGCTCTGTGTAATTACTGCATTGCCCTAGGTGTTGGGGACACAAGAATAAGCCAGGTAGAAAAGGCGTCTTCCCTCTTGGAGGAGCTGACATTATTTTGGAAAGGTGGATAGTAAGCAAATCCTGAAATGTTGAGCAGTGACAAATGCTGCAAAGAATAGCAGTGAAGAAGGGGCTAGTGACCTGCGGTGCAAGGTGCTTTTAGGTAGACTTTTCAGAGGAAGCTTCTCTGAGGAAGCTTAATTTTAGCAGTGACTTGGCTTGTGCCACAGCTTACTTGGTTAATCTTCTGTCTGCGATGCCAGCACCCTGCGTTCTAGTCCCGGTCAGGGCGCCGGATTCTTTCCCGGTTGCCCCTCTTCCAGGCCAGCTCTCTGCTGTGGGCCGGGAGGGCAGTGGAGGATGGCCCAAGTGCTTGGGCCCTGCACCTGCATGGGAGACCAAGAGAAGCACCTGGCTCCTGGCTTCAGATTGGAACAGCACTGGCCATGGCGGCCATTTGGAGAGTGAACCAACAGAAGGAAGACCTTCTTTCTCTCTGTCTCTCTCTCTCTCTACTCTACCCATCAAATAAATTAAAAAAAAATTTTAGCAGGGACTTTAATAAAGTAAGGGAAAGAGCTATGTGAAGTGTGGGGACAAATGGACTGATTGGAAGGAGAGTGAGTGCAAAATCCCTTGCTTGTCAGGAGCAAGCTTGATTCCTGCCCTCAAATTGTTCCCATTGTAGTGAAAGAAACAAATGAATCAATGGGTAATTGTAATATTGTATGAAGGACATTATTACTTGGCATTTACATCTAACATTTATGATATTTAGAAGTGCATGTGGTGTATTACCTGTATCCCCTTATAGAAAATAAGTCCATGAGGGCAGAGGTTAAATTTTTTTTTTTTTTTTGACAGGCAGAGTGGACAGTGAGAGAGAGAGACAGAGAGAAAGGTCTTCCTTTGCCGTTGGTTCACCCTCCAATGGCCGCCGCGGCCGGCGCGCTGCGGCCGGCGCACCGCGCTGATCCGATGGCAGGAGCCAGGAGCCAGGTGCTTTTCCTGGTCTCCCATGGGGTGCAGGGCCCAAGCACCTGGGCCATCCTCCACTGCACTCCCTGGCCACAGCAGAGAGCTGGCCTGGAAGAGGGGCAACCGGGACAGAATCCGGCGCCCCAACCGGGACTAGAACCCGGTGTGCCGGCGCCGCAAGGTGGAGGATTAGCCTAGTGAGCCGCGGCGCCGGCCTGGTTAAATTTTTTTAATTTGATTTAGAGAGAGAGAAAATATATGCATGCATGAGAGAGAGAGCGAGAGAGAGAGAGAAAGAGAGAAAGAAGAGAGAGAGAGAAACGCACAAACACACACACACACACACTTCCTATCTGCTAGTTCACTCTCCAAATGCCTGCAGTGCCTGGTGATGGGCTGAACTGAAGCCAGGAGCCAGGAGCAGGAACTCAATCCAGGTCTTCCACATGGTGGCAGGAACCCAAGTTCTTGAGCCATCACTGTTGGTTCCCGGAGTCTGCATTAGCAGAGAGCTGGAGTCAGGAGCCAGAACTTGAGCTTTCTCCAGGTATTCTGATATGGAACGTGGGCATATCAACTGGAGTTGCAGTTCCTAGGCCCAGCATTTGTACAGGGTAGAGGTTTTACTAAAGACTCTCTAGGACCCAAAACAGCTTCGGGCACACAACAAAAGCCCAGCATTGGTTAAATGGAGGAAAGAATCCCATACTTGTCTCTGTGCGCCTGTTGTCCTCTCCAGAAGCAACCAGTGTCACCAGGCCTTGTGAGTATGTGTTATTTAAACAGACCTCCATATTCTCCACCAAGCCATGACTTGGGGGCTGTGGCTAAATCTCTGCTTGCTAGGGCTGGAGGGTACTGTCCACCAGCTGCCACATTGGCTGTAGTCCACACAGAGTCTTTGAGGCTCAGGAGACCCCAGTGTTTTTCTCAATCACGGCACAAGGAAGGGGGACTTTGGCTAACCTCTGGAGATGGCATTTAGGGAAATCCACACTTGCTGCCCCACATACTGAAGCCCACTTTTTCATCTCATGGCTGTATTCTCACAGGCTGGAGGCTGGCAGCAAATACTCCACCATCTATGAACATTCAAGGCCAGAGCAGCAGGTAGTCCTCAGGGCCACAGGTTTAGGGAGCTTAGCTTTGGGGGTGGACTTGATGTATGACCCTTGAGCAGGACCCTGATAAAAGACTAGATTGCAGGGGCGGGATCTGGCTCCCATCTCAGTGGAGATGTCTTTTTAAGAAATATTTGAGTAGCAAATCATTCATGTAGAGAATAAGGGAAGTTAGATTGAATTTCTCACCATTTCCTTTATATACAAACAAGGTCTGAATTTTACATTTGGGGCAGTTTACAGTTTATAAGTGTTAGAGAGGGAAGAAATTAATAGTTACTGAATATCTATTATCCTTGATCGATCAGTTAGAGTGCGGTGGTCCAGAAGGTTTCAATGTAGGCAAGACCACCCAGCTAATAAGACAGCGGTTTCTTAATTAACTTTGGAAAATTATAGTAGGATTCCTTGCTTCTAAGCAAAGGCGGTTTTATTCTGATGCTTTCAAGTTCTCATTTAGGTTTCATTCTGTTGCTGAGAATCTCTTGGGCCAAATTACTACATCTCTGGATTCTGAGTACCTACCACAAAGTCTAGCATGTCATAAATTCAATAAATGTTAAGAAATAGAAGCAAAACCTTAATTA
The DNA here is from genome assembly GCF_964237555.1 of Oryctolagus cuniculus. Lineage (NCBI taxonomy): Eukaryota > Metazoa > Chordata > Mammalia > Lagomorpha > Leporidae > Oryctolagus > Oryctolagus cuniculus. The sequence goes on from NC_091442.1 coordinate 67,131,465, forward strand.
GTCACTAACAGTTCATGTGAAGTGGAATTAGTCTATTGATTCTGTTTCCAGGATACAGGAATAGCATATTCACCAATTATAATACTCAGTTAGTGGCAACTTAATTCCTCCATTTGCTCAGCCCAGCATCTCTGCAGTCATCTCTGACTGTTTCCCTCTCACACCTCATATCCAGTGTGCCATCAGATGTTACCGATTCTACATGCAAGAGATGTCCTCAGCTGATTCATTCTTGGCATCTCCTCCACCATCACCCTGGTGCAAGTGACAATCAGCTCCTACCTGGATCTCAGCTTCAAAAGTGCCCTTCCAGGCTTCTGCCTACCTATAGCACATTCCCCAAAGAGTATCCAGAGTGAATTCTAAATGAGGGGATGGGTTCAGCCGCCACTTGCTACAATGGCATCCGCTATTGAAGTGCTGGATTGAGTCCCAACTGCTCCCCTTCTGATGTACCTTCCTGCTGATGTGCCTGGGAAGGCAGTGGGTAATGGCCCATAGTACTTGAGTCCCTGTGCCACCTGTGTGGGAGGCCCAGATGGGGTTCCTGGCTCTGTATTTTAGCTTGATCCAGACCTGGCTGTTGCAGCCATTTGGGGAGGAAATCAATGGATGGAAAATCTCTCTGTCTCTCTCTTTCTCTCTATGTCACTCTGTCTTTCAAAGAAATAAATGAGTAAGTACATATCGAAATCTTTTTAAAAAGCATGAATCAGAGGCAGGCATTTGGCCTAGTGTTAAGGTGCTTGTCTTCCACAATGGAGTACCTAGGTTCAATACCTGGCTCTGGTTCCTACCTCCAATTTCCTGTTAATGCAGACTCTAGAGGGCAGCAGTGATGGCTCAAGTGGCTGGGTCCCTGACACCCCTGTAGGAGACCTTGATTGAGCTCCTGACTCCCAGCTTTGTTCCTGTCCCAGCCCTGGGCCAATGTGGGCATTTGGGGAGTGAACCAGTGGATGGGAGTTCTCTTCCTATCTCTTTCTCTCCAACTCTAAATAAATAAATAATTTTAAAAAATTCCTTAAAAAAAAAAAGCCCTCAGAAACAACCGCTCTTTCCCCATAAATCTGATCACATAGCTCATGTATGATCTGGCCCTCCTGGACACTCCCCTGGCTCTGCTGACATCATCTTCTACAGCTCCCTCTCCCCTCTTTAGAATTTTTGCCTGAGCAGAAAGATCAGGAGTTTAAGTTTTACTTTCTTTTCAGATACTGTTACTTTGAATTGAGTTTATCTAGGTCACCCTTAGTGTATACTTAGCTTCATTGAATGTAATGATTTTCAACTCTATACATTAGGATTCTCTAGGTAGCTTTAAAAAGATCCCAGTCTTGGCCAGCGCCGTGGCTCACTTGGTTAATCCTCCACCTGCGGCACCGGCATCCCAGGTTCTAGGCCCGGTCAGGGCGCCAGATTCTGTCCCGGTTGCTCCTCTTCCAGTCCAGCTCTCTGCTGTGGCCCGGCAGGGCAGTGGAGGATGGCCCAAGTGCTTGGGCCCTGCACTCCATGGGAGACCAGGAGGAAGTACCTGGCTCCTGGCTTTGGATTGGCACAGCATGCTGGCCGTAGTGGCCATTTGGGGGGTGAACCAACGGCAAAGGAAGACCTTTCTCTCTGTCTCTCTCTCTCTCACTGTCCACTCTGCCTGTCAAAATAAAATAAAAAAATAAAAAGATCCCAGTCTCTAGATCTCATCTCTAAAAATTCTGAATTAAATAGAGTGAATGGATGTTGGGCACAAGTAATATTTAAACAACTTTGTTGAGGTATAATTGATATACAAAATCTGCACCATATTTATACACATAGCCGTGAAACCATCACTACAATCAAGGTGATAATTCTATCCATCACTTCTAAAAGTTTATGTGTACTTATTTTTTTATAAAATATTTCTTTATTTTGGAAATACAGTAAGAGAGATAGAGATAGAGAGAGAGATAGATAGATAGAGAGAGAGAGATCTTCCATCTGCTGGGTTATTCCTGAGATGTCTAAAACAGACAGATCTGGGTCAGGCCAAAGCCAGGAACCAAGAACTCCATACTGGTATCCCACAACATTGCAGCATTTGGGCGATTTTCTGCTGCTTTCCCAGGTGCATTAGCAGGGAGTTGGAGCAGCAACAGAGCAGCTGAGACTTGAACTGCAGCACATAGTTGCCAGTGTCACAATGGCAATTTAACCCAATGCATTACAGTGCTCGTACTCCTTGTGTTTCTTTTTGGGAAGGGATGTATGTGGTGGTGGTGGTGGTGGTAATATGAACACTTAAAGTAAGTTTACGCTCTCAATAATTTTTTTTTATTTTTTTATTTTTATTTATTTTTTTGACAGGCAGAGTGGACAGTGAGAGAGAGAGAGAGACAGAGAGAAAGGTCTTCCTTTGCCGTTGGTTCACCCTCCAATGGCCGCCGCGGCCGGCGCGCTGCGGCCGGCACACCGCGCTGATCCAATGGCAGGAGCCAGGAGCCAGGTGCTTTTCCTGGTCTCCCATGGGCTACAGGGCCCAAGCACCTGGGCCATCCTCCACTGCACTCCCTAGCCACAGCAGAGAGCTGGCCTGGAAGAGGGGCAACCGGGACAGAATCCGGCGCCCCAACTGGGACTAGAACCCGGTGTGCCGGCGCCGCTAGGCGGAGGATTAGCCTAGTGAGCCGCGGCGCCAGCCTCTCAATAATTTTAAAACTTCTTTATTGAAATACGATTGAGAAATAAAAGACTGAAAATAGTGTATGTGTTCAACTTGCAACTTAGGTATCAGTAAAGCTCCTCAGGGGTTCTAAAGTGCATTTGGAATTGTGAAGCACTTAGTTAATCCTTTAAGTAATTAAGTCTGAGTTACAGAGAAAGAGAGAGAAAGGGATGGAGGGAGGGAGGGAGGAAGAGAGAGAGAGGGAGGGAGAGAATCCTCCATCAGCTGGTTCACTTCCCAGATGGCCACAACAGCTGGGACTGGGCCAGGCTGAAGCCAAGAGCCAGGAGCTTCTTCTAGGTCTCCTATGTGGGTTCAGGGGCCGAAGCACTTGGGCCATTTTTTGCTCCCTTTCCCAGGTCATTAGCAGGGAGCTGGATCAGAAGTGGAACAGCTGGGATGTGAATAGGTACCCATATGGGACGCTGGTGGGGCAGGTGGTGGCTTTACTTGCTACACCACAAAGCCAGCCCCTAAGTAATTTCTTTTTCTTTTAAAGTTTATTTAAGGTATACAGATTTTACATATTTCCTATATACAGATGTAGGAACACAGTGATACTCTCCACCCTACCCTCCCTCCTGCCTGTGCTCCCACCCTTCTTCTTCCTCCCTCTCCTGGTCTCATTCTTATGTTTTACAAAGTTCTATTTTCAGTTAACTTTGTACTCATAAGATTAACCCTACATTAAGAAAAGGGTTCAACAAATAGTATGAAGGAAAAAAAAGCCACTGTTCCTCAACAGTTGAGACAAGGGCTGTTAAAGATCATCACATCTCAAAGTGTCAATGAAATACATATTGGTAAGCCCATTTTGAGCTCTGGGATGGCAGGGTGTTTCTCACTGGTACAGCTTTAGTGCTTAGTAGAGTGTCTGGTGTAAGCTCATTGCTCAATAAATATTTGGTCAGGGAATGAGGAAACAGGTATTAAGGGTTCGCCAAAAGTTACACAGCTAGTGGGTAACAAATGATGTTAATTCTCACTTACATCTGTATCTGACACCAACACTCACAGGTGTTGTATTGGCTTGCTAGACTTTTTACCTTAAAAGTAGGGTAGAGAGTAGTGCTGGATGGGGAGGTAGGTGACACTGAAGACATTTTTTTCTTATTTCACAATTGCTGGTATTCTGACAATAATAGTATTTTTTTGTTAAAATGGGGTAGACATGATACTGAAGTTGTTCCGGGAATATTTGGTAAGCAAATGTCTTTCAAGAGGAAATGGATTAAGTTAAAGGCTAGTTATTTTGTTTTCCCTGAAATGAACTGCCCCATACTATATTTTAGGGCAAAAACAAAGCTTTCTGTAAGCATTTTAGTGGAATTGAACCACAACTCTCTTCTAAAACAGCATAGATCTGCGTTTCCTGAGATAAACGTGTGGGGCACAAACCACAACTTGCCATTTCTTGTATTACAACGAGGTTAGGTTCTGCTTTGAAACTTTAGTTATCTTGGTGATAGATATTTTCTGTTGGTCTCTGAGTATGGGTATGTGAGTGTGGATGCTGGTATGAAAGAGAGAAGGAAACAGGTTACAGACAAAAGTGGGAAAGGAACACATCAAGAATCAAACAGTGTAATACCTGCATGCCTTCTGTTACAGATGGAATATTTTGGTTTCTTTCAAATTTGTGTGTTGAGGCCCTAACCCCTAGTGTGGCTTGATTGGAGATAGAACCCTTAAGAAAGTAATTAAGGCTAAATCAGGCCATAGACATGAGAGATTAATATCCTTATAAGAAGAGACACCCAACAGTTTGCTCTCTCTGTGGACATGTACCAAAGTGAGGCCAGGTAAGGACACTATGAGAAGGTGGCTGATGCAAGCCAACAAGAGAGTCCTCCCCAGAAATAAAGCAGCTGGAGCCTTGATCTTGAACTTCTGGCCTCCAGAACTGTGAGAAAACAAATTGGCGTTGTTTGGAGCCACCCAGTCTGTGGTATTGTGAAGGACAGCCCTTGTGGTCTAATACATCTGTGGAAGAAGGTAGGCAGCTATAAAGACAGAAAAGTGGGATTCTTTTTTGTATTAAGATTTCCAGTCTCTAGTATTATGCCAAGGTTTTTATTGAAGTTAATTACCAGAATCTTAACTGGAGAAAGATGTCAGTGTGGAAGTTATATAAAACCATTTTGTCTACATAAAAATGTAGATTAGTACCATCCACAAATTAATATATATAAGTGAGGCTAGGATACTGCAGAAAAACATGGACTCTGCAGATCATGGACAGCCATGGGTGGAGTTACTCATGATGGCAGGAAACATGCACATTTCAGGGGCCAAACATCTTTTTGAAAAATTAAATTAAAATACTGAATATATACTTTTTGTTCATGCTTATAGTAAATCACCTACCAAAACTTCTTAATTTGTTTTAACTTCACTAATTTACTAGACCTTTATCTTCTCTTTTGAACATATTCCTTTTGATGTCCAGTATAAATCTGATTTTCCAGTCTTTTATTCTCTCATGTTTGGAAAGCAGTTTCTAATAATGGTTAAGAACCCAGGCTTTGTGTGGATTTCTGCTTTTGGGGAGGTTGGAGAAGGACTTGAAAGACTTCTTCCATGGAAACAGCAAGAAAGGCTTCAGAAAAATGTATTTTCTGTGGGGCTAGTGAGGGGTGAGTTCATACAAGGAAGCCTTGAACTGAATCTCAGAGAGAAAGAGTCCTTGTTAATTGAGCATGGAGCCAAGGCAGCTTCTGCACCTGGGGCAGCTTCCTGGCTGTGGCTAAGTGTGAAAGGTAGAGAAACTATGGGGTACAGGGGAAGTAAGCCGGACCAAGTGGGGCTGTCAGGACAAATTGCAGTCTGACCCAGCCCCAGGAGTTAGGGTAGATTACAGGGCTCTGCAGACTCTCCCCAGGAAGAGTTCTGCTAAGAAAGCAAACGTGGAGGAAGGACTGATAAGCAGAGGAAAATAGGCATTCCTGTGGTGTTTGGATTCCAGATTGCTTCCTGGAGATGAATCTAAAGATGAACCAAAAACATATGAAATTGTAGCCAAGTTTCTCCCTATCCAGCTACTGAAAACATAAAAAAAGCGGTGTCTTGGGAGACTGCGACTAGGCTAATCATAGGTGATTTCAGTTTAATTAAAGCTATAACCCAGACTCCATTCTACTGGACTTTAAAAGAAACATGAATGGTCTGTTTCTCACCCTAATTACCAGATAGAGAAAAGGGTTGTACTCTTTGGGGGAAAAAAAGCAAAGTAAAACAGAACTAAATATTATGCTTCAGTCACCACTGTTCTTTTATATAACATGTTTGGAATATAATAAAAGAATTACAAAACATGCGAAGAAACAGGAAAATGGGTTCTATAATTAAAAGGAAAGATAGGCAATAGAATCAAGTCAATAGATTACACAGTTTTTGCAATTCATAGAACTTTATATTTTGTTTTAAAGATTTATTTATTTGAAAAGCAGAGTTAGAGAGGTAGGGAGGCAGGGAGGGAGGGAGAGGAGAGAGGGGAGGAGAAGGAGAGAGAGGGAGAGAGAGAGGGAGAAAGGGGGAGAGGGAGGAAGAGGGAGAGAGAGGGAGGGAGAGGGAGGGAGAAGGAGGAAGAGGGAGAGAGAGGAAGGGAGAGGGAGGGAGAGGGAGGGAGAGGAAGGGAGAGGGAGGGAGAGGGAGGGAGAGGGAGGGAGAGAGAGGTCTTCCATCCACTGGTTCACTCTGCAAATGGTTGCAGCAGCTGGGGCTGGGCCAGGCTGAAGCCAGGAGCTGGGAGCTTTTACCAGGTCTTCCACATGGGTACAGCGTTCCAAGCACTTGGGCCATCCTCTACTGCTTTCCCAGACCATTAGCAGGGAGCTGGACCAGAAGGGGAGCAGCCGGGACTCGAAACAGCTCCCATATAGGATGCCAGTGCTGTAGGCCGGGGCTTTAACCTTCTTGCTACAGTGCCAGCTCCTAGACAGAACTTTAAAACAAGTATTATATATATATGTAATTTTAGAATCTGTGGGGAAATTAGATATAGTGAGTGAAAAAATTAGGTGTTTCAGAATAAAAATGGAAAACTGTAAAATGAAAACAAAATAGAAATTCTGGAACTGAAAAATACAATGTCTGAATCAAACAATCAAGAGATGGCTTAACACTACATTGAATGCTGCAGAAGCAAGGATTAGGAAACTTGAAAACAGAACGCTGATTTATCTAAATTTATTTCAGTTAAAGTAATCTTTAAAGTTAGAAGTATTACCAGATGAAAGAAGGAAATTTCATGAAGATGAAAAGGAGAGTCATCAAAAAGACAATAATTCTAAATGTATATTTTGCTTCAAAACATATGAAACAAAAATGGACAGAAGTAAACAGAAGAATAGACAAATTCATAATTATAGTTTGGGATCTCTCAGTAATTTACAGAGTAAATAGACAAAAGTTGGAAAGGATATAGAAAATCAGAGCCCTCAATTAACTCAATTGAAATTTACAGAATACTACACCAAAAAAGTTGCAGAATATTTGTTCTTTTCAAGTGCAATTAGATATTTACCAAGATAAAACAGACAGAACTTGTACAGAGGATGTTTTGGTAATGCAATTAAGAACAATAGCAAGAAGCCATTTAGAAAACTTTCAAAATGTTTGGAAATGAAGATATTTCAAATAAGTAATCAAAAGGAATAATATGACAAAATATTTAGAGCTGACAACATCAGATTTTGTAGGATGTAGTAAAGCAATGCTTAAAGGAAATTTTTTTATATTTAAGTGCTTATATTAGAAAATAAGAAAAGTTTAAACTCAATGATCTCGTATTCCACCTTAAGGAGTTACTAGAAGAAAAGGCATATTAAACACGAAGTAAAAAGAAAGAAATAATAAAGAGCAGAAATCAATGGGATAGGAAAATGAAGATAGTCAATAAAGCCAAAAGTTAGTTCATTGAAAAAAATTGATAAAATGTTTATAAACAACTTCAAATTTTAAAATAAATTTATAAAAATTATAATCAAGAATAATAAGAAGAAACACAAGTTACTAATACCAGAAGTGAAAGAGAGGTATTTCTACAGACATTCAAGTAATAATAAGGCAACATTAGCTTCAATGTTAATGCTAATAAATACAATAACCTAATTGATATGTATGTATTTAAGAGGCAGAGACTCAGAGAGATGGAGAGACACTTAGATGAATAAACTTTTTTTTAAGATTTATTTACTTGAGAGGCATAGTTACAGACGGAGAGAGGGAGAGACAGAAAAGTCTTCCATCTACTGGTTCACTCGCCAGATGGCTACAACAGCCAGAGGTGGGCCGATCAGCAACCAGGAGCCTGGCGCTTCCTCTGGTCTCCCATGGGTACAGGGGCCCAAGCACTTGGACCATCTACTACTGCTTTCCCATGCCATCAGCAGGGAGCTGGATTGGAAGTGAAGCAGCCAGGACTCGGAACTGGTGCCCATCTGGGTTGCTGGCACTGCAGGTGGATGCTCAAACTACTATACCACAGTGCCAGTCCTGATAAAAAGCACAGGTTAACAAATCTGACAAAAAAGAAATAAAAAAAATCTGAATTGTCCTATGTCTCTTTTAAGAAAATTATATTCAAAATCAAAAATGTTTCCAACAAAAGAAATTCCAGGCTGAGATGGCTTTGCTGGTGAATTCTCTAAGGAAGGAATAAGACCAACTCTATGCAAACTTATTAGAGATTGTTATTATTATCAGCATGGTTTTGGTAAGTTTCCTCTCTCAAATTTTGGCTTCCTTCTTAAACAGAACAGAATTTTTCATAGTCTTCTAGAAAAATTTCAATTTGATAGAAGATTACTTTGTAAATTTTTGCTTTCCAATTGTGCTTCTTTGAATTAGAATGATATGTGATGTTGCAAAACAACCTCCATTGCTGTCACCATTGAATTTAATCTTTTCTAATGTTTTTACATAAAATCAGTTGCTCCACTAGGGCTTCAGAAGAGCATTGTCAATGAGTGATCAAAACCTTTTCAGGGTGCTATCATGCCTGGTTTTCTGGTGATCTTTTAATAACCACTAGAGCTTTTTAGATGTGTTTCTTCAGCTCTTTTGTGTATGCCCATTCTGGAGCTATCAAAGGATTGTTCAGTCTTCAGATCGTGTGCTTCCTGCCTCAATTTGCCTCAATTATTTTCATATAATAGGCTCAGATTAAAATGCGTATAGTAAATGGAAAATTTATGAGCAATCACAATAATGGCTGGAGGAAACTTCCCCTTTATTCTGTCCCTCCTCAGAAATAAGTAGCAGTCATTTAGACTAAATCCTTCAGAAGTGTCCTTTATCGCTGTTGTTTGATGTAGTTCCAGCCACTTCAAACACAAGAGGCATCCAAACTTCTCTGAGTTCCAGTAATGGAGGATGCGCTTTTCCAGGACCCCAGGACGCTGGTGGTACTGACTGAGGAATACTGCAGGTGAGACTGTCTAAGGGACTAAGACTTCCTCACCAGCTGAGGATGAGGGATCTGCTGCTCTGGGTACCTCTTTTCTGCTTTCTTTACTCTTTTTTCTTCCAGTATCAGAAAACTGAATATTTTAGACCTCAAGATATCCAAGCTCAGGCTTGGATAGTTTTTTTGATGGACTCTGAGACTATGCTGCTGTAACTGGGAGGCTTTCAAAGCAGCATCCTTTACAAGAGGAGCTTATTTCTATCTTCATCTGGTTGTTAAAGTCCTTTGTGGAGTGCTAACAGCTTTATTCAATTTCTGGATCTTCTGTTCTTTTTTGGAGAAAATATATATTGAATGTCTGAATGTCTGCTCTGTTCCAGGTGAGATGTTGGGACTGAGCAAAGCAAAATTAGTGAGATGGGGTCCTTGTCCTCACAAAGTTCAGAATAACACGTGAAGAATGTGAATGTGTGTATATGTGTGTGTGTGTGCGTGACATATAGTTTTTATGTGTGAAAATGATACTGTTTTGCTATTGAGATTTGACAAGAGCAGATTTTAAGTGATCTCACAACACACACACACACACACACACACACACACGTTAACGAAGGGTGGTGATGGATGTGTCAATTGATTTGACTTTGGTAATCAGTACAGAATATATGTGAGTATAAATCATCACATTTTGTACTTCAAATAGATGCAATTTTTATTTGCCAATTCAAGATTTTAAAATAAATGAGGAGATAAAGGTACAGTGGAAATAGAACTAAAGAATGAAGTCCAATAATGAATGGAAGATAAATCTCCAAAGGAGTGAAAATTATTATTTCCATTATTATACTTGCAATCAATGAGTATCTCTAGAGAAGGCTCATTCTCTAGTTCACTCCCCAAACACCCATAACAACTGGAGCTCGAGCCATTCCAAAGCTGGGAGCTGGGAACTCAATCTAGTTCTCCATCAGGGGTGGCAGAGACCCAAATACTTGAGCCTTTATCACTCCCTCTCAGGGTCTGCATTTGCTGGAAGCTAGAATTAGGAACCAAGCCAGGTATTGAATCCAGGCACCCTAATAGGGTTTGCAGGCATCTTAACCTGCAGCTTAACAACTAGGGTGGATGCCAACCCCTTTTCCACTTTTTCAGTCTTTCCAACTCTGATGTAAAATGCGGATGCTTCTCTGCTCTTACTCTAGGTGTCAACTAGTTTTTCTGCTTTAGTTTTTCTCATGCAAGGGGTCTTCCAAGTTTGTCAAAATGTGTACTGTGAAAAAATTATGCATAGACTTCAAAATTTTGCAGCAAGATAAGCATCTTTTAATTTGATTTTCCACCCAAATTAGAAAAGTATTTTAAAAGCAGAGAGTCAGTGACACAGAGACATAAGGAAATCTTCCATTCACTGGTTCACTCCCCAAAGGCCCACAGTGATGGGGGCTGGGCCAGGCTGATGCTAGGAGCCAGGAACTCAATCCATGTGTCTCATGTGGGTGTCAGGGATCCAGATTTGTAAGCCAAAACCTGCTGCGTTCCGTTCTCTATATTAGGTGGGAATCTGGAAACAGGAGTGGAGCTGGAGCTCAAACCCAAGTACTCTCATGTTGGATGTGTTATCTTAACTGTTTTTTTTTTAAAGATTTTATTTATTTATTTGAGAGGTAGAGTTACAGACAGTGAGAGGGAGAGACAGAGAGAAAGGTCTTCTATCTGTTGGTTCAGCCCCAAATGGCCACAATGGCTGGAGCTGGGTCGATCCGAAGCCAGGAGTCAGGAGTTTTCCTGGGATCTCCCACGTAGGTGCAAGGGCCTAAGCACTTGGACCGTCTTCTACTGCTTTCCCAGGCCATAGTAGAGAACTGGATAGGAAGAGGAGCAGCTGAGACTAGAATCAGTGCCCATATGAGATGCCGGCACTGCAGGCAAAGGATTAACCTGTGCCACAGTGCCAGCCCCCTTGACTGTGTCTTTTTTTTTTTTTTTTTTTTTTGACAGGCAGAGTGGACAGTGAGAGAGAGAGACAGAGAGAAAGGTCTTCCTTTGCTGTTGGTTCACCCTCCAATGGCTGCCGCGGCCGGCGCACCGCGCTGATCCGATGGCAGGAGCCAGGTACTTATCCTGGTCTCCCATGGAGTGCAGGGCCCAAGCACTTGGGCCATCCTCCACTGCCCTCCCGGGCCACAGCAGAGAGCTGGCCTGGAAGAGGGGCAACCAGGACAGAATCCCGTGCCCCAACTGGGACTAGAACCCGGTGTGCCAGCGCCGCAAGGCAGAGGGTTAGCCTAGTGAGCCACGGCGCTGACCGTTGACTGTGTCTTAACAACACTAGACCAATCACCTGCCCCTCCAAGAACTTTTTGAAGTAGCCTTGGACTAGAATCCATAGAATCCTCACCCTGCCCACCAACTGTCCTTTCTTCTGCAAAACACTTTATTTCCACTTAAAGTGCATCTACAAACCTTCACACCTTCATGCAGAGCTCAGCAGTGCCTTTTAAATAGAAAAATGGCCATTCTTTCACACTGGATTGGAATGGTTGATTTTTAAAAATCTGTTGCTGTACATATAACTGATGAGAATGTTGCTTGCCTATGTGATGTGGGACTACGTGATATGGGGGCTCATTTTATTGCTCTTGTTACTTGTAATTGCCTGTGATTGGGTACATCAGCTACACAAACTGATGAGAGCCTGTATAGTGGCTCTTAATATGTTTGTCTTTCCTACTCCTCAGTGCAGTGTGGCATTTAGATTCATATTTTCCTGGAAAAATTAGACTTTGTGCAAGATTTGGAAGGAAAGGAAGGGCATGAATAGGTTAAGAAATGCTGGAATATTGAGGTATGGTGGTGAAGGTAGAAACAGAATCTGGGATCTCTTTAGTCCACACCAGGATTCCAGCTCCTTAAAGTTAACATAGCCAAAAATGAATGCAGCTAACTTCTAGCTTGGAAGGCTAGGATGAGCATGACTCTCCAGTCATCTCTAGAGAAAGAAATGCCTTGTCATGCACCTGATCTAACAGTCACCTCAAAGACTCCATTCCTTCCAGGCTATATGTGAAATGAGGTGGCCAGGTCAAAGGGAAAATTAGGTGGCAGGGAAACTTTGGGCAGTAGCTCTTGGGTCAAAGTGGGACAGTAATGATGTTTGCGAGTGTGTATGTGTGTATGAGTGATGTCTGTGTTTTTGAAAAGGCAGTTTGGGGGTGGGTATAGTGGTTAAGACACTGGTTAAGATGCTTACATCACATATCGGAGTACCTGGGGTCAAGTCCTGGCTCTGGCTCCTAATTCCAGCTTCCTGTTGGTGCACCTCCTAGGAGGTAGTGATAATGGCTCATATAATTGGATCCCTGCCACCCACTTGGGAGACCTGGATTAAGTTCCCAGCTCCAGGTTCTGGTTCTGGCTCTGGCTCTGGCCCTGGCTGTTGAGAGTATTTGGGGGGAATAAATCAGTATATGAAAGCTCTGTCTTTCTGTCTCTATCTATCTCTGTCTTCTGCCTCTCAAATATATAAAAAATTTAAAAAATAAAATGCAGATGGCAAATTGGGCTGGAGTCAGCCAAGATGGAAAATTGGTAAAAGGAGGTTAAGGCAGGGGTGGGAGATACTAAACATTTTCCAGGAATGAGGAGTAGAGGAAAGGGACAGAGGTTGGGTGCTCCCTTTTCAGACTCCCATCACGTACAGATGTGAGTGCTAGCAAGCCTAACTCAAACTTTCCCAACAGTAGGATTTTCATTATAACATGGTTGAGAAAATAGACGTTAGAGTAACACTGCTTGGGTTTGGGTTCTTGGAATCTTTAGTAAGTTACTTAATCTTGGTGTTCCAGTTTCTTCACTCCAAACATATTAAACACATTCATTTTAATTAAATTAATTAACAAATGTAAAGCACAAAGAAAGTGTTTGGTTTTGGGTAAGCTTTTAATATGTGTTAATAATTATTTGTTATTATTGTGTTTTAAGAACATCAATCTTACAGATTTATGAAGTCAGTTTTTAGAAACCCACCAGACAAAGAGAAATAACCAGATTATTTACTTTGCTATAGTTTGATACATTTAGCATTTAATACCATTATATTCACAGTTTGTGTTAATCTGTTCTATCCATAAAATTGTGTGCATGCATATGAATTACAGAGCTATGATTTAAAACTCTGAACTGTCTCTGTGTGTAGCTACTTTAATCATGAAACAAACCTACAGAAGTTTTTAAGTGTGAATTATGATGATAACTAAACACAGAAAAGCTTGTTACCACAATTTGTACCCAAGGTGATGGGTCAGGATGAATAATTGCATAAAGTGTGCAGAATGCTCATAAGGCCCAAGCTGCAGCTAATTAGATCTTCTATGCTATTCAAACACCCTCCAAGCTGGAATCACCCAAAGGCAGTTGGACATCAGCCCTGTGGCTTTTGGGGGTAACCTACTGTTTGCCAGCACAGGGGTAGAAGTGAGGAATATGGGATTTTCTCCAGGCTGCTGGTTAATATACTGTGGTTTTAGTTCCATGAGACAATAAGAGGAAAGAAAAAGAAGCCTAGATTTAAAAAATGGAAAAGGGAGAAAGAATGGAGAAATGAAAGAATATAAAGGTACTTCAAAAAGTTTATAGAGAAGATGGAATTCAAAGATGGTTGTTTTGCTGCAAAAAGTTTTTGAAATCCTTGCATAGTTTTTTCATAATATTTATTTCCCATGAATTTCTTAAAGACCCCTAATGGACATGAAGTCCCTTATCTCATATTTTCCTTCTAGGAATTTTCTCCTCCTCTCCCTTTTAAGATTTATTGCATTTATTTAAAAGGCAGAAAGACACACATGCACAGAAAGAGCTGTTCTACCTGCTGGATCACTCCCCAAATAGCTGCAACAGGTGAAGGTTGAGCCAGACCAAAGCCAAGAGCCTGGAACTCTATCAAGTCTCCCATGTACGTGGCAGGGCCCAAGCACTTGGGCCATCATCCGTTGCCTTCCTGGAATCTAGCAGGGAGCTGGATCGGAACTGGAGCCATGGGGATTTGAACCAGCACTCCAATATGGAATGCTGGTGTTACAGGCCACTTAACCCACTGCACCACTATCCTGACTCTGGGAGCTTTCAGATACTATCTTTACATCAACTCTGTGTAAAACACATTACTATCTCAATTGCAACAGGCATTGATGAATTTCTTTATATCTGCCATTTCTTGCTTTTATTTTTCTCACTGATAAAATTTAAATTTTTGAGTATTTACTTCCCAAATGACTTAGTTTCCTTGTGCATCCCCACCCCTCAGCAATAGGAATGACCCTGAAAAGCCACTGTGTTCTACTTATCCCTGATAAGGATTGTTTGGACATGAACGGGAGATAAAATTCTCTTAAATGAAAAGTGATGAGAAGACTACCAGGAAGTGATAGAAGATTCCCTTATTATGTTAGAAAGGAACCTAGGAGTAGATGTTTAGTGCAGTGATTAAGTCACTGCTTGGGACACCTGCAACCCATTTTGTACTGCCTTGAGTCTCAGTTCTGCATCTGCTTCCAGCATCCTGCTAATGCACACCCTGGGAGTCAGCAGGTGATGGCTCAAGTAGTTGGGTCCCTGACACTCATACTGAAGAACTGAACTGAGTTTTTATCTTCTGGCTTCAGTCTCGATGTTGGGGAGTGAACCAGAGGATGGGAGATCTCTGCCTTTCTTTCTTTCTTTCTCTCTCTCTTTCTTTCTTTCTTTCTTTCTTTCTTTCTTTCTTTCTTTCTTTCTTTCTTTCTTTCTTTCTTTCTTTCTTTCTTTCTTTCTTTCTTCTTTTTTTAGGATTTATTTATGTATTTGAAAAACAGAGTTACACAAAGAAAGGAAGGGAGGAAGGGAGGGAGGGAGGGAGGGAGGGAGGGAGGATGAGGGAGAGGGGGAGAGAGAGAGAGAGAGAGAGAGAGAGAGAGAGAGAGAGAGAGATTTTCATCTGCTAGTGTACTCCCCAGATGGCTGCAACAGCCAGGGCTGGGCCAGGCTGAAGTCAGGAACCAGGAACTTCTTCTGGGTCTCCCATATGCATGGCAGGCCCTCAAACACTTGGATTATCTTTTGTTGCTTTTCTCAAGTCATTAGCAGGGAGCTGGATCAGAAGCAGAGCATCTGAGATGTGAACTGGTGCCCATATTTTGGATGTCAGCATCACAGGTGGTGGTTTTACCCACTCTGCCACAAATGCCAGTCCCATTCTCTGCCTTCTAAATAAATTTACAATAAATAAATAGATTTTAAGGACCCAGAAATAGGCCTTCATCTTCTGTTGTACATGGTTGTGTCTGAGCAGAATGTCTAAAGTGTGGGATCCATCGTGTAATCCTAAATGAAGCTAGCTGGAGCACAAAGCAGACACAGTGAAGTGCCACCTATCATTGGACATTTGTGCCTGATGACATACATTCTCATTCAGTCCATTGAAGGTGGGTGCTCTAGTAGTTGTAGCAAAGGCATCCTAATGCTACACCATTTCCCAGATTGTGAGAAAACTAAAGTCCAAAAGTTAAGAAACTTACTACCTTAGCTTGCATAGTAAGGAACAGAAAACAGGTATGCCTTCCAGTAAGGAGATAAGATGTGTGTCTTCTAAACAATACACACACCAGAGAGGACTTCAAAAAGTTCATGGAAAGTAGAATTAAAAGATAAAAATTAAAAAAATCACAACCCTAACTCTTTTTTCTTTTTTGACAGGCAGAGTTAGAGAGAGAGAGAGAGAGGGAGAGAGAGAGAGACCGCGAGACAGAGACAGAGAGAAAGGTCTTCCTTTTTCCATTGGTTCACCCCCAAAATGGCTGCTGTGGCCAGCGTGCTGCACCAATCGAAAGCCAGGAGCCAGGTACTTCCTCCTGGTCTCCCATGGGGTGCAGGGCCCAAGCACTTGGGCCATCCTCCACTGCCTTCCCGGGCCACAGCAGAGAGCTGGACTGGAAGAGGAGCAACTGGGACAGAATCCGGTGCCCCAACCAGGACTAGAACCCGGGGTGCCGGGCTGCAGGTAGAGGATTAGCCTAGTGAGCTGCGGCTCCAGCCAGTCCTAATTCTTAAGTTCGAAGCAATTTTGTAAGTGGAGATATCAGCCATTTGCTCGATACCTGGAGACCTCAGGGTCCTGGGAATTTTACTGTGTCAGTACATTTTTTTTTTTTTTTACATTATTAACATAAGAAAATGGATGACCTTTAAAGTTTAAGACTATGGAGCAAAAAGAAGTCAGATGGAGCCAGATCTGGACTCTAAGGTGAATGTCTAATGATTTCACATCAAAACTCTGGCAAAATTTCCCTGGTTTGTTGAGAGGATTGAGTAGGAACATTGCTGTGGTGGGGAAAGACCCTCTCATGAAAGTTGCCTAGGTGTTTTTATGTAAAATCTCTGACTAATTTCTCAAATCATAATCATAAGATGTTCTCATTCTTTTTTTTTTAACAGGCAGAGTGGACAGTGAGAGAGAGAGAGACAGAGAGAAAGGTCTTCCTTTGCCGTTGGTTCACCCTCCAATGGCCGCCGCGGCTGGTGCACTGCGGCCGGTGCACCGCGCTGCTCCGATGGCAGGAGCCAGGTACTTCTCCTGGTCTCCCATAGAGTGCAGGGCCCAAGCACTTGGGCCATCCTCCACTGCACTCCCTGGCCACAGCAGAGAGCTGGCCTGGAAGAGGGGCAACCGGGACAGAATCTGGCGCCCCGACCGGGACTAGAACCTGGTGTGCCGGCACCACAAGGCGGAGGATTAGCCTAGTGAGCTGTGGCGCTGGCCAGATGTTCTCATTCTTTGGATCTCCAGAAAGTCAACCAGCAAGATTCTTGGGCAACCTAGGAAAGTTGTCCTGATGAAATCACTTCCACCTCTTAGTAGCCATTGCTTTGCTTGTTCTTTGTCTTAAGGTTCACACCGTGTTTCTTGTCCCATTCTGTTTCTTCAAGGAATGCTTCAGGATCTTGACCCCACTTGGTGACAATTGACAGCTCTGCTCTTGTCTGCAGCTGATCTGGGCACAATGGTTCTGGTACTTGTTGAGCGAAGATCTGTTCCACTCATGCTTAAGCTGACTTGCCCCAAATGGTAGAGTTAGAAACATACCAGGGGACTCCAATTTAATCCCATCAAGGTGGCATGTACCAATGCCATCTCACCAGTCCAAGTGATCAATTTCAGTTCACAATTGATCATAATGAAAGGACTAAGAGTCAAAGGGAGCACATAAACAAGTCTAGTACCTGCTAATACTAACTGATAGAATAAATAGAGGGGAGAGTGATCCAACATGGGAAGCGAGATACTCAGCAGACTCATAGAATGGTGGATGTCCTAAACAGCACTCTGGCCTCAGAATCAGCCCTAAAGGCATTCCAATCTGGCTGAAAAGCCCATGAGAGTATTTCAACCATGGAAAGCCAAGACACTCTGGCAAAAAAAAAAAAAAAAAAAAAAAAAAACAACAACAACAACAAAAAAACAAAACCAAACCCTAAATGAAAGATCTCTGTGAGTGAGATCCCAGTGGAAAGAACAGGTCTTCAAAGAAGGAGGTACCTTTCTCTGAAGGGAGGAGAGAACCTCCACTTTGACTATGACCTTGTCTAAACAAGATAAGAGTCGGTGAACTCAAAAGGCTTCCATAGCCTTGGAAACTCATGACTGGTGCATAGGGAGATTACTGATGCCATAAACAGGAGTGTCAATTGGTAAAGTCAACAACAGGAGTCACTGTGCACTTACTCCTCATGTAGGATCTCTGTCCTTAATGTGCTGTACATTGAGATTTAATGCTATAACGAGTACTCAAACAATATATTTCACTTTGTGTTTCTATGGGGGTGCAAACTGTTGAAATCTTTACTTAATGTATACTAAACTGATCTTCTGTAAAAAAAAAAAAAAAAAGAAATTATCAATTCCCAACTTGACTCTCACTGGGATTAAACATGACAATAGGTCTGATCTGATTTCATCATCATTTAAAAAATCATCTATTATTTTTCACTTTGTGTTTGTGTGGGAGCAAACTATTGAAATCTTTACTTAATGTATGCTAAACTGATCTTCTGTATATAAAGGGAATCGAAAATGAATCCTCATGTGAATGGAAGGGGAGAGGGAGTGGGAAAGGGGAGGGATGTGGGTGGGAGAGACGATATGGGGGGGAAGCCATTGTAATCCATAAGCCATACTTTGGAAATTTATATTCATTAAATAAAAGTTAAAAAAAAAAGATCTGTTCCACTTTCGGTCACATTGTGTAAGCTGAACCAGTTGAGATGTTGTTTCTGATGTTAATCATCAGTCTTCTTCATTTAGGGTATGAACAAGATGGAGTTTTCCCTCACAAATTGATGTGGAGGGCATGCTAGCAGGGGTTTCATCTACAGTATTGTTTCATTCCTTCTGTTTGTAAGTTGCCATTTTCTTTGGAGGGTTGTCTCCATAAGCTTTTTTTTTTTTTTTTTTTTTTTTGGGATTTATTTATTTATTTATTTATTTTTTATCTTTTATTTAATGAATATAAATTTCCAAAGTACGTCTCATGGGTTACAATGGCTTTCCCCCCCATACCGTCCCTCCCACCCACCACCCTCCCCTTTCCCACTCCCTCTCCCCTTCCATTCACATCAAGATTCATTTTCGATTATCTTAGTATACAGAAGATCAGCTTATTATACCTTAAGTAAGGATTTCAACAGTTTGTTCCCACACAGAAACATAAAGTGAAAAATAATAGATGATTTTTTTTTAAATGATGATGAAATCAGATCAGACCTATTGTCATGTTTAATCCCAGTGAGAGTCAAGTTGGGAATTGATAGTTTCTTTTTCTTTTTTTTTTTTTTTTTTTAACAGAAGATCAGTTTAGTGTACATTAAGTAAAGATTTCAACAGTTTGCACCCCCATAGAAACACAAAGTGAAATATACTGTTTGAGTACTCGTTATAGCATTAAGCCTCAGTGTACAGCACATTAAGGACAGAGATCCTACATGAGGAGTAAGTGCACAGTGACTCCTGTTGTTGACTTTACAAATTGACACTCCTGTTTATGGCATCAGTAATCTCCCTATGCACCAGTCATGAGTTTCCAAGGCTATGGAAGCCCCTTGAGTTCTCCGACTCTTATCTTGTTTAGACAAGGTCATAGTCAAAGTGGAGGTTCTCTCCTCCCTTCAGAGAAAGGCACCTCCCTCTTTGAAGACCTGTTCTTTCCACTGGGATCTCACTCACAGAGATCTTTTTGCCAGAGTGTCTTGGCTTTCCATGCCTGAAATACTCTCATGGGCTTTTCAGCCAGATCCGAGTGCCTTTAGGGCTGATTCTGAGGCCAGAGTGCTATTTAGGACATCCGCCATTCTATGAGTCTGCTGAGTATCTCACTTCCCATGTTGGATCACTCTCCCCTTTATTTATTCTATCGGTTAGTGTTAGCAGATACTAGACTTGTTTATGTGCTCCCTTTGACTCTTAGTCCTTTCATTATGATCAATTGTGAACTGAAATTGATCACTTGGAATAGTGAGATGGCATTGGCACATGCCACCTTGATGGGATTGAATTGGAATCCCCTAGTATGTTTCCAACTCTACCAATTGGGGCAAGTCAGCCCGAGCATGCCCCAAATTATACATCTCTTCCCTCTCTTATACCCACTTTTATGTTTAACAGGGATCACATTTCAGTTAATTTTCAACACTTAAGAATAACTGTGTGATAATTACAGAATTAAACCAGTCATATTAAGTAGAACAGACAAAAAAAAAATACTATGAGGGATAATGTATTAAGTTGTCCATTAGCAGTCAGGGCTATGCTGATCAAGTCACCATTTCTCATAGTGTCCATTTCACTTCAGGAGGTTTCCTTTTTGGTGTTCAGTCAGTTGTCACCGATCAGGGAGAACATATGGTATTTGTCCCTTTGGGACTGGCTTACTTCACTCAGCATGATGTGTTCCAGATTCCTCCATTTTGTTGCAAATGACTGGATTTCGTTGTTTCTTACTGCGGTATAGTATTCTAAAGAATACATATCCCATAATTTCTTTATCCAGTCTACCATTGATGGGCATTTAGGTTGGTTCCAGGTCTTGGCTATTGTGAATTGTGCTGCAATAAACATTAGGGTGCAGACCGCTTTTTTCTTTATCAATTTAAACTCCTTTGGGTAAATTCCAAGGAGTGGGATGGCTGGGTCGAACGGTAGGGTTATCTTCAGGTTTCTGAGGAATCTCCAGACTGATTTCCATAGTGGCTTGACCAGTTTGCATTCCCACCAACAGTGGGTTAGTGTCCCTTTTTCCCCACATCCTCGCCAGCATCTGTTGTTGGTAGATTTCTGTATGTGAGCCATTCTAACCGGGGTGAGGTGAAACCTCATTGTGCTTTTGATTTGCATTTCCCTGATTGCTAGTGACCTTGAACATTTTTTCATGTGCCTGTTGGCCATTTGGATTTCCTCTTTTGAAAAATGTCTATTGAAGTCCTTGGCCCATCTCTTAAGTGGGTTGTTGGTTTTGTTTTTGTGGAGTTTCTTGATCTCTTTGTAGATTCTGGTTATTAACCCTTTATCTGTTGCATAGTTTGCAAATATTTTTTCCCATTCTGTCGGTTGTCTCTTCACTCTCCTGACTGTTTCTTTTGCAGTACAGAAACTTCTCAATTTGATGCAATCCCAATAGTTGATTTTGGCTTTGACTGTCTGTGCCTCCCGGGTCTTTTCCAGAAATTCTTTGCCTGTGCCAATATCTTGAAGGGTTTCTCCAATGTTCTCTAATAACTTAATGGTGTCAGGACGTAGATTTAGGTCTTTAATCCACGTTGAGTGGATTTTTGTGTAAGGTGTAAGGTAGGGGTCTTGCTTCATGCTTCTGCACGTGGAAATCCAGTTTTCCCAGCACCATTTATTGAATAGACTGTCCTTGCTCCAGGAATTAGTTTTAGATCCTTGATCAAATATAAGTTGGCTGTAGATGTTTGGATTGCTTTCTGGTGTTTCAATTCTGTTCCATTGGTCTATCCATCTGTTTCTGTACCAGTACCATGCTGTTTTGATTACAACTGCTCTGTAGTATGTCCTGAAATCTGGTATTGTGATGCCTCCGGCTTTGTTTTTGTTGTACAAGATTGCTTTAGCTATTCGAGGTCTCTTGTGCCTCCATATGAATTTCAGCATCATTTTTTCTAGATCTGCGAAGAATGTCTTTGGTATCTTGATTGGGATTGCATTGAATCTATAAATTGCTTTTGGGAGAATGGACATTTTGATGATGTTGATTCTTCCAATCCATGAGCATGGAAGATTTTTCCATTTTTTGGTATCCTCTTCTATTTCTTTCTTTAAGGTTTTGTAATTTTCATCATAGAGATCTTTAACGTCCTTGGTTAAGTTTATTCCAAGGTATTTGATTGTTTTTGTAGCTATTGTGAATGGGATTGATCTTAGCAGTTCTTTCTCAGTCATGGCATTACTTGTGTATACAAAGGCTGTTGATTTTTGTGCATTGATTTTATATCCTGCCACTTTGCCAAACTCCTCTATGAGTTCCAATAGTCTCTTAGTAGAGTTCTTTGGATCCTCTAAGTACAGAATCATATCGTCTGCAAAGAGGGATAGTTTGACTTCTTCCTTCTTGATTTGTATTCCTTTGATTTCTTTTTCTTGTCTGATGGCTCTGGCTAAAACTTCCAGAACTATGTTAAATAGCAGTGGTGAGAGTGGGCATCCCTGCCTGGTGCCAGATTTCAGTGGAAATGCTTCCAACTTTTCCCCATTCAATAGGATGCTGGCTGTGGGTTTTTTATAAATTGCTTTGATTACATTGAGGAATGTTCCTTCTATACCCAATTTGCTTAGAGTTTTCATCATGAAAGGGTGTTGAATTTTATCAAATGCTTTCTCTGCATCAATTGAGATAATCATATGGTTTTTCTTCTGCAGTCTGTTAATGTGGTGAATCACATTGATTGATTTGCGAATGTTGAACCATCCCTGCATACCAGGGATGAATCCCACTTGGTCTGGGTGGATGATTTTCCTGATGTGTTGTTGTATTCTATTGGCCAGAATTTTATTGAGGATTTTTGCATCTATGTTCATCAGGGATATTGGTCTGTAATTTTCTTTCAGTGCTGCATCTTTCTCTGGCTTAGGGATTAAGGTGATGCTGGCTTCATAGAAAGAATTTGGGAGGATTCCCTCTTCTTCGATTGTTCTGAATAGTTTGAGAAGAAATGGGATTAGTTCTTCTTTAAATGTCTGGTAGAATTCAGCAGTGAATCCATCTGGTCCTGGGCTTTTCTTTGTTGGGAGGGCCTTTATTACTGTTTCAATTTCTGTCTCAGTTATGGGTCTGTTTAGGTTTTCTATGTCTTCCTGGTTCAATTTAGGTAGGTTGTATGTGTCCAGGAATCTATCCATTTCTGATAGGTTTTCCTGTTTGCTGGCATACAGGTCCTTGTAGTAATTTCTGATGATTCTTTTTATTTCTGTGATGTCTGTTGTTACGTTTCCTTTTTCATCTCTGATTTTATTGATTTGGGTCTTTTCTCTTCTTTTTTTAGTTAGTTGGGCCAATGGGGTGTCAATTTTGTTTATTTTTTCAAAAAACCAGCTTCTCGCTTGGCTGATTTTTTGTAATGTTTTTTTGGATTCAATCCTGTTAATTTCTTCTCTGGTTTTAATTATTTCTCTTCTCCTACTAGATTTGGGTTTGGTTTGCTGCAGTTTTTCTAGGTCCTTGAGGTGCGCTGAAAGCTCATTTATTTGGTACCTTTCCAATTTCTTGATATAGGCACCTATTGCTATAAATTTGCCTCTCAATACTGCTTTTGCTGTATCCCATAAGTTTTGATATGTTGTGTTGTTGTCTTCATTTACTTCCAGAAAGTTTTTGATTTCTCTTTTGATTTCTTGAATGACCCAGTGTTCATTCAGGAGCATGTTGTTTAGTCTCCATGTGTTTGCATACTTTCTGGGGTTTCCTGAGTTGCTAATTTCCAGCTTCATCCCGCTGTGGTCTGAGAAGCTGCATGGTATGATTCTAATTCTTTTAAATTTGCTGAGATTTGCTTTATGTCCTAGTATGTGATCAATCCTAGAGAAGGTTCCATGCGCTGCTGAGAAGAATGTGAAGTCTGTAGATGTAGGGTTGAAAGTTCTGTAGATATCTGTTAGATCCATTTGGGCAATAGTGTCAATTAAATCTGCTGTTTCCTTGTTGATCTTCTGTCCGGATGATCTGTCTATTTCTGAGAGTGGAGTATTGAAGTCCCCCAGTACTATTGTATTGGAATCTAAATCTCCCTTTAAGTCCCTTAACATATCTTTTAAATAGACCGGTGCCCTGTAATTAGGTGCATATACATTTATAATAGTTACATCTTCCTGTTGAATTGAACCCTTAATCATTATATAGTGTCCCTCTTTGTCTCTCTTAACAGTTTTTGTATTAAAGTTTATTTTGTCTGATATTAATATGGCTACACCTGCTTTTTTTTTGGTTTCTGTTGGCATGGAATATCTTTTTCCAACCTTTCACTTTCAGTCTGCATGCCTCTTTGTTAGAGAGATGTGTTTCTTGTAGGCAACAAATAGTTGGGTTGTGTTCTGTGAGCCAGTCAGCTAAACGGTGTCTTTTAACTGAAGAATTCAGACCATTAATGTTCAATGTGACAATTGATATGTAGTGACTTTGCCCTGCCATTTTCCCGGAAATATTTTCTAGTATATGCTTTGAGCTTCCCATGCTCTTTTACTGGTAGGTGTTCTTCCTTTCCCTTCTTTCATATTGATGGCCATGTTTCTGTGTTTCTGAGTGTAGCACATCTTTAAGTATCTTTTGCAGGGCCGGACGAGTGGCCACAAAGTCTTTCAATTTCTGTTTGCTATGAAAGGTCTTTATTTCACCTTCATTCACAAATGAGAGCTTGGCAGGATATAATATTCTGGGCTGGCAATTTTTCTCTCTTAGCACCTGTGCTATGTCTCGCCATTCCCTCCTAGCTTGTAGGGTTTCTGATGAGAAGTCAGCTGTGAGTCTGATTGGAGATCCTCTGAGAGTAATCTGACGTTTCTCTCTTGCACATTTTAGGATCTTTTCTTTATGTTTCACTGTGGTAAGTTTAATTACCACGTGTCGTGGTGAGGATCTCTTTTGGTCATGTTTATTGGGGGTTCTATGAGCTTCCTGTACTAGGATATCTCTGTCCTTCTCCAAACCTGGAAAGTTCTCTGCTAGTATCTCACTAAAAAGGCCTTCCAATCCTTTCTCTCTCTCCATGCCTTCAGGAACTCCTAGAACTCGAATGTTGGTTTTTTTAATAGTATCCTGTAGATTCCCAACAATATTTTTCAGGTTTCTAATTTCCTCTTCTTTTCTTTGGTTTGACTGTATGTTTTCCTGTGCTCTATCTTCTAAGTCCGATATTCTCTCTTCTGCTTCACCCATTCTGTTTTTAAGGCTTTCTAATGTGTTTGTCATTTGATCTATTGAGCTCTTCATTTCATTTTGATTTCTCTTGACTATTACACTTTCCTGTTCTACTAGTTTCTGAGTTTCATTTTGACTCTTCCTTAAAATTTCATTTTCACGAGAAAGATTTTCAATCTTGTCCATTAAGGATTTCTGTAGTTCAAGGATTTGCTTTTGAAAACTTCTAAATGTTCTTATCATAAATTTTTTGAAATCCGTATCTTGCATTTCTTCTATCTCATCATCTTCATACTCTTGGCTTGGGGTGTTTTGCTTATTTGGAGGCATCATAGTGTCATCGTTGATCTTGCTCCCTCTATTTCTGTGTTTGTTACTCGGCATAGTTAATTCTTCTTGCGTCACTGTGCGCTTTTTTTTTTCTTTTTCTTTTTTTTTTTTTTTATACTGTGTCCGTGTTAAGTGGACTGCCTGCTGTTGGAGGAGCCTTGGAGGCTTGAGATGGGTGCGGCCTGAGAGCTCTGCCTGGTTCTTCCAGGTTAAGGGTGTGCAAAGGTGACACCCTCAGGTTATGTGTGGTAAATCTCTCTCTTTTTATTTATTTATTTATTTTATTTATTCAGGGGGTAAGTAACACTGCAGGGCAGGGCTGTGCAGAATTGATGGTATTTAGCTTCCAGTCTTTGGCTCCTCTGGACTCCCACTGGGTTGCCTAGGCTACTGAATTGTAGTGACTCAGTTCCTTAACTCTCCCCCACTGATATGTAAATCCAAAGAGGAGGCCTGCTCTTTGTCTCTTGGGAATTCTTCAAGTCTGGCAGCCTTGTAACCTTTGCAAGGTTAGGGGGAAGAGAAACCCCGAAGCTTTTTTTTTTCCTTCTTTCCGGTAGTGAGTTTGCTGCACTTTCCGACCCCCCTCTAGATTCTGACCCCCGTTTCCCCACCAATGTCTCGGGTTATTGAGCTCACCTCCCCTTCCAGCGCCGATGTGTGGACTCGGAGCCCTGAGCGTCTCAAGTCTCCCCGCTGTTTTCTGTGTGGCGTGCACTGTCCTTGGAGCACTGTCGCGCAGACCCTGGGGCTTCTGCGGCTGGGTCCCGCGACTTTGCTTCCATGCGGTGGGCGACCTTGTTCTCCCAGTAGGTCGTCCGATTCACGCCTGCTCCATTCAGAAGGGTTTCCCCTGCAATTTTTGTTTGGTTCTATTTTCTGCGGCTACCGTAACTCCCCTTTTATTAAACTAAATTTTCCCGGACTATCGGTGCGCGCCCTCACTATTCCGCCATCTTGGCTCCGCCCCTCCTCCATAAGCTTTTCACACAACATCAATGATGTCATTATTGTTCAGTCCAAGCTTCACCATAAATTTAATTTTTGTTCTTGCTTCAATTTTATCTAAGTCCATGTTGCTCTGATAAGCCTTTTTTTTTCTTTTGGCCAGGCAGAGTTAGACAGTGAGAGAGAGAGAGACAGAGAGAGAGAGTTATAGACAGTGAGAGATACAGAGAGAAAGGTCTTCCTTCTATTGGTTCACCCCCCAAATGGCCGCTACATCCCTCGCGCTGCACTGATCCGAAACCAGGAGCCAGGTACTTCTCCTGGTCTCCCATGTGGGTGCAGGGCCCAAGCACTTGGGCCATCCTCCACTGCCTTCCCGGGCCACAGCAGAGAGCTGGACTGGAAGAGGAGCAACCAGGACAGAACTGGCGCCCCAACCGGGACTAGAACCCCAAGTGCTGGCGCCACAGGTAGAGGATAAGCCTAGTGAGCCGCAGCGCTGGCCAGCCTTTTTAAATTGATATTATTCTATCCTCTTTAGACATGCTATAACAAGTTAGTATGAATTTATTTTGGTACAAAAATGTTAGAATTTATGAATAGGCATAATATATATTTTTCATGCACTGCTTGAAGTCTTTTTCTACATACTTGAATATGATAATTTTGACCTCTGAACTGGCAATTTAGTACATTTACACTTATTGTAGTTAATGAATATTAGTACTAGATCTATTTCTACTGCTTTCATTATTACTTTTTTGCTATGTTTTTTTTCTATGTTTCTTCTTAGTAAGTTTTACTTAAGAAAATAGCTATCATAGAATAAAAAAGGGAGAGAACGATCCAACATGGGAAGCGGGATACACAGCAGACTCATAGAATGGCAGATGTCCTAAACAGCACTCTGGCCTCAGAATCAGCCCTTAAGGCATTCGGATCTGGCTGAAGAGCCCATGAGAGTATTTTAGGCATGGAAAGCCAAGACACTCTGGCAAAAAAAGAAAAAAGAAAAAAAGAAAAAGAAAAAAGAGGGCCTAAATGAAAGATCTCTGCAAGTGAGATCCCAGTAGAAAGAACGGGCCATCAAAGAAGGAGGTACCTTTCTCTGAAGGCAGGAGAGAACTTTTACTTTGACTATGACCTTGTCTAAATAAGATCGAAGTCAGCGAACTCAAAAGGCTTCCATAGCCTTGGCAACTCATGACTAGAGCCTAGGGAGATTACTGACACCATGAACAAGAGTGTCAAATTGTTAAGTCAACAACAGGAGTCACTGTGCACTTACTCCTCATGTAGGATCTCTGCCCTTAATGTGTTGTTCAATGTGAATTAATGCTATAACTAGTACTGAAACAGTATTTTACACTTTATGTTTCTGTATGGGTGCAAACTGATGAAATCTTTACTTAATATATACTAAATCGACCTTTTATATATAAAGATAATTGAAAATGAATCTTGATGTGAATGGAGCGGGAGATGGGAGGGTTGCAGGTGGGAGGGAAGTTAAGGTGGGGGAAAAGCCATTGTAATCCATATACTGTACTTTGGAAATTTATATTTACTAAATAAAAGTTTTTAAAAAAAGAAGAAAATAGCTATCAGGGCCCGGTTTTGTGGCATAGTGGGTTAAATTGCCACCTGCAATGCCAGCATCTTGTGCGGGAGCTGGTTTGTGTCTCAGCTGCTCCATTTCTGGTCTAGCTCTCTGCTAATATACCTGTGAAAGCAGCAGAGAATGGCCCAACCTCTTGGCCTCCTGTACCCACATGGGAGACCCAGAGGAAAATCCTGGCTCTTGGCTTCAGCCTGGCCCAGCCCTGGCTGTTGTGGCCATTTGGGAATGAACCAGTAGATGGAAGACCTCTTTTTATGTCTCTCCTTCTCTCTGTCTGTAACTCTGCCTTTCAAATATATGAAATAAATCTTTATATGTCTTCTTCCAATAATATGAGAAGTATATATAGTCTTATGCTCTTGAAACTGTCTTCCAGTCTTCACTCCAATTACATCAAGTTGATATTGCCTAGAAATTAAATTATGGGCTATTAGATATAGGTATACACAGATATTTGCTTTTTTTCTTTTCAAATTTAAATTTTTAAATAACAACTCTAACAAGATATTTATTCATCTATACACTGTACCTTTAATTCAAATTCAAATTCATAGCATTTACTTATTCTTAAGTCAATCACTGGCTCCATGGGTGATCTAATCTTGGTCTCCTGTATGTTAAAATTTGCAATATAACACCAGGCAGTGTGTATAGTCATTGATTTGTTGCAAATTTTAAGTTCTTTTTTAAAATTTGTGAAATCTGAATGTTGCTTTTGTGTGTACTTTGAATCTTCAATGAAATAACTTTTTTAAAAGAAAAATCCAACAATTTAAATACCTTTTCTTCATATATCTTATACAGCATTTCTTGGATTTTTTTCTCCTTCTAGAATATTTTATCCATGGCCGGCGCCGCAGCTAAATAGGCTAATCCTCCTCCTGCGGCGCTGGCACCCCAGGTTCTAGTCCCAGTCGGGGTACCGGATTCTGTCCCGGTTGCCCCTCTTCCAGGCCAGCTCTCTGCTATGGTCCAAGTCCTTGGGCCCTGCCCCCGCATGAGAGACCAGGAGAAGCACCTGGCTCCTGGCTTAGGATCAGTGCAGTGCACCAGCTGTAGCGGCCATTTGGGGGGTGAACCAACAGAAGGAAGACCTTTCTCTCTGTCTCTCTCTCACTCTGCCTGTCAAAAAAAAAAAAAAAAAAAAAAAAAAGAAGAACATTTTATCCAAAATATTTCTTAAATTTCCATCTTAGTGTGACTTTTTTGAGACCTTGAGTTGCTGAGAATATCTTTTGTTTTGTCCTTGGATCTAAAGTCCTAGGATCTTTTCCTTCAAGATTTTTTTTTTTTTTTTGACAGGCAGAGTGGACAGTGAGAGAGAGACAGAGAGAAAGGTCTTCCTTTGCCGTTGGTTCACTCTCCAATGGCCGCCGCGGCCGGCGCGCTGCGCCCGGCGCACCACGCTGATCCAATGGCAGGAGCCAGGAGCCAGGTGCTTTTCCTGGTCTCCCATGGGGTGCAGGGCCCAAGCACCTGGGCCATCCTCCACTGCACTCCCTGGCCACAGCAGAGAGCTGGCCTGGAAGAGGGGCAACCGGGACAGAATCCGGCACCCCGACTGGGACTAGAACCCGGTGTGCCGGCGCCGCTAGGCGGAGGATTAGCCTAGTGAGCCGCGGCCCCGGCCTTGCTTCAAGATTTTGAAAGTTACTTTCTCATTCTCTCCTCTACGTGTCTCCATCAGACTTTTATCCTTCCTAACTCTTTTCTCTTTAGGCTGAATTTTAGACAATTTCTTCAGTTCTATTTTCCAGTTCATTATTTTTGGGTCATATGTTGTTGACTCGACTTACTGCATTTATTTCAATTGCTATATTTCTCATCTCCAGAACTTCTAGTTTTTCTCTTTAAAATTAGTTTGCTGCTTAAAAATATTTTCCAGACTCTGTCTATTTATTGAAATATATTAAATGAGCTTATTTCAAACTGTGATTCCCATGGGCCAGTGTCTGGAGTCATTGAAGGTCTGATCCTGCCCTCTGTGATTTCTTTTGGCTCTTGTTCATAGTGCCTGTTTTTTGTTTGTTTGTTTTTTAATTTTTGTTGTTGTTTTTGTTTCCTTTACTGGAAGTTCCCTATTTTTATAGGAAAAAATTCCCTGAGTCCCCTCCAGTGTGAATTTGCACTTGTTTCTATCACATAATTGAGGGCACTTAGAGTCTGCTTCCCTGTAAACTAAATTCCTTTTTTGAGGTTCTGTTCAGTTGTGATAAATTTAGGCTTGGTTTTAGTTTTACTGTCTCTAACGAATGATTTCCCAAAGGGATTGTTTCCCCCCTCCACCACATGAACGCTTTGCACCAATGATTTGGGGGTAATGTTCTCTCAGTGCTTTGGAGTGGGGTTTATTGTTTTTATCTCATCCCTACCATTAGGGTGCAAACCCTGGGAATCATGTGATGTGATTCTTCTTCAGAAGGGTCTAAAACTTGTTTCCTATTTCCTAAGCCCTCATTCAACCTTCACAAACCACACTCCAGATGGACTGATTTCTGTAAGCTCCATGCGGCTTTTATAACTTGTAATCAGGATCAGTTCATTTGCTAAATGTCTTCAGGGTAAAAAATGTGTACTGTTATCCTTAACTTCTGAGTTCTCACCTTCATTTCTGTTTTTGTCCTTAGTATTATTTACATTCTTGCTAGTTCATGGATGCATTCAAGATGTGTCTGTTTTTTTCCTCACAAAGGTTTTTATTTGAGTGGGAGCAATGAAAGTCTGAGGAAGATGTTTAAATTTCTGTTGGTAGTATTATCTGAGTGTACTTTTAGAGGGACCCTGAAGAGTTGGATGGCTTTCCCCACTGAAGATGGATTTTGTGCTTGGAAATTGTTGATACTCCTAGAACGTGCATATCTTTTAATTCAAGGATTTGTTCATTTAGGTGCTTGATCTTTGCATGAAATTGAACTGTAGAAAATGAGATGAAATTGTGTTGATTTTGGTGAGAGTGTATTGAACCATTTTGTTGGTACTATATACATAATGATGTTTAGAACAGGTAGCAAGACTTTAGGAACAGTACAGTGTACATGTGAAGTGTGGGGAGCAACTCGGACTAGACTAAGTTACTGGAATTAAGACTTATTTTATGCATCTGCTCTCCCACAATATGGCGCTGGGAGAGGAGGAAACAACTTCTACACAGCTGCCTCCAGTTCAACCAATAAACAGCAGGACCTGCTCCTGATTGCAGGAGAGCAGTGTACTCGGCGTGTGGGTAGCAGAGTTGGGATTGGTGGAAGAGGACTATAAAGGAGGAGAGAGACAATATGCACCAAGAACATCTATCTGAAGGAACACCTGTGCAGCCCCCGAGAGAGCCGGCCGGCGGTGTGCCGCTCCCCCGTGGAAGTGGGGAAAGTGGCTAGGGGGAACCGCCCTTCCACGGAGGTGGAAGGGACGGTAGCCAACCCGGGAAGGACCAGCAGCCAACCCGGGAAGAACCAGCAGCCAACCCGGGAAGAACCAGCAGCAAACCCGGGGAGGGCCGAGCAGACAAAAGAACAGCGCAGGGTCCTGTGTCGTTCCTCCACGAAGAGGGGGAGCGACAGTGAAGGTCTTCCTGGGTGTGAGTGAGATGATACCCTGTGAATTAGGGCCAATATTTTAACTAAAGAGTATGCTTATTCCTTTTCATTCTTCCTGAAACAAAAAAGCAAGTGAGTGATTTGGGGATGGAAAGTTCCATCTCCATCCCTACCTTTCTCTAGCAGTGTTCAAGAGGAGAATCAGGAAGAAAACAAGTAGTGACAGATTCTTAATGCTCAGGTTTTTGCTTTTGTTTTTAATCTGGACAACATAACTATAATCATGAGAGTACTTTAAAAAGTCATGAAAAATTCAATTTAAAAGTTTATTTTTGTGCAAATGTATTGAAATCTTTGTATTTTTATATGGATTTCCATGAAGTTTTTCAAGATCCCTCATATTTTGTATATTTTCAATTTGAGAGGCAGAGATGATTGATTGATGGATATAGGTAGATTGATCAATCAGTTGATCTCCCATCTGCTGGTCCATTCCCCAAATGCTTGCAACTTCCAGGACCACACCAGGCTGAAGCAAGGACACAGAAATGCCATCCCAGTCTCCACGTGGGTGGCAGGAATCCAACAAATTGAGTCATCGCTGCTACCTTCCAAGATGTGTATTAACAGGAAACTGGACTCAGAAGCAGAACTGGGGCTTGAACTCAAGCACTTCAGTGTGGGATGTGGGTATCTCAAGCAGTATCTTAACTGCTGCACCAAATGCCTGCCTCTATACTTTGTTTAATGCTCAGTTTATTTAACATACATGTTGAACAAATTTTAAAAACATATACAATAATTTTAAAATTTTTTGTAAATACATTTAAGTCCATAAAATGTGAAAAACATGGACTCAATTAGTTTCTGTTGTATCTTTGTTATTTGTTCTTAGGATTATTGGTGTACTGTACTGTACTTATTCTGATATCTTCCTCAGGCTTCTGTCATATTATTTTGACATCTTTCTGAAATCTGTTATTTTAGAAGATCCAAAGGAAACAGATTTTTTTTTCCTTAGGACAGTTGAGGTTAAAGTGGCAGCCTCTCCAAGGCATTTCAAACCTGAGCCATTAGGCATTTGGTTAGCTTCCTTTTCAGATTCAGGCAGGCAGAGTTCTTCTATCTGCTGGTCCAAGCTCCATATGCTTGCAACAGTGAAGGCTGGGAAAGGCTGAAACAAGGAGCAAAGAACTCAGTCCAGGTTTTCTATGTGGATATCAGGGACCCAAGTACTTGAGCCTTCACTGCTGCCTCCCAGGATGTACATTCACAGGAAACTGGAATCAGAAGTGGAGCTGGAACTTGAGTTCCTGTACTCTGATATGGAACATGGGTGTCCCAAGTAGTATCTTAATGGCTAGGCCAAATGTCCATTCCTTAAAGTCTATGCTTTTTAATGCAGATTTTTTTTATCTTGTCCTCTTACTTTCTTTTTTTTAAACTTTTATTTAATGAGTATAAATTTCCAAAGTACAGCTTATGGATTACAATGGCTCCCCCCCACCCGATAACGTCCCTCCCACCCGCAACCCTCCCCTTTCCCACTCCCTCTCCCCTTCCATTCACATCAAGATTCATTTTCGATTCTCTTTATATACAGAAGATCAGTTTAGCATACATTAATGCAGATTTTAATTTTTAGTGTTCTTCCCTTGAAATTACATACTTTAAAAGTTTGGCCTATAAACATAATCTATTGTAGTATCATTATGAAGTATTAATGTCGTATATGTTCATTATGAGAAACTTAAATTTCCTATTGATATTTTCATACAACTTATAGAAACACTTAGATGTTTCATTTCCTGGGAGATGAGATACTGATGCTACTGTTTCCTCTCCTCCTTAGGACACTAGGCTTATCGTTTTAGAACACAGGGTCAAATGTTCTTTCTACTTGATTATGTGTGTAATCCCAATGCTGATGAGCTGTTAGATACCTCCCCTTTGTACCTGGCAGTGAAGGCACTTGGTCAAGAAAGAAACGTAGAAGAAAAAGAAAAGAATGGGAAGATCAGAATTAGTATATATTTGTTAAAAAATAAATGCAGTTATTCAATTGATTTATGGATAATGTGATATATTGTCCATTCCTTAATTTATTCAATTTATCACAGCAACAAACCACAGAAGTTTTGGCAATATCAATGGCTTTGTCACCAACAGAAATTACAGGTATTTTAATATTAAATGATGACTATTTAAAAAATTTCTTGCTCATCACTATTTTGAAATTGTGATTATTATTAAATCTTCCTAGATCCAGATTCTTCCTTTGTACAGATATTCAGTGATCTCACTAGTCAACAATTGGACAGCTCTCTAGTGGTCACTCAGCCACCGGACACTGAGATTGACCCACATATATTTTACTATCCAGTATTTCCTTATCAATATGTGGAAATTTGCTTGTTAACATGTGGAAGGGGGTCAGAAAAGGAGCACCTAAAAGTTTAAAGTTGTTATTCATGTAAAGAACAACACTGTTGTGTTTGAAGTAATTAAACTGAGTTGACTTAAGTTTAGTTTATCTATCCTTTAAAAATGTATACCTTCCAGGGGCTGGTGTTGTGGCTGCTGCTTGAGACAAAAGCATCCCATACTGGAGTGTTGGTTTGAATCCTGGATGCTCCACTACAGATCCAGCTCCCTGCTAAGGTGCCAGTGAAGGCAGCTGATGATGGCCCAAGTGCTTGGGCCTCTGCCATCCATGTGTGATACCTGGATGGAGTGCTGAGCTCCTGCTTTAGCCTGGACCAGCCCTGGCCACTGTGGTCATTTGGAGAGTGAACTAGTAGATGAAGATATCTCTTTCTCTCTCTGTATTTTCCTTTCTGTCTCTGTTACTCTGCTTGTCCATTAAATAAATAAATCTTCAAAAAAGATACCTTCTGTATTCATAGATTTTATATTGTTACTTAATGTATTAATAAAGAAGTCCATATATTATGTCCATTGCATAGTTTTATTTTAATATATTGCTGACTATATTTTAATATTATAGGTTTCCTTTATAATTCTTTTTATACATTTAAAAGCTTTATTCTGACTAGGCATTCCATAGGCTTCACCAAAAAGTACTTGCTCTTCTTTGAATATGACTTGTCTCTTCCCAACTTCATGTTGAAATTTGATTGTCACTGTGGCAGTGTTGGGAGGTGGGGCCTTTAAGAGGTATCTTCCTTGCAGGACTGGGCTAATTGCTTCTGTTAAAAGTTCTTGTTCTTAGGTGGCATGTACCAATGCCATCTCACTAGTCCAAGTGATCAATTTCAGTTCACAATTGATCATAATGAAAGGACTAAGAGTCAAAGGGAGCACATAAACAAGTCTAGTACCTGCTAATACTAACCGATAGAATAAATAAAGGGGAGAGTGATCCAACATGGGAAACGAGATACTCAGCAGACTCATAGAATGGCAGATGTCCTAAACAGCACTCTGGCCTCAGAATCAGCCCTAAAGGCATTCTGATCTGGCTGAAAAGCCCATGAGAGTATTTCAACCATGGAAAGCCAAGACACTCTGGCAAAAAAAAACCCTAAATGAAAGATCTCTGTGAGTGAGATTCCAGTGGAAAGAACAGGTCTTCAAAGAAGGAGGTACCTTTCTCTGAAGGGAGGAGAGAACCTCCACTTTGACTATGACCTTGTCTAAACAAGATAAGAGTCGGAGAACTCAAAAGGCTTCCATAGCCTTGGAAACTCATGACTGGAGCATAGGGAGATTACTGATGCCATAAACAGGAGTGTCAATTGGTAAAGTCAACAACAGGAGTCACTGTGCACTTACTCCTCATGTAGGATCTCTGTCCTTAATGTGCTGTACACTGAGGCTTAATGCTATAACGAGTACTCAAACAGTATATTTCACTTTGTGTTTCTATGGGGGTGCAAACTGTTGAAATCTTTACTTAATGTATACTAAACTGATCTTCTGTAAAAAAAAAAAAAAGAAAAAAAAAGAAATTATCAATTCCCAACTTGACTCTCACTGGGATTAAACATGACAATAGGTCTGACCTGATTTCATCATCATTTAAAAAATCATCTATTATTTTTCACTTTATGTTTCTGTGTGGGAGCAAACTGTTGAAATCTTTACTTAATGTATACTAAGCTGATCTTCTGTATATAAAGAGGATCGAAAATGAATCTTGATGTGAATGGAAGGGGAGAGGGAGTGGGAAAGGGGAGGGTTGCGGGTGGGAGGGACGTTATGGGGGGGAAGCCATTGTAATCCATAAGCCATACTTTGGAAATTTATATTCATTAAATAAAAGTTAAAAAAAAAAAGTTCTTGTTCTTGCCCGGCACCGCGGCTCACTTGGCTAGTCCTCCACCTATGGCACTGGCCCTCCGGGGTTCTTGTCCCGGTTGGGGTGCCAGATTCTGTCCCAGTTGCTCCTCTTCCAGTCCAGCTCTCTGCTGTGGCCTGGGAAGGCAGTGGAGGATGGCCCAAGTGCTTGGGCCCTGCACCCGCATGGGAGACCAGGAGGAAGCACCTGGCTCCTGGCTTCAGATTGGCACAGCACGCTGGCTGTAACGGTCATTTGGGGGGTGAACCAATGGAAAAAGAAGACCTTTCTCTCTGTCTCTCTGTCTCACTGTCTAACTCTGCCTCAAAAAAATAAGAATAAATTAAAAAGTTCTTGTTTTTATGGACTGGATTAGTTATGGGGAGATGGGGTTGTTATAAAGAGAAGCTGTCTCTCAGATTTGTTATAAGGAGGGATTACCCTCAGATTTTTGTTGAGAGGCTGCCTCTCAGAGTTTGTTCCTTTCACATGCACCTGCCTACCCTGCACATTCTGCCTTGAAGTAACACAAGGCCTTCACCAGCCCCATTTGTTGGACTTCTCAGCTTCCTGAATCATAAACCTCTTTTCCTTATAAATTACTTCAGTCTCAGATTTTTTTTATAGCAACAGAAAATGGGTTGGGACAGGGTCGAAGGTTTTGATGTCACAAAAACGTTTCGGAAGCCTCTTCTTGTAATTAGGATCATCTAATTCCCCTCAGGATCAACTTCTTCTGTGCTGTGGGCTGTTGAGGGAAGAGTCATGTGGCCACATGCAAGCCCGAGTATTTACTAAATGACAGGAAAACGGTCTCACTCTTCATTGGCTGCTGGGGGTGAGACACCTGCGGGGGAAAGGGAGTTGGGATGAAGGGTGCAAGTAGAAGCCATAATGATCTGCCCCTTTGCCACAGAGAGGTTGTCTTGGAGAGATTTTTATTAAGGAGTGGTACTATTTTCACTTCATTCTCTCTTAGCAGCTTATTAGAGCCTGTGAGTGCCTCCCTCTCCACATTGAGCCTCCTGCAAGGATGACATCACTAGGTGGTTTCAGTTCCTTTTCCTACAGAGCTTCGACTCCGCCTCCAAACTTCTTGAGCAGAGTCCAGGCAGCAGCAACACTAGCTGCAGAGGGTTGGCACCCTGGATAACACTCATTTATTACCCTGCTTCAGGCTTTTCTTACCTTTACTCCAAAGGGAAACATGAAGGCTCTTCAAAAAGTTCACAGAAAATGCATATTCTGAACAAACTTTGCATGGATTTCATTTTTTTTCACACCAAAATGAACACTATAAAATTCCATTTCTCCATGAGCTTTTGGGAAATACACTTGTATACCAGGGCCCTTCTTCCCTGAGGTGTTGTCTAAGCTAAGGCATGATGCTTGTTGATAGCTTGATGTGTTTTAAATACATTTCTATTTAAATGCAGAGAATATTTTAGTGTCAAGGAATGACCCTAATGCTAGAAGTTTTAATAAGTCAAATGACCAGGAAGACAGCTTACCTGACAAACAGCACAGATTTTGAGACAACAGGCTCTCAATTAATGTTAGTTCCACTCTGCCTCCTGATTACTCAGTGCCCTGGTAAATATTCAAGAAACTTTCAGATACAGCTCTCTTCTTCAGAAAGTTTTATTGGCATAGTTAAGACACCATTCGGGACCCCCATCTCCCATATTGGAGTGCCTGGGTTCAAGTTCCAGCTGCACTCCAATTCCAACTTCCTTCTAATGTGCATCCCGGGAAGCAGCAGGTGAAGGCTCAAGGAGTTGAGTTCCTGTCACCCATGTGAGTTCCTGGATCCTGGTTTTGGCCTGGCCTATCTTTGACTTCTGGGCATTTGGGGAATTAGCCAGTGGATAAAAGATCTATTTCTCTCTGTATCTCTCTGTTTCTCCCTGACTTTCAAATAAATAAATAGAATTAAAGTCCCTATTAAAAAAGACTTTGTTTATACTGATGAATGATATGGGACAATGTTTTTTTCCAAATACTTCTTCATCTTAGGCATTAGTCAATCTGACACAACTGATGTACAATTTAGAAAGGAAAGAAAGGCAGCCAATCATCTGTAGCAGAGCCGATGCAATCTCAAACCAGCAGCTCAGTTGTTTTCTTGAACTCTTCTGGGTATTGGAAGGCAGACTAAATACTTCACATGCTGCCCAGCAACATGAAGATAGAAAACACATCTTCTGATTAATTAAAAGCAAAAGGTTGGAAGTGCTTACCTTTCCGTTCTTTAATTAACAAAGCCCACAGGCCACATGAGGAAGTAATAACACTCATTATGTTGTGATGAAGGACTGTGATGATGAGTTCAGGCAGATGGGACTCCAGGCACGATTCCCTTCAAGGCTTCCCCAAGATGTGCCCTGAATGTGGACAGATCCTTACTTGTTGAGGAACGCTACTCACCAGTCCTGGCACATGATTCTTCAGAGTGCATTTCCTTTTGCAAGGCAAAAAGCAGCCCTGGAAGAAAGGGTTACATTTTAATTAAGCCGAGGCATCCTTTCTGGAATTTCCTGTATTGAAAGAACACCTCCTTTGATTTGTGTCTGTTAGTGTTAGTCTTTGGAAAAAGAAAAAAAAAAATTGATCCCTTGAAGGCAGAACTGTCCCATCACAATGATCAAAAGCCATGTCAGCTAACTTATAAACCAACAAATTATTTTCTTATTGTCCCTTACGACTCCCAGGAAGCACTTTTTGAAAGACAGTCTCCATTCCTCAGGCTTTGCCCACTATCCTTCATGCCTGTGGGTATTCTCAAGGAACACTTGAGGACTTAAAAAACATTCATTTACCTGCAGGGGGAAGCTCCCCGGAACTCCCACCCCAACTTCTTCCAGAGTCTGAGGAGTTTCCCTGTTTGTGTCACCAAGCACCACTGAAGTGTGTTAGTCAAACAGCTTTCCGTCCATGGGGAAAGTGAGCTTCAAAATGTGCTTGCTAATCATTCAGCTACAGCAGCATCAGTTGAGATGCTGCTTCCATGTCAGTGAGAAAAAAGAGTCACATAGCAGGCTCACTTTCCATTATTAAGTCCGCTCTCTAGTGGGAATAAGAAATAACTTGGTAACATTATTGTGGGAAATTTGATGTCAGGATTTGTGCCCTCATTTCTCATGTTTTTGGAAATTAACTTCAGCATCTCCATTATTCTCCAGAATAAAAGATGGATTTTCCCCCCAGAAAGAAAAGAAGACTATATATCAAATATTCCTTTTAAAAGTATTTATTAATTAGAGAGAGAGAGAGCGCTCCCATCTTCTGGTTCATTTCCCAAATGTGCTGAATGGCCAGGGTTGAGTCAGACTGGATCTGGGAGGCAGGAATTCGATCACGGTCTTCCACATGGGTGGCAGGGACCCAGTCACTTAAGCCATCACTGCTGCCTCCCAGGGTCTTCATTAGCAGGAATGTGGAGTCAGGAGCTGGAGCTGGGTCTCTAACCCTTTGATGTGAAATATAGGCATCTTTACTATTACGCTGACTTCCCATCCCAAAAGGCTTTTTAGTATCTCATGAAAAACCTTGAATTAAGCAAAGTTGTGTTTTCTAGAAGTTCAACAAATACACTTTAAAAGTGGCATGCTGATAGAATATCTATAGAAGATACTTGCTTCTTCATGTGAAAATTTTCATTAACTAAGCTTAATACAATAATAGAAGCTATTCTTTTTTAAAAATGTATTTATTTGAAAGGCAGAGTTACAGAGAGGCAGAGGCAGAGAGAGAGAGAAACATCTTCTATCTGCTGGTTCACTCCCCAGATGGCTGCAATGGCCTGAGCTGGGCTGATCTGAAACCACAAGCCAGGAGCTTCTTCTGGATCTCCCATGTGGATACGGGGGCCCAAAGACTTGGACCATCTTCTACTGCTTTCCCAGGCCATAGCAGAGAGCTGGATCAGAAGCTGAGCAGCCAGGACTCGAATCGGTGCCCATATGGGATGCCGGCACTGCAGGCAGCGGCTTCACCCCCTATGCCACAGCACCAGCCCTGAAGCTACTCTTTTTAAGTTAAATGCATTCAAAACAAACTTTTACTTAAATTTCCATTCTTGCTTTTTAAGAATGGAGTGATTGAGTCTTTGCAGGAAATTTAGAAAATTTTTGCGGCTAACTTTGAATGCCACATTTCAGCATGTTGTAAGTTTTATAGCTCTTGAAATACGATGTTAGTAGTAAAAATGCTGACCCTTCTATGATTATAGTGGCACAAATAGCAATGCTATAATTTCTGTAGTTGAAAAATATCAGGCTGCTAAAACCTTGGGCTTGATCTGAATTGCAGAATGTTTTAAAACCAGATGAGGGAAACACCCCAGATTCCATGGTATCAGTGCCTGTTTTTACCAAATTGGTTTAGCTGCAGGTGTGGACACCTTCCAAATATACTTTCTACTTCTATTGCATTTTGAAATACTCTGATATAATATGAGGAGCTCTGTATCAAGCAGTAGACGGGTGGTATCTGAACCCTGAAATATGTGGTCTCAGTTGTGCTCAGTGTGAGCCTGGGTCAACACACTCTGACACAAGCCACCAATAATTCTTGTGTGGTTATTATGTCCTATCTGGTCTTTGTAAATCACCTGCCACTCCTCCCATGCATTCTTTCATAGCATGTGGAATGATCTTTACAGAATAGCAATCTGATTCTATCTTCTTATATCCTCTGAGAAGCACATTCCAAGATAGGACTAGATATGTTAGGGATTTATTGAGGAGGAAGGAGAGAGAGAGAGCTGCCAAAGATGGGCAGAACCTTCAGACAGAGATGATAGTCTGAACTCTGTGAAGGAGAAGGGGAAGGAAAGAAGGCTGGGTAGGAAGAGATTCTATTTTTTTTTAAATATTTGTGTATTTATTTGAAAGCCAGAGCTAGAGAGAGAGAGAGAGAGAGAGAGAGAGAGAGAGTCAGTCTTCCATCTGCTGGTTCACTCCCCAAGTGGCTGCAGTGGCCAGGGATGGCCCAGGCCAAAGCCAGAAGCCAGGAGCTTCTTCCAGGTCTCCCATATGGGTACAGAGACCCAAGCACCTGGGCCATCTTCTGCTGGTTTCTCTGGCCACCAACAGGAAGCTGGATTGGAAGGGGAGCAGCTGGGACTCTAACCGATGCCCACATGGGATGCCAGCACTGCAGGTGGTGGCTTTACCCACTATGCCACAACTATGCAGGCCCCAAAGAAGAGTTTCAAACTGCAGTTTTGTTCTAAGAACAGTTTTGTGTTCCTGCTTCTAGTTTTACCTAAGATCTTCCCCTCACCTTCTGAACTCCAGCTACATCTTTCTTTATTTTTTTTTAAGATTTATTTATTCATTTTGAAAGAGTTACAGAGAGAGACACACACAGAGAGAGATAACTTCCATCCACTGATTCACTCCTGAGATGGCCACAGTGGCTAGTGCTGGGCCAGGCTGAAGCCAGGAGCCTGGAGTTTCATCTGGGTCTTCCATGTGGATGGCAGGCGCCCAAACACTTGGGCCATCTTCTGCTGCTCTTCCCAGGCTACTAGTAAGGGAATTGGATCATAAGTGGAGCAGCCCATGACAAGAGCCTCAGGTGATTACTGACATCATAAATAAGAGTGTCGATTGTTAAATCAACAACGGGAATCACTGTGCACTTACTCCCCATGTAGCATCTCTGTCCTTAATGTGTTGTACTATGAGAATTAACGGTAAAACTAGTCTTCAAACAGTACTATATACTTTGTGTGTCTGTGTGGGGGCAAATTGTTGAAATCTTTACTTAGTATGTACTATGTTGATCTTCTGTATATAAAGATAATTAAAAATAAATCTTAATGAAGAATGGGATGGGAGAGGGAGTAGGAGATGGGATGGTTTGTGGTTATGGGGGGGAAACTGCCTACAATCCAAAAGTTGTACTTTTGAAATTTACATTTATTAAATAAAAGTTTTCTTAAAAAAGAGAAGAAGAAGAAGAATTGGAGCAGCCAAGGCTCAAATCGGCACCCATGTGGGATGCTGGCATTGCAGGGGGCAGCTTAACCTTGCCACAATGCCGTCCCCAAACATCTTTTAATTAAAAAAATAGTTTATTAATTTGAATGGCAGAGTGTGGGGAGCAACTAGGAGCAACTCGGACTAGACTAAGTTACTGGAATTAAGACTTATTCTATGCATCTGCTCTCCCACAATATGGCGCTGGGAGAGGAGGAAACAGCTTCTACACAGCTGCCTCCAGTTCAACCAATAAACAGCAGGACCTGCTCCTGATTGCAGGAGAGCAGTGTACTCGGCGTGTGGGTAGCAGAGTTGGGATTGGTGGAAGAGGACTATAAAGGAGGAGAGAGACAACATGCACCAAGAACATCTATCTGAAGGAACACCTGTGCAGCCCCCGAGAGAGCCGGCCGGCGGTGTGCCGCTCCCCCGTGGAAGTGGGGAAAGTGGCTAGGGAGAACCGCCCTTCCACGGAGGTGGAAGGGACGGTAGCCAACCCGGGAAGAACCAGCAGCAAACCCGGGGAGGGCCGAGCAGACAAAAGAACAGCGCAGGGTCCTGTGTCGTTCCTCCACGAAGACGGGGAGCGACATAATGGTGCCGTGACTCGGATATGAAGCCTAGGCAGGGTTTAGTGTCGTTCCTCCACGAAGAGGGGGAGCGACAGCAGAGTGACAGAGAGAAGGAGAGACAGGGAGAAAGAGATCTTCCATCCTCTGGTTCACTTCCTAAACAGCTGCAACAGCTGAGGCTGGGCCCCAAGAACTCCAGCGGAGTCTCCCGTGTGGGTGGCAGAGGCACAAGCATTTGTGCTGCTTCCTCAGATGCATTAGCAGGGCGCTGGATCGGAAGTGGGGTAGTGGGGGACTTGAACCTGTGCTCTGACATGGAATGCTGGCATTGAAGTCCATGGTTTAACCCACTGCACTGCAATGCTGGGCCCTGTCTTTCGATTCCTCCAACTCCAAATTCCTTCTCACCCCAGCATCTTTGCACATCTTATTCTCTTTGCAGTACTTTTCCATGGATGAATAACAACTAGTCTATGCCTTCAGAGGGCTTTCCATCTAAACTATAGGTTCTCAAACTTGGTTGTGTTTTAGAATCACATGGGGGTGCTTTAAACAATTCTTGATGTCTAGGCCACATCCCCAAATACATTAAATCAGATACTCTGAGATCATCAGTCTTCAATAGTTTTTAAAGCTCAATAGAGAGTGATTAAGAAGCCCACATCCCACATTTGAGTACCTGGGTTTGATTTGTTGCTTTGGCTCCTGACCCCAGCTTCCTGCTACTGCAGACACTGAGTGGCAGCAGGGGTGGCCCAGATGATTGGGTTCCTACTGCTCGTGAATTGAGTTTCCAGCTCCTGCTTCAGTCTGGCTCAGCCCTGACCATTGCAGGCATTTGGGGAGCAAACCAAAAGATGAGATCTATGTCTGTCTGTCTGTCTGTGTTTCTCTGCCTCCCAAATAAATAAAGGAAAACTTCTAAAGGCTCAATAGGATTGTTGAAGGAAAAAAACAAATCATGTACCTATTATGTTGCAACAGGAATTTAGAGAATAAATTGGTTGATGGAAATTATGACTGGAAAACTTTTCCTGAGGATTTTCAATTTGAGCTGAAGTAAAAGGACTGATACTCATGTGTTGGGAATAATCAAGCAAACACTGAAATGCATATGTGGAAAGTACAAAGCATGCTACAGGCACTAAGTAAACTGGATATGTGAGGGGGTAAGATTCTGAAGGTTCTTGGAGGGAATGCCCTGGGTTTTGGTATGGCGGTCTTTATCAGACAAGGCTGGAAAATCAGATCTTAACTCATTATGGAAGAAAGTGTGGAGTTGGGACTTGTATACGACACAGATGTACACAATATTTGACTTGATGAGGTTTTATCAGTTAGGGCTTCTTGTTCATGAGGAATACAAAACAATTCTTGTTTACCTAAATGGGAAAAAATACTTAAAGGATATGGATTGTGTCTTGGTTCATTTTCTGTTGCTATACATGAGCCTGGGTCTTGTGTAAAGCAAAGATGTTTTTAGCTTGCAGTTTTGGCAACTGAAAGTCAGGATCTGGTGGTCCCATCTGCTGGGACTCTGGTCGGGTCCTCAAGGCTTGTAGTGGGAGTCGTGCAGATCACCTGGTTACACAGGAAGCCAGAGAGATGCAGGGGCCAGGCTCTCTGACCAGGATCCCTTAAGAAAGACACCAATATCTTCTGAGGGTGATGCCCTGGATGTCATCATTACCTCCCATTAGGTTCCCCCTCTTAAAGGATCGACTACCTCCCACACTGCCACACAGGGGCTCAAGCTTCTAGAACATGAATCTTTAGGGGACCTGCTCAGACTGTCCAAACTCTTCTGGGATGTCTTCTGCCACTTATAAGAAAACAGAATAATCAGTTCTCAAAGGACTAAAATGAGGTAGCTCTAGAGATATATTTTTCTTAATAATTCAATATTTTTATTTGATTTAAACATTTTTATACAAGTTGCAAAGAGATAGGTCACACAGTTCACAAATTTCATTTGTGTCAGGTACATAATAATCCTGTCCAAATGCCCAAATGTAAACATCTTATGATACAAAATATCAGTGGTTCAGTGTTGCACCATTTGACCTTGAAAATATTTAAGAAAATAGCAAAAAACATCAAAATTCCAGGAGCAAAATGATTAAAATGAAAATCCTACACAACTTGTTTCTTTTTCCTCCCACTGCAGTACAGATCAATAAATATTTAATATGAGAAAATCCTGTAGTATTTAGAGATTATTCCATGTGGTTGCAAAGTCCACGAAACTGATATATATATTTCTATGCCAATTGCTCTCTGCATGCCTCATTTCCTCCCATCTTAGGTTTGTGGTCTGCACACTGCATCTACTATTCATTGAGGCCTGTGCTTCAGTTCAGTCTTTCCCATCATTGTCAATTATAGCAGGGAATTAAATGATATTTTGTACTTAATTAGTTAATTGCTATATTTAGAAATATACCTTTTCAGTGCCTTCTTTCTAAGAAAACTCATTATCTTTTTTTAAAAGATTTATTTTATTTAATTGAAAGAGTTACAGAGAGAGGTAGAGACAGAGAGAGAGGTCTTCCATCCAATGGTTCACTCCCCAGATGGCCGCAACGGCCAGAGCTGTGTCAATCCGAAGCCAGGAGCCAGGAGCTTCTTCTGGGAATCCCACGTGGGTGCAGGGGCCCAAGGACTTGGGCCATCTTCTACTGCTTTCCCAGGCCATAGCAGAGAGCTGGATTGGAAGAGGAGCAGCCAGGACTAGAACTGGCGCTCATATGGGATGCAGGCCAGGGCTTTAACGCACTGTGCCACAGTGCCAGCCCCTATTCTTTATCTTTCATGGGTTCTCAATT
Source organism: Oryctolagus cuniculus (assembly GCF_964237555.1). NCBI lineage: Eukaryota > Metazoa > Chordata > Mammalia > Lagomorpha > Leporidae > Oryctolagus > Oryctolagus cuniculus. The sequence goes on from NC_091442.1 coordinate 67,176,146, forward strand.
TTTAAAAAAATTTTCCAAAGAAACCTTTTATTAAAAGAGTACAAATTTTATAAGTACAACTTTAGGAATATAGTGATTCTTCTCACCATACCCACCCTCCCACCTCCACTCCCACCCCACCTCCTCCTCCCTCTCCCATTCCCAGTCCTGTTTTCCATTGATTCATTTTCAATTAACTTGAAAGACCAACTCTATACTAAGTAAACAGTTCAACAATTTGTACACACACACACACACCCTGCTTGAGAACAAGTTTTACAGTTAATTCTCATAGTACAACCCATTGAGGAAAGAGGTCCTGCATGGGGAGTAAGTGTACAGTGACTCCTGTTGTTAATTTAACAATTAACACTCTTATGTATAATGTCAGTGATCACCTGAGGCTCTTGACTTGAGCTGCCAAGGATATGGGAGACTTCTGAGTCCACAGACTTCGTCAGTATTTAGACAGGGCCATAAGCAAAGTGGAAGAGAAAAGTACCTTCTTTGATGGCTCCTTCTTTCTACTGGAGTCTCGCTCACACAGATCCTTCATGTAACACTTTTTTTTTTTTTTTTTTTTTGCCACAGTGTCTTTGGCTTTCCATGCCTGAAATACTCTCATAGGCTTTTTAACCAGACCAGAATGCCTTAAGGGCTGATTCTGAGGTCAGAAGCACTGAAGATATTTATAGGTCAAAATCCTTGGGCAGTCTTGTCAGGGCACCATCACTGGGATGAGATGATCTTTCAGATATTTCAATAGAGGCAAGGCTCTTTGTAAATCAGGAGTTATAAGTGAAAGCTGTTATAGAAGAAGCAACCTGTATAGAATGGGAATAACAATAGTCCCTTTCTCATAGGACTGCTTTGAAATTTAAATGAATCAATACATGTGAAGAATTTGCAATAGTATATAGAAAATCCCAAGTGTTATGTAAGTAGTAAATATTTTTATCCTACATGGAATACATCAGATTCTAATATTGAGCTTTTGCCAGCACTCTCCAATAGAAAATTCTTGAATTCTTGAAATGTAGCTAGTGTAACACAGGGAATGCACATCAGCTTTATTTCATTTTAATTAACTGAAATTTAAATAATCAAAAGTGGCTAGTGGATACTCTTCTGCACAGAGCATTTCCATATTTCCATTTTTTTTCTTTTTACTATGAGTATATGTAGCATTTCTGTTAGTAAATTCCTTGAAGATTCTGTGTCTCTCTTGTTTGTTGCTATGTTCTTGGTACTTACAGCAGAGTTGATGCTCAATGAATATTTGTTTAGTAAGTCCATGAATATTTCTATTGAGTGCTGATTGTCAAATTTAGATCTCTAACTTCCCTCTCTTTCACACAAACCCCCCACTACGTAAGTGTGTAAGTACATAAACATTTCCCTTTGGAGGGGCCAGCCTTTTCAGAGCACCCACAGGAAAGTCCCTTCTGTGTCAGGGCTTGGTCATGCTGTATACTCAGCAGTAGAACACTACCTTTCTCAAATATTTATTGAATGACTGCATGAGTGATTAGCCCATGTCCCATGTGGAAAAACCTTCTCTCCAGATTCTGGAACTAATTATCTGATTAAATGTGATGGTCAGCAGTTAGAGCCAGCACATGTTGGTTGTTTATTCTACCAGGCACTGTTCTGGGCCTCTTACTGGTATTATTCCATTTAATTCTCACATCAACCATGTAAGGTGAAGAAGCAGAGCCACCGAGTGCTTAGGTAGCTTGCCCAAGTTGTCACAGCCACTGAGAGGCAGAGCCAAGGTTTGATCCAGAAGCCCAGCTTTCCAGCCCAGACTACACTATTTCATGGTGCTGAAGTCAGTGCATTTCATTGTTGGAGGCAGAGTAAATATCCAAGTATCTTCTTTTGTACCTTCCTATCCTCTGTCCTTCTCTGTATCTTCTGTCTCTCCGTAAGCCTCAACTCTGTACCTCAGTTCATAGCTGAGTGCTCTAGTGATGTAAACTCATTTCCTGCACTTCTGCTGGGAATGTGAGCATATGCAAATAGGCTGTGAATAGCATCTTGAAAGGGAGTATTTTTTTTTATAGTCTAAGGAAATAAAGCTTATTGGTTTCTCAATGATTCATTGATATCCTTCAGTGTTCAAGGATTTCCTGTTAATGTTAGGATTGCCACAATGAGAGAACCACCTTCTTTGGGTTGTCAGATCTCAGTTTGGGGAGAGGGGTGAATGTTTGGCCTAGTGGTTGCCCCTGCTTAGGCCACCTGCATCCTGCATCAGAGTGCATGGGTTCTTATTCTGACTCTGCTCCCTGTTCCAGTTTCCTGCTAATGCACATCCTGGGAGGCAGTAGGTGCTGGCTCAAGTTGTTGGGTCCCTGCACCCTCATGGGAGACCTGGATTGAGTTCCTATATTCCCAGCCCAGGGCTGTTTGGAGTGAACCAGCAGATAGGAGTTTGCCTTCCGTCTGTCTCTCAAATTAAAAAATTTTAAATTGGGGAGAGAGAAGAGTGGAAGCTGAAGGGTAGGGACAGCAAAGAAAAAAAATTAAATAGGTCACAAAATTTTGGTCCAGGAAATTTACAAATCTTAAACAAGTTATGTAAATCAAGAGAAAGGAAACATTGTTTCAGCACATAATGGACTGATTGAGAGGAAAAAGCGAAGCAATTGCCTGTGAAAGGTTCTATAAAACTCTTCTTCACTGAAGCCTCTGTAAAGGGAAAATGTGTGACTCCTTCGTTCTCCAGGTAGCTGAGACCTGCCAACCAGCCGTCACTCTATCCAGAGTCCTGAGCCCAGTCAACTCCCTGCCATCGAGCAACTCCTAGATTTCACAGTCTGTTGGAATGGAATCTAGAAAGGAGAAATCATAAAAATCTGCATTCTCTAGTGTAGCAGCAGTGTTTTGAGTCCATAGCAATGAAATCACTGCCTCGGGTTATCTGTTAATTCATTTGGCTGAACATTAAACATGGAAAGTCATCAATTTCAAAAGAGAAGAGACTTGAGTAAGACATAAAAATAAATAGTAAAGGAGAGGCTGGACAGGCATGAGGCAAAGCTCTCCAGAGCCCAGGACATTGCTTCTATGGGGTGGCCAACTCTCGCCTGTAAAGTCTAGTAATCGATTGTAGGCAACTTGGAGGAAATGCCAGGCCATGGATTTGTCAATGCCATGTACAAATTACCACGCAATGGTCAACAGTCTGAGAACTGTGTGAGGTTGTTTTCTAGCTAGACTGGCTTGTGGACAATAATTCTTTTCATTGAAGTTGGAATATTCAAGGAGGAAAAGACCACCTCTTAGATTTCCCCTTTTGATGATTGGCCCAGAGACGCATGAAATTGTGAACTTGGTATATGGGACTTTTATCTGTCATGCCTTCTCATTAGCCACCCTCAAGATAAAGCACTTCATAAAGTACTTCACAATCTGAGTGATAAAACCAAGGGGGTGTAAACAAACACTTTTTGGCAGGAATGACTTCTAGGCTTTTCAGAGCTGCCAGAGAGCATGGGAGGCAGGGAATATGAGAGAGTAGTGGAAACATCCAAGAATGTGTTAAAGGAGCCACAAAGTTCAGCATGAAAGCAAATAAATATTACAGATGACAACTAAATAAGGGGAAAATGAGTTCCAGAATCCATGAGCTGCTCATCGAACTGAAACTAGTTTGCTCCCTTGGAGCTTGTGAGAGGAGGGTGATCTAGGAAGTCAGGCCACATTGTGATTCGAGAGCTACTGCTGTTAGAAATGATTACATAGAATTGAAGTCCAAATTCTCCTTTGTCCTGGTGCTCTCCATATGGCTAGCTGATGCAGCTGTGAGAGGGAGCAATAAAGTGAGATAAAACTGTGGCTTTTCTAGAAGCTGTTTTGTTTATTGAACCCATGGACTATGTGAACTGGTAGGGACTTCAGAGATCTCCCATCACTCTGTTCCCATAATTGAGATCCAAAGAGAATACATGACTTTTCTGAAGTTGTACAGTTAAAAAATAATGAATAGGACCTTTGGATTCTGCTTTGGGTAATAGGAAGCTGGAAAGAGCATCATTCTCACTCTAACAACAAACAGCAAACAATGCCAATCACAAGTTTTCCAAGTTGAGTTGTAAATCCACACTTTTTCTGAACCCATCAGAGCACTGAGGTCTAAGAACAATAAACTAACCTGAAATCTAAGGAAAAACAGATGTATCCAGGAGAAATGAGGCTCAAGTACTTGTTTACAGGGGTAGATCTTATTGGTAAGTCAACTCAGCAAAAATTTAAAGCCTGAATGTGTGCTATCTAGAGAATATGTAAATGCTAGGGGGCCAGAGACAAAACAGGAATTCATAACTACTCTAAGGGTCTCCATGGACCTCACAAAAATATCAGGGGCATGATGACAGTTCCAAGAAAGTCTTGCTCTTGGTATGGATCTGGGGAAGAGGTACACCCGTCATTTGGGAAGGCATAAGTCTGTCCCTCTTATCTTGCATGTGGAATAAATTCTTAAACCACTATACTATTGCCTTTAAGGCACTGGCGAAATCCAGTGCAACTGGGCGAAGGGGACTGCAAGAAACCTCTACTCCCGGGGGAGGCCAGAAATGTGTGCTGGTGCCAGATCCATAGCTGAGGGTCAGGCCAGATCACTAAGTGCCCCTGCCCCAGAAATGCAGGATACAGTACTGCTTAATCAAGGTGATGATTACGTAGAACAACTGATATTTCCCCCTCTATCCCCTGCCGAATCAGGCTGACAAATGCTGGATAACAACTGACACCACCAGATGCAGGGCAAAGGGGAGCCCTAAAGCTGAGGGCAGAACAGACATTCAGAAATCATTCAGCGAACCAGCACCCACTCTCAACACCAGAGAATACTAAAAATCATTAACGCTTGTGGTGCACTGGAAGTAACTGTAGCAACCAGACAGAAACTTAGCTCAAATCTTGACCAGATTGCTTTTACCCTGTGCTGGAGAAGGAAATGCATGTCCGTATGCAGGCATTACAACTTACATAAAAGGGGCGGGGGGCAGGCATTTGATGTAGTTTTGAGAGGCCACTTGGGGTGCCTGCATCCCATATCAGAGATCCCGTTTGAGTACCAGCTCTGCTCCTGATTCAAGCTTCCTGTTAATGTGCTTCTTGGGAGGCAGTGGATGATGGCTCAGGCAGTTGGGCTAACATTCATGTGGAAGACCTGAATTGAGTACCTGGCTTCTGGGCATTTGGGTAATGAACCAAGAGGTGAGAGATACCTTTTCTTTCTCTCTCTCTGCCTCTTAAATAGAAATTAATTAATTAATTAATTAAAGTATTTGCAGAAGGAAACGAAGGCATAAAAACTAGTACATTAGCCTTAGTCTGCTGTCCTATACGAGTTCTATGGAAAAAAATTACAGTGTATAAAAAGAAGCAAGGAAAAAAAACCCTATTACTGTTGTCAAGAGACAAAGTAATCAATAGAACAAGCTTCAGATTTGGCAGACATGTTGGAATCATGAAAGAGTTTAAAATAACTATGATGAATATGTTAAAGCATCTAATGGAAAAGGTGGACACATACATGAAAATATGGCTAAATTCAGCATAGAGACGGAAACAAGAAAAAATAGAAGTATATTAATGGAAAACACAGGTGAACTCTTGATAGGCTCACCATAAACTTAAAACAGCTGAGGAAAGAATTTGGGAATTTGAGGATAGGTCAATAGAGATGAATCAAACTGAAATACAAAGAGGAAAAAGCTAATAAATAGAATAGAGCACTGAAAAATGGGGGGGAGGCAATCTCAAAGGTACTTGCCTTGTTTAACGGTGACCTGAACATTGGCTTTCAGTAGCATTTGACATAGGTTCATTTTCCTTGACAAAATTTGGTTCACATTGTTTTGAGGCCCCAACCTTCTCTTTGGTTTCTTTTTTTTTTAACTTTTATTTAATGAATATAAATTTCCAAAGTACAGCTTATGGATTACAATGGCTTCCCCCCCATAACGTCCCTCCCACCCGCAACCCTCCCCTTTCCCACTCCCTCTCCCCTTCCATTCACATCAAGATTCATTTTTGATTCTCTTTATATACAGAAGTTTAGCATACATTAAGTAAAGATTTCAACAGTTTGCTCCCACACAGAAACATAAAGTGAAAAATACTGTTTGAATACTAGTTATAGCATTAAATCTCAATGTACAGCACACTAAGAACAAAGATCCTACATGAGGAGTAAGTGCACAGTGACTCCTGTTGTTGACTTAACAAATTGACACTCTTGTTTATGGCATCAGTAATCACCCTAGGTTCTTGTCATGAGCTGCCAAGGCTATGGAAGCCCCCTGAGTTCACTGACTCTGATCATTTTTAGACAAGGCCATGGTCAAAGTGGAAGTTCTCTCCTCCTCCCTTCAGAGAAAGGTACCTCCTTCTTTGATGACCCGTTCTTTCCACTGGGATCTCACTCGCAGAGATCTTTCATTCATTTAGGGTTGTTTTTTTTTTTTTTTTTTTTTTTGCCAGAGTGTCTTGGCTTTCCATGCCTGAAATACTCTCATGGGCTTTTCAGCCAGATCCACATGCCTTAAGGGCTGATTCTGATGCCAGAGTGCTGTTTAGGACATCTGCCATTCTATGGGTCTGCTGTGTATCTCACTTCCCATGTTGGATCATTCTCTCCCTTTTTGATTCTATCAGCTAGTATTTGCACACACTATTCTTGTTTATGTGATCCCTTTGGTTCTTAGTCCTATCATTACAATCAATTGTGAACAGAAATTGATCACTGGGACTGAGATGGCATTGGTACATGCCACCTTGATGGGATTGAATTGGAATCCCCTGGTATGTTTCTAACTCTACCGTTTGAGGTAAGTCAGCTTGAGCATGTCCCGGATTGCACATCTCTTCCCTGTCTTATTCCCACTCTTATATTTAACAGTGATCACTTTTCAGTTAAGTTTCAGCACTTAAGAAGAATTGTATATTGATTACAGTATTCAACCAAAAGTATTAAGTAGAACAAACAAAAAAAATACTAAGAGGGATAACATATTAAGTTGCTCATCAACAGTCAGGGTGAGGGCTGATCAAGTCACCGTTTCTCATAGTGTTCCTTTCACTTTAACAGGTTTCCTTTTTGGTGCTCAGTTAGTTGTCACCTATCAGGGAGAACAAGTGGTATTTGTTCCTTTGGGACTGGCTTATTTCACTCAGCACAATGCTTTCCAAATTCCTAACAGGGATCACTTTTCAGTTAAAATTTATACTGCACTGGTTCCCTTTTTTCAGTCTCTGTTTCAGGTTCGGTTTTCCATTTCCTCTAACTGTTAGTGCTAGAGGGAGCCAGCACTTGATACTTGGTCTCTTCTCTCTTCTACAGGCACTCCCTTGCCACAGGCACTCCCTTGCTTCTGATATCATCTAGTCTCATGTCTTTAAATACCAGTTATACTCTTTTTAAAAAAAATTCATTAATTTATTTGAGAGGCAGGATGAGAGGGAAGGGGGGGGAGAGAGAGAGAAAGAGAGAGAGGGAGGGAGAGAGAGAGAGAGAGAGAGAGAGTAAGATAGTTTCCATTTGCTGATTCACTCCCCAAACATCCACAATGTAGCCGAGACTGGACCAAGTTGGGAGGCAGGAACTCAGTCTTTCCGGAACTGTATCTTTCCCATGGGTGGCAGGGTTCCAGATGCATGTGCCACTACCTGCTGCCTTCCAGGGTGCGCATTAGTAGGAAGCTGGAATTGGGAATAGAGCTGAAACTTGAATCCAGGCACTCTGAGATGGGAGGCAGGTGTTCTGCTTACATCTTAGCTGCTAGCCCACAAGCCTAGCCCATATTTACACTCCGGTAATTCATGTTTATATCTCCAACCCAGATCTTATTTCTCAACTCCAGACCCATGTATCCAACAGTTTATTGGCATATACTCCTGAATTTCTAGTAGGCATCTCAGAATTCATATGTCTCAAATTAACTCATAAGTCTTTCCTATACATCTGTTTCTCCTATAGCCTTCCCAGTGTCGGCTCTGGTGGCTCCATTCTTCCAATTGCTTAGGCCAAAAATCTTGACATTATTATTGATGCTGTTCTTTCTCTATGTCCCACATGCTAACCATCAGGAAATCCAATTACTCTACTTTAAAAATATATCAATATATCTCAAATTTGATTCTTAGGATGCTCCCATTGTGGACCTAGACACCATCATTTTCTACCTTGGATCATCAACATGTCTTCCTACCAGTCTCCCTGCTTCCATTTTTTTTTTTTTTTTTTTGGACAGGCAGAGTGGACAGTGAGAGAGAGAGACAGAGAGAAAGGTCTTCCTTTGCCATTGGTTCACCCTCCAATGGCTGCCATGGCTGGCGCGCTGTGGCCGGTGCACCGCACCGATCCGAAGGCAGGAGCCAGGTGCTTCTCCTGGTCTCCCATGGGGTGCAGGGCCCAAGCACTTGGGCCATCCTCCACTGCCTTCCCGGGCCACAGCAGAGAGCTGACCTGGAAGAGGGGCAACTGGGAAAGAATCCAGCGTCCCAACTGGGACTAGAACCTGGTATGCCGGCGCCGCTAGGTGGAGGATTAGCCTATTGAGCCGCGGCGCCGGCCCCACTTTTAACCTTATCCAATTTTAAGCTCCAAACAGCAGTCAGAGTAGACATTTAAAACACAAACCAAATGATGCCCTCCTCTGGTCAAAACTATCTAGTGGCTCCCCGTAGTCAGATTAAAAACTTGTTAAGGATTGAAATGTGCTCCCCACCCCAAATTCATTTGTAGAAGCCTAGTCCTCAGAACCTTAGAAAGTATCTGTGGCCAGCACTGCTGCTCACTTGGTTAATCCTCCACCTGCGGCGCCAGCACCCCGGGTTCTAGTCCCGGTCGGGGCACCAGATTCTGTCCTGGTTGCCCCTCTTCCAGTCCAGCTCTCTGCTGTGGCTCAGGAAGGCAGTGGAGGATGGCCCAAGTGCTTAGGCCCTGCGCCCGCGTGGGAGACCAGGAGAAAGCACCTGGCTCCTGGCTTTGGATCGGCGCAGCACCGGCTGTGGCGGCCATTTGGGGGGTGAAACAACAAAAGGAAGACCTTTCTCTCTGTCTCTCTCTCTCACTGTCCACTCTGCCTGTCCAAAAAAAAAAAAAAAAAAAAAAAAAAAAAGAAAGTATCTGTATTTCAAAATAGTACCTTTAAGAAAAAAGAGACAAAATTGGTCATATGAGTGGATTGTAACCCAGTGCTCTTGGTGTCCTTATAAAAAGAAGAAATTGGGACAGATAATCCATAAATCCAGTAATTGCCACGCAGACCCACAGTGAGAAGGCAGCTGTCTGCAAGCTGAGGAGAACCAAACCTACTGATTTCCTGGTCTTGGGTTTCTAGTCTCCAGAATTGTGAGAAAAGATATTTTTGTTGTTTTTGTTTGTAATGGAAAACTAATTTAAAGTCCAAACTCTTTCAATGGTCTACAAGGACTGCCATGATTTGGTCACCAATTTCTCGATCATTCATTTCCTATTCCTTCCCCCTCTCTCCTACTGCTCCAGCCATGCTGCTTGGGCGCATGCTCTTTAGGGCCTGTACTTAAGCTGTTGCTGCTGCTTTGACTATGATTTCCCCAAATATATAGATTGGCTGCTTTTTGAAGTCTTGGCTCAGATGTGACTTTCTTAATGAAACCTAGAATGAAAGTCCCATTCACGGATTCCTTCAATTTTCCCTCATCCCTTCTCTAGTACTTACAATCCCATTTTCTCTATTGTATTACCTTCTAACTTACTTTATGAGAGGGTCTTTAAAACATTTGTAAAAAAAGGGTGTTATGAAAAAAATGACTGCATGGATTTCAAAATTTCTAGTACCCAAATAAGTTTATCTTTTAATTGTTTTCCACAAACTTTTTGAAGTTCCTTCGCATGTAATTTACTTACTTATTATGCTTTTTACTGTTGTTCTTGAGATTTCTTCACCCTTATCCACCCTGTCCTGTGCCCTAGGGAAATCAACATCTGTTGGTGGTATCAACAGATCTCCCATGCTCGCTGACTTGTAGGTGGGTTCAGCTTCATGAAGCACTGTCAAAACAGTGGACATGGGGAAGAGAGATAGAAAGAGTTTAGGGTTGTATTTTCCTAGATTGTTCTATCACTGATATTAAAGAACACCAGACTGGGCCACATAGTGTCCCAAAGTGGGAAAACTCCCAGTCTTACAGAGAGCTCTGGGGAGGCAAGGAGTTTAGGATTGGCGGAATTGCAAAGGCCCAGATGGGTTGGCATCATTTGTAGCAGCACTGTTAGTTGGCAAGGCTGTTGCTTGGTTAATTCTCAGAAGCATATTTGCTAGAGTAACTCTGTGTCTGTTTGAGTTTCAGCGTGAGGGCCTGACCATAGTTGGCTTTCAAAAGTATGTTCACTGAAGTGAGTTTCTGTTGATCCTTTGAACAGCCTTAAAATGAGCTGTGTTGGTTACTTATTTGCAGGGCTATAGCAACAAGTCTTTTTCTAAGCTTTTAATTCTCATGTCTCTGCCATGCTGTGGCTTGTCCTTTTAAGCCTCTATGGTGCTATCCTCTGATTGGAAGCTGGGCTGTTGATTTATGTGCATTCATTCCTTTTGAATGTGCTATCTATTTCCTGGAAGAATCCTGGTATACCTTTTATCTTTTCCTATTAGAATGTAAGTTCTATGAAGATAGGGATTTCTTCCTCCTGTTTTGTTTGTGGATGTATAGAAGTCCCTACAATAGTACTTGACTATACTAGATGCCCAATAAATATTTTCCATTTGACTGATGGGCTGATTCCAGAAGTACTATCAAATATAAGTTGTTTCCTTTTACTGCATACTCTGTATCTCCCAGAAACTCTTTAATATTTTTTTCCTTTTATTGGTCTCTGTGTGAATTTCTCATTACAAGCTCCCTGTTATACTTCTCTCTTCAAATCTAGCCCAGAATTTATGTTGTCTATCAGATGTCTTATTTCAGTGATTTTATTTTTATTTTGTCTTAAGTTGTTTTTATTGATCTTATTCTAAGTTCATTTCTGGATATTTTTGGGTCATACTTCTCTGTCCTTTTATGACTACTATGCCTTTCTTTGTCTCATTGAGGATCAGAAACATACTGATATTAAATTTTATATAGTTCATTTTTAAAAAAATTTTATTCGAGAGACAGAGAGAGCGAATGAGAGAGAGAGAGAGAGAGAGAGAGAGAGAGAGAGAGAGAGAGAGAAAGGAAGCATGTGAGCACACTTCTATCTGCTGGCTTACTCCCCAAATGCCTACAATGGTCAGGACTACACCATGGCCAGAAGCAGTAGCTGAGAATGCATTCTAGGTGTTTCATGTGTGAATGTCAGAAACCCATTATTTGAGCTATCATTGCTACCTCTTAGGTTCTGCTTTGGCAGGAAGCTGGAGTCAGGAGCCAGAGCAAAAATCAAACCCAGGCAGTCCAATGTGATACATATGTGTCTTAATTGCTAAGCTAATCCTATATAGTTTAATTTTTATTTTACTTGGATTGATTTTATCTCCTGATTATAATTTTTTCTGTTTTTTGTCATTTTTAGTTTTCTTAGTTTCATGCATGTGTTTGGAATTTTGCATGTAGGTTTATTTTGAATTGGAATTTTCTTCTTTCTTTGTTTTCCTTGATCTCTCTCTCTCTCTCTCTGGGATCACCACACCCTTAATAGCTGTTTTATGAATGCCTAAACCCAATATTCCAGGAATTGCTAATACAGAACCAAGTCTTATATTGGAAGCTTGGAATTTAGCCCTTTGGTGATAGCCAAGAGAAAGAAAACCATATCACTAAGCAGCGAGTTTGGTCCTGTGTTTGAGACTATATCTGCATTGACCCACTATTATAGATACATGTTTATAAAAAAGGCATAGACTCACAAAGTGGTCATTTGAAGCATCTCAGTCTTACAGAAAACCATTTTCCCCATTGCTGTGTTTGAGTGGTGAACCTGATTCAGGTTCCAGAAAATCCACAGCTTCAACTTATTTCCTGATTTGTATTTCTGTTGTGTTCTTGCGTCATAAAAATGCTGATCTTCTATTTGTTTGTGGCTAGGCCCTATCTAATTTCTTCTTTTATATTTTATCAATCATTACTTTGTAATTAGAGGAGAGGAATGTGCCTCAAGCAGAGATTTCTAATCTATCTTGACTGGAAGACAAATATTCTCCCACAGCATAATTTTTACTGGGGGCATGATATTTTGTTGTGACAATTGCAGATTAAACACTGCAGACTGAACAATTCTACTTCCTGCCCAAATGTCACAACATGACTATTATAAGCCTATTTAAAATGTACACTCTCAGTGCCCTTTTCCCTTTCTCTGCTTTGTTTTTCTTCATAGAATTTGCTTACACATTTTGTTTACTATATATCTTCTTTCACTAGAGTATAAACCCCATGAAGACAAGGAATTTTACTATTTTATTCATGTCTACATGCTCAGCACCTAGGGCAGTGCTTGATATACCAGAAGGTGTCTGCATGCTGGCTGTATAAGTGGTTGAATAAATAAAGGGATAAGGAGGCCTAAACCACAGTCATTAACAATGAGAGCATAAACAAATGCTGGTAAGAAAAATCAACATAATATCCTGGGCACTGAAAAAATGATCAACCAGAAGTGACTGGGAGAGACCCCAAAGACAGCTACAGTCCTTTGCCCTTCTTTCCATCTGTCCATTGCAATGTGACTGAAGATCCCTCCGTAAGAGGTAGAGTCTGTTTCCCCATTTCTTGAATGTGGACTGCGCTTGCCATTGGCTGTGACCAACACAAAGGGCTAGAAGTGAAATCCAGATCCTCGTACGGTGGGGGAAAGCAAGGAAAAGCAAGTAGATTCCTCCTGCCGTACCCCCAATGGAATTAGTGCTCTTGTGTTCATTGACAGTAGAGGTACATGGTTCAGTTCTTTAAAAAGAATATGCAGAACTCTGTGTCTTTTTCCTTCCATGTATCCAAACAACCATTCCTCTACCAGCTTGCATAAGACAGGAGGTTTACTTTCTGAAGAGGTCACTGGACTCAGATCCACCAGCAACATTAGGATCTAGCTGTAGGGAAGAATCTTGCCAAAAACAATGAAAAGTCACTGAACTTACTGGTAAAATTCTAAGTTCCTGCCTTGGCATCCATGACAATAGCAGCCAGTCTGAAACCTTTAAAATAAGGTTAAGATATTGGGGAAAACCTGACCTGTTGGTGGAAAAGAATTTACACATATGAGCAGCTGCTACCCAGTGATCCTTCAGTGAAATCTACCAATTGGCAAGTTCTGTCCCCACACACAGAGGATTCCTTGTCAGGATTTAAGTAGGAAATTCCAGTCAAGGATCATCAGTTAGGAGAGGAAAATATTTTTTAAAGATTTATTTATTTATTTGAAAGTCCAAGTTATACAAAGAGAGGAGAGGCAGAGAGAGAGAGAGGTCTTCCATCCGATGGTTCACTCCCCAATTGGCCGCAATGGCCAGAGCTGCACTGATCCAAAGCCAGGAGCCAGGAGCTTCCTCTGGGCCTCCCACGTGGGTGCAGGGGCCCAAGGACCTGGGCCATCTTGTACTGCTTTCCCAGGCCATAGCAGAGAGGTGGATAGGAAGTGGAGCAGCCGGATCCTGAACCAGCTCCCATATGGAATGCCAGCATTGCAGGTGGCTGCTTAACCCACTACGCCAGAGCACCAGCCCCAGGTGAGGAAAATCTTTAACATGAAATCCAGAGACCAAAGCAGATAAACAGAGAAAAGATAGACAGACAAAATAGAGACAATAAAGGAAGTAGAAGAAAGCTTTAAAGACATGAAAATTAATACCTAATATGAGAAAATATTGTATCATTGAAACCAAACAAACACATGACTTAAAAAGGAATAAACAGAAAATAAGAACAAGCTTTTGGAAATAAAATATTAGATGACAGAAATAAAATTTCAGTGGGAAAACTGAAAGGTGAAGTTGAGGAAAATTTCTCAAAGAGCAGAACAGAAAGACAAATAGATGAGGAAATAGAAAAAATATGAAGATTTGGGAAATTCAGAGCCCTGCACAGGCAGTCTTATTAATGCCAGTAGGATAGGTCTGTCCCTCCCTGGTCCAGCCCACTGGACTTCAGGGACCTCAGGCAACACCCAAGTCTCCACCACTCTGCTCCAGCCCAGCTCCCTCTCAGTTTTTTAATATCCTCTCTCCCACCACAGGACCTTTTTGTGGCTATTTTTATTTTCCCAAATGGTCTTCCATCTCCTCTTTCCCTTCTCATCCCTGAGATCTATCTCAGTAACTGTTTTTTCGAGATCCTTCCATGACTTGTCTAACTACTTTAGACCCCCTACCGCATGCTCATGGCATCATGTCCCACTTCCTTATTGTACGTGTTGCTCTGGCTATTTAACTGCTTTGTAATTTTCAGTCTCAATCTTCCCTCAATCCCCACCCACCACGCAGAGTGGGCTTCATCCAGGAAGGGGCCAGGTCTGTGCTCACGTTTTGTAGCACTTGCCACAGGACATGACACTTAGAAGGGGCTCAATAAATGCTGGCAAAATAAATGAATTAAAGGAGAAAAATATATGAGGCTTAAAATAGCGTTCTGTAATATCCAAGTATATCTAATCAGAATTTAATGTCTTAATATTAAAACTATTTCTGATTTTTGCAATTAGCAAGAGTTCTTTCAATGAACATCCTTGAAACTAAATTTGCTGTGATAATTTCCTGGGGACAAAATGACAGAATGGAATTGCTAGATTAAAATATATAAACACTTTGAAGTCTTTTTATATGTGTCGCCAACCAGAAATATTGATTCAATTTATAATGCCAGGATATGAGAACAATTGTTTAGGAATTTTTCTTAAATCAAATCATCCTTGTTTCAGTCGATCTGGTAATGAGTTTCCATTGTGTCAACAATAGGTAGTGGAATTGGCAGTTGTAATTTTCTTTAATTCCCCAACAGGATTAGGCAAATTGTCATTGTATAAAATCCTGAGCTGTCTTGGTACATACTGCTTTGTTCTAAAGATCAAAAAGGCTGAGTGAGAATTCAGAGAAATCCAGTTTTTCTTGGACAAAAACTCTGTGACACCCAGCTTGCTTAGTTTCATCATTGCTATTTTAGTATTTGTTTATTTCTAGATACAGCATATTTTGGACCTCTCTTTTTATCAGACTTATGCCAAAAGTATTTCATTGCATATAAAAGTGATTGAGTTCTGACCAAACCTATGTTAGAAGAAAGAAATTGATTATATTAGGCAAAAGAAAAAGGTGACTCAGTAAAGAAAAGCAGGTTCCCTACACCTCCAGGTATTTGTTTTCCTTAATAACTTTTTGGGGAAAAATGACTGATTGCACATGAAAAATTACGCTCAACAGTCAGTACCTGGTCTCTGTGTTATCTACCAACCAGAAACTTTTAACCTAGTTCATTTAATAACAGGAAGGGTCAATGTTGATGGCCCTGTCCAAATGGGAAAATTGATGTTTTCATGGATAAGGTCATTTTGTTTGTTGTTTTGCAATTGTTTTGTTAGAAAACAACTGCTTTGCCTATTCTACATTGGTTACCAAATCTGAACACAGCAAGCAATTCTTCATCATGCTGGATTATAAGATGAAAATTTCCAGGACAGAATGATAGGATACAAGAGGCTAAGAGGCTATATCCAGTTGTCTAGGAGACAAACTTGAACAGTACTTCCTATTACTGTTAGACTGGATGGAGACTTAAAGAATTCAAAGCAAAATAGAGCAAACCAAAAATCAAATAACCCCAAAAACCTACTCGCACAAATAATAAAAAACAAACAAAAGACCTTACCAAACAAGCATCAATATTGTCAAACTATTCTCCTTGATCCTACAATACCAGTGACTTGTGATTTTGTACTTTTAGAAATGCTGTTCCTCATTTCCCTTGTTCTTCAGCTTCCTTCTTTCCAGCTGTGGTTCTCATCATTCTGCCGAAACTGTTACTGTACCTACATGGGAGACCAGGATAAGTACCTGGCTCCTGCCATCGGATCAGCACGGTGTGCCGGCCACAGCGCACTGGCCGCGGCGGCCATTGGAGGGTGAACCAATGCAAAGGAAGACCTTTCTCTCTGTCTCTCACTGTCCACTCTGCCTGTCAAAAAATAAAAATAAAAAAATTATATTTATTCATTTATTTGAAAGGCAGAATTACACAGAGGCAGAAGCAGAGAGAGGGAGAGATGTCTTCCATCCGCTGGTTCACTACCCAGATGGCCGCAATGGCTGGAGCTGTGCTGATCTGAAACCAGGAGCCAGGAACCTCTTCCAGGTCTCCCATGCAAGTGCAGGGGCCAAGCAGAGAGCTGTATCAGAAGTGGAGCAGCCAGAACTCGAACTGGTGCCCATATAGGATGCCAGCACTGTAGGCAGTGGCTTTACCCACTATGCCACAGCACCTGCCCATAAGGTAGTTTTGATTCATGATTGGTTGAGTTTGAAGATGCTTGAATACACAGATGTGGAACCCATGGATACAGAGGACCCACAGTATAGGAGAGAAGGTAGATCCCCAAAGGATCAAGATCTGGAGTGAAAAGAACAGAGAAGTAGAGGTGGATGTTTGTAGATTGTGAAATGAAGGATTAGGGGGAATTTATCACTCATTTTCCTTACTTAAGTATTAAATAAGGCTAAGGGGAAGAGGAAAGGAGTTGAATAAAAAACACTTACGGAAGTTGGGTTGGTGAAGATTTGGAATGGAAGAGGGGAAGGACAAATAAAGCACTTCTCCATCCCTGGTGCTCAGTTGTGAGTTTAGAGGTAAAAGGCCAAATCTTCATTTGTAACTTATCAGCACCAAGCACACTGCCCAACATGTTGGAGGTCCTCAAAGAAATGCAGCCAAAAAACCCACTGCCATTCATTATTTGACTCATCGTTTTGGCATTGAGTGGTTGAGGTTTTTCCCTTTCTCTTAAAATAATCAGCTTGCCCTAGATCCACCCTTTCTTGTTCTCTATAAAAGTTGTTATTAAAAGAAACAAAAACAAAATCCAGTTCTCACTTGGAACACAATATTCCAACACACCCAGGAAGCAAATTATTTTAAGAGAAAGAGAAATAAATAATATTTAAGAGAAAGAGAAATAAATAATATTTATTTATTTAAACTAGTAAATAATGCAAAAATATGTGAACAAGTTAAAAATGTCCTCCATCTTCATGCCTATCCACTGCAGATGAAGCTAACAGCTTAAATGTATTCTTAATGCTTTTCAATATGGTTATGCAAGGCTATGAAGCCCTGTAGAGGACTTTCTTGTGACTGGCATTTTGCTAAGACAACTCTGCAACTGGTGTTTATAGTTGTATAATATGTCACATATTTTCCCCAGATTGATTACTATAGACCTAATCATATATTCCGATGTACAAAGGGATCTCAAACACTTCATGGAAAAAATGGAAGTAAAATATAAGTTGAATTTGATGCACAAAAGAATTCATGAATAGTGTTTTTCATAATATGCATTTTCTATGAATTTCTGATGATATCTTGTGTTCCCTATTCATGAATGCTCTGGTTTGCTAGTTTTCTGATTCTTTTTTTTTTTTTTTTTTGACAGGAAGAGTGGACAGTGAGAGAGAGAGACAGAGAGAAAGGTCTTCCTTTGCTGTTGGTTCACCCTCCAATGGCCACTACGGCCAGTGCGTTGCAGCCAGCGCACTGCACTGATCCAAAGCCAGGAGCCAAGTGCTTCCTCCTGGTCTCCCATGAGGAGCAGGGCCCAAGCACTTGGGCCATCTTCCACTGCCCTCCCGGGCCACAGCAGAGAGCTGGACTGGAAGAGGAGCAACCGGGACAGAATCTGGTGCCCTGACCGGGACTATGAACCCGGTGTGCCGGCGCCGCAAGGCAGAGGATTAGCCTACTGAGCCGCGGTGCAGGGTTTCTGATTCATTTTTAAAGTTTTATTTGTTTATTTATTTTAAAGGCAGAGTTATAGAAGAAGAGATAGAGAAAAGACAGAGAAAGATGGAGAAACAGAGAGATCTTCCATCTCCTAGTTCACTCTCTACATGCCTGCAACAGCCAGGTTTGGGCCAGGCCAAACTCAGTGGGGCAAGAACTTCATTTGGAGCTCCCAGAAGGGTAGCAGGGACTCAGGTATTTGAATCATCATTTTTTGCTTCTCAGGTGCGTTAGCAGGAAGCTGGATTGTAAACAGAAGTAGGAATATATTCCAGGTACTCTGATATAAGATGCAAATATCCTAAGTGGTAGCTTTACCGCTTTACCCCTGGGCCATAATGCCTGCCTTCTAGTTTCTTGTTTGAAAGCCACAACAATACCTGTAGAGGTACCTTTTCATGCTGTTCTGTTTCTTTCTCTTTCATAGTATCCCCAGAAATGTGCTTCTGGTGGCTGAAATGAGTAAGCTCATTCTAGACATCAGGAGAAAGTGTTTCCAAAGTAGTAAGTGCGTCACAGCGTACGGAGGGGGTAATAGAGTGATAGAGATCTAAAGTGGACCCTGGATTTGCTGTGTGTTGGGAAAACCTCAGTGTTTTCCTCTTTTCCCTTTAAATGGAATTAATAATAGTTTCCCTGTTATCAGAATAGCTTTTCAGTATTTGTGCTACACACCCTTTTAAGTTCATTGGATAGAGTGCTATTTGTGTATTATATATACATGCAGGTATATTATGTGTATGATACAAATGACTGGTCGGTCCATATGCTCCATTCTTGTTTCTGTGTAATTGCTTACTTTATGGAATTTTCAAAGGGTTCTTCTCTTCTGCTCAAAAATTCACTTGGAGAATATTGGTGCTCATTTGTCCTTAGGTGACAATTTTCTGCCAAGGGTCTGACTCACACTGCTCCATGCTTCCTCCCAATCCTCTCGACCCCAGGAGATGTTGAGTTCTGCCAATGTCTATTGAGGTTCCCAAAACTATGTTTGTGTGTAGAACCACACATTTCTCTTGAGTCACTCCTTCACTTTCTGGACCTGTTCTCGTTCTAATCATAGGGCTCCAAATTCAGTCCATGAGGCTGGATGGAAAGCAGATACCAATCACTCTTTGCATTGTCTGCTTCTGCTTTTGGTCTTCTGATTATCTGCTACCAAACTCCTGTTCTGAGATAAATTTTGGAACCAAAGTTTACATGCACATGAAAGAAAGCAAATGAGCTTACTTAGAAGGGGAGGCATTTAATCCCAAGTGCTGTGTTCTATGTGTACTTATGAGATATAGCCATATTCCATGTTCTGGAATACACTAATTTTTTTAAAAAAATTTATTTATTTGAAATGCAGAGTTACAGAGAGGCAGAGAGAGAAAGAGAGAGAGAGAGAGAGAGAGAAGTCAGAAAGTCTTCTATCCGCTGATTCATTCTCCAGGTAGCCACAATGGCCAGAGCTGTGCCAGTCTGAAGCCAGGAAACGGGAGTTTCTTCCAGGCCTCCCACATGAGTGCAGGGGCCCAAGGACTTGGGCCATCTTCTACTGCTTTCCCAGGCCACAGCAGAGAGCTGGATGGGAAGTGGAGCAGCCCGGTCTCAAAGGAGCATTGAAGCATGGCATCCATATCGAATGCCAGCACTGCAGGAGGTGGCTCTACCCAGTACACCACTGCACCGGCCCCAGAATGCACTGTTCTTTAAATAAATATGAAAGCTTTGCAAATGAAGGATAACACCAAGAGGGAGGGAGGAAGGAAGGAGGGAGAAAAAAAAAAAAAGGGAATTACTGCTTTCACTGCACCTATACAGTGGAAGGATTCTTCTCCTACTTGTTGGCATTTCATATGCAAACACACATTTGGGAGGATAATGTAAAGAAAAAAGTATTACCAAGGAGGGATTTTAAAACATCTTCAGAGACTGATCAGTCTCTAGAAATTATTAATCAAAGGGAAAAAAACGTACTTCCCAGGTTTGGTCTTAATCCAAATATAAAGCACTTACATAATTAAAAAAAATTCCTCATGCCAATTTGAGCCTGGGAAGAAGAGAAAATTTATTTTTATGCAGAGGGGGACTTTTCAAGCAGGTTTTTTTTTTTTTTTTTTACAGGCAGAGTGGACAGTGAGAGAGAGAGAGAGAGAGAGAGAGAGAAAGGTCTTCCTTTTGCTGTTGGTTCACACTCCAATGGCCGCTGCACCGTGCCTATCCGAAGGCAGGAGCCAGGAGCCAGGAGCCAGGTGCTTCTCCTGGTCTCCCATGAGGAGCAGGGCCCAAGCACTTGGGCCATCCTCCACTGTACTCCTGGGCCACAGCAGAGAGCTGGCCTGGAAGAGGGGCAACCGGGACAGAATCCGGTGCCTCGACCGGGACTAGAACCCGGTGTACCGGTGCTGCAAGGCGGAGGATTAACCTATTGAGCCGCGGTGCCAGCCTTTCAAGCAGGTTTAAGACAATTTGCTGCTGAAGTCTAAAACTTGGATTTGTAGGGTCGTGATTATAGGATTCAGACTTAAACCTGAAAAACAAATGTGAAAGAAGCAGTCAGCAATGGAAAATGTCTTTCCAGATCATAAAGTGAACTGAAAATATATCTGTAAAAATTGAAAGTGGGAATGTGAAAGGAGGAGGAAGAAGGGTTGGAGTTCAGGTGGGAGGGAGGCTAGGGGGGACAGTATCACTATGTTCCTAAACCTGTATAAGTGAAATACACGAAACTTGTATAACTAAAATAAAATTAAATACACACACACACACCACCAAATAAAAAATTCATATCAAACTGGAAAAAAAGGAGTCCCTGTTGGGAAATGAATTAATAAATTAAAAAAAAAGAAAAAAGAGAAGAAAATACCCTTCCAGACTCTTTAGGGAATGGATCTACATGGGCAGTATGCATCTTGCCCGCAGAAGAGTCCCTCTACAAGCTCATCCCATGTTCTTGAAACTCCTAGACTCTGACTTTGGGTGCCTGGAGGGTGCTTCCAATACTGGGCAGATGAGCTCTGCTCAGCCTTCTCCCAGGAATAGCTTTTTTCTGGCTTTAGTGAGAGGTTAAGGGACTGGCATTGCAATGTGAGGTGTAAAGCTGCTTCCCGCATCCCCTATGGGCACCTGTTCTTATCCAGGCTGTTCCACTTCTGACCCAACTCCTTGCTAATGGCCTGGGAAAAGCAACAGAAGATGGCCCTAGTGCTTGGGTCCCTGCCATCCATGCAGGAAGCCCAGATGAAGCTCCTGGTCTCAGCTTGACCCATCCTGGGATATTGTGAGTATCTGAGGAGTGAACCAGTGGATGGAAGATCTCTATCTCTCTGTTTCTCTCTGTAATTCTGACTTCCAAATCAATCAATCAATTTAAAAAAAGAGGTTGAATTGAATCTTGTTCCTCTTTTACACAACTTCTAAGAAATAGCTGGAATCATTCATGAAGAAGGGCCTTAGAAAAACTTTAGGATCACCTTGCTTTTAGAATTGTAAATTTGTCTCTCTGCTGTGGCCCGGGAGTGCAGTGGAGGATGGCCCAAGTGCTTGGGCCCTGCACCCCATGGGAGACCAGGAGAAGCACCTGGCTCCTGCCATCGGATCAGCATGGTGTGCCGGCTGCAGCGCGCCGACCGCGGCGGCCATTGGAGGGTGAATCAACGGCAAAGGAAGACCTTTCTCTCTGTCTCTCTCTCTCACTGTCCACTCTGCCTGTCAAAAAAAAAAAAAAAAAGAATTGTAAATTTGTTAAATACAAATTTAGTATATGAGCGAATCCTCCATGTATGCAGGTATGTGAGGAAGTCACCTGTCTTTATTTACATCAAATCAAATCTAACTCAAAGCAACGCCTCCTCCATCTCCTCATATGTCATGTCAGTAGGAAAAGTGTGCTTAGTCAAGTGATTCCCACATCCCTACCCTAGGACTGTACAAGAATGATATTCAGAACATAGAAGATGTGACCCTGATATTCAGCCTGTTATTGTTATTCAGAGTTCCATCATCAAGATCTTATGATCTCTGGAAGATGGGTGGCTTAGAATGGGTTTAAGGGAAATATGATGACCAAAAAATACAGATTGGAACCATAGTGCCCCCTTATCCACAGGGAAAATATCCCAAGACTCCCAGTGAAGCCTGAAACCATGGATATTTCCAAACCCTATAAGAGGATATAATATGTTTTTCCTGCACATAAATATCTATGATAAAAGTTAATTTATAAAGTAGGCACAGTAAGATATTAACAATAATATCTGATAATAAAATAGAATAATTATAACAACATTCTATAGTAAAAGTTATATGAATGTGTCTCTCTCAAAATATTTTATTGAACCATAATTTTGGATCATGGTTGACAGTAGGTAACTGAGACCATGAAAAGCAAAGCTGTAGATATGGTAAAACGACTGTGTCTCCATCAGAGATCCTGCCACAGCAGGGTGAAGGTATGGTCTTGATGATTCCACTGTCCATACTGTTCCTGGCAGAATAAGAATTTGAACTCAGGCAGTTTCACCTCAGGGCCTATTTGGAGTGAAGTTGTTGATCCACTCATCACATTGTAGGCACTGTTTTCTGAAGGGGATCTGGATAAGAAGTCAGGAGCTCAGCGTCTAGTGAGATACTCTTCCCTCCTGTATGGTTGTCTTTGATATGGCCTCCTCTGTCCTTGTCCTTTGCTTATTCATTCAACAAATCTTTATTGAACACCTACAATGTATCAGGCTCTAGGCTATGCACTCAGGATATACCAGTGATCAAAACAAAGATTCTTGCCTTTGTGAAGTTTACATTCCAGCAGAGGAAAATAAAAGAAGTAATAAATGTAGTAAATGCATAAATTATGTGTATTTGGTCATAAATACTACTGAAAAAAGAGAAGGAAGGGCAGGGTAAGTGCAACGCAGAGTGTGGGCCTGGAGGGCAGGCTACAGCTTTAAATAGAGCAATCTGAGCGGGCCCCACTCACAAGGTGAAGTTGAGCAAAGGTATGAAGGTGGTGGCCTAGCTGGCCATTTAGACCCCCAGGGATGAGCATTCTGGGCATGGGGAATAACAATGGCTAAGGTGGGATTGTGAATGGTAGACAGCAACGAGTGGAATGAGACAGGGGGACAACAGGACTTCAATAAGGCAGCTTGGGAAAGTGGAGCAGGATCTTGTCACAGGCTGTAATTCTTTTATAGAGCTCATTTTGCCATCAAACTATCTACTTCTTAATTCGAGATGTGTCTAGTACTTATTTTTTTGCTAGCATTGGAGGTACTCAATAATTACTGATTAAATTTTTTTTAAAAAAATGTAAAACCTTTTTGGGGGGTTATCTGAGCATGGGTCTACCTAGTGATAAGGAGGTAGATAGATGAAACTCCCCTTTGCAGTTTTGAATTCCTGGCAGTCCTCGTACTTAGTGCTGAGTTATGGTGGAACATTTTTGTTTACATTCAGATCTCTGCTTGTTCTATTGGCAGAGCCTCAGTCAGTCAGGTTGGAGCAAGAAGTTACAGGTTCAATAATGTGCCTTGATTCAATAAGACACTCAAAGCTCACATTCCATGTGATAAAAACAAAAGAAAAACAAAAAAACAAAAAAACAGACTTAACGATGGATGGCACTTAGTTAAAAAAAAGGGGGGGGAATCATGGATAAAGATGTCTCTACTGAAAAAAAAAATAGCATTTTTGTTGAATATTTAGACAAACGGAGCAGCTGAAAATGGTCATTGTGGAAATTTGTCTGATTTTCCCTGTAGAGACACCTTCACTTGGTGATATATAGATGCTTGAAATGGACATTTTCACAGCCAGTCTAATAAGGAGAAACTCAACAGGTGCCACTGCCATCCAAACCACGAACATAATCTCTGTCCCCAAGTCTCACTTCTAGTAAACTTTATGCAAGCTGTGATAACTTGCTTTCTGAAGGGGATCTGGACAAGAAGTTGGGGCTGAGCATCTGTTACTTTTCTCTTTGAACCATGAAAGAAATGTGAGGAGCATGTTGGCAAAAGGGAGACTGCCCTTCAGGGTCTGCTGAGAGTTGGTTGTCTGTCTTTGTCCTGTACACAATGACAATCTGTAAAGGATCACATTCCTGGAAGGTGGAGTAATGAAATTCTGAAACCATCTAAATATGATACACCTCTTGGGCAGTCTCACATATGGTAAAATTGTTAGACATTTTCCCATCACCAGATTATACATTAGCATGTATGTGGATCTATGGCAAAAATGGAGGAAAAGAATTCTTGAAATTTAAGTGTCTCTCGACATATGGCAAATCCATCTGATACATGGTTAGCCTTTTTTCAAAACTGCACTCTCTGGGGCAAAAACATTGATTCTTCCCAGCATGGCCTGGACACCAATGAATCATTTGCTCTGTATAACTGAACTTTGCCTTGGAACAAAGTTCCAAAGGCTCCCAGTGGCAGTTTGTTTTTCGCTGAGCACATTTCAGAGTTGTAGTTCACGTTGTTTGCTTTTCCCCTCCTTGAATGCCATGGAGCAGTTTACTAGAGCAGAACTGCCTTTATGTGTCCCGTTCCCTTTCATGTCTGTTTCTGGCTGGCTCTTCAATAGTGCGGCTGTTGGCATGAGCTGCGATGCGCCGGTAACTGGGCAAGCAATTAGGACAGCAGACAAGCCTGCCTTCTTGCAGCAAGGTTCCCTGGCCTCTGTGAACACAGTTGGCCAAACAATGAAGTGCACAGGAAGAAACCAAACAGTAAGTCACTTCTTTCTTGAAAAGAAAGGAACTTAAGATATTGCTAAATCTTGCCATCTTGTAGCTTAGGACAAGATGCTACAGGACCCAACTGCTACAGCAATAATGTCAGAGTGGGTGGCTGGATGCCATCCTGGTCCAGCATCCTCTGAGCTTCCCCAGTTGTGCCTCTCTACCTCTGTGGCAGCACATTGTTTTGGGGGCAAACTTTGAGACTGCATATCAATGCATGGCTCATAGAAGAAGTTTCTGGAACTCTCCACTGACATTCTGAGAAGCCAGCCTGCAGGGTTAAGAACTGAGTCAGATACCTCTTCAAACATCTTGGAAACAAATGACAGATTAGTGCTGGACCTTTAATTAGAGCCTGGGATGAGATTTCTAACATCCTGGAAACCAAACAAACTAAAGGACAGAGAAAAAGAATTCCAGTGTAATTTATAGACACAAAAGAAACAATTGAATTAGTAACAGTGGGCACAAGGAGCTCAAAGGTAAATTTGAGCTTGAATTCTATAGGCTTAGGATCAGATGAAATGCATTTTTAAAAAGCCTTTCAGACCTCTGAATTCTGTTGCTTTTGAAATGTGACTAAAAAATGGAAAAACCATGGCTGGAAGTTCTATTGAAACCAGGGGAGTAGAAAAGCTTGAGTCTAGCAGGCTGGACACATCTAAGGCATGGAGAATGAGGAGTGAAAGGCATTGTGTTCCCACATCGACCCAGTGGAGTGCGTAAGAGTTGTGGCCTCACCCCTCATTTTTGTAGACACCATGTGGGATCAACCTTGGTGATGATAGCAAGACCTTGGTGACTGTGATATTTCCCTGTAAGATTCCTCAGACTTGACATGGACTGGAGTGGGATGGTAGGGTGGAGTAGGGGGAGGAAGAGAAAGGGAACAGAGGGCATGAAAGAGGGTAATAAATATCAAACAAACCACAAGAAGACAAAAGATTACATTCCTAGGAGAAGTTTCAATACTCCAAGAACAAGTAAGCTAGGGAAGCCTAGCTAACTGTGCTGCCCTTACTTTAAAGTATAAAGAAAATATTTCCCTTGTTTTGTGCTCTCTGAAGGCTGGCCTGAGTGCTGATGGATGCTCCTGCAAATGATACTGCAATTCTTAATTTCTCAGCTTGCTGCAGCTTGCAACTCAAGCAGGACACCTAGGATGAGGCTAGTGTGTGTTCGTGCCAGTATACAAGAACAGTAATGAGGACGAGAATACTGAATTGGGAGACTGAGTTATGGGTCCCTGCCACTGACTACTTGGGTCAGAGAGAGCCTCTGGGCCTGCTTCTAAGCCACGGAATGAGGACACTGGATGGGATGTCCTATCAGAAACACTGGAAATGCTCTCAAGCTTAACATTCTTTAGCTATAAGTTTACCTTACTCCTCCTCACTCACATAATTTTTCAGTCATCCCTTGTGGTATCTTCCTCCAAGCTAGAAGAAAAATCTCAGGGCCAGAGTTGTGGCATAGCAGGTGCAGCCTGGGCATTCCCTATGGATGCTGGTTCAAGTCCCAGCTGCTCCACTGCTGATCCAGCTCCCTTTTAATGTGCCTGGGAAAGCAGCAGAAGAGGCGCAAGTGCTTGGGCCTCTGCATCTATGTGGAAGATCTATGTGGAAGAACCAGAGGAAGCCCCTGGCTCCTGGCTGTGGTCTTGCCTAGTCCTGGCTGTTGCAACCACTTGGGAAGTGAACTAACAAATGGAAGATCGATTTCTCTCTCTCTCTCTCTCTCTCTCTCTCTGCTTCTACCTCTCTTTGTGTAACTTTCAAATAAATAAATAGATATTTTTAAAAAGATAATTTCATGCAAAATGTGTCCTATATAGCAATTTGTGTCTGTGGTTTTTGTCTGCTTAAGGCATGTGACATGTACTGCCATCTATGGAAGTACTCTTCTGTTCTTTGCCTGTCTTCTAGGGATATGTCTTCTTCCTTTCTTTTTGTTCTTTTTTAAAAAGTTATTTTACAAGGATGGGGAGAGGAAGAGGGAGCAAGAGGGAGGGAGGTGGGATAGAGTTAGAGAGAAAGAGAGAGAGAGAGAGAGAGAGAGAGAGAGAGAGAGAGAGAGAGAGAGAGAGAGATGCTCCCACCCACTGGTTCCCTCCCTAAATGCCTGCAACAGCCAGAGCTGGACTGGGCCAAAGCTGGGAGCTAAAAACTCAATCCAGGTCTCCCACATAGATGCAGGGACCCAATCACTTGAGCCTAACTGCTTCCCTCTTCTCTGCCCTCTGCCCAGGTCTGCAGTAGCAGGAAGCTGTGGTCAAGAGCCAGAGCTGGGAATCAAACCCAAGCTCTTCTATGTAGGATATGAATGTTCTAACTCCTATGGTAAACACCTGCTTCCTGCTTTCTGTTCTTCATATGATTGCCAAAGAGACCCAGTGAGAGCCTTAAAAATAGAGTGAGAAGAAAAAGAAATGAGGAAAGGAGAAGACAAATGAAAGGCAAAATCAGTCCAAAAGCAGAGGCAAATGAGGGGAGATGTTAAAAAGAAGTTGAGAAGAGACCAAATTATTATCACTGTGGGGAGAGGACTTTGCACCTGGACAGTCCTCAGGAGGAGAGTGGTTTTACAATTCTGGGTTCAACAGCTCTGTAAAATTTCAGAAAAGAATGAAGGATACTTTAGCTGGCCTAGCTGAGAATATATATGCACTTATTGAATTCTTTAAGGTTTTATATTACACAAATAAAGGAATATTTCTGCATCTGCTGACATAGATGAACTGTACTGAGGGAGTGGCACCATGGGAACTTGGGGAGGCATCCCTGAAGGCCTCCTATTAAAGAAGTGGTACCTGGGTGCCTTTGGGGCCCCTGAGAACATGCAAGTCCTTGAATTGTCCTTGGGTCATAGATAAAGCTTAGTATACTACTTCATTCATTCTTCCAACTCAAGCACCATTCATACTCAGGGCTGCCACTAGGCGCCTGTGTGACATGGACACACACAGTATCCTGCTTGTTGCGTCTTATCCTGCAAAGAGCTAGAGATTGGATTTCAGCAGAGGCCCCCTGCTGGTAGTTATATTCAGCAGCCCTGTCCAGGGCCATACCAGGCCAAGTTCAACTTGCCACACACAAATAAGCAACTCACAGCATTACCATGCAGCAGAAGCAGGGAAATCACACAGGGAAATCACATCAGCAATGTGTGATTCTGGTCTCCCTGGAGGAAAGCTCTCTTCTGGAAGAACCAGTCCTCAATTTTTCTTTAAATCTCCTTGAAAAGTGAGCTGCTTTTGGCTGGCGCCGCTGCTCACTGGGCTAATCCTCCGCCTGTGGCACCGGCACACTGGGTTCTAGTCCTGGTCGGGGCACCAGATTCTGTCCCGGTTGCTCCTCTTCCAGTCCAGCTTTCTGCTGTGGCTCGGGAGGGCAGTGGAGGATGGCCCAAGTGCTTGGGCCCTGCACCTGCATGGGAGACCAGGAGGAAGCACCTGACTCCTGGCTTTGGATTCACACAGCGCACTGGCTGTAGCAGCCATTTGGGGGGTGAACCAGCCGAAGGAAGACCTTTTTCTCTGTCTCTCTCTCACTGTCTAACTCTGCCTGTCAGAGAAAAGAAAAGAAAAGAAAAGAAAAGAAAAGAAAAGAAAAGAAAAGAAAAGAAAAGAAAAGAAAAGAAAAGGTGAGCTGCTTTCAGCAAAAACTAAGCTATGTTGAAAGTCAAGAGAAGGTAGAGGCCACAAAACCCTCAATCAGAACATAATGGTAATTCATAGAGGCTTGGACAGTTACAGTGACTAGAAGGAAGTTGGATAATGGATACCAAATCAGAATTAGATAGAAAGTGTGCCTTACCAGTGTTACACAATAGTGAGGTGACTGCAGCCCACGGCAGCCTGTTATGTATTTTCAGAGGAGATAGTAGAGATACTCTTATCTGTATACATCATATACATATACTGAAATATCTCATAGTACCCTGTGAGAATGCACAGTTCATATTAATCAAAAACATGATCTAAAATGTAAAGGAATATAATTTTTTTAAAAAAATCTAATGTCAAGAGAATGATTAACCTTGTCTGAGGAACAAGGTGGTTGTGATTAGAAAAAGCAAGAGACTTCTATGTGCTGGCCATGTTCTTGGTTTTGATTTGAGTATTGGTTGCACAGGGATGTTTGGTTCATGAAAATTCACCCAGCAGTATAATTATGATTTGTGGACTTTTATGCATCTGTGTGTTGTCATTCAACTTGAAAAATTCCTTTTAAAAGTACCCTAGCTTGAGCCATCCTTGAGAGGGGAGTTGTGTTCTTATTCATTGCTCTACCCTCCACTTTAAGTGTGTTGTCTGGCTCATAATAAGTGTCTTTGGTGGAGGTATATTTGATGTCAAGTGGAAGCCAGATTCCTGGTTCATAGACTACCTTCTACTTGCTGTGCCCTCATGTTGTGGGAAAGGTAAGAGAGCTGTCTGGCATCTCCTTAATAAGGACTCTAGTCCTATTCATGAGGGCTCCATCTTTACGACTTAATCATCTTCAGCAGGCCCCACCCTGGGAGTTTAGATTTCAATGTATGAATTTTGAAGACACAAATATTTAGTTCAGAGCAGGTGGAGACTGCATGAACCTGGAGAGCCCTGTATTTTCCACAGACAATTCTACTTGTCCAGTAGATCAAGAGCTTGCTAAGAAAACTCAAACAACAAAATCAGGATGAAAGAAGGGTTGAAAAGACATCCAGGGTCCAGTCTGATGAGTGTAGGAGCTAAGTGAGAAGCACCCAACCCTTGGCTCTTTTACGAACCAGAGGAGACCAGAGGCCTGGGCTTGGATGAAATCCAGCAACAGCAGCAGAAAATTATCCAAGAATAGGACACAAGCCCTAATGCCCTTTCCTCCATTGTAAGCCGCCAAAAAACAAACAGGGCAAGAAATTGGGAATGAATTGGATGAATAGAATGAGATAGTTGATGACCTTGCCAATCTGGCGAAAAATTCCACGCTGAAACCAGACATGTGAACCTGATGTACAGAAAGCTGACCTCATGTGGGGTGATAGTGTTGAGCTTAATGCTGCTTGTGGCTGTTGCGATCACAGCCATCTGGCCAACCAACTGATGGCAATGAAGAAAGCACCTGCCATGTCACCTGCCGATGTGGGAGAAAAGTCCAGCACCTCTTTGGTCTGCAAAACTCATTCTCAATGAACACCAGGCCCCCAAGCTAAGAAAAAAAAAATCGAGTCCATCCCAATAAGTACTTAAAAAAAATTTGTTGAATTTTAAGAAAAGAAAAACTTCTTTCCTCTGGAGTCCTGGCTCCACCCATCTGTTCTCATCCTATAGATGTGTTGGCTTCTGAGCAGGAAGCCACTGAACATGCACAGTTTGCAGCTGTCAGCTGGTGACAAGGTCTCAGTGCTCCCCTGGCAAGGGAGCTAGTGCACAGGTGCCCGGCCTTTTGTGCTTTAAGTTCTCCTAAGCCTAGGATGAATTTTCCAGCCTGGAGAAACTATGCCAATAACGAATGGAAATCATCTGGGCCTAAGCTCCATGGTAGAGAAAAAAAACCAGGACTTCAACTGGGAAGGCCAAGCCACTCTTGAAAGGTGGGAAGATCATCCTAGGAAGCCCTTTCTTACCCGTAGTGAGTTGAGCAGCCAGACACCCTGACATTTCCTACAGGTCTTTTCTCTTAGATCTTCTGTTGTCAGCATAGAGCATGTTTGTTGTAGTCCACTGTCCTTAATATCTATTTGCCTATTTGATCTCTTTCCCTGTATGTAGCTGATTTCCCTTCTCCACATCCATCCCTTCCCCTGTATGGTCAACCTCCTCACCCTGCCCTGTCTCTGGCCTATGCTGCCCATCAATAGATGCAGAAAAGAAATTTGATAAAATTCAGTATACTTCATGATAAAAACTCTGAACAAGTCAGGTAGAGAGGAAACATACCTCAACATATAATGGCCATCTATAACAAGCCACCAAGTAACATCATATAGAATGGGGAAAAACCTGAAGTCTTTTTGTCTAAGATCTGAAACAAGACAAGTGTATGTGTACAGTGGAACTTATCTCCCCAAAAACTCATGCGAAGTGTTTAAATCTGATGTTTTAATGCTAATGATTAATGGATTAAGGTGGAGACAATCTAATTATGGCATCTGAGAGGTTGGTCTGCTCAAAGGTGTTTAGGTCACTGGGGGCATGCCCTTGGAGGGTGATTATTCGAGCACTGATTATTCGAGTTCAAGTTTGGCCTAGCTGTTTGTCACTGCTTCCTAGCTCACCATGTGATTGTTTCTCTTCACCTGCCATGACCAGCTTCTATCAGATACTGGACTATGTGACTACCTGATCCTGAAGTGTAATCTCCAAATCATAAGCTAAAATAAACCTTTCTTTCCCAAAGAAGTTCCTCTCAGCTATTTTAGTTAAAATAACGAAAAGTGGACTAATACAATAAGGATGCCTACTTCACCACTTTTATTCAATATACACCTAGAATTCCTAGTTAAAGCAACTAGGTAAAATAAATAAGACATCCAATTGAAAATAAACATGTCACTGTATTGAAATGGCATGATCTTATATATAGAAAACCTCTAATGACTCTGCCAAAAAGCTGTTGGAACAAATTTAAAAGTTCAGCAAAATTGTAGAGTGCAAAATCAATGTATAAAAGTCAGTAGTGTTGTTAAACCAATAATGAATCATCCGGAAAAGAAATCAAGAAAGCTGTCCTATTCCCAATAGCTCAAAAACAAAAACCCAAGAATAAACTTAACCAAAGATATGAAAGATCTCTACAATGAAAACTATAAATCACTGATGAAAGAAATTGAAGAGTACACAAAGAAATGGAAAAATATCCCATGTTCATGGACTGGAAGAATTAATATAATTGAAATGACATGCTATCCAAAATGAGTTAGAAATTCATTGCAATCCCTATCAAAATCCCAGAGACATTTTTCATAGAACCAGAAAAAACACTAGTAAAATTGTATGGAACCACAAAAGACCCCAGATGACCAAACTGATCATGATCAAATGGAATAAAGCAGAAAGCATTACATTACCTGGCTTCAAAATGTATTACAAAGCTACAGTAATTAAAAAAGCATTATATTGGCATAAAAATAGGTCCATGGACAAATGGAACAGAATAGAGACCCTAGAAGTAAACCCACAAATCTACAGTCAAGTGATCTTTGACAAAGATACTAAGAACAAGCATTGTTAAAGGATAGTCTTTTTAATAAATGCTGTGGGGTAAATTGGATATTCATATGTAGGAGAATGAGACCAAACCCTTGTATCTCACCATGTACAAAAATCCACTCAAAACAGATTAAAGACCTGAGACCTGAAACTTTGAAAATATTAAGAGAAAATATAGGGAAAGCACTGTAAGACACTGGGATAGAAAAGGATTTTCTGGATTAAATGCCAAAAGTACAGAAAATTAAAGTAAAAATAGGCAAATGTAATTTCACCTAACTAAAGAGCTTTTGCCCAGCAAAGGAAACAATCAACATAATGAGGAGTCAACCTGCAGAATGGAAGAAAATATTTGAAATTATACATCTCAAAAAACGCTAATATCTAGAATATATAAACAACAAACAATATAAAAAAAAACCCTGAATAATCTAATTTTAAAATGAGCTGTAGATCTAAACAGACATTTCTTGAAGGAAGACATAACAGCATGTTTATGAAAAAAATGCTCAACATCACTAATCATCAGGGAAATGTAAATCAAAGCCACAATAAGATATCATGTCACTCTAGTAAGGTTGGCTATTATCAAAAAGACAAAAGATAATAAGTATTGGTGATGATGTAGAGAAAAGGGACCAAACTGCACACTCTTGGTGGGAATGTAAATTAGTATAGCCATTGTAGAAAACAGTATGGAGATTCCTCAAAAAACTAAAAATATATCTATCATATGATCCAGCAGTCTCACGCCTGGGTATATATCCAAAGGAAATGAAATCCATCTGTTGAAGAGACTTCTGCACTCCCAAGTTTATTGCAGCACTATCTACAATAGTCAAGAAATTGTAACACCCTAAGTATCCATCCATCAGTGTATAGATAAAGAAAATGTGGTAATATACATAATGGAATATTATTCAGCCATAATAAAGGACAAAATATTGTCATTTGCAACATTGATAGAAATGAAAGTAGTTAAGTTACATGAAGTAAGCCAAGCACAACAAGTCAAATATCACATGATCTCATTCTTATATGGGGTCTAAAAAATAGGTGATGCCATAGAAGTTAAAAATATACTGATGGTCACCAGAGGCTGGGGAGGGAAGTGGAGATGGAGGATGGAGGAGATTGATTGATAGGTACAAGGTTATAGAAGTTCTGGGGTTCTGTTGCCTAGTAGGGTGAATATAGATAATGTACCACATATTTCTCTATTAAAAATTTAGCAGACAGGCAGCATACCACATACCTCTCTATTAAAAAAACCTAGAAAATAGGATTTTGAATGCTTTCAGTAAGAAATGCTTACCACTTGAAAGAATAATTATATTTACCTTGACTGGATACTATACAATATACCTATTGTAACAAAACCTCACATAGTACCAAATAAATATACACAATTTTAATATGTATATTAATATTAAAATAATAACTAAAGGCCAGCACCGCAGCTCAACAGGCTAATCCTCTGCCTGCGGCGTGGGCACACAGGGTTCTAGTCCCAGTCTGGGCGCCGGATTCTGTCCCGGTTGCCCCTCTTCCAGTCCAGCTCTTTGCTGTGGCCCGGGAGTGCAGTAGAGGATGGCCCAAGTGCTTGGGCCCTGCACCCATGTAGAGACCAGGAGAATGGCTCCTGGCTTCGGATCAGCGATCAGCGCGGTGGGCCAGCTACAGTGCGCCGGCTACAGTGGCCATTACAGGGTGAACCAACAGAAAAGGAAGACCTTTCTCTCTCTCTCTCTCACTGTCCACTCTGCCTGTCAAAAAAAATAATAATTAAAAGTTCCCCAAATAGTTCACTAACTCTGTTTAGATGGCTGATTCATATCTTTTGATTTACAGCTGAGAAAGAGATATTTCATAGATTGGGAAAGAAGTTCTGATAAATTAAGGGAGAGCAGGAGGGAGGGAATATCACTACATTCTTAGAATTGTATCTACAAATCACATTGAATCTGTTAAAACTAATTAAAAATGAAAATGAAAAAATTTAAATTAGGAAGCATAGGTTTTAAAGGGTAGAACTTGAATTCAAGCACATTTAAAGAAGCAATAATCTGTAGTGACTGAGAGTATAGGTTCCAAGACCAGGCTGCCCGGACTCCACAGGTTTATATACTGTTTTGAGAACTGAGTGATTAATGCAGTGCTTTAACTCAGGCACAGAGTCAGCAACCAGTAAACGTCAGGGATTCATATCACCTATGCCTCTCAACCTTGTCCTTCCCACCGTATCATGTTGCTTTCTCTCATCCATCAAGAGACCCTCTCATTATCATAATCCGTCCTTTCAAACAACTAAAACATTAATATACCGTTTGTGGACTGTGATTAAAAAATTCAAAGTCTAGGCAATGTGGTGTAAAAGCCTCCACCTGCAATGCCAGCATCCCATATGGGCGCCAGTTCTAGTCCCAGCTACTCCACTTCCCATCCAGCTCTCTGCTGTGGCCTGGGAAAGCAGTTTCACATGGGAGACTCAGAGGAAGCTCCTGGCTCCTGGCTTCAGATTGGTCCTGCTCTGGTGGTTGTAGCCATCTGGGGAGTGAACCAAAGGATGGAAGACCTCTCTTTCTCTCTCTCTCTGCCTCTCCCTCTCTCGTGTAACTCTGCCTTTCAAATAAATAAATAAATCTTAAAAAAAAAATTCAAAGTTTAAAGGCAAAGCTAGAAGTTGGAAGGAGCCTAGATCCCTAAATCACTGTGTGAAAAGAAGCTGCTGTCTGACCAGGAACATCTGTAAGTTAGAAATTAATTTACAATGAATCACATCTTGAAATTTGCAGGTTTGTTAGTTATAATTGCTAGTGAAATGTTGACTAAGACATCTTTTTTGGATAAACAGCTGTATGGGTAAATTAAAGGACAATTGCTTTGTAGAATTTATATTCTGTTTCTCTACCTCACTCTCTTTCTGTTTTTGTCTTGGTTTCTTTCTTCTGGAACTCACATTTGAACAATATTTAAATTTTGGAGGAAACAGAGAAAGAAAACAGGAAGTCCTATTTAAGCTTCTAAATCCAAACAAGACTTCATTGGAGTATTAAGATTTGAAAAGATGTTAATGAAGTGGGCTTTTGGTTCTAATTCAGCTACTGTTTTTAAATTAATTAATTAATTATTTTATTTGAAAGGGAGAGAGAAGAGAAGAGATGTGGAGAGATCTTCTACCCACTACAGCAGGGGTTGGAACAGGATGAAGCCAGGAGCCCAGAACTCCATCCAGATCTCCCAGGTAAGGACCCAAGTACTTGAGCCATCACCTGTTGCCTTCCAGGGTGCTGATTAGTAGGAAGTTGAAATCAGTAGCAGGGTCAGGACAGAAACTCAAAACATCCCACACCATGTCTCAACTACTATGCCAAATACCTGTCCCTTTTATTTCTTATGAATGTGGTTTGTTCAGAAATTCCATAATGAGGAAGGTGGGGGGTCAAGGAAGGATTTGAAATTTTTGGATCTATTAAGTAACATGATTTATGTAATAGGCCCCAAAATCAGCTCTAACCTGTGCAAAAAGTGACTCTGTTGCCTTATTATTCAAAAATTAGTACAAGTTTGTAAATTAATACAAGTTTGCTACTTCCTATTTCTTTTAAATACCCCTAGAGTAATTCTGGCTGTTTGAAAAAAAAAAATTGTTAGGTGATTCTCCTCACAGACTGAAAAACCAGATTAAGATCCAATTCCTGGCCAGCGACATTGCGCACTAGGTTAATCTTTTGCCTGCAGCGCTGGCATCCCATATGGGCGTTAGGTTCTAGTCCCGGTTGCCCTTCTTCCAGTCCAGCTCTCTGCTGTGGCCCGGGAGGGCAGTGGAGGATGGCCCAAGTGCTTGGGCCCTGCATCCGCATGGGAGACCAGGAAGAAGCACCTGGCTCCTGGCTTCGGATAGGCAGAGCACCGGCCGTAGCAGCTATTTGGGGAGTGAACCAATGGAAGGAAGACCTTTCTCTCTGTCTCTCTCTCACTGTCTTATAACTCTGTCAAAAAAAAAAAAAAAAGGCCCAATTCCCTCAAAGCAATAATGTGCAAGAATTTCATGGTTCCCATTCAGCACACTGATCAATAGGAAACAAGCTGTTGTTACCAACACAAAACAATTACAATAGAACCAGCAGTGCTGGCTTATTTTGGGGATGTTTTGAGGGGCACACTACAAAAGCCACTCCCATTGCCTTTTTCTCTACCTGTCTCACTTACTCAGGAATTTAACTTGAGGTGTTTCCTGAGGCAAAGAGACTGAAGGCCCTTTCTCCTTCCTGGCTCAGGACAGGGTCAGGGGCCTCTTTCTTGTGTTCCCGTGGCACCCTCCCCACACGGACCACACTGAACACGGACAAATGATCTGCTTTCCTTCCTAGTCTCTGCTCCACGCTAGGATGCTAGGACTTTTTCATTGTTAACTTGGCACATGGTAGGAACTCAATAACTGTCTGTTCTGTGAGAAAATAGTGAGCAACATCCCTCAACTCCTGGGGAAATAGTGGACAAAGAACTTTCTCTTTCAGGAAGGAAAGCAAGTTTCTGAGAGCTTTTCAGATTATTTCGTGGGAATGCTCACGTCAGGTTCTCTTTAGGACTCTTTGTGTTTGACTTTATGCGCCTGATGGGCTAAATCGCCATGTTTATCTGGTGGTTCAACATGTTCTGGGCTGCAGAAGACTGCAATCCTGCTACAAACTGAGGCTTGTAGGAACTTAAAAGAAGAGTGTCTCTTGGGAAACCTGTCCTCCTTTGGCATACCTTCAATGAGCCTCAAGAAATTGAAGACATGGATCCAGACAGCAAAGTACAATGAATAAGAAGGGGCTTCCAGGAGGGGCATGGGGTGATTTGGATCAAATGCATCGTCAAGAGTCCAATGAGGATGCTAATGAGCTGTTTTACATGGTCCTGGCAAACTTATTCTAACCCCTAATTTCTCTCAAGGTATCATTAAAATCAAATGATTCTCTTATTTTCAGTATCCATTTACCCACTAATTATTTCTCTTTTTTTTTGTAGTAACTTTCATGGCTAAATTAGGCAATTCTTCTGCCTGTGTAGATAATATAATGACTTTTTAATCATTTGTTTTCTACCAGCCAAATTGTTCCCATGATCCCATTAGAAATTCTTCTGTAGTGATTCCAGTGGATTTATTGAACTACTGGTGACAGCCACACTGATGAACTGCAGACTACCTCCTGTTAAATTCAGCCAATGAATATCAAATACCTTTCATTTTCTCTGGAACTCAGAAAGAAGCTAATAATTTTGATCAATGGACATGTTTTCTGACATTCACTATAGAAGTCATAAAAGATACCATGTGGCTATGGTAGCTTTATAAACATTGCAGTTATAGTTTTGTTCTGATCATAAAAGCAGTGTGTTATAACAAATTGATAAATATATACAAATACAAAAATACTAAAAAGTCACATAACTTCACAACTTACTAGCATTTCATAAATTATATTTATTATCATTTTTATATATGCCTGAATCTGTTATGTGTCATCTATCTATCCATTTATCTATCTATCTATCATCTATCATTCATCATCTCTACCTATCTACCTATCAAAAATAAGGGCTGGGAGCCAGAACTGTGGCATAGCTAGTTAAGCCAGTACTTGTGATGCTGGTATCCTGTATCTGAGTGCTGGTATAAGTGTTTTCAATCCAGCTTCCTGCTAGTGAACCTGGGAAGGCAGCAAAAGATAACTTAAGTGCTTGAGCCTGTGTCGCCCATGTAGAAGACCCAGATGGAGATCCTGGCTCCTGGTTTAGGCCTGGCCCAGACCTGGTTGTTACAGCCATTTGGGGAGTAAACCTGAGGACAGATCTGTCTCTATGTCTTTCTGTGTGTGTGTGTGTGTGTGTGTGTGCGTGCCTTTCTCTGTCACTCTGCCTTTCAAATAAATAAATATTTTTAAAAAGTGGAGTATAGCTTACATGGACTTTTATATCCAAACCCTGCAATGGCTTCTCAATTTGCTAAGAGTAAATGCCTCAATCCTTGTGATGCCTTCAAGGCTTTCCTCTCACAGCTTACATCTATGGCTTCATCTCCTCCACCTCTTCCTGCTCATGACCCATCAGCCACACTGAGTTCTTCACTGGCTCTGTAATCACCACACAGCTGTGCCACTGGGCCCTCATACCAGCTGTTCCTCTTGCCTGGAATGTCCAAGGGCTAACCCACTACTCAGATACCTTCTCCAAATCATTGCCTCTGTAAATGGAGAAAGCTACTCCTCCCTATCTTGCCTTCTGGTATCTCTCCCAGACCCCTCTATTCCTCTTTCTCCCCTCACATACTTACCATGTATTTGTGATGAGTACTCTTAAAATATACTCTCTGCAATTTTCAAGTATACAGTGCATCGTCATTAACTGTACTCATCATGTTATACAGTGGATCTGTTGAGCTTATTCTTCTTATCTAATTGAAATTTTCAGATATGTTTTGCATTCATATACATCTCTTTTTCATGTATTCTTTTATTTTAAAAAAGATTTATGTGTTTGAAAGGCAGAGTTACAGAGAGAGATGGACGGAGGGAGGGAGGGACAGAGAGAGAGAGAGAGAGATCATCCTTCTGCTGGTTCACTCCCCAAATGGCTACAATGGCTGGGGATAGGCCAGGCCAAAGCCAGCAACCAGGATCTTCTTCCTGGCCTCTGATGAGCAGGGACCCAAACACTTGGGGCATCTTCCAGTGCTTTCCCAGGTGTGTCAGCAGGTAACTGGATCAGAAGTGGAGCAGCTGGGACTCGAACCAGTGCCCATCTGGGATGCTGGAGTCACAGGTGGCAGCTTAACCTGTTATGCCACAATGCCTGCCCCTGTCATGTATTCTTTAGTCATTTACCAAGTTTACTGTTTATTACCTGTTCTTTCTACAGTAATGTAAATTCTATGAAGGTGGAGATTTTTGCCACTTTTGTTCATTGATGTGTTACAGATGTCCCAAACACTACCTGGCACATGATAGGTGCACAATAAATATTGGTAAAATGAATGTTTAAGTATTGTGCATTTTTGAATATTCTAGAGAATTCTATACTTAATCTAAACCTTTGATTGAATCAGTCATGATTTTCTTAGAATACATCCTTAGAAGTAGAATTACTGAGTCAAAGAAAAAAAATTTAAGGTTTTGTGACATATATCGTTAAATAGCTTTCTAGAAAAGATCTGATTTTTCATAAAAGTTCTGTAGCTGTGGGGAGCAACTTGGACTAAGCTAAGTTACTGGAATTAAGACTTATTCTATGCATCTGCTCTCCCACAATATGGTGCTGGGAGAGGAGGAAACAGCTTCTACACAGCTGCCTCCAGTTCAACCAATAAACAGCAGGACCTGCTCCTGATTGCAGGAGAGCAGCGTACTCGGCGTGTGGGTAGCAGAGTTGGGATTGGTGGAAGAGGACTATAAAGGAGGAGAGAGACAACATGCACCAGGAACATCTATCTGAAGGAACACCTGTGCAGCCCCCGAGAGAGCCGGCCGGCGGTGTGCCACTCCCCCGTGGAAGTGGGGAAAGTGGCAGGGGGGCCCGCCCCTCCACGGAGGTGGAGGGACGGCAGCCAACCCGGGAAGAACCAGCAGCAAACCCGGGAAGGGCCGAGCAGACGAAAGAACAGCGCAGGGTCCTGTGTTGTTCCTCCATGAAGAGGGGGAGCGACAGTAGCAGCACAATAAAACTGTGTCTACCTCATTGTGCTAACATATGCAGTGAATATTTTTCTAAAAGTATCTTCACCAATTTTATTGATGAAAAGTGCTACTTATTTAGAAATTTTAAAATTAAAAATTTTAAATTACTTGATTACTAGAAAATTTGAAGATTATAAAGTCAGTTTATTGGTATCTTTTTGGGATCACCAAGTCATATTTGTTATTGATTCTTCTATTGTGAATGTTAGAATTTATTTTCATTTTCTTATTAGGAATAATTTATGCACAAAAGGCACCATATTTAGACAACTAAACAGTGATGAGCCTACCACTCAGTTCAATATATGGGACATCATTGATATTTTCTGAACCCTACTGTGTGCCTCCCAAACCCATCTTCATGTTGTTTTTTCACGTGTCCCTCAGTGATAGGGTCTAGTTTTGCCTCTTTTGAAAACAGAGTCGTACAGTTTTCGGTCTTCTACACTTCAACATTGTGTTTTCAAAGTCATCAGTGTTTGATTTCTATGGCAGTACTTCCTTTGTTTTTCCTGTTGCATGCTATCATCTTTTGTGTATATACCACCATCTATTTATTCAGTGTCCTACTGATGGACTGTTGTTATTACAAACAACAATGCTAAAACATCTTGCTCATGACTCCTGGGGCACTATACACAAAATCTTCAGAGGGTATGGGCCTAGGAATAGAATTGCTGGGTCAAAGGTAATGAATATTGCTCAGCTTCACAAGATGACATGGGACTCTCTTCATATCAGTTGTATCAGCTTACATTCCCATTAGCAGTGGTGGATGTTATTGCTTCCCATTTTTTCTAACTTTTGGTACTGTGCTAGAGCGGTTGAAAATGAAATCCTATTACGGTTTGAATTTGAACGTACCTGATTACTAACTAATCATATTGAATGTCTGCTATGGTTTGAGCATGATTTGGCTTCTGAACTGTGGCAAGACTTTAACCTCCAAAGTCATATATTAATGATATAAAAGCAGTAGAGAATTAATTCAGTTATGATGTTTATGAGTAGGGCCCACTAGTGGGCCCTTAGGTCATCAGGGGAATGCTTTTGGAAATTAATTCTCATAAGAGGGTTGGTTATAGAAGCTAAGTGTTGGACCCAGCCTCTCTCTGCTTCCTGGCTTGCTATATGATCCTTCTTCCACACTGCCATCTGCCTCCCTCACCAGATGTCAAACTAATGAGCCAATCATGGATTTGAAGTCCAAATATATGAGCTAAATAATCCTTTATAAAGTTGGTCGTCTTGGGTATTTTGTTGTGGCAACAACTAACTGACTGATGTAATGTCCTTTTGGATACTTAATGGCTGTTGGTATTTCCTCTTTATTTCTAAAGAGTAATAACCAGAATTGCCCAGTCATTTACTAGATGCTAGTTTCTGTGTACCAGCCCTGCACATTACATGTTATCCTCACATCAACCTTTAGATGTAGATGCCGTTATATTCTGGAATTACAAAGACATTATTATCAAAATAATAATCAAAAGCTGTATTTCCATAAATGATGCCTTCACATCTTTGTAACATGTGACTTGAGCCCTATCACTGATCTGTAATCCTGTTAGACTGACATTTGACAGTAGCTATATAATTTCTAAAGCCTGTCCTAAGGCCTTTGAGAGATCCCTCTTCCCCTCTCCTCAATTACTAATAGGTGAAATAAAAATTTCGAAATTTTGTCTCCAATGCCATTTCCTTGTTATTTAGCAGAAAGAACAAGGCCATTGGAACACATGACTAAGAAATCATTTAATGTGTGGAACACTAATTGGAGCAAGGAACAAACCTCATGTCAGGGGGTTTGTCTCCTGAAGGAACTCAATATTATTTGTCCAATAAATTAATTCCCAAAAGGGAGATAGCTGGTAGTTGTATGAGTCTGGGATTTTAGAAAAAGGGAATGTCATCATTGGTTCTTTTGAATAGATCAATTTGCATTTATTTTGAGTCTGCTTTATACAATACCTCAAGGCACAGATACATGAGAGAACAAGAAGATATCATGCCCATCCCCATTCTGCTTCCTGTTTATTTAGTGATCCACAGCAAACACTGGACTTCAGTTTCTCCTAAGAATTACCTAACCCCATTCACAGTGATGTTGTGACTCAAAATTTTCATCGTGTCTTTGAGAAGTGTAGAATGGTGTTTTGGTACTGGACACTCATCAGCAGAAAGACACCTTATGAATTCTCCTAACACTCCAGGTTGCTAGGAATCTCAATAATGCACATTTGTGGTGTGTTGCCCTCAGACTGGAAAACATGTAAAATGTTGGTGGACATTCGGCAAA
Source organism: Oryctolagus cuniculus (assembly GCF_964237555.1). Classification (NCBI taxonomy): domain Eukaryota; kingdom Metazoa; phylum Chordata; class Mammalia; order Lagomorpha; family Leporidae; genus Oryctolagus; species Oryctolagus cuniculus. The sequence continues at coordinate 67,218,028 of NC_091442.1, forward strand.
GCCAGAGAACTACAGTTTGATTCAATCTCAACCTGATGGTCTCTTTCAAAGGTTGTGTTTCTTCTTCCAAAGGCACAACCTGCAGTAATGTCCTTTGTAGATTTTTAGCCAGTTATATCAAAGCAAGTTGTCATGGAATAAGCTATATTCACACCATCGTTTCGAGAGGGCTCCTTTGTGGAGTCAGGATGGCTGTAGCCTTGTGGTTTACCTTTTTGTTTCTTCTTCCTAAAGTAGCTTATGTTTGAGTATCAGATATAAATTCTGAGCAAATAGTCATCTTTACAGAACAGAAAAAAAAATCACAGATGCACTTTTTTAGTTTTGGGTGTTTCCTTTCAGTGAGGCAGAACTAATTTGGACTTTGGAGACAATAGTTGTTTGGAGTTTCTGGAGAGTCTCCTGTAGCCCTTCATTCAATTAAGCTTTCTTGGGAGGGGAGGAACTTCTTTTCTGCCACAAGGCTTAAGATCCCAGCTCAATCAGGTTTCTGTGTCTCTGTCTTCTAATAAAGAACAGCAGCTATAAGTTGGAATAATCCAAGATGATTTTTTTGTTAAAATATATTTGGAAAAACATTTTCCTTGTGAACTATAAACTTACAGCTAGAAATTATTTCTTAAGCAGGAACTGAGTTCAAAGAATTTGATTGGAAAGAAACATAAAGCTAATAAAAATTGGTCCCTTAGTTTGTCCTCTACCTTCTTTCCTAATTTTGTGTTTGCAATATTATTTCAGAAGAAATCCACATAATGGTCACTGACTAGTCTGGTTTGATGGCTCTTGATGAGTTCTTACATTCTCAAGGCCTGGTTTCCTTTAGTTGCCAGCAAGGGTAAAGTTGACGGGGAGAAAGGCAAGTGAAAAGCTTACCAGAAGAGGAAGATGACTTGCATTTCATCTAAACCTCCTCATTCTGGTTGCGAATCCCTTATCCAAAATAACTGGGACCAGAAGTGTTTCAGATTTTACTCCTGTATTTTGTAATATTTGCATATACTTAATGAGATATTTTGGGAATGGGACCTATGTCTGGACATGCAATTAATTCTATTTCTATACATCTTATACACATAGCCTGAAGGTAATTTTATACAATACTTTTAGTGTATCTGAGTTTTGACCATGACCTATCACATGAAGTCAGGTGTGGAATTTTCCACTTGTGATGTCACATGGACATTCAAAACATTGTGGATTTTGGAGCATTTCAGATTTTGATTTTTCAGATTAGGGTTGCTCAACCTGGACCTGGACCTGGACATAAATAAAAACTTATTCTTGGACAGGACCAGTTTCATAGGTGTGTGAACTATACAGTCGTACATGGTGCTGTGTTAAAGAGGACCCCATGACTGGTAAAATAATACTGTGTTGTCAACATCATGAGATTCTTAGTATTTTTTGAACAAGGTGCCTCACATTTTCATTTTGTTCTGGGCATCTCAGGTTATATACATGGCCTGTTCTTCTTCTGCATTATGGCGGCTCAGGACTCTCTGCTTTTGTTTTCCTCTTCTCTTCCAGCCACAGCTCCAGAACCCGCCTCAGGACCATGCCCAATATTGGATTGTCCATTGTCTTGTCCACTGAAACAGGGAGCTAATTACTTACCTGGCATTGAGGCAACCCTCAATGATCCCCGTGTGGATTTTGCAGCCTTGTGGTCTTCTGAGTAGCTTTTCTTGTCATCCCATGGACCTTGAGTTGATTTGGATTTCCAAGAAATGCCAGATAATTTCAAGAGTGTATAAATTGAATATTTTAAGAAGGCAAATCTGTTGCCCAGGAAAAATCTTGCAACACCAAAGCTTAACAGAAGTTATTTTTCATTGATAGTTTTTATATTCTTATCAACAAGAAACCACTAAGGTGCAAAAATCAATTTCCATTTGGAGTTTACATTAGAATTTTCAGGAATCGTACTGAACACCTGAATACTATGTTTTATGATGTCAGTTTCCTGTATTTGGTTTCTATGTTTTTATGTGAGCCATATGGAGGACATTTATTCAGTGTGCTTATTGAATTTTTAGATTTGCACCACTTGCATAAATTGCCTAAGAATTGAGACAAAACTCCTGTCTTTGGATTGACATTTGTTTTCTCTCCTTTTCTTTCATTTTTATTGCCTTAGGAAATTATTTTGAAATGGCAATATTTTTCCTTTGCCCAGTTTAAAAATGCTGACCTCACTCTATCTCTTTCCCCTCTTCAACTTTGGCAGCAAATCTTTGGTTGATCTATACTTTATTGTGAACATTTGTACCTTCTGGGAGAATATGAAAAGAAATAGTTCTATTTGTTATTACTTGGTCCATATGACTGAGAGCATTGTGCATCACACCACACTCTGACTTCTTGATGATGTCCCAAGGGAGAAATTTCTCCGCTCTCAATTAGCAATGGCTTACAGGCTGGCTCATCTGGGGCTATGCCTAGCACATCCAGCCAATATGTCATAAGGATCACTGGATGAGGAATGAGATGGGGGAAAAATCTAGTTACCATAACTCCTTTTAGAAGGAATTCTGTATACAGTTGACAGGAATACTTTGAGAATACATTTGGGGTAGTAATAATTTCAAGGAACATGCTCAAGTAACAATATGCACAGTAAAATCGGCTTGAAAGGACCTAATTGGAGCACTTTGATTTGCCGAATGGGACATAGAGTCTCAAGAACAGTGACGGATGGCCTGGATAGTGGAGGAGATGCTGAGCCCTGTCATCAACACTGCTTACTATCTCTTCTACATACAGTTCTGCTATGAACAAATGTGGAAGATATATTTTAAAGATTATCAGTCCAAAGAGATGTCAGAACAGTCACTTTCCACAGACGTTAGACATTTCTCTCTCTTTCAAATTTATTTGACAGGTAGAGTTATAGACAGTGAGAGAGAGAGAGAGAGAGAGAGGCAGAGAGAAAGGTCTTCCTTCCGCTGGTTCACTCCCCAAATGGCCGCCATGGCTGGCGCTGCACCGATCCAAGCCAGGTGCTTCCTCCAGGTCTCTCATGTGGGTGCAGGGGCCCAAGCACTTGGGCCATCCTCCACTGCCTTTCCGGGCCACAGCAGAGAGCTGTACTGGAAGAGGAGCTACCAGGACTAGAACCCGGTGTCCATATAGGATGCCAATGCTGCAGGCAGAGGATCAACCAAGTGAGCCATGGCGCTGGCCCCTAGATGTTTGTCTCTTGATGCAGAGGTTTAACTCTCCCACACAACTAGTTTTTTTTTTTTTTTTAAGATTTATTTATTTTACTTGAAAGGTGGAGTTACAGAGAGAGAGAGAGAGGGAGAGAGAGAGAGAGAGAGAGAGAAATATATCTTCTATCCGCTGGTTTACTCTCCAAATGGCTGCAATGACTGGAGCCGAGCCATTCTAAAGCCAGGAGCCTAGAGCTTCTTCTGGGTCTCCCAGGTGGGAGCAGGGACCCAAGCACTTGGGCCATCTTCTACTGCTTACCCAGGCACATTAGCAGGGAGCTGGATCAGAAGTGGAAGAGCCAGGATTCAAACTCGTGCCCGTGTGGGATGCTAGTGCTGTAGGCAGCAGCTTAACCTGCCATGCCATAGTGCCGACCCCCAACTACTTTTTGTGTTTATAATCTTTGGGGCTCACACCCAGCAGGTGTGGCTAGAGCAGAGGTCCAAGATAAATGTATGGTCCACCCCTTACAACTATGCTGGAGTTTCTATGTGCTTTTTGTCCTAACCTCACTCCTCAGTCTGTTTTATCGTTTAACCTTTACAAGGACACTTCATCGAGAAGTTGGTAGAAAAAAATGAATTATAAGCAAAAAATTTGTTTTGGTGCAAAAAGTATTTGAAACACATGCATGGTTTTTTGTATTATGCATTTTTCCATAGACATTTTGAAGATTTCTTGGATTTTCTTTTTCTTCATTTTTTTGTACTTGTTTTATCTTGTCAAATGACATACATCTTTTTCGCCTGTCTTAATTCCTTACTGTTTTAACTTTTAAATTCTTTTTGGAGATCCTTCATGTAGATAATTCTCTTCTTTCTCTTCCTCCTCCTTTATTCTCTTCTACCTTCCCTTGAATGGTAATCTTATGAATAACAATGATTTCATATTCCATAGAGTAGAAAGTGTTGGCATTTTTTAAAGAGCTGACTTCATTGTTGAGGTCCTACATAATTAATAAAGTAACAAAAAGGTAGGTTTGAGTGAAGATTCATAACACATCTTGTGGACAATGGCTTAGTACTCAATACTAAATGTCCTACTGTTACACAATAAATATAGACATTAGTAATAAAAGATGTGAACTATATGTAGAATCTAAAAACATGGCAAAACACAAGTGAATTATACCATACCTCATCAAAATTCCAATGTATTCTTATTAAAAGGAATTTAATATTAATTAGTATTGCCCATTTACAATGTGACTAATAATGAACAAATTATTGGTCTTAAACTCTTAACTGTATTTCTAAGTGCCCACCAGGCATTTCCAACAAGATGTCCTAAAAGCATTTTAAGCTCAACATCTTCAAACTAACTTAGCATCCAGAAACCATAAACTCCTGACGCACACTTTTATAATCTCTTGTTCCTTTTTAGTCATTTGTGCCACTGTCCAGATTCCCGTCTATTCTTTTTTTTAAAAGATTTTTATTTATTTATTTGAGAGATAGAGTTACAGACAGTGAGAGGGAGAGACAGAAAGGTCTTTCATCCACTGGTTCACTCCCCAAATGGCCACAACGGCTAGAGCTGAGCCAATCTGAAGCCAGGAGCCAGGAGATTCAACCATGTCTCCCACGCAAGTGCAGGGGCCCAAGCACTTGGGCCATTTTCTGCTGCTTTCCCAGGCCATAGCAGAAAGCTGGATCAGAAGAGGTGTAGCTGGGACTAGAATCGGCACCCACATAGGATGCCGGCACCACAGGTGAAGGATTAACCTACTGCACCACAGCACAGGCTCACCCCTCTATTCTTAACCTTTACCTTCAACTGGTCATCTGGTCTCCTGCTGAGATTTAAAATCTCTTGAGACCATTCTTGTCTCTGATTCTAAAGCCATTTCAGATCCTGTCATCTCTCCCCTACACTTGAGATTTCCTATGGGCTATATGTGCACTTTGGGGTGTACCTAAAACCACCTTTTGGATAAATGAAGAAAACATTAGAGCTTCTATTATATTTTATCTTCTCCTTTTAGTATTTTTGCTTTTATAATGCATTTATTAGAACCATTAGCTATGCAACTAAAGTTATTATATATAGGACTATGTGCTTAAAAGTTTCTAATGGAGTGTGCAGTTAAAATGCTTTGGAGATGACCAACATAGGTTGTTCGTTTGCCTTTTGTTTTAAAAGTTTAGACAAATAGTTGGTTTTCACATTGGAATCCGCAGTGTGTGACAGAGGCTGCCTGGGTTCTGGCTGGTGAGTGGAGAAAGGCCCCTGTGATCTAGGAGCACAAGAGCTGCATTCATTCTGTGTTGGCCTCTTCCTTGACCATATCTTGTCCATGCGTTGCTTCCCTACATCCTCTAACTGATTAGACCATAGCCTAGCAAAAGCAAACCTATGGAAGTTAGGGTACTTATAAAACAATGACCACATTCCTTTAGGAGAAGAATGGATGTGCCCTAGGATTTGTGGAGTTTTGTGTTCTGTATCAGCTGAGAAAAAAAAGACTTTTTGTATTTTCTTAAGATAGCACACATTGAGAGCTACACAGTGTTAAAATTTGGAGACAGATTACATGGATTCAAACCTTCTTCCTATCATATGTGATCTGGATCAATTGCTGTCTCTAAGCCTTGGTTTTCTGATCTCTAAAAGGACATAATAATCCCCACCTCACAGGATTTTAACATGCACAGTCGTGTACCATGGAATGATATGATAGTCAAAGTAGATGGTGGTGATCTCATGAAACTATGTTGTCTGGTGACACCACAGCCATCTTAGTTTGATGTTTGCACAATGACAAAATTACTTAACACATTTCTCAGGACATATTCTCATTATTAAATTATCCACGATCATCAGTGTTCTTGGGAACAGATAGGTTTTTAATAAATGGTGGCAGTTTTCATGTGTGACTTTTTTTTTAAAGACTCATTGGCTCACACCAGTGTGAGCTAATTTTTTAAAAAGACTTATTGATTTATTTGAAATGCACAGCTAGAGAGAGAGAGGGAGAGACAGGGATCTTCCATCCACTAATCTACTCCCCAAATGGCTGTAACACCATGGGGCTGGGCCAAGCCAAAGCCAGGAGCCAGGAGCTTCATCTGGGTCTCCCACGTGGGTATAGGGACCTAAGTATCCTCTGCTGCTTTCCCAGGCAGATTAGCAGGGAGCTGGATCTGAAGTGGAGCAGCTGGGACATGAACAGGTGCCATATGGGATGCTGGTTTTGTAGGTGGCGATTTGGCTCACTGACCACAATTCTGACACCTTTGGAAAGTCTTAGAGTCTTCCACTAATAGAATATTGCTATGGTTTGAATGTTTTCATATGTTGGAAACTTAATTCTCAATGCAGTAATGTTGAGAGGTGGGGCCTAATAAGTGGTGATGAGGTCACACAAGGCTCTGCCATCATGAATGTCACTATCATGTGAGTAGTTTATCAAGGGAGTGGACAGTTATCAAAGTGAGTGCAGACTCCTCTTGCTCTTGCTTTGTTTTGCCATTCCACCTTCCACCATGGGATAATGCAGCATGAGGGCCCTTGCCAGGTGCTGGTGCTGTGCTCTCAGTATACTTACCAGCCTCCCAAACCATGAGTCAAATAAGTTTACTTTCTTTATAAATTACCTAGTCGTGTGTATTTTGTTACAGTGGAAGGCATATATTTAAAACAATCCACAGATGATTTCTTGAAGCCAATGACAACTAAACTGAGATGACACAGAGGTGTTTCAAGCAGTGCCAACACAGTGTGCTGTCATGTGGCTGAGGTGGAGTCAGAGAGACGGGTGGGAGAGGTGAGTCTACAGAGCTATGCCAGGGTCATGGAGTGGCATAGCTTATCTTTTTTATGGTAATTCAAAGTATTAACTACCACTAAATTGCAATCAACTTTATTTCTTTAAGATAGCACACACAAACACCACTCAGAAAACTAAAGCAGCACCTTTATTTTATACATACGAACAGTATAAAATGTTTATTATGTAAGAGCTGTGTTTTGTTTACAATATATTATATTGCTTCAAGCCAATGCAAAAAGTTCATACACTATATTCCCTATTTCATTGTGTTTACAATATATATTATATTGTTTAAGTGCCACTACCACAGTGTAGTTTTTTGGATTTTTTTTCCCTCAATACTGAACTCTATAGAATATGGTAAGGTCAGAATATATTGTATGAGAGTTTAAAATAGGGGCAATTAAAACATGTGACCAATGTCCAAACACAAGACTATAAAATCTGAGAAGTGGTAACTTTAACACTGTTAACTGCTTCATCCAAACCCTTGTGATTTTTGCATTTTTGCCCAGTTTAACCTCTAATATTCCCCAGCCTCTTGACACCACGAATGCCTTGTAATTTTGAAAATATCTGCCAGCTACACACTGAAAAGACAAAATTTCAACCTGATCAACTGACATAATGTAAAATCTGTTCCAAAGCACTGAATCAAGAAAATCTATATCATCATGCTACAGACATACTTAGAAAACTTAAAAGGAAGAGTAAATATCAGCTCAGTGATTTATAATGAAGCTAATAAAATTCAAGCCAGTATTCTTAAGTGTAATGAACATTATTTGAACATTCAACACATGAAAGGTTAACAAAGGCTATGAACTTGGTGTAACTTAAAACGTTTCAGATGTCGGAGTTCACCAGATGTAATTGGATTCCGGTGGATCCTGCTGTTCCCCGACCTTTTTAAGTGAAGGCGTGTGCTGCCTGAGCCGGGTGCCTGCTGGCCTCAGGGCATGCATGAGGCTGGCTCCATACCCTGCAAAATTATTCACAGCTTAAAAGAAAAGCAACTACAAAACCAGGCTCTTCAGATTCATTATTAACCATTCAAATGAAATCCATTTTCCCTTTTCAACCCAGCGTGAAAGACCACAGCAACCACAAAAAACTACCTGAATGAGGCGATGTTACAGGATCTTGATCCCTGTGACTAGAAATCTATTTCACTAACTCCAACAAATCCGGATTCCACCAGATTTCTCACCATGTATTTTGGCCCTGCAGAAATTCCTTACACAAAGTTTGGATGAATCTGAACAGAAGGATAGTCTTCACCTAAGCTCTGAGAAAGATCTAGCACTGAGGTCTTGAGTGCCCAGTGGAAAATTTGGTCATTGATTCTTTTCATTGCACTGCAAACTCAAGCCTGAATTACACTGATCCAGTTCAAAGCGAACCCCACTCTTCATCTAGATCACAGGATTGGTTATGGCTACTGTACTCTCAGAAAAAGAGAATTTGGTGAGAATTACGTACTTCCACAGTAAGTGTCAGAGGAAGGGTTATGATTTGAACTGACTCCTTACCAACAGGAATTTATGAATTTCTATCAGAGTGGCCATCTGTCTCGTTCTAGCTTGGTTGTATTGGAATGTAGCACCCAGTTACACAACTCAGACCTCCCTTCCTGTGACTTCTGAACTTCTGGAGGTGCCCGGGGCACTGACTCATTGCCGATTTTCTACAACTGACCTAAAACAGCAATTTTAAAGCTCTGTCTCATCCTCCTGTGCATCAGCCTCAAGTCTGGCATTTCATTTGTTCCTTGTGGTTTTAAATGCAAACATGCTGTTAAACTACTGAGACCAGAATTCTTTGTTCCCCAGTGTGTTTCTTTTGAATTGTCAGTATGTAGGCTAGTACTCTGGGATGGTCACAACAGGAGCCAACAATGCCCTGGAGTAAATCCCTACCATGTTGCTGCCCTGCCACCCATGAAGCCCAAACCTCCCCGCTGGTGAGGGTGAGCCCAAGCAGGGACGGCTGTCTCCAGATCCTCCTCCCCACCAGCATGCCTGGGTGCCTGCGACCTCCCAGCGTGTCACCCCCCTGGGAGTCAGTTCTTAGCAGAACTCTGTGACTCAGAGCTTCCTTGTCACCTCCCTCTGGTCAACAGAAATCCCACTCTTTCAGCTTGATTCTCATAATGTACCAAACGGCTGGTGGCTGCTCCCGGAAAACACATCTGCATTTTACTGCAGCACCAGGGCATCCTCTTGGCAGGCAATGGCTTGAGCTGAGAGGTGCACAGATGGCAGGAGCTCCAGCAGCCTGGCTTCCAACACATGCTACCTGGAGGCTGGCAGACCTGTCAGGACTGGTCATTTTGCTCTCTACAACACAGAGCCCCTAACCTGCCTTTTTTGGGTGAAGGGTTAGAGGGACTCAGCATATCAGAGGGAACAGTGCCCACTGTGTTCCCCTCTCATCATATTTGATGTTCACCAGGCCCCAGATGTGAGTTGCAGAGACCTTTGTGATTGAGTTCCAGGATGTATGTTCTAACCTCAGGTCATCCTTAGGCCCCAGAACTTTGGAAATGGTACTTTGATTCTGGCACCAGCCTCAAGGTTTGTATCCAGTTGAGGGTAACATAAAGGGTTTGGTTTATTTTTTCCATACTGGCTCTAGAAATGGTTATTCTCCTATAGGTCCCTTAATCCAAAGCATGTCCTAGTGGGGATACCAGTCAACCATTGGCAGGGTGTGAGAGCCATTTTCCTGAGGAGATGCAATTCTTATTAAACCATGGCCACCTGAAGCTAAGTCAATCAACCGTCCTGGCAAGTCAGTAGGTGGAAAGGAAACAACTCCTTGGCTTACTGTAGCTTAGTCTAGCCACAAACTTACCTTAAAATAAACAAACATGTATACCTACATATACAATTACCATATATACACCAGAATACACTATTATAAATATGAACAAACATTATAAATCATAAAAATAGGTATACATTAAATACATAATTATAAGAATAAATTTATATATTTTATATAATTTTTCCATATTTAAAATTAATTTTCCACCAGGACCCAAACTGATCATTTCTCCATGCACTGAGCTGCACATACCATCCCTTGAAGACCCTGATCCAGAAAAAGATCTGATGTGTAAGTGGTCTGCATATCTTCCACTCATTATTTTGGAGACAGACACAATCTGGGCAGACTTCTGTTACTGTTGTATGACAGAAGCCTTCCTTTCCTTGAAAAAGTAGATAATGGGCCCACAGAGCAGGCTGAACTCTAGCTGCGAGAGGTACAAAACTTCTTGTTTATTTTGTTCATTTGCTAACTGAATATCACCTCCTACAAGGGGTTGTTTTTACCTTTCTGTTCATTGGTGTGTCCTAACACCTGGATTCATAGTTAGCATACATGAGACACCAAAATCAATACTGAATGGTAAGCTTCATTTTTTCTATGAAATAGGCCAGTGATTTATCTAGGAGGGTCTTCAAAAATTTCACAAAAAATATGGATTATGAGAAAAGCTATGCATGAATTTAAAAAGTTTTTGCAGCAAAATAAATATATTTCAATTTTGCATGAACTTTTTGAAATATCTTCATATAGAGCTATTTCATTTTTGGCAGTTGGTAAATTTCAAAAAACTACACCTCCATTGTTCTTGGAATCATATCTATGAAATACATGAACTCTGTTCTCTTTATATTAACAAAAAATCAATAAAATGTGTAAAATTTAAAAAGAACTAACTGAAAACTTACTATAACTAATATAATGTAAAAGATTTTAGAAAGCAAAATGCTTCATGTTTTTTATATGAGTTGACAAATCCTGAATTGTAAAATCAGACACAAGATGACATTGATTCTCTATTTGATTTAAAAATTTTAATTTAGATGACCCTTTATTTCATGGACAATATATGTTGTAATTTTTTGGAAAAAGTTTTCAGAACATGTTGGATTTTTAAGAGAGTTAGTTATTTACTTGAAAGAGCGAGAGTGAGAGATGGTGCCAGGAGCCAGAAACCCCATCCTGGTGGCAGGCTCAAGTACTGGGGTCATTTTCCACTGCCTTTGCAGGCTCAAGCTGATAGGAAGTGGAGCTGCTGGGATTTGAATTGGCGCTCAGATATGGAATGCTGATGTCACAAGCTGTAGCTTCACCCGTTGCACCACAATACCAGCCCCCTTTCTGAAATTTTTATTTATTTCCCTTTTGTTTGAAAGGCAGAGAGTCAGAAACTGATAGATAGAGATCTTGCATCTGCTTGTTCACTCCCTAGATATCAGTAAGACCCTCTGTGGGGGCAAGCCAAATGCATGCAACCTGGGCCTCCCACATGGGTGGCAGGAACCAAGTACTTGAACCACCACCTGGTACCTACCAGGTTGCATATTAGCGGAAAGCTGGAATCAGGAGTGGAGGCAGGACTTGAACTCTGGCACTCTTATATGGGGTACAGGTGTCCCAAGCACAGCCCCAAACACCTACCTAGCATACTGTATTACCAAATCAATCTGTATTACTAATTCAGCATAGAAAATATTTGTGGTGGCATTCTACCAATGTGGTGACACTTTACAGTGATGCCTTACTTACTCTCTGAAGCTTAGAATCTAATATTTGGTGGTGGGGGAAGCATAGCAGAGGGGCAAAGAAGTTGTTTTTAATGAAATGGAACAGGGATAACTTGCAGGTTATCTAGTAGCCTTTGGGACCAGGTAATAGACAGGAAGGGAGCTGGCTCTGCAGACTGTCTCCCACTCACTTTTATTGCAGTGTCTGCCATGCCAGCCTTCTTGACATTGGCATTTGTTGGGTTCATGGCAGGTTCCATGTGCACCACAGCCGGGCTCGCAGACGGCTAGAATCAAAGAAGATAAAAAGAATGTTTCCTGAGCTTTCATTTCGCAACACAATTACATAGCTGCTTGTCCTGCAGCTCTTTAGAATGAGTTAGTTTTGGCTTCATTCTCTATTGTTTTTTCCCCTCAATTTCCAACTTTAAGTCAGTCGTGAGCTTTTTGAAAAATCCTTAGAGTGATGATCTTAGACTAAGAATGATGTTTCTCATTCACAAAAGAGGCTCAGTAAAATTTGAAACTGTTAGTGCAAGTTTATTTTAAGAAAACCCTTAATAGTTAAAAAAAATCTGGTATGTGTGTAACTTTTTTTTACATGTATGGATTTCATATAATACCGCTGGTCTATATAAAGGAAACATACATGTCCATGAAGAAAGATTAACTCTGATGTCTGGGCAACATGCAGTCGGCACAGAGAGTGTGTGGTAAGAGACCACTGTTGGTTTAATTCACCCATTACCAGATTGACTGTGGACCTGGGGTACTCACGCTTTGAACAGAGGTCTCCTTGGTAACCTTTGGAACACTTGCACTTGCTTTTGCCAATGCATTTGCCTCCATTTCGACAGGGCTGTGGGCATTTGCCTGAAGTAGAGAGGAAAGCATATCAGCAAGGAACACTATGCTTTAGCCACAGGTAATTATGTTTTTCAGAGTTACAAGAATTTGAGTGCATAAATGCTTTGAAGTGGCAGGTACCCCCACTGAATTCAAATCTATCTTGGCTCTTGGGTTGAGTTTTCATTTTGAAACAGATGGGCTAATATTTTCAATATATTTCTTCTTCCACAAAAAACGTGTTGCTCAAGTGTTATATTTACATTGTTTTTTCTTAATAAACAGGGACATCTTTTAACAGACTCATAAATGCTGTAATTTTAAATATACCTCACTGAAAGTCATGAACGACCCACCCACTAATCTTTCTCTGCGTCTGACTTTCGAGCGTCACTTTTTTGAAAGCTAATCCACACCTGTATTTGAAAGCATTACTCTTCGCCTAGGACTCTCCAGGAAGCAGGACTCACTTCGGATTGCTTACTCAGGGAGAGAATTGTAGGAAACAAGAGTGGGTAGGTGGGAAACATACTGGGGAAGGAAGAACGGTAACAAAAAGTGTGCTTGTGAGAGGGAAACCACTGTGGGCCACTGGACTCTCCCTGCTTGGTCCTTCGGAGAAGGCCCAGAGACTGCACTTCAGAGTTGTCAGAGCAGAGGAAGGGGCATTTACTCTTCAGCACTAAGTCCTGCTGGTCAGAGGCTGCCCCGAGGGTAACCCTCCTGCCTCCACGCTGTGACTATACAGGATGCCTTTGATCAGGACTCAGAGAAGCTCTGGGTGGGAAGAAAAAGTGCAGTAGCTATGAGGAGCTTATTCCTGTGCAAAGCAGGCTACAGTAGTAGTGGCCCCAGTGAAAAGCTGGCAGAGAGGACATGAGGCACAAAATGTGCCAATACCACAGCTATGCATTTTTCTGAAATGTCTTAGATCCTAATAAATCATTCTTTCTTTCATCTCTTATGCCAAAGGAGTATTGCTAATGTTTTCACAGACCTTTGAATCACAGAATTTTAGAGCTGGAATAGGGCCTTAGATGTAAACATTATGCAATCATTTTTCTCTCTTCTTACTCCATAGGCTATTGGTTTTCCCTCTGCAATCTAGAACTTGCCATCTCAAGGCTGAAGTTTTTGAAGATGTGGAAGATAAGGTACCACATAGCCAAAGCTGAAACTATATCTTGTGGTTGACATAACGATGTTTCAAAGAGAACAAACAGCCATTAGGTTTTGGTAGAGGAGGAATTTGGAATTTTGATGTTGAATTTGGAATTTTGATGTTGAATTTGGAATTTTGCTGTTCTTTTTTCTTTTCACTCTAGCAGAACACTTATAGCAAAGGCCTCTGGAGACATAAGGAGATGCAATAGAATCTTTATCCTGAACCAATCCACCTTTTCTTTTCCTTTTTTAAAAAAGATTTATTTATTTATTTTACAGGTAGAGTTATGTTGTGTGTGCGTGTAGGGGGGGAGGTGGGAGAGAATGAACCTGCTGTTCACGCCCCAAATTTCCACAATGGCTGGGGCTGGGCCAGGCCAAAGCAGGGAACCAGGCGCTTCTTCTAGGTCTCCCACGTGGATGGCAGGGGCCCAAATACTTGGACCAATCTCTGCTGCTTTCTCAGGTACATTAGCAGGGAGCTGGACTGGAAATGGAGCAGCCGGGACTTGAACTGATGCCCATATCGGATGCTGCTGTGACAGGCAGCAGCTTAACCTGCTGTGCCACAATGCCAGTCACTCTGTTATTTTCTAAGCTCTTATTTATAAGGACAAAGAAAACTTTGAAAGAAGTGGACCACCATATATTTTATAAACAAGCACTATTGACAAATAAGAAGTAATTTCCATAAGAAAATTACTTTTACCAAAAATACTGAATTTCTCTTTTTTTACTTACTTAAAAGGACTCTATTCATACATAAATTGACTATTAATCATTCTAGAGACCACACAGACATAACAATGGGGTGTTAGAATCTCTCACAAACCTGAATACATTAGACTTTCAAGTTTTTCTGAAACAGGGGTGTTCTAGAAACAGATATTAAAGCAAGCTTAATAATCGAATACCACTTTTTAAACTAAAAATCCAAAAGGGCCTTTTCTGTTGGGTTTGGATAGAAGAATACTATTTACCGTCTAACTGAGTCATACCTAAGAGACAGGAACGTCTAACTTTCCGTTTGCATGAAAGCAGCATCTGATCCCCGCACACACACACAATTGTATTCTTTCACATACTCTGAAAGGCACTGGGGTGTTTTTCAAGCAAGCAAGACGTGCGGTAATAATTATATGGCAGCAAAGACTGAACAGAACTCTCCTACATGAAACACACGGTGAGGTCCACATTTTCCCATGCCTTATGAAGAATGAACTTGGTAACTGGGGATAGTGCAGAGAATGATTGGTGGGGAAAATCTTTATTGATGCCAGGGCTCATTTTGTTTTTCCAGCAAGAAGGGAGTGAGGACCCTAAAGTTCATCTCAGCCAGTGGGGAGGAAATTTCCTCCTGGGGAAATGTGAGTGCAGGAGACTGTCAGAAGCCATAACTGGCTTAAAGACCATAGGAGGAGCCAGCACTGTGGCACAGCAGGTAAAGCCACCGCCTGCAGTGCTGACATCCCCTGTGAGCACCAGTTTGAGTCTGGCTTCCAATCCAGTTCCAATCCACTTCTAATCCAGCTCTCTGCTATGGCCTGGGAAAGCAGTGGAAGATGGCCAAAGTCCTTGGGCCCCTGCACCTGCGTGGGGGACCTGGAAGAAGCTCCTGGCTCCTGGCTCCAGATCAGCACAACTTTGGCTGTTGTGGCCATCTGGGGAGTGAGCCATCAGATGGAAGAACTCTCTCTCTCCTCTCTGTGTAACTCTTTCAAATAAACAAATAAATCTTAAAAAAAAAACAATGAAATGAGATATTGACAAAATAAAGACATTAAATTTTCTCCGACCATCCAATTGTGGGGGTCATTTAAATTTGTGACTCTGCTTCACCAAAAAAAAAAAAAATACAAAAGGCATTTGCAACAGGTGCCAACAACCATCATTTTTGAGTCTTAGGATTATAAGTGAGCTTTAATTGTTTCTTTCAATATTCTAAATTTTTATAGAGCACACTTTATACTGAGAACTTTTATAGTAAGAAGATCCCACTGAGTTATTTTAAACATGCATTTATAATGCAGTATAAATAATTTGTGTGGTCTTTTTTTTTTAAGATTTATTTTATTTATTTGAAAGAGTTAGAGAGAGAGGTAAAGACAGAGAGAGAGGTATTCTATCCACTAGTTCACTCCCTAGATGGCCACAATGGCCAGAGCTATGCCAATAAGTGATAGATCATTAAATACTCTTGGGGAATCTATGAGCCTTAAATATTGTTATTGAATGCATATCCACCCATCCAGATACCTCCAGTCATTGTTCTATTCCTCAACCTGCAAGTTTTTCCCACAGTCAAGTCAGAATGAAGTTTGGAAAGGTATAATTCCTGATAGAGGGCAAGAGAAATGAAAATAAAAAATGATGCCAGAACATACATCTTAAATGAAAAACAGACAATAATGAATGTTGGTGAATGTGGAAAAACTGGAATCTTCCTGTGTTTTTGGAGGGAATCTGAAATGATACATCCGAGAAAGCAGTCTCGGAGTTCCTCTTCAAAGCTGTTACTCTATGACTCAGCATTTCCCCTTCTAGGTGTATATGCCCAAGAGAAAAATGTATGACCCTATCAAAAAATTTCACACAAATTTTCAAAGCAGCATTATTCATAATAGCACCAAAGTGGAAAAAAAAAAACAAATATTCCTCATCTGAAGAATGAATGAATGAACAAAATGTGGTATATCCATATAGAACTGAATATTATTTAGCGATGAAAAGGAATGCTGTATTCATATATGCTGCAGCATAGGTGAGCCTTGAAAACCTTAGGATGAGCCTAAGTGAAAGAAGTCAGGTAGAAAATGCCATGTTTTATGTGATTACATCTGTGTGAAATGTTCAGGAGGATCAAGTCTAAAGAGACAGAAAGTACGTCAGTTACCAGGGTCTGGTGGGAGAGAGGAGGAAGTGACTGATAATAGGTATAAGCTTCCTTTTGGGGATGATGAGACAATCTGGAATGTGTGATAGCTGCAGTTTTGTAAATATACTGAATGATATACTTTAAAGTGTTGAATGCTATAGTATATTGAATTATACTCTAATTGAAAAAAAGATTGCATATTTTAACTATATTTTTTTGTGTTTATATGTTTAGAGGAAATTTTCAACTCAAAACCCATTTTCATATTTTCCTGGTAATGTGGTTCCTGAAAGAGAAGCAAGACATTTCCTAAAAGGATTGAATAAAACTTGTGGTGGGGTCAATCAGGAGCTTTCAAAGACCCACATTTTTGGTATAGTTAGAAAAAACAAAGCAACAACAACAATAAAAAAATCCAAGAATGAAAAAACATTTTCTCTGCCAATGGAAAGTTCACAAACCTACAGCACACTCACATGGAGAGAAATGAATCCACTAGGATAGGCAATCTGAGAGTAAACACAGGCAGAAAGTGGAGGGAAGTTAGTTTAGAAATATCTTTATCAGAGAAGGGTAATTAAAGAGTAGAAGCCACATCCTGACAGTTAGTTACATGTTCTATGGAAATTTCAGAAGTATTTCATTTGAACTCTATTAAAAATAGTTACTCATCTACTCATTAAAATACAAAAAAAAATCCACAAATAAATTACAATTGAAAGTTAAAATAGGAACTTAGTATTATTCAATTTTGAATACACTACAACTTCAGAAACTATGTACCAAACACAGTGGTGTTTTATAGACACATTACACCTGGAAAAGAGAATGCCAAACAAGCTGTCCTCTACACACATCAAGAAGTACAGGGCACAGCACTCTCAACATGCATGTGCACATCCTGTTGCTCCTTTCTGGGCATGCACTTTGCTGCTGCCTCTCTTCTGGGTCAAAAAGCAATCCAGGATGTGTTGCCTCATTTTCGAATTTAATATAGGGGTTAAGCAACTCGCTGAGTCCTACACAGCTAGTAGATGGCAGAACCAGGACAAGTAGTATATTGGTTCCCATAACAGTGACTGTCTACCATACTATACTTTCATAATGTGCTTTTGAAAATTAAAATCTATATATTTGAGAAAGGAAGAGAGGGAGAGATCCCATCTGCTGGTTCACTCTGTAAATGCCTGCAATGGCTGGAACTCAGCCAGGGTGAAGCCAAGAGTTGGGAACCCAGTCCAGGTCTCTAACGAGGATGGCAGGAATCCAGCTACTTGAGCCATCACCCCTGCCTCCCAGGATCTGCACTGGCACGAAGCTGCAGCCACGAGCCATAGCTGGGTGTTGAACCCCGATACACTGATGTGCTTCATGTGTGTCTTAACTGCTAGGCTAAATGGCTGCCCCTTTTAAGTTTTTATTTATTTATTTATTTATTTATTTTTGACAGGCAGAGTGGACAGTAAGAGAGAGAGACAGAGAGAAAGGTCTTCCTTTTGCCATTGGTTTACCCTCCAATGACCGCCACAGCTGGCGTGCTGCAGCCAGCGTACCGTGCTGATCTGATGGCAGGAGCCAGGTGCTTATCCTGGTCTCCCATGAGGTGCAGGGCCCAAGCACTTGGGCCATCCTCCACTGCACTCCCGGGCCACAGCAGAGAGCTGGCCTGGAAGAGAGGGGCAACCGGGACAGAATCCGGCACCCCGACCAGGATTAGAACCCAGTGTGCCGGTGCTGCAAGGCAGAGGATTAGCCTAGTGAGTGCAGCGCCGGCCCCCTTGTAAGTTTTTAAAGCACGACAAACCTATAGAGAAGGCACAATATAGAATGATGCTTGTTTAAAAAAAAAAAAAAAAAAACTTTTACAAAACAAGGATTGTGAAGCAGTGTGAGTTCTGCACACCCAAGCCCCCCTAACATCTTATATTAGTATGATATATTTGTCAAAATCTATAAACCACACCCAGCTCCCCTATTATTAACACATTTTAGTATATGTGTCACAATTAATGAAGCACACCTAGCTTCCCTTTTATCCAAACTTAACCACTCAACTTATTTTTATACATAGAAAAATTCAAGTGATAACTTCACCAACAAGAACATTTTCAGTACCCCATAAAGTTTCTTTGTGCTCCCAACAATGATTCTAGTTTCTAACATTATCTATTAATTTTGCCTGTTCTTGAACTTCAAAAATATGAAATCATGGGGTAGGCTGTGTTAGCGTCAGGCCCTTTTCATTTAAGGTAATCTCTGTGTAACTCACTCATGTTGCATGTACTTTTAGGTCATTCTGACTTATGGCTGGGCATATTTTCTCCTCCCATTCTTTGGATCCATTATTTTCTCTGAGGCAAGTTATTAGGCTCAGTCTGGTCTAGGATATCTACCACTGAGTGGCAGATAAAACCCTTCTAAGCCTGCAGGCAGGTGAAAAAATGCCACCCGTCCCAAAGTTCTGATCACAGTTACTAGGCTGAAGCTACGGGCACCACATAATGAGAAAGGGACAAAATCACCCACAGGAATCACTGCAACATACTGAATAATCCAAACCTAGACATTACCGAGTCAAAGAGCTTTTGTTCTAAATCTTCCGAGCTGACTTATGTCACTCTTCACCCCACTTTTAGCCTAAGTGACACCTGAATCTAGTAAAAAGAAACCTTGACCTAAAACGTGGATAAGCTATTCATTCTCTTCTGACTTCAGATTCCTTCTTGGTAACATTAAGGGTTTGGATATGTTTCTAAGCTCCCCTTCTCCTCCCACACCAAAAACAAACAAACAAACAAACAGAATGCAGAAAGTCAATACTCACTGATTTCACACTGCTCTCCCTCTAGTCCTGGTGGGCAAATACATTTTCCAGGGTAGAAACAAGTCCCTCCATTAAAGCAGGTAGTTGAGCAGTTTGCTGTTGGAATAAAAAAACAGGGTGTTGCATTAGACTGTACCTGAAACCTAACAAAACTTCACTTAAATGAGATGACATGTATGACCACCTGCTTCTTTCTCATCTACTTAATAAAGGAGGCCTTTTAACACTTATAAAGGTAACCAACTGCTTGACCATTTGCAGTTTCAGAATATAAGATACCACTTATATACTATCTATCTCTAAGAGTTTACATTTTAGTGAAAAAAATCCACAATTTCTTATAATTTTCTATGGCCTTAAAAAGAAAAGAATGCTATAAATCCAACACAAATATTTTTAAAACATCCAATTATAATAAATAAATAAAGGATAAAGGATAGATAACAATGAAGAAAACCTACTTTGGAATAGATAAAAGGGATAGAAGTCATGAACATTAGGATCCAAAAGAGGAGAAAGCAACTTTCTTTCAGAATAAGATAGAGATTCAGTTTACCCAATAGAATTAAAAAAAAAACAGATTTTTATGACAATTATTGAAAGTAATAATTATATTAAAAAAGAAACAGACTGTTGACCCTAATGAGGGCCAACAGTTGGACAAGTGGTGGTACTATAAGCCGGAGGGATGATGAAGTTGAGAATATTTTAGTGGGAGTCCAATGAACTAGATTACTCAAGTAACAGTCACACTGTGCACCATCCTAAACCTCTCTCTCGGTGTCCATTTCTGTAAGTTCACTGCTAACTGGCACCTAAGAGAGAAGGAAGATGGAGAAATGAGGACAGGAGAGAGGAAATATTTAAAAGTAAGCAAGTTGACTTATTTTGCAGAGACTGCTGTGGTTTGGATGTGGTTTGTTCCCCCAAGGGCCTCTGAGTTGAAAGGTTGGTCCCTAGCTTAGTGACACAAAGAGGTGGTGGAACCTTTGCCAAGTGGAGCCTAGTGGAAGGTGATTAGATAGTTGGGGGCTCTGCCCTCTGAAGGGATTAATGTAGTTCTCATGAGACCTCCATAAGTTCCCTCAAGATCAGGTTGTAAAAAGTAGAGCAAGACTGTGTGCTCCCTGCACTCTGGCTTCCCGTCTTGCCATGCGACCTCCTCCTCTCACTCATGCTCCCACCATGTTGTGACCTTGCCAAGGAGGCCCTCACAAAAGCAAGCAGCTACTGGTGCCATGCCTGTGAATCTCCAGACTTGTGACCTAAATAAACCTCCTTAATAAAGTAGCTAGCCTTGGGCATTTTGTTATGGCCTCAGAAGATGCTGTAAGATCTTCTTATATTATTAGTATAAATATCATACTAATACTACTGCTACTGATAATAATACTAATAATCTATGTATTGAAATGAGCGTTTGGACTTTTTAGCAATTTTATATGTCCTATTTGTTCTTGCGCCAATTAAAACAGGCCAAAGTTGGCTACAGATGGACAAAAGTTAGTGTAAGCTTTCAGTAGGAAAATCAGAAAGGAAATCTAGAAGTTTAAGTGTGTGCTTTCTTTATGGAAAAACACTGGTCCAAATAAAATATTATATAAAATATGCTTCTTGAATGACAAACTTTGTGTTTAAAAATCAAATAATGGAGCAGATGTTTAGCCTATGGGTTAAGATGCCACTGAAGATCCCGTGTCTCACATCATAATGCCTGGATTTGATTCCCAACCCTAGCTCCTGATTTTAGCCTCCTGATAATACAGACCCTGGGAGCAGATGATGACTCAAGCACTTCCTACCATCCACATGGGACACCCAGACTGAATTCCTGGCTCCCAGCTTTAGCCTGGCTTAGCCTGGCTTCTTGTGGCTTTGGGGGCGTAAACGAGCAGATGGGGGCTTTCTGCGTCTGCCTCTATCATCTCTGTCTCCATCCATCCCCAGCTTTGTCTTCATCTCTCTGCCTTTCAAATAAGAAATAAGTAAATTTTAAAAATCACAAATATGTTCCAGGAATGCTGCTCTCACTGGCAAAATCAAGCTCCTCCTTGCAGAAAGGATTGGCAGCACTTCAGGATTGGGTTTGGGGTCTTGGGAGATCCTCTGGCTACCTGCTATGTTTCTGTGAATGGATCCTGCCTCCCCACTTCTCTCTATTTCTCCTGAAGATAAGAGCAGATGAGAAAATGTTTGGCTCCACGCCTGCTTGACCTGTGCTCTGTGGGCAGTGCACCTTATTAATGTGCAGAATGTAATGAACCTGTAAGCTTACTTAAAAATTGAAGAATGTGATAAAGCTTAGCAGCTTTACATAATTTGGCCACCGTCTTAGGACTTGCATAGTATTTCACCACCCTGACCAAGCTTCTCTATATTTCTGTTGTGCAATCATTCTTGATTATGAAAATGAGCCAGACACACTAAGGAACTTTCACTGGAGCTGAGAGATATTGGTCAAGGCTTCATTCCTCAATTCCTACAGTTTACAATAGATGTCCCAAGGGCCAGTGTAAATTATTCTTAATGTTTGTTTTAATTTTTAGTGATATCCCCATAAAAACATACAAGTATTACATGTTAATTCAAAATTTAAAAGTGTAGTGCTAAGGTCTAACTTCACATTAATAATTAAACCATATTCCAGAAACTCCATATTCTTTCCTGGATAATAAAGGCATCTCTTTGTTGAGGTGGTTTGAAAGTATACTTTAAAATATTCCTAGATCGCTAGGAATTCCAACAGACTTTCCAAAAGGATTTTTAAAAGGATTACTAGAGTCTAATGGTAGGGAAATCTTTCATATGAAAGATAAAATATTACAAAATGTAAAACGTACCAGAACATAGATATATTCCCTTGGCCGTGACCATGAAGGTTTGTGACATAACATTAGAAAAACCGATTTGGGACATATCACAATTCCAGGTGGCATATGCCACACTCCCCTTTCATAACATGAGTTTCTGGTGGGAGACAGTTGTCTAGCCAGGGACAACATACCTCCTGCCTGCATCCATGCAGGGCCATAAAGATGGTTCTTACCCATGGAAGAGGTGTAGCAGTTTTGAGGGTGACCTCTGGGCCAGGAATTCTTTTCAAAGCAATGTCTACTCCATTCACTCTCTGCTTATATGTCTGGCTCTAGAGAGCTCCAAAGTTCTAGACAAGACCTGGGATGGATGGAATCTGGGCCCTTGAGTCACTGCTTAGAAGAGAGCTGCCCTGCCCACTGACCAGGAATTCCTGCACCGGAAGCATTCTGTGAGTAGAAACAAACCTGTGCTGTGTTAAGCTACATTAAAATTGTAGTTCAAGCTCTACAGCAGTCATCTTTACTCTGAGTGATCACCTTATTTATAGAGCTGTTAGGAACAATGATGACATATGAAGTATACTTACTTCCATCAGGATTTAAAAAGTCAAAACAAAACAAAACAAAACCTTTTGTTCTCAAAAGTAAACTTACCTTTGTCACAATTGACTCCATAGAATCCAGGTGGGCAGATGCAGAAACCGGGAGTCACACAAAGTCCGCCGTTCATACATCGTGGTGTGCAAAGGGCTTATAGGGAGAGAGAACCCTGGTTAAGACCAAACAGGGTCTTGGAGCAAAACCACATGGGAATGCCAATAATGCAACAAGGACTATGGGGGACTTCAAAAAGTTCATGGAAAATAAAATAAAAGATAAAGCTCATTTTTCTGGAAAAAATGTTGAAATCCACAGGCACCAGAGATCATTGACAAGTTCATGAAAAATGTGAATTATGATAAAACTGTGTAGGAATTTCTTCTTTTGCACCAAAATAAACATATTTTCATTCTGTTTTTCCAGGAACTCTGAAGAATCCTCACGTATTTTCAAGCATTGTGGTTAACTCTTAAAATAGTCACTCTTCAAAGATACATGTTTGCTGTTTTAAAACTTATTTTTGTGGCATAAACAGGCCATTTTTCAACCTTGCAATTTCTTAGAAAAGAATCTGGATTTGTCCCATTTGAATGCCTGATTAAAGTTTTCCTGGAATCATTTTGACTAAGATGTGGTCTTCTTAACATTAAATATGTTCTCTCTGTCTTATTTCTTTAATCCTCTAATTCCAAGATAATTACAAATTTAAAAAGATAAAAAATATTATTTATTTTTAAAAAATATTTATTATTTTTAATTCAGAATTAGAGAGAGGGAGAGACAGAGAGAGAGAGAGAGAGAGAGATCGAGAGATCTTCCATCTGCTGGTTCACTCACTATATGGCCACAATTGCCAGGGCTGGGCCAGGCAGGAGCCAGGAGCAGGAGCTTCTTTCAGGTCTCCCATGAGGGTGCAAAGGCCCAAGCACTTGGGCCATCTGCTGCTGCTTTCCCAGGCACCTTAGCAGGGAGTTGGATCAGACGTGGAAAAGGCGGGAATCCAAAGAGCATCCATATGGGATGTTAACCCTGAAGACGAGAATTTAACCTGCTATGCCACAGTGCCGGCCCCAAAAAGGATTATTTCTTACAGATGAAAAATATTTTGTTTACTCCAATCAAATAAGCTCTTATTTATCTTATCATCTTATGATTGATGCCAACTTTCTTGTTTACCCATTTTTCTTATAATTTTCTTAAAAGTCATGTCCCAGGATGTGAGTCTCAGTGGTTAAAGACATCCACATGCCACTTCAGAGTCCCAGGTTTGATTCCTGGCTCTGGCTCTTGATCCTGGCTTCCTGCTAGTAGAGACTCAGGGAAGCAACAGGTGATGATTTCAATCATTGCGTTCCTGCCACCCATGTGGGAGACCTGGATTTGAGTTTCCATCCCAACCTAGTCTTGACCATATGGGGATTTGGGGAGTGAACCAGCAAATGGGACTTTTCTCTGTCTCTTTCTGTTTCTCAAATAAACAAAATTTTTTAATTAAAAAGTAATTTCCCTAAAGTAGTAGTACTGATCACACCAATGATTTTCATCTCTTTTTTTGGGGGGGAGGGTGCTGGGGGGCTTTTAACAACTTCATAAGCCTTTTGTAGACTTATGAATCACTCTACTTCTACTTGGAATAGGTAACTTTAAATTAAGGTATACTAGCTTCTTAAGCAATTTAAATTGAGGGGAGGAAAAACCCTCAAAACTTACACAGGATTATGCAAAAGTGCAGGGTACATAGAAGTGCAGGGGATGAGTGAGGAATGGCCACAGAGAGTGCAGAATTGTGCCAAAGTCCTCTCCTGGTCACCACACGCTGGATTTAACAGGAAACCCCTCCTAGAAGTAATACTTTCCAATAGCTCTTCTGTGGCTTTTTAAAGTTTCCCCAATCCTTATAAATGTGACCAGAAAAATAATTTCAGGGTTGTGTTAAAAACCTACATGAGGCGCCTGCACGGCGTCCAGGACCATTGGGAACCTGGCTGTCCCCGTTCTTTACCTTTCTCACAGTGAGGTCCATGGAACCCATCAGGACACTGGCAGATGCGCCTCTCATTGCAAAAGCCTCCGTTTCGGCATCCTCCTGGGCACTCAGCTGCAGCCAAGAGAAACAAAGCTTATGTGGACATCCTTGAAATCAAGCTGGGCGAATTCCAGCTAGCATGAGACATTCGTGGTCATTTTTATTCAACGTACCAATTATTGTATTGTATTTTCTCTCTACTACTGAGATTTCTCTAAATCTTTTGCAAAGGCTTTGCTTCTCTTAATCCTACCTCCAAATGTGGGGGATGGAGACCATGAAAGAAAGCTAAGCCAGTTTTATTCTGCTTTCCTCCTGACTTATCAATCTACTGCACCTCCTCAAATTCACACTGTAGGGCTGACATTGGGGCGGAATGTGTTAAGCCACCACTGGCAATGCCAGATCCCATTTCAGAGTGTCGGTCAGAATCCCAGCTGCTCCACTTCTGATCCAGCTCCCTGCTAATGTGCCTGGGAAGGCAGCAAAAGATGGCCCAAGTGCTTGGACCCCTGCCACCCACGTGGGAGACTCTGATGGAGTTCCTGGCTCCTGGCTTCAGCCTGCCCCAGTCTTGACTGCCATGGTCATCTGGGGAGGGAACCAATGAATGGAAGATCTCTCCGAGTCTCTGTCTCTCCCTCCACTCCCCTACTCCTCCTGCACCATAACTCTGCCTTTCAAATAAAAAAAAAATTTGTTTTAAGTGAAACTCACAGGACTGGCACTAAGTCTCTGGAACTAAGTCTCACAGAACTGGGCTAAGTATCCCATGTGGGTGCTGATTCTAGTCCTAGCTGCTTTTCTTCTTATCCAGCTCTCTGCTATGGCCTGGAAAAGCAGTGGAAGATGGCCTAAATGCTTAGTCCCCTGCACCCATGTGGGAGACCCAGAAGAAGCTCCTGGCTCCTGATGGGCCTAGCTCCAGCCCTTGAGGCCATTTGGGGAGTGAACTAGAGGATGGAAGACCTTTCTCTCTGTAGCTCTACCACTCAAGTAAATAAAATCTTAAAAAAAAAAAAAAAAAACAAAAGTGAAAGTCACACTGTAGTAGAGAGAATGACGTTGCCCTCAGTATTGACTTTCAGAGGGTGGGATGATTTTCAGTACATCTTTAAAGCATGGAAAGCCTCTAGAACTTGATCCTGTGCTGGGAAAGCCTAGATATAGGGATAGGAAAGGAGGCAAGCCTTCCTGGTTAACCAGGCATCCCTGGCCATGGTGATGAGGGACTGAGCAAGCTGAGTGGGGCCCTGGCCTAGCAGTGATCGCTAGCATGATAGTGGTACCTCATTCTCCAGGGATGTGAACAGCACCAAAGTTTTGGCAGTGGGTATGGGTAGTGTTGTCTTTGATAGGTAGGAAGTGCTGGCCATGAGTGACAACCTTACTCTGAGGAACCAGAGTGAAACAATAGGGAATATTTGTGACCACTACAGGATACCATTGGGGACTCCCAAAGACTTTTTAGAGGAATATGGAAAGAGTAAGAGGAGAGGGTGTTTTGAAGATATTGAGGTTCCTAATATTACAAAGTCAAAGCCACTGTTATTAGACCCCGTGTTTACCACCTCTTCCTCCCATTAGTGTGGTTGTAATTATTCTAAAAATCACACACACAATTTTTTGGCCCAAATCACCTCATACTGATAAATTTTTTCTTGTGTCACCATCAGTGCTTACCTTGTTGGCATGTTTTAAAGAAAATAGCATTTTGAGGTGTCTGGAGGATGGTGTTGCCTTCAGAATTCATTACAATCACATTCACTTCAAATGCTGCCACCCCATCTTGTTTTCCAAGACATGGGAAGCCAACTTGAACAACTAGAAGACAAAGAGAGGAAACAGGGAGAAATGGTTTATCTGGTGGATTCCACTTTTACAGAAATCTTGGGAAGAGAGACAAAGAACAAAGCCTCACTGATCACACGGAACAGCTCCTTCTCTCTCCACTGGAATGATGCAGCTCCTTGTATCCCCATGAGAACAGGGGCTGTATTTTGATCATGTGGGCATGCTCTCCACAGAGCTTGTGCATCATGCTGGATGCAGAAAGAATGAATGACCTTCATTAATTTTTATCCCTCTCTTATGGAATTGGGGATATTCTCTCCATAGTCTAAAAAAACAAAGGATTTTCTCTGGAAATGATAGAGAAAAATGAAAAAGAAACATTGATGGACTAATTAGGAGAAGCAACATTGTGGGTATCTTCACCAGCCTCCATATAACCTGAAAAGCACTAAACATTGACATTTCATAATCCACTACATAAAGCGCTAAGAGCAATACCCTGCTAGTTTATTTCACTCTATGTGCTTGAAAGGGATAACATATCTTCTTTGACGATATTCCACAACTCAGCCTAGACTACAATTAACAGATTGAAGGAATGAAGGTAATATTTTCTGACTGTTTGTTAAGATGAAGTGTTGGTTTCTTGGGGATCTAGAAGAGAGTTTGGTGTGAAGGAATAATCTCACGGATAGGCTTAGGTGAGGACCTAGCTGCTTAGGTACCTAAAGAGGAGTCACTTCTTTCTTGTGCTCTCATGACTGCGTGGTGTGTGCAGGTGTGACATGGAGGAATAACACAAGGGAGTGGGAATTAACGATGTTGCTGTGCAAGCATGCTGAGCAGCCCATGGACTGTGGAATTACTCACAAGTTGGTGGGCAGAAATAGAGCAAGTCAGATGTGACTGTGGGCCAAGAGACTGATTTTGTAAATTTCCAAGATCCACTGGATTGTCATAACACTACACTGGGAAGACCGATGTAGCTGATCCACTAGACTAGTTCTTCCTTACAAATAAGAAGAGTACGTGTGAAATTTTGCTTCCTTTTTTTCCTGTATGGCAGGTTATGGTAACTATCAACCTTGGGAAAATCATCTTAAGCTGAGACAAATCCTTTCCCTTTAGTGTTCATAAACTTATCTTCTAGGTTTATAATAAGAAACTAACAAGAAATTGATCTGTTTTTTTTTCTCCATACACACGCTCTTCATACAATCTTCTTAATGTGCTTGTCAACCAAAAACCCCTCTCAAGGCTTGGACATTGTTAAGTGTTTGTTACTTAAGATTCCCCCTGAGTCTTCAGATATGATCATTGCAAGATATGATCATTGCAGAAAATTGATTATATGGCAAGAAGGAAATACAGATACCTTAAAGCAATACAGAAAATCAAAACTATTTCTACCATTCCAAAGTAAGAGAGTCTTCATTGCAAACTTCGGTCTAATAAAATCCTATATATGAAAATGCCAGCTTACAAAAGAAAAAGAAATCCATCAGTAGAGATTTCTGTTCAGAAAGAAGCAAAGAGGCTGATAACTAATTTAAATTGCTTGCTCTTCCAGTGCATTTATAATATATTTAATTATAAAACTTTATTTACCCTTCTTATGAATCTTTCGCATGGATAGGTAGCCATCCAAAGCATGGAAAGATGCAAAAACTTAAAAGAGAATTTTTAGAATCTTTCTCACCACATGCAATTACCCAAACTTTACTGCTGTCCAGGTGTGTCTTTTCCTGACTTTATTCAGCTTCTACTTTGCAGCCTACTCAATTCATTTAAAAAGGCTCTTCAGCTTTATTTTAGCTTCCAGAATCTTAGTATGGAAGAGAAGTTGCTTGTAAGTAAATTCATCTCCATTTCTGCTTGTCAACACTGTCAAATTTCAACACATATCTTGGATGTTACATATGTAAAATATCTTATTAACTACATGGAAAATTCATGTAAAAACAAGTTATTAGTTGCTCTGCATCTTCGGATGTGCTAAAAGCAGATAATTTGCATACCTGGTTAAATTGTATGTTTACATGGCCCAGTGATCTGGGGCCGTTTATAGAGGGTTTGAGGTACTCACATAAAGTGTGTGGTTTGCTAGTGTGGTCTCTAAGTCAATGAAAGTAAAGACGTATGTAGAATCCCTCTGTCTGTGGTGAGGCTTTCTATTATGGCTCTGACAATCCCAGTTGAATGAAGAAAATACCTCCTGAGTGACCTTCATTAGGGCTTTCAAGGCCAACCTTCCCTTTAAATGATTAAATAAAAATCTCAGTCAAAATACAAAGAGTTCATCCACGCAAGAAATACTTAACTGAAGTGTGGACGTTATGGTGCAGCGGGTTATATGCTGCTTGGGATGCCCACATCCTATATCAGAGAACCTGGGACTGAGTCTTGAGTGTTTCCTGTGCAGCTTCCTGCTAATATGCCTGGGAAGCAGCAGACGATAGCCCAAGTACTTGAGAACCTGCTACTCATGTAGCAGGAGAATTGTGAGAGCCCTTGGCTCCTGGCTTTAGCCTGGCCCAACCCTGGCAATTACATGTATTTGGAGAGTTAACCAGGGATGGAAGGGCTTTCTCTTTCTCCCTCTCTCTTGGTTATTCTGCTAAAACTTTAAAAAGAAAAATATTGAGTGTTCAGTATGTGTTAGTTACTATTCTAAGCACTGGGGATACTTAGCGGACAAGACAAATAAAAAACCTGTGCCATGGAGTGTATATTCCCAAGATTTATTTTGAAGATGTTTTGTGATAGTAAAATACTTTAATCATTTAAAAAATCTAGAAAAATTAATTATAAGTGGCCATGTATTTAAAGCTACAGACAAATTGGATTGGAAGTAGCTAGTGTTTGTTTTGGGTCTGTGACCACTAGATTCTTTGGTTATGAACTTTTATAATCTCTACCTGTAATTTACCTAAATTTTATCTTTATATTGGGAACATAAATGTCATCTAGGAATACTACCTTATGCTTAAAAAAAGGATCAAGTAGAGAATTGCTTGTTATGACCTATTCATTTTGGGTAATTTCATTGATACTTTTGGGTCTCTGTTTCCTCTTTTGGCCTTAAGATTAATAATATTACCATTATATTTTTTTAAAGAAAGTTTGTGTGAAAACTTCATTTATTTGAAAATTTAAAGTATAAGTCATGATCAAAAATGTCTTTCATGAAAGAAAATATTAGCAAAGAATTCACAGAAACAGCATATATGCCACATACAATAGAAAGAAACAGTTCTTTACATTTTAAATAGCAAACTGTAAGCAGTCTTGGCAGATAACTAAAGATGTATCATCTTTATTGTCTTAGTAAACCAACAGAGATTATATCCTTAAGAATTATTTTACTCCTATAAAATTATGTTCAATACTATCAATATTAATATGAACTGTTTTCCTTGTTATCTTTTAGAAATCTAACACATTATAGGTTTTAAATTATTGTTTTTAATTTTTTTTTTTAGGCAGAGAGATAGAAGACAGAGAGTAAGCTCTTATTCACAGGTTCATTCCCCAAATGCCTACGATGGTCAGGGCCAAACCTGAGAGCCAGGAACTCAATCCAGGTCTCCCAAGTGGGTGGCCAAAGGACAACTACTTGTGCCATCACCACTGTCTCCCAGGATCCCCAGTAGCAGGAAGCTGGAGTTACAGCCAGAGCTGTGTACTAAACCCAGGTACTCTGATATGAGATGCAGCCTTACTAACCAATATCTTATTTATGAGGCCACACACTTGTGTATGTGTGTGTGTGTGTGTGTGTGTGTATATATATATTAGACTAATTCCAATCTGACAAGTTTAGCTTCAAGTTAAAAATGAAGACATTAAGAATCCCCTTAGTCCAAGTGAAAAAGTTTTACCTACACACATCTATTTCTTTTGAAATAGGAGGCATGTAAGCATAGTTATGATCCATAATACAATGATTTGCAAAGAACCAGGAAATAAAGATCAGAAATTAGGAGGTACCTAGTTTATGAGTTTTGATGAATTAATTTTTAATGTAAAAGTAGACATTAGTGAACGATGTGTAAATTATGCTACCTACATTTGTCCATTTTTCAGTTTTAAAATGTAAGAGGAAATTTTCTTTCCTCTGATGCAAACTCCATTTATCCTCCTTCCTGCTTCCATAAATTTTAACCACAACACTGGTTAAGTAGTAAGAATTATAAACACTTTTTGAAAGTTTTCAAAGAACTTTTGCTTTAAACAAAACCAAACCTGACTTCAGCTAGTGTCATCTCAACTAATTGCCTTTTGTAAAGCCTGTGCTGTGCCCAAACTATGTTCTTAGTTCTCTAAACATGCAGTGCACATTCATGGTGCCCCACTTGTACACCCAGCTGCTTGGAATGCTCCTCTTTTCTGTCCATCGTCTTCTTGCTCAACTTTCAAGATCAAAATTAAATATTATCTTCTCTCTGTAGCTTTCCCATACACCCCTGCTCAATTCATTTCACTCATATTTTCACAAATGCTTCTCTGTATATGCTTTCTTGTAGTGCAATGATTTAAGTATGGTCTGTAGCCATGGCTAAGGATGAGGTTTTCAAAGGCAAGGACTATATCTTGTTTTTGTAATCTTAGCACCAAATGTTGTCTGTCACAAACTAGGCACCGACAAACACAATATAGTATGGGAGGCACACCCTGTATCCTTACATACACAGGCACACACTTGAGCAGATGAATACACACCTGCATGCCCCCTCGCAAATACATGCATTTATTATATTAAATATATACTATTAGAGAAATTCACTATAGACAGTGAGAGATACAGAGGGTAAAATATTATCAGCATACACAAAGAAAAAATTCATCAAAGGCAGAAAACGTTTGAACTCTTTACTTCCAAGGAATGAAAGAAATGGAAAGCTGTGTGCTTTTGCAACAATAAGCATGTGAGTAGAGAACCACTTCAACCAAACTAGATGAAATTAGGTCAGATGTGAATTCCAATGCAGTCTGGGTTGCATAATTCAAACTGAGATGAAGTAAAACAACTTTGAAACACTAAAGCAGAATTACATAACTGTTATGAATTCAAATATACACAGGTGTGCAATTGACTGCACAGAAACTAACTCTTCTGCAGAAGTATACAGTATACTTATTCTGATTGCTTCTTCCAACCTTAATGAAGACGGGCATGGTGTTCACACTGCCTCAGCTTCTAGCCATTTGAGACACTGCTCTTATAACAGAGGAAGAATGGGGAAGGTGTGCAATAGTGCATCCCCAACACCACACAATTATAAATACACTCCACGACTGAAAGTTATCTAACAGGAATATTCATCACTTTTTCAAGCTGCTCTGGTAGATGCTTACTGGTCATCTACTCTGAGCTTCAAATTCTGCTAAGAACTGGGATCGCCAAGAACAAAACAGTTCCTTCAGTATTAGTACCCACTTAAACATTTCTAGACCTCGGATTCCTGAAAGTCTTGGTTGAGCAACACCATTGCTATGTTGGCTTCATGGTATGACAGAGATGGAATGTTCAAAGAGGCAAAGCCTAGGCTTCATGGAAACTGTTTTTTTGTTATACAACTCAGGAATTTTACTGAACCACCCTGCAGTTTGCATTTCCTGTTTTTGTTCTCTTGAGATGCCAGAAGGCAGGCACTTCATAACTGTTAAAGGTTTTTTTTTTTTTTTTTTTTTTTTTCATGCAGTGTTTAGGCATATAGAAATCTGAGATAAAAGAACGGGTTAGCAGCATGGGGGTAAAAATAGGCCTGTAGAATAATAAACAGTACCTGAATGCTTAAGAGCAAAGACACACTGACGTGGTTACTTTTTAATAATTCATGGCAACTTCTTTTGTCCTACTATGGAGACTGAGCTAATGAGGCTAATGAATAACTGTCCTGAAATGGTCTAAAATTCCAATATACTTCTTACACCTACCTTTCTGCAAACAAATCCTATATCTGCTTCCAAAAACCAATGTGTGTTTGTGCTTGGGAATGGGTGCTATTCACGCTAAATGTGTGCATGTGTTCATGAATATTGCGCATCACCTGGTCTGGGAAGAAGGCTTGTTATTTCTAATTTCACCTTGTCCAAGGTGTCATTCACTTTTTCCTCTAACTTGTATTGTTTGTAAATATTATATATAATTAGAAAATGTTTTGTCTAAATACATTCTGTTAAAATATCCTCATATTGGGATAGGTATTTGGCACAGAGGTTAAGATACCTCTTGGGATACCTACATCCCATATCAGAGTATCTGGTTGGAGTCCTGGTTCTGCTTCCTATTTAAACTTCCTGTTAATGCAAACCTTGGGCGGTTGTGATGATGGCTCAAGTAGCTGGGTACCAGACTCCTACGTGGGAGACCCAGATTGAGCTGTAGGTTCAGTAGTGCAAGCATTTGAGGAGTGAACCAGCAGATGTCTCTATTCTCTCTGTCTCTCTACCTTTTAAATAAAATTTAAAAATAAATTAATTAATTAATTTAAAAATATCCCATTGCTTCTCGGCCGTTTGGCTAAGACCAGGTATAAAAACCTCTTCATATCATAAATTCAAAATCTTGTGGATCAATATCCTAAGAAGTAGAATTTTAGTAATGTCGCTCCCCGTCTTCATGGGGGAACGACACAGGACCCTGCCTAGGCTTCATATCCGAGTCACGGCACCATTATGTCGCTCCCCCTCTTCGTGGAGGAGCAACACAGGACCCTGCGCTGTTCTTTCATCTGCTCGGCCCTCCCCGGGTTTGCTGCTGGTTCTTCCCGGGTTGGCTACTATCCCTTCCACCTCCGTGGAAGGGCGGTTCCCCCTGGCCGCTTTCCCCACTTCCGCAGGGGAGCGGCACACCGCCGGCCGGCTCTACTCGGGGGCTGCACAGGTGTTCCTTCAGCTAGGTGTTCCCCATAGATGTTCCCGGTGCATGCCGTCTCTCTCCTCCTTTATAGTCCTCCTCCGCCAATCCTCACTCGGCTGCCCACACGCCGAGTACGCTGCTCTCCTCCAATCAGGAGCAAGTCCTACAGTTTATTAGTTGAACTGGAGGCAGCTGTGCGGAAGCTGTTTACTTCTCTCCCAACGCCACATTGTGGGAGAGCAGATGCATAGAATAAGTCTTAATTCGAGTAACTTAGTCTAGTCCGGATTGCTCCCCACAAGTAAGACTTTTTTTTCTAGACATAGTAAGTGAATGAAGACTTGGGAAACACACATTAAGTTAGAAAATCCAAAGATATAATATTTATTGGAAGGTGAACAGATATAACTGTGTTATTAAGTCAATAAGTATATTTGTAATGGGCTACCATGAGCTAAAAAAGACAGAAAAAGACAATGGAAACAATTAGAATATATAAAATGGAAATTGAGAGATATGTTATATGTTTATTATATTAAAGCTAAAGATATAATAAAAATTTATTGTAAAATTATCTTCACCTGAAAAAGAGCAACTTGTGACAAGACATGGTACTGAGCAATGAACACTTCCCAGGAACTAGGAGACTGAGTTGTCTTTCTTGTCTCCATGATGGAGTAGAACCCCAGCAACACCATATGGGTGGAATTGGGACTTCCATGTCTGTGGAATGGGATGCCCATGTCTTTCAGGATTCAAGTTCTCATTCTTTCATCCAAACACCCAAGCCCAGTTAGAAGGGAAGTAAATCCCTGGGTGGGTTGCTGGTGATAGCAGCCCCAGGATGACCCAAGAGATATTCAAGTGCATTCTCCAGGTTGCACTCACAATACTTGTGCTGGGGGAATTAGAGAACCTCTGTTTATTTAGCCGCTGACTCGTAGAGCACTGGAAAGCAGCCATGCAGTTTCATGGGAACGGTCAATGTTAAGGTGCCTGATTTCCTGATTTATTTATTTATTTATTTATTTTTTAACAGATAGAGTTAGACAGTAAGGGAGAGAGAGACAGAGAGAAAGGTCTTCCTTCCATTGGTTCACCCTCCAAATGGCAGCTACGGCCGGAGGGCTGCACTGATCTGAAGCCAGGAACCAGGTGCTTCCTCCTGGTCTCCCATGCGGGTACAGGGCTCAGCACTTGGGCCATCCTCCACTGCCTTCCCGGGCCACAGCAGAGAGCTGGACTGGAAGAGGAGCAACCGGGACTAGAACCCAGCACCCATATGGGATGCCGGTGCCACAGGTGGAGGATTAACCAAGTGATCCACGGCACCGGCCCCAGATTTCCTGATTTTTAAGATAGATTTAAATTAGCTCTTATTTTCAATTGACAGCTAAGAAAATTATTCCAACATTCCTCTAGAAAATTAAGATGAAATTGTTTTAAAAAGAGTTATATTATCAATAACTTTGAAACACTATAAAGCCATAACTATTACGATCCTAAAATAAACAGTAAGCCCTAAACAAACCTTATGATAGAACTTAACATGAAATAAAAAGCATATCTTGAAGCAACTTAATTTTTAACATTGGAAAAGTTGATGACTCAGAAAAATAATTCAAGTTAGAGCCCTACCTCATACTATTGCCAAAATAAATTTTTATAAAATGCAAGAAGCATGTGTAAGTTATCACTTAACTGCTCTCTGGAATAGGAATTAATTGGCAAGCATAAAGGGAATGGGAAAAAATTGCAAAGGAAAAGGCAGGATTGACTACATAGACTTTTACTCTCTCCAATAAAATACAAATGGTAAGTTGAAAAAAGTTGCAATAAAAGCTAAATGTACTTTATGCATAGCAAGCTTTACAAATCAATAAGAACATTATTATCTTAGTATGCAAACAAACATGGTACACAGACATCTGACATTGCCTAATAGATACCAGAAAATATGTTCTATCTCAATAGAAATTTTTAAAAAACTCAAATTAAAAGGGTACTGGGAGAAACTGCTTTTCATTTTTAAAGTCAGCAAAAATTGTTAGTATGGTTAATAACCTATGTTGATGAGAACACAGTAAGCTACCTTATACTGCTAGCCAAGGCACAATGGATACAATCTTTACGGAAAGTAATTTGGTGTTGTGGCCAAAATTGTTTTTAAGAGTCTTTTGTTTTAATTTGCTTTAAGAGCCTTTTTAAAAGTTCATGGTTCATATCCTTTGACACAATAATTGCACTTCTAAGAATCTATTTTA
Organism: Oryctolagus cuniculus; assembly: GCF_964237555.1. Taxonomy (NCBI): domain Eukaryota; kingdom Metazoa; phylum Chordata; class Mammalia; order Lagomorpha; family Leporidae; genus Oryctolagus; species Oryctolagus cuniculus. The sequence continues at coordinate 67,253,646 of NC_091442.1, forward strand.
ACAAAATAATGACATAAGTGCCAATATTTTGTTACATACCCAATCTACCAATTAATTTCTGAGTGCTGTACTGTGTTGGGCCACATGTTGGGAGTCATGGTGAATAAGACAGATAGGGCTCCTGCCATTATACAGTTTACCATCCATTAGTTTTTTTTTTTTTTTTAAGATTGATTTATTTATTTTGAAAGGCAAAGAGAGAGAGAGGGAGAGACAAAGAGATCTTCCATCTGATGGTTCACTCTCAAATAGCTGAAACAGCCAGAGCTGTGCTGATCTGAAGCCAGGAGCCAAGAGCTTCATCTGGGTTTCCCACATGGGTGTAGAATCCCAAGCAGCTGGGTCATCTTCCACGGCTTTACCCAGGCCATTAGCAGGTAGCTGGATTTAAGTGGAGCAGCTGGGACTCCAATCGACACTCATATGGGATGCTGGCACTGTAGATGGCAGCTTTGCTTGCTATGCCAGAGTGCATACCACCATCCATTAGCTTTGAGAGGACGTTTATTATGATATTTCTAGCATGGACACTCAAAAGATAATCTCAGCCAATAATAATGTAATAGGTAGACCCATAAAATAGAATATTTTTTAAAGATTTTATTTATTTATTTGAGAGGCAGAGTTACAGACAGTGAGAGGGAGAGACAGAGAGAAAGGTCTTCCTTCCGTTGGTTCACTCTGCAAATGGCTGCAACAGCTGTAGCTGTGCCGACCTGAAGCCAGGAACCAGGTGCTTCTTCCCAGTCTCCCATGTGGGTGCAGGAGCTTAAGCACTTGGACCATCTTCTACTGCTCTCCCAGGCCACAGCAGAGAGCTGGATTGGAAGAGGAGCAGCCGGGACTAGAACTGGCGCCTGTATGGGATGCCAGCATTGCAGGACCAGGATTAACCCACTGCACCATGGCGCCGGCCCCAAAATAGAATATTATAAGGGCATTAAAAGCAGCTTTGGAAAAATTGATAATGGCATAGAAAAATGTTTCCATTAAAATGTTAAAAGTGGCAAAGACATTGTGGTGCATTGGGTTAAGCCACTACTTGGGATGCCTACATGCCATGTCACACTGCTTCTCATCCAACTCCCTGCTAATGTACCTAGGAGGCGTAAATAATTGGATTTCTGCCAGCCACATAGGAGATCTGGGTGGAATTCCTGGCTCCTGGCTTTGACCTGTCTCAGTCCCAGCTGTTGTGGGCAATTGGGAAGTGAATCAGCAAATGGAAGGTTTCTGTCTCTCCCTTTGTCACGTTTTCAAATAAATAAATAAATATTAAAAATAAGCAAAAAAACACCACCACAATGCAAAACTAAATGTTATCACAATTATGTAAAAAGTATATTCATGAAGAAAAAAATATAGACAGAAAGACATGAACATTACAGCATACATGATCTCTATCTTTCCAAAAAATCAGAAACCATGGGCTCTAGTCTCAACTCCACCAGTTATTACTAATATTTGAATTGGACAAAGTCAGGTAAGCCTCATAAATTTGAACCTTTTAACTTATAAAAGGTAGTAGAAACCTTGAATATCTGTTCTGTACTTTTCATTGTCTCTTCTCTCCTTCAAATTCCTATTTAATACAATGTTCACCTCTGGGGAGATATTCTTGCCTAGTCCTCTTTGTCCCTAGTCACCTACCTTGATTCTTTGCTGCATTTATTTGTACTACATTAACCCACACTTCTTGGCTGGATATATCTAACCCAGGCATGTTTGCTGTCTTTTTCCTTTCTTCTGGAATACTTTATGCAGTGGGTGTGGACTGAGCTATTTTGAGTTTTTAGGAAATTATAAAGCCATTTCTTCATTCGGATCTTAATCCTTTGCACAAAGGGTAACAATTGAACCATCCTAAAACCAATGGATCTCTTTAGGAAAACCTCTTATAATCCTTCTGATGGATGGCATTTGGGTTTTAAATATTCTCATCAGTAACATATTTTAAGTGTAAGCCTTTCTACAAGGCAAAGACCACCCACCTGATGCCTTATGAGGCACTGTTCCCAGCAGAGGGACGTTGACAGTTGGATCTGCCATGATGCCTTTATCCAGAGAGCGCAGGGACAGGAATTCATAGAAGTATTCTGCCTGCAACAAAAGACATTGACAGTTGGTACCATGGAGACCATGGCGAGGGAGAAGGCACTTCTTAGTTCGTCATCCGTCAGACGGGAGAGTGCTCATTTTCACTCCAGGAACCCTGGAGCCCCTAAGATACTGTGTAGGCATAACTCATTCTCTGTGTTTTACGACTACAGAATTAGACGGTCTGTTTGGAGAGAAATGAACCCTTAAAAACATTAGAAACATCTATCCAAAACACTCACAAAAGGTGGTCTTTTAACCTAAACATGTAATTTAGTGGCTGCCTGTTAAAAGGATTGAGAAAAAGTACTCTTAGGGAAATATGTGATGTCAAAGAAATCACTAACTATTCCTTAGAAAACCCATCCCAGCCTCTTGGGTCATTCTTTAATTCTTTTCAAATCTGAAGTGAGTCTTTTGATCAAAATTTGGAGAGCTGTAATAAATAAGGGATAATGAAAATAGCAACCTATTTGACAAAAGAAGACATTAAAGTACAAAATGTAATGATCTTGCTGTCAACATTTATTTTTCAGCTTCATTCTCTCTGAAAGGTTTATATTTAAGGCCTCAATTTAATTACAGAGTGAAAAGCCTAAAAATGTAAAAACCACCACCACACTACAACAGGCCACAAAACTATATAATGTAAACATTTTCATATTCCTATTAAGTCTCTAGTTGAGAAAACAGTTCTTGCTACTCAAATGGCCATGAATACTGAAAGTAGTGGTGCATAATCTATGTCCCTCAGAGCTGTGATGCTTAACTGATTCTCAACCAGGCTATTAGGAGGGGCTGTGACGGAAACACATTCTTGTTTAGGCATGAAGAACAATCAGTGAACAGCATAAAGGCTCACACAAGAGTTAGGCCAAGCTGAGTAGTTTTGCAGTTACTGTGGAGATATCCAGGTAACACAGGCTAGAAGGAGGTTAAAAAAAGAATATGACTTTTCTTATACGCAGTATAAAATTTATTTTCCAATGTGGAAAATATTATGCTATACATATAGAAAATCAAAAAACTTTCCACTTAAATCACAGTATCAAATGTATTAGCCATTAAGATTTCATTTGAGTATAAGAATGCAAAAGGATAAACTCAACAGCTATAATGACACTGTGGACACTTGAAGTGAGTTAAAAAACTCTTCCTGGGTTCCCTAAAAGGAGCAGTCTCACTGACCAAGGCCCCACTGCATCTCCTTTGAGTTCTGACAGCAGTGCCAGAAGATCACCATGAACAATTCCCAAGGTAGATAACAATTTCACAAATTAATTGGTTACATTCATTTACTAAGAGGGCCCTGAGGATAAAGGGTGATAAGACAGGTCATTCTTACCCAAAAAGAAGCAAACATTTGAAAGTCTGATGAGAGTAATGTTATCAGGAAAAGTAATTCAGTTTGGAATGAATTCCTTCAAAAAAGAGAACAGTATATCTGTTCCTACAAGAAAACCAGTGATTACTGAAAAAGAACTGGTTGAGGATGGCATTGAGGTGCAGCAGGTTAAGCCACTGCTTGGAATGCCTGCGTCTCATATCAGAGGGCCTGGCGTTGAGTCCTGCTTCCATTTCTGATCCAGCTCCTTGCTAATGTTCCTGGGAGGGATAGATACTGGCCCAAGATTTGAATCCCTACCACCCATGTGGGAGACCCAGATGGAGTTCCTGGCTCCTTGCTTCAGGCTTCAGCCTGGCCCAGCTGTTGTGATCATTTGGGGAGTGAACCAGAAGATGGAAGTGTGCTTGCTTGCTTGCTCGCTCACTCTCTCTCCCTTTCAAATAAATAAAAATGAATACATAAACATTTTTAAGTGAACTAGTTTTCATGAATCTGAGTGCTACAATGACTTCAAACAGTTTCACTTCTCTCTTCATTTTACTAGGTAATATTTACCTTTTAATATTTTCTTTTCTTTCTTTTTTTTTTTTTCTTTTTGACAGGCAGAATGGACAGTGAGAGAGAGAGAGAGAGAGAGAAAGGTCTTCCTTTTGCCGTTGGTTCACCCTCCAATGGCCGCCGCGGCCGGTGCACCGCGCTGATCCGATGGCAGGAGCCAGGTACTTATCCTGGTCTCCCATAGGGTGCAGGGCCCAAGTACTTGGGCCATCCTCCACTGCACTCCCTGGCCACAGCAGAGAGCTGGCCTGGAAGAGGGGCAACCGGGACAGAATCCGGTGCCCCGACCGGGACTAGAACCCAGTGTGCCGGCGCCGCAAGGCGGAGGATTAGCCTAGTGAGCCGCGGCGCCGGAACCTTTTAATATTTTCTTCTAATACATGCTTGAGTTGGCACAATGAAAGGATTTCATGCTGAATGCTTTTATAATTAGTAACATTTGGATTACCTATATTATCAAGTAATAACAACAAGCAATAATAACACAACACAGTACAATACACACCACATGCCAAAACTTACTCTAATCATATTATTAACAGTATATATGGATAGAAAATAACTAAGGAGACATGGGGCTGGCGCCATGGTACAGTAGGTTAATCCTCCGCCTGCGGCGCCAGCCTCCCATATGGGCGCTGGTTCGAGTCCCAGCTGCTCCTCTTCCAATCCAGCTTTCTGCTATGGCCTGGGAAAGCAGTTGAAGATGGCCCAAGTCCTTGGGCTGCTGCACCCACGCAGGAGACCCGGAGGAAGCTCCTGGCTTCAGATTGGTGCAGCTCTGGCCGTTGCGGCCATCTGGGGAGTGAACCAACGAAAGGAAGATCTCTCTCTCTTTCTGTCTCTCTCTCTCACTGTTTATAACTCTACCTCTCAAATGAATAAATAAAATATTAAAAAAAAATAACTAAGGAGACAACACAAAAACAATGAAACAAAAATTTCAAATACTATATAACGTTATCATTTGCTACCCTGTAATCATATCTTTTACCTTTATCACAAATTAAATCTGCTAGTCTTCAGTGATATTCTATACTTATCACAAAATAAATTAAATCTGTCTATGATAATATTTCTAAAAACTAATAATTTCAATAAGAAGTCTGATGCTTTAGTTAAAAAGCTTTTATTAATAAGAATTAATAAGACTAGACAGACACCAAGATTAAAACAATGATTATATAGGATTAATGGTAAGTGGTTTTTTTTAAATTGGAAAGCAGTGTGTGTGTGTGTGTGTGAGAGAGAGAGATCTTATCTACTAGTTCACTCCCCAAAATACCCATAATGGCTAGGGCTGGGCCACAGCCAAAGCTGAGAGCTGATAACTCAATCCAGGTCTCCTATGTGGGTGACAGGAACTCGGTCACTTGAACCATCACCACTGCCTGAGCAGGAACTGAACCCAGTAACTCTGATACAGGACAGAGGTGTCTTAACCACTATCCCCGTGAGTTTTTTCCTTTTCTCTTTTTCAAATTTTCTATATGTGGTTCTATCCCTTCTATAGTAAAGGAAATGCAATTATTTTAAGTTAAGCATTAATTATGCACCCTGCTTTCAATTCTGTATGGTTGATGACAATCTTTGACTACGTGTATAATCCCCTGATCATGGAGGAAATACTCTCCTTGGATTTTTACTTAGTATGGCTGTGCTCATACAACAATTTACTTAAACTTCTTGCATATCTATTTGAAAAATGTGTTTAATGAAAACAACAATGAGCATTCAAGCAGCTTCTGAATGTCTCTTTCAAAAAGCTTTGCTAATACTCAAAAAAATGTGCAGCTGAAAGAATTTCAGTCAGAGACCATAAACTTGACTCCGCAGAGCTTTCAGGTCACTGTATGGCCACAGAATGAAGGTTGCAAATCAAAGAATCCATGATATTCTTGCTGAGAGTTTATCTTTAGCACTGGCATAGCTGTTTTAACATGAAACAGTTAGGTGTAATGGATTTCTTTAGACAGCCAAAATCTGATATTATCAATAACAAACTTTACACTACAGTTTTTTTTTTTTAATTTAAATGTTTATTTTATTTATTTGAAAGACAAAGTTACAGAAGAGGTAGAGACACACATAGAGGGAGGTCTTCTACCTGCTGGTTCACTCCCTAGATGGCCACAACAGCCAGAGCTGAGCCGATCCAAAGCCAGGAGCCAGGAGCTTCCTGCAGACCTCCCACGTGGTGCAGGGGCCCAAGCACTTGGGCCATCTTCTACTGCTTTCCCAGGTGCATTAGCAGGGAGCTGTATCAGAAGTGGAGCATCCAGGACTTGAATCAGCGACCCCTACAGTACGGTTTTAAGCTGTCCCTTCAACTTCTTTGAGAATCAATAAACACTTTTTAAAATGCAAATCTAGGACTATCACAAGGCAGGGACTGGGTAGAACAGTCTCTTGCTTGGATCTTTTTAGCAAAACGCAATTTCCAGAATAAGCTGTTGTTTGTTTGTCCTTGTTGAAGATGATAATTGTGCTTAACCCTCTGAAATATGTAATTTCCTTCATGATTTATATTTTTTTAAAAGGTTTTAAATCCATGTACTGTTTTCATTACCTTCTTTAAACTACTTATTTCCACCTAGAAATTGACTAATTGCTTGTCTTTTATCTTAATATTGACTTCTTTGAAGGTTTCATTTTGAATGAAACAGAATAAAGAAACCAAAAATAGATTCATTTATATTTATACCCAATTGATTTTCAACAAAGACAGTGAAGACACATTAGAAAAAGGAAGGGCTGGTGCTGTCGTGCAGTGTGTTAAAGCCCCAGCCTGCAGCGCCAGCATCCCATACGGGCACTGGTTCAATCCCTGGCTGTTCCACTTCCCATTCAGCTCCTGCCATGGCCTAGAAAAGCAGTAGAAGATGGTCCAAGTCCTTGGGCCCCTGCACCTGTGTGGGAGACCTGAAGAAGCTCCTGGCTTTGGATCAGCTCAGCTCCAGCCTTCGCAGTCATTAGGAGAGTGAACCAGCAGATGGAAGATTTCTCTCTCTCTCTGTGTCTACCTCTCTGTAACTCTGTCAAATAAATAAAATAAATCTTTTAAAAAGAAGGAAAAAAAAAAAGAAAAAGGAAAGGCTCTTTAATAATGAATGGTGTCCCTTGCGGTGCAGGCACACTGGGTTCTAGTCCCGGTCGGGGCGCCGGATTCTGTCCCGATTGCCCCTCTTCCAGGTCAGCTCTCTGCTGTGGCCAGGGAGTGCAGTGGAGGATGGCCCAAGTACTTGGGCCACTGCACCCCATGGGAGACCAGGAGAAGCACCTGGCTCCTGCCTTCGGATCAGCGCAATGCACCAGCCACAGTGCGCCGGCCGCGGCGGCCATTGGAGGGTGAACCAACGGCAAAGGAAGACCTTTCTCTCTGTCTGTTTCTCTCACTGTCCACTCTGCCTGTCAAAAAAAAAAAAAAAAAAAAAAAGAATGGTGTCAGGGCCGGCACCGTGGCTTATAGACTAATCCTCCACCTGCGGCGCCAGCATCCCAGGTTCTAGTCCCAGTGGGGGTGCCGGGTTCTGTCCCAGTTGCTCCTCTTCCAGTCCAGCTCTCTGCTGTGGCCCTGGAGCGCAATGGAGGATGGCCCAAGTCCTTGAGCCCTGCACCTGCATAGGAGACCAGGAGAAGCACCTGGCTCCTGGCTTTGGATCAGCGTGGTGCGCAGGGTACAGCACGCCGGCCACAGCGGCCATTGAGGGGTGAACCAACGGAAAAGGAAGAACTTTCTCTCTCTCTCTCTCACTAACTCTGCCTGTCAAAAAAAAAAAAAAAGAGAGAGAGAGAGAAATAAATAATAAAAGGTGTCAGGAAAATTGGCTATGTATACGCAGTAGGAACTAGATGCAACCCCCATCTCTCACCACATACAAAACTCAACTCTAAATGGATCAAAGACTTAAATGTAAGACCCAAAAATATTAAGCCATTAGAAGAAATATAAGGGAGGTTCTCCAGGACATTGGTCTAGGCAAAGATTTTTGAGTATGACTCCAAAGCAAAAGTTGATTAATGTCATCATATTAAACTAAAAATCTTCGCCGGCACCACGGCTCAGTAGGCTAATCCTCTGCCTTGCGGCGCCGGCACACCAGGTTCTAGTCCCGGTCAGGGCGCCGGATTCTGTTCCGGTTGCCCTTCTTCCAGGCCAGCTCTCTGCTGTGGCCCGGGAGTGCAGTGGAGGATGGCCCAAGTGCTTGGGCCCTGCACCCCATGGGATACCAGGAGAAGCACCTGGCTCCTGCCTTCGGATCAGCGCGGTGTGCCGGCCGCAGCGCGCCGGCCGCGGAGGCCATTGGAGAGTGAACCAACGGCAAAGGAAGACCTTTCTCTCTGTCTCTCTCTCTCACTGTCCACTCTGCCTGTCAAAACAAAAACAAAAACAACAAAAACTAAAAATCTTTTGCACAACAAAGGAAACAATCAACAGAGTGAAGGAACGACTCAAAGAATGGGAGAAAATGTGAGAATTATCCATCTGACAAGTAATTAATGTCTATGGTATATAAAGAATCCAAATAACAGCAAAAAAAAATCGAATTTTAAAAAATGAGCAAATGGGGACTGTTGCTGTGGTGTAGGAGGTTAAAACCCCAGCCTGCAGTGCCAGCATCCCATATGGGCTCTTGTTTGAGTCCCTGCTGTTCCACTTGCCTTCCAGCTCATTGCTAATGGCCTGGGAAGGCAGCAGAAGATGGCCCAAGTGCTTGGACTCCTGCATCCACATGGGATACCTGGAAGAAGCTCCTGGCTCCTGGCTCCTGGCTTCGGATTAGCTCAGTGCCAGCCATTGCAGCCATTTGGGGGTCAACCAGCGAGTGGAAGACCCTTCTCTCTCTTTTATTTTTCTATGTAACTCTGTCTTTCAAATTAATAAAATAAATCTTTTAAAAAATGAGTAAATGACTTGAATAAACATTTCTTAAAATCTGATATACAAATTGCCAATAAGTATATGAAAAAATGCTCAATATCACTAATCTTCAGGGAAATACAAATCAAAACCACAGTAGAATATCATCTTATCCCAGTCAGAACGCCTGTTATCAAAAAGATAAAACAAATAACAAATGCTGATGAAGATGCAGGGAAAAGGCCAGCTTTCGTACACTGTTCTGGCAATGTCAATTAGTATAGTCGCTCAGTAAAACAGTACAGAAGTTCTTCAAAAAGCTAGAACTAGAACTACTACAGTATCCAGCCATCCCACGACTGGTTATATGTCCAAAGAAATCGAATTTTGTCTACAGCAGAAACAGCTGCACTCAGATTTTTACTGCAGCACTATTCACAATTGCAGACAAGGAAACAACCTGGGTGTTCATTGATGGATGAGTGCATAAAGAAAACATGATACACAATGAAATTTTATCCAGCCATACAAACAAGTGAAGTTCTGTCATTTGCAGCAACATGGATAGAACTGGAGGATATGATGTTAACTGAAATAAGTCAGGCACAGAAAGACAAATAATGCATGTTCTCACTTATAGGTGGCAGTTCAAAAGTTGTTCTCATAGAAATAGAGAGAAGAATGGTGTTTATCTGGGTCTGGGGAGAGTGCATGGGTGTGCAGAGAGGTAATTAACTGGCACGGGGTACAGTTGGACAAGAGGAATAACTTCTAAGGTTCTATAGTATAGTAGGCTAACTATGGAAGACACCAACTAATTGTCTAATTAAAAATTATTGGTAGGGAAGATTATGAATGTTCCCAATGCAAAGAAGTAATAAATGTTTGAGGTGGAAGGCATGCCAATTACCCTGATCTGATCATTACACATTGTATACATGGATTGAAATGTTATACTGAACCCATAAGTACATGTAATTATGGTATGTCAAAAAATTTTAAAATATATTAAAAAATGTTTCACTTTACCATTTTAAAGAGATCTGTCAAAACCACCAAGACCACATAAATATTTCTACAAATATATTATCATCACCATGATGTATAGAGCAAATTAATATTTCATTTAAGGGCATAAATTTTAAAATCATAAAAATGGCTGATGAAATGAATGATAGATTTGTGACGTATCCTAACTTTTAGACAGACTTTCCATTTATACTTTGCTTATAATATAATAAATATTCTTAGACACAAATCTCTCCACTGGAAAAACTTATTTGGGGGCGCATAAAACCTAAATTCTATGCCAGAAAGAACAGAGAACCAGCTTTAAATCTGGGGAAAAGCTTCACAAATTATAGATTTATGACTTAGATAAAAGGAACTATGAGCATGAACTGTAATAGAGGAGTTATATTGGGAAGTCTGAAACCTCTATTAGGAAAAAGTACATTTTGTTTTATTAAATGACACTTGTGGAAACTCAGGTAGAGGGAAGTATGGTGATTATTTGGGAGACACATGAAAAGATTGCTTTGTACTCAAACAAAGAAAGGGTCTATTCAGGAGAATAATTCACTTCTAAATTAAGTTGCTGAAAAATTTTGCTGGCCTGGTTTGCCATGCAGTAAATTTTCTTTTCATGGACAAGCATAAAAGACACTCAAATATTATCAAAACAGGAGTGCTGGAGGCCATTTAACTTGCTTTCAATTCATTTGGCTGAATATTCGGGTTGTTCCTTCCAGAACAGATGAAGACATCTTTTAAACAGTAAAATGGGACAACTCATAAGATCTTTGCTCTGGCGCTCTTTTCTTGGGTAGACATGGAGAAAGGAAGCAGAGACCTGCATTAATCATTGGGAAAAATGGAGAGAATCCAGTATTTCTTTTCCACCTTTGAAGTTCTGGGTTTATGGTGTATACTTAATCTAACAAACACAGTAACTGCAGGAACTTCTGAATTAAGAATCAAAGCTCTTTCGGGGCCGGCGTTGTGGCGCAGCGGGTTAATGCCCTGGCCTGAAGTGCCGGCATCCCATATGGGCACCGGTTCTAGTCCCAGCTGCTCTTCTTCCAACCCAGCTCTGTGCTATGGCCTGGGAAAGAAGTAGAAGATGGCCCAAGTCCTTGGGCCCCTGCACCCGTGTGGGAGACCTGGAAGAAGCTCCTGGCTCCTGGCTTCAGATTGGCGCGGCTCTGGCCATTGCAGCCATCTGGGGAGTGAACCAACAGAAGGAAGACCTCTCACTCTCTGCCTCTCCTCTCTCTGTGTAACTCTAACCTTCAAATAAATAAATAAATCTTAAAAAAAAAAAAAGAATCAAAGCTCTTTCATAAAACTGTGGCTTTCAAAACTCTGTTAACTTCATATATCATGATGCTGATCCAAGTTTTCCCAGGAGAACCCTAGAACAATAAAAGTATCATCTTTGTTCCAAAGAAAAGTGCAGGTGTATATACATACAAAACATACAGAAAGCCTAAAGTCATATAAATAATTTTTGTTAGGCATTTTCTGTACTCTAGTCACTACTCATCTACTCGCAACAATCTGTGAGAAGTCTTCAAAAAGTTCAAGGAAGATATCATATTAAAAAACCATTTCTTGGGGCTGGCGCCATCGCTCACTTGGCTAATCCTCTGCCTGCAGCGCTGGCATCCCATATGGATGCCAGTTCTAGTCCCGGTTGCTCCTCTTCCAGTCCAGCTCTCTGCTGTGGCCCAGGAGGGCAGTGGAGGATGGCTCAAGTGTTTGGGCCCCTGCACCCGCATGGGAGATCAGGAGGAAGCACCTGGCTCCTGGCTTCGGATCAGTGTAGCATTGGCTATAGCAGCCATTTGGGGAGTCAACCAACAGAGGGAAAACCTTTCTCTCTGTCTCTCTCTCTTTGTCTATAACTCTACCTGTAAAATAAGTAAAAAAAAAAAAATTCTTCACCCAAATAAACTTCATCCCATATTTCCATGAACTTCTCAAAGTTTCCTCATAGCATTATCATAATATGCAAGTGAGTTCAGATTAACAGGGATCATGAGAAGTACTAAAGTGATATTAAAATACTCCTACACTATATGTGAAGGGTAAGAAGAGATCTGCTAAAACAAGAAAGAATGGAAAATAGTTCAATGTTGAAGCCCCAAACAAAATGAATAAGCATGCCCAATGCTTAAAATAATCTGACGCCTGAATGTCTAGACCAAATTTACCAGATTGCACATTTTTCCTCTGCATTGTTCTTGTTACCTCTCTGCAAATTTCATCCTTCAAACTCAAGCTCATTATGCTTGGACTCTGTAACACTCTGCTGATTCTCATCCCAGTTCTTGATTCTCCTGCATTCCCTCATTAATCTCCTTTCAGCTCACAACTGCACAAAATCACTTGGACTTGGTTCTTAGTCCTTTTTGTGTTCTGTTGTAAACTCATGTACTCACAGACTTAACCGTTTCCTTCTGGACAGTGATGCCCAGCATGAACCAACCATAGCCTTCTTTCAAAGTGCAGGTGCTCCTGGAGCCTACTTCGATATCTTCCAAAGTCAGTATCCTTCCCTGATTTCCTTATATCCATTGTCAACAGTATCACAATTTGTCCAGTAACAAAGGTACTGAACCTCAGTCATTGTTGTTTCTTGCTTCTACCTCATTTCCCCACATCCAGACAGCAAAAGCTTATTCTGTCTCCTTTGTGGTATTGTTTGATTCTGTCCTTGCCTTTCAACCCCAAAGTACCCCAACTCAGCCTTTATTCCCTTATACTGCCACTGTTATAACATTCTTTGGGAAATCCTTCATGCTTTTCTCTTTAAAATACCTGCTGTCAATATGGGCATTTGGTCTACTGGTTTAAGACATCAGTTAGGATATCTGTGTTCCATATCAGAGCACCTGGGTTCAACTCCTGGCTCTGGTTCCTGATTCCAGCTTCCTGCTAACGCAGACCCTGGGAAGCAGTAGTTGATGACTCAAGTAACTGGGTTTCTACCATCCCCATGGGAGACCTGAATTGATTTCTGGGCTCTGGGCTTTGGCCAGCAGTTGCTACAGACATTTGGGGAGTGAACTAGTGGATGGGAATTCTTTGTCTCTCTGCCTTACAAATTAAAAATAACTAAGTAAATAGATAAAATAGGGGCAGGCAGTATGGTGTAGAGTTTAAAGCTACTACCTGAAAGAAAGCAGAGGAGGATGGCCTACATGCTTGGGCCCCTGCACCTGTGTAGGAGACCCAGAAGAAGCTCCTAGCTCTTGCTTTGGCCTCACTCAGCTCCCGTCACTGCAGCCATTTGGGGAGTGAACCAGTAGGTAGAAGAGCACACACACTCTCTCTCTGTAACTCTGACTTTTAAATAAATAAATAAATAAATAATCTTTTTAAAAAATATATAAAATACCTGCCATTAAATATACCAATAAATCTAATTTAAAAAATCACTTTTGTCATGTTGCAATCCTTTCTTATCTCCTTTTCTCTCTAGGATAAGGCCTTTAGTCTGTTATGGTCTCAGTTTGGCTCCAAATTTCTTTTTTTTTTTTTTAATCTCTTACTACTCCCCAACAGGGATGATCTTCTGGAACTCAGTTGGCCTCTATGGTCCTTCACTGGTCTCAAATCAGCTTGGCCCTTTACACATGTAGCACTATATATAATTATTTAACTTTTTATATGTGTTTATCATGTATTTTCATCTAAAATTTGGACTCCTTGTGACAAAGAATAGGATTATATTTTCCCCAACACACTATTATAGATACTCAGTAAGCACTGTGCACAAGTAAGGTCTTCAAAAAACATTTGCTTAATGAATGAATGACCTTCTGAGAAGTATCCAGAAGCATGAACCCAGTGCATTCCAGAACACACTGTTGTGGTAAAGTGGCGTTAGCCCTAATTTTACTGACAAGTAGCAGTTTTTCTGCTTTGGCAATTGCTAAATAATTTTCATGGGTCAAAATTTTCTCTTATTTTCCTGTGTGGTCAGTCACTGCAGCCCATGTAGAAAATACAGAACACTTTTGAAATGAAACAATCAAAATAACATTGACATTTGATTTCCAGCCAATCTGTGTGTAGCTGTTACTGTTTTATGCTTGCTTTGGGACAAAACCTTGGCAATGAAGTGCCCAGAAAGAATGTAAGCAGATAATGTAAACAAGGTCCATTTCTGAAACATAACTTCATCCAATGTTCTTGTGGTTCGTATTTCCCACTTGTATCTCCAGTCATTCTGCATTCTATAAATTACAATATGTAATTGCATTATCACTGGGAAACTGAAATATAAACAATGACTTTTGTTTTCTCTGCCATCTTCTGAAACTGGTTCTAAGTAGAACCTTTTTCAACCACAAAAAAGAAAAGTACCTTGTCTTGCAGAGTATTTAATTATTTCCCTGATCTTGGCTTAAATGGGCACTGAAAGGAACATTGCTTAAGGAGAGAATGTCAATCAGCCAAGTTCTTCTGCCCTAGGAACCATTTATATATACATTAAACCAGACCACAGCCAGTGGGCTTGATTGAGGGAGTGAAGTTATTGGAATATAATGGTGATATTAAAACTTAAAAGTTCAAGTAAACACATCCGGGACCATGAGAGTTTTGTAAACTACAACTGGCAGGAGATCACACAGTTTGGCTTCACATTAATCTGAAATTTCTAAGACATTTTCCATTTTTTTCCTCCTGGGGTTTGGAATCACCATCGTTCATGCAAACCAGAAACAGACCTGGCTACCTGACAAATCGCTGGCTAGTCACTCTCTTTTCAGATTTCTAAAGATAGTGAAGCAACAGAAAGCTATATTGCTATTTTATACTAACTGAAACCAAAAGTTAAGGTCTTTTGTTTTCATTTTTTGAGGGAGGGGTTATAGGGAAGCAGTAAAGCAAAGCACTGGGAGGGGGAATGATTTTTTTTTTCAATTTGTCTAAAGATTTTTTTAAGAATATCAGTATAAATATAAAGTAGTCTTTAAATCAAATACAAGTGTACTTCAAAAAGTTCACAGAAAGCAGAATTAAAGATAAGTTTATTTTGGTGCAGAAACTTTAAAAATCCATGCAGTCTTTTTCCTAATACATATTTTTAATTTGCTTTTTTAGTATAACACCTATGTGTGAATTTCACAATTTTTTAACCAAAATAAACATATTTTAATTCCATTTTCCATCAACTTTTTTAGTATCCACAGATAGTGCCAGTCAGCACACTGCTTGCACTGGATGTCAACACTGTCAATGGTAAAAGCAATGCAGGCAGGAGTAGGGCTTCTGAGAGGCTTTGCTATGCTTTATTTCTCAAACTTTCAGGACTAGTGCCTCCCCCTACTCAAGCAGCTGCAAAGTCATGGGTCAAGGTCAGCTGAAAATTGGGTACTAGGAGGAAGGACAGCACAGGGCAATAATGGCAGGGTAAGGAAAAGGACTGGAAAAGGAAACATCAGTGCAAGGGATGTAGTCTAGGGACAGGCTGGACAGGAGATGTGGAGAAAGAAATCAAGCACAGAAGCTCAGAAGCAGAGCTCCAAGTTTCTCCTAGAAGTTGAGACTTACTGATTACTTGAGAATATAGAAGGGCAAAGAAAGTAGCTATATGAATCAGGTGTTTGGGAGGCACCAGAGAGACTAAGTCCCATAAAAATAAAAGGAATCCCTCTTGTATTTTTTTTCTTCTGAAGACTCATATTTTACTATTCTTTTCCTTAAAGCTTCAGAAGCAATCATTAGGTATTCCTTTATATTGGAGGAAAAAGAAAACCATGCTAAGATCTTGTGTTTCTTTAACAGTAAGTTTAAAATCTGAGCAATTACCCTGGCATCTCATGCAGCACATTTGTTCTTCATCAGCATCTCATTCCCCTATTTTCCCCCTTGCATAGTTCACATGACGACGGAGCCCAGCACCTCACATTTCTAGGATAGAATATTCATAAAATGTACATATAAACTTGGGAAACACACATAAGTAGCTCAAAAGAGGAAAAATTCATGTTCCAATTCTCTCACAGTTCTTTACAATGTATCGTTAACTCTAGAGGCATATATTTGCTTTACTCTATTGATAAAAAGTAAGTATTAGAAAAATTTTAACTGATTTAGAAATGCCAGGAGATATCAGTGATGATTTTCAAAAATTTAAAATCAGTTCATATTTTTCTTAGTTTAGCTTCAGGTAGCTTTCTTAAATTTTTTTTTTTTTATTGAATCCACATGGACAGTATTAACTTACTTCTTTGATTAAAAACAGAAAAACATATACTTTTCTCCTTAGCTTAATGTTTTGAAAAATGCATTAAACTACTATAAAGGTTATGAGGCCAGCCTTAATTTGGCTTCTTTGTTCATGTAATTGCAATTTCATATATCAGAATACTATGTTGCAAGATATTCTCTAATGACCAGCTTTTTTTCTGTTCCCATTTAGAAACCAACAGGAAAAAATCACACACACACACACACACACACACACACACACATACACACACACGTATATGGAAAATATCTTAGAAATTTTAGATTTATGTGAAGCCCAACTCAGTGCTCTTCAGCCAATTGTAGTTCACAAAAAC
This sequence comes from Oryctolagus cuniculus, assembly GCF_964237555.1. Lineage (NCBI taxonomy): Eukaryota > Metazoa > Chordata > Mammalia > Lagomorpha > Leporidae > Oryctolagus > Oryctolagus cuniculus. Next base: position 67,270,090 of record NC_091442.1, read on the forward strand.
TCTCGGGACCGGCATTGTGGCACAGTGGGTAAAGTCATATGAGCGCCAGTTCTAGTCCCAGCTGCTCTACTTCCAATCCAGCTCTACGCTATGGCCTGGGAAAGCAGTGGAAGATGGACCAAATCCTTGGGCCCCTGCACCCATGTGGGAGATCAGGAAGAAGCTCCTGGCTCCTGGCTTCAGATCGGCGTGGTTCCAGCTGTTGCGGCCATCTGGGGAGTGAACCAGTGGATGGACGACCTCTTTCTCTCTGTCTGCCTCTGCCTCTCTGTAACTCTGCCTTTCAAATAAATAAATAAATCTTAAAAAAAAAATACTTTCATAGTCCTGGATGTCTTTACTTGAACTTTTTGTGTATATATATATATATATATATATATATATATAGTCATCTTCATGGTTAGATTTTTAAGGCCCAAAATTTAGGGGATTAATATTGCTTGCAAAAGATTCAAAGAACAGTCATCTCTTCTATAATTTTTTTACACTAGTCATTGCCTAGAATATACAAAATATAACACACTTGGTTCTTTGAATCTTCTAAGCTTTTCCAGTTATTTGCTACTTACAAATTGTTACACATCATTCATCTGTTTGAGAAAAAGAGAAAATGGGGCAGAATGAAGCAATTTTCTGCAGAACACTGATGACAAAAATGCATAAGCTGAAAACTGGATAGATTAATGTGGACAACTTCAAATATCACCCGAAGCCCACAACATCTCTAAGTAATTCCTTTAAAAGTCCCTGGTTTCTCTCTTCTGCAACAGAGAATTCCTTAGTATCCCCAAAGTTCTCCACTCCATTCCTGATGTCTTGTCTCAGCTGATGTCAATTATCTTATTCAAAAAGGAAAAAGATTACTAGATGGGAATTATTTCAACTCTCCTTCTAACCTTCTACAAATAGTCCATCCACACCCAACCCCGCTTCCTTCCTTTAACCCCTGAGGCTGACCCCACCAATTAGATCATCTTCCCTCATGAACACTAAGGTGATGAAAACATAAAAATCCCCACCTGCCCCTACCTACCTGACAATGTTTCTAGAAACATCTACACTCATGGCTTCAATGTTCTTGCCCATCAGTTTTACTACAGTATGGTTTTTGCCCCCATCAGTACCCAAAGTCTTCACAGTCCAGTGAGCACTTTTCTACCTTTATCTCTCCTGTAATGTCTGTAAGAATTTATTAGAGTCTGTGGGGAGCAACTGGGAGCAACTCGGACTAGACTAAGTTACTGGAATTAAGACTTATTCTATGCATCTGCTTTCCCACAATATGGCACTGAGAAGGGAAACAGCTTCTACACAGCTGCCTCCAGTTCAACCAATAAACTGTGGGACCTGCTCCTGATTGGAGGAGAGCAGCGTACTCGGCGTGTGGGTAGCAGAGTTGGGATTGGTGGAAGAGGACTATAAAGGAGGAGAGAGACGGCATGCACCAGGAACATCTAAGGGGAACATCTAGCTGAAGGAACACCTGTGCAGCCCCCGAGAGAGCCGGCCGGCGGTGTGCCGCTCCCTCGCGGAAGTGGGGAATGTGGCAGGGGGAACCGCCCTTCCACGGAGGTGGAAGGGACGGTAGCCAACCTGGGAAGAACCAGCAGCAAACCCGGGGAGGGCCGAGCAGATGAAAGAACAGCGCAGGGTCCTGTGTCGTTCCTCCACGAAGACGGGGAGCGACATAATGGTGCCGTGACTCGGATATGAAGCCTAGGCAGGGTTTAGTGTCGTTCCTCCATGAAGAGGGGGAGCGACATAATGGTGCCGTGACTCGGATAGGAAACTTAGGAAGGAAGAAATGGGAAAATACCGGAGAGAGAGACTAGCAAACAGCCTAGGGAAAAGCCGGACGGAAAAGGTGCCAGAAGAAGCTATTGAAAGTCTAGGCATAGACTCGGATACGGACTGTGGGAAAGAAGTTAGGATTTAAAGTGAAAGCAAGAAGAAACTTAGACTCAGATACAGACTGCAGGTTGAAAGTGAAAGTGAAACCTATAAGAAACTTAGACTTGGATACGGACTGTGGGGAGAGGCCAGGAGAAATGAGGGAGGAATATTGTTGGAAGAAAACTTAGGGAAACATACCGGGTAGAGAAAAATGTTAGGGAGGATGAAGCCGCGAGTGCAGGCTGAGGCGGAGACGGAAGCCATCTTGGAATTCTTCAAGTCAGCCCGGGGAGCAAGAGGCGAAGATCTGGAACCAGAGGCAGAGACTTGGGCCACCAGGTTGGAATTCGCCAGGTTAGTCCGGGGAACTTGGATTGAATGCTAGTGGCGGAAACGTGAGCTGGGGCTGTGTGACTCGCGGAGGCTGCCACGCGCAGAGAGAGCGTGCGGGGCACAAGTAGATAGGGAACGCTGGGCTGGTGCGAGGCCGTGGTGCGGGCGCGAAGCCGGGAAGCCGCGCAGATGAGAGAAGCTGGCTGAAGCGGCTCAGAGCCAGGAAGCCGCCGAGAAGCCGCCGAGAAGCAGCCTCGGGGCGGGCGCCGGGATGCCGCAGGGATAAGAGAAACAGAAGTCTAGAAGTGAAATGAGAGAAATAGAAATGCTGGTAGATAGAAGTAAAATAGGGGAAATAGGAATGCCCGGAGATAGAGAAATAGAGAAAGGCCTCCCCACAACACAGCAATGAGAAGGCTTGGATTCGGTCTGCCTGATTAGTAAGGCGGTAAGCACCAGCAGGCAGCTCGACCAGAGTATGAGCTGCAGGTCACCGAAGATAGGCACGAACCAACACTAATAAGTCTCCCCACAATACGGAAATGAGAAGGCTTGGATTCGGTTTGCCTGATTGCTAGGGCTTGTAAGCACCTGCAGGCAGAGCAGAGCATGCGCTGCAGGGCACCGAACACAGGCACGCATCAGCGCCTAAAAACCTCCTCACAACATGGCAAAGAGAGGACCCGGATTCGGTTTGCCTGATTGATAGGACTTGTAAGAACCTGTGGGCAACTCTAGCAAGCAGAGCAGAGTGTGTGCCACGGGCCACCGAAGACAGGCGCGTATCAACACCAAAAATAAAAAGAAAGGGGGATCTGTGGGGAGCAACTGGGAGCAACTCGGACTAGACTAAGTTACTGGAATTAAGACTTATTCTATGCATCTGCTTTCCCACAATATGGCGCTGAGAAGGGAAACAGCTTCTACACAGCTGCCTCCAGTTCAACCAATAAACTGTGGGACCTGCTCCTGATTGGAGGAGAGCAGCGTACTCGGCGTGTGGGTAGCAGAGTTGGGATTGGTGGAAGAGGACTATAAAGGAGGAGAGAGACGGCATGCACCAGGAACATCTAAGGGGAACATCTAGCTGAAGGAACACCTGTGCAGCCCCCGAGAGAGCCGGCCGGCGGTGTGCCGCTCCCCCGCGGAAGTGGGGAATGTGGCAGGGGGAACCGCCCTTCCACGGAGGTGGAAGGGACGGTAGCCAACCTGGGAAGAACCAGCAGCAAACCCGGGGAGGGCCGAGCAGACGAAAGAACAGCGCAGGGTCCTGTGTCGTTCCTCCACGAAGACGGGGAGCGACAGAGTCAACTTGTCCTTCTCTTTTTTTGACTTCCACATAGCAGCCTCTCTGTGAGTTTTCTTTCCCCTTCTACGGTCACTCTGTCTAGTCACCTTCACATGCTTCTCTCTATATAAGTGTTCCTTTAGAACACTGAGTATGGGCCTATGCACCCTTAAAGAATCATAGCTTTTGTGCTCACATGCATATAAGTATTTTTCGGGGAGAGTGGACTCTAGCTTTCATCATGTTCTGAAAGGAGCCTCTGACTAGCAAAAATTCATAATCACTTCCATAAGTATTGATGCTTCCAGGACCAACTGCTGGCCTGTGCTTTGCTTCTTGCTTCTGCTCTCTTCTTAGGGGCCTCTTATCTAGCTCCATGACCCCAATGTGTATCTGTATTTCAGTGACTTCCAAATTTTTATCTCCAGTTTTCACATTTATTCTATGCTATAAATATTTTTACTTCTTTATTAATTTTATTTGAAAGGGAGAGAGAGAGGGGGATAGAGAGATATCTCCCATCCCCTGGTTCACTCCCCCAAATGTCCACAAACACTGCAACTGGGCCAGGCTGAAGCCAGGAGCTGAGAACTCCTGGATCTTCCATGTGGATGGCAAGAAAACAACTACTTGAGCCACCAGCTGCCTTCCAGAGTTACCAGCATGCACATTTTCTAGAGCTGGGAGCAGAACCAGAACTTAAATCCAGGATCTCTGATATGAGATGCACATGTCCTGAGTGACACCTTAACTGTTGAGACAAACACTTGCCTTGGAACTCTAGATTTACAATGACATGTAAATCTTTAAAAAAATTTTTATTTTATTTATTTGAAAGACAGAGCTAGAGAGAGAGAGAGAGAGGTAGAGACAGAGAGAGAGAGAGAGTTCTTCCATCTGCTGATTCATCATCTAAATGGCCACAATGGCTGGAGCTGAGCCGATCTGAAGTAACACTTGACAGTAGGGACTCCATTTTGGAGCACTTGAGACTTAATTTCTGGGAAAGTGCCCCACCACCATGAAACTCTGGTCTGAAACTATGATCTAAAACAGTAGGACAATAGCAGTCCACTACATCACACTTGGCAGAGCATAGAAACCCCCTAGCATGATCGCTCAAGCTTGGAAGTCGATAGGCTACACCTGGGTTAATGATAAAAATGTAATTTGTCTATGTCCTACATATGATTAAAACCAGTACCTGATTAATGTCACGATTATAATTGGAATTGTTAAGATTGTAACTGGTATTGTCAAGATTATAATTGATACTAGTTTTGCATAGGTTTTAGGTCAGCTTGACCCTGGTAACCATGTATTCCTCCCTGTTCCTAGCAACCATGAATTCCCCTCCCGATTTTGTGGTTTTTGCCTTTATAAACTCTGTTGTTTTGGGCTTCAGGGTCGAGAGTTCCTTAGGGCATGAGCCCACTCTCCACTGCCGGCAATAAAGGACCATCAAATTTTATCAATGTGTGGAGATCCTTTGTTTGCAATCGCTCAGGTACAACAAATTCAAAGCCAAGAGCCAGGAGAAAGGAGCCAGGAGCCAGGAGCTTCTTCCAGGTCTCCCACGTGGGTGCAGGGCCCAAGGACTTGAGTCATCCTTTGCTGCTTTCCCAGGTGCATTAGCAGGGAGTTGGATAGGAAGTGGAGCAGCCAGGACTCAAACTGGTGCCCATATGGGATGCCAGAGCTGCAGGCTGAGGCTTTAACCCACTGCGCCACAGCACTGGTCCCTCACCTGCATTTCTTAAGATAGCACTATACACCTGATTACCAAAGTTATAAGCTTGACAGTGTTTGCAGACTCCCAAATTCTTCATCACTACCCACCTCCACAAACTTGCACTGATTTCTCAGATCCATTCCTTTCTTTCCCTTTCTACTATTACTGCCCAAATTCAGACACTTCCATCCATGATCTTGCAATTGTCCCCTAAACTTACTCCCTAGTAACTCATGCCTTCCAGATGTATCCCATGTAATCTATTCAAGTTATTGCCTAGTGTTCTTTTGTAAAACCAACTTTACCACATCACTGCCTTCACTTAAAGCTCTTAGTGGTTTCTAATCACAAGGAAGAGTTGGGTTGCGGCTTTACATCCAGCTCTGTCCACACCATGCCTCACGAGTCTCTGATTGAGCCAGAGCCAACTTCTAGCTCACTGAATTACCATGCTGTCATGAATCCCACTCCCTACTCTGCACCTGGAATGTCCACTCTGCCCCTGTCCACCAAGCAAACTTTGGCTTACCTCTTACAGCTCGATGGAATGTTACCTCTCTGGTAAAACTCTCCTTGCTCCAGATGCTTTCCTGTCCATTCTTCCTTATCTTTAATGTTGAACTCACATTAAGTCTGTTCACTTGTCTCCATTAGACTCTCCACTATGAAAGGAACTCTGGCATTCTTGTTCAAATCCCTAGTGACTAATAGATTCGGTGGGAGGGAAAGGGGCTCAAAAACTGCTTGTAAAAAATGAATGTAAATTTTGAGTTAAATTAGTTATATCCTTAAAAATAGGTCTTACTTTTTATAATGACTTTAAAGAAAAGTTATTAACATCTAGAGGTAGATACTAACATTTTTATAGATGAAATAACCACACCCAAGATTGTTTCAAATATTACAGGAGGGGAAGGAGAAACAAGATGGGCCATGAATGAATAATTCTTGAATCTGAATGACAGATGAGAGTTCATTTTTATTTTGTCTATATTTGCTATAGCTATATATTTGTAAATTTTCACAGTAAAAAGATTTTCAAAATAAGAAAAACATCTCATAGTGGCATCCTTGTTGAATGAATAACCTTTGATTCCCAAAGAATAACAAATCCCAAGTTATCTGATACCTGTGTGTGTACCAGTTTTTTGATACTCATTCTCATTGGCTTAGATTTATATGGAAATATTTCTAATGACAAAGACAAAGACAGTGTGTTCAACAAAAGCATTGGCTGATGTTAGTAGTGCTTATCGCATACATATATTGCTAAGTACAGTACTAGGCAGGGTCAGAGCTACAGAAGAAGTCTGAATTCCTATCTTTGAGAAACTCTGATTATAATACTATTCACCTCAACCTTCTAAGAAGTAAGGATTTCTGCTTCTGTTTCAATTACATTCAATATTTTATCTCACACAACCAATTTCCTGTATTGTAGTTTGAATAAAAAAAAAGATGAGGTAAAATGTTACTTTTGTTAAATTACACTGTTCTTATAGTTCCAAAAACGTTTCTTTTCAGTTTTATATCTGTTTTTTTATTTTTATTCAAAAGAGAGAGAGAAATAGGGACACATCTTTCATCTGCTGATTCACTCCCCAAATGCTCACAACAGATGGGGCTGAGCCAAACCAAAACCAGGAGCTCAGAACTCAAGGCCTCCCCTGTGAGAGTTCAAGTTCTTTGAACCATCACTTGCGCCCCCCACCCCCCCATGCATGCATTAGCAGGAAGCTGAAACTGGAATCCGAAGCAAAGCTGGGACTCAACCCAGGTCCTCTGATACGGAATGCCAGCAGCCCAAGAAGCATCAAATTCTCACCCTCCAAAAACATGTTGGTTTTCCAACATCTTATGTTGGTTTCCAGACATCTTATCTTGCCTTTTACCTTAGGAATCAATTTTGACCAACAATTATGATCAAGGCAAAAGCTTTGAAGTATTAATTCTAATTAATTAATAATAAAACCTTTTCCAAATTGAGACATAAACAGATGCCACATAAACAGAATGAGTTACTCTATTTAGTTGATCTTGTTAATTTCTTCTTTCATTCATTCAGTAAATATTTACTAAGCACTTTTTTCCTTTAAAAAAAAAAGTATTTATTTATTTGAGAGACAGAGAGAGAAGGAGAGACCAAGAGAGACAGAGAGCTCCCATCTGCTGCTTCATTCCCCAAATGCCAGCAACAGCTGGGAACCGGTCAGGGCTGACACTAGAAGTTGGGAACTCAATCACTATATTCCTAAATCTGTATATATGAAATACATGAAATTTGTATATCTTACAATTTAAAATAAATCCAGGTCTTGCATGTGAGTGGCAGGAACTCAATTATTTGAGCCATCACTGCTGCCTCCCAATATTCACAGGAAGCTGTAGTCAGGGGTCACAGCCAGGACTTGAACCCAGGTACTCTGACTGGGACATGGGCATCTTAACTGCTCTGCTAAAAATCCACCCAGCTGAGAACTTTCAATATGCCAGGAACTGCTGTAAAGTGCTGGAGATGCAGCAGGGAATTAAAGAGGTAAAGTCTCGTAGATCTTTTCATGAGGTGAAGAGTAAAACACCTAATTTTTAAAAAAGTATTTAAAATGGACATATATCAAGCAATGATCAGTACTATGTGCAAGAATAAGGCAGAGAAAAATGACAGAGAATAAGAACAGGCATGGTCCAGGGATGATGTTCCAGAGAGAACTGACAAGCAAGGAAGACTGCCTGGAGGAAATGACATTGTACTAGAGATTGGCATCAAGTGAGGGAGCAAATTCTGCAGCTTCTGGAGGAAGAGCACCCCAGCACGGACAATAGTTAATGCCAAGGCACTCAGGTGGGAACATGTGTGGCATGTGCACGGGACAGCAGGGAGGCCTGTGTGGGTGCGGTGCCAGAGTTATAGCATCCAGCGGAGGTAAGCATTGCCTTATCACAGGCAGTCACATCACTGCACTGGAGGACGCCAGGGAAGAGTCCATAATAACAAATCTGTCCCTACATGAAACACCGTAGGTGACATCCACGCCCTGCCACTTACCTCTTGTCTCCCTTTTCCACGCTCCCCACTGGCATGTCAGCCCTCCTGCGGGAGCCTCCAGAGGCAGCCTGGTGAGGAGTCAACCAGTTGCCTTCCGAACTGCAGCAGAGGGAGGGATGGGCTCTTAACTTTGAATGACTTTGAATGACAGAAGGATATTTTAATGGCTCATATGAGATTAATCTTGCACTAAAGTGATCAAAGGACATTTTATTATCTCAGGTTGACAATTGAAGTTCCAGGATTCATCCATAGACCCAAGAAGGAAGCAGCCCCGGGTGGCAAGTGTGCAGAGCTGCCATGAGACAGAGTAAAGACTGTTCTGTGTGATTACACCCAATGTCACTTTGCTTATTTGGTGTAATAGTTTTAAGCCCTTAGATCCTTGAAGAAGGATTTTTAAAAGACCAAGAGCAGGCAGAAGATTTTCCATTTCTAATGTTAGCCAATCTTGCAGTCTTTGTTTTTTCCCCACTAAAAACATGCCGGAGTGTTAGGGCAAAGCGGAACACTCCTTTATTGCTTTTTACTTGTTATATTAAGTTACACATTAGCTTTCTCATTTCTGAGAATTATTTCCCGTAAGTGCTTTAGTGCTTGCAATTCCTGTTCCTAGATGTGTATCTAGTTAATACTAATGACTCTCTTCTGAAAGCCCAGTGAATGACAGTACTTTACAGTCAAAATAAATGGTTATGAGGCAAATGTGAGCAGACACCGTAGTTAGTCTAGCTGATTCATTAAAAAAAAAAAAGACACATTAAAGCTGAATCAACTGTCATCTTTTAGTGATGACTGTTGGTCTGATGTGATGAGAGAAAGTTCACGCACGTGGATGGGCTGACTTGGCTCCTGGATGGTCTGGAACATCGTTAACTCATACAGACTGATTCTGGCTTCAGTTCAAACTTGCAAGCCTTTGTTCTTGGGGCTCAGAGGATGGCTTTGAAGTTCAGGATAAAGCTCTTCTAACACACCATTACCAAAGAATAACCTTTTGATTATGATCTCATGAAAGTATAATCAATAACTTACATAAGTTAAAACCGTGGCAAATAGTGACGGTCCTGTAATTGGACCTTTATGAATTCCATATGTTACCATCTGCATCAGCTAGCAGCCCTGCATAATACACATATCTCTTCTCCAAACACAGCTGCTGAACTTTCTTAAAAGGCTATGAAACTTTTCAGAGCTACTGTCAGCCCTGAACTCTTCAGACGCCTATGTCTGGGTGTGGGTACCTACAGGGCAGGATTTTTTGGAGTGCTTAAAAGGATAAATATTTTCCCTAAATCTAATAGACAGTCATTTGTGCAAAGTCATTTAATCAAAGTCAGTAATACTTTTTTTTTTACTTAATTGTGTGGCTTTTGTGCTTTTAAAAAGAAAAAGTACCAGGGAAAAAGATTTTTCCAGTAAATCATTGTTTAAAACATAAATGAAAATGTATTCATTTAGCAAAACTATTCTCTCATGTGAAGTTCTCCAATGACTAGCAACTGGCTAGGAAGCCATTATGTCATTATTTATGTTATTAAGACTTGTTTTTGTTCTCTCTTCATGTCTCCCCCCACCTTCTTTGCCCTTCTCTCTCTCTCTCTCTCTTTCTCTCTCCCTCCCTCCCTCCCTCCTTCCCATTAAATTAATTATATTATTAGCAAATTAGAAATGCTTAGCATAGCCCAACTGCCTTCACTTTGGGAGGAAGGGAAGAAACAAGCATAAAAAAAAAAAAAGGGATTTGAGAAGAAAAGTATTTAACCCAGAGTCACAATAGTGAAAACACAAAACCAACAGAATATTCTGATCTTCTAAGACAGCAAAGAAGTCTGAACTGAAGAACACTTGACGACAGAATAAATGACATCTAAGGAAAGATCAATCCCATCTTTTTTGACTAAACATCAGATCTTTAAGGAGAGATGAGTGCATAAGGCCAAAATCAATTAATTAAGTGGAAGGACATCAAAGGAGTTATTTTTGCATCTTGGCCCCTTCTTCCAAAATAACTGTTACAATCCCCTTTTTCCCTAGTGTCACCTGTTATCATGGGGCGGTTCCTAGTCATCATGGATATTTTTCTTTTGGAACACATTTGAAAGTTGCCTGAACTAATTTCTAGCAAATGTCCATACCTGGAGATTTCTTACTTGAAAACAGCAATGCTAAAGTGACGTTTGTGGCTCTCCTGTAACCATATAGAACCCCTCCACTTGTAAATACGTTAAAAGCTTCCAAAATTAGAATTACTAATTAACAGTGCATTCATTGTAATGCACACATCAGAAATATAATATCTGTACCATATCTCATTTGACTCTAATTTCTAAAGACAGATACTATAACTATTAAATAGTCTATTGTTATGGTCCAGTTTATTTTATAAAAGTAAATACTTTACACACACAAAAAAGAGAACAACAAAGACCAATAATACCAAAGAGGAGAAAGATGAGGCTTTTAAATATTTCCAGTCGAGAAGTTTGAAAAGAAAACATCAGGGGCTGGTGTTGTGGTGCAGCAAGTTAAGCTGCTGCCTGCAAGGCAGGCATCCAGTCCAGCTCCCTGCTAATGTGCCTGGGAGAGCAGCAGAAGATGGTCCAAGTAGTTGGGCCCTTGCCACCTGCATGGGAGACCTCGATGGGTTTCTAAGCTCCTGGATTTCGCCTGGCTCAGCTCCAGCTATTGTGGCCATTTAGGGAGTGAACCAGAGGATGCAAGTGTGCTCTCTCTCTTTCTGTCTCTCAACTGTGCCTTTCAAGTAAATTAATTAATTAGTTAATTAATTAAAAGAAAGAAAATATCAGTGAACTTATTAGGGTCCCCAGTAATGACAGAGACTAATAAGCCACATAGAGAAAAAAGTGGGTCAATAAAAAAACTGCATGACACAAATCAGCAAGACTAATGTGTTCTGAATCATGGTTTGATGAATGTCTGGAAACTAAAAGGCTCTGAAAACTGGATCTCTTTTATTCAGTTTTTGAAAGAAAAAAATGACACTAGGAATCATAGACAAGTCAGCATCAATGTTACTTATCATAGCTCATTTAATATCTAGAAAAACAACTTAGACAACATAAAATCACAAGAAGCAAGCAGTTGTTGGTACCAGAATAAAGTGATGTCCTTCCTCAAAACAGAAGAAGGAAACAATTGACAATGTTTACCTTTAGTTCAAAATCATACCCTTCCCACATGGCCTACTTCCTGACAAAAATGGGAACTCTAGCCTTATCGCTTCCATGGGATGACTAGATAGTGAATATAAGACCTATCCGCAAAGATCAATGTGTTTCAGCCTGATGTATACATTGGGTAGTGTTTCATTCGGGTTAGTCTTGGAAAGCAATCTATTATACACTCTTATTAGTGACTCTGATAGTCACAAAAGCTGTAGGCTCTCTTAATTCTACCCTGGAAGACAGAAGTATCAGTGTTCTTTATTAATGACATTTTTAAAACTAGAAAAACATTAGCAAAGATAAGAAGACTGAGGTATGGGGCTGGCATTGTGGCACAGCAAGGTAAGCTGCCCTGCAATGTCAGCAGCCCACATAGGCACTGGTTAGAATCTCAGCAGCTCCACTTCTGATCCAGCCACCTGTCAATGTACCTAGGAAAGCAGTTGAAGATGGCTCAAGAACTTGAGCCCCTGCCAACTATGTGAGAGACAGTATAGAGTTCCTGGCTCCTGGAAATGGGGCTAAGCCTTGGCCATTGCAGGCATTTGGGGAGTAAACCAGAGGTTGGAAGATACATTTCCTTCCTGTTTTTCCCTGTCTCTGTAATACCGTCTTATATATTACTCAATCAATCAATCTTGGGAAAAAAGACAACTGAGGTACATAAAGGAACAAAAATCCAGTCACTAAGGATAATGGAGCAATTGAAACTAGGCAAATCAGACCTGGAAAAGTTACAGGTGAATGAGTTAGCAATTTCATGCTGCATATAAAGTCAGCTTGAACATGCAACTTATTGTGGTGTAACATTCTTTTTGCTAAACATTAGATAACTATTATCTACATTATATGGTACCAACAAGTTAGAAGGATTCAGAGAAGTATATTAAAACTTATTGGGGCCAGCACTGTGGCATAGAGGGTAAAGCTGCCACCTGTGGTGCCGGCATCCCATATAGGTACTGATTCGAGACCCGAATGCTCCATTTCCCATCCAGCTCTCTGCTATGGCCTGGGATAGCAGTAGGAGATGGCCCAAGTCCTAGGGCCCCTGCACATGCATGGGAGACCAGGAAGAAGCTCCTGGCTCCTGGCTTCGGATCAGCGCAGTTCTGGCTGTTGTGGTCATCTGGGGAGTAAACCAGCAGATGGAAGACCACCCCACGACCCTGCCTCTCCTCTCTGTGTGTAACTGTGACTTTCAAGTATAATAAATAAATCTTTAAAAAAATAAAAAAACTTATTAATACCATTTACAACTCTTATGAAGATGTGGTTTTAAAAATTAAATATTTTGGTTGATTTCTCTTCCACATTAATTGTTATCTATAATTTTTGATGTGTTTATTTCTTTACATCATTATTGAAACCCGATCTTATATTGATATAAATATTTGTGATGTGGCTGTTGTCCTCAAATCCTTCAAAGTATAACAAAAAGATGTAAGACTTCATTGTAGCATGAAAGATTCTGAGTAGATATAAAGTGTGGACCTTCAAAGTAAAACTCTGGAGAGCCAAAGATGATTGCCTGAGTCCCCACAGAATGTAGTTAAAGATTTACCCTGGTGCTTCCAGTCAGAGGGTGATAACCCTTCCTTCTTTGCTAGTCTAACATTGACCTTAAAAGACTCTTGCACTTATAGGCAGCTCTATTGTCACATTCCCTCCCCACCCCTCCTGTTCTGGACTGGTAAACTGCATATTTCTTTTTCTACTTTTTCCACTCCCAAACCTTATCATTAAAACTCTTTTCTGATCCCTTCAAAGTCACTTTGTTTCAAAAAACCAAATTCGTCCTCAATATTCATTTCTAAATTGTCTTCCTTCCAGAATTGTCTTTCCACAGAACTTTTCTGTCAGCCTTTTTCAGAATCATCTTGGCATTCTCTCATGTATTTCTTTATTTACTGTCTTCTCTAGATTTTATTTGGTTGTCTCATATCACTTTGCATGATTGTTAGAGGAAATTAAAGTTATAAAATTTTTAGTGTCCTAGGGGGTGATGGTGAGGAGAACATGTTCACTAACTGGAAGGAGGGAGGAGAAGGGAGGGGCCGTAGGCCCAGAATTGGTGGATTCTGAGGGAAAGAACTTGTTCCCAGGAAAGAGCCAAAATTCCAAAACAAATTAAGAGAACAACAGAACATAAGGGTTAGAACACATTGTACTACATAATGCCTTTGTTCCTCCATAGGCCAGGGATAAGAGACAAAACCAATCTATGAATACAGGCTTTAGAAAGAAGTTAATAACAGAGCACCTAAAAGGTAACCTGTAGAAGTGAAATTGTCACTATGAGAAGCAATTACTTGAATAGCCTTTGTCCTATCAAGGAACAGTTTATTATTTCATTTATTTATTTATGTATTTATTTATTTTTTTCTACTTGATACAATTGGTTGAACTCTTTACTTAACACAGAACTAATCATAGGTGTATTAAGTCAACTGAAAATAGATCCCAGTTAAAAATAAGAGTGGGAATGAGAGAGGAGCAGTACAATTCAACACACATTCCCACAGACTTACCCCTAAGGGTGAAGCTAAAAACTCACCATGGGACTCCAAATCGCATTAAGCTGGGTGGTACTAATCCCATCTTACGTGATAAAATGATCATATTAAGTGTGGAATTGATCATATAGATAGGGTTAAAAGTCAAAGGGATCACATAAATAAGACCAAGTGTCTGGTAATAACAATTGATAGAATTACAAAGGAGAGAAAGTTCCAACTTGGGAAGCAGCTCTCAGAGCAGACTCATAGAATGACAAATACTCTAAACAGCACTCTGACTTCAGAATCAGCCCCTAAGGCATTAGGAGATGGCTCAAAATCTCATGAGAGCATTTCAGGCATGGAAAGCCAAGACATCATGACAAAAACTGTTCTGCATGAAAGATCTCTGTGAGTGAGACCCCAGTGGAAAGAAGAAGCCATCAAAGAAGGATGTACTTGTCTCTGAAGGGAAGACAGAACTTCCACTTTGCTTATGGCCCTGTTTAAAAAACAATGGAGTTTGTGAACTCAAAAGGCTTCCATAGCCTTGGCAGCTCATGTCAGAGCCTCAGGTGGTCACTGACGTCAAAAATAAGAGTGTTAATTGTTAAATCAACAACAGGAATCATTGTGCACTTACTCTCCATGTTGGACCTCTGTCCTGAATGAGAATTAATGCTAAAACTTGTCTTCAAACTGTACTTTATATGTTGTGTGTCTGTGTGGGTGCAAACAGTTGAAATATCTACTTAGTATAGAGTTGGTCTTCTGTATATAAAGTCAATTAAAAACGAATCTTAATGAAGAATGGAATGGGAGAGGGAATAGGAGGAGGGATGGGAGTGGAAGTGGGAGGGTGGGAATGGGCGGAAGAACCACTATATTCTTAAAAGCTGTATATATAAAATTTGTATTCATTAAATAAAAACCTTCTAAAAAAAAAGAAAGAAGTTAACACAGGGTCAGGTCAACTTTTCAGTCATGTAAAAACAGTGCTTTTTTAAGAAAAGATATATATTTGTTATCTATTAAAAACTATTTTCAACTATGTGAAAATCTGTTATCTGGTAGTTTCTTTTGATGCTGTTGCTCTGTAAACAGGTCAGCACTGTATGCAGTGCCAGCATCCCATATGGGCACCGGTTCCAGTCCTGGCTGCCCTACTTCCAATCCAGCTCTCTGAAAATGGCCTTGGAAAGCAGTGGAGGATGGCCTAAGTGCTTGGCCCTTGCACCCATGTGGGAGACCTGGAAGAAGCCCTTGGCTCCTGGCTTCAGATTGGCCCAGCTCCAGCCATTGTGGCCCTTTAGGGACAGAACATTTCTGTCTCTTCCCCCGTCTGTAACTCTGCCTCTCAAATAATCTTTAATCTTAAAAAAAAAAAAAAAAAAAAAAAAAAAAAAAAAAAAAAGTCAGCCTTTATAAAGCCCACCTAAGGAAAGCCTACCTAAGGTAAACTGGCAGAGCATGACACTTGAGAGCTGGAATAATTCTAGTAGATCAAGTGGGGAAGCTGAGAACCAGGAAGGTTAAGTTGCATTTCCAAAATGTACCCAGTAGGGGCTGGCTCAGCACAACTTTCATCATACCATACCCCCTCTCTACCAAATATTTCCATTGTGTCATTGTCCTGAGCACTCTGCTGGGCAATACGTATTATAGCCAAAATTTAGTATCCAGCCACCCAGCTATTGCTTCAAAATTGAACATTAAAATATGTGTATATGGAGCATTATGGTGTAGCCACTGCTTACAACTCCGGCACTTTACATTGGAGCACCAGTTCAAGTCCTGGCTGCTCTGCTTCTGATTCAACTCCCCAATGCACCTGGGGAAGGCAATGGAAGATGGCTCAAGTGCTTAAGCCCCTGACACCCATGTGGAGTTCCAGTTTCCTGGCTTCAGCCTGGCCCAATCCCAGCTGTAGTTGTCATTTGGGGAGTGAACCAGCAGATGGAAGAGTTATGGAAGAGTCATTCATTCATGGAAGAGTCATTCATTCATTCATTCTCTCTCTCTCTTCTTTCCCCCTTTCTCTCTCTCACTGTCTTTCAAATAAATAAATCTCTCTTTTTTTTTAAAATGTGGGTGTGTTGGACTGGATAACACAAAAACAGATCGATGGACTTCTCCATACTGCACACCAGAAGAGAAACTATAGATAATTTTTCCTCTTCACATTTTATGGGACTGTTGAATTGTGATGTATTGACATTGCACTTTCTTATAGTTGGAAGTCTGAGACAAAGTGGAAAACTGTTCTGTCAGAAACATGCATTCTCTTGCCAGCTCTGTTGCTAACTCTCTGGGAGAAGTTGCTTACCACTGCTGATCCTTTGTTTCCTCATATGAAAAATAGGGTGGTTGAACTAATCTCTAAGATTCCTCCCCTTCTAAGAGTTTGTAATCCTGAGGCAGCCCTTGAGAATTTTTCTAAGGTTTAACACAGAATTCTGAGCACCTGGGGAGAATACAACTCCTTGTGCACACCTATCCAGGTAGAGAATTGATTAGCTCAATAGAGTTAGCTTTCAACATTTCAGCAGAGTAGTTCTGTGCTCTTAGTGACCTGAGATCCAATGAGTTATCCTCTCAGAAACACAAGTAAACCTGGAAATTAAGTGTGCAAATATCCTTGGAGACACACTACTGCCCTTATCAACTTCTGTGTTTTCAAAATGCATAGAGATACTTCGATAACCACTTTAGTAGATAACTTAGAGCAAGCCAATGGGATGGCTGAGAAAGATTTCTCTCCTTCAAACCTACCCATTTCATTTCTGTTTGCCACTATATTCACCACAGGAGATTTTGCTCAAAGAAGCTACATGATGGCTCTTGCCTTTGAAGTGGCTGCAGAAGATGCTCTGTAGCAGGGAGGCTAACAGTTTATAAACAATAATCAGTGTCTGCCTACCAGTGGCACCTCCCCCAACCTTTTTATTCCACAGAAAAGAAATTCAAAGTTAACTGGCATGTCAAAGGCTAAAATACAGAGTATTCACTGGGATAACAAGACTGCTGTTTCAAGTGAAAACAATGCTTCAGCTGCCTGGGTACTTTATCCAGAAACTCTCCTACACTCTCTTCTTCTTCCACTAAGATATACTAGCATGGATATCTTTTTTTTTTTACACAAAAATAATTTTTACCTTTTAATTCCATTTTCCAAGAACATTTTCAAGTACAGCTCTGAGAGCTCTTATTGAACAATCTATATTTTATGAACACCTCTAAAAGTGTTCATTTATTTGTTCAGTTTCCTCATTTTAATAAAAGATAGCAAAAAAAAAAAAAAAAACCACCATTCTTCCTCTTAAAAAGGGCTATGTATATTCCAAACACTGAGGATAATAACTTTAAAATGTGATGCTAATCTACTTCCTAATTCCACTCTGCCTTGATCTATGAAAATTGTGTAAATAATAATACCTATGTGTGTTGGAAGCATATAAAAATATTTAAAGGCCATATATCCAAAAATAAATTCTCCAATCATTGTTATTACCTAACATTTATGGATAATGCACATACATACATACTTGTATATATAACATGCAGAGATACTCACAAATGTTTATTTACTCACATTTATTTAAAATTAGCAGAAAATGTACTTTCTTGTTATATTCAAAAGGGATGACTTATTTTATCACTTAGAAATCATCCACTTGTTTTCTATTTGTAGACTAGAAGTATAATTTGTAATGTGCCATCTGATAAGTCCTATGTTCACAACTAATAATGATCTCTAAGCAAAGCCTCTTACCTTGAAGGATTTAAACAGTCCCATATGGAAAGAGAGAATTATTCACCTACTACTTTCTGATCCCCCACTGCCCCCTACAGTTGGAATTCCCACTGAGATAAACTTGTCATAACTAAACAAAAATGAAGGCACAAATTAGCAACCATCATTACTGCCTGGAAAGCTTCATTTGGAGAATTTTTTTAAAGTCACAAGTGAATACTAAAGGGGACATTCTTCTTGCATAATCTTCACAATTCTGCTGGAATTATGGAAAAACTACTACAAGCCATTCAGCAATAATGTATGTTCCAAGAGCCTATACAATGATCCAGTGTTTTGATTCAGAAATTCCACTTGTGGAACTCAGTTCCAAGGAAGTAATCCTAATGCAAAAAAAGTTCATGTATCAAGTTGCTCTTCAGAGACTGAATTATAACAGCAAAAAATTAGATAAAAGGAGAATGTTTAAGCCACAGAATATTGCCTAGCCATTTAAACATCACATTTACAGAATATGTAAGAACAGTAGAAATTGTTCTACCATCTTTAAGCAAATAGTAAACAAAATAGGGTACCAATGGTTGGAAATAAAAAGTAAGCAAAATAGGGTACCACTAGATGGAAAAATGCCAAAATATTCACATTTTCTTAGGTGAATTAGTTTTCTATGACTTCCTCTCTGTCATTCTTCTTTCTCTTTCTTTGTATTTTTCAATGATTTTCAGAAAGTGAACTAGTTTATGATGGAAAAAAGTAATGAGTTTAAATGAAAACTCTGTCAAGATTCATTTAAAAAAAAAAAAAAAGGCTGGACCCAGGAAATTAAGTTCTGCAAACTCTAATGAAGTCCAGTTTATGTTCTTGAGTTAGTATTGGGTTTCACAAGTCATAATTACTACAGAGACAACTAGCAATTACAAAGCTCAATTTGTAACAGAGACAAAACTCTCAGAGTTAATTTCTCAGTTCTCCGTAAAGAGTCAAGCCAGGAATAAATGTTCTGAATTTCTAGAAAGGGGCTACCATTTGGAGAATGCACTGCAAAGTAAGCATTAGTAACGCTGTAGAGCTACACCGTCTATGAGCATCAGATCAGAGTTGAATTCCTAAAATCAGTGTTTAAGTCAAATTGAATGAACTGAAACCAAATCAAAAGAAAAATGAGATAAAAGTTGCCTAAAATAGAATTTAGTGCATTTTATTAGCATTATTCAGGCAAACAATATTTTGAAAAATTAATTCTTCTCAAAGTTTTTAAAATATTTGTTACAAGTCACTCTATCATCCAAGCTGTTTTTCTTCCTCTGATTTGAATTCAAGCACAAAGCTAAGAACAATGCAAAAATGGTAATGCCTAATAATAAATCACAGGCATTTTAGAATTAAAGGAATCCCCCTCATTTTACAGATGAGAAATAAAGTGAAATGTGTCTGAGATCCCAGATAGCTGGTGTGGGAGCTGGGCTGGAAGCCAGCTCTCCTGAGGCCAGCTCAGTGTGACACACTGAGTTCAGAGACTGGGACACCATTCACTTAACAGAGGAATTTGGGCATCCTGCCAGCATACTCCACTGCTTGTGATCTGGCAGGCTGTCTTTCTTTGGCCTCACAACTCCCACCTAACACTAATAGCTCATTAAGACAACGGGAAGAAAAAACTCTACTTACTCAGTGTCTCCTGTATGTCAAGTACTTTGTACATATTATGCAACTGCATTTTGCTGCCATTATAAAAAGTAAATTAATGATTCCCCCTTGGTACTAGAAAAAAGTGTGGCCTCTAAGAGTTTAAGTTGATCAAAAATTCCATTTGTGCTGCCTTTCGCCTCTCTTGGAGAAGTTTCTCTCACTATTAAGTTGTGAAGACAGAAAACATGGTATATATCAGCCAGGATTCTCTAGAGAAACAAAATCATGACAAGATATGATGGCCCTTCAAAAGGTTCCTGGGGAATGAAACTAAAAGATAAGTTTAATTCGGTACAAAATTTTTTTTTGAAGTCCATGTGTACTGAAGGGTCTTAAAAAAGTTCATGAAAATGTGTATTATGAATAAAATTAGGCATGAATTTCTAAAATTTTTGCACCAAAAATGTAGTTCCAATTTCCACAAACTGTTTAAAGTATCTTCCCATGTATATATAAAGAGATTTTATTATAAGGAATGGAATCGCTTTGATTATGGAGGCCAACAAGTCTCAAGATCTGAGGCTGGGAAACTGGAGACCCACAGTGTAGTTTTAGTCCGAATGCTGGCAGATTCAAGACCCAGGAGGAACTGCTTCAGTTTGAGATGGCAGGCAGAAGGAGTTCACCACTCACAAGAAGGTGTATTCAGGTCTTCAGCTTGATGGCATGAGGCCCGTTCACATGCAGGCCCACCCATTTACTCAGTCTACTCATGTTAAGGGCAATTTCTTGGCCCCATATCCCACTCAAAAGGGTAGAATCAATCACATCTCTTAACTTGCAGTGTTTTATACTGAGAAACAAGTCTCTAGAATTAAGTAACTACCACTTTGGAAAAGCCTTGGGTATGCAGAATTTCTCAAGGGGTTGGTGGTAAAAAAATAAACAAACAAAAAAACCCTTGAAACATCGAGTACAAACAGATGAACATATTTTTATGCTTACTATGTAATGTCATGGAAATTAGCATTTTCCACTGAAAAACTGTCCTCTTATAATTTGAAAATTATTTATTGAATAGGCCCTTATTTATTTTTATTGAAAGGCAAAAGCACTTTGGCAAAATCATAAACATACAAATCTTTTGTATAATATAGAAAAATACATAAACGTTAAAAACCAGTTTTGAATTACTTTGCTTTTGACTAAAGGTCACTTACTGAAAATGATCAGTTATTCTTCATATTTGGTTATCTAAAGTTTCATTAATGCATGGCTTTTTTCACTTATTGGGAGTACTAAAGAATTTAATGAGCTAATACAACTCAAAACATGCTTTCAATTATTAAGCATAATATAAGTGAAAGCTGTTACTCTACTATTAGCAGAATGATAGAACCTCTTACCTCAATTCAGGAGAGCTGTACCAATGTACATGCTCATCCTCAGTTTATGAGTTAATGCTTTGTCAAATACTGGACAGCATAAGACAGGCAATAGCTCTCAGAACTCAAGCCTGCAAACATCCAAGAAACTAGATAAATTTAAATGCTCAAACTTTGGAAATCAAAGATATTCAACAGTCTAGAGTCAAGTGGATTTTGTACTAGTTATATGAGTATTTGGCTATTGAACTAAATCTTAACTCAAATGATGTAATATTTTTTGTAAGGTAGGACTCTCCAAAAATATAAAACTGCCTTTTTAATGTTGTAAATTTATACTTTTAAAAAAAACTTTTATTTATATAGAAAGAACATACTTCACGTATCTCATAGATACAATTCTAAGAAAATAACCATAATCCCTCCCTTTCTCCTTCCCTCAATTCCCCCTCTTCCTCCCTTTATTTCTCCTAGTTTTTACAATAACATATTTTCAATTTACTTTATAATCACAGGCTTAATGCACCTAACCATAAAGCTCAACATTATATTCCACAAATAACAAATAAAAAGTAATTGATTTAGAAGGACAGGTTGTCCTATTCTTGTATAATACCAAAGTGAATATTCTTTTTTTTATTTATTTATTTATTTATTTATTTATTGACAGGCAGAGTGGACATTGAGAGAGACAGAGAGAAAGGTCTTCCTTTACCGTTGGTTCACCCTCCAATGGCCGCTGCGGCCGGCGCACCACGCTGATCCGAAGGCAGGAGCCAGGTGCTTCTCCTGGTCTCCCATGGGGTGCAGGGCCCAAGCACTTGGGCCATCCTCCACTGCACTCCCTGGCCATAGCAGAGAGCTGGCCTGGAAGAGGGGCAACTGGGACAGAATCCAGCGCCCCGACTGGGACTAGAACCCGGTGTGCTGGCGCAGCAAGGCAGAGGATTAGCCTAGTGAGCCGCGGCGCTGGCCGGAAAGTGAATATTATTATATAATACAGAAGTGAAATAATATACACAAATGAGGATATTTCTAAAAGTTCATGGAAATAAAATTAAAAGATAACTTTATTTTGGTGCAAAAAATTGAAATCTATGCATGGTTTTTTTTCATAATGTACATTTCTCATGAACTTTTTAAAAAAATTTGTTATTTGAAAGAGTTAGAGAGAGAGAGGGAGAGACAGAGTGAGAGAGAGAGATCTTCCATCTGCTGGAAGCCAGAATCCAGGAGCTGCTTCTGGGTCTCCCATGTGGACAGCAGGGTCCAAGCACTTGGGCTATCTTCTGCTGCTTTTCCCAGGCCATTTGCAGGGACTGGATTGGAAATAGAGCAGCCAGGACTTTAACCGGTGCCCACATGGGATGCCAGTATTGCAGGCAGTGGATTTACTCACTATGACATGTCAGCTACTAAACGAACTTCTGGAAGTTCTTATATACATACGTCTTGGCATCTGACTCCAGGATTCAAACCTAAGCTCTGCATGTGACTAAAATGTGACCTGGGGCAAGTTTCTTAATCTCTCTCTGTGCCTTGATCTTCTCATATGTTTTAATAGTACATTCAGTACATAGAATTGGTTCAAATATTAAATCAGAAAATCCATATAAAATTTAGTAGAGCTGATATCACACAGTAAATGTCCAATAAATTTCAGTTCATAGAAATCATCTGAAATTTAACCATTTTGGACTACTCTTTCAGGCAAACCAACCTAATATTTACTGAAGTTAGGCTATTTTAACCTTTAAAAATGTACTCTTTTGAGCCTTTAAACTTATGCTACATGTATGCAATAAAATATCTAAATAATAAAAATTAAGAAGACTCAGGAAAATCTTGATTTCAAAGAGTTTAAATTAGAGTTTCATCCTGGATTCTGGAGTTGGACAACCTGAGTGTAAATCCTGGTTCCACTACTTCTTAGTGATAGCTGTGTGATCTTGGGTAAGTTACTTTACCTTTTTGTGACTCAGTTGCCTCTTTTATAAAATCGAAATACAGGTAATGCTTATCTAATAGTGTTACTGTTAGCAATGAAAAGTGAGTAGCACAATGTTTGGCAGTTAGAAAACAGTTAATAATTGTTAGCTAATTTCTTCTATCTTTGCCTCCTCTTCCTCATGGCCCATTCCTCCTCCTCCTTTTTTTTTTTTTTTTTTTTTTTTTAGATTTTATTTATTTATTTGAGAGGTAGAGTAACAGACAGTGAGAGGGAGAGACAGAAAGATCTTCCATCAACTGGCTCACTCCCCAAATGGCTGCAATGGCTGGAGCTGGGCAGATCCAAAGCCAGGAGCCTGGAGCTTCTTCCACGTCTCCCATGTGGATGAAGGGGCCCAAGCACTTGGGCCATCTTCCACTGCTTTCCCAGGCCACAGCATAGAGTTGGATTGGAAGAGGAGCAGCCAGGACTAAAACTGGTGCCCTTATGGGATGCGGCACTGCAGGCAGAGGACGAACCTAGTGCACCACAGCGCCAGCCCCTCTCCTTCTTCAGTTTATTGCACAAAGTTTATAGACCAGAAGATAGTTCCTAAATTCTTTAAGGTAATTTCTACTTCTAGCAATGAAATATTTTTCCATCTGAATATAATAGCAAAATGCCAGTCAATACCACCTGTAACAATTTTATGATAAGTATTCAGGAGTCAAGAGTGAAGAATTGCAAAGCTGTTTGTGTGCTTTAGCTGAAGAAATTGGGGAAATTTGGCATAGAGAAAAGATGACTTGAAGAGAATGGGAGCTGGCCGCAAATGCTGGTTGCAAGCTGGTTTCCAATCAGAAAGGAGTTAGAATACTCTCCCACTGGCTCTAGAACACAAACAGAAAACCAAGGCCAAGAATTATAGATGTGACTAGATACCCCAACAGAGGCTTGAGATTTAGGACTCAGCTTTGCCACTGGTGGTCTATGGCATGCCTTGACATGCATGAGATCCAGGGTACCTGCTAACAGGGAATTTGTTTATGCAACCTCCTGGGAAATAAGGTAGGGGAGGTACAGGTGCACATTTGTACTGAAAGATTCTAAGGCATGGCCCTAAGGACCAGGCATGACTTCTATGCGGACATCAGCTGTTGGAACTTGATATTGATACTAGTGTCTTCAGTTGGGATCAGGGTCTTAAGCCATATTATTTTAGGTACCAAGTAATAAAGTTCAATGTCAAACTGAGAAAGAGGTGGACTCCCCATTTCTGCCAGAACACCAAGCTACCCTGAAGCCCTAAGGTCTATGGAGAAAACATTTCAGCCTGGCTCCTTGGGTGCTTACAGGTTAAGAAGTATGGGAATATTGTCTTTAGTCCTGAAGAAGCAGCCTTGTCACCATGGTACCATTGTAACAGCACAAGTCAGATATGTCCATCTGGGATGGCATGTGTGGAGCTCTTCTAATTACACACAGAATTAGCTGGTCTTGGCCAGGGAGGAGTAGGAGCACACGAATCAGGGGCCCTACATGAACAATAGAGGGGATAAACCGGCAAACTTTAGGGTGCAAATGCAAGGTAGGGCTCTCAAAATGTAAGCCTGATAGAGTTTAGGAATATTTAGGCAATACTAGAAAGGCAGATATTGACTCTTTATGAAGAATTAAGTTCTATGATTAACATGATCAAAAATATTTTTAAAAGTATGCCTTAATTAGCTCCCTGTCATTAAGTGTGTTCATTTCCACTTGCCATTAATTAATCTACAGATGAATATGACAAATGTTACTATATCACCAGTGACAGAGCAAGTCATTTCTCCCAATGGAAACATCCAGAACATTTCAGAGGCTGAGAAACTACTTTAGAGAAAGGTTAGGCTCGTTGAGCTGAGTGAGCTCTGGAATCTCTTCCAACTACTATTCTGTGTCTTCTAAAGATATAAATAGAGAAGCAGGCATTTAACCTAGCAGTTGGGTATTGGCGTCCCACATCTGGGTATCTGGATTTGATTCCTGGTTCCGGGTCCTGATTCCAGCTTCCTGCTAATGTAGATCCTCAAGGTACTAGTGATGGCTCAAGTGATTGAGTTTCTGTCACCACATGGAAGACCTGGATAACATTCATGTCTCTCAACCCTGGCCTGACACCACACCACTGTGGGTGTTTTGGAAGTGAACCAACTGATGGGAAAGTTCTCTCTCTCTCTCTCTCTCTCTATCTCCAATGAAATAATAAAAAAAAAAAGATACAACCAGAGAAGGCAAATTAGAAATTGTATAGATATGGAAAGAGAACCCAAAACTTGATTCATGCTTCAATGTGAGCAATCATTTAAAATTAAGATAGATATCATCAGTGTGAAATAATTCACTCTTTTAGTTAGGAGGAGTTCTCAAACATAATGATTTTTAATGCTATTGGTGGCACTGAATTGAGAAAATTTATTTTTCAACTTAGTGAATATTTTAACGATGTAGTGAAATGAGTGACAAAAAGATCACAATACCCCACAAATGGGTCTCTGTTAGAGCACACTTGCAGGCTTACAAAAGATGTTGTGGTTAAAAATTCCACAAAGATATAACTTTTACATTGCCCTCTGCTGGCTGTTGCTATAAGTGACAGTAATATAACTATAATCTCAAATCCTGGGCAAGTTCTAACTGGGAATAGCAATACTGATTGAACCTTCAATTGGTAGAAATCAAATGGCTTAACTAAGTATTCAAAAGCCAAATATGAAAGCAATTCTACAAGATGTGTGGGGATCTATCTGGCTATTGCCTCAAGCAGAAGATGTTCTAATGGACGTGCCTTCAGATGTGAATTCCCTCCCTACCCTGCATGCAGGGTACATTCATGACTGCTACTGAATTAGCCCTTGGGACAAGGTGGCCTAACCAGCTATTTAATAATAAGTTTGTTCAGGCCAATCGGTTTTGGCATTAAGTAGAACCTCAATAAATATTTATTGAGTTGAGATCAAAAGAAAGGGGAAAGGAAGGATAAGAAGAAGGCATCAGTCTTCAAAACCACTATTTCTGTTATCCACTTCATGTATTATCTTCTGAATCAAAATTTTTCAGCTGCCTACTAGACTTGGCCATCTCAATACTCAGTAGAAAATACATATCCAGCAATTTTCAAGTGAACCCTATTGTCTTGGCACCCCAAATTATTTTGCTCTTGCTCCTGTAACTAATTTCTAAGGCATCACTATCCATCCAACACAGTCCATCACACAGTCACCCTATATTTCCTCATCTTTAGTATCACTCATATTCAATAAGCCCTGTCAATTACTAAGAGTAATTATACTCCTAGATTCTGACTCTCTCTCTCTCTCTCTCCACTGTCTGCCTTATAGTGGAGCCCTTCATTCCTTTTGCGGTGTCTGAAATAATTTCCTAATTGAACCTTGTCCTTAGGCATCATATCAGCTACCATGATCTGTTACCAAAGTCATGTCTCATACAAATATAATTACCTATTTCTAAACATTATGTGACTCCCATTATCTGTAAGATAAAGTCAACTATGGAATATAGAAGTTATAATCCTTCTCAAGTTTATTTTTGTTAGATACATATTTTTCAGTTCTGTTCCATAAGCCCAACAGTTATAACTGTCATTTTCCAAATACACAAATAATTCTCAATTCTGTGTCCCTTCTTATGAGTTATACCTAGAAAATCTACCTCAATCCAATTCAATCTGCCTACTAAGAGTCTTTCACAATCCTGGGTGATATCTTCTCTAGCATTTAAACTTTGCAAATTTACCTATACAATGGCAAAATACTCTGGCATTATGCCCCTGGGGCACTTTTCTTTGGTCAGTTATGAGGTCCCTAACTATTCCACATAGCTCTGTGCAAAATAGGCAGAGGTGCCCTTTTGGACAGAGGCAGGTCTGTATCAAGGCATAAGACTTCAAGCGATGTACGAACTGGTTTCAACTCCAACTTGCCCCTTTCATCAGATTCCCATGTGTAATGAAAAGCCTTGTCCATGGTGGCCCTGGGAACTTGTCACCATTATGCCTGCCCTATTAATGCCACAGTCTTCTTGCCTAGCTGGTGACTTTCTGCAGAAAGTCAGATGGATGAAAAACTGTATTTTCAGGATATAGCACATACTAAGCATTAATAAAGGTTCTTTGTTAGTGTTCAGAATGAGGAAATACTCCAAGAGCTATTCTTGTTAGGAACGGGAAAATATTCCATTTATCACAAGATATCTGAGGAAGATCTCTGGGGCATGAAACCTGTGCCAATGTGTTCTGAGCTGTGTGGTCCTGAGCAAGGAAATTAATTTCCTAATGTCTGAGTATGATGGAGGTAGTAGTGATGGCTCAAGTGATTGAGTTTCTGTCACCCACGTGGAAGACCTGGATAATGGCATGTCTCTCAACCACACTGTGGGCGTTTTAGAAGTGAACCAACTGATGGGAGAGTTCTCTCTCTCTCTTTCTCTTTTTTTTTGACAGGCAGAGTGGACAGTGAGAGAGAGAGAGACAGAGAGAAAGGTCTTCCTTTTGCCGTTGGTTCGCCCTCCAATGGCCGCCACGGCAGGCGCACTGCACTGATCCGAAGCCAGGAGCCAGGTGCTTCTCCTGGTCTCCTATGCGGGTGCAGGGCCCAAGCACTTGGGCCATCCTCCACTGCACTCCCGGGCCACAGCAGAGAGCTGGACTGGAAGAGGAGCAACTGGGAAAGAATCCAGCACCCTAACTGGGACTAGAACCCGGTGTGCCGGCGCCACTAGGTGGAGGATT
Source organism: Oryctolagus cuniculus (assembly GCF_964237555.1). Taxonomy (NCBI): domain Eukaryota; kingdom Metazoa; phylum Chordata; class Mammalia; order Lagomorpha; family Leporidae; genus Oryctolagus; species Oryctolagus cuniculus. The sequence goes on from NC_091442.1 coordinate 67,297,555, forward strand.
AGCCTATTGAGCCGTGGCGCCGGCCTCTTTCTCTTTCCAATAAAAATTGTGGATAAGAATAGTACTGACCTCAAGGTTGTTACGATTCAATGCGGGGTGATCTATAAAGTGCTTAGAAGAATGGCCAGCCCAGGCATGCACAATTAATTATTGACTATTATTAGAACATAGGATAAATAAAGGAGGATTCTGTGGTGGATGTTTTTAAGTTTTGCAACCAACAGGGTAATTTTCAAGAAAAGAATCTTTGTGCCTATATTAATTAGCTTTTTGTTACCATAATAAAATACCTGAAACAAGCTACTTAGGAAGAAAAGAGGTTTATTTTGAAATCTCATGGTTTTGAAGGTTCACAGTTCAAGATTTAAATGGCCCCATTGGTTCTGCCTCTGGTAATAGTGTTCTTACTAGGAGCTTACTGAGGTAGCACAGAGCATCACATAACAAGGATGGAACCCATATGTCTGTATATGTCTCTCCTTAAAGAACCATTATAACTTGACCCTGTGGCTCCACCCTAACAGACAAATATAATCCAATCATGCTCCCTTCCCCAAGACTCCACCTTCAAACACTATACCTGGATTAAGTCACTACCCTCTCAGTACCATTAACACAAGTATTTGGGGACCATGCCCTTAACACATGGGCTCTATGGTGACACTCAATGTCCTCATTAATATCCAAACCATAGTTATGCCTTGATTTTAAAAACCTAGAGACAGATACTGAATTTTGTACAAAGATGCTACCATTAATGTTGAATGACTGAAAATGTTTCACTTTACAGACAGAATCAGGATATTTTACAATTTGGAAGGAGTTTGGAGGGATTTCAAACTGCTTTTCATATAGATAGAAGCACTAGAGCCCAAAAGAGTTAAGTGATCTTTCCATGAACTCTGGTGTTTCTCTCTCTTACCTTGACCAAATGTCTGGTGTCAAGTCCTAATCGTCCTCATTCACAACCCCCAATATGCTTCCTTAATGTTCCATGGAATGCACTTTTACAATTCAGTTGCCTCTGTCCATGACAGCCCTTCTTTCCCTGTCTCAGCTGATTAAACTGCTTCATAAACATCCTTCATGCTCCAGCTCCATTGTTACACAGCTCCCCAGGTGTAGCCTTCTCCCTCAGCCCAAATAAGCTGCTTCTACCTCTGTGTCCTCTGTGTCCTTACCTCAATTCAGCACTTATCAAAGCAAGGGTTCTGGATTCTAACTGCCTGGGTTTGAATCCCAGATCTGTAGCTTACTGGCTATGAGATCTTCACCCCTCCATGCCTCAGCTGCCTTTTTGTCAAATGGGAATCATAATGGGATCTATCTCATTTATTCATCCACTCAACAAATAGCTGTCAATCACCTGTTATGCGCCAGGTTCTATTCCAAGACCTGGAGATATTTGGTAACAGAACAAGGTCCCTGCTCTCATAAGCTTACATTAAATGGAAGAGTCAAAGAATTAGAACCAAATACAATCAAGTTTTATCATTATTCAAAATGCCATGAAGAAGTAGACATCAGAGACAGACATGCATAGTGCTGAAAGGGGTGGAGGCTGTTTTACAAAAGGGAGTCAGGGACAGTCTCTCAGAGGAATTGACAATTGATCAGAGACAGGAAGAAGTAAGAAAGCCACGCAGATATCTGAAGGAAGTGCATTCTGGGCAGAGGGAATTTCATTTGCAAAGGCCCTGAGGCAGGAAAGGTGAGGTTGAAGGTGGGGTTCAGAAAGGTTAGTTGCCAAGTTAGTGAAACAGAGTGGAGGAAATGAGGCATTCCTTATTCCTAGCACCCAGATGTTCCAATTTTTATCTCCCAAGTCTTTTTTCCAGTGTATTTCTCCCTCCTTTTCACCCCTGGCCTCCCCTCTCATTGTCCTAGATTCCTTTCCTTGTAGCTGAACTCCCCTGAGAGCCACCTCACAAGCTGCTGAGATGATCTAAGCAGATAACTACTGTCCTTTGCTTTGCACTCTTTTAGCAACTAACCCACCACTGCCTACAGTGTAAGTCCCAGATGACTTAACATGATGAACACAGCCATCTAGGACCCTGGCCACAGCTCTGCTTCTTACTTTGTGCTTTAACACTCCAACCATACAAAAGTACCAGTTCCCTCAGGTAACTGTATTTCTGATCTTGATGCCTTGCCTCAATGTTTCCTTTCCCTATAAGCTATCCCATCATCTGCAGTTTTGCCTAACTAATTCAATAGTCAGACTCAGCTCTGGAGTTACTTCTCCATGCTTTCATCATAGCCTGTGAATACCTCAATATATCAATGAAAGCACTTCCCAGGAATTATTACGATGATCTGTTTGTATTTCTGTCTCTCCAGGCAGCTTCTAATTTCTCAAAGGTAGGAAATTAGCTCTTTTTCAATTTAAAAAAATATCTGAATGGGGGTGGGGGAAGAAAGAGACAGAGAGAGAAACAGAGACAGAGAGAGCTAAAGCAAGAGCAAACAAGAGAGAAAGAGTGTACTTCCATCATTCCCTAAATGTCCAAAACAGCCACAGAGAGGACAGGCTGGAGCTGGGGACTCAGTCTGGGTCTCTTTTATGGGTGGCAGGGACTCAGCTACTTGAAACATCACCTGCTGCCCTCCAGAGTGTGCATTAGCAGGGAGCTGTGATCAGGAGCTGGAGCCAAGAATGAAATCCAGGCACTTGGATGGGGGACGTGAGTGTGTTAACCACTAGGCTAAGCACCTGCCTATGGAATTGGTTCTGAATCATGTTTTACACCCAGGGCATAATTTGAGTGCCGGCCAAAATCAAGTAAGTGCAGACTATGTTCATTTTCTTTCCCATTTGCCAGCTTAAGAACTTGCCCTCCAAATTGTGCCTTTGTTCCAGACCCACAACGCACATAATAGCTGCTCTGTGTGACTTTATTCAGGTAAGTGGGTTTCAAAAGATGCATGGCAATTTCTGATTCTGGCAGTTTCCAAGATTCTTTCATAAAATTCAAAATGAAGATAATAAAGTGTACAGCTGAGAAGAATAATATCTATATGTCTAGCTGAGAAGAACGGGAGAAAGGAATTGTTGTATCACTTCAGAATTTCAACTAATAACTTTTTTTAAATTTTTTTTTATTTTTTGACAGGCAGAGTGGATAGTGAGAGAGAGAGACAGAGAGAAAGGTCTTCCTTTGCCGTTGGTTCACCCTCCAATGGCCGCCACGGCCGGCGCGCTGATCCGGTGGCAGGAGCCAGGAGCCAGGTGCTTTTCCTGGTCTCCCATGGGGTGCAGGGCCCAAGCACCTGGGCCATCCTCCACTGCACTCCCTGGCCACAGCAGAGAGCTGGCCTGGAAGAGGGGCAATTGGGACAGAATCCGGTGCCCCAACCAGGACTAGAACCCGGTGTGCCGGCGCCGCTAGGCGGAGGATTAGCCTAGTGAGCCGCGGCGCTGGCTTCAACTAATAACTTTTAAAAGAAAATAAAAAAAACTTTAAGTAGATTTATTTTAAATAAATCTATTTTCAGTGCTCAACCTTTCATTCTTTAAACTGAACGGTCTCCTGTCAAACTTCATTTCTATAATTTTATTGTAATTTCTTGATACTTAAAAAGTAGTATAAAAGTTGAGAATAGATGCTGCCAATTCTTTTTTGAATTAACATATTATTTTTCTTCCATAAGCTCCCTTTAATGGTATACTCAAAGTTCAAGATTCTTAAGAAAGTAAATTGCTGTAGAAGCTCTATACACTCACAAAAAAGCTATTTTTCATAGTTTATATCACATACACACAAATCAACCTGGAGCTGAGACTACCCACTACAAACTCTTCCAAAGAGTTTAGTAAGAAAAAGAGCTAAACAAGGGTTATGGAAAAGCCATCTTCCACCCAATACATAACCAAAGATCTACTGGATACTTCCCTGAGGCAGACCTGCAAGATGTTGAGTCCTTCCACTCCCTCTCAGGGAAGAGAGAAACCTCCCTGAGCTGTTTCTACTCCTCTTCCCCCAGCCCTTTGTGTTATCTCACCCTGACCTCCCTTCACTGGGTTTCCCTTACCTCTCAGATGAAACACTGGACCTTCACAGTCATCTAGAACATGCCTTTCCCTTCCAGACTTCCCCGTATTTGAACATCCTGAGCTCTTCACTTAGAAGATTATTTTCTTCCTTGCTGGTCCAACTCATCCTTTGGGGATCAATGCACACAACACCCTCTCAGTGAGCTCAGTGAAGGGCTCCAAGCCCCATTCCTCTCCCAGGCATGAAAAAGAGTGGTTTCTTTTGTGTAGTCAACCCTGTTCTTTTTTTCTTGAAATTTTATTTATTTGAAAAGCAGAGAGACAGGCATAGATTTTTCATCTACTGATTCACTCCTCAAATGCCCACAACAGCAGGGCTGGGCCAGGCAGGAGCCAGGAGCCAAGAACTCAATCCAGGTCTCCCATGTACATGGGTGGGAACCAAGTACTTAAGACACTCTATGGTGTGCATTAGCAGAAAGCTGGAGTTGAGAATGGAGCCAGGACCAGACCTGGGCACTCCAGTATGAAATGAGGGCATCCCGAGTGGCATCTACACCATTGTGCCAAATGCTCACACTTCCTAACCTCATTTGGATGAGTGTGATGAATATTTGTTTCCTAGTCTATAAGCCTCCTAAGAGCAGCTACTAGATTTATTCTTCTCTATGCCCTGTGCATCTCTGTTAGTTAATTTGAGTATTTTGAGTCAGAGGTAAAGACCGCACAGGTGAACAAACCTTCCCCCTAAATCCACAGTAATATAACCAAATTTACTCCTGTGTAACGTTAGCAAGTTTGCTGAATTACTGCAGTAAAGGAAGCCCTAACCTGACCAGACCTCCTTCTATGATCTGGCAGTAGGATGAAGGACATTTTCACTAACGTATTAAACCTCCAAGTTTTCTCCTCCCAATACCTGTCTTATTTATCAAGAACAATTAAATAAAATGAGTTTCATCTGAAATAAAATGGTTTATTGAACCTCATATCTTTCTGCTTCACCACAGTCTAAAAGACTTTAATTTGTGCATCAGGTTAAACTGGGGAATAAACAGTGAGGACCCGGGGGAGGGGCTTGTTTACGTGCTTTTACACCACATGGAAGGAAGACAGCAGAGTTTACATTCATGCCATGTAAGTCGCTAGAGAGCCAGATGTGGCTTACAAGGTACCTTGTAACTCATCTCCTCTAAGCAATAAAGCAACTTCCCCCTCCTCCATTTTTCTTCTGGCAAAAGTTTGAAAAACTTGCTGCTGTTTTCTATCAGCAGATCCAACAGATGGCTGGCACATGCCTACTTTGCTAAACAAAATGGGCTCTCTGCAGAATTTACTCTTTGATCCCTAGGGGCATGTCCACAGCAGCACAACGCAAAACACCACGGCATAGCAGAATCTCAACATGAAAAGTTTAAAGCTGTGCTTTTGATAGGAGTAACTCCTTTAAAAATTCATGCCCAGATTATGTAAACATATTCACATTCCCACTTTGAAACCAAGGAAAATGAAGTACCTCCTCCATTTGGTGACCTAAAACCACTGCTAAGGTATGACGGCCAACCCCAGGAATACAGAAGTATAAAAACCACTTGGGCTATAATGACCAAAACAATCATAACTCCACTAGGAAAATATGTGGACAGTATACTCTAAGGGATTTAAGTAATAATAATAAACGTTACCATAACGTCAGGGTTCGAGGGAAGTGTTTAAGGGTGTTTGGCAGTTCCTTTGAAGATGAAGGGGAAGTACTTGAATTAAAAGTTGCCTACTATTGTTTTTCTTTGATTTTTGTCAAAGGAAGAAAGGAAGGGAAAGAATATTTTAATATAGGTCTCTTTAACTCAATCAGTCCAATGGGAAACTTGAGACCACAAAGTATAGCCAGATTTAATGGAACCAATGTTACATCATATCAAACACTACACTGAAAAAACAAGCTATCTGGGACTTTAGGGGACATTTTAATGATGGAATAGGATTAGCCAGTGGATTTTACAGAAACATGTCAGTAGTTGATTCTGTTTTTCAAAATTTGGAAAAATGTGAGTCACTTGTCAGAGAAATGGCCTGTTTCTTATTTCCCTTTTATCCCAATGGTACTTCCCTCACTTTAAAGCTGAATTTGGGTGGTAGGGACTGGAATCATTCACAAAGGGACCCCATCCAAGCAAAGTTCTGAAGCTTTCCTGACACTTGTTTTTTTTTTGTTTGTTTGTTTGTTTTAGTTATTATTCCTGGCAGTTTTTAATCATTCAAGATCATTTTTTTTAAATTCAGAGAGAACTAATAAGTGTCATGAACTAACTTATAATTTTTTTTATGAACTAACTTATAATTAACCTTATATGTTGGAAAATATTCCACTGGATACATCGTATTTTAAGTATATCTAATATTTTCTATTTTTAATGTTTAAATATAAAACCAAAGGCACATATTTCCACAGCTTAACCCAATAAAGTCAATTCTTCTAGAGTGTATGAAGGTACTTCAAAACATCTGTGGAAAATGCCATTAAAAGATAAATTTATTTTGGTGCATTAAATTCATGCATTTTTTTTCATAATATACATCTTCCATGAACTTTGTGAAGGCTCTTCAGATCAATAACATCATACATTTCCAAAGTAACAAACAAAATTCTCCTCTTCCTTTTCTGTTTCCACAGTAACACTCTAAAGTTTTGTATTCAAACATTTAAACATTGAGAAAATGAAGCTACACCACTGACTTCTAGTGGCTGTAAAAGTTCTGCACACTACACATGCTCTGAGACCTGGAACTGTCAGTACAGAGGGCTACAGTCTGCTTAGTAATTCATGTGGTGCATTTGATGTTAGCCCTGGTTAATTATCTTCACCCAGTGAATTTCTACTCCATAGAACCAATTTCACCTAAACCATTGCCATCCATCTCAGAAATCCAGGTCACAAGGAGCTGAGGAAACTAGTACAGATAGCTTAGCATAAATCCATCACTACTACTCAAAAAGACAATCTATCAATGAAATACTAGAGTTATAGTCTTTAACATATGCAGGTGACAGAACATTTTATAGTTATCAAGATCAAGTCTGTATGATCATTACAAATAAAGGCCTATTTTTGAGCTACTACATTAAATAACATATTTTAGCCTTATACCAAACTGATTAATATGGAAATCTGCAGTGGTGTCCTAATGTTAGAATTCAGAGTTGTCTAACAAAAATTCTCATTAGAGTTTTACTTGAAAGCCATTTGGGTTAGAAAGCATTATTTTCCAAATAAAATGTTTAATTACAGCCTAATTTAGAAGACCAAAAATGGTTGCTCATGGCTCCTGCCAGTCTAGATTTAGGTTAAAGAATAAGGTGTACTTCACCAAAACATATCAACTATTAAAAAGCTATACAAAATCATAAAGGATATATTTCCCCTTAATTGCTAAAAACCACTGTAAGCCTAAGCCTCTTTGGTAGAAATTCTTCTGTCATTTAAAAGCCTTGAGAAGATGCACAACAGAAAATGAGTATTTTAAATGTGAGAGAAAATAGTAGCAAGGTTACTCATGGAAAATAAGAATTGTGTAGGGAAAGAGAACGTTCAGGTAAAACAATTCCAGGCAAGAAAGTCTTTTAAAACAGATTTTTGGGCACTATAAAAGAAACTTGTATAAGCACCAGTGAATTCTTAGCTACGGTCACTCATGAAGACCATTTGTTTATCACTTTGTTGAGTGATTTGTAGTGTGAAAATGATAACAACGACAAACATAAAGTGTTCCTAATAACAGATCATACAATCTTAAACTCATACAACTTTTATATACACATTTAATGTAAAATAATTTTTAAAATTGTAAATTATACACATTTATTGTGGAAAAACCAAAATGTAATCAATGACAAAATAAGCAATGTCTACACTTTGGCGAATCAGACAATTCCTCCATGTCTGCCAATTATTTTGTAATGTAATCAAATGGACTATACTGTGTTGTAGACTACTTGATTTGTCATCTGTGGCCTCACATAGATGTCTGGCATATCCTTTTTTTTTTTTTTTTTTTTTTGACAGGCAGAGTGGACAGGAGAGAGAGAGACAGAGAGAAAGGTCTTCCTTTTTGCCGTTGGTTCACCCTCCAATGGTCGCCGCGGCTGGCGCGCTGCGGCTGGCGCACCGTGCTGATCCGATGGCAGGAGCCAGGTGCTTCTCCTGGTCTCCCATGGGGTGCAGGACCCAAGCACTTGGGCCATCCTCCACTGCACTCCCGGGCCACAGCAGAGAGCTGGCCTGGAAGAGGGGCAACCGGGAAAGAATCCGGCGCCCCGACCGGGACTAGAACCCGGTGTGCCGGCGCCACTAGGTGGAGGATTAGCCTATTGAGCCGCGGCGCCGGCCGGCATATCCTTTTTATTACTTCATTTCATTCTTACAATATCACTAGACCTCTAGGTTGTATCCATGTTTTTACTTTTAAAAACTGCACGGTAAGGAACATCAGTGGGCCTAAATTTTTATTCTTGTCCATGGTCATTTCCTTATTATGACTCTCTGGAAGTAAAATCTCCTAGTCATAGGATCCATACCAAGCTGCCCTGCAAAAAGGCTGGTATGCACATCAGCAGCCTATGAGCATGCACAATCCTCCACATAATAAAAGCACTCTTAAAAGACTTGAGCCAGGGTGGGCATTGAATACGAGAGCTGTGTCCTATATCAGAGTATCTGGGTTCCAATCACAACTCCAGGTCCTGACTTCAGCTTCCTGCCAATGTAGACCTTAGGAGGCAGCAGATGATGCCTCAAGTAATTAGGCCATTGCCACTGGAATGAATTACCAGTTACTGGCTTTGACCTGGCCATCATGGGTATTTGGGGACTGAACTAGCAAATGGGAGCTTTCTTTCTCTTTTCTGTCTCTTAACTTAAACTAACATATATATGTCACTAACTTGATGTAGGGGAAATGACTCTCACTGTAATTGTTATTTGTTATTTAAAATAGAATATAAGGATTATTTTTAATGATCTCAAGAACACTTTGGGATCCTGAATTAGTAATTTATTCGAAGTTGATAACTCTTTCCTGCTTCAATCCTAAAGTATTTTAACTTCATCCACGTGATGCCAAAATGCTTAAAGTTTCATTAATCAGCAATATGCTTTAATAATGTTATTGGAACACCTAAATATTTTATACCAAATGAATGAAATAATTAAATGGTGGAATGAATTTTTTATTTTCAATATAAATGTTTTGATGTGGTTTGGTTTTAGCCATAGATGCTTTCAAAAATGCTTAATTGCTATGGAGATAATTATTTTTCCCATCTTCAAAATGTCCATGCATTTCAAATATTTTGGAGTTAGAATCACATAAATTCAGTGAGTAAAATGAGTCACATTTAAAAAATATCTGAAAACATCCTGCGATTCAGCACATGTAGAGTTTCCTTCTTTATCACTCTTTTTCCTAAGAAAGACAGCAGATTTCATGTGGTTACCTGTGGGGACCTATCCAGGGCAGACCGAGCACAGACAGCAAAGTCATTTAACTGAAGTGCTTAGCATTGTCTGGCATCCGGGATAATCCTCGTGGTGACAAAAAGATGCTGGAAGCTTCATCTTCATGTCAGTTCTGTTATCTTCCCTCATCTCCTACAAGACAAATCCTTGAGGCTGCTTGACATGTCAACCTGTTTTGTATTAAAAAATATGCCAATATTTGCAAATATGCTCTATGCTATAAAAAAGAGGATATAACATGGAATAGAAGCCTTTGCTTCAAATTCAATTCATCAGAAGACAAACCCATATGCAAAAAAGAGAGAAGCAAAAGGAATAACAGAGTTATCTACATTCTCTGCTCCTCCTACAGTTACCAAACTCTTTCATCTTGGGGAAAGAGGTGCAATTCAAGATAACTTCTGATGGTTCTTAAGTATCTGTAAAAGTATAAGTCTAAATATGTCTTTCTAAAAATTCAGAATTTACATTGTGTTCATCTGAGTGGTCAACCACAAGTAAATAGATTTGGGTGAAAAAAAAAAGGAACAATGAAAGCCTATTTGTTGATTTATTACTAACTTTAGAATATTCCAGATTTAATTATCCATAAAGTATCAGTAAAGAGAGAATTACAGAGTGAAAAGGAATAATCTTCCTATAGAGCCACAGTGGTTTCAGTGGACTTGTCTGAATGGGGTGTTAGAATAGATGAGCTTCCTGAAGGGAGGAGAGAACTTCCACTTTGACTACGACCTTGTCTAAATATGATCAGAGTTGGTGAACTCAAAAGGCTTCCATAGCCTTGGCGACTCATGACAAGAGCGCAGGGTGATTACTGATGCCATAAACAAGAGTGTCAATTTGTTAAGTCAACAACAGGAGTCACTGTGCACTTACTCCTCATGTAGGATCTCTGTCCTTAATGTGCTGTACATTGTGATTTAATGCTATAACTAGTACTCAAACAGTATTTTTCACTTTGTGTTTCTATGTGGGTGCAAACTGTTGAAATCTTAACTTAATATATGCTAAACTGATCTTCTGTATATAAAGAGAATTGAAAATGAATCTTGATGTGAATGGAAGGGGGGAGGGAGAGGGAAAGGGGAGGGCTGCGGGTGGGAGGGAAGTTATGGGGGGGGGAAGCCATTGTAATCCATAAGCTGTACTTTGGAAATTTATATTCATTAAATAAAAGTTAAAAAAAAAAAAGAATAGATGAGCTTCCTATCATGAACCTCCCTGTACTCAAAATGTCATTTCCTTCCCTCTCTCCCTCCCTCCCTCTCTCCCTCTCTCTCTCTTCTTCCTTCCCATAGTCATAGAGAGGTCTAGATTTGATCTATTTCAGAAGAAAGAAAGAAAACAGAAGAAACCTGAGGGGAAAAAAGACAGCCCTAAATAGTCATGCTCACACAATAACAGGTAATTAGAGGGAAACAAAGTGGTCTCTCAATTTAAAATAGTTACTTTTTATGAAGTGTTTTGTGGATCTCATTTTTCTTGAAATAGCCATTTAAGCAATTTTGGACTAAGAAAGACCTGAAAGTATGATTTTAATTATAATTACAATGATTTTCACAGCAGACACATTTTACCACCTAATGAGCAAAAGAATTTACTACTTACCATTTGTCCTCTCTAGAAAATTCTCCAACTGCATGGAAGTTAAACTCTCATAAGCATTTTATTCCCCTTTTCTTTTCAAAATTAGAGACCATTAATATAATGCTGGGTATGTACAAAACAGAAAGATGCTAATGTGCTAAGGAATAAAAGGAACACTTTTTCAAAACACAGATTGCAGTTCTTTTTTCCCATATTAAAGTATTTAAAATGGTAACTTTAAAAGTCACTATGCTGTAATGTTTTACAACATTCTTACATGACACCTTTTGATTCTATGAATTGCTACCAGAAATGTATAACATTCAAATTCTAATGAATAACATTGAACATACCAACTTTTCAAAATGTACAACGTCAAAAATACTTTTAGACTTTAAAATGTATTGTGAAGTGCAGATAATGTACATGCGATGGGGGGGGGAAGAATCTTTTAAGTGTTATGTTAAATTTTTATGTCAATGATCACTGAAACACAGTTCTGTTCATATTTGAGGTCTATATATAAAATATTTCTAGCAACCTCATGACACTGAAGTTTATTAAAACAGTGAGCTTGGGCACATAGCTTATCATTTTCTTTTCAGTCTTTATGTGTGACAACTTTAAACAAATGGGAATTAATCTTCTATTTGCTTTGGCAATCATAAAAGATACTCCTAAAAATTGTAAAATGTTCCAGAGTATATTATTTCTGCCTGCCAAGAGGCAGTGGCAATGTTAAGGGGTAATTTCCTCACCCTTTCTGGTTATCAGAACTTACCTGCCCAGCAGCTTGCCAGGTGAAATTCATGGAGTGAATATTGACAGGAATAGCCGGCATTCTCTGCTGTGCTTTTCTGAAATCATGTGTAAAGGGGGCCATTTTCCCCTCTGAAACGATCAGAATATCTTCTTCAAATCCTGTTTTTTAAATAATAAATAAAAGCTATCAAACCAAGCAGACTTGAAAGAACCCAAATCAGAAGTTTCATGCAAAGAGATAACCAAAGAATCAGTATGGGCCATTGCTTTTCACCAGAGCACCTGCCTTTGGTATCAACAACGTCACTGGGATTAATTTTCCCCTGTAGATTATAAAAACGATGCTGAGCGACACATGCTTTCAGGAAAAGGGAATAGATGTGGAGTTAACTGATGCAAACAAACGCTGGGTGCGCCCCAACATGTAGGTCTGTGAAGATCAGCAACGGCATGATCAAAACACACAATCAGGTTGGGATTCTTGGGAGAGGAGCGTATGAGCTTTCAGGTGGAAAATACGCGAGACTAATTAAAGGGGGCGCGATCTGCGGTCTTCCTTGGAAATTAAGTTTGAAAACATTCCAGAGGCAGGTAGCCCACCTTCTTAAACGGGAATTGTGGAGAGCGCGAGGGCCCAGGCAGGGGATGGTGCTGGAAGCGGGGGCTTACCTATGAGCACTCTCGCCTGGTGGGCATCGATCCACAGGTACAGGCTCTCCTCCTGTGGCTGCCCGGTCTCTGCCCGCAGCGCCAGCAGGCACGGGAGGATGCTCCAGAGCCGGAACGCGGCGGCAGAGAAGGGGCTTCTCCCGGCCATGCTGCTCGGCACCTCCTGGCTGGTGGTGAAACTCTCGCCGCACCGCCCCAACCTGCGGCCGTTAAGTTCTCGGCTCGGCTTCAGCTGCCTCAGCCCGAGCTGTTCGCACTTAGACGGCTGGACTTGTAGCCTCCCAGCTCCAGTGCGGGGGAGCCTGGGCGAGCGGGAGAGGAGGGTGGAGGGACGGAGGGGGTGAGGGGGACGGCAGAGACGTAAGCCTGGGCAAGCCGAGGATGCCAGCACGCCGAGGGTCAATGCAGTCAGGGAGGCAGAGCGGGAAAGGCTGGCACCGGCGAGGTGCGAGCAAGGATTGGGGCGGGCGAGGCGGAGCTGGCCGCCGCTTGGGGGCGCTGTGGGGGCGCGTGGGGCGGGGCCGCGGGGCACCCGGGTGTCCGCGCTGAGCCTGCCGAGCACCGGGTGGAGCGCGCGCCAAAAGGGGGCGTACTCGGTGAAGGGCGCTCGAAGGGACCCCTGAGGTGAACGGAGGACGCGGGGCGTGACGGAGCGCTAATGGTGGTGATAATGACGACGACGATGATGGTGATGACTCCCATTCCCAGCCAGGTGCTAACGGAAGGCGCACGTTCCTCTTCCTCTCCCTTTCCGCCTCCATCATTCCTCTATCTGCCAGCTCCTAAATTCTCTGTTCCTTGCTGCGCTGTTTTGCGCCTCCCCATCTGGTTAAAATCCGAAACCGGTGGTGCCGATTCCAGGCGCTCGGCTTAACTCAAAGTGCTCAGGGCGTTCATTCTGCACCTGCCGACCTCCTACAGTGGGGAAGTCATTCTGGCTCCCAGTAACCCGGCAGGAGAGGGATCAGTTCCTTGGGCCCAGATGGCAGCTCTCTGTCCCCACCATGTGGCAGGGCTGCTCTAAAGTTTGAACATCTTCAGGTTTGCTGCTGTTTTAAAAGTTGGAGGCTGGAAAGTAGTGACTGAAATCACAGGCTCTGGCCCTGTCTGTGGGAAGCCGATCTGTATGCAGTGTCCCAACTCCAGCAGAAAGGATTTATTTTTATCTCTTGCCTAATTCATTGGGTGCACAAAGAAACAGAAGCAAAGGGTTTTTCAATAATTTAGGAAGCTTTTGGATTCAGGAAAGGTTTGTTTACTTCTCTTTGTTCTTTAGCGCTCAGATGTAGGGACAAATGCCCCAAAAGAACCAAGTGTTTGAGGCTGGGTTGGTAATTTTATTGGATCCTTTGTTGAGTGGTGAACACCTCAAGGGAGGAAACAAGCAAACAAAAACTCAGAAACAGAAGAGAAGCTGAATGTGTGCATGCATCAAGTTAAATATTAGGTCATCAGAAGTTACTAAAAAGATCAGAATTTACTTATCCAATTAAGAAATATTTCCAGCTATCTGATAGGGGAAGATGGGAGAGAGGGAATTTAGACAAGAAGCTTGTCTAACTATGACTGATTTGAGCTTGTTGGTGTCTCAATTTTTAAAGTATTTCCATTTTAAGTGTTTATGTAATCCTCACAGCTCTTTTACGTGGGTACTGTTATTAGTCCCATTTGCTGATGGGGAAACAGGGCTCAAAAAGCTCCTAAGTTGACTGTGAATATCCCGTTGCTAAGTGATGGAGTCAGGGTTCAAATCCCAAGCACTTTGATTTCAACCCCTATTCTTTTAGCACTATACCTCACACTGACAAGTAAGTTACAGTTAAGTCTGTTTGCATCCACAGTTTCATAGCCACCCTTCCTTTAAAATAAACATATTTACCTCTTTTCCAACATTCCATTCATCTTTATTTCAGAGAATATTCATATATACAATGTATTAGTACAATAGGCAAGCTTTAAAACATTTTCACACTGCAAGACTAATGTCACTGAGTTAAAGACAGTTCACAACCTGGTAGACATGTTCCTGACTTGGGAGTGTTTGGTTTTAATTGAAGATTTTCTCCCTTAGTATTGCTTAAACCTCTATGGCTCTTGGTGCAAGTACGCCCTCTACAGGTTGTTCTAATCAAGTACTAATTAAGAAATAGCCTTCATACAACTTTCTGGGGAGAGCAAAAGAACTGAATCCCTTCCTAGTTCAGCTTCCTCTGACGGCGGTTCCTCGGAAAAACAGTTGAATTTGGTGTTGATGGTAGTGGTAATCTATCTTATTATAAGGACAGTTTTCCTCTTCTAAAGTGGTTGTTTTCTTTTCTTTCTTCCCAACCAAGGATACTTCAGAAAAATTATATTTTATTATATAAAGAAAACTTGTTTTAAAATCTCAGACTTAAGCTCTTTTGGGCTTTTAAGAATTTATTTATTTGAGAGACAGAAAAGAGAGTGAGCGAGCATTCCCACTTATTTGTTCAATCCTCAAATGCCGGCAATGGCCTGCCCTGGGCCAGGGCTAAAGCTGGGAGTCAGGAATTCAATTATTATTTCCCACATGGGTGGCAGGAACCCAACCACTGGAGCATACTCAGAGAGTATGCATCAGCAGGAGGCTGGAGCCAGGGGTCGAACCAAGGAACTCCAATGTGGGACATGGGCAGCTTAACTGCTGGGCTATATGCCCATTCTCATGCTTTTGGCTTCTAAAGGGGAGAAAGGAATATACTTTGTGTTATACAGTAATCATCTATTTTTAAAGTAATAGGGAATGTCATGTATAGCAAGGTCCATCTAAGGGCTGGATAGGGCTTCTGCTGTTAAGGAACAAAATAGCTTTTTTCACTTAGAATAGTTTTGTTTTAAAAGTTCTTAGCTCAAACAAAAATATGGCAACATTTATTTCCACATGTTAAAAATTTGGAAATAATGTATTAAGTGGTCTTACAAATCAACTTCATTGAAAATTCTATAGTTTATTTTCTAGTCCATAATGCTTCCTTCCCTTGTGTGATTCACTCATCAGTTATGTTTCTTGCTTCATTTATCTATTCATTAACTCATTCAACAAAGGTCTGTTAAGCATCTATTATGTACAGGACACTGACCTAGAAACTACAGGGAAAAATACAACATGACTCCAGCCCTGACAGAGCACTGGAGCTACTAAAATGGGTAATACAAGCACCCAACAACCATACTATTTAGCAGAACACAGCAATTGTTGACAAGACAAAAGGCTTGAACATTTAAATGAAAAACCTTATTTCTGGAATTCTGAGCATTTTTTTCATGTATTCAAAACACATTTTTAAGTATCTGATCTATGTACTGTTATAGGCACAGGGAAAACAAAAGCGGGTACAAAGACAGCTTCTGGTCTTGAAGAACTCTCCATCTAACAGGGCAGAGTTGAGAATAAATAAGAGATGAATGCCACAGCAGGGCCATGCATGGATTATCTTTGGACTCAGAGAAAAGCCTCTATTGCTAACTGGGTTCAGGGAAGACTTTCCTACAGTAGAAGGTACCTGAGCAACCTTGAGGGTCAGGGGGAACTGAGTATGCAAGGAAGCAAGACAAGGGACATCCATGTTTAGAGAGCAGGAAGAGCAAAGAGACAAGAGAAATAACGGTACCATACAGGATTTGCAGTGCTGATCTGCAGGGTGATGAGCTGTAGTGAGAAAGCGAGGCAGCAGGTAGGAGTGAGGCCTGAAAGGTAGCAGGAGCTAGGGAAGATGGTGCTGCCATCTTCCAAATACAATGTTCCGAATACAGTGCTGTCCCCTTATCCATCGGGGGTATGTTCCCAAACCTGTAGTGGGTGTCTGAAATCACAGATAGTACCAAATACTCATTACATACATATCTACAATAAAGTTAAATTTACATGTCAGAGTTTGTGGACTCAAAAGGCTTCCATAACCTTGGGAGCTCATAACAAGAGCCTTGGGTGATCACTGACGTCATAAATAAGAGTGTCAGTTGTTAAATCAACAACAGGAGTCACTGCACACTTGCTCCCCATGTAGGACCTCTGTCCTTAATGAGTTGTACTATGAGAATTAACAAGAAAAATAGTCTTCAAACAGTACTTTATACTTTGTGTGTCTGTGTGGGTGCAAACTGTTGAAATCCTTACTTAGTATAGAGTTGATCTTCTGTATATAAAGATAATTAAAAGTGAATCTTAATGAAGAATGAGATGGGAGAGGGAGTAGGAGGTGGGATGGGAGTAGAGGTGGGAGGGCGGGTATGGGAGAAAGAACTGCTATATTCCAAAAGCTGTACCTATGAAATTTATATTTATTAAATAAAAGCTTCCAAAAAATGCCATCACCAGAAAAAAATAGTTAAATTTACAACCTAGGTACAGTGAGAGATTAACAAATAATAATAGAATAATGTACTATAATAAAAGTTATGTGAATATGGTCTCTCAAAATATCCTACTGTACTGTATTCATTCTTTTGCTATGATGTGAGATGATGTAATGCCTACTTGATGAGATGAAGTGAAGTGAATCGTGCAGGTGTTATGATGTAGCACTAGGCCACTACATATGGTTATTTGAACACAACCACTGTGGTATCACCACAGTTGGTCTGATAACCTAGGCAGCTACTAAGTAACAAATGAGTAGTAATATATATAGCATGGATATAGTGGACACAGGCATGACGCACATCCTGGGCAGGTCAGAGAGTGAAGGTGTAAGATTTCATCATATGATTCAGAACAGCATGCAATTTAAAACTTCTGAAGTGTTCATTTCTGGAATTTCTTATTTACTATTTTTGGAGCACAGAAAATGAAGCTGCGAATAACAGGAGGTGGAGAGGAAGCTATTTGAATTCATGTAGAGATACTGTCCCAAAGGAGGTAGAACATAACTTTCTACTCCTTAAATGTAGGCTGTGTGGGGTGACTTCCTTTCATACAGCACAGTATGAAAGGGTCAGAGGAGTAACTTTCCGGTGGAGAAAGCTGACAAATAGTACCTCATCCAGGTGAGCGTGGTCAGCATCAACAATGACAAAGTGTGTTGATAATATGTGTCCTTGCTATGCTGCGTGAGAGAGGCATTTTTATCTGTAGCCTTTCTCCTGAAAACCCATAACTACAGTCTATACATGAGGAAAATACTAGAAAAACCTAATTTAGAGGTATTCTACCTGAAAGGTAGTGCTCTTGAAAATTCTCTAGGTCACCAAAAGTAGGGAACATCTGAGAAAATGTTGCAGCCAAGAGGACCCTAAGGACACATAAAAACTAAATATAATCTTATACCCTGTATTGGATATAATCTTACATCCTGTATTGGGAAGAGAAACTTGAGATTAGGTGAAAACTAAGGAATGTAAATAAATTGTTAATAACCTATCATTATTGACCCATTAATTGTGAATATGCCACACTAATATAAGATGTGAATAAGAGGAATAACTGGGCATAAGGTATGTAGGAACTCTGTATACTATCTTTGCTGTAAATCTAAAAGTATTCTAAAATACAAAGTTTATTTTAAAATAAAATCAAGGACAAAGATTAGGATACGTTAAAAAAAAAAACTTAGCTGCTAACATTTGAAAACCAGAAGTTTCCTCATAAAAATTTGAAATTCTGGTTTCTATTAAAAATATAGATACTTGGAAACATTTCATTCTCACAAAGAGGAGTCAGACGGTGAGGGTGGTGTCTGCCACTCAAACAGAGCTAGCACTGTCCAGTTCTTATAGTTCCACTACTCTTCTACTCAGCATGCTTCATTCTTACACGCGAATTGCCGGGCTTCTGTAGGCTCCTGAGTTAGCTGCCCATCATCTGGAGGAGCAGTAGCAGAACTATGCGGGGGAGTGGGTACGAGGTGGCTGAAGCAGTCCTCAATCTGAACATGTGATTGTGGGAGAATACGGGCAATGAGTGCTATAGAGGGGGCTCTGGTCAGTGCCCAGCCAGCCAGCCCTCACCAAGGCAATCTGCCTTTCCGCTGGCCACTCTGCCTGCAGGTCAGCCAGAACTATCCTAGTGACTACAGGTGTTGAAACTGAGTCTGGGGCTTATCAGCTGCACCCAGAGCTGTGTTTGGAGACGGAGGAGAGCAGATACCCCTGTAGCACTCTGCTCTGGAAAGGAAACCTCAGGATAGTAAATGAAAAGAGCAAGTTGTCAAGCATTATGCTTAGTGTAGTCTTGGTTTCACAAAATAAACTCATCTATCTATCATCATCTATCTTCAAATATACACACACAAAGTTCATGGGAAATTTTTGCTATGAGAAAACTCCGCATTGCTTTTAAAAAAAATGTCCTAATTATTGCTGAATTCCATTTTCCATGAACAAAGCAAACTTTGAAGTATGCTTGTGTGTGTATAGACTTAAATACATAAAGATGCATGGACTACAAATATCTACCTAATTTATATAATGTCTGAAAGTAGTTCTCTATGGGGAGTGGGAACCAGGATAGTGAATTGTGTTTGCCTTATCCACAAATATTTCCTGAATTTTAATAAAATGAGCAACTCTTGCAATTAAAAACCATTTTTAAGAACAGAAAGAGGCTGGCGCTGCGGTTCACTTGGCTAATCCTCCGCCAGTGGCGCCGGCACCCCGGGTTCTAGTCCCAGTTGGGGCACCAGATTCTGTCCCGGTTGCTGCTCTTCCAGTCCAGCTCTCTGCTGTGGCCCGGGAATGCAGTGGAGGATGGCCCAAGTACTTGGGCCCTGCACCTGCATGGGAGACCAGGAGGAAGCACCTGGCTCCTGGCTTCGGATCGGCACAGCGCGCTGGCAGTAGCAGCCATTTTGGGGGTGAACCAATGGAAAAAGGAAGACCTTTCCCTCTGTTTCTCTCTCACTAACTCTGCCTGTCCAAAAAAAAAAAAAAAAGAAAGAAAGAAAGAAAAAGAAAAAAAGGAGAATAGAAAGAAAGGTTTTTTCTTTGCTGTCTCAGTCACTTTTTCTAAAGTAGGCAGCTGTCACCTCCCCAGGCCAGCTATGCTGCTGGCATACTTTTTCACGTAAGAACTGCATATCACAGCACATGACAGCTCATTACTGAAGCACAGCATAGCTCGAATATTCCTCATCATCCTGTGCGACACTCTCGTTCTTCTTTCCTCACATGATGGCATTGCCAAGCAACCCAGTGTATCTTGTCTCCCTCAAACCATATCCATTGTTTGCTGCTTAGCCATGCTGTTTCATCCTTACGACATTTGACAAACGGAAAAAAAGATGAACAGTTTCATTGCCCAATGTTAGAGGACTGGAAAAACAAATCAGAATTCCTTCATATTGAACTATTAACCTAATGTTCTGACATATATGTGCAACCACAATTCTATAACTACAACAAAAATAATGGACATTATTCATCACTCTTAGGTGTTTAACACATTATACACTTAAAAATGTATAGTTACTTGCAATTAAATTTCATTAAATCTGTTTTAAAATATTATAAATAAATAAGAATTGATGATTTCTCAAGACAAAAATCACTAAGTATAAAAGAAAAATTTGATAAATTTAACTATATTAAAATTAGGAACTTCTTTTATCAAAAGATAGCATTAAAAATGAAAAGATAAGCATCAGAATGAGAAGATACATGGGTGTACAAGACTTTTAACCAAGTATATTATGAATTTCTGAAACTCCACAAAAAAGAAGATAAACAATCCAGTAAAAAATGAGTAAAAGTCTTACAAAGGTATTTCACAAAAAAGCATACCTAATGGCAAATTGATAAATGAAAAATTGCCCAACCTTACTAGTCACCTGTGAAATGTGAATAACAGGGAGAAACCACTTCAGACCCATGAGAAGGAAAATGTGGAGCTAAGAATCTGAATCAAGAAAAATTCGTATATACTGCTGGTGGCAGTTTAAATTCTTTGAACTCAGCTATTCCAATTGTAGGTAGAAGCTGAGGAAAAAATGTATACATATTCATTCAAAGACATGTCTATAAAAGCTCTGTTTATAATCACCCCCAAATGGAAACAATCCAAATATCCATTGACAGTGGAAGAGATAAAGAAATCACCTACTTCTAAATTGGATACTACATAGCAATGAGATGACTCGCACAAACATCACATTAAGCTAAAACAGTCAAAAGAATATATCCTGTGTGATTCAGCGTTTTAAAAATTCAAAAACAGGAAATGCTAACCAAAGATATTAGAAGACAAGAGAGTGAATAATTATCTTGGGAGAGCAGCAATGATCAGAAAGGGCCATAAAATGAGCTTCAGAGTTATTGGTAATATTTTGTTTCCTGATGTGGATTTGGCTACTTAGGAATGTTTATTCTGTGAAAATTCATTAAGTTGTACACTTATGAGTTCTGTACTTTTCTATATGTATGTTATATTTTAATGAAACATTAAAGATTATTATATAAAAGTCATGAAATATCAAACATAGGCAAGTGTATTAGCTTAATATGGGGAAAAGCCTTTTAATGAAAATATTTGAAAGCTATTAAAGAAAAGATGTGTTAATTTTATGTGAAAAACATTTAAAATAGTTTATAGGAAGAAGAAGAGTTAAGAGTCACTCTTGGACCAATCAAAAGCCACGTCACTGCATCCCCATTCCCACTTCCTATGTCCTGCTGCAGCCAGCATGCCTGAGAGGAAGACTGAAGGGGATGCTAAAGGGGATAAGGCCAAGGTGAAGGATAAGCCACAGAGATCTACAAAGTTGTCTGCTAAGCCTGCTCCTCCATAGCCAGAACCCAAGCCTAAAACAGCCCCTGCAAAGGGAAAAGGGAAAGAAGAGCTGATTTGGGCAAAGACAAATATATATATGTATATGTATATGTGTGGGTGTGTGTGTGTATATATATATATATCTATATCTATATATATATATAAAGGATAGGACTACACATGGCTCACAAAACTAGAAATACAAAAAAGTGACTAACAACATTCCTAATGAGAGATATTGCTTTGTTTTACCAATTGTATAAAATATAAAATATTGATAAATACAAAATTATATGTAAAAAACTAAAATACATAAATGCTATCAAGAATGTAGGAAAAAAGATAATCTCTATTGGTGGTGGAATAAATTGACTCAGCCTTTTATTTGTTTCAAGATCTATTTATTTAAAAGGCAGAATGACAAAGATAGTCGGGGAGACAGAGAGAGAGAGAAAGAGAGAGATCTTTTAATCTCTGGTTCACTCCCCAAATATCCGTAACATCCAGGAGTTGGCCAGGTTGAAGCCGGGAACCAGGAACTCCATCCTGGTCTCCTTTATGAGTGG
This sequence comes from Oryctolagus cuniculus, assembly GCF_964237555.1. Classification (NCBI taxonomy): domain Eukaryota; kingdom Metazoa; phylum Chordata; class Mammalia; order Lagomorpha; family Leporidae; genus Oryctolagus; species Oryctolagus cuniculus. Next base: position 67,319,377 of record NC_091442.1, read on the forward strand.
TAGGGGCCCAAGCACTTAGCTATCATGTACTGCATTGTGCATTAGCAGGAAGCTAGATTATAAACAGAGTGCTAGTACTTGAACCAAAACTCTGATATGGGATGCTGGCATCTCAAGTGGCAGCCTAACACACTGTGCCACAGCACTAACCCTGATTCATCTTTTTTAGAGGATAATTTCCTATTTCTCATTCACAAAAAATTCAACATGCATATGTCTTGTTGCTCAGTAATTTCACTACTAGGAATTTATACCATGAATATACTTGGAAAAAACACACTAAAATAGATTTATAAAGCTATTCTTTATATTCTTTTTTATAATAGTAAAAACAAAAAAAACCCCTAAATATCCATTAATAAAAAACTAGCAAAACAAATGCTACTACCTGTATATAGCAAACATGAGCATCCATAACCCAGAATGAGGAAGGGTTTTTGTGCTGATGGTGAAAATTCTCCAATATACACTGTGAAATGAAGACAGGAAGAATATGTGTTATTTCTGTGTACATAATATTAATACACTCACAAACAGATATGCCTGTACACACAGAATCAGACATTTACATGCACACACATATAATAACACATAAAATAAACTTATCTTTAGGAGAAACACAAAGAAATCTTAAGCTGGCTTACTTTGGAAAGAAGGGTAATAGGCTAGGTAGGATTTTGGGAGAGAGGTTTTTTTCTATTTTTTTTCTTTTAGTGTTTAAAATTTTTTTTTTTTTCCCAGGGGAGAAATTTTTTTTTATATATATATTTTTTTTAAACTATTATTTAATGCATATAAATTTCCAAAGTACGACTTATGGATTACAATGGCTTTCCCCCCATACCGTCCCTCCCACCCACAACCCTCCCCTTTCCCACTCCCTCTCCCCTTCCATTCACATCAAGATTCATTTTCGATTATCTTAATATACAGAAGATCAGCTTAGTATACATTAAGTATGGATTTCAACAGTTTGCTCCCACACAGAAACATAAAGTGAAAAATAATAGATGATTTTTTTAAATGATGATGAAATCAGAGCAGACCTATTGTCATGTTTAATCCCAGTGAGAGTCAAGTTGGGAATTGATAATTTCTTTCTTTCTTTCTTTTTTTTTTTTTTTTTTACAGAGGATCAGTTTAGTATGCATTAAGTAAGGATTTCAACAGTTTGCACCCCCATAGAAACACAAAGTGAAATATATTGTTTGAGTACTCGTTATAGCATTAAATCTCAATGTACAGCACATTAAGGACAGAGATCCTACATGAGGAGTAAGTGCACAGTGACTCCTGTTGTTGACTTTACCAATTGACACTCCTGTCTATGGCATCAGTAATCTCCCTATGCTCCAGTCATGAGTTTCCAAGGCTATGGAAGCCCTCTGAGTTCTCCAACTCTTATCTTGTTTAGACAAGGTCATAGTCAAAGTGGAGGTTCTCTCCTCCCTTCAGAGAAAGGTACCTCCTTCTTTGATGGCCTGTTCTTTCCACTGGGATCTCACTCGCAGAGATCTTTTGCCAGAGTGTCTTGGCTTTCCATGCCTGAAATACTCTCATGAGCTTTTCAGCCAGCTCCGAATGCCTTTAGGGCTGATTCTGAGGCCAGAGTGCTATTTAGGACATCTGCCATTCTATGAGTCTGCTGAGTATCTCACTTCCCATGTTGGATCACTCTCCCCTTTATTTACTCCATCAGTTAGCGTTAGCAGGTACTAGACTTGTCTATGTAAAATTTTTTAGCTATATAGTTGATTTCTACTTTTTGGAATGTTCACAAAAATTACTTGGGTAATATAATTATGAGTCATTTTAATTTTCTTCTCATTGCTTTTTTGCTTTCTAAAATTGAACTCTAAGAAATGTTATATTAAATGACATTTTCAAATAATTTTCATAGGTCATAATACAATTTTTTAAAGATTTATTTATTTGCAGGGCAGAGTTACAGAGAGGGATTGAGAGACAGAGAGAGAGATAGAGATAGAGAGAGAGATCGAGATCAATCTTCCATCTGCTGGTTTATTCCGTAAATGGCCACAACAGCTGGGGCTAGGCCAGTCTGAAGCCAGGAGCTAGCAGCTTCATCTGGGTCTCCCATGTGGGTGCAGGGGCCCAAGGACTTGGGCCAACTTTTGCTGCTTTCCCAGGCACATTAACAGGGAGCTGGATCAGAAGTAGAGAAGCAAGGACTTGAACTAGTGCCCATATGGGATGCGGAATTGTAGGCAATGGCTTAACCTGTTATGCCAACAATGCTGGTCCCAACTCACAATACAATTTTGAATGAAAAAGGAAAGTGATGTTTCTGAGTAATACATTTTTGTGAACATAAATGTACAAAAACAATATAAAAATGCCCTGGAATGTCATGAGAAATGAGAAACTTATGTAACAAAACAATATTGCACTAATGTTGTAGAGAGACAGACCAGACACAGACACCCAGAATATCAGTGAGAAAAACAATGAAATACTGAATAAATTACATTGAGGCAACCAGTTCCTGCCTGGGGAAAAAACTAGATCCCTATTATTATATATTTATATTATTATTAAAATTATATATTTGAGTTGTTTCATCTATTTAGATTACATATTTAAATATAAAACAGGAAAATATGACTTAATACTAATTTTAGAAGACAAAAATCAATCAGGTATCACCACTGAAGGCAGAAAACATGAAGATAGAAATTTACAATTAACTACAACAATGTTGAGTGCTTGACTGCATATAATGGTAAAAACTAGAAACCACCTAAGTACACACTAATCATTTATAGGTTACATAAAAATAATAAAGGACTGTTTAACCTAAGGAATGAGTACCATAAGAATTTATAGTCATAGTAAAACCCCATGATGTATTGTTGGGTAAAAAAGATATATTACAGAATATTATGAACTGTTGGGACCTTTTTAATATGTGTGTGTATGTCTGTGTGTAGAAAGGTACAAGTATGCAAAATAATACCTTAAAATACAAATAGGATATCTCAAAATTTTTTTTTCTCCTATTTTCTTTTCACTTTCTTTTTGTTTGAGTTTATTTGCTTATTGTTATTGTGGGGAGCAACTCGGACTAGACTAAGTTACTGGAATTAAGACTTATTCTATGCATCTGCTCTCCCACAATATGGCGCTGAGAAGGGAGAAGCAGCTTCTACACAGCTGCCTCCAGTTCAACCAATAAACTGTAGGACCTGCTCCTGATTGGAGGAGAGCAGCGTACTCGGCGTGTGGGCAGCCGAGTTGGGATTGGTGGAAGAGGACTATAAAGGAGGAGAGAGACAACATGCACCAGGAACATCTAAGGGGAACATCTATCTGAAGGAACACCTGTGCAGCCCCCGAGAGAGCCGGCCGGCGGTGTGCCGCTCCCCCGTGGAAGTGGGGAAAGTGGCTAGGGGGAACCACCCTTCCACGGAGGTGGAAGGGACGGTAGCCAACCCGGGAAGAACCAGCAGTAAACCCGGGAAGGGCCGAGCAGACGAAAGAACAGCGCAGGGTCCTGTGTCGTTCCTCCACGAAGACGGGGAGCGACAGTTATCTTCAAACATTTCAGTAACAAAAATGTTACATAAAATATTTACAGAAAATTATTATAAAAATGGTAGGTAAATTCTTATAGAGGAATGAAGGACATGAACGTCTTAGGAGCACCTGCTATATACCAAGTAATTATTGCTTTTAAGATTTTATTTATTTATTTATTTGAAAGGCGGAGTTACAGAGAGGCAGAGGCAGAGGCAGAAAGAGAGAGAAGTCATCATCTGCTACTTTACTCCCCAAATGACCATATGGCCAGAGTTGAGCGGATCTGAAGCCAGGAGCCTAGAGCTAAATCCAGGTCTCCTATGTGGGTTCAGGGGCCCAAGGGTTTGGGCTATCTTCTACTGCTTTCCTAGGTCATAGCAGAGAGCTATATTGGAAATGGAGTAGCCAGGACTTGAACTGGTGCCCATATGGGATGCCGGCACAGCACCAGCCCCAACCAAGTCATTAATTTATACCTTACAGAATTTTGTCAAATTGTTCATTATATTTATTTATTCAAGAGGCTCAGTGAGGTTAGATACCTTACAAAAGATCACAGAGTTAATATATGACAGGGCCAAAGAACAACCTCAGGCAAATTTAACTCCAAGTTTAAGTCCATGTCATCACATGAATTCATTTTGCATTAGTACAGCAAAATACCAGAGGCAGCTATCTTTACAAAGAGAAAAAGTTTATTAGGCTTGGAATACGAAGGTTAAGTCCATGATCAGGCAGCCCCATTGCTTTGGTCTCTGGTAAGGGAGGCGGATGGCATCACATTATAGCGAGAGTGCAGGTGGGAGCCAATGGCCGCACACTGATCATGAGCAGAAAACAGATGGAGCCAAACTGAAGGCTGTTATACAACACTTTCCTGAAAACTCAAGAGGTCTCACAAGAATTACCATGAAGAGCACATGCTCAGTGACCTAAGAACCTCCCACAAGGCCCACAACCCAAGGTTCCACTACCTCCCAATAGCACCAGTCTGGGAGCCAAGCCCTTAATTACAATAGGCCTTTGGGGTATGTTGAAACCAAAATCCCAAACAGAGCAGAATACGACATTGCCCATGACTATGGTCTTTAAAATTGTTGCATGGTTAGGTTCCAATGAAATCCCTTATGAAAATTCCTCTGACTGGAAAATTATCCCCCAATGCGATCCAAGAAATGGTGCCAGAAAGCCAGGTCTTGAGACCTGAAACAGAAGCTGGGAGCTTGACTGCAAGGTGGATGGGAGGGGTGGGTCCTTCTGGGAATGCAGTTGTTTCAGGCATGAGATGGAAGAGCTGGAAAGAACCTCAGAATACAAAGGCAGAGTTGTGTTTTTGTTTTTAGATTTATTTATTTGAAAGGTGAAATTGCAGAAATGGAGAGAGAGAAAGGGAGGGAGAGAGAGAGAGAGAGAGAGACAGGGAGAGATAGATAGAGAGAGAGAGAGAGAGAGAGAAAGAGAGAGAAATAGATCTGTTCCATGTGCTATTTTGTTCCCCAAATGGCTGTGATGGCTCAGGCTGGGCCAGGTAGAGGCCAGGAACCAGGTGCTTCATATGGGTCACCCACATGGGTGCAGGGTCTCAAGTACTTGGGCCATCTTCTGCTGCTTTCCCAGGCTGGTTTAGAAGTGAAGCAGTAGGAACTCAAACTAATGCTGATATAGGATGCCAGCACTGCAGGTAATGGCTTAACCCACAATGCTACAGTGCCAGCCCCAAAGGCAGAGTTTTGATGGTCACTATCTGATGCATGGAAAAGCAATTTGTATACTGCAGAGCCCTAATGTTAGCTGTCATTTTATGAGTTCTAGTAATGGTATCTGAGTAGCTAAGACCAAAAGCTCATCTAGTCTACATCTGGCTAATAGTAATATATTCCTTAGAGCTATCAGAATATACCCCATGGGACTTAGGGAAGACTATTTGCATGCCACTGCTCCAGACCCACGCGTGCCTGCGCATAGCCCTCAGTATAAACCACATCCACCTAATGGTCCCAAGACAAGTTTCCCTTAACATGTCACATGGCTGGGATTGGATGCTTGGTGCTAAAAGCCACAGCACTCGTCATGTACACACAGCAAGACTTGGGGAAGGTCTTATCCACATCACACATCTGAAGGCCGTAGCTATTGGTGCTATATAAGCTCCAGCATCACTCAGGCTTGCCTCGTAGTACAAGGGGACAGACTCTTCTATGTCCCACAGCAACAGAAACATGGCTACAACCACCACCAATTTTACTGTGATTGGCACCTAACTCTCTGGGGAGACGTAAGACACACAATTTTGTAAGCTAACATATACTTCAAAGCCATACTACTATCTCCACAAACTGTTGCAGACCAGAGAACTGTGGCACTCATAGACACTGCTGATATTGATTGCCACTGAAGAAATTACTCAAAGGTTATATTTCTGGGCTCACCTAGAACCAAAATCAAAGCAGCAACCCAAATGACATCCCACATTCCATGTAAACAAAAAAGTATTTTCCAATGAAACCCACTCTGTAAAAGGGAGGAACAGCTATGCCAAATATGCAGATATTAATGTAAGGACAGGAAACATGGAGAAGTGAGAAATCATGACACCACCAAAAGAATACAATAGCTATTCCAGAAATAAATCCTGATCTTAAGGAAGCCTATGAAAATGCTTGAAAAAATAATCTAAAATAATGATCCTAAGGAAATTTAATGATATGGAAGACAGTTTAAAGAAATGAGGAAAACAATATATGATATGAATGAGAAATTTAATAATGAAATAGAAATCAATAAAAAGAGCCAAGCAATATTTTGGAGTTGAAAACTTCAGTAATGAAATACAAAATATAATTGATGGCTTCAACAAGAGAATTGACCAACCAGGAAAAAAAAATTCTTTTTGGAGGACAAGACTTTTGCAATAACTCAGTCAGACAAAAAAAGAAAGATAAAAGAAATAAAAAGAATTATCTACCAGACATTTAAAGAAGAACTAACTCCAATTCTTCTCAAACTATTCAGAACAATCAAAAAAGAGGGAGTCCTCCCAAATTCTTTCTATGAAGCCAGCATCACCTTAATTCCTAAGCCAGAAAAAGATGCAGCATTGAAAGAAAATTACAGACCAACATCCCTGATGAACATAGATGCAAAAATCCTCAATAAAATTCTGGCCAATAGAATGCAACAACACATCAGAAAGATCATCCATCCAGACCAAGTGAGATTTATCCCTGGTATGCAGGGATGGTTCAATGTTCGCAAAACAATCAATGTGATACAGCATATTAACAGACTGCAGAAGAAAAACCATATGATTATCTCAATAGACGTAGTAAAAGCATTTGATAAAATACAACACCCTTTCATGATAAAAACTCTAAGCAAACTGGGTATGGAAGGAACATTCCTCAATACAATCAAAGCAATTTATGAAAAGCCCATGGCTAGCATCTTATTGAATGGGGAAAAGTTGGAAGCATTTCCACTGAGATCTGGTACCAGACACGGATGCCCACTCTCACCACTGCTATTCAATATAGTTCTGGAAGTTTTAGTCAGAGCCATCAGGCAAGAAAAAGAAATTAAAGGGATACAAATTGGGAAGGAAGAAGTCAAACTATCCCTCTTTGCAGATGATATGATTCTTTACTTAGAGGATCCAAAGAATTCTACTAAGAGACTATTGGAACTCATAGAGGAGTTTGGCAAAGTAGCAGGATATAAAATCAATGCACAAAAATCAACAGCCTTTGTATACACAGGCAATGCCACGGCTGAGAAAGAATTTCTAAGATCAATCCCATTCACAATAGCTACAAAAACAATCAAATACCTTGGAATAAACTTAACCAAGGATGTTAAAGATCTCTACAATGAAAATTACAAAATCTTAAAGACAGAAATAGAAGAGGATACCAAAAAATGGAAAAATCTTCCATGCTCATGGATTGGAAGAATCAATATAATCAAAATGTCCATTCTCCCAAAAGCAATTTATAGATTCAATGTGATACCAATCAAAATACCAAAGACATTGTTCTCAGATCTGGAAAAAAATGATGCTGAAATTCATATGGAGACACAGGAGACCTCGAATAGCAAAGCAATCTTGTACAACAAAAACAAAGCCAGAAGCATCACAATACCAGATTTCAGGACATACTACAGGGCAGTTGTTATCAAAATAGCATGGTACTGGTACAGAAACAGATGGATAGGCCAATGGAAGAGAATAGAAACACCAGAAATCAACCCAAACATCTACAGCCAACTTATATTTGATCAAGGATCCAAAACCAATCCCTGGAGTAAGGACAGTGTATTCAATAAATGGTGCTGGGAAAATTGGATTTCCACATGCAGAAGCATGAAGCAAGACCCCTACCTTTCACCTTACACAAAAATCCACTCAACGTGGATTAAAGACTTAAATCTACAACCCAACACCATCAAATTATTAGACAACATTGGAGAAACCCTGAAAGATATAGGTACCAGCAAAGACTTCTTGGAAAAGACCCCGGAAGCACAGGCAGTCAAAGCCAAAATTAACATTTGGGATTGAATCATATTGAGAAGTTTCTGTACTGCAAAAGAAACAGTCAGGAGAGTGAAGAGACAACCGACAGAATGGGAAAAAATATTTGCAAACTATGCAACCGCTAAAAAATTAATAACCAGAATCTAAAAAGAAATCAAGAAACTCCACAAGATCAAAACAAACAACCCACTTAAGAGATGGGCCAAGGACCTCAATAGACATTTTTCAAAAGAGGAAATCCAAATGGCCAACAGACACATGAAAAAATGTTCAAGGTCACTAGCAATCAGGGAAATGCAAATCAAAACCACAATGAGGTTCCACCTCACCCCGGTTAGAATGGCTCACATACAGAAATCTACCAACAACAGATGCTGGCAAGGATGTGGGGAAAAAGGGACACTAACCCACTGTTGGTGGGAATGCAAACTGGTCAAGCCACTATGGAAGTCAGTTTGGAGATTCCTCAGAAACCTGAAGATAACCCTACCATAAAACCCAGCCATCCCACTCCTTGGAATATACCCAAAGGAAGTTAAATTGGCAAACAAAAAAGCTGTCTGCACCTAATGTTTATTGCAGCTCTATTCACAATAGCTAAGACCTGGAATCAACCCAAATGCCCATCAACAGTAGACTGGATAAAGAAATTATGGGACATGTGCTCTATAGAATACTATACAGCAATCAAAAAGTGAAATCCGGTCATTTGCAACAAAATGGAGGAATCTGGAATGCATCATGCTGAGTGAATTAAGCCAGTCCCAAAGGGACAAATATCATATGTTCTCCCTGATCGGTGACAACTAACCAACCACAAAAAAGGAAACCTGTTCAAGTGAAAGGGACATTATGAGAAACAGTGACTTGATCAGCCCTTGTCCTGACGGTTGATGTACAATGTAATACTTTATCCCTTTTAGTATTTTTGTTCTAGTTAATACTATTGGTTGAACTCTGTAATTAACACACATTTATTCTTAGGTGTTTAAAGTTAACTGAAAAGTGATCCCTGTTAAATTTAAGAGTGGGAATAAGAGAGGGAGGAGATGTACATTTTGGGACATGCTCAATCGGACTTGCCCCAAATGGTGGAGTTAGAAATGTGCCAAGGGATTCCAATACAATCCCATCAAGGTGGCATGTACCAATGCCATCTTACTAGTCCAAGTGATCAATTTCAGTTCACAGTTGATCACACTGATAGGTCTAAGAGTCAAAGGGATCACACAAACAAGACTAGTGTCTGCTAATACTAACTGATAGAATCAAAAAGGGAGAGAACGATCCAACATGGGAAGCAGGATACACAGCAGACTCATAGAATGGCAGATGGCCTAAACAGCACTCTGGCCTCAGAATCAGCCCTTAAGGCATTTGAATCTGGCTGAAGAGCCCATGAGAGTATTTTAGGTATGGAAAGCCAAGACACTCTGGCAAAAAAAAAAAAAAAAAAAAAAAAAACAACAACAACAACAACAACAACAAACACTAAATGAAAGATCTCTGTGAATGAGATCCCAGTAGAAGAGAAGGAAGAGAAGGAACGGGCCATCAAAGAAGGAGGTACCTTTCTCTGAAGGGAGGAGTGAACCTCCACTTTGATTATGACCTTGTCTAAATACGATCGAAGTTGCTAAACTCAAAAGGCTTCCATAGCTTGGCGACTCATGACAAGAGCCTAGGGAGATTACTGCGCTATAAACAAGAGTGTCAAATTGTTAAGTCAACAATAGGAGTCACGGTGCACTTGCTCCTCATGTAGGATCTCTGTCCTTAATGTGTTGTCCAATGTGAATTAATGCTATAACTCATACTGAAACAGTATTTTACACTTTATGTTCTGTGTGGGTGCAAACTGATGAAATCTTTACTTAATATATACTAAATCGATCTTCTGTATATAAAGATAATTGAAAATGAATCTTGATGTGAATGGAATGGGAGAGGGAGTGGGAGATGGGAGGGGTGCAAGTGGGAGGGAAGTTATGGGGGGGGAAAGCCACTGTAATCCATAAGCTGTACTTTGGAAATTTATATTTGCTAAATAAAAGTTTAAAAAAAGAAATAAAAAGAATTAAGAAAGCCTATGTAACATATCAGATACCACTGAGTGAAACAAATGTTAGTAGTATACTTATACTTGAAGGAAAATAAAAAAGAAAAGGACATTATGAAATAACTGAATGAAATACTAGTTGAAATTTCCTAAGTTTTGAAAGAGCATAGATATCCAGATAAAGTAAGTTCAAAGGACCCCAACCAGACTGAACCAAAAAAGATATTTTCCATAGCATATTATAATAAAATTGTCAAAAGTTAAAGCCAAGGAGAGAAAACTAAAGACAGTGAGAGACAAATATCAAGCTACATACAACAGGAAACGACTCAGACTAGCAGCAGACATCTCAGCAGAAATGGTATATGCCAAAAGACACTGGGGAGAAATATTTAAAGTCCTGAAAGAAAAACCAGCTTCCAACCAAGAATATCCAATGAAGCTATCCTCTAGAAGTGAAAGAGAAATAAAATATTTCCCAGAGAAGCAAAAATTGAGAGAACTAATCATCATCAGACCATTCTTACAAGAAACCATGAGGGCAGAAATCACTACTAAAATGTATAGAACCACAAAAACCCTGAAGTCAAAGTGATCTTGAGCAAAAAAGAGCAAAGCAGGAGGCATTTCACTACCTCACTTCTTTTTTTTTTTTTTTTTTTTTTTTTGACAGGCAGAGTGGACAGTGAGAGAGAGAGACAGAGAGAGAAAGGTCTTCCTTTTGCCGCTGGTTCACCCTCCAATGGCCGCCGCTGCAGCCGGCGCACCGCGCTGATCCTGGCAGGAGCCAGGAGCCAGGTGCTTTTCCTGGTCTCCCATGGGGTGCAGGGCCCAAGCACCTGGGCCATCCTCCACTGCACTCCCTGGCCATAGCAGAGAGCTGGCCTGGAAGAGGGGCAACCGGGACAGAATCCGGCGCCCCAACCGGGACTAGAACCCGGTGTGCCGGCGCCGCAAGGTGGAGGATTAGCCTATTGAGCCACGGCGCCGGCCTCACTTCTAAATATATTAAAAAGCAACAGTAATATTACCATCGTATATGCATGAAAATAGATCCATATCTGGCTGAAGAGCCCATGAGAGTATTTTAGGCATGGAAAGCCAAGACACTCTGGCAAAAACAAACAAACAAACAAAACCTAAATGAAAGATCTCTGCGAGTGAGATCCCAGTGGAAAGAACAGGCCATCAAAGAAGGAGGTACCTTTCTCTGAAAGGAGGAGAGAACTACTTTGACTACAACCTTGTCTAAATAAGATTGGAGTTGGCAAACTCAAAAGGCTTCCATAGCCTTGGCAACTCATGACAAGAGCCTAGAGAGATTACTGATGCCATAAACAAGAGTGTCAGATTGTTAAGTCAACAACAGGAGTCACTGTGCACTTACTCCTCATGTAGGATCTCTGTCCTTAATGTGTTGTCCAATGTGAATTAATGCTCTACCTAGTATTCAAACAGTATTTTACACTTTGTGTTTCTGTGCGGGTGCAAAGTGTTGAAATCTTTACGTAATATATACTAAATTAATTTTCTGTATATAAAGATAATTGAAAATGAATCTTGATGTGAATGGAATGGGAAAGGGAGCGGGAGTTGGGGAGGTTGTGGGTGGGAGGGAAGTTATGGGGGGGAAGCCACTGTAATCCATAAGCTGTACTTTGGAAATTTATATTTATTAAATAAAAGTTAAAAAAAAAAGAAAATAGATCCATAGACTATAGAAACAGAACAAAGTCAATAGAAGTAAACCCACACATCTGTAGTCAACTGATGTTTGACAAAAGTGCTAAGACACGCTGGGAAAAAAGATAGGGCTTTTAATAAACGGTACTAGGAAAACTGGATATCCTCATGCAGAACAGACCCCTTTCTCTCATTATGTACAAAAGCCGAACTCAAAATGGATTAAAGAACTAAATGTGAGACCTGAAACTTTGAAACTATTAAAAGAAACACAAGAAAATACTGCAAAGCATTGGAATGGTCAAGGATTTTCTAGATCAACATGTATTGAGATAATCATGTGATTTTTAAATCATTCTTTCCATTCAGATGGTATATCCCATTTATTAACTTGCATATGTTAAACCATCTTTGTATCTCCTTCAAAGTTACCATTTGATCATGGTATCTGATCCTTTTAAGATGCTGTAAATTTGGTTTGACAGTATTTTTCATGAATTCATAGCAATGAATGAGCTATATTCCAACCAAAGTGAGAAAGTTATTAGAAATCAGGATTAAAATCTAGGTAACTTAATTCTAATGATCTTTTTTATGTACCACTCTGCCTCACTGGCATTGTGCTAAAGTGGAACAATACCATGAATTCTTAAGTTTTTCCATTCATTTCTGGAAGTATGCCTCTAAAGTAAAATATCAGTACTCACATTATAGTACCATCTGAGTTTACTACAAAAGCAAAACGTAAAAGTGGTTTTCTTAAAAACATTACCATTCACATTCTGAGAAGAGTGTACTGTAATGGCACTTCTATTGAAAGAAAATACAAGTCTGTTACGTATTTATAAGGTGTTTACAATGGGTCAGTGTTTTGGCTAGCGTATTAAAGTTTTTGGACCATTTACAGTGTATTTTTAGCCTTCTGACTGCTTTGGGAGACTTTAGCATGTAGAGATGTTTAGGTCACTTATTGTTGGCAATTAAAACAGCTAAGGAAAGAACATTCACTAGTAAAACACCTTAATTTGGATAATATCCAAAGAATAGGTGTCACAATGATTAACTAATAGCTCTTTAAATTTTCTTGCCCAACAGCTATTCAACCAGTTTAGCTACATGAGTAAGTAGCAAGAATATAACATCTAGATAATCATTAATTGATATCTGTGCTAAGAATCTGTAACTCAGATCCAGTAGGCTTGACTTTCTAAAAGAAGAACCATATAAATGTCATTTAAGAAATTTCCTGTACAGTAATTGACAGTGGAATTGAGTATGAATTTACATAATTTTTAAAAAGCCAAAATGTACACTTATTGATTGTAAACTGAACCATGGACTTGAAGCCAAGATGCAGGTTATTCATGTACACACTTCACATTCTAGCATTTGCAGCACAAAATCAACCTTGGAACTCCTATTTCAGTCACTCATAACTGAGTTTTCAATCAAGCTATCTGCCATCCATTTAAAACTGATAGTTTCTATGACATATCTAGGAGTACTGACATTAAGATAGGGATTTGGATAAAATAAGACTGCCATGGATAATTAGTAAGTCATTTTTGAAACTGAAACTTCACCTGCTAGATATGATGAAGTAACTGGTTCTGGACGCATCCTCCCATTGTAAACAACTAGAAAATTGGATAAAATACAAGAAATATTTGTTCTAAGACATTGAAAAATAGGCAGTGCACATGGTAAAAAGAAAGAAAACAATCTAAGTCTGATGATTAATGTGACTTTTTTTTTTTTTTTTTTAGGACACCTTCCTCACCATAAAGCAGAGTGGGGAAATCCAAGAGCAAGACAGTCTCTGAGGAGAAGCACTGAGGAGGCTAAGCAGCTGGAATCTGTGGGCCAACAGATTTAGAGAAGAGAGCTATGTTTAAAAAAAAAAAAAGAGGAAAAAAGCAAAGAACTCAAGAAGTCTGCACAGATGTTCCCTTTTTATCAGTTTTTGAATACTAAACTGAAAATTCATATGAGGGAGTTTCACAAGACTGGTTAAAGAACTACTGGGATCCTATGAACTAAAATATTCATAGAGTTCCCCCAGAACTAGGAGACATTTAAATTCTAACCTTGTTGAACACCTGAGACCGATGGTAGACTCCAGAAGGATAAACCCTTAATGGAAACTAGCTCTAGAGGGAAGGCTGTCCAAGCTTACCAAGATTCAAAAGGATCAAGGAATAAATTAATGCCCTGCTAAGCAAGATTAAAAAATTTCAGAGATAAGATTAAAGTCCATACAGATAAGCCTAAAATTCATAATGCTTAGCATGCAATAATAACAATTATTAGGCTTGTGGAAAAACCAGGAAAAATAATACATAAACTAGAGAACAAATGAAGCAATAGAAAAATGTTAAGAAATACTTAGAAAAGAACTTTTAAATATCTATTTTTAAATAAATACAGGGATTTAAGGAAAAGATGAATATAATGAGCAGAGATGCCAGATTTTTTAAAAAAGCATACAACAGGAACTTCTATGCTACAAAATGCAATATCTGAAATTAAAAATTGATTGGATGGGCTTAAGAGTAGATTAGATATCATAGAAAAAAAATCAATAAACTTGAAAACATGACATGAGAAATTAACCAAACTGAAACATGGAGCAGGAAACAAAGACTGTAAAATAATAGAAGTTAGTGATCTGTAGGGTAATATTAAGGAGATATTCATATATGGAAATGGAGTTCTAGAGAAGGAGAGGGCAGGAAGGCAGAAAAATATGATTGAAAAAGAATGAAATAAATTGTAAGATCAGTCCCATTCAAAATAGTTACAAAAAATTAGTACCTTGGAATAAATTTAACCAAGGATGTCAAAGATCTCTACAATGGAAATTAAAAAGCATTAAAGAAAGAAATAGAAGAAACCAGATTTTAAAAAAGGAGAAATCTTCCATGTTCATGGATTGGAAGAACCAGTATTATCAAATTGTCCAGACTAATGGAAGCAATTTTAGATTCAATATGATTCCAATCAAAATAACAAGGACATTTTCTCAGATCTAGAAAAAGGGATGCTAAAATTCATGTGGAAACACAAGACACCTAATAGCTACAGCAATCTTATACAACAGAAAGCCAGAGATATCATAATACCAGATTTCAAATTATACTATAAGCAGTTATCATCAAAACAGCCTGGTATTGGCACAAAAACAGATATGTAGACAAATGGAAGAGAATAGAAACTCCAGAAATCAATCCATACATCTACAACCAACTTATCTTTAACAAAGAAACTAAAATCAATCAGCAAGGACAGTCTTCAAAAAATGTTGCTGGGAAAACTGGATCTTTGCATGCAGAAATATGAAACAAGACCCCTACCTTACACCTTACAAAAAAAATCCACTCAAATTGATCAAATACCTACATTTATGGCCCAATACCATTAAATTACTAGAGAACATTGCAGAAACCCTGCAAGAGATTTGCATAGGCAAAGACTTCTTGGAAAAGACCCCAGAAGCAGAAGGCATTCAAAGCCAAAATTGATAAATGGGATTACACCAAACTGAGAAGCTTCTGTACTGCAAAAGAAACACTCAGCAAAGTGAAGAGTCAACTGACAGAATGGGAAAAATATTTGCAAACCATACAACGGACAAAGGATTAACATCCAGAATATATAAAGAGCTCAAGAAAAACAACAATGACAAAACAAACAATCCAGTTAAGAACAGGCATTTCTTCAAAAGAAGAAATTCAAATGGCCAACAGGCACTTGAAAAACTGCTCAAGATCACTAGCCATCAGGGAAATACAAATCAAAACCACAATAAAGTTTTACCTCACCCCAGTTAGAATGGCTTTCATACAGAAATCAACAAACAACAAATGCTGGTGAGGATGTGGGGAAAAAGGTACCCTAGTGTATTGTTGGTTGGAATGTAAATTGGTGCAGCCACTGTGGAAGACAGTATGGAGATAACTCAGAAATCTGAATATAGACCTACCAAATGACCCAGCATCCCACTTCTGGGAATTTACCAAAATGGAAAGAAATCAGCATATGAAAGAGTGATCTGTATCCTTGTGTTTGTTGCAGCTCAATTCACAATAGCTAAGATATGGAATCAACCAGACATCCAGAAGACTGGATAAAGAAATTATGGTATATATACACTAAGGAATACTACACAGTAGAAAAAAAGGAATCCTGTTATTTGCAACAAGATGGATGGAACTGGAAACATGATGAAATAAGCCAGTCCCAAAAAGACAAATACCATATATCCTCCCTGATCTGGGGATTGACACTTTGAAATGTGATGATTTTGAGCAACTCTTGTCTTGACTGTTGACTGTCTTTTTTTTTCCTTCACACTATTTGTTGAAACTTTACTTAGTGTAGCATTGATCTTATGAGTATAAAATTAAGTGAAAATAGATCTTTTTTTAAAAAAAAATAAGAATGGGAATAGGAGAGGGATGAGGATGAAGGGTGGGAGTGCAGGTGGGAGGGAGAGTAGGGTGGGAAGAAATCACTGTGTTCCTAAATTTGTATATACGAAATGTATAAAGTTTGTAAACCTTAAATAAAAGGTTTTTAGGTTAAAAAAAGTCTCAAATATCTCAAAATTAGATGAAAGCTATAAGCTCATCAATCTATGAAACTCAACTAAACTCAAACAAGTTAAATACAAAAATAATAGAGACACCAAAGCACAAATTTCTTAAAACAGGTGATAAAGAGAAAAAAAGCTTAAAAACAACAGAGAATAAAAACACCTTGTTGACAGGGACTGAGCTTAAGAATATGGCTACAAGAAAATGGATTTGACAATGCTGAAAGAAATAAAAAGTTGACCTAGAATTTGATATTCAATGAAAATGTCCTTCAATCAACATGAAATAAAACTTTTTCAAACAGAAGTTGAAAAAAATTTGTCACCAGAAGAACTATATTATAAGACATATGAAAGGAAGTTATTCAGGCTGTAAGAAATCTAGAACAGATAGAAATCAGAAATTCTAAATATGTGGATAAATATAAAATAATCTTTTCTCTTTTTAAAATTTTTTTTCAAACATAATTGACTAAAACAAAGATAATGGCAATGTATTGTGTGGTTTATGACTGTTAAAGTGAAATGTATGAAAACATTAGCACAAAGGACTAGAGGGAGGAATGGTAGTTTACGGTTATAATGTTCTCCATTATATGTCAAGTAGTACCACATTATCTGAAGTAGAGTTGTTTAGGATGAACATCATGAATCCTATTAAAAACACCAAAAAATAAAGCAAAGCTAAGAATAGAGGTAAAATGGAATAATGAAAAATATTCAATTAATATAAGTAGAGAGTTAAGTAAAACATTTAAAAATTCAACTAATAAAAGAGAAAAAAAGAAACAGAACAGATTTGATAATTAGAAAATAAATAGCAAAATTATAGTCTTAAAGTTAACTAGAAGCAGGCATTTGGCTTGGCAGTTAAGATTCTTGCATCCAATATCATATCTGAGTGCCCTGGTTTAATACTGGCTCTGTTCCTGACTTGTTTCCTGATAAGGCAGACTCTGGGGAGGCAGCAGCAATGGCTCAAGTAATTGGGTTCCTGCCACACTTTTGGGAGACATGGATTGAGTTCTTGGCTCCTAGCTTCAGCTTGGCCATTGCTGGCATTTGGGGAATGAACCAGAAGATGGGAGTGCTCTCTTTTTCTTTCTGCCTCTCAAATGAAACAAGTAACCATATTATTAATTACATAAACATTCCATTTAAAAAGCAGAGATTGTAAGGTTGGATTTTTAAAAAGGAAGACTCAATGATGCTATCTAAGAGAAAAAAAGGTACTTTACATATGAAGACTCAGGAAGGTTAAAAGTAAAGGGATGAAAAAATTTATACCAAGAAAATACTGCTCCTAAGAAAAATGGGAGCCAGAACTGTGGTACAGCAAATTAAAGCCCTAGCCTGCAGTGTCAGCATCTCATATGGGTGCCAGTTCAAGTCTTGGCTGCTCCACTTCTGATCCGGCTCTCTGCTATGGCCTGAGAAAGAAGTGGAAGATGGCCCAAGTCCTTGGGCCCATGCACCCATGTGGGAGACCTGGAGGAAGCCTGTGGCTCCTGGCTTCAGATCAGCTCAGCTCTGGACATTGCGGTCATTTGGGAAGTGAACCAGTGGAATGGAAGACCTCTCTCTCTCTCTCTCTCTCTCTCTCTCTCTCTCTCTCTGTGGCTCTACCTCTCTCTGCAAATTTATCTTTCAAATAAATAAAATAAATCTCAAAAAGAAAGCTGGAGTGGACTTATAGACAAAGTTGACTTTGGGACAGAGACTATTAGCAGATAATTGTTGAAAGGATGATGAGTATGTGGCAATTCATTATATTATTATCCTCTCTATTTTTGTGTATGCTTGAAGTTTTTCTTAATAAGACATTAAAAATTGAACAGGGAGAAATCAGTGTTAAAATAAAGAGACAGACAAAATTGTGTGTGTGTGTGTGTGTTGATTCAATACACAGATCACTTATTTCATATATTAATCTTGAAATAAAAATAGCTTTTACTATTTTTGCATTAGCAGCCTTATACTGTAGACATCTACTTTTTCCTTCTGTATTACTCCAGTTTCTCCTAGGATGATTATAATTCACACTTTAAAAAATAATTCCTAGGGATATTAGGGAAGTAATTACTAGGAATTACTTCCTAGGGGTATTAGATTCTTCTGGTGAATGTGGATATTAAGTTCTGGAAAGCTGTGGGTGGATTTCAGTTTTATAGAGTTCCCTGAGTTACTACATGTTGAAACACTGTTTGGAAGCCATGTTTTATAGCTTTTTTTTATGCTTCAGAACAGAAATGTATGTATTCTATTATTAACAGGCTATTTTTATTTTCTTTTTTACAAAAAAAGAGAAGCAACTGTAAAACCTGACATATCATTTATCTGACACTAAAACAAAAGAATTTCTATAAACATCATTTAGCCCAGGATAGAAAAAGATTTTATCATTTAACTTCCTTTCTCTGCTTTGTTATCACGTTTACAAGGGTTTCATACAGTTTATCACACAGATTCGTATCATTTCCAATCTCAGACAAGGTTTTGCAAACAAGCATTAAGTTACTATTCTCATATTCAGATCTGTCTAGGCATATTTTCTAGTTCACCAGATAGCACTCAATATATTTCCATCAGAAATGGAAGGATCATATTAAACAAAATTTTACCAAATATACTGCCTTAGACACACACACATTTTGTTGTAATTTTAATGTCTTATATTTTTATGAAACCATAAAAGCACTTTCATATGATAATATACTAACATTTGTTTAGCAAATATCACTTGCCAGGCACTTTCATGAACACTAATAGCTTGTTTTAATTCATGGCCTGAATTGTTTCAGCAGGGATTTCATGGTGTTATAAAGGATTCAGTAAATGTTACTGAGTTAAGTACATAGTCAAGCCAGGGATCCTCTTCAAGTCCAAGTCAGAGCATATTACTCATTCTTCTGCTCAAAGTCCTCTGATAGCTTCCATTTCCTCCCAGGGAAAGCTTTTCAGTTGCTGTTTTATTAGTGATTCTTAATCCAGTTGCCAGTTGAATCATATGGAGCTCCTTTAAAACCGACCCATTCTGTGGCCTGACCCAGCCTGATTAGGTGAGGTCTGGCGGCATTGAGCTGCAGCTCTCCAGGAGGTCTGGATGTGCAAATTGCGGAAACTCTTGTGTACACCCACTCCTCCTGTAACCCCTCACCCCAGACTTCTACAACCTTCTGCATAGCTCATTGCACTCTAGCCACACTGCCTCCTCACTGATCTTCCAACACGCTGGGCACCCATTTTCAACTCAAAGCCTTTGCATCCACTCTTCTTACTGATCCCACATTCTTCCAGCAAATAATCACAGGGCTTGCTTCCTCACTTCCTTTAGTTCTTTACTCATATTACCTTTGCAATGAGAGTCTCCCAGCTTCCCTATATTAAGTCATTAATTCCTCCATCCTGCTCTAATACTTCCTATCTCCCCTCATTCCCTTGGTCTATTTTTTTATTTTATTTTTTGACAGGCAGAGTGGACAGTGAGAGAGAGAGACAGAGAGAAAAGTCTTCCTTTGCTGTTGGTTCACCCTCCAATGGCCACCGCGGCCGGCGCGCTGCGGCCTGCGCACCGCGCTGATCCAATGGCAGGAGCCAGGTACTTATCCTGGTCTCCCATGGGGTGCAGGGCCCAAGCACTTGGGCCATCCTCCACTGCACTCCCTGGCTACAGCAGAGAGCTGGCCTGGAAGAGGGGCAACCGGGACAGAATCCGGCGCCCTGACCAGGACTAGAACCCGGTGTGCCGGCACCGCAAGGCGGAGGATTAGCCTAGTGAGTCGCGGTGCCGGCCCTCCTTGGTCTATTTTGATCAGTAGCATTTATCACCATCTGATATATCTTTTACTTATGCAAATGTTTATTGTCTCTGTCTCTATTTCTATCTCTCTCTCTCTCTCTCATTACCTAGATGTCTACTTTCCCCCAAAATAAGCATCGCTAAGAAAGCTTGTGCCCATTCTGTTCACTGCTATATTCAGAACCTAGGACAGTACCAAGCACTTACTTGGCAACCAATGCATATTTGTTGAATGAATTAACAGCAGAATAAATAATAAATAGTATAAAGGAAGACAACATGAGATGTTTCACAGAAATCTTTACCTGAACACTAGGAAATAGGTATTTTTTTTTTATCAGCCTCCCTCTTTCTAAGGCCACATATATCTAAGATTATCTCCCTCTAATATAGAAGGAATACTTTTCTAGACCACCGCACATTTTGTTGTCTGTTACTACCTACAATTCCAAATCTATTGTCATTCTCCTATGATGCCCCTAGCTCTACACTGGTATTAGGAGGAAGTGATCATGGGGTAGACCACACTCTCTGCAGAGAGAGCTCTTTATTCCCCAAATGCACAAAAGAACAGATAATTCAGAGGTGGGTTTTACGGTGCATCAGGTTGTCACCACTTGTGTGCCCATATTCCATATTGGAGTGTTGGTTCAAGTACAAGCTGTTCTGCTTCTAATCCAGCTTCCTATTAATGCATCTTAGAAGGCAGTGAGTAATAGACCAGATACTTGGATCCCTGCCATCTATGTGGGAGACCTGGATGGAATTCCAGGCACCTCACTTAACCTTGGCTCAGCCCCAGCTGTTGCGGTCATTTGGGGATTGAATCAAGAGATGCAAGCTCTCCCTCTATTTCTGTCTCTCTCACTTTGCCTTTCAAAGAAATAAGTAAATATTTAAAAAAACAACAACAGATATTTCAGACTTCAGAGAAGTCTTGAGGAAGGAAATAGGATTATAACAAAAATGGTAAAAATAGACTTCAATAGTAAACGTCTTTTTTCCTTGAAGGTTCTTTTTTTATCCCCCCCCCCAAAAAGAAACCTTTTATTTAAGGAATACAGGCTTTACGCTTTTTGTAAGTACAACTTCAGGAATAGTGATTCTTCCCATTATACCTGCCCTCCCACCCACACTGTCACCCCTCTTCCTCTTCTCTCTCCTACTCCCAGTCTGATTCTCTACTAAGATCCATTTTCAATTAACTTTATACACAGAAGGCCAACTCTATACTAAGCAAAGAGTTCAACAATTTGCACAGGAAAAAAACTAAAAACAAAAAACAAAACAAAATAAAACATAATTGTTCCTTAACAGTCGAGACAAGGGCTGTTCAAAGTCATTGCATCATGAAGTTAATTTCACTTTTTTTTTTGGAAACTTAATTAACTTCAAAGAAGCACCCAAGAATGACACATCTTTTGTGAGCACTTAGACATGATTATAATACAACTCTTTGAGAGCTCCTGCATGGAAAGTTAGTGCACAGTGACTCCTGTTGTTAATGTAACAGTTAACACTTTTTTTTTTTTTTTTGACAGGCAGAGTGGACAGTGAGAGAGAGAGAGACAGAGAGAAAGGTCTTCCTTTGCCGTTGGTTCACCCTCTAACGGCCACCACAGCCAGCGCACTGCAGCCGGCGCATTGCGCTGATCCGAAGCCAGGAGCCAGGTGCTTTTCCTGGTCTCCCATGCGGGTGCAGGGCCCAAGTACTTGGGCCATCCTCCACTGCACTCCCGGGCCATAGCAGAGAGCTGGCCTGGAAGAGGGGCAAGCGGGACAGAATCCGGCGCCCCGACCGGGACTAGAACCCGGTGTGCCGGCACCGCAAGGCAGAGGATTAGCCTATTGAGCCACGGCACAGGCCCATCAGTTAACACTCTTATGTATGATGTCAGTGATCACCCAAGCCTCTTGACATGAGCTGCCTAGGCTATGAAAGCCTTTTGAATCCACAAACTCTATCAGTATTTAGACAAGGCCATAAGCAAAGTATACGTTCTTTCCTCCCTCTAGAGAAAAGTACCTCCTTCTTTGATGACCACTTCTTTCCACTGGGGTCTCACCCACTGAGATCTTTCATGTAGGACATATTCTGTACAGTGTCTTGGCTTTCCATGCCTGAAATGCTCTCGCGGACTCTAAAAGTTCTTTATTATTAGTTCACTCTGAACTTCTCCACGGGCTCTGGACTCCTTTCACATTCACTCATTTCTTGTTTCCTTTCTTCCTTTCCCCATATTCCCCTTCATACCTAATTTCTGTTTATTTTTCCATTAATAACTGTTCAGCTGTGTCTTGAGTTAAATTTTCTCCTTCCAAAACATGTCCTTAGGCCACACTTTTACTTCCAACTCTTTGTGAAGATATTTTCCTAAATAGATACTCTGTCCCACCTTAGGCTATGGCCTGGGAAAGCAGTAGATGATGGCCCAAGTCCTTGGACTCCTGCACCCACATGGGAGACCCGGAAGAAGCTCCTGGCTCCTGGCTTTAGATTGGTGCAGCTCTAGCCATTGCAGCCATCTAGGGAGTGAACCAGCGGATAGAAGACCTCACTCTCACTCTCTGCTTCTCCTTCTCTCTCTGTGTAACTCTTTCAAGTAAATAATAAATAAATCATAAACCTTTAAAAAAAAAAAAAGAACTACAAAGTTGTTACAAAAAGTTTCTTTGGCCATCGCCATTGCCTCCCAGGGTCTGCATTAGCAGGAAGCTGGAGTCAGGAGCTGGAGCCTGGAAATTTAGCCCAGGTACTCTGTTATGAGACACAGGCATCTTAACTACCAAGACAAAGGCTTGTCCAGATATGCATATTTCTTAAAGAGTATCAGCTTTAAAACACCCTAATTAGGCAGAGATTAGTGTTGCCATTTCACAGAGGAAGATAATAGCCCACCTTGTTCATCCTTGCTCTATATGTGGGTTAATCTAAGACACTGCCCTTTTCATTACATCACACTGAAATAGAGACTGAAGTATCTTCTGTTGAGGAACTGTTTAAGTTTACTTAATATAAGTAATATACTATTCATTAATATAACTAATGTTAACTATAATGCCCTAGGTGACAGGCAGTTGTATAAGCATTCTACATGTATTAGAGTATGTAATTCATAAAACCTTTGTGATAACCCTGTGAGGTGGGATTAGTATTATTACAATACCCATATGATAATCAGAGTCACACAACCATTTATTAATGGTTGAGCTGGGACTTTTAAACCATGTAGTCTTGCTCCAGAGTATGTGCTCTTAATCCCTCCCTAATAAAAAGAAACCACCCCTATTTTAAATTCTGATCACACATTTGAGGATTTACTAAATGCCAGACTATGCTAAATACTTTACATATAGTGTTAGTCTGTTTCTGCATCTGTAGCAAAATGTGAGTCTGTTTAATTTATAAAGAACAGAAATTGATTTCTCACAGTTCTGGAGGCTAGACATTCCAAGGTCAAGGCATTCACAAACTCAGTGGCAGGTGAGGTCTGCTTGCTTCCTGTTTCCAAGACAGCACCTTGAGCACTGTGTCCTTGTTATTGCAGAAAGGCAAACAAGAGCTAAAGGAGCTTAATAGTTCCCTCAAGCCCTTTTATAACAAGGTCACTCCAAAATGTTAGTAGAAGATGGAATTAAGAGGTGTTTATTTTGGTGCAAAAACTATGAAACCATGCATAGTATTTTTTTTCATAATACACGTTTTTCATGACCTTCTTGAAGACCCTTTATAAACCCATTAATCCATTCATGGGGGCAGAAACCTCATGTCATGTCATCCACTCCTAAAGGCTCCATGTCTTAAGGTCATCTCACTGGCAAGTAAGTTTCAGCACATGAATTCAGACCATAACACATATATTGTCTCCTTTAAGTTTTACAAAGTCCTGATGAGGTGAGTATATCACTAACATTTTTTAAAAGCAAGGAAAGTAAGGCATATAGATGTGAAAATTACTCATATAAGGTCATAGAACATAAATAGTAGAGTCAAGATTTGAACATGTTTTGCTTACTATATCATGTTCTCTTTTCAGAATATGTAGTGCACACACACACATATAAATACATGTAGAACATACGGAATCTAAGTTCTCAGTGAGCTTATAGGTTAAGAAGACAAACATGAAAATATGATTTTATATTCTATTTTAAAAATATGACACAGCTGGCATTGCAGCTCAGCAGGTTATGACTCTGCTTATGATGTTGGCATCCCACAATGATTTGAGTCCTGGTTATTTCACTTCCTATCTAGCTCCCTGCTAATAAGCCAAGAGAAGCGGCAGATGATGGCACAAGTCCTTGAATCTGGATACAGTTCCAGGCTCCTATCTTTGGCCTGGTCCCGTCTTAGCCATTATGGGCATATGAGGAGTAGACTAGCAGATGGCAATTCCTCTCTCTTCCCTTCTATCTCTCCCTCCCTCTCTCTGTAACCTGGCCTTTCAAATAAATAAATACATCACTTAAAAAGTATGACAAAGATGATTGGAGCCATGTTTTCTTCTTCATCTTGAGGGCAATGATGAAGTCGTATTTTTCTTTTTAAAAAAGTATTTATTTATTTGAAAATGAAAGAAAGAGAGAGCAAGCACTATCTTTCATCCACTGGTTCACTCCCCAGATTCCTACAACACCTGGAAGTGGGCTAGGTCATAGCCAGGAATCAGGACCTCAATCCTAGTCTCTCATATGAGTGCAGGGACCCAAGTACTTGAGTCATGACCTGCTGCCTCCAGAGTGCACATTAGCAGGAAGCTGTAAAAGAGGCAGAGGCAGAAGCAGAATTGAATCCAGGCACTTTATTATGGGACACAGAGGTCCCAAGCAGTATACCACAATACCCACCCCAAGGAATTTAGTTCTTAAATCATGATTTTTGGAATATGATGAACTTTTCTGAAAATGAGTTTTTAATGCTTCAAATGTGAGGCAAATTGGAATTTTTTTAAACTTTTATTTAGCAAATATAAATTTCCAAAGTACAGCTTATGGATTACAATGGCTTCTCGCCCCCATAACTTCCCTCCCACTCGCACCCCTCCCATCTCCCACTCCCTCTCCCATTCCATTCACATCAAGATTCATTTTCAATTATCTTTATATACAGAAGATCGGTTTAGTATATATTAAGTAAAGATTTCATCAGTTTGCACCCACACAGAACATAAAGTGTAAAAATACTGTTTCAGTATGAGTTATAGCATTAATTCACATTGAACAACACATTAAGGACAGAGATCCTACATGAGGAGCAAGTGCACAGTAACTCCTGTTGTTGACTTAACAATTTGACACTCTTGTTTATGGCGTCAGTAATCTCCCTAGGCTCTAGTCATGAGTCGCCAAGCTATGGAAGCCTTTTGAGTTTGCCAACTCCGATCTTATTTAGACAAGGTTGTGGGGAGCAATCCGGACTAGACTAAGTTACTCGAATTAAGACTTATTCTATGCATCTGCTCTCCCACAATATGGCGCTGGGAGAGAAGTAAACAGCTTCCGCACAGCTGCCTCCAGTTCAATCAATTAACTGTAGGACTTGCTCCTGATTGGAGAGCAGCGTACTCGGCGTGTGGGCAGCCGAGTTGGGATTGGCGGAGGAGGACTATAAAGGAGGAGAGAGACGGCATGCACCAGGAACATCTATGGGGAACATCTAAGGGAACCCGTGCAGCCCCCAGAAAGCCGGCCGGCGGTGTGCCGCTCCCCTGCGGAAGTGGGGAATGTGGCCAGGGGGAACTGCCCTTCCACGGAGGTGGAAGGGATAGTAGCCAACCCGGGAAGAACCAGCAGCAAACCCGGGGAGGGCCGAGCAGACGAGAGAGCAGCGCAGGGTCCTGTGTCGTTCCTCCACGAAGAGGGGGAGCGACATAACGGTGCCGTGACTCGGATAGGAAACCCAGGAAGGATTAGGAAACCTGACTCGGATAGGAAACTTAGGAGGGAAGAAATGACTCGGATAGGAAACCTAGCTCGGATAGGAAACCTAGGACGGATATGAAACTTAGGAGGGAAGAAACGGGAAGAATTGGGAAATTACCGGAGAGAGAGACTAGCAAACAGCCTAGGGAAAAGCCGGACGAAAAGGGTGCCGGAAGAAGCTATTGAAAGCCTAGGCATAGACTCAGATACGGACTACGGGGGGAAGCTGGGAGAAATCTCTAAGGTCGAAAGCGAAAGTGAAAGCTAGAACAAACAGATTCGGACGCGGACTGTGGGGAGAGGCCAGGAGAAATGAGGGAGGAATATCGTTGGAGGAAAGCTTGGGGAAACATACCGGGTAGAGAAAACTGTTAGGGAAATTGAAGCCGCGGGGGGCAGGCCAAGGCGGAAACGAAAGCCACTTTGGGGTTCTCAGGTTAGCCCGGGAATAGGGGGCGAAAAGTTGAAACCAGAAGCTGAGACGTAAGCCAGATTGGGATCCGTCTGATTAGCCCGGGGAGCAAAGGACGGGAAGCCAAATCGTGGGGCGGAGACGTACGCTGGGTTGAATTCGCCAGGCTAGCCCGGGGAACTTGGATTGAATGCTAGTGGTGGAGACACAAGCTACGCTGTGTTACTCGCGGAAGCCGCCGTGTGCAGAGAGAGCACGGGGCGTGAGTAGATAGGGAACGGGGCTGGCGTAGGCCGTGGTTCAGACGCGAAAGGGTTAAGCGTGGAGACCGCGGAGCGCGCGAAGCCGAGCTGCGCAGATGAGAGAGGCGCGCGGGCTGAAGCGGCGCAGAGCCGGGAACCCGCCGGCGGGGCGAGGTGCCGGGAAGCTGCGGGGATAAGAGAAACAGAAGTTTGGAAGTGAAGTAAAAGAGAAATGGGAATGCTGGAAGATAGAAGTGAAATGGGAGAGGTAGGAATGCCCGGAGATAGAGAAATAGAGAAAAATAAGGCCTCCCCTCAACATGCCAATTAGAAGGCTTGGATTCGGTCTGCCCGATTAGTGAGGCGATGAGCACCTGGGCGGCTAGCCGCAGGTCACCGAAGACAGGCACGAATTAACATCAGTAAAGCTTCCCCACAATGCAACAATTAGAAGGTTTGGATTCGGTCTGCCTGATTTAAGGCGGTAAGCGCCAGCAAAGCTCGACCAGAGTATGAGCCGCAGGTCACCGAAGACAGGCACGAATTAACATCAGTAAGGCCTCCCCACAAAAAGGCAATGAGAAGGCTTGGATTCGGTTTGCCTGATAGGTTTTGTAAACACCTGCAGGCAGTTCTAGCAGAGCAGAGCATGCGCTGCAGGGCACCGAACACAGGCACGCATCAGCGCCTAAAAACCTCCTCACAATGGCGAAGAGAGGACCCGGATTCGGTTTTCCTGATTGATAGGACTTGTAAGAGCCTGTGGCAACTCTAGCAAGTAGAGCAGAGTGTGTGCTGCGGGACACCGAAGACAGGCGCGTATCAACGCCAAAAAAATAAAAAGAAAGGGGGATCTGTGGGGAGCAATCCGGACTAGACTAAGTTACTCGAATTAAGACTTATTCTATGCATCTGCTCTCCCACAATATGGCGCTGGGAGAGAAGTAAACAGCTTCCGCACAGCTGCCTCCAGTTCAATCAATTAACTGTAGGACTTGCTCCTGATTGGAGAGCAGCGTACTCGGCGTGTGGGCAGCCGAGTTGGGATTGGCGGAGGAGGACTATAAAGGAGGAGAGAGACGGCATGCACCAGGAACATCTATGGGGAACATCTAAGGGAACCCGTGCAGCCCCCAGAAAGCCGGCCGGCGGTGTGCCGCTCCCCTGCGGAAGTGGGGAATGTGGCCAGGGGGAACTGCCCTTCCACGGAGGTGGAAGGGATAGTAGCCAACCCGGGAAGAACCAGCAGCAAACCCGGGGAGGGCCGAGCAGACGAGAGAGCAGCGCAGGGTCCTGTGTCGTTCCTCCACGAAGAGGGGGAGCGACAAAGGTCATAGTCAAAGTGGAGGTTCACTCCTCCCTTCAGAGAAAGGTACCTCCTTCTTTGATGGCCCATTCCTTCTCTTCTACTGGGATCTCACTTGCAGAGATCTTTCATTTAGGGTGTTTGTTTGTTTGTTTGTTTTTGCCAGAGTGTCTTGGCTTTCCATACCTAAAATACTCTCATGGGCTCTTCAGCCAGATTCAAATGCCTTAAGGGCTGATTCTGAGGCCAGAGTGCTATTTAGGACATCTGCCATTCTATGAGTCTGCTGTGTATCCTGCTTCCCATGTTGGATCGTTCTCTCCCTTTTTGATTCTATCAGTTAGTATTAGCAGACACTAGTCTTGTTTGTGTGATCCCTTTGACTCTTAGACCTATCAGTGTGATCAACTGTGAACTGAAATTGATCATTTGGACTAGTGAGATGGCATTGGTACATGCCATCTTGATGGGGCAAATGGGAAGTTATCAGAAACAGAAGAGATGATGTTATTTGGAAGACATTTAGTTTCACAAATAAATTAGCTGTAGACATGCAAAATAGCTCAATAAGTCTGAAGTAAAATAGTCTGGTAAGATGGAGAATTTGGTTAAAGAAACTTTGCACTACAGAAAACATAATCATAGTCTACAAGACATTGTAAGATTCTGTGGGTGATTTATTTTAAATTCCCTCTAACAGTGTGTAAGAGTTTCCCTTTCTGCACATCCTTACCAGCATTTGCTATTTTTTGTCTTTTTAATAATAGCCATTCTAATGGGGATGATATTTCACTGTGATTTTGATTAGCATTTCCATAATGACTAATGATATGGAGCACTGTAGGTTTCTACCCTGGATCATGCTGGGCAGCAGTCTAGGATGGAGTGCTAGCAGTTCTGGTGGGCAAAATAATGGCTGCCAAACAGGTCTGCATCTTAATCTCCACAACTTGTGAATATGTTACTTTATTGACCAAAAGGGTCTTTGCAGGTTTATTTTTTTAAAAGAATTATTTATTTATTTGAGCAAGAGCAAGGAGAAGAGAAGCAAGAAGAGCAAGCAAGAGAAGGAGAGACAGAGTAGAGAGATCTTTCATCTGCTGGTTTATTCCTCAAATGGCTGCAATAGCCAGGGCTGGGCCAGCCAAAGCCGGGATCCAGGAGCTTCATCTGGGCCTCTCACACAGGTTCAAATGCCCAAGTACTTGGGCCATCCTCTGCTGCTTTCCCAGGCACATCAGCAGGGAGCTGGACTGGAAATAGAGCAACCAGGACTTGAACCATCTTCCATATGGGATGCCAGCATTGCAGGTGGTGGCTTAACTTGATGCACCACAGTGCCAACCCTACCTGTGATTAATTTAAAGATATTAAGTTAGTGAGATTACCCTGGAGAGGCCACAAAGGTACTGGTAAGTGAAAGAGGGCAACAGAAACATCAGTTAGAGAAGGAGATGTGAAAACAGAAGCAGAGCTGGAGTGTGATGTGCTTTGAAGATATTTGCAAAGACCACGGCCATGGCTTTGTGGGTGCCTTTGGTCCACTGAGCCAGTGGTTCTCAAACTTTAGCGCATGAGAATCATCTGGGTGCTTTTTGTTCTTATACAGTTGATGGAGTAGGGTCTAAGAATTTGCATTTCTTCTTCTTCTTCTTCTTCTTCTTCTTCTTCTTCTTCTTCTTCTTCTTCTTCTTCTTCTTTTTGACAGGCAGAGTTAGAGAGAGAGAGAGAGAGAGAGAGAGAGAGAGAGAGGGAAAGGTCTTCCTTTTCCATTGGTTCACCCCCCAAATGGCCGCTATGGCTGGCGCACTGCGCCGATCTGAAGCCAGGAGTCAGGTGCTTCCTCCTTGGCTAATCCTCTGCCTGCGGTGCCGGCATCCCGGGTTCTAGTCCTGGTTGGGGCGCCGGATTTTGTCCTAGTTGCTCCTCTTCCAGTCCAGCTCTCTGCTGTGGCCCGGGAAGGCAGTGGAGAATTTGCATTTCTAACAAGCTCTAGGTGTTGCTGATGTGCTGGCCCAAGGACCGCACTTGGAGAAGCACACCTTGTAGGCCTCATTTTCCTGTGAGGTAGTCCCCATTCCTCAGATCAGGCTCTGTCTGTGCTCCAGTAACATTGTAGCCTCCCCATCAGGACTGGGTGTGGTAAGGGCTTCTTTAACAATCCCTAAGTGTCACCATCCCTTGTTAATTCCTTTTAACCCTATTTCACATCTTTTGTAATCAAGTGCTACATTGAAGTCTTGAATCAAATGCTTTAAATATGCCACCAATTTCCTGTTAAAATTCTAGCTAATGTAGGTAATTATCCTAGGGAAATAATCAAAGACATGGACACACTTTTAAGTGCAAGAGTGTTCTTTGCAGAATAATTCACAATGGCAAAAACATTATAAATAAGGTACATGTTCAACAATATGGGAAATATGTAAAATCATGCAATTATAGATGACAAACTGTGTAACTCTATTGACTAATCTAGGAGAATGGTCATGATTCAACACTTAAGAGAAAGTAAGATATAAACCTGTACTTTGAGAATGTTCACAATTCTGTAACTATACATAGATGTACTTTTATGTGGTGGAATGAGAAGGCCATGCCAAGATGGCCACTGGCAAGCGAGTGTCAGTTACTCAGGAATGACTTTGAAACCCACCTGGCAATGGAGCCTGCATGGCAACAAGCTATGATTGGATGGCTTCCGATACTGCTTGGCAAAAGGCTGTGATTGGTTAGGGCATAAACCACCCCTTGACCAGATTGGCTGCCTTGGCTATTTAAGCCGCTATACCAACTGAA
Organism: Oryctolagus cuniculus; assembly: GCF_964237555.1. NCBI lineage: Eukaryota > Metazoa > Chordata > Mammalia > Lagomorpha > Leporidae > Oryctolagus > Oryctolagus cuniculus. The sequence goes on from NC_091442.1 coordinate 67,350,270, forward strand.
ATAAATGAGTCTGCAGGTTGCTCGCCTCTGGCCTGCTTTCACCCAACTCCTGGGGTCTGTATGGTGACTCCGTGCCTCTTGCCCCCACCACACTCCTCCTCTCAGAACGAATCCACCACAACACTTTTAAAAGGTTCAAATTGAGGTGAAATTGGAGAGTAGTTTAAGCGATGATGACCACAAGTACAGTTTATTGGAGGAGGATTCAATTTGATAGTATATTTGTATTTTTCTGATTGAATGTTTTAAATCACAGGTGTAACTGCAACTTAGACTTATTCTTTTGTTTCTGATGATTTCAGTATGAATACCACATTTAATAATACTAATATAAATATTTTTAAATACGAGAGAATAAGAATGGTAACCTAGCTGTGGAATTAATTCCTCATGTTACAACCTCTTCTTTCAACTTCTTTTAAACATATGGGCTCACGCAAATTTAATATACAAATATGTACATTTTTAAATTTTACAACCACAAACTTAATCCACAAATGTGAATGTCTGTCCTTAAGGAATTTGCTGTCTAAGAGGGCACATAAGATGCAAAGATGTAATATGGAATAGTAGAAAGAACAAAACTTGGAATTAAAACACAAGAATTTGAATGTGGGCCATGTCATAACCATAATTAAGCACTCCATGGAGCCTTTTGCAGGGGTTATAGCAGAACATAAATTATAAAGCTCAATTATGCAATCAGGGAATCATGAAAAGCTTTTCCATCAGTGTATGAATGCTCTGTGGCATGCATAATAGCGACAATGTGTTTACAAAGTTGGAGTTAACATTAGTTTATCCTTTTAATTATTTTAGGATTCAGAACAGACAGACACATTGTTCTCAATGCATCTGCATAATTATAAAAGTTTTGTCAGACTGGTTACATTGAGAATGAATATTCAAAACCAGAGCTGATGGTTAAAACAGAAGTGGCATTATTCTTAGAGGGGAAAATGGATGTTTTACTAAGGTTAGGTTTAACTAGGGTAGAAGATTGAAAAAGCTGCTTAGGAATCTAGCTTATGGAAAGTGTGCATTATAACGTAAGTGTGAGCCAGAAATTAAAAAAGTAATAAGGAAAATAATATAAAGAAAAATAATAAAATAAAGAAAAAGTACATAATAGAATGCTAACACAATAAGGGACTAATAGTATAAAGCTGATATTGACTGAGGGATTCAAATAAAATGTAAATACAGGATAGAACTGAAACATCAGATTGTGAGATAAGAGCAACTAAGATTCAATGAGATTTTCAATTCTGACATTTTATTCTTTGATCACAGAATTCCAATATTCTAATTATCCTATTCTTTCACTCCTACTGAACCTACTGTTTTTTCAAATAATAAATTTCAATTTTTTTCCTTTTCTGTGTTCTGTGAGAAATCTACTGTTTCAACGTTACTCACATTTCTGTCCAGTACTTCTCTAGGTTGGCCTTGCCACTATTGAACTTATTTGAACATTGGACTAGACTCTCCTATCCACCTGTAAAATTGCGTCATAAACTATTTGCCAGATTTTGAGCACAGGAAACCCGTAATGTCTACTTTCTTTGTTCATACCCTAAAGTTGCCACACCTAGCTGAAGATTTAGAGAACTAATATCCACTTCTGTGTAACATGGTGATAATGAATGAGAGGATTATCCAGGAAAAATATTAATTCAGGAAAAGCTTCTAGAACATATGATAAAACAAAACATGTCAGGTTCTGCTAATATACCTATCTGTGAATTATATTTGAAGTATATCAGTTTTGCTATCAGTGATCTTGAATCAATAACTAAAGTCACTGTGGTTCCACCCATTCTTAGTTACCTAGGTCATTTATTACTAGGCAGGGAAGCAATAGAATGACATTTTCAGGTACCCAAGGACTCAGAACTCAGATTGTCTTTTCAAATAAATGTTCTAAAAGCCTGCTCAAAAATCCCAAAATATTATTCAAAATTTATAATTCAGGAAAAGTGGTGGCTGAAATTATTGAAATGATCAATTAGATGAAATGTATAGAAAGAAATTGAATTTATACAAATGGCTTATAAATTTGAAATAGTTACATTAAACAGATTATTTATACTATTTAACACAGAGTCAATGATCCAATTTATGACTAAATTCTAATAAAAAAGAAAAAGAAAAGAGAAATTTCATCAAAGGAAGTCAGAGTCCTGGGTGTCACATTCTCGAGGGGAGAGAATAAAGTTCTATGGGGCCGGCGCTGTGGTGTGGTGGGTAAAGCCCCTGCCTGAAGTGCCCATATCCCATATGGGTGCCAGTTGGAGAAATAAAGTTCTAACATTGCCCTTGATTTTTAATGATTAGATGGTAAAGATCTAAGAATGATTTAACTGAAACAAGATGCTTTTCTCTGAATTACTGCAGAGAAAAGCAGTAAATAGTCCATATCTAAGAAGAAGGAAGGAATTAAAATCCAGGAAGAATAGAGTTAGGTTATTTCTGTAACAATTAAAATGACGATTTTCTACCTTTTGAGCCCAGCACCCTGACATTTTTTTCTGGGAAACACACTCCATGACCTCAACCCCATTCCAACAATAGACTCCAAATGGAAATAACATTGCTGTTGGATGATATTACCTGGAATAGTGAGTGTCTGATTGGAGCAGAGGTCAATCATAGAATCTCATCATC